>NC_142870.1:110757500-111984062 GCF_051225735.1 Oryctolagus cuniculus | reverse complement strand
GGACCCAACTACTTGAGCCACCACCGCTGCCTCCCAGAGTGTGCTTTAGCAGAAAGCTGGATCTGAAGCAGAAGCAAGACTTGATCCCCACTCTGATATGAGATGCTGGTGTCCCAACAGGCTGCAGTCTAAGTACTGTGTCACAGTGCTTGCTACAGTGGTAGCCTTTTAAAAATGGCTCCCAAGGGTTTCTATTTTTCTTTGCCTCTCTAAGGAGGAGGACAGTGCGTTTGTATTCTCTGTAGCATAAGGCATTGTACATTGGAGATGGTTAATAACTACATTGATTTTTGCTAATCATCCATGCAGTATTTTCTCTAAACTGTTCTGCCTCAGCCTTTCACAAAATGTGCCCCTAAAATAAACTTCTCTAAAAGGGAAATTCTGAAAAGTATTCAAAACTGTTGTTTAATTATTTTTGCATGAATGATATGATGGATTGGAAAAATTATTAGTTTCCTAATTTAGTATAAATTTTGATTTGTCTCCTTTTAAAAATAATTTCCTTTATGTACTTCTTTATTTTATATAATGTAAGAAAATTTGCAGACTTTAGAGTTAAGTACTCATGTGATTCCCTTGTCTGAAATTGCATTCAGACCGATTGGCTTGTGTGTTACTTCTGCATTTGCAATCCTTAGGGAAGTCAGGAAACTTCAGGCATTCTATTGAATGACAATAGAAATTTTCTTCCACAATTAATTCTGTTCTGCCAGACTGCCCTTTGGAACCGGTTTGTAACCTTCTTCCCTCTGTGCTAATTCCTCCCACTCTTTCTATAGAGAAATGTTTTCAAAATTAATCAGCATTCACCTCATTTCCTTTATAAAAAACAGGAAAGTAATAAAAGAGGCAAAACAGCAAACGTTATGATGCTACTCCTGTCTTGACTATTTCTTATTTATAATTTTGTATGTGGAGCCCTCAACACAGACCTGGACCTTGCTAGGGATAGGGTTCACTCACCCAACACTGAGAGCTTATGATGTGGCAAGCACTGTATTTGGAGCTTACATTACTGCCCTGTCTTTGAGAGAGTAGCACTGGCACTGGAGAGACACAGGAGCAGATACTCCCTACACCAGCAATAAGGGCAGAGTCCGGGTGTTCTGAGAGCAAGAAAGTGCTTTCTGTGCCCAGTGTAGGCTGTTAGAGGATGCTTTCAAAACTACATGCAAATTAGTATGTCCAATGAAGTTTCCTTCATCTTCTACAGTGGTTGAAATAAAATGATACTTTATTCTAAGATTATACCAATTTGAATAAAAGCATGGATTATTCAAAATTGTAGCAAAGAATATTATGAGTTTGTAAATATGCTCTTTCTGACAAATGTGTTCCCATATGATGAAATGATATAATGATCAAATAAGTGGATAAAGTAGTAAACAGAGTTTGTGTAGAATGTTTTAAAATCTTTTTATTATCTTTGTATGATCTAATTGGACTACTATGGATTGTTTATATTGAAAAATCAAAAAATACTAAACCTGGTGCTCATGCACCCCTGAGCAGGGGATGTTTGTGGATAAACTTCATGATTGTCATTTTTATGAGTTTTCACTTAGATATATTTTGCTCTGAAAGGGCCCTTAGCTTTTATCAGATTCCCAATGGGTCCTTTGAATTCTTTTGGATTAAGAAGCTTGGGTGGAGCTGTAGGTCACAAAGCTAGCCCTAGGCCAAAATTGTGGTCCTACCCTAGCCACACTCAGTGATTTCATCTTGCTTAGCTTACATTCTTCATTTGTAAATTGAGTCTTAATTAAGATCAAATCTTCTGGATAGACATATTTTAATCGACAAAGACATCATTACGGTTCTTAGAACCTTAAGTGGACACAGAGTGAGATGTTTTGGTTCTTATGTGTTGGCCCTCACAGTGTGTTAAGAAATTTGAATCTTGATTTTTCAGTTTCCCTTGAAAAAATCTGAAGACCTGTCAGCAGTGGTCTCATATGGCTACACAGCAACTGTGAGGAGTGGATCAGTGCTAATTCATTCGGGCAGCTGTGTCGGGGGTTTTCTGCAGCCCTCACTGTGTCCTGCAGTCTCACACCAGCCCTCTGCATTCATGTATATGGCTGTCCTGCACAATGCACTCTCCAACTAGGCACAGAGAACAGCAGATTGAATCACAGGGAGGTGACTAAGAATACCTGGCCTCTGTGCACCTGTTCTGAGAGAATTCTCAAGCTCTCTGTGTTCCTATGTGTATCTTGATAATGGAGGAACATTGGACACTTTCCTGAAAGGGATTTCCCCTGTTGTAGTTGATGTGGGAAACTGATCCCCAATGTACATTGTTCATCTTGTCTGACACTCTTACTACTTTGCTGTTCACAAATTAGGATTTTAGGATGATACAATTACATCAGGTTTGATAGAGCCCAAGTTAGAATAGAGAGAGAGAGAGATCTATTTTCAGTTTACTTAATGATTGTATAGTTAACACTACACTAAGTAAAAGAGTTCAACAAATAGAATGAAGAGAAACATACATACACACCATTGTTCCTCAATGGAAGAGACAAGCGCTGTAATCATTGAATCTCAAAATGTGGGAATGTAAAAGGGAGAAGAAAGAAGAGTTGGAGCATGGGCGGGAGGGAAGGAAGGGGGGGAAGTGTCACTATGTTCCTAAATCTGTATATATGAAATACATGAATCTTGTATAACTTAAATAAAATTTTAAAAAAAGAAATAAAGAATACAGAGAGAGAATCTAACATTGTTGGAAAGTATTACAATAAAATTGTTCAGACTTGATTTGTCATGAAGAAAATGAAACTAGAAATAATTGTACATTTTACGTAGCTTTGCTGACTAGGTCAGGAGTCCATGCATTTTTCTGGGAAGAAATAGATAGTAAATATGTTTTGCTTCACAACCCACACTGTCTCCATTGCAAGCATATAAGTCTCATTAGACAATTCACAAATACACACATAAATGATCATTGCTGCGTTTCAACAAGACTTTAATCTAGAAAAATAGGCAGATTTTTCTAATAGAGTACCAAATCTGAGCTTGATACTCTTTAGAGTACGCTCTCTGATCTGAAAGATATAAAGGAATAATCCCAAATATTAAGATAGTGCTCTACAAGCATTATTGGAGCAGAAAGGCCTGCAAGGAAAGGAGTCTGGGATTGTTTAACTCACCAACAGGAGGCTGTTGGGTGATGTAATTTATGCTTGACATGAAAAATAATTTCTTGACAATGAGAGTAGTTACCTTTTAGAATGAATTATTAGGGCAATTTGTGGACTCTCCCTGAGAGGTTGTAAAAACAGTATAAATTTTATCTTTCTCAGATGGCTTTTTATAGAAATATGAACAAGATAATCTGTAGGCACTGGAAGATGAACAACTAGGAATGTTGAGCTGTGTTAGAAAATAAAATTGGAACCAAGTAGGACAGAGCTGATCAACAATTCACGACTCTGATCTTTTCATATGCTTAAGAAAGGCTTTTTTTTCTGTACTACTTTCCTAATCTCTGAAAGACCCAAGTGTTCCAGGAACATGGTTGATTAACATCTAATGAAGCCCTTCGTAGTGTATTTGATAATTATGAAATAATACATATGTTCTAAATAATGGAGATAATATGTCCCTTAACAGAATTATCCTGAAGTAATTTTGAAATCCCTAGGACAGATTTGTCTGTTTTCTGAAGGTGTCTGTGCAAATAACTGATTTTGTGGGGAGCTCAGGATCATACATCATACATCTACGTTTTGTTAATTTATTCGTTCAGATTGTGTCTCACTAACTTACAGCAATAATTGCAATAACTGTAACTGGTTTCTGGTTACTTCTCACTTAGATCAAATGAAGCCACAGAAAAATATGACAGCCTTGGCAGGCATTTTGGAGACATCTAGTTCAAACTTTTCATACTTAAATAAGAAAGGTACTAAAAGTCTGCCTTGTGTTTTGGTGCATCCAATTAAGAACTAGAACTTCAAATAGAGTACTTATTCCAGTAAACTAACTTTGTCAATTTGAGATTCTTTGTTGTCCAAAAAAAAAAAAAAAAAATCACGGATCACGGGGCAGTAAACTCAGGTTTCACGGATCTGTTTAGCTGAAAGATTTATCACTGTGTATAACTTGGTTAATTTTAAATACCCAATTATTTCTGAGAGCTGGATTCTGAGTTATTTCATTCAGTTATGTCTTTTATGTATTTTCTTAATCGGGCTTTGTATTATGGAATAAAATAATAGCATGGTAGTCTATATTGATACTCCACATAATAAGTTAAAAACTCATTCTGTGCTGATATAATCTGTTGGGGGGGAGGAATACAGGTCATATATAATCAATGCAATATACATATTAGATAGTAAAATTTTGTATCTAGAGAGGAGCTCTTTCCTGTCAGTAGGAATTAGATTTAAGCATAATTGGAAATTCAAGTTTCATCTGAAAATATCTGTGCCTTATAGACATAATAATGAAAAATATGAAGTATTTCTTTTCTAGTATAGATGCTATTTTAAACCATGATGATGTATGTGTGTGTGTGCGTGCGCATCACAAAATAGTCGTAATTAGCTTATCAGTGTGATTATGTTCTGCCATCACTTACCTGTGATTAAAGTTCCTCCCTTTAAAGTGGTGACATACAGAGGCATTGACACTTATTTCAGGGATTTAGTATTTGAATAAAAAGGCTTTTTTTTTTTAAATGCTTTAATTGGATTTACCACACCAATCAGTTTGTGAGTCATTGTTGTGTTTGTAAGTTATCAGTTTGTGAGAGAAATCAGACCCATTAAATTAGTGACTGCTCCCACACGAGAAGCAAAAATATTCTGTTCCATTTATCCCTTGTTTGTGCAGACTTGATCTGGAAATGAGGCTGATGTGTCCACAAGCTAATTTAACCCCATGCAGATTTTCAGCCATTGATATCAAAGAGATGTGTTGTAGTCTCTGAATGCAGTTTCAAAAGAGGAGTTTCAAAAACTCTCTGCTACAGAAACATCATATTTGAAGGTTAGTTATGTCTAGTACACTTACTTACTCAACTTTAAGCATGAGATCTAACATACATACAGTAAAATGCATGGGTCATAAATGTACAGTTCCATAACTGTATCATGACTGTAATTTTTGAAAGTTGTGTGTATCTTTCCCACCTACACCTCTGTGAAAATACAGACCACCCTATCACTAAAGAGTTTCTCCTGCTCTTTTCCTTCATCTCTAAATGGAACTCCCCATCGCCATCCAGGAAACCACTGTTCAGATTTCTTTCACTGTAGCCTGGTAAAGTTTGTTCCAGAACTTCATATAAATGGTATCATAAATTTTGCTCTCTGCTGCGTCTGGCTTGTTCCCCTCAGCTTGGTTTTTGAGGTTCATCCATGAGGTCGTGTGAATCAGCAGTTCATTCCTCTTTTCATTCCTTTTTATTGCCGAGTATGAATGTTTACTTTATAAGCTCTTATTTTATGATGTGAGCTAAAATATGTGGGAGGACAGGATTATCTTAGGAGCTGGAGAATAAGGCCACATCTGAGGATTTTCTCCTATGTGTAGACTGACTTTTGCATAGTCTATTATATAAAGCAGTTGTATATAAACAAAATTGTTCTAGTCACAATTGCAAATAATACTTCATCTATTTTTAACAAAAATTTATCAGAAAATGCATTGTTTTGGGGTCTTAGGGATATATATAGCTAATATTTATTGCTTTTATTAAATAAATTTATATTGGCAGACGTAATAGTGTTTGAATTTCCTCACATTTTGAAATGATGTCTAAAAGCTCTGGAAGGAATTAAGCATCTGTAACTGATATAAACCTGTATGTTCATTTATAATTGCTCATCACCAATTTTAGTATTAATCTGTCACTTCATAAGCTGATGAAAATGAAAAGCATTGTTTGTGAAGATGGGAGATCTCTTAGAAGGTATGGGTACTGAGAAAAGTGAGTTCCTGTACAGCATTTTTCAAAAACGTTTTTTCCTGGAGGCTTTCTTTCTGTTTGTTGTTGAAAAATGGACTCCATGGGGTTGAAGCATCATGGAGATTTTAATTAAGTTTTAATTAAATGTTTTCCATGGTTTTGCATAATAAGGAGATAATATCAAATCTAATTCCTGCAAAATCTAACATGCATCTGAGTAATCAACACATGTGGGATCTCTAAGCAGCCACATAATGTAGTACTATTTCTATTAAATATATTTTGAGAGGATATGTACTCAATGTACATATGTACTCAAATGTGTTTATTACAATTGGTGAGCTCAGTAGACCACTCCAGGGAAGAACATTTTTAACTTTTACTTTCAATTTCATTGGTTTACTAAAATGACAATTTAATGATTCACTGTCTCTGAAAATAGTGTCATTTTGTATTTTCTATTTAAAAAAAAAACTAACAAAGTACTTTTAGATTTTTAGAGCCTAAAGAGATAGATTATAAAATATTGCATTACTTCCAAATGTATGAATGTGGAAGAGGTTGCCTAACTCCTTCTTTTTTTATAGTTGGGGATAATGATAGGCCAAGTCCCTAGAGCTGTAGCTAAGCTTGCATGAGAAAGTATTTCATGGTATTACAACGTCACACATTGGCTAGCACCTACATTTTAGGCCTGCTATCCAACTGAGGCAATAAGGCTAATTACAAGGATCAACTAACAGGAATGGATATTTAAAATATATCACCGTTTTGTCCTTTCTTCATTGTTAATTTAAAACTTAAACAAATGAAAATGTCCTCTGCTTCTCTTTACCTTTGAGAGATGCTTGTTTAAAATATATAGAGTAATGCAACTGACCAGATATATACTGAATTTTTACTATTTGCCAAGAATTGTATTAACTATAGGGAATATAAAGGTGAATAATACAAAATTCCTTACTTCCTTTTCCATATTTATTTTTTTTTCTTATTCCTTTCAGCTTTTCATATTGTAAGTACTTTTACCTTTAATTTCAAGGCCTACATTTTAACTATGAGTTAATGGCTTGGACTAGAGGGTTTCTAAAATGTCTTCCAGTTCTGTAGTTCTATGCCTTCTACATCTGTGTTTTGAATATTAACATAGGTATTTGCAAATACTGATGCAGATTTTGCTAAGAAATATAGCAAGATTGAGTTTATTTTATATCCAAGTTCAAGAAGACGGGTTTCAGAGTCAGATAGGCCCAAGTACAAATCTCTACTACTTGGATAAATGCTTTTGAATTTATCTCTGCAGAGCAATCCATAAAATGGGGCTTAAAAAGACAACTACTTTATACCATGTTATTAAGACTAAATGTGATATTAAATAGATGTGTATAATATAAGTTCAAAATAAGTAATAGTCATTTTTATTCAATCTATAAATATAGTCAATTCAATATATAAATATAGGCAATTTTCCTATCTGCAAAAAATTTCTAAATATCTCCACATTAGATAAAGTATGTTTATTTTACAAGAAATTCTTGAACTTGCTGCTGATGACAAAGTAAATGTATTTCCTGTCTGTTCTGGTCATGGTCTTATTGAGAACAACACTCTGAGAATCTTGGCTGGCAGAGTAGTGTAGCACGGTAGAACCATCTTCTGTCTGTGTTCTCATGGCTCAGCACAATGAACACAGCAGCTCTACCATATGTTGGATGGATGAATAAATGATTGACTGAATGAATGTTCATGTAGCAAAGGATTCTACGTGCTCATCTCTCATGAATATGCTAGGTAAAAAACAAAAGTATTGCCTGAGACAACATTAGTCAGTGACTGCGTAGAGACCAGAATCTTGATCTGCCTACACATTTGGTATTTTGCCATAATTTTCTAAGCTCTGTTTCTTACAATGATACAAATACATTTATGTGTTTTATTATAGTAACTTCACTAAAATTGATACCATCATATTTTTAATCATTTAGAATAAGAACCCCATGTACTCATTGGGGAATTTAGCATTTGTTATTTTCAGAAAATGTGGAGACTACAAGAAAATAGATCACCTGGATTACAGGACAATTTCTAGTAGCTCCTGTTAACGTGATTCCTCTCCCGAGGGAGGAGCTTCTCTCCCAGGTTGTAATGTTATCCCATCCATCTAGAGGCAGTGATGACCTTGTGACTTTGAGCTGAACCTTTCAATAGTACCCTGGGGCTCTTTTGCCTTCCTTTGACCTGTTAGGACTATGGAATCCTGTTAACAAGATTACTTTCGAGATCTTGAGATTAAAAAAAAAAAGTCCTGTTTATCATCAAAAGTTATAACATTGGGCCAAAGTCATGCTCCCTTTTCTCTATCTTTGATCTTGATGATTTGAATTAGGACCAGAATGGTGTTATGATCTTACAGCAGCAGCTGGGGTGTGAAGAACATTTTTAAGATGGGTAGAAACTGAGAAATTGGAACTGAAATCAGGACTACGAAGTTAACTCAGCAGCTAGGTTTAAAGGAACATATTCATTTCTAGTAATATAATGATATCTATGCATCAGGTGTTTTAAATTAAATATATCTTGAAGTATTAGAAATTAGAAATATCCACATTCTTCAGATTGCCACCCTTCCCCTTCACCAAACACACACATACCCCATTCGGGGTGTGGTGTCAGAACGTGAAATATATAACAGGGAACTAAAAAACTGCCAGTAGGAAAATCAGTTGAAATAATCCAGATGCTTCTACTATTTTAAAAGTCAAATCTGGTTTGCTCATAAAGCCTAAAGTAGTGTGAGAGGAGATGTTTAATAAATCTTGGAATTTGGTAGTAGAAGAAAAGTGGTGAATTTACAGACCTTAAGCTTGGCTGCCTGGATTGTCACATTATGCCATCTAAGAGTGGAAAAGATTTCTTCCAGCTGTGAAATTGTGGGTTAAAAGAAATGTCACACATTTTTTTTTCCTATTTAAATGAATATCCATATGCTCTGAATGTTACCAGATTTTCAGGCTTTAGACACCGAAGGCTTTTTATTCATAGGACAGGCTTTGCAGTAGCTACTATAGTGCAAATTTATCCCCATAACTCTCCTAACATACATGTATTTCTTTTTGGAACTATCAGCTCTTGAGTAGCAAGAATAATTTCATCGTGGCCTTATTCTTAGCTTTTGACTTTTGTCTGAAAGATCCACAAAGTGCAGAGGTTATGATGTTTTGCCAAAGTGACACGAACACTTGTCCCTTAGGATTGGCATTTCAGGAACTTCTTCATGTGTTACAAAGCCACATGCAGAGAGTGGTTGAAAGTCACTGGATAGCTGACTTCACCCACAGGGAAAGTGACAGGGACCAAGGGGAAAGCCTTTTCACTGGAAACCTTTAGGCATAATTAGATTATTCTAGCAGGTAGTAGATTCATGTCAATCCAGCCATCTCCAGAGGATGCTGGGAGCTACCCGCATCACACAACAGCTTTCACTGGCTGGTTGCCACTGAACTCTGAGTAACTTCAGGGACCTTTTGAACTGCCTGCAGGGTATTGGCATAAGAATACAGTAGGCTCAAGAGACATTTTAAAGATTCATTCCCCATCTGAGTTGGCCCTAGGGATTCAGAGTGAACCTGGGACAGTAGAGGGAAAATCCTAGGTTTCTCGGAAATGTGAACAATCTAAAAAAATGTCCTATCTATCTGATATGACATATAAAGAGCTATTCTATTACTTGTGCATTAATGAGTGAATAACTTATATGATATTTGCAAAACATTTATAAAATGCTAGTATGAAATGTAGTGAAATATATCGAAATATACATAAAGTGTTGGTATGAAGACGGGACTGATACTGTATAATAGATTTATTTATTTATTTATTTATTTATTTTTTGACAGGCAGAGTGGACAGTGAGAGAGAGAGACAGAGAGAAAGGTCTTCCTTTGCCGTTGGTTCACCCTCCAATGGCCACCGTGGCCGGCGCGCTGTGGCCGGCACACCGTGCTGATCCGATGGCAGGAGCCAGGTACTTATCCTGGTCTCCCATGGGGTGCAGGGCCCAAGCACTTGGGCCATCCTCCACTGCACTCCCTGGCCACAGCAGAGAGCTGGCCTGGAAGAGGGGCAACCGGGACAGAATCCAGCACCCCGACCGGGACTAGAACCCGGGGTGCTGGCGCCGCAGGCGGAGGATTAGCCTAGTAAGCCGTGGCGCCGGCCTGATTTATTGGATTTAATCTTCACTTGAACATTGTTACAATGGGAAGCATGGTTTTAAAGGGATAGTTTGATTATGTCATTAATCATCAGTTTTCTTCACAAAATTTTTGGGGAAGATTTTGTGAAAAAAAAAGTTAGTTGCTTATCCTTTCTTTGTTGTTCGACCCAAGGCAACATGAGCCCTTTAAGACATTCTTGTTCTTGGGGTCGATGTTGCGGCATACCAGGTAAAGCTGCTGCCTGCAGTGCCAGGGCACTGATTTGAGTCCCAGCTGCTCCAGTTTCAGTCCAGCTCTCTGCTATGGCCTGAGAAGGCAGTGGAGGATGGCCCAAGTGCTTGGGCCCCTGTACCCGTGTGGTACACCTGGAAGGGACTCTGGGCTCCTGGCTTTGGATTAGCTCAGCTCCAGCTTTTTTGGCCATTTGGGGAGTGAACCAGCTTTCTCTTTCTCTCTCTGTCTCTCTCTCTCTGTCACTGTAACTCTGCCTTTCAAATAAATAAATCTTTTTTTTAAAAAAGATGTTCCTTATTTTCCTAAGCATATGATTCATTCTGAACAATAGAGATGTAAGAAGTGTTCTGTGACAACTCTTGAAAATACTTTTACTTTCATAATAAAAAGGAACATATATCTTGGCTTAGCCATTTTTGGCATCTTACCTTTGATCTTTCTGCTTGTTGCCTTATTCAGAAGTTGAACTAAAGAGTATGATTACCATGTACTTCTAGTTATGAAAATTAAATGAACTCTTAGTTATTCAGGCATGTATGAATGCTAGTCACAAACTGCTGATATACTTCTGGTAGCACATCCTCATCAGGTTGAGTAAGGCCCAGCATGACTGCTTCCACTAAGATATCATTGGCCATAAAAAGGCATGGCTAAAAAGGGAGGACAAAGAAAGTACAAAGTCATCACTCAGTATCCATGGGATGATTTCAGCCAGCCCTCAGCACTAAAATCCATGGATGCTCAAGTCTCTTTTATAAGATGGTAAAGCCTTTTCATGGAACTTCATACATCCTCCCTTATATGTAAAATCACTTCATGGTTACGTGTAGTACCTAATACAATGTAAATGCTATATAAGTAGTTGTATACTGTTCTGTGTAAAGAATGACAAGAAAAAAAGTCTACATGTTCAGAATAGATACATTTTTCTCCCAAATATTTTCCAGCTGACATCGGCTAGATTTGTACATAAGGTACCTATGGATGTAGAAGGTCTACTGTGCCTGAATCCCTGATGCTGTCATTTAGTAGTTGAACCCTTGAGTTCAATTGGTTGGCTCTTAACTTTGCTTGGTTATTTAAAGTATTGTAATATTTTATGTTACTTGCAATTGAGCACATACCAAAAACAATATAGATAGAAATTGGAAGAGAAAAGAGTATTATAAAGTTAGAGAGTGTGACCAAAGGATGTCAGTGAGTAGATTTTGTCTGAAATTCAATGAATTGTTCTCTAGCATAGTAGAAAATCCATTATTAAGTCTAAAAAAAGGCTGTCTTGTAAAAGAAGTGTCTATTATAGCCTTACTTTAAATATTATTAGCAAAAACCTAGCTAAAATATTTTACTGGTCCATTTATTTGGTTTTCTATAAACAGTTTCTTGGGGCTGGCATTGTGCACAGCAGGTTAAGCTGCCACCTGTGATGCCGGCATCCCATAAGAGTGACACTTTGCATCCTGGCTACTGCACTTCTAATCCAGATCCCTGCTAATATGCCTGGAAAAGCAGGGGAAGATGGCCAAGTGCTAGGGCCCCTGTAGTCATGTGGGAAATTCAGACGGAGTTCCAGACTCTTGACTTTTGCCTGGCCCAGCCCTGGCTGCTGCAGCCTTTTGAGTAGTGAACCAGTGGATGGAAGAATCTCTCTCTGTCTTTCTCTCTCTCTCTGTCTCTCCCTGTATCTTCCTCTTTCTTTGTGACTTTGTGTTTCAAATAAAGTAAATAAATCTTTTTAAAAAAGAACATAAAAACCAGTTTCTTAACCAGAGGTTAGGAAAGAATTCTAGCTGTGTAATCAACTCTTATATAGAGATATTAGAAGACAAAGGATATATGATCCAGAAAGTATTTGTATGTATCAATCAGGAAACACTTTGCAGCATATTCACTCGCTCTGAACTCTTGGGAAGGTCCCCGAGTTTGTAGTGGTATTATTAATGTATTCATGGATTATTAATGATTAATTACATTTGACTCAAAGGAAGTAACCTAATATTTAAAAAAAAACTTGGCTTCTGTGTTTAAACATAGATTTAGTACCTTAACGAATAAAAACTAGAGAACATATTTTAGATATTCTGCTTTAAATGTCTATATTATTCTTTAAAATTGATTCTAAGAAGATATTTGGAGCAAGATTTTGGCCTAAGGACCAATGAATTTGAAATACTATAGTAGACCAAAGAATAACTTTTTTTTTAAATAGCAAATTCTGTATCTAATAAGCAACTGTCCTAAGCCTGAAAAAGTTTCAGTCTGGTGTGTCAAAACACTTTTGCACATTCCAATTCATACTAGCGACTATTTCATTATTACAGTGGAGCCCGATGTGGGTGAGATGTTACAAATACCAACAGTGAGGAAATCTGGTTCTTTGAAGTCTGTGTTTTTGGCCGAGGCTACAGAGTTTCCCAGTGGTGTATGTTATAAAGCAACATGCAGGACTTGGCAGCAAGTTCGAGATAACAAGACTTCCATCCAAAGACCATCCAAGCTGCATGCTAAATTTTGCCCATCTGTCACCAGCCTCCCCTGTCCTATGTCAAAATAAAATTTGGAAATGATGACACTGGTGGTACTTGTTATGCTTGGCAGAACGAAGCCCAAAGGTCTTATTGTCCATGACAGTTCGGATGTACTTGGGCAGTAATTACCTTTCATATGGGTTTCCTTGTGGTGTTCTCATTGCATGAGCTTCCGCCTTCTCTCAGATGGTCCCAGTGTACATGGTACTAAATGTTAGAAGCAGCAGAAGATGGTACTATAGGCAAGTTTTTTTTTTTTTTTCAGATTACTTTATGTGAAAGTCAAAGAATGCTATCACACACTTAATATTTGGTTAGACTAGAATTGTTGTGTACCAGGTATCCCTACCAAATAGGTTAGGGTAAGTAACATAGTGCTATAACTATATTCCTGAGAAGTATTGTTTCAAACATTTTAGTTTTATTGATATGTAATTGAAAATATCACATTAAAAGTTACCCATTTACACACAAGAATATGGATGAATCTTACAGTGTTTGAACAAGAGAAGCCAGACACACGAAAATATGTACAATATGGCTCCATTTTCATAAAGTCCAAACACAGGCAAAACTTGTGCATGTTCTAAGAAATCGGAGTCATGGTTACCGTCGGGGTAGTACTTAAACATGGAGGCTTCTGGATGCCACCAAAATTCACTTTCTTGATCCGGATAAAAGTTACATGATGTGTCCATGGAATGAAAATGTGTTAAGCTAATAGCTTGTGCACTTCTCTGTTTGAATATCATTCTCTAATTTGAAAAAAGTTTTAAAAAGATTACTTTGTAAAGTAAAATAACAGTTATTATTTAAAAAATAAACAAAATCATGAATCAAGAGAATCGTTTTTCAACATCATTCGGAATCACTGTTAATGATAATGATAATCGTTTATGGAGCACATCTGTGTTAGCTGTGCCTCTAAGTGTTTGAATTACATTACTTTATTTAGTGATTACGCCCATTTTTGAGGTGCTGATTATCCCCAGCTTGCTAAGGAATTGGGAGAAACGAAGCAGCTTGCTCAAGGTCACATAGCCAGTTTTTTAGGAGTTGCTTGTGAATTTGAATGCTGTTTGTTTAGCTTTGAAGGAGGAAGAGTAGCTGCACATTGAAGCAGGTTGTAAATTTCAGTCTCTGGACTTAATTTTCATTTTGAGGACATTTTTCTCCCTGAATTAAACTTTTCATTTCCAGGTAATCAATGATTATTATTACAAATGTATTTTGCTCTCTGTACTCAGAATTTATAGAACACAATAAAGAATCAAATATAAAAACAACAATAGTGATTTAGCTATAAAGTGTGGGTTGGTATTATTTCACAGATAACTCTAACAAGTCAGTTTTGGAAGATATTGAGCTGAAGCCTCATATTTACTATTTATTTTTGTCAATGTTTGTTTATTTTCATCTACTTGAAAGGGAAAGAGAGAGAGAGAGAGACAGAGATGGACAGATCTTCCATATACTGGTTCATTCCCCAATTGGCTGCAACAGCCAGGGCTGGAACAGGCTGAAACTAGGAACCCAGAATTCCATGCAAGTCTCCTACATGGGTGGCAGGGGCCCAAGAACTTGAGCTATCTTCTGCTGCCTCCTAGGATGCATTAATGGGAAGCTGGATCAGAAGTAGAGTAGTCAGGACTCAAACTGTCCCTGTGTGGGTTGTTGACGTACATATTAGTGGCTTAACCCACTGTGCCACAATGCCTGCCCCATCATACTTAGTTTTTATTATTTTGGGAATATGCATCTAGTTTGAGCCTTTATGCTTCTAAAGCTTAATGACTGAGAGAGAAAGAAACAAGAGATGTTAAGATAAACAAATTTTGAATTTAAAAACAACATTTTAAAATTAGTTGGTGCTGCATTAAGTAAATTAGATTTTAAGGTACCTGATAGTCTAAGGAACCACATTTTGTTTCTCATTAGAAAATTTCTGTCTGTGGACCACACACAGTACTGATGAAGGGGGTAAGAACTAGGCAAAAAGAAATAATAGGAAGGCAGACCAGTCCCTTGTGGGTGACAGCGTTAAGTTTTTGCAAGTCAGAAATAAGAGGTAGAAGAGGTGAAACATTAATGTCCAGTTTCTAAAGCATGGCCATGTTTCATTTTACTTTTCTGATCCTGAGATTGTGTTTTATAGATTAGGAATCTTACTCTCAAAGAGGCTAATTATAGCAAAAACCCATTTGCCTTGTAAGAAACAGCCCATGAGAGTGAAGGGAGGAGGAATTAGTTATTACTAGATGAACTGGGAAGGCTTTATATAGGAAATGGTTGAGTTACGTTCTTAAGGAACATAAGATTGAAGCACAAGAAAGTACGGGAAGAGCACTATTGGTTGAATGAACCATGAGTGCCCATGATGTAAATGTACGAGACCATATATCTCTTTCTCCTATGGTTCGTCATCCACTGTGGGTGAGAATAGGCATTGCAGTTTGTCTGCCAATAAAAAATTCTTTAGTGATAACATCATGCCTGTCCTGGCTCTGTAAGGCTGTAGAAGAGACTCTCTTGCATGCTGGAAAACACTGATATTGTGGATGGGTAGGAGACTTTAATCTTCAGTAGCAATATAAAATGTACTTTTCATTTTTAAGATTTTTAATCTCACATGGACATGGCATGTAAATAATAAAACTTGGTCTTTAAAGCTATTTGAAGTAAATGTGACTCACTGTATCACATGAAACTGTGACTTCCTACCTTTGTAGCTTATCTATTTGGCATATTTTATACCTAAACTACCTTTTTCTATATATAACAAAATTATTTTCAGTAGTGGTCATTGGATTATCAATATCACTGCCTTCATGATTTATTCTTTATATTTAAAAAACAATGAAATTAGAATTCATTAGGTTTATGTCGCTCCCCCTCTTCGTGGAGGAACGACACAGGACCCTGCGCTGTTCTTTCGTCTGCTCGGCCCTCCCCGGGTTTGCTGCTGGTTCTTCCCGGGTTGGCTACTATCCCTTCCACCTCCGTGGAAGGGCAGTTCCCCCTGGCCGCTTTCCCCGCTTCCGCAGGGGAGCGGCACACCGCCGGCCGGCTCTTCTCGGGGGCTGCACAGGTGTTCCTTCAGATGTTCCCCTTAGATGTTCCTGGTGAATGCCGTCTCTCTCCTCCTTTATAGTCCTCCTCCGCCAATCCCAACTCGGCTGCCCACACGCCGAGTACGCTGCTCTCCTCCAATCAGGAGCAAGTCCTACAGTTTATTGGTTGAACTGGAGGCAGCTGTGCGGAAGCTGTTTACTTCTCTCCCAGCGCCATATTGTGGGAGAGCAGATGCATAGAATAAGTCTTAATTCCAGTAACTCAGTCCAGTCCGGGCTGCTCCCCACAGTTTAGTTTCAATAATATAAAATATTCCACAATTACAATAAAATCTATAGTGAGCAAATGCAAATGTTCACCTTATAGTTTGTACTGTGTCACTGTTTTAAGTTTTAAACACAAATAAAATTACAAGTAGTTATAGAAATTACAAAAGTACTTCAAATTCTGTTTATTCTTTACGAAGATTATGCTAATATTGATGATTTTGAATCTGCTGATTAAATGTAGAAACAGATAGTACTATATGTGTCGAAGACACAGATTTCACCTGAAGCAAGCACAGATATTTCTACAGTATTATAAAATTATACCTGAAATGAATATCTGTAGCTTAGTTATCTATTAGGGATTATTACAGAAGTAGAATTTAGTTGAATATTACTTTTCTCTGAATTTCTATAGAGAATACAACTTTTATGAAATTATAAATAATACAAGTGTTCTAATTCATGTACAATTGTTTAGAAATTAGATTGATAAAATATTTTTTCAGGGTATTTTTTCAGTGGCATTTTAAAAGTTAAAAGCTGAAGCAAGTGTTGTGGTGTAGCATGTTAAGTTGCTGCTTGGAATGCCTGCATTACAAGTCAGTTGAAGTCCTGCTACTCTGCTCTTCCAATCCAACTTCCTAGTAATACACTTGGGAGGGAGCAGGTATTGACCCAAGTATTTAGGTTTCTGCCACCCATGTAGGTGACCTGGATGGAATTCTTGGCTCCTGGCTTTAGCCTGGCTCTGCCCAGGCTCTTGTGGGCATTTGAGAAGTAACCCCTTTAATGGAAGACTCTCTCTCTCTCTATTTTTTTTTTCTCTTTCTCTCTCTCTCTCTCTCTTTCAAATAGATGAAAATAAATAAACATTTAAAAATTACAGGCATATGATAGTAATAAAAAGCTCATTGACATTTTGCTGTTCTTACAGTTAGTTTTAGATTATCTACAGGTGGTGCCTCCCTTAATTGCTGTGCACAGGGTGGACTGTTTGCTCTGCCCTGCCCTTGTGTGCCACTTCCTAGAGTAGTGCCTTCTTTCCCTCTGAGTGACTCCCTGTCCCTCACCTTGCCTTCAACCCCACCTCTCTGTTGCCCTTCCAGACTCATTCAATTACCACATACATGACTTGATTCCCTTAATGGAACGCCTTCCCATGAACTCACAATGTGCTATTTTCATTACTCTATCACTTTGTTATAGTAACTTTGCAAGAATTGTCCCTGAGAATAGTATTCCTCATTTGCATTTTAAAAATATTTATTTATTTATTTGAAAGGCAGAGTTACAGAGGGTCAGAGGCAGAGAGAGAGAGAAAGAGAGAGAGAGAATCTTCCATCCACTGGTTCACTCCCCAAATGGCTACAATGGCTGGAGCTGGGCCAATCTGAAGCCTGTAGCCAAGAGCTTCTTCCAGGTCTCCCACGTGGGTGCAGGAGCCCAAGAATTTGGTCCATCTTCCACAGCTCTCCCAGGCTGTAGCAGAGAGATGGATAGCAAGTGAAGCAGCTGAGCCTTGAATTGGTGCCCATGTGGGATGCCGGCACTACAGGCAGTGGCTTTACCTACTATGCCACAGCGCTGGTCCCCTTATTTTTCATTTTTTAGCACCTAAAGTTGAACACATTTTTCAATTAGCAAAGCTGGTCCTTAGACACTTCTTATTGATTAAACAAGAAGAAAACTGTGATAGTGGCTGCTTTTGTTTTTGTTTTGTTGTTGTTATAACACAGACTCAAATATAGGGTTTGAGGGATATTAATACATAAAAGCTTTTAATTCAGTATATATAACTTAATTTTCTTTTTCCAGCAAAATTTAAACTTAGTATTTCTGTCTTCATTCCGGCATCAGACAGGGAACTCTGACCTTGATCTAACCCCACCCCTCTTCTCCTGCTATATTTCTAATGTGTGAAATTTCTAGTTTATTTACACAACTTTGTTTTTATTACTAATTTTTAATTTATAAAATAAAAATTGTGATAGTAGTATGAGCTTCCATATACCCCTTGCCCATTTCTCATATTCACATCTTATATTAATGTATATGTCACAGTTAAAAATGAACCATACCCAGCTTCCTGTATTTTTTCACTAAAACACATTTTATTTCTTCCACTTATCACAACCTCTAGTAATCAACATTATGTGTTTAAATTAAGCTTTTTTTTTAAAAAAAAAAACATTAACACCTACATGCAGCAGGAAAACATGCAGTATTTTTGTTTCATTATCTGGCTTATTTCACTAAATATGAAGTTCTTCTGTGCTATTTTATTACAGATGATAGGATTTCATTCTTTTAATATCTGTATAGTATACTACCTAAGGCAATTTATAGGTTCAATGCAATCCCTATCAAAATACTAGTGACATTCTTTACGGAATTATAAAAGAATAATCCTGAAATTCTTATGGAACCACGAAAGACCCAGAATAGAACGAAGCAATCCTGAGGAAAAGAAAATCAAGCTGGAGGCATCACAATACTGGTTTTCAAAGCATACTACAAAGCTACAGTAGTTAAAACATCATGGCACTGGCATAAAAATTGGCATATAGAGAGTCCAGAAATTAATCTGCATACATAAAGCCCATTGATTTTTGACAGAGGTGCCAAGAACATACACTGGAGAAAAGATAGTCTTCAGGAAATGGTGCTGGGAAAATTGGACATATGTATGTGGAAGAATGAAATTAGATTCCTACTTCTCCACCATAAACACAAATCAACTCAAGATGAATTAAAGGCCTAAATCTAAGAACTGAAACCATGAAATTGCTAGACAAAAACAGAGAAAACACTTAAGGCAGGGGTAAAGGGACTTGGGGTATCTTCCTCTGCTTTCCCAGGCACATTAGCAGGAAGCTGGATTAGAAGTGGAGCAGTCTAGACTCGAACCAGTACCCATAGGGTTGCTGTGCTGCAGATTGCGTCATTACCCATTATGCCGCAGTGCAGCCCCTAAAATGCATCATTTACTATCTGTTGATAGTAATTTCTCCTTGTCTTTGTATAGCAGGGAGATTTTGTGTCTTATCATCGTAGTTAAAGGTTAGTCTAGCCGGGCATATAATTTTAAGTTAAGAGTTACTTCCTCCCAGCATTTTGGCTACTATTGGAGCTGATGAGATGAATGCTGTCACTCTAATCATCCCTTATCTGTGAATAACTTACCTTTTGTAATGCAATATTCATTATGATATGTCTAAATGTGAATTTATTTTAATGCTTTATTTTTCATGTCAATGTGATATCAATATGAATAAAACAGATTCAGTGTAGTTCATAGATAGAATTCAAGAATATATTGTAATTTATTTTTAAATTACCCTGCTTATTTCCAGTTTTCACTTTCAGAGAATACCTTTAATTTTTTTTTTTAAATTCTCAGACATTGTTAGGATTCTTTGCTTTTGAATACAAAAGTTCTTCACCATTCTCTCTCACTTTTGGGGCACCTGTTAGCAATGTGAAGGAACCGACTATTACTAGTTCTTATGCTGTTTGAGTATTTATCTCTTCCAGGGCATATATTTGACTATTCCTCTAAGCTCCTTGCAGGTAAGCAGAGTCATGTAACCATTATGGCCAATAAATACAAGAAGTAATGCGTCTTATTTCCAAGTTGAGGCAACAAAAATCCTGGTGCACTTGTCCAGTATGTCTTCTTCTGCTTTACCAAATACAGAAGAAGGCCATGATAAATAATGTTTTATTAAGCCACTGAGATTTGGGGGATGTTGCTTACTACAATGTATCCTACCCATCTTGTCCTGAATAAAACAGAGAGCTTCTCAGTCTCTCCTGCATGTCTTTTTAAGTTTTCTATCATGACTTTCATTGATGTATTTCTCTAATATAATACTTCACTTGAATAATTACTCTGTTAGGTGTGTTCACCTCAGCATTGGCCCCTTTCTTTAGTCTTCATCTCAGTGATGATGCTCATACTTTTTTTTTTTCTAGTACTTATGCCTCTATCTTCATCATAATAATTTGCTCTTGGTTTGTAGTCATTATGTATAATTTCTTATACTCAAATCATACAGGTTATTTGTCTTTCTTTATATAAGGGCACTAAGCATTTATTTATAAACAATTTTCAGATACTTCTATTACTTGCATTGCCCCAGGTACAGTTTTCTCAGTGATTTAAGATGTCAGCAGTCTGTTGTGGCAGTTTCCCTGTATGATTTGGAGTTTTTGTTTGCTAAGTCTTTCTGAGTGGGAGTCCTTTGCTGATGGTGGTGGGGTAGCTGCTGTGCTGTTTTTATTCCCCTTCTCCTTGAACTCATGTACTTACCAGTTTTGCCATTGACTGCATGGAGTGCCTCTCTATTCAGAACTAGGTTATGCCTAGGCATCTTGAGCCTCCAGTCCTACAGGACTACTGGTCTGGTGCTAATCTTGTTTTTGAGTAAGAGAATGATTGGACCCAAGGCCAGGGTGAAACGCAGTCTTGACTGCCACTCACCGCCCTGACTGCAGTTTAATATAGTCTCAACTCTGGGCAGTGGTCAGCAGTTTGTCAAGTCTCCTTTCCTAAGTCAAGAAAATGAAACCCAGTGTCTCATTTCGTAGTATGAATCTGGCCCCTGTCCATCAACACAGATGAAGCATTTGGATTTCCTGTTTTCCTATTCCCGTCACCCTATCGTGGCACTTCTGTCTTTCTTCTTCTTCTTCTTCTTCTTTTTTTTTTTTTTTTTAAGATTTACTTATTTATTTGAAAGTCAGAGAGAGAGAGAGAGAGAGAGAGAGAGGTCCTCTATCCGCTGGTTCATTCCCCAAATGGCTGCAATGGCCAGGGCTGTGCCAGGCCAAAGCCAAGAGCCAGGAGCCTCTTCTGGATCTCCCACATGGGTGCAGGGACCCAGGGACTTGGGCCATCTTACCCTGCTTCCCCAGGCACATTAGCAGGGAGCTGGATTGGAAGTGGAGCATCCAGGTCTCGAATTGTCACCCATATGGGATGCTGCACACAGGCCACAGCTTAACCTGCTGCACCACTGTGCTAGCCCCTACCTTGGCATCTCTTATGTCCATTCCAAGAGCCTAGTAGGTTATGCATATTCTTTTGTGTTTCTGATTTGAGATGTCAATCAATTTTGCTTCTTTAAATTTAACATATATTTTGAAACATAAATATATAAATATGTGTGTGTTTCTTTGATTGCTATGACTTTGAGGAAGAGGGAGTGAGTGCTTATACCTGAAGTCACAGTTCTATCTTAATAAGAAGTCAAAGTCTTTCATTTAAATGAGATTAACCCTCTGACTGATCATATGATGATCTTTCTCTTTTAACAAATTACAGATATTTAGTTTTGATTTAGTTTGCTCCCAATGGCTTTTACTTGTTTCTTTAAAGATTTGCTGAGAAACGGGGGAGATTTTTGGTACAGGGTGAGGCAACTGGGGCTAAAAGGTCAGCACAGCAGCCTAATCAGAATCATCAAATGTGCCTGCTTTCAACATTTTATTTTGTTCAATCAGATGAATATTATTTAACTCAGCTTTTTAATCTGCCTGTATTTCTTTTTTTCTTCTTTTTATGTTTCATTCAGTAATAGAATTAATAATTAAGGGAAAAATAAATGAGATACGAGAAGACCAGGGTGAAGGCACCTAATAAAATCTCAGGGTGGCTAAGCGCAGGGGGTTATGCCACATTCATTTTCAGTGCTGCTGTGGGTGAGGTGCACTGGGACTGTGCCAATGTGTGTTAGTGCCAGAGTGTGTTCTTCAGTGTCTGTTGGTGAGCCTTTTAGTGCCAGATCTGTGAGGTGACCCAGAATCTAAAATACTGCTACTGTTCAAAGGATCACCCATAGAGATGCAAAGGTGTTTCACTTTCAAGTTTGGCTTTTCTTTAATTCTTATTTTTTGCTCAGTGTTTTTCATGGGAAATCCAAACATTCAAAAACAGTGTTAGAGATAATTTCCACCTAATTATGAAGACTTTTCTTTATTACAGTGCTTCTAAAGATGAGCTACCACAGTGCATTTACTTGCTTTTAAACTGTTCCTTTTTTAACCAAAAACTGTTTCACTTTATAAAATGTAATCATTTTGTGGAAGTAGTTCTGAAAAGCATAACATATATTTTACCTTCTGTACTGGATTTAATAGTATTTCCTCCAAATTTATGTCCATCTAGAACCTGTTATCTTGTTTGGAAATAAGGTCTTTTCAAATGTGTTCAAGGTACAGTGAGGTCATAGAGGCTTAGAGTGGGCCCTAAACCAATGAGCAGTGTCTTTGGAAAAGCAGAAAAATATGTACACATAGGGCGTAGCGTTTAGTGTGAAACAAAGGTAGACTGATATAGCTACAAGTGAAGGGATGCCAAGGCTTTCTAGCAGTCACCAGAAGCTAGAATAAGGGCCTGAAAAGATTCACTCTCAGAGACTCCAGAAGGGAACAGTTCTACTGACAACTTGATTTTGAACTTCTGGCTTTCAGAAGAGTGGGAAGATAAATTTTTGTTGTTTCAAGCCACTCAGTTTGTGACACTCTTGTCATGGGAGCCCTAGGAGACTAACAAACCTTTCTATGTAGCAAATTCAGAATGCAGTGTGACCTTTATCTAGGGAATAAGCAATTTGTGCTTTCTTTTAATGCCATGATATTCCAAAGGGCCATTGAAGTGCCTTGGTTTGTCTTTCAAAGAAATAACACTAACTTTGTGATTCTCACTGAGAATGCTGTCTTCATGCCGTCAGCTATCTTGTTTGTTTATATAGCTTTCCATTTCTCTCTCTGTGTATTATGTAACTGTGTTAGTCAGGTTTTCATTACTAAAATGAAGTTCCTGAGGCAGCCAATCCTACAAGGAAAAGATGTTCATTTTGACTCACAGTTCTGGAAGTTCACAGCTCAAGATTGGGTGGCCCCATGGTTTGGCTTGTGTTGTTTGCATTCTTGCTGGTGGAGTCCTGAAGTGGCACAGGGCTGTCACATGGTAAGAGACCAGGGATGCACATCTGGTCATTTCTATGTGGTCTCTTAGAAAGTCACCATGATTTAGTCATGCAGTGTCACTCAAACGACCAGTCTAATCTAGTTGCATCTCAAAGGCACACGCTCAAACACCGTAATTGTGTTCAGTTTCCACCCTCTTTGTAATATTAACATGAGATTTTGGAAGCCAAACACCAGAGTCTGGCTTGCGGACAGATATTCAAACCTTAGCGGTAGCTTTTGTACTCTCAAAGGACTGAAGGTTTCTGAGGGAGGGAGGGAGGGAGGGAGGGAGGGACTGGGGGAGGGAGTTAGAGAGAGAGAGAGAGAGGGAGAGATGCAACCATATTATTAAATCAGTTCCTTAATTTCACACACAATTCTGAGTCTACAGGTCTATGCCTGAGAGTTCTAAGCTTTCCAAAGATAGCTTCAGAATAAAATGAGGGGTGGCAGAAACACAGTTCATGGTCCAAAGTGTGCCTACCCCACATCTCCTTTGGAAATTAGTACTGTCACTGAATATATTCGAGTTCAAGAAGTTTAAAGATGCTTGTTTGAACTAGTGCTTGCCACTAGCACCCTTTCCTTTGTGTCATCTCTTAATATTTCAGAATTCTACAGAAATCACCTTGAAGAACTCCATCATCCAGAGAAAAACGCCCCTTCCTTACTAAGTTTCCCCTAAGCTCAGAGCCGACAGGCTCCTTGTGAGACTTTAGCTCTGTGACTTTGTTTTGAATATTCAAGATTACCAAAAGCACAAGTGTCAGGGACATGAGGAGTTGTTCTAATTTGTTCTTAACAGTAATTAATCTTCCTAAAGTAGTCTTTATTTGGATAGGAGTTTGTTTTTTGTTTGTTTGGGGTTATTTTTCATTTATTTTCCTGTCATAATCTAGGTGGGAAGAAATATTAAACAAGCTTCTATTGAGAAAATGCTGTATAAAATTGAAATCAAAGACAGACAAATAAACATCACTGTTGGGTTGTTTTTTTTTTCATTTCTGTTGTTCACATTTCCCATGGTGTCTTGCTTTTGAGTTAATTGTAAGGAATCATGTCTTTTATCTAATTATTTTAGTTCAGAAACCAAACCAGTTGCAGATTAATGCTGCTGCTCGCCATGTGAGGAGTTGGAACAGTTCATGCCTGAATCAGTGAGTATGACAGAATATCTCTGATATGCCAGGGACTGGTCTAGGTGCTGGTGATACAGCAGGTAGCAATATGCACTTTTTCCTAACCTTCAGAGAGCATACATCCAAGTATGGAGAGATCGACAATCAATGATAAGTTAGTAAGATTTCTTGTATTTGAATTGGTAATGAGTGTTATGGAGCAAAGCAACACAGGCAAGGGCAAGAGGAACACAGGTGAGGCTGAGTGAGTGTGTGAGGTCATAGAATTCGATGAGGCACGCAGAGAAGGTAAGAGAGCAAAGAGCAAGGCAGGTGGCTTGTGGTGTGAGAACATTCTTGGAAGAAGAAACTCTCAGTGCAAAGGTCCAGAGCAGGAGGTGTCTGGAATGATGGAGGGGACAGCGAGGGAGTAGAAGGGTATATTGGCAGAGAGACGGCAGAGGGGACAGTAGGGGAGTAGGATCACGAAGACAAAGAGTTGAGGGCAGCGCCATGGCTCAATAGGCTAATCCTCCACCTAGCGGCGCCGGCACACCGGGTTCTAGTCCCGGTTGGGGCACCGGATTCTGTCCCGGTTGCCCCTCTTCCAGGCCAACCCTCTGCTGTGGCCCAGGAGTGCAGTGGAGGATGGCCCAAGTGCTTGGGCCCTGCACCCCATGGGAGACCAGGAGAAGCACCTGGCTCCTGGCTCCTGCCATCGGATCAGCGCGGTGTGCCGGCCGCAGAGCGCCAGCCGTGGCGGCCATTGGAGGGTGAACCAAGGGCAAAGGAAGACCTTTCTCTCTGTCTCTCTTTCACTGTCCACTCTGCCTGTTAAAAAAAAAAAAAAAAGAGTTGAGGGTGGCATATTGTGGAGGCCTTTTAGGCCATTGGAGTTTGAGCTTCAGGGCCGGTGCTGTGGTGCAGCAGGTTAAGGCTCCACCTGCAGTGCTGCCACCAATATGGGTGCCAGTTCAAGTCTCAGGTTCTTCACTTCCAATCCTGCTGCACCTGGGAAAGCAGTAGAACATGACCCAAACCCCTAGACCCCTGTACCCCATGTGGGAAACCTGGTAGAAGCTCTTGGCTCCTGGCTTCGGCTTCCAGGAAATGGAAGATTCTTTTCTATTTCTTTCTACCTCTACCTCTACCCATACCCCTACCTCTACCCCTACCCTTACCCCTACCTCCCTCTACCTCTACCACCTTTCTTTTTTATTTTTTAAACTTTTATTTAATAATTATAAATTTCCAAAGTACAGCTTATGGATTTCAGTGGCTTTTTCCCCCCTATAACTTCCCTCCCACCTGCAACTCTCCCATCTCCCGCTCCCTCTCCCATCCCATTCACGTCAAGATTCATTTTCAATTCTCTTTATATACAGAAGTTCAATTTAGTATATATTAAGTAAAGATTTCAACAATTTGCACCCACATAGAAACACAAAGTGTAAAGTACCATTTGAGTACTAGTTATAGCATTAATTCACATAGTACAACACATTAAGGACAGAGATCCTACATGCGGAATAAGTGCACAGTGACTCCTGTTGTTGACTTAACAAATTGACACTCTTGTTTATGGCATCAGTAATCACACTAGGCTCTTGTCATGAGTTGCCAAGGCTATGGAAGCCTTTTGAGTTCACCAACTCCAATCTTATTTAGACAAGGTCATAGTCAGAGTGGAAGTTCTCTCCTCCCTTCAGAGAAAGGTTTTTTTTTTTTTTTTTTTTTTTTTCTGTGCCACAGTGTCTAGGCCTGAAATACTCTCATGGGCTGTTCAGCCAGATCCGAATGCCTTAAAGGCTGATTCTGAGGCCAGAGTACTGTTTAGGACATCTGCCATTCTATGAGTCTGCTGTGTATCCCGCTTTCCATGTTGGATCGTTCTCTCCATTTTAATTCTATCAGTTAGTATTAGCAGACACTAGTCTTGTTTATGTGATCCCTTTGACTCTTAATCCTATCATTATGATCAATTGTGTACTGAAACTGATCACTTTGACTAGTGAGATGGCATTGGTACATGCCACCTTGATGGAATTGAATGGGAATCCCTTGGCACGTTTCTGACTCTACCGTTTGGGGCAAGTCAGCTTGAGCATGTCCCAAATTGTAAGTCTCCTGCTTTTCAAACAAATACATAAATCTTAAAAAAAAAAAAAAAAGGATTTTAGGTTCTACACTGAGATAAGAAGTCACTGGGGAAATGTAAGCAGAGAAATGACATGATGCAGCTTACATCTTAACAAAAGTATGGTGGGTATAGGATTTTAGCCACTCAGCTCATATGCCAGCCCTGATAAAGGCATTTTATAGATTGAAGTAGTTCCTCATGGAGGGGAACTACTATTGTGATAAGGCAGGTGTCATAAGTACCATAGGAATAATTTCAACTCTATTGACACAGAGAAAAATGTCCTATGGATAACCAAGAGTCACTGTGTTGGGAAAATGTTTGTAGAACTTCTGAGCAGAGGGCTTGTCTCTTTTCTGATCATTGGCTTTATGACAAGAAAGACCTGCTCAGGTTGATGTGTGTCACTGTCCATTTTGAACTCGTTGATGTCTCCAATGGCATTAAATTGCAACCAGATTATTTTAAAAATTTCATCACAAGTATTATGTTATGGTGATCCTAGGTGAAGTTGGAAGCCCAAGATACAAGACTGTCTGGCTTCAGTTTGAATATGCTATTGTAAAATATAAGTTTAAAAGCTGTTAAATAAATAAAGTTAGAAATTTATTCTGGTTTTCATAGACAAACTGTTCTATCTCAGGGATAACCGAATAGATATTGAGAAGAATATTCTTTTACAGAAGTGTATCAGTGAATTAAGATCAGGAGTCATAATTGAAACTATCCAGGCTGGCGCTGCGGCTCACTAGGCTAATCCTCCGCCTTGCGGCGCCGGCACACCGGGTTCTAGTCCCGGTTGGGGCGCCGGATTCTGTCCCGGTTGCCCCTCTTCCAGGCCAGCTCTGTGCTGTGGCCAGGGAGTGCAGTGGAGGATGGCCCAAGTGCTTGGGCCCTGCACCCCATGGGAGACCATGATAAGTACCTGGCTCCTGCCATCGGATCAGCACGGTGTGCCGGCCGCAGCACGCCGGCCATGGTGGCCACTGGAGGGTGAACCAACGGCAAAGGAAGACCTTTCTCTCTGTCTCTCTTTCACTGTCCACTCTGCCTGTCAAAACAAAACAAAACAAAACAAAAACAAAAAAACTATCCATTAATGAACCAATCACTTATAAAATGTATCCCCACTCAAACATCCCTTCATTCAGACCTTGGTTTTCATGCTATTCCATTTGGCAAGTTTTTATCATCAGTATACCAATATAACATATTTTACTTATGGTAGATGTCAATACACTGGGAACTATAGTGCAAATCTTTTCTGAATGAAAATAGTAAATATGTAAAAGATGCAATATTTCATAAAGTCCACAAAAGAAATGCTAGAGAACTGATTGAACCATGCCATAATTATTAGTAAACAATAGTTTGGCCAGTGCCGCGGCTCACTAGGCTAATCCTCTGCATGCGGCGCCGGCACACCAGGTTCTAGTCCCAGTCGGGGCGCCTGTTCTGTCCCGGTTGCTCCTCTTTCAGTCCAGGTCTCTGCTGTGGCTCGGGAGTGCAGTGGAGGATGGCCCAAGTGCTTGGGCCTTGCCCCCACATGGGAGACCAGGAGGAAGCACCTGGCTCCTGGAATCGGATCAGTGTGGTGCGCCTGCCGCAACGGCCATTTTGGGGGTAAACCAAATTAGTTACATTAGTTATCATTTGAAGAATAAAATATCGTCATGGATTATCAGAGATAGTGGTTATTTTTAAAGATTGATTTATTTATTTGAAAGACAAAATTACAGAGAGAGAGAGAGAGAGAGAGAGAGAAAGAGAAAGTGAGCTTTCAGGTTTATTCCCCAAATGGCCATCAGATCTGGGTCTCCCAAATGGGTGTCAGAGGCTCAAGCACTTGGGCATCTTCCACTGCTTTCTCAGGCATATTAACAGAGAGCTGGATTAGAAGTGGGGCAGTAGACGTGCCAGCATTGCAGGTGGCGCTTAACCCAATGTGCCACAATACCAGTCCCAAGAGAGAGTGATAATACTTCTAAAGTGAACATTTTGAATGTCAGGAACTAACAATAATTGCCAATTGTTTAATCATAGCACATGCCAAGAATGGTTCAAAGTGGTTTATATACAGTATTAGGATACTGGTTTGACTGAGTGTGGAAGATGGTCATAACAATGGGAGTTTAGATAAGCTGGAAGTTCATTTTTAAACTGTGAAAGCCTCAACTGTGATAGCGACTCTCCTCAGCAAGCTTCCCGTGGTCCAGGCTCCTTCCATACTGTTGCTGTGTTCTCTGATTTGGATATTATCTTGAATGTTAAAGGTCCCCTGAAGATACAAAATCTTATGTTAATGATGATTATGGTTTTAGAGATGGGGCCTTTGTTGGATTAATTTATCTGGGAGGAGTTCCGTGATTGACTCATGGTGGCTTTATAAGGAGAGACACAGAACACACATGTGCTCCCTCTTGCCATGGGATGCTCTGTGCTGCCTTGGGTCTGACCATAGGAATGCCATTGCCAGATGGGAAGGCATTGGGAGTACTCAGCCTTGAATTGTGAACCTCCAAAACTGTGGATCAAAATTGATGTTAGTAATGAAAAGCCAATGCCCTGTGTTCCCCTAGAATATTTGCCTCATTGTTAGATCCAAAGAAACCTTACTCTCTTGCTTGTATTTCTCCTAGTTTTAGTTTTCTTTCTTTTGAAGGACAAAATTGGAAGTCACCCATTACAATTTTGCACATATACCTTTGTTGAGCGCTTAGTCATTTGACCACATCTAGCTGCAAGAGTGGAGGGAAATGTAGCATATGTTGGTTCTATGTGCCTGTGACTACCAGTAGGCACTTCTCTTTGGAATTAATTTATTCCATCCATATAACAATGCTATGAGCTTTGTGCCAATAATGGCACAAAGATGGAATATCTTAGACAGGAAAGGCTGATTATTTGCCAAAAATTGGGAAATTCTTTAATTGTTTTGTAAACATGACGTTTTTTTTTATCTGGCTTCGAAAATCTAAAGAGTTGCCAGTGTTTCTCCAACTTTTGGTGGTGACAGACTAGGTATTTTTCTCAGAGCATTTTAGGCTGATACTTTGGAAAACTGCAGTAGAAGTGTCAGCAATTGCTGTGAAAGTGTCTACCATTGACTCTCAGTTCTGTTCAGATTTTGTTGTAGAGCAAGAAGAATAGTTTGTGTCCTGCTCCCAGTTCTCAGAACACAATTTGTACAGCCCTGAATTAGGCTGTTTCATTCTAAAAATCAATTTTATTGGAAAAAAATGACAGTGCTTTCTCACTCCTGACATGCTTGCTTGATTCGGTTCTTGTTGGCTTCAAAAAGCTGCAATTACAATTCTATATATTTTTAAAGGTAATTTATTATAATTAATTTTAATTTTACCTGTCAAAAAAGTTCTAATCATTCTTTTTTATTCTCACAATTTATCATGAAATTGTGGACTTCATTATGTTTGAATTTGCTACAATTCATTCTGCTTTTTAATATATTATTTATCCTCTGGGACCATTTAGTGTACTTCCACAAATGAACTCAAACCTTTGGTAGTCATGAGAGCTATGATACACTTTAATTTCCAAAACTAATTTTATTATACTTACAGCAACAGTTATGTTGTCAGTGGATCTATGAAATGGACATAGGAAAAATTTAAGAAATCATTTGCAGGGGCTGGTGTTGTAGCATAGCAGGTTAAGCCACTGCTACAATGCTCACATCCTATGTGGGCGCTAGTTCCAGTCCTGGCTGCTCCATTTCCAACCTGCCTCCCTGTTGATGTGCCTGTAAAAGCTGTAGAAGATGGCCCAAGTGCTTGGGCCCCTGCCACCCACATGGGAGACCCGGATGACACTCCTGGTTCCTGGGTTTAGACTGGCCCAACTCCAGCCGTTGTACCCATTTGGGGAGTAAAATAGTGGATGGAAGATTTCTCTTTCTGTCTACTTCTCTCTCTCTGTAACTCTGACTTTCAGCTAAATAAATAAATATTTAAAAAAATAAAATAAACATTTACAGCCAGGACAGAAAACATAGCTATCATCTAGATTGGTTAAAGCCACTTCATATTACGTGTAAATTCTATTCAGTTGATTCTGGATACCTAGAATATGATGTTGAGAATGACTTTTGAGTCTAAGTGGGTTCAGCTGGAAAAGCCTGTCATGCTTGATTAATGATGTCTAGAAGAGGAGCAGGTGGAGTGGCACAAATTCCATATATTTTCCTTCACTATCTATTAAACTGATTCTGAGCTTCCTACAGAAAGGGGAAGCATTAAACATAGTGGACCCATTATCTAATGAAAAAGAATATTCATTTATAAAAGTGGACTATTTATTGTTTTAAATTCTAAATTATTTTGTTTTTCTAGATGAAAAGAATGTTGAAAAATACAATGATTTGGCATTTTTCAACACAGTATTGTTAACAATGATTTTTTTTTCAGTAAGTGAACACATTTTGATGTCAACTCCTGATAATCCAGGAGAATACCAGAAAGAAGAAACAAGGGTTACTTTTGTAAGAATTTGCATAAATGTTGCATTGTGTTTGTAAGTAGTAAAAAGCAAGCAAGCCTAAATGTTTGGAAAGTTCAGTGATCCATCTGTTGGATCCTCTTTTCCCCTTTATGAAGATCTCTCTCTGTCTCTGTGTTTGTCTCTGTCCCCTTTCCTCCTCCTTTCTTCCTTTCTCCTTTTCCCTCTGTTTGTCTCCTCTCTCGACTGCTTCCTTCCTTCTCCTTTTCTGACCACAAATGTAGCAATGACATCCCACTGAAGAAGAGCAGGTTCCATAATGGAGGATGGATTGGATGTATCAAGGAAGTTAGCTCTGGAAGGTGAGATTTGCAAATTTCCAGACTATAGCTGAGGTCTTTACGGTAGTGTTGACACACTGTGACAGTGATGCAGCCTGCAGAGGATGTCTAAGAGTGCACACAGGCAGTGTGTAAAACTGCGTACCTTTGTCTCTCTCCAACTTTCTTCTCTAGACGTCTGCTCCATGTCCCCCCACCTTTTTTTTTCTACAGATACCCTTAGCCCTTATTTTGTCTTTTGTCCAATATTTTTTTTACCCCTCATCTCATTCCTGCCTTTCCTAGAAGTACAAACTTTTAAAATTTAATCGGAGCAGACTTAAAGATCATCTCAAGCCTTCTTATATTTTCATTTGACAAAACTTACTTTAAGCTGCTAACTCCTTAAGTTTTTACCTGTTAGTAGTAAAAGTCACTACTGATTCTTTCTAGTTTAGTGCTTCTCTGTGAGTTCAATGCCTTAAATTCAAATATTCCCTTCTCGCTTGATTTTATCTATCAAAATTTAAAACATGGGGCCGGCGCTGTGGCACAGTGGGCTAATGCCCTGGTCTGAAGCACCGGCATCCCATATGGATGCCGCTTCTAGGCCCCACTGCTCCTCTTCCAGTCCAGCTCTCTGCTATGGCCTGGGAAAGCAGTGGAAGATGGCCCAAATCCTTGGGCCCCTGCACCCATGTGGGAGACCCGGAAGAAGCTCTGGCTCCTGGCTTCGGATTGGCACATCTCACTGTCTATAACTCTACCTTTCAAATAAATAAATAAATCTTTAAAAAAATTTAAAACACAACAATGTTGTCCATACAATCAATAACACTAAGAAGTAAATGCACTTCACAGTATTTTAGATTTTAATTGGGGAGCCTTCCACATTGGTGAAAAATGGATCAGAGAAACAAGATGTAGGCTCCTGCCTGAAACAACGTCCTCAAAATATGAAGTTACTTCAAAAAGTTTGTGAAAAATAGAATTAAAAGATGTTTATTTTGGTGCAAAAGACCTTTTGTATCCATGCTTGGTTTTCATAATATACATTTACATGAACTACAGTTTTAAAAAAGTTTTATTCATATTTACTTTTTTTTTGAAAGATATATAGAGATCTTCCACCAGCTAGTTCACTTCTCAAACACCTATGACAGCTGATATAGGACCAGGCTAAAACCAGGAGCTAGAAGCTCAGTCGGGGTCTTCCACATAGTTGGCAAGGATCTAAAGTTTTGTTGCCTCCCAGGTGTGTGTTAACAAGGAGCTGGACCACAGCAGAGGAGCTGAGACTGCCAGGCACTCTGATACAGGATGCAGACATCCCAAGTGACATTTTAAATGCCAAATGCCTGCAGTCATGAACTTTTAAAAAAATCTCTCGTTGGTAAAATATATGAAACAATAGCTTTTAAAACATGAGACATCTAGCCATGAAAGTCCATAATTGGAGAGACAGAAAAAAATTAGGTGTTTCCTATGATTGCCCCAATTTACAGTCTTAAGAAAGTTTCAAGGCCATTGCATAGGGAGGTTGAATGCGGCAGAAATTCCTGTGTTGAGAAGTCGGAGCTGAGAGTCTGGGGAGATTCAACAGCCTGTAGTCCTCAGGTCTGGCTAGTACAGAGTACTGGAGATCTTCAGGAAGCCCCCCTGGAGTCTGAGTATGGACTGTCAGTGTCATTGGAAGGAGAGAATTTGAAAGGATTAAAAGGAAGTGTTTGATGTCCATAGGGTAAAGTGCCCATTCATGCCAACCAGACTGAAAAAGTCATAGTGTTTCCTTAGGTAGAATCCACTTCGGTAGTGGTAGATAATTAACTTTAGACTTAGCAGTGCTTTGAATCCATCTAATAGATCATAAAAGCAAGACTTGAAAAAATCAAACTGTCACTGAATAGCCAAACTTTGTAAATGACTCAGGACAGCAACCAAGATAAGTCATACTGGGCCATTAAACAAATCTCAGTAAATTGAAAAGAATTAAAATCAAGCACATTGTTCTCTCATTACAGTGCAAATCAATGTAAAACCAGAAATAGACATTTGAAAAATCCCCCAAGTATTTAAAAACTAATCACAATATGCTTCCAAATAATCCATTGGTCAAAGGAGAAACCATGGAGAGCAGTAATATGTAGATGGAGTTGAATGTAAATGATTAAAGGACATAAATAGAATGCGTGAGGTATTGCTTGCTATGGTTTGCACATGGTTTCTCCTCTCTGAAACTCATGCTGAAATTTAATGCATGTTATGACATATGAAGAGACAGGACCAGGTAAGATTTGTTGAGGCGATTAGAGCTGTGCCCAAGAATGAATTAATGCATACCTGTGGTTACTGGAGTAAAGGGTTAATGGGTTATCTTGAGAGTGAGACTGCTATAAATACCAGTTTGTTTAGGTGTTTGAAAGCCTGGGAGGCCCAGATGGAATTCCAGACCCCTGTATTTGTCCTGGCTCAGGAATGAATTCAGGGAGTGAATCATCAGTTGGAAGATTATCTCTTTCTCTTATGTGCACATGTTCTCTTGCTCTTCCTCTGTAACCCTGCCTTTCAGATAAATAAAATAAAACTTATAAACAAAAACCCTAGAGCTGACTTGATAATTAATGGTGAAATATGTGAATGTGTTCCTGGTAAGGTGATAAAAAGGAAGAAATACACACTTTTACCACAGTAAAATCAGGCAAGCAAAGAAATTAAAAGTGTCTTGACTGGAAAGAAAAGAAGTAAAACTAGGACTGGCTTTGTGGCAGAGCAGATAAAGCTGCCATCTCTAATGCTGGCATCCCTCATGGGTGCTGGTTCAGGTGCTAGCTGCTCCATTTCCAATACAGCTCCCAGCTAATGGCCTGGGAAAATCAATAGAAAATGGCCCAAGTCTTTAGGTCCCTGCCACCCACCTGGGAGACCTGGATGAAGTTCTGGCTCCGGCCTGTCCCAGAGCTCTGGGGAGTAAACCAGTGGATGGAAGATCTGTATCTCTCTGTTTCTCCCTCTCTTTCTGTAGCTCTGACTTTCAAATAAACAAATAAATAGTAAAACTTAGCATGGTTGTGGAATATAGATATTCAAAAATTAAATGTATTTCTCTCTCTATATATGTATACCAACAACAATGATATGTAATTCAAAGTAATAAGATAATATGATTTACAATAGAATAAAAAATAGTTTGGAATAGGTCTGGCAAAAGTACTATATGTTGAAAACTGCAAAACATTCCTGACAGAAAATTTAGAAGACCCAAATAAATGGGAGAGATACAACATGTTCATTGATCAGAAGACAGAATACTGTTAAAAGTTGATTCTCCCCAAATTGATCTATAGATTCAATATAATCCCAACCAAAATCACAGCAAGCTTTTATTGTTGTGAGAAACTGACTTTCTCTACATGTCATATGGAAAAGTAAAAGAACTCAGATTTTCCAAATGGAAAAGTAAAAGAACTCAGAATTTCCCAAACTAATTAGCAGTAGAAGACAAGTTGGAAAATTGTGATTATCTGATATCAAGATTTAATAATTGGCACTGTGGCTCACTTGGTTAATCCTCCTCCTGCGGCACCAGCATCCCTTATGGGCGCTGGGTTCTAGTTCCGGTTGCTCCTCTTCCAGTCCAGCTCTCTGCTGTGGCCCAGGAGGGCAGTGGAGGATGGCCAGATGCTTGGGCCCCTGCACCCACATGGGAGACCAGGAGGGGGCACCTGGCTCCTGGCTTTGGATTGGCACAGTGCGCCATTTGGGGAGTGAACCAACGGAAGTAAGACCTTTCTCTCTGTCTCTCTCTCTCACTGTCTATAATTCTATCTGTCAGATAATCAAGACTGTTTGGTATTGGCATAAACATAGACAAAAATTTCAATGTAACAGAAAAGGTCCACAGAAAGGACTGTATATACAATGGTGGATGAGGGATAATTCCCTACCCCCCAAGAAGTGATGCTAGAATTATTGGTTACCTATATGCACAAAAAAGAGCTCAAATGAAAACAGTTCAAGACATATCATAAATCTAAATATAGAACAGTAATATAATTTTTTTATTTATTTATTTTTAACTTTTATTTAATGAATATAAATTTCCGAAGTACAGCTTATGGATTACAATGGCTTCCCCCCCATACCGTCCCTCCCACCCGCAACCCTCCCCTTTCCCACTCCCTCTCCCCTTCCATTCACATCAAGATTCATTTTCAATTCTCTTTATATACAGAAGATCAGTTTAGCATCCATTAAGTAAAGATTTCAACAGTTTGCTCCCACACAGAAACATAAAGTGAAAAATACTGTTTGAGTACTAGTTATAGCATTAAATCTCAATGACCAGCACACTAAGGACAAAGATCCTACATGAGGAGTAAGTGCACAGTGACTTCTGTTGTTGACTTAACAAATTGACACTCTTGTTTATGGCATCAGTGATCACCCTAGGCTCTTGTCATGAGCTGCCAAGGCTATGGAAGCCCCCTGAGTTCACCAACGCTGATCATATTTAGACAAGGCCATGGTCAAAGTGGAAGTTCTCTCCTCCCTTCAGAGAAAGGTACCTCCTTCTTTGATGACCCATTCTTTCCACTGGGATCTCACTTGTGGAGATCTTTCATTTAGGTGTTTTTTTTTTTTTTTTTTTTTCCCCCCCATAGTGTCTTGGCTTTCCATGCCTGAAATAGTCTCATGGGCTTTTCAGCCAGATCCGCATGCCTTAAGGGCTGATTCTGAGGCCAGAGTGCTGTTTAGGACATCTGCCATTCTATGGGTCTGCTGTGTATCTCGCTTCCCATGTTGGATCGTTCTCTCCCCTTTTTATTCTATCAGCTAGTATTTGCAGACACTAGTCTTGTTTATGTGCTCCCTTTGGCTCTTAGTCCTATCATTATGATCAATTGTGAACAGAAATTGATCACTCGAACTAGTGAGATGGCATTGGTACATGCCACCTTGATGGGATTGAATTGGAATCCCCTGGTATGTTTCTAACTCTACCATTTGAGGTAAGTCAGCTTGAGCATGTCCTGAATTGCACATCTATTCCCTCTCTTATTCCCACTCTTATATTTAACAGTGATCATTTTTTAAAAAAATATTTATTTATTTTGAAAATCATAATTACAGAGAAATAGGGAGACACAGAAAACGTTCATCTGTTGGCTTACTCCCTAGATGACTTCAGCAGCCAGTGCTGTGTTGGGTGAAAGCCAGAAACCAGGAGCTTCATCTGGGTTCCCATGTGGATACACTTGGGCCATCTTCTGCTGCTTTTCTCAGGTCATTAGCAGGGAGTTTGATCTGAAGTGGAGCAGCTGGGACACAAATTGGTGCCCATATAGGGTACCAGTGTCAATAGGCAGTGACTTCCCACCATGGCACAATGCCAACCTCAATGTAAAATTTCTTGGAGGAGATGCAAGAGCAAATTTTTGTTAACTAGGGTTCAGCAGATTCCACAGGTGTAATACCAAAGGACAAACCTTAAGACAACAAATTGATAAATTAGACTTCATCAAAATTTAAAACTCTGTTCTTAGAAATATAGTATTAGGAGGATGACAAGAGAAGTCACTAAATGGGAGGGTAAAACAAGAACCTGATGAAGAATGTGTATTCTGGATACATAAAGGACTATCAAAACTCAGTAAGAAAACAACTCAATGAATAATAGGCAGAAAATTTAAAGGTGCATTTCCAAAGACATACAGATGGCAAATAAACACATGAAAAGATGTTTAACGTTATATAACATTTAAAAATGCAAATTAAAATCATAAGGAGATACATATACACATCTATTCAATTGTCTGCTGTTAAAAGACTTATCATTTTGATAACAATGTGGAGAAGCTGGAATTTTCATACATTGTTAGTGGAAATGTAAAAATGGTACAGCCAGTTTACAAATACTTTGCAAATTTACTTATTTAATAGACTTATTTTATTTGAAAGACAGAGTTACAGAGAGAGGTAGAGACAGAGAGAGAGGTCTTCCATCTGCTGGTTTACTCCCCAGATGGCTGCAACAGCTGGAGCTGCGCCGATCTAAAGCCAGGAGCCAGGCCACATGGGTTCAGGGGCCCAAGGAGCTGGGCCATCTTCTACTGCTTTCCCAGGCCATAGCAGAGAGCTGGATTGGAAGAGGTGCAGCGGGGACTAGAACTGGCACCCATGTGGGATGCTGGCATTTCAGGCCAGGGCTTTAACCTGCTGAGTCACAGCGCCACCTACCCCCCCCCCTTTTAAAGATTTATTTCATTTATTTGAAAGAGTTACAGAGAGAGGTAGAGACAAAGTGCAAATTTCTTAAAACACTCTCCTATCAAGTCATCCAGTCATCCATTACCTGAGTATTTACCCAAAAGAAATGTAAATGTGTTCATATAACAATTTTTATAGGAATGTCATAGTAGAGGTATTTGTCATAGCCACAACTGAAAAGGACTCTAATGTTCACCAAATAAATTGATAAACTGTGATATGTCTACACAATGGAATTTAGCAATGAAAAGAAATGAACTCTTTATACACATAACTTGCATGCATATCAAAATAATTCACTTGAATGAAAGAAGCCAGAAATAATAAGAACATACTACATATTTCCTTTTCACAGAATTATAGGAGGTGCAAAATAATGTTTTGTCACAGACAATGGATCAGTTTTTGCTTGGGGTTACTCAGAGGGTGGTGAGGCTAAAGCAGGACAAATTCACAATGGAACACTGGGAAACTTCTGGGGGGTAATGAATGTTATGTTGTTTTTGGTCATGGTCTCATGGGCATGCACATTTGTCAAAACTTACCAAATTATGTTCTTTAAAAGTGTGCAGTTTACCGAATATCAACTTGACTTCAATAAAGCTATAAAAATGCTAATTGTTAGGGTTTTCTGTTGCCCTTTGGAAGAGGTAAGTAAAATGCATGAAAGTGCCTAATCACTGTTGCCCAGTACCAGGAGTGATGCTCTCTGTTAACCTCCTTTTCATCTTTGTAAGTGACTCTGTGGCACCATTGAACTCTGCAAAGCCAGTTTTTAATCTGCAGCATAGCTGAGACTGTAACTCATTCAACAATAACCTTGTCAAGTAAACTATCATCCAATCCATGCTTGAACAGAAAACATATCCCCTTAACAGGAGTGTGTTATAATTTTTGGCAGCTCTCACTCTTATTAAATTCTTGGGTATGTTGATAAGTTTAAATTAGGTTGTTATTGATTGAGGTAAAACTATAGATTATTAGAGACAAATTTTCAGTATTTGAAAGAACAAATCTAAAATGTTGTAAGCTTGTGTAGAACAGCAGCAGTATATTGTAGCTCAGTGATTTCTCAGCTGCATCCTCTTTGGCTGTCCCACTGGGAACGTGTAGAGTGTGGTCATTGGCCCAGCTGGTAAGAAGAAGGGGTCATTGACCTTTACTCACATTTATTAAAATAGAATAACATTTGCTTCTTTTAGCATCTGTTCTTGTGTAAGCCTTCTCTTTTTCTTTGTAAGTCACTGGACTAATCGGGAAAAGCTGTTCTTAGGGCAAGAAGACATGGGTTTGCATCTTTTCTACCCATTGCCAATCAGTATTGCTGGAAAAGCAGTCAGATAGAATACTCAGCCATTAGAATTGAGTTACTACATCAACATCATGGTGGCAGTAATAGATTAGAGTTTCCATTCAACATATCACAAACCAAGTGTATGCAGTAACAGAAATGTATTGTGTAATGGTTCTGGAGACTGGAAAATCAAAGGCAAGGTGTTGGCAGGTTTCGTTTCTTATGCTGTCTGTCTCTGGCTTGCGGACAGCTGTCTTCTCACTGAATCTTCATGTGATTACCCCTTAGTCTTGTGTTGTCTGTGTCCTAGATTTCCTCTTTGTCAGACTTCAGTCGTATTGAATTAGGGTCCACCCACATAACCCCATTTTATTCTTATTACCTCTTTAAAGGTCCTATCTCCAAATAAAGTCATATTCCGATTAGGGATTAGGACTCCAGAATCAGGATTTTAGGGGGACACTATTCATCCTATAATAATTTCCTTATTTATTTATTTATGCTTACTCATTTCTTTATCTACTTGAAAGGCAGAGAGAGAGAGAGAGAGAGAGAAAGAAATTCATTCTCCATCTGCTAGTTCACTCTCTAATGTGATGTGTGCAATAGCCAGGGTTGGGGAAGGCTGAAGCCAGGGACCTAAAGCTCCATCCAGATCTCCTATGTGTGTGGTAGGGGCCCAAGCACTTGAGCTATCAGTTGCTGCCTCCCAGGAAGCTGGATGGGAGGCAGAGGTGCCTGTGCTCCACCCAGCACTCCAATATGGGAAGCGAGCATGGCAAACAGCAGCTTAGCCTGCTTCACCACAATGCCCGTCCAGCTGTTTTTTTTTTTTTTAATAAAATGAGGACCTAGTATTCAAGATTATTTTCAGCAATAAGGACATAATCTTTGTAAAGTACTACAAAAATATCAAACATGTTTGAGCCACTCAAAGATGATAATTATTGCAATTATGAAATAAATATATGAATCTCTGCTCATACAGAGAAAATTGTTTTAGATCATTGATGTCATAACTCTAAGTATCAAGTTTTTCCTCTGCAATTTAAAATATAAGATATAATAGGAATCTATAAAGACATTACAGAAAATGCTGTTCAGGTTCCATTACATGTCTGTCTTTAACAATGAAACCTGGACCAGAATGGTAATACTTCATGTTTACTTATATAGCTCTTCTTCCAGATGAAGAGGAACAATTGCTCTCAATGCTCTGGAGCTCTTAAATTAAGGAGAAGCCCAATGAGGAACAAGGTTATGCAGAATATATACACTGGCAGTGGTGACAATTTATACAGCCTCCGATTCCCCTTGTGTTTTTGCCTTAATTCCAGAGGAAAAATGAGAATTTGGTGAACTGGGTTTAAAGCTGTGGTCATAGAAGCATTTTTTTTTTGTTTCTTTCTTCAGTGGAAAATTTAAGAAATCTGGAATTCAAACACATGAAATGCAAATCGTTTTATTTATTAATAGCCACTAATGGTCTGTAATCATCACAGCTGGTTAAGTAAATAAGCAAATCATTTATTAGAGTGTTTGCAGAATTAAATTCATAAATTTTCTAATTGTTTTGCTTCATATGGTTTTATCCATATCTGATCTTGAATTAAGTTCAAAAGAACACAGTTTGAAGGAGAGGAGTATCTTGTAATTATAAAGCATCATGATGCTCTTTAAAATTCTATATGTTACTCATAATTTCTAAGCTCAATGATCTGTGCTGTTATATTAATTAACTCTCAAAATTCTAATAGCTGGGCAGATCACTTGATTTCACTTGCCTACACTACTTTATGTTAATTAATGAAAACTATAAATTCAGAGCCCTTGCAAATTGTGTTGCTTCATTGCATTTAGTGCTCTTGTAATTCCTACTCTTAATTAAATAATGAGGCTCCAGAGCACATTTCTAGCTGTGAATTATTCTAGATTGTAGCTGTAGCTGGGATTCTTATTAGCCAGTCAGGCCAATCAATGTCTGTCTTTTCTAACAGAAGAATTTATTACTCAGCCTTGGAGACTAATATGAAGGGAGACATGCTATGGGGAAATCATCTTCATTTTGATCAAATTGTCAGGATTGGATTTTCATTTGCACTTTACTGTCATACCTATCTGGATCAGAAGGGGTGAATTCTTTTATTTCTTTGCTATTCATGCAAGCCTTCTCTATATAGAAAAGGAACAACCAGGATATAGCATGCTTTTCTGTTTCTTCTTTTTCCCTCTTCATTCTTGAAGGCCACTCTCTGTCATTCATTCAGAATTCCACATATATGGGTTGAACATCTCTGGAGTACCCTGGGGCTACTCCAGTGAACGAGAAGATACTTTTAAGGTAACAGTTATATCTCCATTCACATCAGTTTTTAAGTCCTGAACTATTTTAATAGAGTTCCGGTTCAGTGTTGAAACTCATCTTTGTGGCACAAGTGCATTTCAAACATTGTTTATAAGAAGTTTCCAGAGTAAAAATGTGTGATAGAAGAATAGTAGTATTAATATAAGTGGAAAATTTGCAAAATTAATAAGCCAAACTTGGTTTTTGACCTAGGCTTATGACACTAATCTTCTAGCCCCTCTCATTGCTAAATATTTCTTACCTAATTTATAATGTTATACTTTTTACTTGCAAGTTTCTCTGTTTTACAGGGTTTGTTTAGCATAGAGTGAGGTAGTACATTTTTTGTTTTTCGTGCTATGAATTATTCATCTTTACCATTTGGATGTGGGTATCAACAACGGTTTATTTTTGTTTTTCATCAAAATATAATAGGTATGTCTGTGGAGTTCAGTGTAATGTTTTGATCTATGTATAAATTATAGGAAATTTGGTGAAGTGCTCAACATGTCAGTTAATTTTTAAGGAATGACCAAATCATTTATCATACATGTTTTACTATAGACAACAAGCAAGTTTTCCGCCAGTGACAAAATAAGTCAAGGACCAACATAACCCAGAATAACGGGAGACATTAAATGAGCATGAGCTTACTGGGCAGCAAGAAATATTTAATTTGACTGACATAGCTAGTTCTTGATCATTCATGAGCCATGTTTCCAATGAGCAGGTTATCCAATTCCATTCCCATCCACGTTCCTTGTACTCAGGTGATTAATTTTTAAGAAATTATCAATTTTACTATTTGACTTAGCTAAAGAAAATATATTGGTTAATCATGATTCAAAACTAAATGTAATAATTCTTGTTTAAAAGAGATTCCAAATTGTATGCAATAAACTTTGGTTATTATATTTCATTGACTCTAAGACAACTGTGCTGAAAATGTGGCTCACAACTGTTATAATTCACAATAAAATAATTAGGAAATGTTTAGAAATGTTGCTAGCAATTTACCTTCTTTAGAAATCCACATACATGATCAGTAGACTTTCACTGAACAGGGTAGATATGTAAAAGAATCAGGGAGTGAACAAACAAACACTCATCTTTTACCACAGATGGCTTAATATGTATTAAATATGACATCAGTTTTAAGATGCACCTCAACTTTGTTAAAATGTAAAAAATAGCTATTAAGATTTAGTATTTTACCATTCTTAATTTATTCCTTTATTTCCTTTGGGGATTTTCCTTTTTGCAAGGGGGAGTGGAAATATCTTGAGGGTAGTTATTCTATATTCATAGTAATTTCAACTAGAAGTTGATTTTGTCTTCAATAAACAGTAATTTACTAAATTTATTATCTTGGACAATACTCATGTTCCTTAATGGCAAAGAGGAAAAAATACATCCTAGAGTTCTTCCAGTTTCTTCTTATCTCAAGTTGACTAATGAATCAAGGCATTTGGAACATGTTTCTTTTTATTTATAACAAATAATTTTCAACTGCGTGTACACATACAAGCATATCTTAATACTGTTTATGTGTGGATATTAATAATTTTGAAATTTACCTTATTATGTACCTATGGCATTTTAAATTGTTATTATAGAAAAATTAGACTGTAATTACAATAATGTTATGCCAAAATGTTTAAATGAGGTCAAGAATTACCTCTCACACTTTGACTCTGTGACTTATATTGTGATTAATGGCACAATGAACAAATATTGACATTGCATCAAGTATGAGTATTTTCTTTAGTTTAAAAATATTTTCTGTTTATATGAGAGAGACACAGAGAGTGTGAGAGTGTGAGAGAGACACACAGAGAGAGAAAGAGAGAGAGGGAGGGAAGGAGGGAGGGAGAGAGAGAGAGAAACAGAGGAAAGCGGGGGGCTGAGAACCCAATCCAGGTCTCCAGCATGGCTGACAGGAAGTCAATTACTTGAGTTGACACCACTGCCTCCAAGGGTCCACATTAGCAGGAAGCTGGAGTCAGGATCCAGAAGTGGATATCAACACAAGGTATTCAGGTGTGGGTTACAGGCATCTTACCTAGCATCTTAAACACTAGGCTAAATGTCTGCCCTTTTAATTACTTTTTAAATTATTCATCTTTTAAATACCTGAATATATTATATTCTAAAATATTTGATACATATCTTCTTCGGAACTAATGTTTTGTAACTGAATTATTTGGAATAGTTATATAATCCTAAAGTATTTTATTTTTACTGAATTTGATTTGTATTTAAAAGTCTTAAGTGGTAGTATTAATAATGCAGATTTCTTTGGAAAGTGGAATATTTTCTTTTGGAAAACAAAGCTCTAGAACAGACATTCGTTGTAGAGAAAAAGATGCTGCTGAGAAATATGTGTCCTCCATCATCAGAGTGCCTGGGCTCAAAAGTCTTCCATTTCTGGATGCAGCTTTTTGTTAATGGCATCTGGGCAGCAACAGGTTCTGGCTCAAGTTCTTGGAGAAGACCTGGGTTGAGTTCCTGGCTCCTGGCTTCAGGCTGACCCAGTCCTGCCTGATGGAGGCATTTGGAGAGTGAACAGATGAGAGATCTCTTTCTCTCTGTCTCTCGAAGAAATAAAATCTTAAAAAAAAAAAAAGGAAAAGAAAAGGAAACTGTAACAGCTAGTACCAGCTAGGTAATCTTGATCACCTCATTTACATAAATAAATTCATACATAGGAAACCTTTATTTTGATGTTTTTTTGTCAATAGAATTATGTGTTAATATTTGAGATAGTATAAACTAGAACTTTATTTTCTATTATATTTAGCTCCATATCTATTTGTATTTTGCTGTCAAACTACAGTATTAACATGATAGCATTTTATTTCATCCTAGTAATTAAAAAACTTGTTTATTTTTGGGGAAATGAACTAACCTGATTTTGATAGCAAGCAGATTTTTGTGTACCTTTATCTTTATTTGAATAATTATATTAAACACCATGTATTTCAGTAGCATAATATGGTATATAAACTAGTTTGCACATATTTTAAATTCATTTACAATTACAAAAATGTGTATTTTTAAAGAAAAGTAAAATAAAGAAAATATATTAACATATAATCTTGCTGTTCACTGATCACTATTGATAAAATGGTATATTTTCTTTCAGGATTTAAAAATTTTTCTATCTAAATAATTTTATACTGTTTAAAAATAATGTTATATATCATAGCAGACAAACCAATTTGATGACCATCTCTCATAATCCACAACATGAAGGTATTAATATTTAGAAGACTGTTCATCTTCTATTAGATGTTTAGTTGGTTCCAATTTTTAGTACTGTAACTACTATTCTGCTTATATCTTTTTTCTTTAATGATTTATTTATTTATTTGAAAGGCAGAGTTACAGAAAGGCAGAGGCAGAGGCACAGAGAGGGAGGGAGGGAGAGAGAGAGAGAGAGAGAGAGATCTTTCATCTGCTGGTACACTCCTAAAATGGCTGCAATGGCCAGGGCTGAGCCAGGCAGAAGCTAGAAGTCAGAAACTTCTTCCAGGTCTTCCAGTGGGTGTAGGAGCCCAGGTACTTGAGCCATCCTCTGCTGCCTTCCCAGTCACATTAGCAAGGAGCTGGATCGAAAGTGGAGCAGCCGGGACTTGAACCAATGCCCATATGGGATTCTGGTGCCACAGGCAGAGGCTTAACCTATTATACTATAGCACCAGCCCCAGCTGTTTACATCTTTATGTGTGGTGTCTTTTGAGCACTACAACATTCTGTGGGATAGGCAAGAACTAGTTTACACACACACACACACACACACACACATTTCCTATCTTTCAGTGAATTGAAAGGTTAAGATAACAACCCAAATTTAAAAAAATCAAGAGTTCAAGTGCCAGGTGATAAAGTTAGATGCTATATTTTTGCTATTGCATTAATTGCTCATTTTGTTACAGTACACTGTATTAATCTATTTTCTTTTGCAATAACAAAGTGCCTGATGCTGGCTGATGTATAAAGGGAAGCTCACAGTTGAGGAAGCCCAAGAGCATGGTGCCAGTGTCTGATCATGTCAGGTGAGGACATTCTGTCTGTATCACAACATGGCAGGTGTTGGCATGGTAGCAGCACTTGCAAGAAGGAACATTCACATGATGAAACGGGAAGTAAGAGAGATTCATGGGCCAGAATTGCACTTTTTAAATAACAACTCACTGTTGTAGGAACTTAGAGGATCCCATGAGGGCAACATAAATCTCTAATAATCATCACAGAGTAACAACCCTAATGACCTAATTGTCTCCATTAGGCCCCACTTGTAGAAGTTCCCACTACCTCTCAACATTGCCCTGCTTGGTATCAAGGTTTAGTTCACAAAACATTGGGAAATGTATTCAAATCATATCAGGACCATAGCATGTCCTAAATATTGAAAGAATTTAATATGGGCTGTACCCCCAAAATATGTGTATAGCTGCTTCTTCTGTGTAGAGTTGGTGGCAGTGTCATGTCCTGTGTGGCTTTGATAACAAGGACTCAGTGTTGGTGGAGCTTGTGACCTATTGTGGAATGAGATTAAATACAATATGAACTTAACCAACCTATAAAATAGAATCTTTGACCAAATCATGGTGTTCCTGTGCAAGATGCTAAAATGGAAAGGGATTCTACTCGATCCAACCAGGTCAACTGCAGTTGAAGTTGGTAATCAAGAGATTACTAGATATTTGGGTGAAGGCTAATCTCATATTTGGTTAACCAGAAACATGCTTAGGAAAGACAGAACTAAAAAATTGATGCATATAGATTAAATGACCTATAAACTGTCCCCCCATATACATTCATATCCTTGAATCAGCATTGTTTTTACATTACCTGTAAAACAGGTGACAGTTTCTCACCATTCCATTTCCCATAATAGAATACATTTAATCCTATCTGATATTTTATTTATTTATTTTTTATTTTTTAAAATTTTTTGACAGGCAGAGTTAGACAGTGAGAGAGAGAGAGACAGAAAGGTCTTCCTTTTTCCGTTGGTTCACCTCCCAGGTGTCTGCTATGGTGAGCGTGTTGCGGCCGGTGTGCTGCGCCGATCTGAAGCCAGAAGCCAGGTGCTTCCTCCTGGTCTCCCATGTGGGTGCAGGGACCAAGGACCTGGGCCATCCTCCACTGCCTTCCCGGGCCACAGCAGAGAGCTGGACTGGAAGAGGAGCAACCGGGACAGAATCCGGTGCCCCAACCGGGACTAGAACCTGGGGTGCCAGCGCTGCAGGCGGAGGATTAGCCTAGTGAGCCACATCACCGGTCCCCATCTGCTATTTTAAGGGCTGGCTTTAATTGAATCATGGCCATTATTTGTGTTTCACATGAGTGAAGCTGGCACACATCAAAGGCAGTGGACAAGCAGATGAAGCTATAAAGAGCTCACACTTAGCCCTGAGCAAAATGGTAACTAGCTCATGGGAACCTTCTTCCCCAAATGCTAAGAGAAGCTGAGTAGACAGCCAGGAGAGAAGTGATATACAGTATTTCTCAGAAGAAAATGAAGACATGCTTCTCAATCCCACCCTGATGTTCAAATGAACAAGCCATCTGCGCAAAATCCAAATAAGCATCACCTTGTGCTCTCTGTGGGATGGTCCCTATCACCCAGAGAGCGCTCTTTGCTTTTTCTGCCTTTTGAAATAAGGATTCTGACTTGAATTTTCAGAACCAAAATTCATTAAGATATTTCAAGACAGATTTTATTTTTGCTGGGCTCTTCATAGGGGTAGTAACTTGCAGTGATATAGATTTTTTGTTCTCTCATGAGGTGCTACTACATTTAATATTTTCTGAGCCCCAACTTCCTCTCTACAAAATGGCAAAAATGAAGCCTACCTAGAAGGGCTGTGTGAAAAATAAATGCAGTCCTATGGATAAAGTATGATGACCACTCAGTAAATGATACCTTTTGTTATTTGTGTGAGGTGGCTCAAAATCACAACAGAAAGAAAATAGGTTTTGTTTTGAATTTCATATCTTCGACCTATTAACTATAGCAATTAAATGTCACTATATTCAAATGCTGTATTATCTGAGTATTCAAATGCTGTATTATTTTCTTGAGTTCTTTAAATAGAAGAGATACTGGGCGTAGGTATTTGGGGGAATTCTTCCAGTGTTGGAAGAATTCTTATGAAATTTCTTAAAAGCAAATGAAAATAACTTTGTGCAGCCATTAATTTTTGGAGAGCAAATTGCTTGAATTTGGTTGTCGATATTTTGTGATGAATGTAATGTATCATGAATGGTTGACATTTACTGTTGTAATAATAATTTAAGCTCATATAATGAATCAGTTCAAATCACTGAGCACATTTACCAACCTGTACACATAATTAACATTTTAATTCCCCCAAATATCTTATCTCATTATCCACACAGCTTAGGAAATTTAGTAAATAGACCCTGGCACTGAACAAGCTTGGGCTCTCAGACTACATGAGGGCATTGAATTTCTGTTAGTGACTGGGTGAGTTTTAGTGAACTTCTGAAGTGAGGATAGAGCAACTCGCACATGTTTATCGGGTTATACTCACTAAACAGAGCTTTGAAAGAATGGGGACTGGAATTTGGACTGAGTGGATGAGATGTGGAAGTACACTGCTTTGTGTTAGAGACTTCCGTTTTCTCTAATGCAAGCTACTGAGCTCAAACACTTTCTAAACCAGCAGCCTGGCGAGGTACCAGTGTCCTTCCTCAGCATCCTTACAGTGTTGACGCTGTCTGCTCATGCTCTTATTCCTTTTCTTTCCCCAAATAAAAGATTTTTATTATTAAGTTTACATTTAGAAAACAAAAATTGTGATGAGGTAAAACAGTAATTTCCCATACACCTTTCATCCCATTTCCCTTGTTAGCATCTCATATTTGTGTACATGTCAGATGTTGTTTTTAAAATTTATTTGTATAAAGGGAACAGATTTTGTGTATTTCATATATACAGCTTTAAGAACACAGGGATATTTCACACCTTCCCTTCCTCCCTCGCTCCCACCTTCTCTCCTGCTTCCTCTTATTTGTAAGTTTGAATTGCCATCCAAATTCATTAAGTTTGATTTCCTTTCTTTGCTGTTTCTTATACTCATTTTAAAAAGAAAAAAAAAAGATATTGTTTAGCAACAGGATCAGTTGCTAAAAGTTGCTACAAAGGTAATATTTAAACTCTGGAGTAAAATGACATCTTATGAGTGGTTCCTAAATTCTCACTAAAATCCCTACTGAGGCACAGAGTAGAAAAAAAAGACCCTCATAACACTGAATACCAAGACAATAAGTCTGTTGCCAGAATATGGGAAACAATTAGTGATAATTAGTGAAGTGAAGCAAAATAAAAGGATTAACTTGGATAGGACCCAATACACTGCACAAAATTGGAATACAACTCGGCAATAAAAAGGATGACGTCTTGTCATTTGAAGCATAAATGGAACTGGAGATCATTATATAACTTGAAGTAAGACAAGCACAGAAAGACCCAAGTATCACATGATATTTTTCATATGTGGAGTCTAAAAAAAGTTAAAAACAGTGTACTATGGTGGTTATTGCCAGGGAGTGGTGAGGAAAGGGTGAAGGGAGGTGTTGGGAAAGTTGAGTAACAGGTACTAAGTTATACCTAGATTGGAGGAAGAAGTTCTGGGAGTATATTTTACAGTATAGTTACTATAGCTACTATTTCTGTATGAAAAGATAAAAATTAGAAGATACGGTTTTAGATGATTTCACCATAAAGAAATGAAGAAATGTGACACGTTTGAAGATACACACACATCCATACATACCCTAATTGGACATTATACAATGTATACATGTATTGAAATCTCACCTGGTACCTGTACGATACATACAGTTTTTTAAAGATATATTTATTTTATTTGAAGGTCAGAGTTACAGAGAGAGAAGGAGGGACAGAGGCAGAGTGATCTTCCATCTGCTGGTTCACACCCCAAATGGCCACAATGGCCAGGGCTGGGTCAGGCTGAAGCCAGGAGCCAGGAGCCAGGAGCCAGGAACTTCTTCCAGGTCTCCCACATGGTTGGCAAGGGCCCAACCACTTGGACCATCTTCTGCTGCTCTCCCTGGCACATTGGCAGGGAGCTGGATCAGGTGAGTGATGCTGGTGCTGTAGTCAGAGGCTTAACCTGCTATGCCAGGATGCCGGCTCTAAAATACATACAATTTTTATGTTTGTTAAATTTTTAAGTAGCTGATTAAAAATAAATAAAGTACTACACATCCAATTTTAAGAAACCAGCATTGATTTTTGATTATTAAACATGATACATCTGAGAAGTATCTAATGGATATGGTGCAAGACAGATGATTAATTTTATCCTTGTCTCCACACCATGCTTTTTCTTCCTAATGAATTTCCCATTTTCTTTGTAGGAAATGCAGTCTTCTCAGCTAATGGGGGTTAATCATGACTAGTCTGATTCTAAACTAAGGATGACAGTCATGTTCCTCTAAGACCTCCTTAGAGCTTGCGTGTGACTGGTTTCTTCTGTCCTGGCCAATAGAACTTAAGGGGAACTCTGCTGGAAGCATTGGGAGAAACTGAGTTAATGTTCTAATACAAGGATCAAATAGAAGAGAAGGGCTTGTTGGTGTTGTCTGGAGGGGCAGCAGTCATTTTGCAACCATGAGGTGTCAAATGTGAGAAAATAAAAGACCTTGACTATAACTAAAAGAGATAGAAGACAGAAATAAAAAATAATTTGGATCACAGGTGACAGGATTGACTTGAACAAGTCCTAGAATCACTTCTTCTACAGTCCGACAAATACATATATACACACATAAGTACACACGGGCACACACATTGTTACAGGCATTTTGTCTTAATTTTAATTTTTTTTTTCAGCACCTAGAAGCTTTTATTTAATACAATGGTAAAAAATCCAAAATAAAATATTAACAAAGAAGAAATCAGCAGTTCACACAAAGATTCATTCATTATATCTTAATAAAGTCATTCTAAATTAAAATGTTCTTTTAAGAAGCAGGGATAGTCTGACATTAGGAACTGTATTAAGGTAGCAGCACATTGTTAGTTCTGATGATAGTACACAAAAATTAACATCCATTTTTTTTTAAAGATGTAAGGCAATTTGCAGTAAATTATTAAATTTTAAGAATAAAATTTTGATGAATTTTCCTTTAGATATAATTGAGACAAGTTTAGGGTGCTTCTTATTATAATTTAAATAACTTTTCAAAATTTTAGTCAATGAAATACTTCTAAAACAGAAAAATGAAAAGTTTTAAAAAGGCAATAATTTTATTACAGTATTCTTAGTGTTTTAAACAATAGAATCATGTGCTTGTAAAGCCCCAGAAAATAAACTGGCTCAATGAGGATGTTCATTGAAATGGCTGTAGATGAAAGAAATATTGGCTGCCCTAATGGAATTCATAGAGGCCACACAGAGTGCATGGTGACAAAAGTACTGACACATCTAAAATGAAGTAAATTTATCAAGAGACAAAAACTATACTGGACATCCATTTCCATCCAGGAAAGAAAGGCGGTGGATCTGACACAAAATAATCCCAGTTAGTATGACATTCTATTGTGTTGTGTCGTAAGGTTGTTTTATCTGTTACCAAGGCCTCGATGAAATATCCTTAAAAATGTTTTCTATCTTTAATTCTGATTTAATCTCTACCTAACAATATTCTGATAAATTATGTGCCTTCTCAGATACCTTGATCATCAGAAGATGTGTTTATGTATGTGTTTGTCTTCATTTTATGAATAGAGCCTTCTAGTGCTTTTATTACTACTATTTACACAAATATATCAATAAGTTGGAATCTGATTAAACATATCAGAGAGGAAGGTTATAAATTCTTCAATAAATAATATTGTGAAAATTCATTTATATGAAAAAAGTTGAAATAACGTATTCACACAAAATATATCAAAAGGAATTCCACATGGATTAAATAGAAAAATTGAGATGAAGTAGATAAATAAATAAAAGACTTCTTAAAGAAATCTAGGAAGAACATGAACAGGAATAGTTAACTTACAGCTCAGGTTCAGGAAGGACCTCCTAATAGGGAATTCATTATGAGATGTGATGAGATCTTGTCTAGGTTAATAGATAATACTCATTAAAAATGGATTTGAAATTTAGATGTGATAAAGGAGATCAATAGGCCCACTTACTTTGGGAGAGATGTCTCCTTTTGGAAAGCTAAAATAGAATTTTTGAGTTCCCAATTTGGTTTCCTCAGCCACTGCCCATCTTGAGGCAGGGAAATCTCAAGTGCTTTTAAGATCGTTTGCAAGCTCTGGGATTTTTTGGAGGCTGCCTTTTTGTCCCCCAGTCATTTCTCTTTACCTCTAGGTTGAGCAAATCAAGACAATCATCTGCTCTTCCTGTGCCGTGATTGTCCCCTCAGCTGTCTGTGGCAGGACCAGTTAGCTGTCAGTCTGTAGACCTCTCTGCCAGGATCCGCTGGGTGCCCAGAGCAGACAGAGAGGAAGGTGGGCTTTCAGCCTGTGAGCATAGACCGCGGCAACTGGGTGTTCTGTGAGGGTCTGCACAAGACCTTCCCTGTCTGCATTTGAGGGCTTCTTTGCCTTTCATATCCTTGCTGTTATCACTGCATAGGATCTCATGGTGCCTCCTCAGAATCACAGTGGAGCAATGAATGCCCTGGGAGGAGAGGTAAGGAGCTGAGTGTCCTGATAGATGATCAGCGGTCCCACTTGAATAAGCAGCTAAAGGACCTCATCCCCCTAGGGGATCTGTGAGAGATCCTCGACCTCTCAAGCTTTGCCTGAGAGCGGTGTGAATTTGACTTGAATAATGCCTAAATGCGATGTGACCACCGAACCATGGCTTCCCCGTCCTGCTCTACTGCAGGGAGTGACCTGATAGACATCTAGAACTTCATTCCGGATCCATGAAATGGTTTAAAATCACTTTTCATCACCTACTGTTTAAAATGTAGATTAAGGGGCCAGCACTGTGGCACAGCAGGTTAAAGCCCCGGCCTGCAGTGCTGGTATTCCATATGGGCGCCGGTTCAAGACCTAGCTGCTCCACTTCCAATCCAGCTCTCTGCTATGGCCTGGGAAAGCAGTAGAAGATGGTCCAAGTATTTGGTACCTTGTACTCACTTGGGAGACCCAGAAGAAGCTTCTGGCTCCTGGCTTCAGATGAGCTCAGCTTGGGCTGTTGTGGCCATTTGGGAAGTGAACCAGTGGATGGAAGACCTCTCTCTCTGGCTCTACCTCTCTCCGTAACTCTATCTTTCAAATAAATAAAATAAATCTTTAAAATAAAACAAAATACAGGTTAAAGTATAGGCAAAACAATACACAGTTATTCTCAAGTGTTGAAACTTAACTGAAAAGTGATCACTGTTAAATATAAGAGTGGGAATAAGAGAGGGAATAGATGTGCAATTCGGGACATGCTCAAGCTGACTTACCTCAAATGGTAGAGTTAGAAACATACCAGGGGATTCCAATTCAATCCCATCAAGGTGGCATGTACCAATGCCATCTCACTTGTCCCAGTGATCAATTTCTGTTCACAATTGAACATAATGATAGGACTAAGAGCCAAAGGGAGCACATAAACAAGACTAGTGTCCGCAAATACTAGCTGATAGAATAAAAAAGGGAGAGAACGATCCAACATGAGAAGCGAGATACACAGCAGACCCATAGAATGGCAGATGTCCTAAACAGCACTCTGGCCTCAGAATCAGCCCTTAAGGCATGCGGATCTGGCTGAAAAGCCCATGAGAGTATTTCAGGCGTGGAAAGCCAAAACACTCTGGCAAAAACAAAAAACAAAAAACAAAAAAACCCTACATGAAAGATCTCCGCGAGTGAGATCCCAGTGGAAAGAATGGGTCATCAAAGAAGGAGGTACCTTTCTCTGAAGGGAGGAGAGAACTTCCACTTTGACCATGGCCTTGTCTAAATATGATCAGCGTTGGTGAACTCAGGGGGCTTCCATAGCCTTGGCAGCTCATGACAAGAGCCTAGGGTGATTACTGATGCCATAAACAAGAGTGTCAATTTGTTAAGTCAACAACAGGAGTCACTGTGCACTTACTCCTCATGTAGGATCTCTGTCCTTAATGTGCTGTACATTGAGATTTAATGCTATAACTAGTACTCAAACAGTATTTTTCACTTTACGTTTCTGTGTGGGAGCAAACTGTTGAAATCTTTACTTAATGTATGCTAAACTGATCTTCTGTATATAAAGAGAATCGAAAATGAATCTTGATGTGAATGGAAGGGGGGAGGGAGAGGGAAAGGGGAGGGTTGCGGGTGGGAGGGAAGTTATTGGGGGGGGGAAGCCATTGTAATCCATAAGCTGTACTTTGGAAATTTATATTCATTAAAATAAGTTAAAAAAAAAGAAAAAAGCCAAAGGGGGGGGGAATATGGGCAAAACAAAAACATTTTAAGGGTATCAATACTTAAGATGAAAGTGCATGATGCATGAAATTATGAAGTCAAAGGTGACTATTTATAAAAGAAAAAAATCTTTTGAAAGTAAAATATACCTTGGAAACAATAATACAGGGTCTTCCAGAAGTTCAAGGAAAATATAGACTAAGAAAAAGCCATTCAAAAATTTCCTTCTTTGAAATAAACTTATATTTTAATTTCATCTTCATGAACATTTTTTAGTTACCCTCAATCAAGATAAATTAGGGATCATGGAATATATTCACCACAAATCAGGCAAGCAAAGGTTTGATTGTATTTGTGTTTAAAAATACACCTAAATAAGCAAAAGTGAATCCCATATGGGCTAGTGACATAAACAGAAAATTTAAAAGTGGAATTCAAAAGGCAAAAATTAAAATGAGGGCTAGCGCCGTGGCTCACTAGGCTAATCCTCCGCTTAGCGGCGCCGGCACACCAGGTTCTAGTCCCGGCTGGGGGGCCGTATTCTGTCCCGGTTGCCCCTCTTCCAGGCCAGCTCTCTGCTGTGGCCAGGGAGTGCAGTGGAGGATGGCCCAGGTGCTTGGGCCCTGCACCCCATGGGAGACCAGGAGAAGTACCTGGCTCCTGCCTTCGGATCAGCGGGGTGCGCTGGCCGCAGTGGCCATTGGGGGGTGAACCAACGGCAAAGGAAGACCTTTCTCTCTGTCTCTCTCTCTCTGTCCACTCTGCCTGTAAAAAAAAGAAAAAAAAGAAATTAATAATAAAAATCCTTTTTCTGTACCTTCCTTCCTTCCAGTTCCGCTGCTACAGTCGCCTGTTAGCAGTGTTTTAGATTTTTGGATGATGACTCTGAGAATTTTAGAACTTCCATATATTTATCAACAGTGATTATCAAGTACTCTGATGAAAAACATAGGATTTAAAGCATATAAGTTTCCAATGTTTGTAAGCTCTTACATTTTCAGTTATTTTATGTTTCTGGTTTTATTACACATATATATGTATGTATATGTATATGTGTGTGTGTGAGAGAGAATAGGAGAATTCTTTAGAAGGTTTGTGGAAAATGAAATGGAGAGAGAATGATGGGAGGATATTTTAGTTGCTGATTGAGACTCTTGTATCCCATGTCATAGTGCTTTGGATTAATGCCCACCCCTGGATCCTGCCTCCAGCTTTCTGCTAATGCACACCTTAGGAAGCTTTAGTTATGGCTCAAGTGATCAGGTTGCTGTTGCTGACTCCCAAATGGGAGACCTTGATTGAGTTTCTGCCTCCTGGCTTTGACCATGGCCCAGGCCCAGCAATTGATGGTATTTGGGGAGTGAATCAGTGATGGGAGCATGCTCTTTCTCTTTCACTGTCTCTGTACCTGTCTAATCATCATCATCATCATTATCATCATAATATACATTTCTATGAATGCTTTGAAGTACCAAAAGATACTATATATAGTACATAATATCACAATCCAGTGAAGAGGTGGTAAATAGGCTTCATTAGTTCCTTCTTTCATTGTACATTTTATAAAATTTTATACATATTATCATCATATTTTCAAGTTCTCTACTGTTTAAATGTATATTGTCTTCTGCAACTGTTTATTGGACTTTGCTTACAGGTTGATTCTGAAAACTAAAATTCTATGTATGCTATTACAAATGTTATGATTTCTATGTAATTGGCTTATGTTTCTGGAAGCTTGTAGGATCTGTTCTTTATGAAATTCTGAAATCTCTTCATGAATTTTTAAGAATATGCTTACTTTTAAAATATTTGATAATCTTGCTTAGCCCTGTTTGACCTGTTGCTATGAAAAACATGTCTTCTTGTTCTTTTTTCTCTTATTATTTACTTTATTCTTTCCTCATTTTCATTGTGTCATGTTTTCCCTAATGCACCTCTTGGATTTTTCGTCTGTGACTCTTAACTTTTCTTTCTGTTCATCCATTTCTTTATGTTTGGCCTTTTGTTGAGTGGGACTTGCTTACGTTTGTCTTGTAGAGCACCTCTTTGGTTTTTACTTGTTTTAGACTATCATTAACTCAACTGTTTCTGAGTCCTGGATCAAAATCTATCAGTTGATGATGGAATAAATGTAATGTATCTTTTCAAAAATTTAAAATCATACAGAATGCATGGCTGGAAATGAAAGTATTACTTAGTAAGATTTATATATATGATAAGTAGCTACATATGAGTATACCTAGTGTGTCATATATTTAATTGTATTTACTGGCCAGAAATGTTTAAAAGCCATTAATTTAGCCCATAATTAATTTTGTTCAAACATTTCCAAATCCTCCTATTTTGTCCTTGACATGCTTACTTGTCATAGAAATTTCTTCTTGATTTATGGCTCTAATATTCTCTTGGCTCTGTCTGAAGATACTAAGTAGAATATTTTTGAAGAACTACTTTCTCCTCAATTTGAATCCATTTTATCTCAGCTTTGTTAATGTTTCTTTTCTTTTCTTTTTTTTTTTTTGATTCCTTACTTTTGTTCTATTAATATTTCTCTGATATCTGGTGTTTCTTGTTTGACTATTTCTATTTATGAATAAAGGACTAATTTAATTAGGATAGCTAAAAATTATCATAAGTGTTATAGGTCTGTTTTCCCAGTGTCCCTAAAGTGTGAGATTCCAATCTCAAAACTGTTGACAGGAGACACTGCATAGAGGTAGGCAAAGAGGACACAGACCTGTGCCATGCTACTTTGCCAAGGATGGATGACTTCACAGCACGAGTGGACAGTTAATCTCATTTTTGTCAAATGGGATATTCTTTCTAGGCATATATCATAGAGGGTTGAATTTTCTTAAACCCTGTTCAGCTTCTTCCTCTTAGGCTTTTTTTTTGACAGGCAGATTTAGACAGAGAGAGAGAGACAGAGAGAAAGGTCTTCATTCCGTTGGCTCATCCCCCAAATGGCTGCCACAGCCTGCACTGTGCCGATCCGAAACCAGGAGCCAGGTGTCTCCTCCTGGTCTCCCATGCAGGTGAGGGCCCAAGCACTTGGGCCATCCTCCACTGCACTCCCAGGCCACAGCAGAGGGCTGGACTGGAAGAGGAGCAACCGGGACAGAATCCGGCGCCCCAAGGGACTAGAACCCTGGGTGCCGGTGCCACAGGCGGAAGATTAGCCAAGTGAGCTGCAGCACCGGCCCGTCTTAGGCTTTAACACCCATACCAAGACCCTCCACTGGAAGGTGACCCATTTGCTTAGGAGAAAAGTTCTTTAGGCTTAATCCTGAGTGGAAAAAGTAACTAGCCGCTGCCTCCTGGGAAGGAGAAGGGGCTACCTGGTCAAGTTTTTCTAGGTCTAGTGTTTTAATTATCTACTCACATAACGCATCTGGCTCCTTTCTGTCCTTATCGTCACTGACTTTGAACTTGAAGCTTCTACAGAGCTCTTTGGGGAGAATCCTGATTAGTGTTGGTGTTTGAGGCTGTGTTTTACTGTGCTCTGTTTCATCCCATTGCCAGACTACCTCTAATTTTTATGTTTTAGGAATTTCTCATATGTAAGAAACATGTTTGCTTTTTTATTCCATATTCAAAAATGTTCTTTCTTTCAAATTAACTTCTTTTTTTTACCCAAAGGAAACTTGTGAGACAGGACAGGAAAATGTGTTTTGCTTGTTTCTTTTTTTTTTTTTTTTTAGAGATTTATTTACTTATTTGAAAGTCAGAGTTACACAGAGAGAGAAGGAGAGGCAGAAAGAGTCTTCTATCCGCTAGTTCACTCCCCAGATGGCTGCAACAGCTGGAGATGTGCCAATCTGAAGCCAGGAGCCAGGAGCCAGGAGCTTCTTTCAGGTCTCCCATGCTGGTGCAGGGGCCCAAGAACTTGAGCCATCTTCCACTGCTTTCCCAGGCCATAGCAGAGAGCTGGATTGGAAGTAGAGCATCCATATGGGATGCTGGCACTGCAGACGAGGGCTTTACCCATTATGCCCCAGCGCCGGCCCCTTGTTTGTTTCTTAAACTGGAGAAACATAACCTTCCTTTAGCTAAATTTGGCTTTAAATGGCAAGAACCTAAGAAATCTTTTTTCCCTTGACCCAGTGATGCTACACCAGAAGCAAATCCTGAAGGAAATAAGCCTGCCTGCATAATCAGGTTTATTTTCGTATCAAATTATATGAAACCAGAAAGCACCAACTATCCAATATAGGTGAATAGTTAAATGAATAGTGATTTCCATGGCCAACAGGGTATCATGGTATCATTAGAAGTCATGAGTCTGAAGTTTCTTAAAGTTATGTGGATATTTGTTACAATGTAATTTTGTAGAATGGGCATGTAGAGCCTAAGATTAAGCCAGTGCTTGCAACACCAACATCCATATTGGAGTGGCAGTTGGAATCTGAGCTGCTGTGCATCTTTTGTTTATTATTATTTATTTATTTGAGAGGTAGAGCCACAGAGAGAGGGAGAGAAAGAGAGAAAGATCTTCCATCTGCTGGTTCACATCTTGGGCTATCAACTCCTGCCTTCTCAGGCACGTTAGCAGAAGCTGGGTTGAAAGCAGAGCAGCTTGGACTCCAAATGGCTCTGATATGGAATGCCTGCATCACAGGCTGTAGCTTAAACTGCAGCACCACAAACCACCCCCAAATTTTTAAAGGTAAATTCTTTCTATGTACACCAGTTTGTATCGATCTCTTTGTGCTAACACACTTGCCTGTAAGTTCTTTGAAGTAGGGATAATATCACTTTTCATTTTCATAATAGTACTGTATTTACTACAGAGTGGGCACTCAGATTGTTAATTTTTAAATTTTTATTTTTTGGTATTTATCCAACCTTATGATGCTTTTGAAGTAACAAAGAGCAGTTCTCAGAGTGTGGTCTGTGGGCTCCTATGTGTTGCCAAGACACTTTTAGACGTTTTGTGATGGTTGATTATTTTCTTTGGTATTTTTTTCATTGTGACAATCACTCTGAGTGTACAGTGGGTGAAATGAACCTTAGCAGCCCTAGGTGGTACTCATCATCATGGAATTCTTTATTGCCACACACTCATGGTAAAGAAAAAAGTTTCATTCTATTCATTCTAAACATCTTTGATGAAACAGTGAACAACATTGTATATTGTATTAAATCATGACTTTTAATACTCAGTATGACAAAGTAGTATCTTTTCAGATAGCAGTTCTGTTGCTTGGGTTAAAAATTCCTAAGTGCGAAGTAGACTAATGTCTTCAATGTAGGAGATTACACAAGGTTCACTGATCTGCTTTCAGATTCTGCATGGCAAAAAACCTTTGAGAAATTATCACCTGTCAAATTTTGATGTAGTATCAAAGAATATCCATTATCATCTTAAAAGACTATTAAGATACCAGCATACTGTCCCTAGCATCCTATCTCTGTGTAGCCAAGTTTTCTTTATGTACTTCAACCAAAATAACCTGTTGGAACAGGTTGATGCAGAAGTAAATATAAGAATCTAGTTGTTTTCTATATTTAAGTCACAACATTGCAGACTATTTTCAACCCCGGGTTCTAGTCCTGGTTGGGGCGCCAGATTCTGTCCCGGTTGCTCCTCTTCCAGTCCGGCTCTCTGCGGTGGCCCCGGAGTGCAATGGAGGATGGCCCAAGTGTTTGGGCCCTGCACCCACATGGGAGACCAGGAGGAAGCACCTGACTCCTGGCTTCGGATCGGCGCAGTGCGCTGGCCGTGGTGGCCATTTGGGGGGTGAATCAACGGGAGGAAGACCTTTCTCTCTGTCTCTCTGTCTCTCACTGTCCAACTCTGCCTGTCAAAAAAAAAAAAAGAAATTAGCAAGTAAATATGACAAGTGTTCAAAAAATTTATGGAAATGCACATTATGAATAAAAATGCTTGGGAAGCAATGTGTTTTTCATCAAAATTAATTTATCTTTTAATTTCACTTTTTACTTTTTGAAGTAGACTAGTGTTTGTTAGAATTCTGTTTCAATTTCTATTCTGATAAATACTCATAGATTTAACACACATACAATGAAACTTTTGATTTTTCAATAATTTTTAACAAAATGTAAGGAGGTATTAACAGTTGCATGGTTTATTTATTTTAATTTCTTATCATTATTAGGAAATGTTAAGTGACTAGTCCAAAGCTACACATTACTAAATGGCAGAGGCTGGATTATACTAAGATTTGACTGCACTAATGACCTTCCTCCTGAATATTCCTCTATTCAGTCTTGGAAATCTAATGAGCTTTTCCAGTTCTCTGTAAATGTCATTCTAAATAATTGCTTGGTTGCTTGTCACTTGCATCAGTCTAGCTTCCAGCAGATTCTGAGTGCCAATGGAGGGTATTTATGAGTAGCACTTTTGAGGAATTTTGTATACATTTCTGAAATATCCTTGACATCCCCAGCAGTTTTCACCCATTCTTTCTTCAGTTAGAATTGACTTCCAGTTACTGCACCTGTGCCTATTCAAGCTTCCAGACACTGTGCAAACTATTTTTTTTCCCAATTCTTTGTCTCTTCCAGATTTGAATGTTCTCATTTCTCAGTGAACATATTGTTATTACAATTGCTGTTAACAATTGCTATTATAGGTTGCAAGTAAAACAGGTATTGTTAAGTGGCTTCTATAATTTGCTATTAATCAGTACTACAGTGTTTCTCATGAAATATTAGCAATCAGTATTGAAATTTCAATATTTCTCTACAGCAATCATTGTGACAATTCAGTCTCCAGTAGTTTGTAACAGCAATCTCCCACTTACGGTTTCAATTTTCATGTGAGAATGGTGCTAAATTTTAGGGTTCACCAATATAGCTTCTTTCTCATGCGTCAACCTATGCAGTTTTGCAGCTACTGCTGGCTTTCCTGGGAGTTTTCCATTTAGCATCTCTGTCCCAGGTGGATCACATGCTCTCTTCCTACCAAACATCAGCCTGTGTGGGGACTCTGGGCTGATTCTCACTTTTTGGCTTCCTTAGCCTCTGCCAGCTCTTGTGGAGCATTTGCAAAAGTTAAAGACCTTCTTCATCAGGTACCTGGGGTCCTGAAATAGTTACCTATACTCCCTTCTGCCAGCACTTGTGGAGACCACCTCCTATGGCCCTGAATGACCTCTGAGATGTCATACTGGGAGTGGTTGCAGAGTTTTGTGACATTGATTTGTAACAGCACCACAACATTTTGAATGCTCTCTGTGTAGTTGTTCCTGTTTTCTGGGTATGAATACAAAGCACACTGCAAGTTTTAGTTGTGTCCTAGGTCTCTGTAGGAAAATGTGTGTGACTTCAATACACAATAATTGGGTACTTTAAGCATTCTCTCCCCCTGACTTTAATCTCAAATTGCCTACTTCGATTTTTTCAAAAAAAGTCTGGGTGATACTTTATCATCAGTCCAAGGAGATGCTATGAGGCTTTAGTAAAATGAATATGCCAGGGGGTTGGACACCATTTGTATCCCTTCTCTGGAATGTCCTTTTCCCATGTATGCTTTGATGCATGTACTTGCTTCTCAATATCAGTCCTTGCTTGTCCAGATCTTTCCCAGTCAATTATTTCTTGCCTCTGACCCTTCTCTACCTATTTTTCCAGTGTCCTGATATTGTCTTTCTCCACATTTCTCCAAAGAGAGATCTACTGACAACCTCATTCTCACTTCAGGATGCCTGGTAGTTTTATCTTAGATATGTCCAGTGCCACATCTGGATTGTTCTCGCTTGTGAATCCATGAAGATGCCATATAGTTATTCTTCTGTGTTCTCCAGTCTATGTCAAGGCAGACCAGCAGGTAGTCAGATAGTCAAACCTCATAGAAATAACCTTTAATCTCTACTTTAATATTTATCCTTTTGATTTCACTGAGAGTTAGAAGGATCTATGTCAATAGGAACATTTCTACAGTTTTATTAGAAGCCAGTGAGAGGACCTTGCCCATTCTTGTTGTTATTATTGTCATTCTTACACAAAGTTCTACATGATAAAATCAGCTTCAAGTTTGTCTTCCTAAATAATCTTAGTTCAGGCTGCTGTAACAATCTATGTAACCATAGATTGAGTGGCTGAAGCAATAAAAATGCAATTTTCTCAGTGCCAGAGGCTGAAACATGTAAACTCAAGGCACCAGGAAGCCCATGTTTGGAGAGGCACTGCTTCTCACTGCAGATAGCATTGTCTCATCACAACCACACATGGTGGAGACAGTGAGCAAGAACAAGTTCTTGTGTTTCTTCTAAGGGGCAGGAGGTTATAATCCCATGTCCTCTGACCTCCTGTACATGATCACATTGTGAGTTAGTGTATAAACATATGAACTGGGGGAGACACACATATTCATTCCACAACACTAATGAAATTATACTTGCAGATTACTATGGAATGCTACATATAGTACATAATGAATAGCTGTCTGCCATACATTCTGTTTTACATTGACCACGAGGAAGCACAGAGCTATATGTTGTTCTCATTTTGCTGTAAGTATACTTAGAATAGGTTCATTTGACATTTAGTTTTTTATTTTTTATTTATGGAATTTCTTAGCTTGATGATTCAAGTTAATCTATGGTTTTATGCCTTAGCTTATTCAAATAGATGCCTAAGCACAGAAACACAAGTGGTGATCCTAGAAGAAAAAATATGCAATTATCAGAGAAAATAATTATGAAGACCCTGCCGTATAGAAAAAAACAAAAATAAATTAGAGATAACAAAATAAGCTGCTGCTGCACAGGCCAGTGAATGTCAGCATAATTCCAGCTCACCTTTTCTCTAAAACATTGAGTATTTCTACCAGGTTTGTTTCTTCCTTGTGGCATTAGAGACTTCTCATATGAACTCTTGACAAGTGGACTCAGATGATAGCAATGCCTTCAGCTTTCTGTAGTGACACATTCTGTTTGGTTATCAGAAAGGGTCCCAAGTGGAGGAAGACAGTGGTATGACCTATAATTCTCCAAAGTACAAGACATAATGATGTAGATGTCTGAGGCAACCATTTATAAATTGATGTGTGATTGTGATAGTAACTAGAGAGGTTGTGATATTGTCAGTCCTGTGCATGGTAAATTTGTAGTCTGAATCCTTTTTTTCCTGCACCATATATTATTCATCTTGATTGGCCCCTTGGGATGACTTTTCAGTTGTAGGAAAAAAAAAACACGCTAGTCCTTTCTCTTCTTTTCCTCATTCCTCAGGCCCAGAAGCTGTCTCTGAGCCCACTGCTCTTAGGTGATTGGTCCTAATGATCTTTAGAGTGCAGCTTAGATTATTTGTTAGTTTATTACTTTTGGTAAAGCAAAATGGGGGAAACATATTCCCAAAATATAAAATTGTTGTATATAGGGTAAAGTGTTTATCCAAGCTTTCTAGCAAGAAGAGCCAGAATGGGAAGTAACAGCTGTGGCTGTTCCCTGGGGACTGTGGTACAGGTTTCTAGCCTGTTTCTTGACATTTCTGCAGACTTGTTTATAACCTTGGTAGTGACAGTATGGGCGGGCGAGGGAAAGGAGAGTGCTAACTAAACCGTGGTCTAATATACAACCTCTCTCAAAATGAAATTATGTGATCTTTAACCTATTCCTGCAGATGGAAATAAAGTTTTAGAAATTAATACAGAGATTCAGAGATTACCACATAGCAAATTATCCTAATCTCTTTCTCTCTCTCTTTCTCTCTCTCTCTCGCTCACACACACACACACATTTTATTTTACTTTTTCTGTATCCATATCCACACCCCTCCTGACAAAACTCCAACTGTACTTTGAACGTTCTGTGCTTGGTTCTGGCTGCTGCCATTTTCAGAAGATCTTTCATTATTTTTTTTTCAAAATCTATGGCTTTGAAAGGGTCCCCAGGGTTATGCAGGTTGTAGGTCTACACCATTCTTATCTACTGTCAGCAAAACTGAATGTCTGGGAGGGAATAATTATACACTCCCTAGTGCTGTAAGCCACTTCTGAACATATTGCAATATATACTGCATTCATTTTAAAGTGGTTGTACCTAAATGAGTCACAACCTTTTGGGGTAGGGTAATAGATAGTATATGAAGACAGTGTAAAGTCAGTAAGAAGTCCGTATATTAAAATCTGTCAGAAAAGGTCATTACTGACTGTGGGTTCACATCTGCAGTCAGTACCTTGAGTCATGCCAATATGTGCTGGCCCTTATCTCTGCTGTGGCTCAAGGCAGGAAATGAGATCTGAAACTTCAGCTGAAGGAGTGTGAACCAAATGCCTACTTTTTAGTAGAGAAAAGTTTCTGCTTTTGTTGTTTGAATGATTCTGGGTGTTTCAATATTGAGGTATATACAGGATTTTATATTCCGTGGACTTAGGGACCCAGGGAAAGAGGATATACCCTCTCCCTCTGCAACCAACCAATTACCTTTAGAGAGGTATCAGCTGTGTTTTGCTAATGAGCATTGCCTGAGGACTTTCTGGAAGCTCACTGAACACAGGGGCTTGTACAGTCACAGTGGAATCAGACAACCTGTCAGTCTGTTTATACATGTGCTGGCGTCTTCTTTGCAAGGCATACAAACCAATTAGAGTGTGGCTCCCTTAGAACATTTTTGAGGGAATGGATGCTTCTTTTTCTCTTTTGAATGGGCATCAGTTGTATTGGAGAGGATGCGATCAACAATTTTATGATCAATTTTGGAAGAAAATTTGTAATGAAATTTAAAAAAAAATCCCAGATTTTGTTGTAACAAGGATTAGCAGAGAAAATTATCTAAGTCCCCTGTCTCTGTAAGTTGAAAGTCCAAAAGAATGAGGACAAACATGTTTCCTGAGATGTGCTTTTCATTAAGTGCCTATTGTTTTGATAATTAGTTCATTATGAAGGAGAGATGTGAATAGTGACCTCTGTCCAGTCTGGCTCATGGAAAGCAAATAGACTGATTTCCGCTGGGCAATGTGATCAATTACCAGTAATGAAACCGAAATGAATGATCCTGTTTTGCTTTTGCACATTTTATTTTGCAAAGATATCAGTGCCTTCTACAGTTTGAGAGAAGGCTAAGACTTAATGTTAGCACCATAAAAGTTCTGCTTTCCACCCCCACGTCTAATCACTACTCACTGTCAGATAAATTCAGCCAGTGCCTTGAGGAGAAATCAGGTGAATGTGGGGCAGAGACAGTGGAGTTACATTTAGATCGTTTCCTACTATGTGAATAGCAGCCAGTTATAGAATAGGTAACTGTCAGCAGTTTTATTTTAATTCCTTGCTATATGGAACCTCAGGGAAGAAATGTTCTTGTATGTAGTGAAGAGGCCTTTTTTTTCCTAAGTCATATAATGATTGAAAATGGTGGCTATCACTACTGGTACTTTTACTATTTGTAATTCAAAATTAGTGATGGCAATAATATTTACAAGTTGTTACTGGTGTTCTATGAGTATTCCAGAATTACTGCTACTACATTCCCTTGAAAAACTGGCAAGGATCTATCACACTGGATAATATCTGAATATTGTTATTTCCTTCTTTGTAGGTTTCCCTCTGGCTTTTTTTTTTCTGGATTTAGTGACTGTAACCCTTTACTTAACAAGACATAGAGAAAGTGAGATAAATTAGAATCTTGCTTTAGTTTTGTGTGTCCCATCTGTTTCTTACTTGGATTAAAACATACTTTTAAAAAATCAGGTATTTGCTTTGTTATGGTAGTGATAAAAAATCAGTCTCTATAAAGAGTTAACCTCATTGTTTGCTTTTGATGATTTGAGGGATAAAATTCTTGGATCTTTTCGTTCTGGTCATAATTATTGTAGGATGAAAGGATAATACAGCCATTGCTTTATTACCCTCATTTGTAGTTGTGTCTTACTAAAATTGTGAATGACAATGCACCAAATTAGTGTTTTAATGTAGGAAAAGCTGAAAAACTGTCACAAGTAGACACAGCCAGACTGTTAGTGATCTGAATATGAGGGTGTTACCTAACTTCCAGAATATAATAGTCTGTTCTGTTCAATAAATTTTTTGTGCTAAACAACCTTTAAAATCACTTCTCATTCTGATAGTCTGTGCCTTAGTAACCATTAATCATCGTAATTCACTAATATGTGCAGTAGACAGTATATATAGGCATCAGTGTATGAGGATTTTACTAGATGTTGAGATTATAAGTAAGCCATAATACACTCTAATTTTTAGGAACCTATGATCTGGAGAAGAAAGACTACAGTTTTAAGATCCAAGAGAAATAAATATGGATAGTAAGTGAGACATTCTAGTATTTTCTGGAGAGCGTGTGTGTGTGTATGTATAAGATGCTTGGGTGACATGATCAGGCTCATCTGAATTAAATTGGAACTTAAGTTTGTTCAGACTGGGGTTTTCTAGAATACCATCTTGCATTCCATCCACAGGCATGATTTTATGGTATTGTCATGAAATAACCCAGAAGTGGGTGGTAGCTTCCATCATTGCAGTTATTTCTTCTGGGAAATACAACCTGACCTCTACCTTAAAAAGCAAGTTGGCAGGGCCAGTGCTGTGGCATAGAAGGTTGAGCCTCTGTCTGCAGTGCTGGCATCCCATATGAGTGCCAGTTCGAGTCCCAGCTGCTTCACTTCTGATCTAGCTCCCTGATAATGCTCCTGGGAAGGCAGCGGAGGATGGCCCAAATCTTTGGATGATGCCTCCCCAAATGTCCTCCAGCTGAACTCTGAAGGAATGGGTCCAGTTTTGTTAAGTGAGAAGCACAGACAGCATCAGCAGTGTAGCCTTTGGAGAATGTAATGGAGGAGTTGGTACACAGGTGAGAACAGAGGGTTGCATGTTTGGTGAGTGCTGCACTGATGAATGCAGCAGTGGCCACAGAGACAGTGCCCCAGAAATGAAAAGCAAGGCTAGTCTCTAGTGAGGAGCAGCAGCATCTTGTGAAGCAGCACTTGGGCCCCGTCCTAGAACAGGCCAAATGAAACATTTAAAGGAACAAGTCTTAAATATTTTATTTTGTTAAAGTCTACTTTAGAAGGTCAAAAGATCCTTTGCTCCTCCCATCTACTGATTCAACTTTATATTTATAAAATCGATTATTATCTCTAAGTTTCACCAGATCTGACATGCCATTAAATGTGAGGATACTTTGAAAAGTTGGAAAAATAGAATTAAAAGGTACGTTTATTTTGGCACACAAATTTTTGAAATCTGTGCTTTTTTTCTTTTTTTTTTAATTGTTTTTTCACTGTTTAAAAAGTTTTTTTCATACTACACATTTTCTGTGAAGTTTTTGAGAATCTGTCATACTAGACACAGCATTGTTTTTGGTATCATTGAGAAAAACATAGCAAGTAAACTAACACTTTGTTATCACTCCAACATGTGCTGAAAGAACTTTTTAAAGGCCTTCTAAATGCCAAGTGAGTTCCCTGACTCCTTCTCAACCAACTTAAAGAAGAAACTATTTTGAGTGATTGTGCTATCCCAGCAGGCAGTCAGACCCAAGCAATGGTGCAGAGAAATTCTTCCAGGTCCTTCAGCATGTTTGCATGGCATAAAACTCCGAGTTTACAATCCAGGGGTTCTTCAGTTTGGAGTGGAGAAAAGGAGCCGCTTTATTCTCATGGAGGAGAAGGATTGGGGAAGAAGCGACAGCACAATCCGCAGCTGTTGGGAAAGGTCAAACATTTATCTGACGCCTTCAGTTGTAAGATGAACCCAGATTTCTGAAATGTTAAACATGCGGGGAAAAAAGTTCATCTTTGAATAGAAGAAATAATATGTATGTAGGAGCTTTGTAACTGTTCAGATGTTGAATGTTGAATGGCAATGAAACTATTTGCATGAATGCTGGATATGTTGTCAGAGAATTCTGTTGACAATATTCTTTTAGCTATTTTAACAATGCACAGATGTTCTGGTATTCAGCCAGTAAGTCATAAATAATGACGAAAAGTAATGGCACTGGGCTTCCTTTTCTTCTATGAGACAGAAAGAGGGAGAGAGTGAAAGAGACAGGCTGATTCGCATGTGTCTGGGTTTATTTCCCAGCTCAGGCTCCTGACTTCAGCTTCCTGCCGGTTCAGACCCTGGGAGGCACTGGCAGTGGTTCAAGTAATTATGTTCCTGCAACCATGGGAGATGGAGGTTGGGTTTCTGGCTGCTTGCTCCAGTCCAGGCCTAACCCCAGTTGATGCAGGCTTTTGGGGAATTAACCAATTGGTGCAATATCTCTCCTTCTTTCTTGCTCTATTTCTCTGCCTCTAACATGAAAAAAAAAAAAAAGAAAGAAAGAAAGAAAAACTGTCATGGAATATAAGAGCCATTTGGGGTTCTAGAAAGAGAAAGACTTTTATTTATTTATTTATTTGAAAGGTAGAGTTATAGAGAGGCAGAGGCAGAGAGAGAGAGAGAGAGAGAGAGAGAGCGAGCGAGCTCTTTCATTCGCTGGTTCACTCCCCAGATGGCTGCAATGGCCAGAGCTGGGCCAATCCGAAGCCAGGAGCCAGGAGTTTCCTCTGGGTGTTCCATGTGGGTGCAGATGCCCAAGGACTTTGGGCCATCCTCCACTGCCCTCCCAGGCCATAGCAGAGAGCTGTATAGGAAATGGAGCAGACAGGACTTGAACCAATGCCCATATGGGATGCTGGCAATGCAGACAGTGACTTTACCTGCTATGCTACAGTACCGGCCTCAGAAATAGATTTTAGATGTACATGGTAAGACCTAAGCTACATAAAATTATTATTATTTTTACTTTTGTTGAAAGTTGTATACTTCATTGGCTTCTGTCAGTTTTCTTGGGCTTCAGAATCATGGTTGACATGATGAAGAAAAATTATAATTTATATTCCATTTATCCCCTGACCCCCTGCTCTCAATTGATTAAAGCATTTATGTGTATCAGAATACATCAGAGGACTGGTTAGACCATGGTTAGTCCTGGTCTTGATTCTGGAGATTTGAAAGTTCAGTAAAGATGGGGGGTCCTGAAATCTGTATTTTTTCAAAAGCGTCCCCAGTTATTTCTAATAACAATGGTGCAGGTGTCACACTTTGAGAAACACGCTCTCATAGTCAGTGGTCAGGTGTTTTACTTAGATGGTCCTCTCTTCATTCAAAGCATTCTTCAATTAAAATTTCCTTTGTTTCCTCTAAGAATCTGCAGCATAAGAAGGATTTTTTTTCCCCCACAGTGGCAGAATAGTAACATCAAATTTGACCCAGTTTGAGCTAGATGGATGTTTCAAAAAATGTATGTTAGCATGCATTTTGTTTGCATAGAAATATTATTTTTCCTAGAAACCTTCTTAGATTGCACGTTGTGGAGGCAAACTCATTGCCTAGAAGTACCTGTCTTCTGTGTTCCCTCCAGTCCCTGCCATGCATACTTCATGGTCAATGACATGCATTGCAACCTGCAATGCTCTTTAGTTTTGAAGGCTACCAAGACACCATTCATTCTTTTCTGGGAGGTAAAAAAAAGATCCATTCATGTGTTAAATTGTTTGGTGGTAATACATTCAGAGAGAGGAAGAAAACATATGATGACATTGCTAATTGGGTGACACAAACATTTGTGATAGCAATCAAGCACATTGTGCAGAGGAGCTAATGTGGATGGCTGTGTGGTGTGGGTGGAAGTATGTCAGCTGGCTTTTAGCCCATTGGCAAAAGGTTTGGACCATTTGTGTTGGATAACTTCATGGTGAATTTAAGAGAATTTGTTTTCCTTCATGAAGGGAATGATGCATGCAGTATTCCATATGGAATTCTTTGAGTCAGAGATAATTGCACTGCACACTGACTGACTATTTGCATTTAATTAGCAACCGTTTCTACTGAGTTTTACCTACTGTACTGTTTCTTCTTAGTAAATGTTTGGAAGTCTGTTTGTCTTATACAGTTACTTTTGAAAGATGTGGCCACACCTCACTACTTCTCAAAGGTTATCTAATACCCTACTCTCCCATATGGAAACTTCTTTTCATTTATTCAGCCTCTGTTTTCTCATCTATCTGAGGCTTACACTAAGCGGTGTGGAGTTTCCTACCAGTATTGATGTGCACTTGCAGTTGTTTGTGTGTTAGTATGCTACATGTTTAGAACTGCCTTCATTTACAATTTAGTTTGTGTTTTGCACGGTTGCATGGGAACATGTAGCCGGGTCCTTGGACTAACTGAATCGGACTCACCTTGGACGCTGGCTAACAGTGCAGGTTCCTTGGTTGCATGGATTGAATTATGTCCCACCCAAATTCATGCCATGAAGCTTTAGTTGGAGATGGGACTTCCCAGGCAATTTAGGATAAATGCGGTCATAAAGTTGTGATCCTAATCCAGTAAGATTGATGACCTTATAAGAAGAGGAAATGACCTCTCTTTCCCTCTCTTCTTCCCTCTCAATCTCACTCTCTACATGTGTGCACCAAGGGAAGGCCATGTTAGGACAGAGTGGGAAGGCAGCCGTCTGCAAGCTATAAGAGAGCCCACATTAGAATCTAACCAGGCTGGCACCGTGATTTTGGACTTCCAGTTTCTAGATCTTTGATAAAATAAATTTCTGTTGTTTAAGTCTGCCAGTTTGTTTTTGCTGTGGCAAATTTTGGTACCAAGTACAGGGTTGCTGCTGTAACAAATACCTAAAACCATGGAAGCAGCTTTGGGACTGGGTCACAGGCAGAGGCCATAAGAGTTTTGAGGGGTATGCTAGAGAAATAGATATTAAGGGTTCTTCTGTGGAAGCTAGAGGAGAGCTGGAGAAATAGCCTCCATCCTGTTAAAGGATACACAAGTAATCCTAAACAGATCTTGGAAGAGATAAGGAAGTTAGAGGCCATTCTGGGAAGGTATCAGATAGTAAGGAGGAATAAGTTACTGGAAACTGAAACATAATTCTTATAATAAAGTGACAAAAACACCAGGCTGACCTATGTCCTAGTGTTTTCTGGAAGGTAGAACTTACAGGTGATCAGCCACAGAACTGATAAATGAATTGTTATAAATACATTAATGCATTTTTTCATATGATGATTTTTCAGGTAAATTACTTATGTTTTAATAGAGAGCTTTCTGGAGGCAAAGCCCTCAAACACCAAGTAGTTACTCTACTGACATAATTCAAGGTATTTCCCCTGCAAATTCAGCATCATTCTCATTGGACTTAAGTAAAAATCCAACTCAAATGTATAAATAAAGTAATTAAACCAGTCCTATCTATTGTCAAACAAAGCTGTGAAAGAGACCTGCTCTCCAGCCCAACATGCATTTTTACCTGGATAACATCACTTCCTGTCCCTAAAAGGATACTTCAAAACATTCATGGAAAACGGAATTAAAAGATGAGTTTATTTTGGTGTAGATAATTTTGAAATCCTCGCATAGTTTTTTAATCATATGCATTTCCCATGAACTTTTTGAAGATATTTTATATGTTTTCAAGAACCATGTTTTGTTGGAATTCTTATTCCCTCTCCCTTACTCTGTGTGTGTGCACACACATGTACACACCTGTCCCCAGCCCCTTTCTCTCTGAGCATTTCCAGTTAAACTTATTCACATCTCTGTCCTCATAAAAACCAGCACCAGCCCTGGAATCAGTTCTCTTAGTCTCTGCACTTCTCATTCTTTAGTCTGGCTTCTGCTTACTCGCCTTACCTTTACATAGTTCACATTTAGGTCATCCAGAATTTTGATCAACACTTCCCAGTCTTTGGACTCAGTGATGTAGCGTGTATTTTTTTTTTTTAAAGATTTATTTACTTATTTGAAAGTCAGAGTTACACGGAGAGGGAGAGGGAGAGGGGAGGGGTAGGGGGAGGGTGAGGGAGGAGGGGGAGGGGGAGAGGGGGAGGGAGTGTTCCATCTGCTGGTTCAATCCCCAAACGGCTGCAATGGCCAGAGCTGTGCTGATCTGAAGCCAGGAGCCTGGAGCTTATTCTGGGTCTCCCACGTGCGTGCAGGGGCCCAAGGACTTGGGCCATATTCTACTGCTTTCCCAGGCTATAGCAGAGAGCAGGATTGGAAGTAGAGCAGGGGGTACTTGAACTGGTGCCCATATGGGAATGCCGGCACAGCAGGTGGCAGCTTTACCAGCTGTGCCACAGTGCTGGCCCCTTGTATACTGTTGACCACCTCCCCATTGTTGTTTAAAACCACACAATAGCAAAACCAGTGCCTATATTATCTGTGTGTCTACTACATCCAAAAGAGAAAAATTCTAGATTATAAGTCTCAGCTGCAAATGTCATTGATTCTTAGCTTCTCATTCCCCTGGGCCTAAATTGAAGGGTCAGAAACTACTGTGGGAGTGGCAGAGAAATGAAGCTTAGGGAAAAGGACGACTCAGAGTTTTCTCGTTGCCTTTGCAGATATTCAGATCTAAAGGAAAGCCCACCCAGGAGAGAACAGTTGTCTTACAGCAGAGCTTACCAAGTTCAATACTGTTAATATTGTGGGACAGAAAGCTCTTTGTTGTAGGGTGACTGTCCTGTACATTGTAGGATGATGAGCAGCATCCCTGACATCCACCTGCTATATCCACCCGCTGCATACCAAGCATCATGATCGGGTCGAATCTTCCCAGTTGTGACAACTAAAATACCTCCAGATATTCCCTCAGGGCCCCAAGGGAAGAATACTCCTCTTTTTTTGCCACCCTTCTCCCCAAATTGAAAACCACTACCTTAAGAGAAACGAAGTTTGGAGTTTTAATTATTGTATTGGACAGTATAGGGGAAAATTTCAGAAAGTTCATGGAAAACTAGAATTGAAAGATAAGATTATTTTCTTTCTTTTTTAAACATTGATTTAATTTATTTATTTGAAAGTCAGAGTTACACAGAGAGGCAGAGAGAGAGAGATGGAGAGAGAGAGGTTTTCCATCCACTGGTTCACTCCCCTAATGGCCACAATGGCCAGAGCTGCGCTGATCCGAAGCCAGGAACCAGGAGCTTCTTCCCAGTCTCCCACGTGGGTGTAGGGGCCCAAGGGCTTGGGCCATCTTCCACTGCTTTCCCAGGCCATAGCAGAGAGCTAGATAGGAAGTGGAGCAGTAGGGACTTGAACTGGCGCCCATATGGGATGCTGGCACTGCAGGCAGTGGCTTTACCCACTAAACCACAGCACTGGTCCCAGTAAGCTTATTTTCATGCAAAAAGATTTTGAAATCCACACATAGATTTTCTCTTTTTCTTTTCTTTCTTTTTCTTTTTTTTTTTTTTTTTTGGACAGGCAGAGTTAGTGAGAGAGAGAGAGAGACATAGAGAAAGGTCTTCCTTCCGTTGGTTCATCCCCCAAATGGCCACTACAGCTGTGCTCTGTGCTGATCCAAAGCCTGGAGCCAGGTGCTTCTTCCTGGTCTCCCATGTGGGTGCAGGGCCCAAGGACCTGGGCCATCCTTCACTGCCCTCCCGGACCACAGCAGAGAGCTGGACTTGAAGAGGAGCAACCGGGACAGATTCTGGCACCCCAACCAGGACTAGAACCTGGAGTACTGGCGCCGCAGGCAGAGGATTAGCCTAGTGAGCCGTGGTGCCGGCCCACACATAGATTTTCTATGAATTGTTTGAAGACCTCTTGTATTCAAATTATTGAACTTTTTTTTGTGTGTGACTCAAGAAGATAGGAGACATATGGGACCTGCCAAAGTTTCATAAAGTAATAAGGAAGCAAATTCTAAAAATACCTATGCAAAATAATAGTTTGTGTGTTCAAGTGTGTCTTCTCTAGTCATCTTTTTGTAAAAAAATTCCTATACTCATTTCCTTATGTATAGCATAAATACATGAATATATATTCTAGTTTGCCACAGGCAGTTCCTCCCAGATGCACTGTGAACACAGCCCTGTTTAGTTCTCAGAAGCATCCCACTTAAGAGGGTGAACTACATGGTTACTCAACTACCCATTTTCTCAAATACACTAACAAGCTTCAGGAGGACAGCAACTTTTTGCACGTGCACTGATGTATCCTCACTGTGTTATCATCTAGTGGTTGATCAGTAAATATTTGTTGAGCAAATATCCATTAAAGAAACAAATAAAAATAAAACTCAATTATGTTATTGAACCAACAGAATTGGCTTGGCCCTTAAGAAAACAATCCGATGCCTTATATGCAGAGAGTTTCTCTTTCTGAAGCATGGTGCAGTTTGGAGGTCTTTTCTAGGAACACTGGGCCTGGCCCACACTTTGGCCAGAGCATATTACCTAGACTCCAAAAGTAGAGGGGATTTGTTATTAACATGGTTGGATGTATTTAACTGTCACTGCTCTACAAACTTAATTTCATTTTGGAAAAGAGAAGTATTATTCACACTGTATCCAACATTGTTAGGAGTGTCTTAGTCAGTTTTTCCGTACTACAGCTGAAATATCTGAGAGGAGCTCTTTAGGAAGGAACAAGTTGTATTTTAGCCTACAGTTTTGCAGATGCACAGTCCAACATTGAGTGGCCTGATTGGTCTTGCGTTGGATGAGAATGTTGGATGGTAGAACACATGTGTGGTAAGGATCACACACTGGGCGGAGAGAGAGAGAGAAAGGGCACGCAGTTGGGCTTAACTCTGCTTTTATAACCGTCCTGTTGAAAACTATCTTCCCAGGGCACAGCCAAATGATCTAAAGATAAACCCACATCCCAGACACCGTAACTGGATCAGGCTTCCACCTTTAATGCATAAACAATTAACATTAAGCCCTTAGTTGTTAAAATAAGACTTTGTGGTTTAAATGCACGAGTTGGTGAACCAAATCCTGTTCAAAACTCAACAGTGGGTAGAGTCATAATATTTTTTTCTAATCAGAAATCAATAGTTATAGGAATTAGGTAGTGATGTATACATTCAAGAATGCAGTGCCAGAACAAGTGTTTGGCACTGTGGTTAAAAGGCTGCTTAGAAAATCAGGGTGCCTGGGTACAAGTCCTGGCTTCACTTCTCTCATGATTCCATCTTCTTCCTAGTGTGTACCCGAAAAGCAGGAACTGATGGCTCAAGTAGTGGGGCCCCTTTGACTCACGTGAGAGACCTGGGTTGAATTCCTGGATTCTGGATTTGGTCTGGTGTAGTCCCAGTGGTTGTGGTAATTTGGGGAGTGAATCAATGAATGGGTGGGAGATTCTCTCTCTCTCTCTCTCTCTCCATGTGTGTGTCCTCCTCCTCCTCAATTCCTTCCTTTCTTTTAAATAACAAAGAAAGATATTTTAAAAATCATCTCTGAGTAAAATAATTCAGAGCCATCTTAATGTAGTATCTTAAAAGCCTGTCCTAGGTTAACATTGTTGTTCTCTCATTCTCCTTTATTCTGTCTCTTATCACCACAGAGCATGCACTGGTACACATGCAACCCCATACATACCCAAAATAATTGACAGAATGTGCCTTACCTTGTCATTTTCAAGTTCACCTGAAACTTGAAGTTACTTGCAATTTTGAAGTTATTTGCTGAAGAAATCAAGACCTGTTCTTCTTTTAGGAGCTGATCAGAAGCAAAGTGTACAAAACTGGTATAATTCACCACAAATTGGTCTTTGTTAATAACAAGATGGCATGCTTGGGATGCCCTCATCATATTTGTGAGGAGAATTTTAAAAATGTAAAATTGTAGGAAGTATAAATCTATATTAAGATACCATAACACGTTTGGAATTGTTGATGTGTCTTTCCAAAAATAATGGCAAACTTCTGGAAATATTCATAATTCAAGTAGGTTAAGAATGCAATAATGTTGTTTACCTGATCTGGCTTGGAGTTTTTATGTGATTAATTTCTCATGATTCTGTGGCTTGGGAATCAGATAGTATTAGCCCCATTATATAAATGTAAACTGCATCTGAGAGCTTAGGGTTTTAACACAGGTCTTCTTCACCCTGGGCCATTGAATGTTCCAGTGTTCAGTACACTTATCCAGACTTTCAAATGTCCTTTCTGACCATGGTTTAATAGCTTTATTGAAGTATAATTCACTCATTTAAAGTGTGCAAATCAGTATATTCAGAGTTGTGCAAATGTCACCACCGTCAGTTTTTTTCATCACCTCGAAAGGAAATGTTATACCCTTAGCTATCACTCTCCTCCTCCATCCCTGTCAGCTCAAGGCAACCACAAAACTACTTTTTATCACTAAAAATTTGTCTGTGACAGACATTCATATAAATGGGTTCATACAACATGTGGCTGACTTTTTTAAAAACTTGGCATGATATCTTCCTGTTCATCCATGTTGTAGCATGTATCAGTGCTTCATTTCTTTACTATTTCATTATGTTGAAACACCACATTTTACTTATCTATTCATAAGTTGTTAGAAATTTGAGTTATATCCACTTTTGGGCTTTTATGTGCAATGTTGCCATGAATATTTAAGTTTTTATGTAAGCATACATTTTCTACCAGGAGCAGAATAGCTGAGCTACAGGATAGCTCTGTATTTAACCCTTTCATTCTAAGCCAAACATCTGCTCCTGAGTGATATTCTTTCACTTAGCATCCTCTTTGGCCCTGTGCTCTTCTTATATTTATATTATCCTCTCTGTGCTATCCAAATCCAGGGATCAGACTACCAATCAAATGCATATCACTGACCCAGCCTGCTTGTCTTGGGCTCTAAATCTCTATATCCAAATGTTTGTTACCAGGTAGGTCTTTTTGAATATCTCATAGGGACTTCTAAGCCAGTCTTTTATTCCCCTCCGTTCCAATATGCTCCTTTGCCTATATGTTCAAACTGGATGAATGGCATATCCTAATACAAAATGCAGTTGCTGGCCGGCTGTAGGCTAATCCTGCACCTGCGGCGCCAGCACGCTGGGTTCTAGTCCTGGTTAGAGCACCGGATTCTGTCCCGGTTGCTCCTCTTCCAGTTCAGCTCTCTGCTATGGCCTGGGAGTGGAGGATGGCCCAAGTGCTTGGGCCCTGCACCCGCATGGGAGACCAGGAGAAGCACCTGGCTCCTGGCTTCAGATCAGCGCAGCGGGCTGGCTGCTGCAGCCATTGGGGGGTGGACTAATGGAAAAAGGAAGACTTTTCTCTCTGTCTCTCTCTCTCTCACTGTCCACTATGCCTGTCAAAAAAAAAAAAAAATGCAGTTGCCATATGAGGCTTGCTCCTTCTCTTATACAATCCCTCACCAAACTTTAATGATTCAGTCTCCTAAAGATACTGTGAATCTGTCCCTTCTCCGCTTTCATGGGTAGTTCCTTAGTTTAAGCTCTCAGTTTGTAGATCATCCTTTTCCACCCCCATCTATTCTTCCTATGCCTGCCAGAAGGGCTGCTCTGAAGCACAAATGTAGATGTGTAAATTCACTGCCTAAAATCGCAGTGTTTTCTTATCATCTGTGGAATACAATGGATTTTCTGAGGCTTAGTGCACCTTTCACAATCTGACCCTAACAGTCTATGGTGCTTCTTCAATGGTTTCCATCCTGTGTCCAGACACACACCCATTGAAATCCTCTGATGGTCTGAGGGTATTTTAACCTTCAGGTCTTCACATCAGTTACTTCTGCCTAAACTGTCCTGTCCTTAAGCAATTTTGTGGTCTGGCTAAATTCTACTACATTTCTTTCTATGGCTAAGAGTAAACACATATTATTGAAACACAATGGTATTTTAACTCTTTATGATATCTTGAGCCTTTAGGAAGCATTTCTGGTAGTCTAGGGTTGATATGGTTGGATTCTTTAAGTATCTCATATTTCTTTCACCGTAAATTTTATTGGGCTACAGTTTAAGTGGTCCTTTACTAATCTTTTTTAATTCACTGTTAATTTCTTTGTTGTGTGTTTTAAAGTTTTTATTTATTTGAAATGCAGAATTACAAAGAGAGAGGGAAAGAGAAAGAGTTTCCATTTGCTGGTTTACTCCCCAAATGGCCACAGCAGCAAGGGCTGGGCCAGGCTGAAGCCAGGAGCTTCTTCTGGGTCTCTCATGTGGGAGCAGGGTCCCAAGCAGCAGGACCAGCTTCTGCTGCCTTCTAGACAGATTCACAGGGAACTGGATCAGAAGTGGAGCAGCAAGGACAAACTAGCACCGAGTTTGGCCCCTTATAGACTACATCTGTTTTATCTTGGTCATTTCAGAACTCCATTCACTGATAGGCACTGAATAATATATTGAATGAATGCATGAATTCAGTACATCACAAATATTCTAAGAACTCTCAGATCTTCTGTTTCGGATTCTCTGTGTTTCATTTGACCCAACTTCTTCCATGCCTAGAGCTAGTGACAGTGTTAACTGCTTGATATGCAACACTGGTGGTCCTCTTATTTCAATGGCCTTTTCTTACACCTGCTTTCCTGCCAGCTGCTAGCTTGCTTGCTTTCTGGTTATTCTTGCTATTTTGCCTCAGAGTTGGCAGGAATGGCTGCTTAGACTGATCTCCAAAGGCCACTGGATTTGAACTCCCTCTATGGCTTATGAGGGATCTCTGTGTGCCTCCTCTTCATGCTGGGACCTTATTATTCCATTTAGCCCTGCAGGTGATTCTCTTTGCAAATGGATATAATGGGAAATGAAACATTTGCCTCTATAATAGCTATTGCTTAATCACCAAAGGAAAGTACAAATAGTTTTACAAGCTTTCTCTAAGTTTCTTCTGACTCTGCCTTTAAACAGTTGAATTTACTAGTTAGTCTTTTTTAAAGGAATGGAGTTGGGTGATATGGTAATTCTACCCCTGCACACCTCTTTCCCACACATAGTTCTGGAATCACTTCTTTAAACGTCTGCTTCTGTTGTAAGAAAAATAGCTTTTACTTTAGTATCCCTGTGGGGCTTCTGAGTCCTCTCATTCAAATGAATATATTTGCAGTTTAGAGGAAGAATTAATAGGCTTGTCCTTTTCAGCATTGAATGGGAGAGTGAATGCATTTTAGGCAAGAGGTTGCTGCTTGTACACATAAAATGTGAAATGCTGTATGAAAATATAGCCAGCCTCTTATTTCAAAAGTGTGTTACTAGTTTCTTAATCAATACAATTTCTTGATGCTTTTTTTATAAGCATGAAGGATTGTAGAAAAATGCAGGAAAAAATTTTACCTTTTAAATATTTCATACAGGTTCTGAATGGACAAAGTAAATGAGTACCTTCATGATTGTGTAAGTTTGTTTTTATCATCAAAAGGCTGAATTTCCTGTGCTTTTTTTTAATCTCTGAAGAGTTTATGGTTTAAAGACATTTGTAAAGATTTCAGACACCAGATGGAAATCTATTTCATAAGGCAAAGAGACATGAGTGTGGTGTAAGGATTAGAAACAGTTGCAACAAAGAATTGTTTTTAGTTTCAAATACAGTATTTTGAAGAAATATGAATAGACTTTCAAACCTTCCAATCTCTCAGATATTGCCAATAAGGTCAAATCTGGAGGAAATGAAAGCAAAACATAGAAACTGGTAAGCTTCCTAATGAGATATTGTTTATTCAGGAGATAAATGAGATTCACAGATGGATATAGAAGACATGTGCATTAAGTGTAATGTGCTGAGTGACTAGTTTATAACTTACTTCTGAGGTTTCCTTTGCAACTTCTGAAGTCGTTTTCAATTCTGAAAATTTGCAAATGTAGTTTTAGAATTGTTTCTTTCCTTATAAGTAAATAAATTTCTTGAGATTACCACTCAGGCACTCCTTTTTTTTTTTTTTTTTTTTTTTTTTTTTTTTTTTTTTTTTTTTTTTAGACAGGCAGAGTTAGATAGTGAAAGAGAGAGAGACAGAGAGAAAGGTCTTCCTTCCATTGGTTCACCCCCCAAATGGCCGTTACGGCTGGCGCAGGATCCAAAGCCAGGAGCCAGGTGCTTCTTCTGGTTTCCCACACGGGTACAGGGCCCAACCACTTGGGCCATCCTCCACTGCCTTCCCGGGCCACAGCAGAGAGCTGGACTGGAAGAGGAGCAACTGAGACAGAATCCAGCGCCCCGACCTGGACTAGAACCTGGGGTGCTGGTGCCGCTGGCAGGCAGAGGATTAGCCTAGTGAGCCTCAGCGACGGCCTCAGGCACTCTTAACTTTAGGAAAACCAAAAAGATATTCTAAGTCTGTTTTTAAAAAAAATCAATCATTACTCTCCTGTTTATACACATTACCATTTTCTGCTTGAAAAAGAGAACAGGAGAAATCAGGATTCACTAGCACAGGTTTATTGTGTAGACTTGTAAACCACCCTTTTGGGGTTATCCTGGTATGAAGACAATAGGCAATGCAACAAACAACAAGCACAGCACAAAACAAAGCACAAAACAAGCACAGCACAAAACAAAGGTGGCAGGTGGGGGTTTCCTCGGGTGCACCCTGCTGGTAGTTGTCTAATGGGAATAAGAGAATTCAAATGGAGATAGAGACAGAGTCAACACACCCTTGTATTGAGTAATGTGCATACAGAACCCACTGGGAAGGATGTTTTATGAGGAAGCAGTATTTTGATGGAATGCATCCTGTGAATTTTATGCTTGACTATATAAAAAGAGATAAACTGAAAAGCCAAGTCATTTTCTAAGTTAAGAGCAAAGACATTGAAATGACACATTTTTTTGTTTGCACTGGAGTCTAAGCTCTGAGGCAAGACTTCAGAGAATTGGGTTAAGAGCTTTTCAAGAATGTTGACAATAGCAAGAGATAGATGTCTTGTTTACCTTCTGAGTAGGCTTCCTCTCTTTTTATGTCATTATTGGATACTGTTTCCCACCTGTTGTAACATAATGAAAATGGCTCTGAGCCTTTCAGTCCTTAATACCAATCACACAAGATTGGTTTAGGAATATCCACTAAGATTAAGCAACAACAATATTAATAAAAATAGCAACAGTAGCAGCAGTAGCAACAACCCTGACTCTTATTGCTGATGGTAATGAATGGGTTGAGTATCTGATATGTAAGAAGTATACCATGGAACCTGAGGGATGTTAACATTGACTCCAATGCCCTCTGCTCTTCTGCACTGCCCCTGCCCCACCAACTCTCAGCCAATGTTTCACAGCAATCTGAAGTCTCATATTCCCAACATGTGTATATGTATTGATTTATTTGTTAATTTACTTAAGAAACCCTTAAATCAAGGATAGTAAGAATAGCTAAACATCAGGTTCTTTTAAGCACTTTATAGAGCCAGGGAACCTTTATTCTGCAAGAATCATGGGGAATCTATAACATCATTTGTAGGCCATACAAAATGATCAACTTAAAGATTATCCTGCTATCGATTTATTGAATTTCGAGTCCCATCTGTGGTTGCCTTCTCATGGCCAGACAAAATGATTTAATGGGATAGATGTGGCTCAGAAGCTGTATGTTCCCCATCCCATGACTTGAGAGCATTATCTGGTATAAAGATGAGAAAACATCACTTTCCCAAGGCCAAATTCAGGACTTGATTATAGAATCTGCATCCTAAGCTGCTAAGCGATAGATGTCCACTTCTGCAAGTGAAGAATTTATACATACAGCCCATATTGTTTAAAAAAGATTTACTTATTTGGAAGTGGTGGGGAGAATGAGCACACTTGCATCCACTGGTTCACTCCCAAAAGGGCCACAACAGCCACAGCTGGGCCAGGCTGAAGCCAGAAGACTGGAACTCCATCCAGATCTGTCACGTGGATGGCAGAGACCCAAGCACTGGGGCCAGCTTCTGCAGCTTTCCCAGGCACATTAGCAGGGTGCTGGATAGGAAGTGAGCAGCTAGAATTCCAGTTGATGCATATGTGGGATTTTAGCATCACTGGCAGTGACTTAACCCACTGGGCCACAACACCAGCCCCTGGTGTTTAAACATGAAAGTACTATAGTGAAGATAAATAAAGTATTGATAGCCATGAATACCTTAACTCCAAATACTGTAGAGGTCCTATAAAGAGCTGACTGGCTTTTGCAGAGAGAAACTGGCATCTTTCTCGTTTAGTGTAGGTGTGAGAGTAAGTTCAGTGTCTGTTGTAGAATATTGACCTATTCTGGTCAACTGAATCCATTGTTGATTTTTATGTCCTTTGTTTTATTCTGTTGTTCCTCCTCTTCTTCCTGTCCCTCCTCCATTTCCTTCCTCATCATCCCTCTCCTTCTATACAGTGTAGTGTTAGGATTATTACATTCCATGTAGCAATATAAGATTTTACTTTTTTGTTTATTGAATGCAGAGTATATAAACTCCCATATTGAACATCCTCAATGTGATGTAGCCTTCAGGCTGATTGCCTATGAGTTAACTTCCAATCCATGTTTGTATGTGGGTTTGTGTTAGCCCACATAGTGTTGTATTTATGTTTTAATTGAGTTAGTGACTGTATCAGCCAGGATAAGTGTTTTACACCAATAACACCAACACCCACACACACTCACACATCTCAGCAGTTTACAGTAACAAAGTTTTCTCTCTCACTCCTGACACATATATACTAGGAAAACAGTTGCACTGCGTTTTCTTTACTTTGGACCTGAGTTGAAATAGCCATTATGTGCATTATCAGTAGTCACAGCAGAGAAAACAGTTTTGGGAGATCCTACACTCACAATTGAAATCCAGACTAGAAAGTGGTGGCTAGAACATGTCAAATGGCTGCATTCAGCCTCCCAAAGTCTAAACAGGGGAACCCAGCACATGCACAGAATGCAGAGAGCCCTGTAACTCCCAGAGTTGCAAATATTTGGAAGTCAGAAGAATTTGCAGAAAGATGGAAAGTTGTGTATGAAAACCAGAGGATGTGACAGGGTTGCTCCTCAGTACTTGCTAGATAATGGTTGGAGCTGAATAGTTGGTGTCCCCTTTGTATAAACTGTGTGTTAAATCTCCACTTACCTTCTAGTTTCCTTGATGAGGAACCCATTCCCCTATCGATTATATTTGCACTGCTGTTTTTAAACAGAGGATTAAATGGGAAGTATTTGTAACCTTGTCTATTAAAAGTAGAAAGATAAAAGATAAGGCTGTGAGGGGCTGGTGCTGTGGCATAGTGGGTAAAGCTGCCACCTGCTGTGCTGGCATCCCATATAGGCACCAGTTTAAGTCCCTGGTGCTCCACTTCTCATCCAGCTCTCTGCTATGGCCTTGGAAAGCAGTGGAAGATGGCCCGAGTCCTTGGGCCCCTGCACACGCTTGGGAAACCTGGAGGAAGCTCCTGGCTCCTGGCTTTGGATCGGCTCAGCTCTGGCTGCGCCATTTGGAGAGTGAACCAGCGGATGGATGGAAGACCTCTCTCTCTCTCTCTCCTTTTCTCTCTCTTTCTCTCTTTGCCTCTGCATCTCTGTAACTCTGACTTTCAAGTAAATAAGTAAAATCTTTTAAAAAAAGATAAAGCTATGAAACAAACTAACTCAAGTTTCAAGAAGAATGGATTAATATTTTTTGAGGAAGTAAAAATATTTCTGCTTTATATTTATATATACATACGTAACATATATATATATATATAGAGAGAGAGAGAGAGAGAGAGAGAGAATTTTTAAAAATTTGACAGGCAGAACAGAGAGAGCAAAATGAGAGTGAGAGCAAGAGAGAGCTTGCATATACTAGTTCATTCCCCAAATGCTCACAATAGCAAAAGTTGGGCCAGGCCAAAGCCAGGAGCATGGAACCCTGGTCTCCCACATGGGTGGCAGGGAGTCAACTACTCCAACCATTACCTGCTGTCTCCCAGCTGGTTTAGAAGCAAAGAGGAACTCAAACCCAGGCACTCCCATATTGTTGTGGGTGCCCAAATGATGTCTTTACTTCTCTGCTGAATGCCTACCTGGTCAATATTATTTCTTCTTGGGGGGAAAGTATTTGTCAGTCCCTTGACAACATTTGAATTATGTATCACTGGTCTCAATAAATCTAAGAATGGGATACATGTGGATTACTTAATTTTTCTTAAACATTTTGTTAACAATTTTACTTGGAGCTTAGTTTTGAAAATATTATTTAGGATATGTGAATGTTAAAAATAGCTGTCATCCTATAGTTCAGCTTTGAAGAAGATATTGACCCAGGTAGAATCTGAAATAAGATTTACCTGCATGATGTCTTTTCTCTCTCACTGTTTCAGTGTTCTTGGGAATCTTATTTTCTCTTGATAATAATGATAGTTGAACTTAGTGTACTTAAAGATGGAATTTAATTGCCATATAAAACAATTATTAATGTAAATGGGCTCAGTGTGAATATTGTTGGTCAGCCTAATCTCAAAGTCAGTATTAATCATTTTAGGGATTTTTCAATGTATGTTTGAAAATAGTTTTAAAGGTGGCACAGGCACTGTGGTACGCTGGGTTAAGCCACTGCTTGGGATGTTGCATTTCTTATTGGAGCACCTAGTTCAAGTCTTGGCTACTCAGCTTCTGATTCAGTTTTCTGCTAATGTGAATCCTGAGAGGAGGCAGTTGAGTCCATGCTACCCATGTGAGAGACCCAGATTGAGTTTTGGGCTCCCAGCTTTGGCCTGGCTGAATTTCTCCTGTTGCAGGTGTTTGGGACCGAATTTGCAGATGCACATCTCTCCTGGTCTCTCTTCCTCTATGCTTCTCTGTCTTTCAAATAAAAATAAATATGTAAGTAACCATTAAAATGATTAAAAGATTTTCCAAGTAGCACTAGATACTACTGAAGTAAAATCATGACAAAATTGTGTTTATCATTCATATCAAAAGATAATCTATTTTAAATGATCCATGTTCCAGGAATTTATTTGAAATCACTTACATCTACTGTGAGAAGACTTCTGCATAGTGCAGAGAATATTTTTTAAACTCTTACTATTAAATTGGGATGAAATATGGCTATTTTACCCTGAATATGAAGTGTCACACTTTAAAGTACATTAAAATTTAGATGGCTCAATACATATTGCCAAATCATATGAATAGCCACAGATAGCTGAGTGAATAATGTTGAGGAATGACAACTCAATGTGTTATTCCTTTGAAATGAAAACTGTAAAAACTCCCTCTGCCTACTCTACTTTTAGAAGTTAATATGAGTTCAATCTAATTTCATATTTCAATTGTACCTGAATTTAAAATGCCAGGTCTCATCCATCTCTTACAGTAACTCTAACTATTTCCCAAAATATTTTCTAAAGAACATATAAAAGCCTATTGGGGGAAAAGCAACTTACAGTAGATTGTGTCTTGTGTGAGTTAATAAGTATAGACAATTAAGAAGGACACTTTTAAAACAAGGGTATATACAGTTCATTGTGAAATGTGGTAGGTCCCAGTTTATGTTTTTCTAGGAGAGCAGAGATGAAATCACAGAGTCTACAAGGGGATACCACTATCTATAGCTCCTGTTAGGGAGAGGTTTTGGGGAGAGTGAACTCTTTAAGATTTTGATCAGGTTCCTTACTTAGCAGATTTGTGTATTAATGTGCTCAGTTTGATCACAATATAGAGAATCCCTAAGCAATTATTTGTTTCATATTTTTTTCTTGTTTATTATCATGCTCAATATCCTTTTTTTTTTTTTTGCTGGATGCTTTTCTTCAATTTTTAATTTTCCAACTCAGAATTTTAATCTGCTTATTTTTCTTGTCATACACTTGTATTTTCTTATCAGTTTTAACATGCGTACTATTTCTTGATAAAAATTAGTGCACTGCTTGTTTCAGTATTGAAAACACTAGTCAAGAATTTTTTTTCACCTTTGCCTTTACATTTTTCCTTGCTTTTTCTCTGAGACCCTTGAAATTTACTACACACAACTATCTAATATCCCGCACAACAGTGTTGTCATTTTCTCCCAAGGACTCAGTGATTTCCTTAGCCAACCCTTTCTTCCACTGAGTCAGAATGATGTTAAATGGTACTTCTCACTGCTTTTTCAACCTCCTGAGAGATTCAGTTGTCAGGAAAATAAAGCATTTATCAGAGCCTTTACTCTTGGAAGGATGAGAATCTCCAACTAATAGAAAGCTTTCTTTACTTGGCATCACCCCTGAGTTCATTTTCTCTTCCTTATAAAAATCAATATTTATGCAAACTCCTCTTTGTCTATCCGTGAACTGTCTGTAGCCTCCTGGTAGGGTGTAATGTCTCTTAAATAGTTGCTCAACAAATTTTCATGCAATAATACAATCAGTGATGGCTTTCAGCCCAACTTTTCTGTATATTAAGACCTTTTCAGTTTCTCTTTATTTTTACACATATGCTTTCTCCATGCTTTCCCACTAGTTGCAAGTTTCAGTGAGTGTCTTCTGTACCTCACAGCATTTTTACAAGGTGATCCAATTTGTTTTGCTATATTGACTCATTAATTATAACCAATGTGTTAAAGAAACTGATGAGAAGTAATTAATAACTGTATTGTTTCTACCTGCATTTTGTTGATTACTCATATGTTTTTTTTAAATGTTTACTTATTTATTTATTTGAGAGTTAGAGTTATAGACAGTGAGAGGGAGAGACAGAGAGAAGAAAGATCTTCCTTCTGTTGGTTCACTCCCCAAATGGCCGCAATGGCTGGAACTACACCCACCAGAAGCCAGGAGCCAGGTGTTTCTTCCTGGTCTCCCATGCGGGTGCAGGGCCCAAGCACTTGGGCCATCCTCCACTGCTTTCCCAGGCCACAGCAGGGAGCTGGACTGGAAGAGGAGCAACTGGGACTAGAACGAGCGCCCATATGGGATGCTGGCGCCTAAACTACTGCACCACGGCACCGGCCCCAATTACTCATATGTATTAATTTTAATTCTCTTTTTTGAAGTTTTCAGTATTGTATCTGACAGCCTTTGAAGTTGGTTGTTGTGGAGCATGGATGAATTCCTTCCCCAAGTTATTCTTTATAGGCTATGAGTGATGACCTTAACACCCAGTTGTACAGTTTTATTTGAGCATTTTATCACTCCTTGTCTACATTTAAAATATCCTCCTAAATGTCTATTTTTTATTTCAACATCTTTGAATATTAAGTTGCTTTTACTATAAGAAAACATTAGGATTACCATAAGAATGCACATATTTAAAGGAAGCATCCTGTATATAAAAGTGTCAGTGTACGTGCAGAAGCAGTTAAAACATGTGTGTTGTGGATTTGAACAAAGACCTTTTCACCTTAGACTCAGGATTATCTGATTATTAAAACACACTCACATTTCAGATCCTCAGTTCTTTCATAATGTCATGACCTTTTACTGCAAGAAGAGATGCAAATACCACTCGTCCTCACAAATACTTAAGTTGTTAGAAGGGCGTGTAAGATTTTGTTAGGCTTTTCCAACTTTTCTCAGAGGATGAGCTGAATTGATGAACATCTGATGGCTTTGATTCATTTGGGCAGGAAGAGAGCAAACCTCTCCATTACCTGTTAAATCAATGACTATATCAGTATATGTTGCTGTCTCTGAATTTAACAGCAATTTACTAAATCATCACCCAGAATTCTGTTCATCAACTAGTATTAACGTTTTGTGGCAGATACAGTGCTGAGGCTTAATCGGAAAGATCAATGGCCACCTTTGAAGAAGGCCAGAATCTTATATCCATAATGTAACTTCAGCAGTCCAAGGTGAGAGAGTGCTGGTTTTCCACCTTGGCTACACAGAGTTTTTTAGAAAATACTCCTAAAACAAAAACAAAAACAAAAACAAAAACAACAGGCTGGCGCCACGGCTCACTAGGCTAATCCTCCGCCTGTGGTGCCGGCACCCCGGGTTCTAGTCCCAGTTGGGGTGCCTGCTCCGCTTCCAGTCCAGCTCTCTGCTGTGGCCCGGGAGTGCAGTGGAGGATGGCCCAAGTGCTTGGGCCCTGCACCTGCATGGAAGACCAAGAGGAAGCACCTGGTTCCTGGCTTCGGATGGGTGTAGCTCCAGCCGTTGCAGCCATTTGGGAGGTGAACCACTGGAAAGAAGACCTTTCTGTCTCTCTCACTGTCTAACTATGCCTGTCAAAAAAAAAAAAAAAAAAAAAAAAAAAAGATTCTACTCCTACCTGGGATCCATTCTGAAGGATTCAGGATACAGAATTTTGGACTGATGTTTTCAAAGCTTCCCAGATGATGTTACTGTGCAACTAATTTCAAGAACTGCTGATGTAGTACATACAAATCACCTGGGGGTCTTGGAGATTCCTCTTCAGGGAGGCTTTGAGTGGGCACCTGCCTTCCCAGGGAGCTCCGGGGAGCAGATGATGCTGCTAGCTCGTGGTCTACAGCGGGGTAGTGTGTTCTTTTCTCCCTTTATCATAATCTAGAAATATTCACAACTTGATGCTAGTTTTATTTCATTTACATTAAAAATTAGTTGAGAGGCAAAGCTATACATATTCATGGGCTACCCTGTGATGTTTCGACACACGTATATATTTTGTAGTGTTCAAATCAGGGTAAGCATATCTCAAGCATTTGTCATTTCACTGTGGTGAAAACATTGAAGATCCTTCATTTGGCTTCTTAAAGAAATATACAGTGTATTGTCTTTATCTGTATTCACCCTCCTATGCTATAGGACCTCAGAACTTCCTACTGCTAACTGTAATCTAGTATCTGTTCATCAGCCTTTCCCCTTCCCTCTCTGCCTCCTACTCTCCAATTCCTGGAGTCTTTTTCTCTCCTGTTTTTCTAGTGGGTTTTAGCTTGTGAGCTTTTTTCCAAGGACTTGTTTCTTTCTAATAAACCAGGGGATTAGAAAGGCATTTCTTGACCTTGTGCCTCCCTTTCTATCAGGAAGGCCAACTTGCATTTATGGGACGAATAATGCGTGAATGCCTTAGGCAGGGAGACAAATATAACTCTGGTCACTGGAAGGCTTCCTTCCGTAGCCCTGTCTCCCTGGTCTCGGGTTGAGAAACTGCTTTTTATAGCTCCCCTGAGAGTCTTTCTTGGCTCACTTCTGGGGCACACTGTGTCCAAGTGATCCTGTCAATCATCTCTCCCTGTGGCTAACCTTGGCTTAATTGCTTGTTGTTGATAATTAGCTCTAATTTGCCTCAGCTTCCTTGAACTTTGAATGCAATATTCCAATCTTAAAACTCATAGTCTTTCCTGTCTCTTTTTCATTGATTTACCAAGAGACTGTCAGATCCCAGAACTGTGTTCAATGGCATTTCTCACATTTTGCGATGTGTAATCATTGGGCTGCTTGTTACTACTGATGATTCTGACCTGGTGACCCGGCAGTGGACTCTGTGACCTGCTGCTTAGTAACTGCACCACTAGGGTAGCTCCAGCTTTGGAGTAACAATAATTTTTATGTGTTATTTTTAAAATTTTTTGACTAATATATAATACCGTGTAACTTTATGGGGTACAGTGCAGTACTTCAGCAGATGCATATGCTGTAAGTTAATCAAATCAGGCAGTCAGCCTGCCCTCCCCTGCCCTTCTTCTTTGTTTGGAGTCAGCCTTTCTCTTCCATGGTTCTTTATAGAGGATGTAGTACAGGATTGTGGCACTTCTGTCTTTCTGACACTCTCTCTTTTTTTTTTTTTTTTAAAGAAATCGAGCCTTTGCTTTTTTTTATAAAAAAACTTTTAAAATGTTTTATTTTTAACATAGTATTTTATTTATTATATTTGAGATACCATATTTTTAATTTACAATATAGTCAGAGGCTTAATGCTCCACTAAATAAAGTTCAACAAATAAAAATAAAAAGCAGAAAACAGGCAAGGACTATAAACAATAAGCATTTGGAAAATAATCATTTGTTCAATTTCACTCCTATAAAGTAAATATTTTATTTTGATCTAACATTTGTATTTATATTATAGCCAAAGTTTTAATGTGCATTAAATAAAGAGTTTAACAAGTAAAAACACCATTGGAATATAAGCAAGGTCTATACACATTAATTAAAGATATCAATTTCACTCATATGCAGTAAATTTTAAAATAATCACAGATCATTAGAACTGTAATAGTATATCATTCTTAACAGTTTGTTTGACAGATACAAAGTAGAGGTTGACAAAACTCTGCAGCAATACTGTTACACACAGGCATTTCTGTTTTTGCTTTTGTTATTAGATTTAAAAAAAAATTTAGTTCCCATATAGAAGGGAGAACATGCAATGTTTGTCTTTTCTGTGCCCTGCTTAAAAACTATTAGTTATTTATTGATTTATTGTCATTTTATTTGATAGAGAGACAGAGCAAAGCAGAGAGATAGCGACAGAGATAGAGACAGAGAGAGTGTGTGAATTCACAAGTTCACTCTGCAAATCCCCAAAACAGCCAGTGCTAGGTCAGGCTGAAGCTAGGAACATGGTACTCAACCTGGATCTCCTACATGGATGTTAGGGATCCACATAATTTAGCCACGCCCACTGGTTCCTAGAGTGCATGAGAGTAGAAGCTGGAATCAGAAGCAGAGCCAGGACTTGAACCCTGGCACTCCAGTATGGGCTCTGTACCAAATGTCTGCCCCTGTAAACACCATTTTTCACCTGCCTTCTCAAACTTTGATTAGTTTTTGAATCACCTGAGGATCTTGTTACATGTAGAGTCTGGTTTAGCAGATCTGGATTGGGACTTCCTAATGAGCCTGGGAGCCACATACCTCTTGAGTAGAAGGCTTTAGATCATATACTTGTCATTAACACCACACAATCAGACTTGTAAGTCTATTCCACCTGTGGTCTAACATAATGCACTTTTAATCTTATCCTTATGGGTAAAACATAAGCTTCTGAGGGGGCAAAGATGGAATCACAGATACCAAACATGGAAGGGATCTTCTAAATAACTAATCAAGGGCTCCTTTTACCCAAGCTCAACCCATGTCCTTAAACCTTCAGCACCATCTTTTTATCTTTGTAGAAAAAAATAACTTCAAACATCTTTTCAAAAGACTTGACTGTCAAATTTTTCTCAGGCTTCAACCAGCCTCTGAAGGCCTTTGAATCTGGAAATTTCCTAAATTGGGTTTTTTCAGTTACAGTTTGGGAGGAGAAAAGGCTGTTGGTCAACATCATACTGCTGATTGTTGAAGAGTTGAGATGAGGCTTTATGTGCCTCAAGGTGGGCATATGGTGGCCACCCAATGCCTGTGTGTTTATTTCTTAAATAAAATCTGTGTTGGAGTGCTTATTACAGATGTTCTCGGGATCTATCTATAGATCATATTAAAGAGAATCACTCCTGTTTTGCTTTAGTATTAAACATCTAAAGTTATAAAAGACTGCCCTGGAGATTTATTGTTGATAGAGTTAAGGTTGGTCTTTTGCCTTTGACTTGCTTTCAGCTTTGACTTGAGAGAGAGAGAACCCTCTAAATTGTTGATAAACTGGCTTCTCTCATGTTGAAAGGAAGCCTTAACTTTTCAAAACACACTCTACAGGTAGGATAAAGTTCTTTTCCATCATCTCCTGTTGAATTTATTAGAGTGTAGGAAAGAAAAAAAAAAGTTCTTCTGTAAGAGGAAAACTGAATCTAAAAGCCTAGTATGAACTGAGCAGAAATTTTGGATCTAAATAAGGCTGAATTCAATCAGGATCCAGCCACCTTCTGTGCAACAGGCCCTGGGCAATTTATTTTAGCATCTCTGAACTGATTTTTCCATCTGTGAAATGGAGATAATAATAGTTAACTGCAGAACTGTATACAATTATAAAACATGATGAAAATATCTGTAACATAATGCAAGGCAAAGAACAATCATTATATGTCTTCGATGTGTTTTCTTTTGCACTATAGCTGCTGTATATTATTATTTTTGCATATTTGTTTTCTCTAAGTAAAACATGTAATTTTGATATATTTAGTTTATTTAAATCTAGACTTTATATAAATGACTCAGAAGACAGAAGATTGTGGTAAAAAATTCAAAATTATATTGCTGTAGAAACTTTTTAATTAAGAGCCAGGTCAGGCATTCAGGATAAAATTTATGAGAGAGGAAAGAGGATTAATTTGTACAGAATTATAAAATTCAACATTATTAGCTTTTTAAAAAAGTCATCATTTGCAAAGGTAAATCATTTCTCTACAAAAGTTTCTTCAATCGAGTATTTTATTATTTTACAGGAAAATTTTGGGAAATGGAAGACTACCAGTCTAAAGTGGAGAAATTTCTTATTTTCCTATGTCCTTTAAAATCATTAACTATCCTTTAAAAAATTATTTACTTTAAAAATCAGAGTGAGAGAGAGAAATCTTCTATCTGCTAGTAAACTCCTCAAATGGCCACAACAGCTGAAACTTGGGCTGGCTCAAACCAAGAGCCAGGGGCTTCTTCCAAGTCTCCTGTGTGGGTACAGGGGCCCAAGTACTTGGACCATCCTCAACTGCTTTCCCAGGCACATTAGCAGGGAGCAAGATAGGACTTGGAGCAGCCAGAACTTGAACCCGTAACCATATGGGATGCAGGTGCTGCATTTGGTGGCTTTACCACTACCCCACAGCATGGGTACTTTAAGTATCCTTTTTTATTTTTTTAAATAAATGTGAACCAAGGACAGATTGATCCTTTGTCCTAGAGACATTAAACAATATTTGGAGACATTGATGCTTGCCATAATTACAAAGGGTCACTCTTGGCATCTGGTTGTAGAGGTCAAGGATTCTGCTCAGCCTCTTCCAAAACACAGGACCAATTTGCTACAGTAAAGGATTATTGATCCAAGATGTGGTGAGATTGATTAACCCTAATTTAATGTATAGAATGATTAAAACAATTGGAACAATATAAAATTTACATGACTCTGTATTTTTAAATGGTGGCAATATTGTATTCAAAGGAGCAAAAGCCAGTTCTTGGTGGATGAAAACCATCTTGGATGTTTTAATGGATGTGGACTTCCAAAAAGACCAAACTTACCCAACAATATGAAGAAATATAACATTCTATGATAAAGCTTCATGGGGGTAGGGGTTGGGACAATTAGGAAAAAAATGTCTACTTAGGCTCCTTAGTGAGTGGTAATGGTAAAAAGTTGACAAGCACTGTTCTAATTTATAGGTGCTTATTTTAAAGGAAATTGCTTAATCATTTAGTTATGCCTGTGTGCCCTGTGTATTCTCTCTACCCGTTTTGTGCCTTTTTTGTGCCGTGACAGTCATCCTGGTTGAGCATTCTGGTGGTAGTAATTGGCCAGACACAGCAAATTCTTCCTTTTAAGGAACATATATTTTAGGAGAGGAGGCAAAAAATAAACATTATTGTGAATCATATGGTATGCCAGATGATAAGTGCTATAGGAAAAAAAGGTACAATAGAATAATAGGGTTTGGAGGTGCTGGGATTAGAAGAGAGTTTGTATAGTATACTGGAGTGATCAAGGTTTGCCTCACTTAATATATATAAGTATCTATAACAATATATTTATTTTGTATTATTAAATTTTTAAATTTATATAAATGGAACAAATTTCATGTATCTCATACATACAGTTTTAAGAACATAATGACACTTCCCACTCCATCCTCCCTCCCTCACTGACTCCCACCCTTCCTACTACTTCCTTTCTTGTTTTTCTTTTAAATATTGTGATAATATACTTTTTTTTGTTTGAGAACAAGTTTTATCATTAATTGAAAAAGCACCGCGGCCAGTGCCATGACTCAATAGGCTAATCCGCCACCTGCGGCGCCAGCACCCCGGGTTCTAGTCCTAGTCGGGGCGCTGGTTCTGTCCTGGTTGCTCGTCTTCCAGTCCAGCTCTCTGCTGTGGCCCGGCAGTGCAGTGAAGAATGGCCCAGGTCCTTGGGCCCTGCTTCTGCGTGGGAGACCAGGAGAAGCACCTGGCTCCTGGCTTCGGATCGGCGTGGTGTGCTGGCCACGGCGGCCATTGGGGGGTGAACCAACAGCAAAGAAGACCTTTCTCTCTCTCTCTCTCTCTCTCTCTCACTGTCCACTCTGCCTGTCCAAAAAAAAAAAAAGAAAAAAGAAAAAAGAAAAAGCACCGAAGGAAACAAGCAATGATGTCGGGCCCTTAAACTTATCTAAAACTTATTAGACATAAGACTATCCTCTACTTAATACTCTAAAATGAAATAAATCTTTAAGAACATTTTTTACTATTTGCTCTCATAATACAACTCTTTGAGGACAGAGGTCCTGCATGGGAAGTTAGTGCACAGTGACTGTTGTTAATTTAACAATTAACAATATATTTCTTAATCATAGCTTAAACACACTCCATCAATAATTTTTAAAACCTTAATATATATATACTACTTATACTTAATAATCACAAAAATACCTGTGAAGGAGATACCATTATTATCATCTCCATTTTACAGCTAAGGCCACCAAAGCACAGAACATAGGCAACTTTCCTAGGGTCACAAATGTGCAACATAGCAGGGCCACATACAAACCTAGAGGGGCCCCCTCTCTAATGTCACTCTTCACAGCTGTATTACGCTGCATTTTTACTGCATTTTCTGGCATTACAACTCAATTGCCACTTAATAACAGTTACTAGGTAATACAACATGGTGATTGTGAATGAAAAAAAGTCACATGAGATACTTGCTAAAATGGCAAAGAAGATTTTATTTAAGACTGCTGTAATGGGGAGAGAGAAAGAGGGAAGAAGGGAAAGAAGGAGGGAGGAAGGAAGGAAGAGATTAAACTCAACTCCCAGTAAATCAGAAACACAGCAGTAGATCTATAACAAACAAACATAGCGAGGGCATCAATGGATGACAACATTCTAAGAGGAACTTGATTCAGTGTCTAAGGTAGGTGATTCTAAACTGACTTAACAGGATTCTTTGTGAAACCTGCACTCAGTAGGCCAAGCACAGGCCTAGGGCCAACATGTGGGCCTCACTGACAAGAGGGCTGAAAGGAGCTTGACTAAAATTTGATGGGGGGGGGTGGTGGTGGTGGTGGAGGATATCTTGTGAAAAGAGTGGACCCTGGGCCTGGTGCTGTGTTGGAGCAGGTAAAGCCACCGCCTGCAGTGCAGCATCCCATATGGGTGCCCGTTCAAGTCCCAGCTGCCCCACTTCCAATCCTGCTCTCTGCAATGGCCTGGGGAAGCAGTAGAAGATGGACCAAGTCCTTAGGCCCCTGCACCTGCGTGGGAGACTTGGAAGAAGCTCCTGGCTCCTGGATTTGCATTGGTGCAGCTCCGGTGCAGCCATCTGAGGAGTGAACCAGCAGGTGGAAGACCTCTCTCTGTCTCTGCTTCTCAATCTGTGTAATTTTGACTCTCAAATGAATTAATGAATCTTAAATATATATATATATATATATATATATAGAGAGAGAGAGAGAGAGAGAGAGAGAGAATGGCCCCTGGCACTGGCTGCTGGATGTGATGTCCAGCGCCCACTTCCCAGGCTGGCCATGTTCCTACTGCCTGCTTTCTTTTATACCTGAATTTGTCACTCTGTTTCTACTGGCTTTTTCCTACTGTCATGTTTAAATCTCTTGCATCTTCTTCAACTTTATATACCACTCTGTCCCACTCTTTCCCTTCCCAGGCATTCTCTCTGTAAGACCCATTTGTAACTTTTGCCTTTTATTTCTCATCTGGTGTTTTTCAACCTCTCCGAATTATGCTTCTACTACTAATTGCCACATCTATGTCTCCAACTGTATATAACTCTGAGCACCTCATGCAATTATTAGTCTACCACCTACTGAGCATCTCTATAGTTTATTTTATCCACAGGAGTCATTTCCTTTCTTTGTCCTGAAAATATACTCCTCCCCTGGTAGTTCCTGAGTATTGGCAATAGCATTCAAGCAGTCATCTAAGACATTATATGTACCATTCTAGAGATAATATATGTGATGGCTACACAATAAATAACAGTTATTAACTTAGTCTTCATACAGCAGGCTAAGTACTATTATTATTGTCATTATAAATGAGATCGTGGTACAAAGTGAAAAAGAGGCTGCCCATAGTCACTCTTGCTTTCTTTTATTTCTTGAACAGCCAATTAATAACCAAAGCCTTTTCATTCTCTGGTATGTTTCCATATCCTAGCTCTTTTTGGTTCAGGCTCTTATTTCTCATGTGACCCAAAGTGGCAACTCCCCATCAGCGCTTTCTTGCTGTAGTGATATCCCACCGCCTCAATCCACCTGCATTCTAGTTAAACCAGAGTGACCATTATAAAAATTCTGCCTCTTCAAGATCTGCCTTCAGCCCTTTAGTGACTCCCCTGTGCTGCACTTCAGTCAGACACTGCAGCATGGCCTGGTGAGACTTTTGAACAAGCCTGCTTTTGCCTGCCCTTGCTCCATGCCTGGGCCTCAGAACTTAAGGTCAGATCCCACATAATAATGACATAATTTTCAAATGTATTGTGCTGTTTTTTTTTTTTTTTTTTTTTTTTTTTTGACAGGCAGAGTGGACAGTGAGAGAGAGAGATAGAGAGAAAGGTCTTCCTTTGCCGTTGGTTCACCCTCCAATGGCCGCCGCGGCCGGCGCGCTGCGGCCGGCGCACCGCGCTGATCCGATGGCAGGAGCCAGGAGCCAGGTGCTTTTCCTGGTCTCCCATGGGGTGCAGGGCCCAAGCACCTGGGCCATCCTCCACTGCACTCCCTGGCCACAGCAGAGGGCTGGCCTGGAAGAGGGGCAACCGGGACAGAATCCGGCGCCCCGACCGGGACTAGAACCCGGTGTGCCGGCGCCGCTAGGCGGAGGATTAGCCTAGTGAGCCGCGGCGCCGGCCAGTGTATTGTGCTGTTTTACATGTCCACAACTTTATTCATGTTGCCTCCTCTAAACCAAATTTTTTTCCTTGTCTTCCTGAGAAACTCCTATTCATCCTCTATGGGAGACATAAAATGTCCATTACTTTATGGAGCTTTGTTACACAAAAGCTCAGGGGTAGCTGAGCAGTGTTGCTTGCCAATAAACTGAACACGTGTGAGGGGACTTCAAAAAAGTTTGTGAGGGCCGGCGCTGTGGCTTACTTGGTTAATCCTCCACCTGCGGCGCCAACATCCCATATGGGCTCCGGGTTCTAGTCCTGGTTGCTCCTCTTCCAGTCCAGCTCTCTGCTGTGGCCCGAGGAAGGCAGTGGAGGATGTCCCAAGTGCTTGGGCCCCTGCACTTGCACCTGGCTCCTGGCTTCAGATCAGCACAGCTCCAGCTGTGGTGGCCATTTTGGGGGTGAACCAATGGAAAGGAAGACCTTTGTCTCTCTCACTGTCTAACTCTGTCAAATAAAAAAAAAAGTTTGTGAAAAACTGGGGTCAGAAAACAAGTTTATTTATTTTTTAAGATTTATTTATTTTGAAAGGCCAAGTTACATAGAGAGGCAGGGGAAAAATAGAGAGAGAGGTCTTCCATCCACTGGTTCACTCCCTAAATGACCACAACAGCTGGGGCAGGCCATGCCAAAGCCAGGAGCAAGGAGCTTCTCCCAGGTAGCCCATAGAGGTGCAGAAGCCCAAGGACTTGAGCCATCTTCCACTGCTTTCCGAGGCACATCAGCAGGGATCTAGATTGGACATGGAGCAGCTGGGACTCAAATCAACACCCACATGGGATGCCGGCTTCGCAGGGAGTGGCTTTACCCACTATACCACAGCGCTGGCCCCAACAAGTTTATTTTGTTGCAAAAAAATTTGGAGCCTATATATACATTTTCCATAATATTTCTATGAACCTTTTTCCAGCATTTCTATGAACTTTTTGAAGACTCCATGAAAATAGATATTTAGTATAGCATTTTTAGGTTGTTCAGTTGCCCTAATTTGTATTCAGAGCAGTTCAGAGGTTGGACTCTGGGTTTGGAACCTTTGTCTATCTCTATTGCTTTGTGTTTTTGGTTTAATCATTCTTCCCCTCACCTATACTCATAAAACAGGGGTCAAATACGGCTATCTGAAGTTCTTGAGAGAAGTAATTGAGACAATCACAGAAAGTGTTAAACATAGCAGACCATGTCACTACTTTGTTCTCAATATTTCAGTGGGTTCCCATCATACTTAGCATAATATCTAAACTGTTAGCTGTTTCTTCCTACATGAACTCAATTCTGACTTCAGGGGCATTGGGTTTGGAGCTTGATACTGCCTGCTGCAGCCTGTTGTCTTTCTGGTCTGCTTTCTCACTATTCCACTTTGCCACTCTCACTGTCCTTGCCAATCTTGTTCTTCCTTCACCATTGCATCCAGACTCATACCTCAGTCTTTGCTCATGCTGTTGCCTCCAAACTGTGTTGTTCTTGCTGATGTCCACATGGTTCCTTGTCTTCTTCAGTGTAAGCTACTGCTCATAGATTATTTGAAGAACCTTACCTAAAGCAGATTTCCCTTTACATTCTCCAACACACCTATCATTGCTTGCCATATTGATCATTCTTTGAGTACTTTTCCCCTTTCTCAATGACTATAGTGTAAATGCCATGATAGCTAGGACTTTGTTTTGCTTACTGCTGTCTCCTCAGATCTCAAATAGTACTTGACATAGAGTAGGCATTTAAACATACTTGTTGAATGAACAAATGAATCATTTAGTGGATTATGTTAGTATTTTTCTTCATTAAATATTTTCTGAAATATTCATAGACAATGTTCCTTAGAGCCTTAGTGGTTTCCATTGACATTTTTCTAGGGTTCAGTTGTCCTGGTTTTTGGGGTTAGTGTAGCTCAATTTTTATTTGTGTATATTGATCTTCAGTAATGGTTTCACTTTGAAATCCATTGACCTAATATAATTCCTGACACATTCGCTAAGTCATTCCATAAATGCTTGCTGCGTGAATGAATAATGCAGAATGAAACTTCTAGAAACATCTTCAACGTGGAGGATAACATAGAGCTGATATTTTCTTGAATATCTTACTCATAATAAAGTATCCCTAGCAGCATTAACTTTTATTTGTGCATCTTTGCAAAGCTAATTTAGATTTGATTACAAAATTAAAATATATATATTAAAATATTTTTCTAATACAACCTAATGGCTTTTCTGAAGTTGTGGCATTTCTTTTATTGTTTTCCTGATATTATTAAGTAAACAGTGAATACCAGTGTTAAACATGGAAATATAAACATTAATTAAATTAACGACCATAATGTAATTATTATTATTAGAAAACTAAAAAAAGATGATGATTCAACATTTTCACATTTTACTAAAATACTTTACATGTTCAAGTATCTAGTGATATTTTATTTGGATGTGGTTGTCTTTTTATTTATATTTAATGACTCTTTCGAAAAGGTTACATAATTATACTTGAATAACATATATAACTAATGCAAATAAACTCCTGTAGTTTAACAGAATTAGGAACAGCCATAATGAAGGAAAGCTTTGAGTTTACTTTATTTAATATAAAACTCAAATATGGGTAATACAATTATTATGGTGATAAAATAATTTCTGTACTTTAACAGAAAGTGGTTCTTTATGTTTATGACTGGAGAAAACTCTTATACTTTAGAATAATTCTACCATAGTAATTTCCAAGAAAGTGTTTTGATTCTCTTCAGAGTCCATTTTTTCCTCTTCCTGAGAATGGTTAAAAGAAAAAAAGAAAAAGAGAGAGAAAGTTGTGATGATGGTACAGATTTGTGGCAAAGCAGAAGTTGAGAACATAGAATTAGGATGAAAGCCAATTCCATTGCCATTACTAGGAAGGAGGAAGCTCATTCTGGCCATAAAGCAAGATGTGTTAGCCAGACTAGTTTGTAATTGAAACAACTTGGGGGTTGGGCAGAAATCATGGAGAATCATTGCCACATGCTATGGAAAAAAAAAACCACTGTTGTCTTCCCAGGCTAAAGTGAACTGAAGCAAAATGTGCCAAGGCAATGCAAACTGCTTACTAAAGGATGATCTAGGTAGGTTACAGAGATATCACTACTCAGAAAATCAGATTATCTCATCACTTTGAAAAGTTGCAGAAGTGATATGGTTGGTGTCAGAAATGCATTTTTCTGTTTAGTGTTATTGACAGCAAACATGTTTGGGCAGTGTTAGATTATCTAAATGGGCACTGATTGGAATGTGTTTCATTCTGATCTAGATTACAATGACATTTGAGCTGTAGCATTTTAAAAAGCCATTAATTTCAGTTTTAAGTTAGCTTACCCTGTGATTAGCTTTTGAACAATGAAGCTTGAAAATTTCTTCACTGACCAACGTCAAACACACACACACACACACACACACAGATTTATTTTCCCTTTATGTTATATGACACCAATGTCATACCATGCAGTAGGCATATGTTAATAAAGCATCTAACAATAATACTGTAAAACATAATATGGATTGTAGATGTTTATACTTGAGAAGGATCTTTGTCGCTCCCCCTCTTCGTGGAGGAACGACACAGGACCCTGCGCTGTTCTTTCGTCTGCTCGGCCCTCCCCGGGTTTGCTGCTGGTTCTTCCCGGGTTGGCTACTGTCCCTTCCACCTCCGTGGAAGGGCAGTTCCCCCTGGCCACATTCCCCACTTCCGCAGGGGAGCGGCACACCGCCGGCCGGCTCTCTTGGGGGCTGCACAGGTGTTCCCCTTAGATGTTCCCCTTAGATGTTCCTGGTGTATGCCGTCTCTCTCCTCCTTTATAGTCCTCCTCCGCCAATCCTGACTCGGCTGCCCACACGCCGAGTACGCTGCTCTCCAATCAGGAGCAAGTCCTACAGTTTATTGGCTGAACTGGAGGCAGCTGTGTAGAAGCTGTTTTCTTCTCTCCCAGCGCCATATTGTGGGAGAGCAGATGCATAGAATAAGTCTTAATTCCAGTAACTTAGTCTAGTCCGGGTTGCTCCCCACAGATCTTAAAGAACATCTATTTTGATATCTCTGATAAAAGAAATCTAATGTCAGGCAAGATAACAAGTTCAAAATTGTACAACATCTGTTATTAGTAGGAGTGGTCTCTGGAATCAAGGTGTATAAGCTCCCAGCAAAATGCTGTTTATCAATGACTGTATAAGGGCAGTGTTATATAGTGATAGGTGATTTATTTAATATTTAATTATTTATCCATTCAAATGTTATTTTCTTTTTTTTTTCTTTTTTTAACTTTTATTTAATGAATATAAATTTCCAAAGTACAGCTTATGGATTACAATGGCTTCCCCCCCATAACATCCCTCCCACCCACAACCCTCCCCTTTCCCACTCCCTCTCCCCTTCCATTCACATCAAGATTCATTTTTGATTCTCTATATACAGAAGATCAGTTTAACATACATTAAGTAAAGATTTCAACAGTTTGCTCCCACACAGAAACATAAAGTGAAAAATACTGTTTGAGTACTAGTTATAGCATTAAATCTCAATGTACAGCACACTAAGGACAAAGATCCTACATGAGGAGTAAGTGCACAGTGACTCCTGTTGTTGACTTAACAAATTGACACTCTTGTTTATGGCATCAGTAATCACCCTAGGCTCTTGTCATGAGCTGCCAAGGCTATGGAAGCCCCCTGAGTTCACTGACTCTGATCATATTTAGACAAGGCCATGGTCAAAGTGGAAGTTCTCTCCTCCCTTCAGAGAAAGGTACCTCCTTCTTTGATGACCCGTTCTTTGCACTGGGATCTCACTTGTGGAGATCTTTCATTTAGGATGTTGTTGTTGTTTTTTTTTTTTTTTTTTTTTTTTTTTTTGCCAGAGTGTCTTGGCTTTCCATGCCTGAAATACTCTCATGGGCTTTTCAGCTGGATCCTCATGCCTTAAGGGCTGATTCTGAGGCCAGAGTGCTGTTTAGGACATCTGCCATTCTATGGGTCTGCTGTGTATCTCACTTCCCATGTTGGATCGTTCTCTCCCTTTTTGATTCTATCAGCTAGTATTTGCAGACACTATTCTTGTTTATGTGCTCCCTTTGGTTCTTAGTCCTATCATTATGATCAATTGTGAACAGAAATTGATCACTGGGACTAGTGAGATGGCATTGGTACATGCCACCTTGATGGGATTGAATTGGAATCCCCTGGTATGTTTCTAACTCTTTTTGAATGGATCCAAAATAATTTCTGGAGGCGGGTCCCAGTTTACATAAAGCATGTGAATATTTTTTTGCACCCAATAAGTAATCTTAAGTCCATATACTGCCCCTAGAAAATAACTTTGGATATATTCCATAATACTTTTATTCTTTTCACTTTTGAAGCTTGTAATTTATTTGCTATTATTTATTTTCTTCTTTTAAAAAATTGTCATTTAGATGTACAGAAGTTTAAGGTTACAAAGGTTTTTCTGCTCTTAGAAAATAGTTGAATAATTCACATATATTGTGAATTTTTGTAAATATTTTTGGCATTATGTTTCTCAGTTTCAAAAGAGTGTGTATGTGTCTCTCCCTGTGTGTGTACATGTGTGCTCACTCATTTTGTCATTTGTCATACCTTTATTTTTCATTTGCTTACTAGTTTTTCTGTTCTTGATCTTTTCTTTTTGACAGACTTGGAATAAAATTTTTCAGTACTGTTAGGGATTTGTCAAATCTTTCTTGTATTGTTAGTTTTGTTTACATAATTCAGACCTGTATTGTTTGCTGCATAAAAGATGACACATTTTTATTTATTATATATTTAAATCTCTTTTGTTCTTGAATTTAATTAATATTACTATTGCTATATTCTTTCCACATTGATGTATCTGTCCAATCTATTTTAGTCTTTCTATGTTATTTTGTTTAAGCTGTATCCTTTACAGTTAACACAAGCTGGGTTTATTAATTTATTTCCTTCTGATTTATGGCATTGTGCTACTTCAGTTTTCCTAATTGCTGTCTTCATTCTTCCTGCTCCATTCTTTTGTTTATTCTTGTTCTTTTATGATACAGTTTTTTAAAAAATTGAGAGATGGTGAGAGAGAGAGAGAGAGAGGAAGAGAGAGAGAGCAAGTGAGCACAAGCTTCCATCTGGTGGTTCATTCCACACATGTTCACAAGGATGGGAGCCAGGCTAGGGTTGAAACCAAGAGCAGAGATTGCAGTCCAGGTCTATTATGTGTGTTGCAAGAACCCAATTACTTGAGTCATCATCACTGCCTCTCAGAGTCTGAATTAGCAGGAAGCTGGAGTAAGGAACTTGGACTGGAACTGGAACTCGAATCCACGTATTTTAACAGGTGATTCCTTCTATTTGTGACTGAAGAAAACTCTTATATTTTAGAATCTTTCTACTGTCTTAATCACTAGAATAAACATATGCTGCAAGTTCTAAGATTTTCTATATTTTCTTCTTTGTGACTTGTATTTTATTTCTTCCATTTTTATTATTAATGATTGCTCTTACAAATTTTAAACACATACTTAAGCTAATCATTATTATTTAGCATCTAATGTTTACCAGTATTTTTTACTCTCCTCTCTTTTCCAGCCAAAAGCACAATGTGTCCCCTCTAATACCAAATTATAACTCTTAGCTTCATTACACCTCTCAGATCCTTTTTTAAATAAGATCACATTCACAGGCTCTAGGTGGACTTTTTTTTTTAAGAGTGCCCAATGAAATCCATTACAACAAACAAACTCAGACTCAAATGGAAGTACCGATACAAATAGTGAAATGAAAAATGATATTTGGTCAGAGGAATTATTTACATTGCTATAATGTGAATAATGGAGTAACACAAATCACAAATATTTAAATGAGTAAACATATAATATTCAATAGTTTGCAATTCATACTAAGCATCCAAGACATTGATTCTCAAAACATAACATTCCTATAAATATCACCTAGTGTCCATATTAAAAATGAAAATATTTTTAATGCCATTATGCAAGATTCAGATTTAATAAATCTAGAATGCAATTCAGGTATTTACACCTTAAAAGGCAAAAAGAGGAGGATAATTCAAGCTTCGTAGACCTAGGACCCGATAAACTTGGGGGGAGTTTGAAAGGAAAAAAACACAAATCAGAAGTAAAAAGGTAGGTACAGCGTCACAGTAAGTATCCTAGAGGCTTCAGCTTGACTAATGTTTTGGTAAATGTGCTCCAGCAGACAGGTGTAAATTCTTGCAGATGATATGCACCCTCCCCCCACACTCCCACCCCTCCTCCTCCCTCTCCCATTCCTGGTCTCCACCAAGATCCATTAGTGATTAACTTTATACACAGAAAACTAACTCTATACTAAGAAAAGAGTTGAACAATTTGTATGAAAAAAAAAAACTTGTTCTTTAACAGTCAAGACAAGGGCTGTTCAAAGTCATTCAATCTTGAAGTTAATTTCATTTCTTTTCTTTTTTTTGGAAAGTTAATTAACTCTTAAGAGGCACCCAAGAATGATACATCTTTTGAGAACACTTAGATGTAGTTATAATACAACTCTCTGAGGACAGAGGTCTTGCTTTGGGAGTTAGTGCACAATGACTTCTTTGTTAATTTAACAATTAACACTCTTATTTATGATGTCAGTGATCACCTGAGGCTCTTGATGTGAGCTGCCTAAGCTATGGAAGCCTTTTGAATCCACAAACACTGTCAGTATTTAGACAAGGCCATAAGCAAAGTAAAATTTCTCTCCTCACTTCAGAAAAAAGTACCTCATTCTTTGATGACCATTCCTTTCCACTGGGGTCTCACCCACAGAGATCCTTCATGTGGGACATTTTTTTGCCACAGTGTCTTGTCTTTCCATGCCTGAAATGCTCTCATGGGCTTTTCAGCCAGACCAGAATGCCTTAAGGGCTGATTCTGAGGTCAGAGTGCTACTTAAAGTGATTGTCATTATGCAAGTGGGCTGTGTGGACTGCTTCCTATGTTGGAGCATTCACTCCTTTTTAATTCTATCTATTATTACCAGACACTTAATCCTATCCATATGATCACTTTAACACTTAAGATGATATTTTTAGCACCCAGCCTAAGAGGGCTTGGGGTCCTATGGCAAGTTTTTAAACTGAACCCTTACAAGTAAGTCTGTAGGAATGTATGCAGAACTGTAAAGCTTTGCAGTTACAAACTTCATACACTTCATAATTACAGCTTTAGGAACATGGAGATTCTTCCCACTCTGCTCACCCTCCCACCCTTCTTGTTCTTCCCTCTCTTATTCCCACTCTTAATTTTTATTGAGATCTATTTTCAATTGACTTTATACACATATGTTTAACTCTATGTTAACTAAAGAGTTCAACAAATATTAAAAAAAAACTATTCCTCAACAGTCAAGACAAGGGCTGTTCAAGTCATTGCTACTCAAAGTGTAATTTAACTTCTACAGAATGCCTTTTAGGTTTTCTATTAGTTATTGCAGGTCAGGGAGAACATAGGTATTTTTCCCTTTGGGACTGGCTTATTTCACTAAATATGATGACATTTTTCAGATTCATCCATTTTATTGCAAATGACTGGATTTCATTTTTTTTTTTACCACTGATACCACTGAAGAGGATTCCATGGTGTACATATCCCTTAATTTCTTTATCCAGTCTTCAGTTGATGGGCATTTGGGTTGATTCCATGTCTTTGCTATTGTGAATTCAGCTGGAATAAACATGGGAGTACAGATAACTCTTTCATATCCTGATTTCATTTCCCTTGGGTAAATTCCCAGGTGTGGGATGGCTGGGTCATATGGCAGGTATATTTTCAGATTTCTGAGGTATCTCCACATTGTCTTCCATAGTGGCTTTTCCAGGTTACTTTCACACTGATATTGAATTAGGGTACCTTTTCTCTTATATTTTCACCAGCATTTATTGTTTGTTGATTTCTGTATGAAAGCCATTCTAACTGGGGTGAGGTGAAACCTCATTGTGGTTTTGATTTGCATTTCCCTGATGGCTAGTGATCCTGAACATTTTTTCATGTGTCTTTTGGCCATTTGGATTTCCTCTTCTGAAAAATATCTGCTTAGGTCATTTGCCCATTTTTTTCACAGGGTTGTTTGTTTTGTTGTTGTTGAGTTTATTGATCTCTTTATATATTCTGGTTTTTAATCTTTTATCAGTTGTATAGTTTGCAAATAATTTCTCCCAATATGTTAGTTGCCATTTCACTTTTATGACTATTTCTTTTGCGGTATACAGACGCTTCTCAATTTGATGTAATTCCATTTGTGAATTTTGGTTTGATTTCTTATGCCTCTGGGGTCTTTTTCAAGAACTCTTAACCTGTGCCAATGTCTTGCAGGTTTGCCCCAATGTTCTCTAATAATTTGATGGTACCAAGTTGTAAATTTAGGTCTTTATTCAATTTGAGTGGATTTTTGTGTAAGGTAGGGGTCTTGCTTCATACTTCTGCATGTGGAAACCCAGTTTTCCCAGAACCATTTGTTGAAGACACTTGTCCTTGTTCAGGGATTGGTTTTAGCTCCTTTGTCAAATATAAGTTGGTTGTAGATGCTTGGATTGAGTTCTGGAATTTCTATTTTGTTCTATTAGTCTATCCATCTGTTTTTGTACTAGTACCAAGCTGTTTTGATTATAACTCCTGTGTAGTAGATCTTGAAAACTGGTATTGTTATGTCTCCAGGTTTGTTTTTGTTGTATAAAATTGCTTTAGGTATTCAGGGTCTTCTGTGTTTCTCTATTAATCTCAGCATCATCTTTTCTATATCTGAGAAGAATGTCCTTGGTATTTTGAGTGGTATTGCATTGAATCTGTAAATTGCTTTTGGAAGTATGGACATTTTGATGATATTGATTCTTCCAATCCATGAACATAGAAGATTTTTTCCATTTTTTATGTCTTCTATTTCTTTCTTTAATGTTTTGTAATTCTCATTGTAGAAATCTTTGACATCCTTGGTTAAATTTATTCCAAGGTATTTGGGTTTCTTTGTAGATATTGTGAATGCAATTGATCTTAAAAGTTCTTTCTCAGCCATGGCGTTTTCTGTGTATACAAAGGCTGTTGATTTTTGTGTATTGATTTTATATCCTGCTATTTTAGCAAACTTTTCTATGAGTTCCAATAGTCTCTTAGTGGAGTCTTTTGAATTCCCTATATATAGAATCATGTCATCTGCAAATAGAGATAATTTGACTTCCTCCTTTCCAATTTGTGTCCCTTTGATTTTTTTTTCTTGCCTAATGGCTCTAGCTAAAATCTCTACCTTTCTTTTGTTGTTTCATCATCCCTTCCTGGAATGCAGTGATTTATAAGTTAAGCTTCATTTTACAATCTTATCTTAAAACTAATGATTTATACAAGATCCATAGCACTGATTAGAATTATGACTATGTTTAGAGATGAGTTGATTTCTGGAATTGCCTATAACAGTTGAATATTTCAAAAATTCTTCTGATATAATCCTTATTCTTCTCATTAGTAGTACATGTTTGTAGTTTCTTTCTTGGAAGAATCTTGGGATAGCCAAAGGGAAATGTGTTAAAATTCTGATTGTCCTTTTTGGAGACTTTTTATGCATGAAAGAACTATCTTATTAGTTTTCTCTAAGGGTTAAATGGGATCATATATCAGACTCTGATACAGGAGATGTTAAGTGGAGCACAGATTCTTGGTCAATATTTATTTCCTCATGTAAGGGTTTTTTTTTTTTTTCTTTCCACAGCTTTAGCTTTTCCGCTTTATATAAAGTAAACTTTTCCTCTAGATTATTGAAGAACTGTTGAAGAAAGAAACTCTATGTTGTTCTCTATGGAACTTTACATTTTAGTTCTTTTACCTATTTCATATATGAGAAAAATGCTGTTACTTCTTCCATGGGAAATAAAACTTTGATTCATAATAATAGTAATATTTCATTTTTTATTAGGTGCTTTGGTTAGAGCAGGATCTATTATTTGTATTGCATACACATTACTGTATTTAATCCCCATGACAAGCCAATATTGTAGGCACAGTTGCCTTCCATTGATTGTTATGATGCCTTAAAAAGCTTAATGTAACTCTTCTGAAAGGTTATATGGGAGGGTCTTCAAAATGTCCATGAAAAATGTGTAATACAGGGAATGGATGTTTTTCATCACAGTTAAGATACCTGCATCCCATATTGAAGTGCCTAAATTTGGGTCTTGGCCCTGATCTCGGCCCCAGCTCCCTACAAATGTACTTCTTGAGGCAGCAAATGATGGCACAAGTGGTTGGATTGCTGTCACTCATATTGGAGACTCATAATGAATTCCCAGCTTATGGCTTTGGCCTGGTTGAGCCTCTTCTTTGTGGGCATTTGTGGAGTGGACCAGTGGATGGGAGATCTCTCTCTCTCCTCTCTTCTCCATCCTCTGATCTCCCCCTCCCCACCCTGCATATGTTTGTGTATGTGTGTGTTTACCTTTCAAATAAGCAAGATAAATGAATTTAAATTTTTTAAATGCATATTATGAAAAGACTATGATGGATTTAAAAAATATTTGCACACCTGGGCCCCATTTTGTGGTGCAACAGGTTAAGCTACTGCTTAGGATGCCAGCATCCCAGATCACAGTGCTAGTTTGAGTCTAAACTACTCCCTTCTGATCCAGCTCCCTGCTAATGCACCTGGAAAGCAGCAGATGATGGCTCAAATACTTGAATGCTTGACACCCTTGTGGGGGACCTGGATGGAGTTCTTGGCTTCTCACTAAGCCTGGCCCAGCCCCAGCTGTTGCAGTTATTTTAGGAGTGAATCAGAGGACAAAAGATGTGTGTTTGGTGTGTGTGTGTGTGTCTCCCAGGAAAAATTATCCTTAATTTTTATTTATTTTTGTTCATTTTGTTTGAAAGGTAGGGAGAGAGAGAGAGAAAGAGAGAGAGAGAGAGAGAGAGAGAGAGATTGAGTCTATCCACTGGTTTACTCCACAAATGCTCAGAATAACCAGGGTTAGGCCAGGGCAAAGTATGTGAGTCATCACCTGCTGCCTCCCAGGGTGCACATTAGCATGAGGCTGGGGAGCTAGGAATGGGAATGGTTGGCATTTGATATGGGATGCTGGTGTCTCAAGCACTTTCTTAACTGCTGCACCAAGCATCCACCCCCAATAAAGATATCTTAATTTTATTTTCCGTGGCTTTTTGAAGTAATTTCATATGATGAGAAAGTCATAAAACAAAGACACCTACACTAACCTGACCGATCTCTTGGCCGCTGCCAAAATTCCAAGATAATAAAGCTGTATCAGCTTTTTTAAAATAATAAATGATTTCTTTCACTTAATGATAAACTTCTGTGTTTATTAGCAGCGAGTGGTAATATGATGCTGTTTGCTTCATTTTAAATACTGGTACAGAGATATTGTAGTTTCAGGCATTTTAACCCAGAAAATCACTGAGAATACAGTTTTCTGTGATTGGGTAGAAATGCTTTTAATTTCCATCTTCTCTTGGCAGTTATACTTTTTAATAAAATTCTTTGCTGTACATTTCAGTTTTACTAATGTGATTATGTGGGCTAACATCAAAAGGGTTCATTGCTTAATGACCAAGAACCAAGCATGTCAGGATGCAGGAGTTGGAAATGGTTTTAAATAAATCAATTTCAAGTGAATTAATCTTTGAAAACTGCGCTTGAGCATTTTCTATATGAAAGTCATTTCCATTATGACTTTATAGAACCATTCAGAGTGTCTTTTTGATGTTTATTGTCTTTATGGTACCAAGAGTAGCTACATTGTGTTATAATAACATGGTTTATTTCTGCCTCTAAATTATCTACGGATGAGAGTGGATTTATATAGCTGTGTCTGTTTGCTCAGTGCCTCTTCAATATCCTTCTAGAATCACTCATACATCGCCTTTGGTTGTGTATGTATCTTTGTGAAAATGACAGCCAGCATTGAATCAGAGTGATGCACCATTTACTCGGTGCTGGTTTATGTATTGTCACTATGATTGCATGTTCATAGGCAGCTTGGTGTACTTAAGATTTACAAGTCATTTGTTTGCTACCAAGAAGCCATCTGAGATGACAGTGTATATTAAAGTTACTAAACAAATTATATTTTTTGTGTCTAAAACTTAAGTGACTGAAAAATGAATCAATGCATCAGAATTTTGTTTTTCTTTCTTTCTTTGCTCTGCACATCCCTTTTCCATCCTTTTCTGCCTTCCATCCTGGTCTCCTCCCATCCTCCCCTTTGTTCCTCTTTTTGTCAAAAAAGCAATATATCCTTTGTAGTTTATTATGTAACTTTACTGAGAAGCTAAAATCATTTTTCTCAGAAATTCTTTTTCTCCCTGTTTTTGTCTTTCTGCATCTGTATGGTCTGTAGCCTGTTAATATTTAAATTTCAAAGCAGCTCTCCTTTTTCAAGCATTCTTTTCATGATATTATTAAGCTTGGATTCTGTCTTCTCCATCCAGTCACTAAATGATAAGATCTAAAACTCAGCAGTAGATATGATATCTCTAAGAATAAGTTTTCTAAGCATTTATAATGTGTAACAAAGAAGATGCCAGAGACTGAGGGAAAAAAATGTTGGTAGAAGAATCTAATTCTCCCCAGAAACTAATTGAATTCAAGGAAATCTCAAGGATTTTGATAAACATTTACAGTAACCACATCTCAAAATACTTAAAATAATTTTTTGAATAGTCTTAGTTTATATGACTTTATTCAAGCCAGGTTCCTGGCATTGAACATGGAACCATTAGGCATCCGTGTTATAATGTCAGCTTAAGGTATTTTAATTTTTTTGGCAAGTACTTATACAAGTAGAGTTCTTTCCTCCCTGTCTCCTCAAGTGTCTAATATATCCATTATTATTTAATTCAAAATAAAATTGTGCCATGATAATAGTGCTTTATGCAGACGAATATAGTATATGAGAACCTAGACCATAGGCAGAATTATAGAAATTTCTGTAACATTTATAATTTGTGCTCATGAAACATTTCTTCCAATTCTGGTTCATAGTTCCAAGTGTGTAATGCATAAAATACAATAAATATCCTTCAATTTTTTCCCCTTTGTTCCTTCTTTCCTCCTTATTTCTTCCCATCACAAATACAAGTATAGCTTTGAGTTAGAAATGAAAATCCAGAAATGATGAGCACCAATACCCTACGGAGACTTTCCAACACAGACTTCTATGAAGAACTTTGTCATACAATTCAAAGTCTTTTTCAAACTGTATAGGATTTGAATCATCAAATTTGAAAGAATTTGGCAGTTATTCAGCTCTCCATCTGCCTCCAATAAAAGTCGCTATTATTAAGTCATCCCAGTGAGATGGGAATCTGTGCTTTCTTTTACACTTCGAGAAAAAATGATTCAATAATCTCTTTTATAACTTATTTCAGTGTTTAATAACTTGAACTGTCAAAAAAGATTTTTTCATCATTAGCCTAAATTCTTTCTGTTGTCATTTAAGCCCAAGAATCAGATGAACAGCCTAATAGAATTAATCTGTGAATGCAGCATCAAAGGACACAATAATTATGATCCAGGCTGGTTTGCATCAGTCAAGCCATCCTAATTATAAAAGTCCAGACCTGGAACTCTTATTAGTTGTGATGAAATCTTAGTATTTAATACTCTTGATATTTATAAAGACAGAATTTCCTGAATGTGTCTCTGAATATCTGTTAACTTGTCTAAGCCCATATTAAGAACATTATTTTTTAATAATGTACACATTGTTACCCTATTTCCTGTGGCTGGAGTTATGAGTCCCAAAAGAACATTCTACATAGCAAGGATATGTTGAATCTATTGTAAAAGCATTTTCTCTTATGGGAACAATTTCACTGGAAGTTTAATTGTTTTAGAACTTACGCAGTTGGGACTTTGAAGAATGCTAGTAATTTTGTGTGAGTGTTAAAATCCAAGGCCATTCTGTTTATATTCCAGTGCTTCCCATGTACTCTGTTCTGAGCTGATTTCTGTGATCATTGTCCTAATTATCCTAGTTTGGTTTCTAATCCATCTTGTTGTCTGTCTCAGTTCTAAACCCATAGATTTTTCTTTCTTCCTATACCCCAGCTAGAGGTATTGCCCAGCAATGTCTGTCATATTGTGTCATGCTGTTAGCTCACTCAGCTGCCAGTCCTAAGGAACTCTGTAGCCCATGTTCTTATTCCTTAGCTATTTTATTTGCCGCTACTACACTTGTGCCACTCAGCTGAATCAGTGGAGGATATAATGCTGGCATAAGAACCAGACCTGGAAATGAATACAGTACTTGGAGATTTAACATTGGCATATAATAGTATGAAACAATTACAAATGAGTACATTTTCCAGATATTTATTGACATCTTTATGGTTTTCAGTTACTGTTTAGTGACCTTTAATTTTATATGACAGATTTTCTTTTTAACATTTCTCGCAGGCCAATCTGTTGGTAATTAACTACCTCAGCTTTTACTTATCTTTTGTCTTAGTGTCTTAATTTCTCTCTCACGGTTTTGCCAGATACAGTATTTTTGGTGGTGCTTTGAATATAGTAGCCTACATCTGATGATAATCTTATTAAGAATCCCCTGTATTTGATGAGTTGCTTCTCTGTTGCTGCTTTTAAAATTCTCTCTTTGTCTTTCAAAAGTTGATTATGATGTGTATCACTTGGGTCATCCTGTTATGTTCATTTATTTATTTACTTTTAAATTTATTTTTATTTATTTGAAAGACCGAGTTACAGAGAGAGGAGAGACAGAGAGAGGTCTTCCATCCACTGTTTCACTCCCCAAATGGCTGCAATGGCTAGAGCTGAGCTGATCCAAAGTCAGGAGCCAAGGAGCCTCTTCCAGGTCTCCCATGTGGATGCAGGGGCCCAAGGACTTGGGCCATCCACTGCCTTCCCTGGCCATAGCAGGGAGCTGGATCGGAAGAGGAGCAGCGGAGACTAGAACTGGCGCACATATGAAATGCTGGTGCTTCAGGCCAGGGCTTTAACCCACTGCACCACATCGCTGGCCCTATAGTGTTCATTTAACATCTGGAATATTTATACTAATGTCTTTCATCACATTTGAGAAGTTTTTGACCATTATTTCCTTAAATAGTCTCTCTTGCTCTTTCTCTCTTCTCCTTCTGGGACTACCACAATGTACATGTTTGTTCATGTTATGTGTCCTACAAGTTCTTAAAGATGTTTTCTTTTATTCTGTATATTTCTTCGATTTCTCAGACACAAAATATCCATGAGTCTATCTTCAGGCTTGCTGATTCTGTATTCTTGCCTGGTGGAATCTTACTTTACATTCCTCTAATGACTTTTTCATTTCAATTTTTTCATTTTGGTATCTTTTTAGACTTTCTCTCTTTGTTAATGTTTCTACTTTGTTCATACATCATTTTCTTGACATTTTCCACAACTTCCTCTGTTTCTCTGAGAATCTTTAAGGTGATTGTTTTAAAATCTTTTTTGAGTAGATCTTCCATCAGGTCTTTTCCAGGGACAGTTAGTCTGCTGTTTATTTTCTTTGAATAGTCTATACATTTTTGTTTCTATGTATTCCTTATCCTTTTTTGTTTAAAAATTTACATTTTAATATCAGATTTTCTCCTTTCCCCAGAGTTTGCAATTTTATTTATTGGTTATTGCTGTTTGTTTATTTTGAGTGCCATAGAATGTTTCTGCACCAGTCATTAGCCTAAAGGGTAACCTTCAGGTTCTTGCATCTTTTCTGAACTGTGCCTTCCCTCAGGTATGCACGGTGATTTTCTGGTTTCCCCTTTTTACAAAAGGTGTCTTTAATATTGTAGTCTTTAATATCTGAGTCCCAAACATGGAGAAAGGAAAACTGAAGGAAGAATAGGCACTGGCTCCTTTAATTCCCTGAAAATCATTTCAACCATAGGGAAAGGAGTTTGTAACAATGAAGGAGATAAAACAACAGTGACTACTTCCCTTTCTACACCCCTGTAATTAGAAGCAGCCATCAGTGATCAGAGCACAAATCTTTAATACTTGATAGGCAGCGGCTTATTCATACACCCTAGTTCCTGCAAGTTATACAAACTGCTTCTGGACACCTGCACTGCTGCCTGCCATACAGCTGAGAGATGGAGAATGGGTAGCTACTCTTGTTCTAAGTGCTGAAATCAACCTAAATTAACCTCAGTTTTCCATCTAAAAATTATCCTGAAGTTGAAAGATGTCAAAAGACTCCAGAACCCATAATAGTTACGTCGGACAGGTTCAACATATATAGTTGTTTTAATTAGGATATAGATTACTGGTGCTTCCTACTCTGCTATATTCCAGGAAAACTCCCCTGTGGTGTCTTGAAGAAAAAGCAAGAAGAGAAAAGGAGAAGGCTCCATATGTCTGATTTTAAAATTCAGTCTAGGACACTATACACCAATTTGGGTGTTCAGAATTCCATTATAAGTAAGAAATCCAATTCAGGATAGCTCAGAAGGAAATGAAGATTTTATTAGCCTAAGTAACCAAATGATGTGAAGGGAGAGATACAAAAACATCTGGAAGGAGGACACTGAAGTGATACAAGAATTTACTCCATATCTTCTCTTTCAACTAAGGGATCTATTCTCTCAAGACAAGTTTCTCTGGTATTTCACAACTCATAGCTTTCCTTCTTAATGAAAATTAGAATTCCTTCCTTAACACCACTCTATAAAATTCAGATTTTAATGCTATGTTGTTTGAGGATGAAAAATGGAGGTGTGTCTTAAACTGGTTGATATTTTAGAAGGATTACCTTAGCTGTTCTGTTTGATTGTAGGTAATGGGGGTAGGAAAGAGGGAACAGGTTGGGAAATCAGTAGAGTAATTCAGGTGAGGAATAATCAATGGACAGAGAAGAGAGGGTTAGAATGTTTCCATCGGCATATATATGGAAGGAAAACTAGCAGGTGAGACTAACAAAAAGGAAGTAAAATGTGAGGAATCAAAGAGGAACCAAAGGTATCTCATGTGTTCTGGTCTAAGCGAGTGGATGGGTGGTGATGTCATTGAATGAAAAGAAATCCTTTTGAAGAACAGGGACAGAACATAGTGGTTTAAGATAAATATGCTCACCAAACACCCAAGTGAATGCTCAAATGGTTAATTGGTTATTCAGTCCTGGAACTTGAGTTTGAAGGAAAAATGGCAATAACATTTTTGGAAAAAAGTTATAAGATTAGTGTCAGATGAAGATAAATAAAATCCTTTATCCAGAAGGTCTAACAGAATCAACACTAAAGCTCTTAGAATTGAAATAAGGGAATTTAAGAAAATGGTAAAACATAAGAAGAATAATCACAATGTTTTCCTACATGCTTCTAATAAAAAGTAACCATTAGAAAATATGAGTCTATTTTAAATTGTCACTCCCCGTCTTCATGGAGGAACGACACAGGACCCTGCGCTGTTCTTTTGTCTGCTCGGCCCTCCCCGGGTTTGCTGCTGGTTCTTCCCGGGTTGGCTACCATCCCTTCCACCTCCGTGGAAGGGCGGTTCCCCCTGCCACTTTCCCCACTTCCGCGGGGGAGCGGCACACTGCCGGCCGGCTCTCTCGGGGGCTGCACAGGTGTTCCCTCAGATGTTCCTGGTGCATGTTGTCTCTCTCCTCCTTTATAGTCCTCTTCCACCAATTCCAACTCTGCTACCCACACGCCGAGTACGCTGCTCTCCTCCAGTCAGGAGCAGGTCCTGCTGTTTATTGGTTGAACTGGAGGCAGCTGTGTAGAAGCTGTTTCCTCCTCTCCCAGCGCCATATTGTGGGAGAGCAGATGCATAGAATAAGTCTTAATTCGAGTAACAGTCTAGTCCGAGTTGCTCCCCACATAAATTACAGGAAAACATGTGGGAATGGCTCCAAGATAAAATATATAATACACATCCAGTAAATTATATAGATTTTTTCTCATGGATTCCAATAGATAAAGAAGTACTGTGCCCCTATATCTGAAGATGGAATATTGTAAACATTTTATCCAATTTCAACTGATACTTGATTTTTTCTTTTACTGGAACCAGAAGGAATCAGGGAAACTATTAGGAAGAGCTCTCTAAAACACAGGACATTGCCACATGAATGATTGTTCTAATAGTGAACCCAAATAATACCTGTACTGTGCTTGGCTAACCAAGTTCATTTTTAATGTGACCTTTTAATATTGACCAAGTAATATAGAAACTACTTCAGTGTGGTGGAAAAAGAAACCTTATTTTAATATGGGGCTTGAATTACTGCAAACAGGTTGAAGTAGCATAAAAATTTAGGGCAGGAAAATCACAAATAAAGATTTACCCCAATGCCTGTTTCCCCTTCAGACTCTGTATGGACAGCATAACTTTCATTCCTTCTCCTTGGATATCAGTATTTCCAGTCCTATATATAGACTGGGAATACTGCCCTTAGGCACAGTAAGTAATATTGACTTATGTAAAGAAATCATCACAGATGTGACAGATGTGGTTTTATATATATATATGAATGAATATAGATAGGCAAATTATTTAATAGGAAAAAACTAGATCTTTAGTGAGAGGAAATGATTAAATTATAGCATTCAGACAAAATATTCTGAAATCAATACAATTGTGTATTTATTTTTTTAATGCAGAACTATATGGCTTTACAGTTATAAACTTCATACACATCATAATTACAACTTTAGGAACATGGTGATTCTTCTCACCATGCCCACCCTCCCACCTATACTCCCACCCCTCTTCCTCCTCCCTCTGTTATTCCCACTCTTATTTTTTACTAAGATCTATTTTCAATCAAATGTATACACATATGATTAACCCTATGTTGAATAAAGAGTTCAACAAATAGTATGAAAAAAATCAATAAAATTGTATATTCATGACAGTTATGTATTCATATTATGTACTTATAAGTGATAGTTATATATTACTTATATAGACAGTTATCTATTCAATGACAATTGGCTACATGTACAAAAGCTCATGTATTAAGTTAAAAGCAAATGCAAATTATAAAGCTGAATATAGATATGGCACATTTACTGATGAATGTGTATTCTCTTATGCCATCAGCCTCACCTGTGTGGCACTTTTTGATTGTATGCTATTTCTGTACACTAGCCCAACTGCCAGGAAGTAGAACCTGTAGTGGTCCCTCAATTATCTCTGCCAATTTCTCAAGTGGCTGGCTTACTCATGCTTCATAGCAAGTCCTCCTCTAGCATTTGTTCTGGTCTTTGGGCTTTGACATTGCCAATGATGCACCCTTTGAGATCTACGCTCTGCAGGGATGGGCTGCCATTCACCAATTGCTGTAACCAGCAATGCTGCTATGGTATTGGAATAGGGAGTCTTCTCTCCCTAATGCCCACAGAACAATCATTACAAATTTTACTTAAGGCATGTGAGCAATAGAAGTAGAGCAGAGATTTGCTCCATCAGTGATGGATTGTAGAACTTAGAAGCTTATTGTGAGCCGGTGCCACGGCTCAATAGGCTAATCCTCCTCCTGTGGTGCCGGCACACCAGGTTCTAGTCCCAGTCGGCGTGCCGGATTCTGTCCCAGTTGCCCCTCTTCCAGGCCAGCTCTCTGCTATGGCCCGGGAGTGCAGTGGAGGATGGCCCAAGTGCTTAGGCCCTGCACCCACATGGGAGACCAGGAGAAGTACCTGGCTCCTGCCTTCGGATCAGGATCAGCATGGTGGGCCGGCTGCAGTGCTCCGGCCACAGCAGCCATTGGAAGGTGAACCAACGGCAAAGGAAGACCTTTCTCTCTGTCTCTCTCTCTCTCACTGTCCACTCTGCCTGTCAAAAACAAACAAACAAACAAAAACTTATTGTAACCTCATCTCTCTCCTTTGCAGAAGATTCTGATATCCTAGCTCAATTTGTAGAAATGGGGATTTTTGGAAAGGTCCGTATCTAGAGTCTGGGCCTGAAGACACTGCAGCCCTAAAGAGAGAACCACTTTTCTGAATGAATTCTAGCTTCTCTGAGTGTCCTGACCCACAGTGATTGATGATGGAAACATTTATTTCCTACAGAGGAAAATTTATTTCTGTAAAGAAGGATGCATGAATTCCCATGACCTACATATTCACAATATTCACACTGCATATCCCAAAGTCCAGATCATTCGGTCTTCAGTGTATCCCAATCAACTCAGCTCTATCCAGAAAATGAGCTCCTGGAGTCTAAACTCAAGGGTTGATCAGGGTGATATTTCTTGCCTGCTGTGATTGAATCTCCCAACTTCTTTGTGTCCAAATACTTGTTTAAGTTCACATCATACACTAAAAGAATAATTATAAATCTTACTATACAATAATCTAAATGTGGGTTGAGGTTATAAGGTATTTCCCAACTCTGCATAGGTACAATCCTGCCAATAGATGCAATTGAAGATACTGCAAAGAACCACTAGGACCTGAAGCAAAGTTTTCCAGTAACTGTAGAAAGATACCGGCCAAATGCCTGATTAACTAGAGGGCTTGCAAAAGTGGTCCTTTGCAGAAGGAAAGTTCCCTGAAAGAAATGCAGTTTTCTACCCTAAGGGACTATGATGCTATTCAAAACAAATAATTTAAGTTAGTTTCTTTAATAAGATTGCAATTTTAAACTTTTTTATATTTTTCAAATTTCCTATGTTAATCTGCATTGTTAAAATGGAATACTTAAGTTTATACAGGACTTTATTTACCTTTATTTATTGTACATGAGTAATAAGACTGTTTGCCAAGCTGAGTTATTCATGGCTTGAACTTTAGTAGCTTGAGAAAGGTTTAATTCCAATGAAAAATTTTCATTCTGAAGAAAACTAGGTGCTTCTATTACTAGAATGAGGAAGGTGTCTAGTATGACTTGCACTCAGAATTTACCCTATTTGAGGAAAGAACTCTAAATTCCTAAAAAATAAGTTTGAATTTCCTTTTTTCTTCCAATTAAATAAGAGTGTTATAAACTCTTTGTTGTTTAGAGCTTTAGAAGAGAATTATTTTGTCTTTGTTTTTTGGGGGGATGTTTGGAAGGAGGTAGATGGAGGACTCTTCAGGTGGAGTTGACAGCTGAACTACCAAATCAGCTCTTTTTATATTCATTCATTAATTTGAGAGCTAGACAGAGAGAGAGAGAGAGAGAGAGAGCAAGAGAGAGAGAGCAAGAGAGCGAGAGCGAGCAAGCGAGCTCCCTTCTGTTTGGCTCTCTCTCCAGGTGCCTGCAACAGCTGGGGCTGGGCCAAGTGAAAGCCTGGAACCAGCAAGTAGGTCCACACTTGAATGGCAAGATCCATCCACTTGAGCTATTACCTGCTGCCCCCTAGGATGGACATTAGCTGAAATTTTTATAATTTTATTTAAGGTGTAAAACTTTCATGTATTTCCTATATACATCTTCAGGAACATAGTGATGCTTCCCACCCTACCCTCCCTCCCACCCGCATACCCACCCATTTTTCTCTTCTCTTCTCCTATTCTATTCTTAATTTTACAAAGGTCTATTTTCCGTTACCTTTATAATCCTAAAGTTAACCTACATTAAGAGTTCAACAAATAGTATGAAGAACAAAAACATTGTTCCTTAACAGAAGAGACAGGGGCTGTAAACAATCATTAAATCTCCAAATGTCAATTTCACTCCTATACATTACCTTTTAGGTACTCTATTAGTTGCCACAGGTCAGGGAAAGCATAAACGTATGGTATTTGTCTTTTTGGGTCTGGCTTATCTCATTAAGTATAATGGTTTCCAGTTGCATTCATTTTGTTGCAAAAGACAGGATTTCATTCATTTTTACGGCTGAGTAGTATTCCATAGCATGTATATAACATAGCTTCTTTATCCAGTCTTCAGTTGATGGACATCTGGGTTGATTCCATAGCTTAGCTATTGTGAATTGAGCTTCAATAAACATGTGGGTACAGATCACTCTTTCATATGCTGATTTCATTTCATTTGGGTAAATTTCCAGGAGTGGGATGGATGGGTCATATGGTAGGACTATATTCAGCTTTATGAGTTATCTCCATACTGTCTTCTGCAGTGGCTGCACCAGTTACATTAGCTGGAATTAAGAGCAGAGTGGGGACTCGAACCCAGGCACTCTGTTAATTGATGTGGCTATCCCAACTCTGGAAGAAACATCTACCCCCAAAGTGAATATTGTAATTTATTCAAGAGTCACTGAAAGAGTGTGTGTGTGTGAGAGAGAGAGAAGGAGAGAGAGAGAAAGAGAGAGAAACACAATGGCTGGGGCTGAGACAGTAGCTTTGGAACTGGAAGCACAATCCAGGCCTTCCCACAAGAATACAGAAACCCAGCTACTCTGGCCATCACCTGCTGCCTCCCATGGAATACAGTAACAAGAAGCTAGAATGGGGGACAGAACTGAGCTTTGAAGTCAGGCACTCCAGTATGGGCAACAGGTGTCTTAACTGGTAGGGCAAACACCTGCCCCAAATTAATGGTTTTAAGAGATCAAGCAGGATCCGATGCAGTGTTTCAGTCCTCATTCAGGATACATGCATCACATATCAGAGTGCCTGTCTCCACTCGGTACCTCCACTTCCCTGAGCTAGCTTTCTGCTAAGGCACACCCTGGGGCCTGCAGATGGTGCCTCAAGTAGGTGAGTCCCTGCCACCTACCTGGGAGACCCAGAATGAGTTTCAGACTCCTGACTTCAGGCTGCCCTATCCCTGGCTGTTATGAGCATTTGAAGACTGAACCAGTGGATGGAAGATTCTGTCTCTCTCCACCCATTTCACCCATTTCAAATAAATGAAAATAAATAAATATAAAAATACAGATGAAAGCCATAGGTAATTCTATGGCATGGTCTCAGAGGTCATCAAGAATTTTCAGTATTAATAAAACTGTTATATCTTATTATTATTTGCAATAGCATTTCTTATTTGGTTAAAATAGCTATCTTGGCTGTAATCTCTAAGCCAATTAATCATACACTTCATCATAGTTCAAGCTGAGGTAGTTTTAAGCTGAATTCCATTTGACTGTGGTGGAACTAAGCAAGCAATTTTAATTCAATTTTAAGTGAAAAATAATTAAATGAATTGAACCTATAAATGGAATTTTCTAATTGGAAATGCCAGGGGGTCAATTAAGTAATTGTACAGGATTTCTGTGAATGAAAATATATCTCCAAGTAATGGGCTAAATATTCACTTTATGGTGAATAGTGAAAACATTGTTGATTCCATTGTCTGTCTTTAATTAGTATGCAGCAGATAATTTCATTGGATTTTAAAGAATTAACTGCAGTTTTGAAAGTATCATTTCTTAAGATAGATATTTGTGGAGGCCTTTACCATGCTTTTTGCTTGACTAAAACAAAACTATTCAGCGAGCCTTTTTTTCATTTTTAGTTTCTCTTATTAAAGTGGTATTTCCTGGATTATATTTTGAAAATATACAAACCATGTAGTTTTGGATACTGAGATTCCATTCAAATGTACTCATGTCTTCTATATGCAATGAAATAGGTCTTTTCATAAATTTTCTGAGATGATTAGAGCCGTGCCTGAGACAGCATGATCTTCTGATTCACTTGGAGTATTTTCAGACAACTCACACAGTTTTGCCCTTGGACTCTTTCCTTCTGTCCCTTGAAATGTCGACCTTTAATTCATTTTGTAATCTCACTTTCTCACTTTCATTTTCATTATGTATCTTATCCATCCTTTTACTGACCTTTATAAGTGGTTCTCTTTGTTCTGTGTACAAAGTTACAGTACTGGGAAACTACAGATGAAAGAAGGAATAGTTAATTTTATGTCTTCTTCCTGTAAATCTTCTATGCTCTTTGATGCCACTCTTTATGGAACAGAAAAGTCTACCTCAAGTGAAGCGCAGGTCAGCACTCAGCTTCTGAACTCAGACAAAAGCCTCTTTTAAAATACGAATTTATTTTTTAAATTTTCTTGGACAGGTTAACTACATGTTTTTTTTTTTTCTTTCAAACATGTAGCAAATAGGTCAAAATGACTAGTTTTTGTTAAAATTCATTCATATAATTTTTGTAATGCAATATTGAACTTGCCTATATTAATTAGCTGAGGACAACTCCATTTCTTACAAAATAAATATATTAGACCCAAAGCTATAATCCTTATCTCCATTTTTTAATTATCTCTGCATAGATAGTTAACAAAATGGGTAAATTCATTCTCTTGGATTTTTTTCTAGGTACATTCTTATGCATTAGGTAGCTATTTGTTCTGCTGGATAATTTTTGTTCATTAAAGTTGATAATCCCAGAAAATGAAGCCCAGTACATTCATCTCTTGAGTCATTATCACCTCCTCTAAGTTTTGGATAATGAGGTCATCGCCTCTTTGAAATGCCTCATGACTCTTAGCTGCTCAGAGCAACTGTCCATCTGAAACAGACTGAGATAATGAGACTCCTTTTCCATCCGACAGTAAGCAAGAACATTCTTTTCTTTTCCTTAGAAATGCCATGTGCAGTGCAGTTATACACCTAATATTTTGTGACAAACCGTTTCTCCTTCAGGTTACCATTTCTTAGCCTAATGCATATCAGTAAACAATGATGCAGGTAATACTACCATTGGCTTTGAAATTAATCATGTGATTCATCAAATTTATTTTTTTAATTATAGTTTCTGAGGCCACTCACAAATAGTATGCACTGAAATAGTTTATTAATGTGAAGATTAATTGTGATAATCTCCCTGTCTGTGGAGGAGATACAGAGACCTTCAAAAACTCCTTTACAAGAAGCAAGTACTAAGATGTAGACACAGCCAGTTTTTTGGCTCTGTATTTCTCTACCTATGTGAGTAGCTTTACATAACTTTGAAAGATTTTTATAGCTATGTTCAGAGTGAAAATATGCTGATACTTTAGGCACACCACAGCCCCTTTTATCTTCAGTCTCGTTGGCTATGTCCAATAAGATCTGATGGCTCCTGTAGGACTACTATGGTTTATTGGCTTAATGAAGCAACTTGAAAAAAGTTTTATGCAGCACCTTTTCTGTGCTCTGGGTGCTTTATAAAGTTGCAAAGTATGTTCCAATTTTAAGCAATTCCCAATAATGGGTTAATTTCCAGTGTGATTAAACCAGATCTGAGAGAATAACTACACATGTCTCTTTACACACATTAGCTCTGAAACCTCTTGTAGACCACATAACTGCCCCAAAGAGTCTCTTCCAAGCAACAGTGAGAAGAATAGTCATTTCCTCTTTTGGAAACTTGCCAAGATATCATGACCAATGCAATGGTATGGAGAATGGTTTTGGAGTCTGATTAACGTTTTGCCATAGAGGAGAAGCACTGTAAAAGGTAAATTTATCCATTATCACGTGATTCTTTCTCAGAATACAGATATTGACAGCCAAAACTTCATTGGTAAACACTGAAGAATACTAGCTTTCTGTACTAAAATCACTGTATAAATACAAACTTTATAACCTTCTTAATTTAGATAGGGGAATAAGAAGAGAACAATGTCCAGGGCTCTTCAGTGTTAGCATAGATTAAGAGAGCTATGTAGGGAAAATGTTCTTTTTAGCAAACATGAACAAGAATAGAATTGAACACTATTTCCTAGGTTCTCATTTAGAGTTTAAAATATACTTTATCCCATTTTTTATATATTTGCTTTCTTATTGACTATTAAATTATATTCTAGTACCATTTAAGAGTCTCAGAGAAAAAATATGTTTACTGTTCCCTGAAAAAAGTGAATAAAAACTATATATGAATTTGTGGAGACACTTGCCTTAAATGATCTGTCTAGGAAAAAAATTAAAAGTGTATTATCAAAAGGTAATTTTTAAAAAGATAAAATCATGCCTCATACATGTATAAAATGAACATATGCCGAAGACTTTATGTGGCTCATTAATTAATGATAAAACCAGATGTTACAGTGAGTTTGGGGGAGAATTTAAAGAAACACGCATATAGGTATGAACAAGAGGAGAGTTGAAATGATTGTAAAGGGCCGGCGCTGTGGTGTAGCCGGTAACGCCGCCACCCCTAGTGCCAGCATCCCATATGGGCACTGGTTCAAGACCAGGCTGCTCCATTTCTGATCTGGCTCTCTGCTATGGCCTGGGAAAGCAGCAGAAGATGGCCCAAGTCCTTGGGCCCCTGCAGCCTCACGGGAGACCTAGAAGAAGCTCCTGGCTCCTGGCTTCGGATTGGCGCAGTTTTGGCCATTGCAGCCATCTGGGGAGTGAACCAGAGGATGGATGACTTGTCTGTCTGTCTGTCTGTCTCTCTCTCTCTCTCTCTCTCTGCCTCTCAGTAACTCTGCCTTTCAAATAAATAAATAAATCTTTAAAAAAAAGAAATGATTGTAAAAATAGATGCAAAACTTCTCTGTCTACAAGGCAATAATGGATTGTGTTCCCCAGAAATCATTTCCTTTGTATTTCTATATGTAGGAGTTGTTTGTATCATTATCAATGTTCTACAGTTTTAACAGGGTTATAAAATAGCTGCAAGACCAGGAAGGGCAGAGATAACCAGGAAAAGCACACTAGACAGGACATCTAGAGATTTTTTTACCCTTTTCAAAGCCTGTCCCAAGAGGATTAAAACTGTCCACATTGCCATCTTTCCACAAGGTTGCTCAGTAATTGAAAGCCATGATTTTTTCTATTAATTTTATAAGAAAATGCCTGAGAAAAAGAATTCCGTTTGATTGAAACCAAAAATATTTTAGAAACCAAAAATAATTTAGTAAGAACTAGGATTGCTAGTGAAATAGAAGATGCTTGCTGCCAGTGGAGACCATTGAACCCACAGAGCAGCAAGATCTGGTGGTTTCGTATGTGCTCAAAGTCAAGTGTGATGTGCTGGGTGAGGGTTGCAGTTTTGACATGGGAGAATCAGAGAGGATGGCACTTAATGACATCAAACATTTCTTATCATGTAGTCTGATGTCCCTATGTCTAATTGTTGGGCTGATTCTCTCCATGACCAAAATCTGGCTGGATATGTGGCGCTGGACCTCAATCACATACACAAACTGATTAGATTAAAACTGGAGAGACCTTAGGTGGAGAATTTCCTTTTCTAACATATCATCTAAAGTTGTAGAAAAAAAAAGTAACTGAATAAGGAATGCAAAAAATGCACAATGACCAGAAATACAAGGTGGAAAGTCCAATTTGAAGAGACTGTTTCCCATATCAAGATCGGACAAGATATGGTGGGCATCTCTAAAATGCTGTTGGTAAGGCTGCCAGTAAACATGGTTAGTATGAAAGAGCAAACTTTTGTTTGCAATTAAAGACTATAAGCTTTCTGTTTACTGTCAAAGGGGGAACTTTGTATCCTGAAAAACTTTGGTAAAATGTAAGTCATTTTAAGGATATAACTATAATTTTCATTAGAATATATGCATATTTTTCTGCTTTACAGGGTCTTGCCTTGAATATTTGTATCCAAAATTCTTATAATAAACTTTGCACATGACACTTTATTTTTGGTTTTACCTAAGAAGGCTTAAAAGTTTCCTGTGTGAATTTTACTGAGCTAAAGACCTCACATGCAGCATATCAATGGATGAGTCCAGTCCTGCTCCTTAGGAAGAACAGCTGTTTGTCCAGGACTACTGAGATGTTCTCAGTAATAAAAGATATAATATACAAACACTGCTGTATTAAGATGTGCTTCTGGTGGGGAAATCTTTCATTTTAAAAGATAAAGAGCTTTCAGCTTCTAGCTTGTTTGATTTACCAGAATACAAAGGCAAGGCTGGTAAGATGTCCTAAGTACAATTGCTTGGGATCTCTTCTTAACTGGCATGTGATAAATTACCACCATGAATAGAAGTTGTTGAGAAATTCACTTTGGCTTTTCCTAGATGAGTGAGGAACTTTGAAATAGTGAATTATATGTATTGCTTTCTTTAAACTCTTTTTGAAAATTCTGCATCTACTGGGCTAATTGGTTGCTGACTAAGTGCTGTACAGGGATTGGATTCATTTCTTACCCAGTCATTTCCTACCTTGGCAACTTTATTCTTGGCTGGAAAGAGGCATCACTCCTAGGCAAGATTTAATTTTAAGTAGTAATTTTTAATTTACAGAGTAGGGCACAGGGTTAAGGAACTTTTGTAATCTGAGCCTCCTTGGAAATTTCACTGTGTTTAGGTACTATATCTGCAGCTGCTGGACCTATAGATTCCATGAAAAATTGTCATCTAGTAAAAATAATGTTAAAATCAGTTCAAATGGATGATATTTGTATCTGCAGATATATTGCCTTCTAAAGAGAGAGGTTGCATATATGTTGCTGATAGGCTCAGAATGACTCAAATATGTCTTCTAAATTTCAATGAAAAGATTATGTTATCTTTCAGCTATTAAGTAAAATGTCACCAAGTTAAGATACTCTGTTGATCTTGAGGTAATGTTAAAATCCGATGAGTTTTGGTTGACTGGTAATAAGAGATATTAGAAGTAATTTACATTTAAATTGGGGAGACTACTGTAAGTGTTTGAGAACTAGAAAAGTATACCCTGGAGTGTGAAACCTATTTGATACTTGATTTTATTATCAGGAAATATGTCTTGGATGCCATCTTGCTGCTTTTTAGCTATTTGTCCTTGGGAATGTTGCTGGACTCTCTCCTCTTTTCTCACTGCCCAAGTTAGATTAATGATTCCCTCATAGGACTATTGTAAGGAATAAATAAAATTGTCTGTCTTAATGCCTCACATCTAATACGTGCTCAGTAAGTCTTTGTTGGCATTGCTTCCTACTAGCATCTAGTTGGAATGACACTTGAAAAACGTGAATGCCTTGTGCAGTAATATGGATAAATATCCTCATCTGTATCACCACAACAGAAATTCATGTTGGTAACAGAGGCATGTGCCAGCCTTCTTGGATGATACCAGAAAGCCTCGGGGGAAAAGCAGAAGAGACAGAGATCTTTCATTTGAAACAATCCCCTCAGTTGGTTCTGATTTGATTTCTTCTAATTGAAGAACAATCTTAACATAATCAAAAACTAACCCCCCCCCCCATTGTCTCGATGACAAGAAGAGGGCTTGTGAATGAAACACAATATTTCTGGCTCTAGAATTTTAACATATAAGTTAGCACGTTATAATTATGGAATATAAACCAATCAGTACCATCTTCAGGTAGGTTGTTAAGAGTCAAACCTATTTGAGGATGAAGAGCCTTAAGGTTGGCATGGTGAGGGTACTAATTTTTTTTCTCACCTGTTTTATGTACATTTCTGTCCAGAAATGGACTGCACTCCCCCCTTAGGAAGTTGAGCTCTCCAGTTATCTGGCCACTTCAAACCAGTCTTGGGCACATACTTTTGAAGACTAAGTCACATCCCATCAGTGGAACTAGAAACCTTTCTTAAAGGCTACTTACAGGTTTCAAGCAAAAAGGGGAAAAAAGTTTAATAATAGAGAACAAACTTCTAAGTATGTTGTTTTTCTTGGGCACATTGTATATGCTGAAAAGTTAATGCTGTTTTTAAAGTTAATTCATGATAATTGAACTGAAGTGCTCTGAAAGTGCTGTTAGCGTCTATTTATGAACCCAGTGCCCTCTTTGTCAATTCGGTAAAAGCACCGTTCAGTAAAAGAAAGGAGAGTGAGATGGCTGCATGGTGTGCACTTAGCCACATGTGCGTCCTTTCCACCCTAAAGTATCTGTTTTTCTAAGTGCTTTTTTTCTTTTAATCCGTCCACCTCATTGAGTCAGCAGGCCTGCTAGGCCCATTATCACTCCACTTTGAGGACTGGGAAAGGCTGATAAAATGTATTTGGGTAGTGATTCACCACAAATCACTTTTGTTGCTCTGAGCTATAGGTCAGTGTTGGCAGTAGAGGTTAGCAGGAGAAAACTATGTGGCACAAGTGAATTAAATAAATAAACTACCAATTGAATGATCACATTGGCAAAAATTTCAGGTAGATATAATACCTTGTGTTTTTTTAGGTTGATGTATTAATCATTGTCATGAGCACTTTTGGCAGTAAGCTTTTTATATCAAGCATCACACCTTAAACCAACCATGCCATTTTATAATGGCAAAAGGTTTGTAACCACCTTTGTCTTCAACACTAGCAGGTTAATTGAATTATACTTTATTCAAATGGTGGAATACTAAGTAGGCACTTCAAAGGATGATGTAATATAATCTTTGATTACATGGGAAACTGTGACAAACTAAATAAGAGAGTATAAAAGCATATTATATTTTTGTTTCAAAAAAGTTATTCCTCCATATCAAAGAAAAAAGACTATCATAAAATGCATATATTAACAGCAAGTTTTTGGTGAATGATTAGAAACTTTTTCTTATTGTTTGTCCTATTATCTTTAATAAATGTGAATTTTAAGAAATTATTAAAACACATAAATGACAACTATTTAAAAAAAACTAACCTGTAAGAAAAGAGTATGTGCATGTCAAAGAAGACATGCTCGCAAACAAAAAGAAAAGGGAAAAAGCTCATTTCAGAGCACTTCTAGTTAAATGGCATACTATCTTATGTTATTTGTAAGAATTGGGCATTCTAGAATCCTCTAAAATAATAAAACGACGTTATGGAGAGAAACATAAAGTGACCGTGAGCTTGTCATTATTAAAAAGATGTAGAGCCGGTGCTGCGGCTCACTAGGCTAATCCTCCGCCTAGTGGCGCCGGCACACCGGGTTCTAGTCCCGGCCGGGGCGCCGGATTCTGTCCCAGTTGCCCCTCTTCCAGGCCAGCTCTGCTGTGGCCAGGGAGTGCAGTGGAGGATGGCCCAAGTGCTTGGGCCCTGCACCCCATGGGAGACCAGGATAAGCACCTGGCTCCTGCCATCAGATCAGCGCGGTGCTCCGGCAACAGCGCGCCGGCCGCGGTGGCCATTGGAGGGTGAACCAACGGCAAAAGGAAGGCCTTTCTCTCTGTCTCTCTCTCTCACTGTCCACTCTGCCTGTGGAAAAAAAAAATGTAGAAACCTTTGCTATGTGTAAAGGCTTAAAAATAGTTGAATATATGATAGTTTTTTTTATTCTGGAAATGAAATCTTATTTCACATTAATAAATGAGAGTGTGTTACTGTGTGTAAAACCATTTTGAAATTTTTGTTAATATAAAATATATAAAATGCTTATAATTATAAATATTTCATGTAGTAGCAGAAAGTTGTGGAAGCAAAGGCAACATTAGCTGGTGGGGTGAACTTGAAAGTTCCAGATGACAGCATTGGCTGAGTTTCCTTACAACACTGCCTAGGTAGTAAGAGCACAGAATCTGAAGTGCTTAGGCTGGTGGTAATGGAAAGAATAAGAAGTCAAGAGTGGTTTTCTATTTACATTGTTGGGTTGTATGACCTCTTTGGACCTTGGTTTTCCAATCTGCAAGTTGGAGAAAATAGTAATGAATATCTGCTAAAGTTGTTAAATAAAAAGCATATTCAAAGTACCCAGGAAAATGCTTGCCAAATGGCAGTGATTCAATGAATGTTAGCTCTGTACTTGAATTTGGAGTCTCCCTTGGTGATTCAAATTTAATTATTGAAAAGGCTAATGGCTCCAAAAGTAGCCATTTTAGAGAGTGAATTCACAGCAGGGAGAAAAACTCAAGCAGTTATTCTTTCACAGAACCCCTATGAACAGGTCCTGGACTAATTTATTCAATATTATACCAAAGAGCTGTGGAACAGTGAGTTTTCAAATTTCTATCATTTGTTTGGGTTCATATTTGACTTTGATAAGTTCACAAGTTCAGGGATTCTTTTAGCTAGAGAACAAGTTGGGTTTTCAGCCTAGAAAATTCATATTCAGTAGGTTAACTTGATTGGCAGCCATTCCAAGGGAGGGATTCAGAAGGAGAATAACAAGTCTGTGGCAATTAAAGACTGAACTACTGAATAAGGAAAATTAGGCTGGAATGTCGTCATAACTGTTTGACTTCCATAATCATTACCTCAGGAAAAAAAAGAAACATGGTTCCCTTTTCAAAAGAATAATTGTTGTAGGGGAAACGAAGAGTTAAAGCAGCTTGCTGAAATCACATTCTTCAAGGTAGTGCACAAAATATTATTCTCTGAAATGTAATTCACCTTTAAACAATTTGGAAGAGAGTGAATGGTGAAGATTTCCTGGGTCTGTATCCAGAGAGTTCAGTGATGGGGCAGGTTCTGAACTTAGCAATGCCCCCAGCGGTGCATGAAGGTTGACAAAGGTGCATGAGCCACAAGGATCCAAAAGTTTAATTCAGCTTACAAAAGCATGATATTGTTGGCTTTCAGTCATGCTTCTTTGAGCCTATTTTGTTTTCAAATCATTGCAGCCTAGATTTGCTTTTACCTGTTTCCAAGACACAATAATTCTAAAGTGATCATTTGTTTCACTGGCCACAACAAAAGTATCTTTTCCAAGGCTTTTATGTTAAAACAAAGAAGTTCCATGATTGTACAGAGCTTTAGATGTCTAATTTAGTTTGGAAAAAGCACTGTGTAATATCTTTTCAGACTTGTACAACACGTATAAATGGATAGTATTGGACATATGGAGTTGTTCATTTTGCAGAATACTTGGTATCAGATGTGCTTAAATAACAGGATGAAGAACACATGCTTAATTAGCTCAATTGTCTGTGGATAACTGTGTCGATGCTCAACTTTTCTTTCAGTTTCAAGTTTAGGATGCTTTGGAAATTCTGTCTGAAATTTGCCATAGTGTATAAAAATTACACATTATACTTTAATAAAATTATCTGTCTTTACTGAAATTCTGCCATAGTCTATCAAAATATTTCTCTTCAGCAGCATGATTATCACATGCAGCTACAGCCATAACTTAAGTTATCATTTAATGGGTTATATTTTGAAAACACAATATTCTGAAATTGTTCTTCAATAATTAATTTTTTCTCATTCTATTTTTAAATCATTTTTAGTGTTAGCGTAAGTGTTTATTTTGGTCATCTAGTCATGGGATGGATGTTTTAGGTGTCATGAAGTAAAGTCAAAAGTTTAAAATGCTGACAGTATGATGAGGTGATAACTGTGGTGAACTAAAAGTGTGGGTTCCAAAATGTGCAGCAAGCACTCAGCGCCAGGAGATTTTTGCAATATGTCATTGGTGCCCAGTGCATGCATGTGCATCGGCACTTGTTTCCTAGTACTGCAAAAGCAAATTACCACAATGGTGGTAGCTAAGAAGAACAATAATTTGTGATCTTCTAGTTCTAAAAGTGGGGAGTCTGAAGTGGTTCTCACTGGGCTAAAACTGAGGTAGTGGCATCTCTGCATTCCTCCTGAAAGTTGTATGGCAAAATCTGTTTTCTTGCACTGTCCATCTTCTAGAAACTTCCTGGATTCTGCAACTCCTCTTCCCTTTCCATCTTGAAAATGAGCAGTAGCCAGTCAAGTCTTCCTTACTCTGCATCTCTCTGACATTGATTGTTCTGCCTCCTTCCACATTTAAACAAACTTGCAATATTACCTTGAGTCCACCTGTATAAGGATAATTTATTTTAATATTAGTTTATTACTTAATTCCCTCTGCAATCTAAATTTCTCCTTGCCAAGTGTATTAGTATTCTCCAGAAGAACAGAACCAATAGAATATGTATTTAGATAGATATGTAGATGTAGATCTAGATCAGAGGAGTTTACTGTAGACATTGTCTCACTCACTTGCTGATTGCAAGCGTGAGACACAGGGAAGGTTAAGTGACGTCATTCAGCCCAAGAGGCCAGTGATAAAAGTCTTTGACGGTGAAAGCCTGAGGAACAGGCACACGGATGTCTGAGGGCAGGAGATGATGGATGTCTTAGCTGATGCAAAGAGTAGATTCACCCTTTCTTTACTTTTTTGTTCTACTCAGGCCTCAGAGGATTGGCTGATGGCCACTCACATTGATAAGAGCAAATATGATCTTCTTTACTCAGTCTGCTGAATCAAATGCTATTTTCTTCCTGAAATATCCTCTCAGACACACAGAAATAAGGCTTTACCAGCCAAATGGGCATACTTAAGCCAGTTAAGTTGGCACATTAACCCATATTCATAGGTTGCAGGGAATAGAACATAAACGTTTCCGGGGTAGGGGCAGGGGTATTATTCTGCCCATCTCAGAATGTGTTTCAATTTTCAAGAGAAGCTGGAATCATATATTTTAGGTGAAGTCTCTGACTACTTAAAGTTTAAAAATATTATAATTTAAAAGAGTTATTTTTGTATTTATTTGAAAGGCAAATAGATTAAGAGGTAGAGACAGAGACAGACAAAAAGAGATCTTACATCTGCTGATTCACTCCCCAGATGTGGAACTAGAGCTGGGCCAGAACAAAGCTATGGGCCTAGAATTCCATCAAGGTCTCCCTGTGGGTAGCAAGGACATGCACTTGAGCTATTAACTACTGCCTTTCAGAGTGGTTATTAGCAGGCAGCTGAAACCTGAAGTAGGGAGAGGACTTGAACTCTGGCACCACAGTATGGGATGTGGGCATCATGAGCAGCTACTTAACTGTTGCATCAAACATTCATCACGATTGTAATTTTTTTAATTTGATGAGATATGTTGTATTTCAGTATGTGCACTTTTGCCCACAGGCTGCCTGTTTATAGCCACTGATCTGCCTGACTCTAGGCAGAACATCAGGTATCCTCACTTATGGTCATTAAATTTTACTGGGGAAATAACACTGAAGAACATCAGTAGAGTCTAGCATTTAGCCTAGCAGTTAAGACACCCATGTCCTGCATTGCATTGGAGTCTTGGGTTTGCTTTCTGGCTTCTGATTCCAGCTTCCTGCAAATGTAGATCCTAAGAGAGTAGCTCAAGTTTCTGCCTTCCACATGGGAGACCTGAAATGAGTTTCTGCCTCTCAGCTTCTGCCTGAGCTGTTGTGGGCTTGTGGGGTACTAACCCCATAGATTGGAGCTCTCCATGTCTTGTGTTTATCTCTCTTCCTCTCAAATAAAATAAATGAATACCAAGATAATCAGCCGTTGAATAGCAGTGCAAGGGGCACTGTAGCACTTAGAAAATGATCATCATTGGAGTGAAGCAAGGTAAGTCTTTAAAAAAAACATGATGGGCCTAAATTAACAAAGGGGAATTTAAAGACACTGTGATTTGGCTGGTGCCGTGGCTTAGTAGGCTTAGCCTCCTCCTGTAGCGCTGAAATCCTCTGTGGCCCCTGTTTCATGTCCTCGCTGCTCCTCTTCTCCAGTTCTCTGCTTATGGCCTGGAAAAGCAGTAGAAAATGATCTAAGTCCTTGGACCTTTGCACCCATGTGGGAGACCTGAAAGAAGCTTCTGGCTCCCAGCTGTGGCATGGCCCAGCTGTGGCCATTGTGGCCATCTGGGGAGTGAACCAGCAGATGGGAGACCTTTTTCTCTAACTCTCCCTCTCTCTGTCTCTAACTCTACCTTTCAAATCAATAAATAAACTCCTAAAAAAAGATACTGTGATTAAATGGAATAAGGCTATCAACAGCAGGGACAGCAAAGAACTTGAGCTATCAAGAGGTTGATCTTGCTGATGTTGGAAAGAAAGACTTAAGGATAATTTAATTGATATAATGGGCCAGGTAATACATATTTTTCAAAGATTTCTTTTAGAATGTGGCTTTATTTTGAGAATTAATAAATTGTTGCTTGAAGATCTTGGGCCATAGAAATAGGTTAACATAATGCTGGATAAGGAAGATAATTTTGAGAGTTATAATAGAAATGAAACCATGGAGACCATAAAGATGACTAGTTCAGTTATCCAGGTGTGCAATAATGAGAAACATAGTCTGGAGTGTTCCAGGTGGATTGAAAAATCTGAAAGATATTGCATAGAAAGGATCAGCAAGACATGGTGAATAGCTGGCCGTGAGGAGCTGATGAGATAAAGACAATGATAAGCTTTCAAGTATGAGCACAATGGAATCTTGGCTGAGGTGTGTAGGTTTTGGCAATTAGTACCATTGAATTAAATGCATTTTTTTCCAAGAGAAAAGAGCTTGAGGTCAAGGACCAAGCTTTAAGAGATTTCTACATTAAGGGAATAGCAGAAAGGATGAGAGAATAAAGGGAAATTCAGGAATAGGACCCAAGGACTCAACACCCTAGGGAGGTCAGAGCTTTCTAATAGGAAAAGGATTATACTATAACAAATCCATTTCTTTTTGCAGTATGAGAGTTGCTTAACTGATACAAGAGTACAAAGAGGATGGTAGAGAAAACAGTTCAAAAGAGTTTGCACTGAAATTTGAGGCAGAAATGAAATGTTTGTTATTTAAGTATACAATGAGAAACCTGGGATAGATAGTATGTTCCAGGTGAGTAAAAAACCTCTATAGCCTGAGAAGGGGAATGTAGTAGGCATCTTTGAAGGGTCTGTCAAGTCACAGCTTCATTAATGAGATGTGGTCATCCAGCATTCTGTTAAGCTTGGGAAACCCCTGTCTTGTTCTGTAACCTCTATCTACTGACTACAACAGATTTTCAGAGATAAAGAGTGGGTACATGACTTAAATTAGCCCAAAGAGAATTTCTTTTCTAGAAATTTGACTTTAGGCCTGAGAAATTTGCTGTTTATGTCTGTAGGTGACATGAAATGACACATACACTTAGATTTTGAATGTACCATATACATGTATTTAATGGCAATGAGAATCAATCAAGTGGTGGAGAAGAAAGAGGCAGAAAGAGAGTGGGGCATACCGACAGGAAGGGACAAAGAGAGGCACGTGCACCTACATTCTTGCTAGCTTTCCTGTTCTTGCTTTGAGTGCCTCTGAGGTTTTCTTCTTCCCTTGGGTTTCTATGACTTACTTCTAATCTTTCCTGGACATTTTTGTTTTTGCTTTAATAAAGTCGAAGTGATTCTGCTACTTGTAACCAAGATAGTAATGAAGAAGACACTTGGAAAGGTTAAATTCAGAGCACTGGCTGACATTTTGAGGCCATCTTTCCGTAGAATAATAGGGAAATGGAGAGAAGCAGTTCAATTAATGATCTGGAAAACTAGAAGACAGAAAATGGTACGTTAGAAGGCTCACAGCTTTCACTCATGATCAGTTCAAGTCTCAGTTTAGAAGCCACCTCTTCTGAGAAGTTTTCCTTAAGCAACTGTTCTAGCTAAGGTTCTGCTTTTGTGCATTCCCCAACATATTGCCGTGGACACTCCAGAACCCAGTGTTACCTGTACTGTATTTCAACTGTGGCTGTACATATCTGTGACAACTTCTATGCTTTAAGCTCTGTGGGATCAGGGGCCATGTATTGTTGTGTAAGTTACTTATTGTCCCAGTGGTGACCAATACCTATCCCTTTTGCGCAGCATAGATGAAAAAAAACCCTCACTCTTTCCTGAGAAGTTTTAGAGTAGATATTTAGAGTTGATCCTTGAAATACCATATAAACATATAAACAAACATGTTTAAAGATTACAAATGTGGTGTTCAACTTGCTTTTATAATTATGAAGAGTTTAACATGTAATTAGATATTTTTTTCTGGAAGTTGGTGATTTCTTTAAGTATTAATTATGATTGAAATAAATTTTAAGTATTATGCCGTGATCATTTGCAGGGTCTAGATCTTAGAAAAAAAGCAAACATGGAGGGGAAGGAAAGACAGATGTTTCCTGATGATTTGTAATTTTTTTTGAGCTGCCAAGGCTATGGAAGCCTTTTTTTAACTTTTATTTAGTAAATATAAATTTCCAAAGTACAGTTTATGGATTACAATGGCTTTCCCCCCAAAAAACTTCCCTCCCACTCCCACTCTTCCCATCTCCCACTCCCTCTCCCATTCCATTCACATCAAGATTCATTTTCTTTTCTCTTTTTTTATTTTATTTTATTTTTGACAGGCAGAGTGGACAGTGAGAGAGAGAGAAAGGTCTTCCTTTGCCATTGGTTCACCCTCCAATGGCCGCTGTGGCTGCCGCGCTGCAGCTGGCGCACCACGCTGATCTGGTGGCAGGAGCCAGGTACTTATCCTGGTCTCCCATGGGGTGCAGGGCCCAAGGACTTAGGCCATCCTCCACTGCACTCCTGGGCCACAGCAGAGAGGTGGCCTGGAAGAGGGGCAACCGGGACAGAATCCGGTGCCCCGACCGGGACTAGAACCTGGTGTGCCGGCGCCACAAGGCAGAGGATTAGCCTAGTGAGCAGCGGCACCGGCCCCAAGATTCTTTTTCAATTATCTTTATATACAGAAGATCAATTCAGTATATATTAAGTAAAGATTTCATCCGTTTGCACCCACACAGAAACACAAAGTGTAAAATACTGTTTCAGTACTAGTTATAGCATTACTTCACATTGGACAACACATTAAGGACAGATCCCACATGAGATTTAAGTACATAGTGATTTCTGTTGTTGACTTAACAATTTGACACCTTGTTTATGGCATCAGTAATCTCCCTAGGCTCTAGTCATGAGTTGCCAAGGCTATGGAAGCCTTTTGAGTTCGCTGACTTCGATCTTATTCAGACAGGGTCATAGTCAAAGTGGCAGTTCTCTCCTCCCTTCAGAGAAAGGTACCTCCTTCTTTGATGGCCTCATTCTTTCCACTGGGATCTCACAGAGATCTTTCATTTAGGGTTTTTGTTTTTTTTTTTTTTTTTGGCCAGAGTGTCTTGGCTTTCCATGCCTGAAATACTCTCATGGGCTCTTCAGCCAGATCCGAATGCCTTCAGGGCTGATTCTGAGGCCAGAGTGCTGTTTAGGACACCTGCCATTCTATGAGTCTGCTGTATATCCTGCTTCCCATGATGGATTGTTCTCTCCCTTTTTGATTCTATCAGCTAGTATTAGCAGACACTAGACTTGTTTGTGTGATCCCTTTGACTCTTAGACCTATCAGTGTGATCAATTATGAACAGAAATTGATCACTTGGACTAGTGAGATGGCATTGGTACATGCCACCTTGATGGGATTGTATTGGAATTCCCTGGCACGTTTTATAACTCCACCATTTAAGGCAAGTCCGATTGAACATGTCCCAAATTGTACATTTCTTTAGTAGAATATATAGGGTGTGTGTGTGTGTAGTGAGCAATAAATTTTTAATAGAATTAAGGGAGAAAGCCATCTCAAAAAATGAGTTGGGTGATTGACCAGTCTGTGCTGCTAGTTTCTAGTTCTTGCACCCCTTCAATCAAGAAGCTTTTCTAAGCCCATTACTGCAACAAGTGATGCTCACCCCTCTTATCATCTCAAAGTAAAAGCATCAACATGTAGCTCCTTACAGAAAAGCCAAAGATCCATGATAGTAAGAAAAAATGCAGTAATGAAGTTAAAATGGACAGAGTTCAGGTTTAGCACAGATTTTTTTTTTGATTGGGAGATGACAACCTTAAGCATTATTTCTAACGCCTGATTATTTACTAGATTCCATGTTATAGGCCTTGGAGAAATTTGCCATTCCATTATAAATAATTTTAGCAGAGTTGACTCACGTTTGAAAATAGTTTTTGAAGATGCAGAATTTTGGCTTCTGAAAATAAGAACACATTTACTCATTCGTTGCTGTATCTTAACCTGGTATAGAAAAGCCGCCAACATATTAAGGGGGGAGGCCTCCATGTCATTCAGGTACATGTTGGCAGGTGTCAGATTGTCAGTCCTTCTTGGTCTTCCTGCACACACTCAAGCTATCAGAATCAATTTTTTTTCCCTCATTGAAACCCATTCCATCATCTTCTGAACATATTGATCTTCAGTCATGCACATACTCATCATACTCTTCATGAAGTTTCTGCCTTCAGGCCTCTCCTTCTCATTATTTCTATATTGGTCACTCTGTCCTCACAGCTGATACCAATCACACTTCTTACAAGTGCATTTCAAAGGCATTGGAGCCTCTGGTGTTTCACTCACAGGAAAACAACACTGGCTCTCTCCTTTGTCCCTACAGTGTAGATTCACTTAGCTTATTTAATTCGACTGCTAGTTGACGTAAAAAAAAAAAAAAAAAAAACTTTTGGAAAAGTCCATGCATTTTTAACCCCTCCCCATGTTGCCTTTTCACCCCATACACAAGTGAAAAGACAGAAGTTTCACATAAAAAGCATACAGAACAATTGTGCCACATAACAAAGAAAGGATCAATATTAATCATGACCTGTAGTCATGCCACCTTTGCCTATGATCATCTCAGAGCTCCTGAGAGGGGCTCAGCTGGATGCAATTTTTAATGGAGGACCCTGTGGGAGAGCCAAGAGGTGGTCAGAAGCACGTCTGATGATACTGTTTGTGACCTTGCATTCTGGCGGTTTGGCAGCCCTGCCTTTCCAAGGAAGATCGTGTGTGTTCACGGGTATTTTGCGTGGAAATTCTCCCAAGATCATTACTAGTCTATTGTGATAAGCATGGACTGATATCTTCCTCACCTACTGGATAGATTCTTTAAGATATGTAGTTCAAAGAGATTAAAGAAAAATAATAACAATAATAGTTAAACCTGATTGAGATTGTTATGATGCCAGCTGCTGTGCAGGCTGCTCCATCTCATTAAATTTTCAATCATGCAAATTAGCTTCTATCCACACAGTATAGGTGAGGAAGTTGTGGCTTACAAACAGCAAGCATCATAATTCATCAATTTTGAGATGTACTTTTTTCACATTTTAACATCTCTGAAATTGGGCTATGTCTTTCTATTGATGCAGCTTTTGAAGTTAACTGGAAGTTTTGTTTTATTTTTCTGAGGGATAGAGACAACATAAGTATTGGTACTTAAATCTTGCATTCAAAGGAAGTTTAAATTTCACAAAATATATTACCATGCCCAAGGTCATTTGATTAGTATGTGGCAGAGCAGCCTGGAAATCTCATTCTTTGTTCTCAACCATTACACCTCTAAGAAAGGGAAAATAGAAACCAGGTTGAAGCACTCTAGCATGTTGTTGAATTTGTGACCTTCTTTCCACTGGAAGAGTTGGCATTGATAAAGGTTTTCTAAAGACCTTTGCTATTCTGGCCCCAGTTTTTAGGCAGAGCAATTATGCAGGTTAATGGAAGCTATCTCAGCAGCACTGGATGGAGAAGGATAACCTTGGAAGCTCCTTTCTGTTTTCAGTCTTTCTGATTCTCATATTTGATATGAAGATAAGGAGAGGACCTTAGAATCTCTTTGCATCCTCTTTGTCTTTAGAATCTTGTGTCCTCTGAACCTTTTCTACACTGTCATCTGCAGTCCCCAGCAGTCCTTGAATATACAGGTTATCCTCCCAGGATTTATAACCTAATTAATCAAAGACAAGGGCAGCCATCTCTTTGCTTGGGGACTGATAGTTTTCTGTTACACATTAGGGAAGGTGTCTCAGAAGGCATTTATCTTTCTTTACTTGCCATTCACATTGAGGAGTGAGAGAGTGAGAAAAGCAATAAATGGTTTCTCCTCTTCTAAGTGTTTCAGCATCTTTTGTATGGCTTCTCATGTTCCTCTGCCTCCTGTTTTAGTAGCACTTCAGAATGTCTGCCAGTCTGTTGTAGAGACAGTTTATTGGCTGTGATATTGAGAAACATGCAACTTATGTTTCTTAACTTTTTTCCTGCTGTATTTTCCTTTCCAAATTAATACCACAAATGGCAACCATTTAAAAAGTGGGAACTTGTCAAGAGAACTGGAAAAAATATCACCCAATCCCAGACTCCCATGATATGATGTTAATGAAATATTTTGGTATGCTGAAACCTCAATTTAATACTGTCCTGGTAAGTAAAGCGGTCTTGTGATGAATATCTTAAAGTCACAAAATCCCTTGAAATATTACCAAAAATAGAGTCTATAATAGCAAATTTCATCTTGGCATACATTGTGTAAATAATTCCAAACAGTAGTACTCTCCTTATCGAAGATCAATCTCACATTCGTTGTGATATCAAAGTTCTTATTAACCTTTGATAAAGGTGCATACTGATCTTGATAATCTTCATGCAACTGGATCATTTGTCACCAGGTGGATATTCTTAAAACCAGAAATTAAATGCCAAATTATACTCTGATAACAGCTTTTCTCATCACAAAACTCTTTTGTTTATGATTTGCAGGTGTTTCAGAATTTTCAAAACTGTGCCAATCTTTCTACCTATTCTTTGCCTGGGATTATTTCTTTTATCCAATTTGTGAAAAGATAAAGAGCAAATTCCCATTTGAAAGGAGTTTGATTGTTTCCAAACAGAAGTTGTTTCTTGATTCATCTCCCTCTGGCCTGACTTGTACTTTCTCATCACTTGTCTGCCATCCAATTAATACACATCAGTTTTGTTTTGTCACCTCTGTTGAGAAATGTGATTGAGTGATTAGTCCAATTTTATGCTATTATCTAACACATCACACATATGTAATTGAAACAAAATGCTGCTGAATATGGAGACTTGCTTCGATAATTTCTCACAAGGAATTGCTATAAACTCCATCAGAAACAGAGAGGACTAGGGTCACCTACATAAAATGTGGGGCTAAGTACAAATAAATAAATAAATAAATAACCAAGTCCTCACCCAGAGATGAGAAATCCAGTCTCCTCTTCCTGTAGTCTGGATTTAGTTGCCTTCCGAGGGATTTCAATTCTCTGGCAATAGACATCTGAATTGGGGATGAGCAAGAGTCAACATCTGATTGCATTGTGAAGCTGCAGCCACCCAAATTCCTACCCAACCTGCTTGTACCTGCCCGCAGAACTCCTCCCTACACACCTGAAACCAGACCAAGGCACTGCCACCCCATACACAGGGTGCAACTGCAGAGGGCCAGGGATGAGGTTTGGAGGAAAAAGCAGAGAATCCAACCAGGGTAGGCAAGGCATGCTGTGGGTGGGACCCTAGATTTATGGCATGTGTTCCATTAGCCCCTTGGATTTCACATATAAACTAGGAACTCAGAGATAAAATAATTAAGAATGTCAAGACAGTGGCCATCAAACTTCAAACCCATTGCAATAGTATTGGTTAAATGCCCATGAATCCATCCCTGAAGATAACTGTTCCTTCTGTTGTGAATCATACAATTTGATACTATGTATTTTGCTTAATTATTCAAATATTTGTTCACAAACATTTCTCCTGACTAAAGCAGTATAATGGAAGGAGTTCTATCTTTCTTTGAATTTCTATTATATTTTTATAGCTGCTGTACTGCTTATTAATTGGACAGTCACCAAACAATAAAAACTTAAGAATCAAGGACTTTTACTTAAATTTTGTCTTCTAGTTTATTTAATTCAAGAACTGGAAAATTATATATGTATTATTTTCTAATATCTGCTTGAGTATCTCATCAATTTTTAGGTTTAAAGGATCAGAAAGAATATAGGAAGTTGGTTATTGTCATTTAAGGCTATGCTGTGTTTACGTTTTTAATTTTTTGATATCTATTTTCCTGAAAGAGAGACAGAGATGGAGAGTAAGAGAGGGAGAGAGAGAAAGAGATAGAGAGAGAGAGAAAGAGAGAGAGAGCGCTTCTTTCTTCTGGTTCAATTCTGGTTCAAGCCCCCAAAGCCAGCAACAGCCAGCGATGGTTCAGGGCTGAAGCCAGGAGCCAGAGACTCAACTTAGGACTTGCACATGGGTGGCAAGAGCATGATTACATGTGTCATTACCTACTGCCTCCCAGTGTCTGCATTAGCAGGAAGCTAGAATCCGGAGCCAGAATCAGGCATTGAATCCAGATACTCAGATGTTGAGTGTGGGTGTCCCAACCAGAGTCCTAATCACTAGACTAAATGGACACCCCTGTGCTATGTTTTGAGTCAGTAGTTTTCAATACTGACTACATATTTTAAGCATTCAGAGGAGAATTCTTTTATACACATTATATATGGAATCCTACCCTAGAGATTCTGATTTAATTGACTGGGAGATGAAGGTCTGGTCATTTTTATTTTTGAAAAGATTAGAGGAGGGGCTGGCACTATGGCTCACTTGGTTAATCCTCTGCCTGCCGTGCTGGCATCCCATATGGGTGGCGGGTTCTAGTCCCGGTTGCTCCTCTTCCAGTCCAGCTCTCTGCTGTGGCCCGGGAAGGCAGTGAAGAATGGCCCAAGTACTTGGGCCCCTGCACCCACATGGGAGACCAGGAGGAAGCACCTGGCTCCTGGCTTTGGATCAGCGTAGCTCTGGCTGTAGCTGCCATTTGGGGTGTGAACCAACGGAGGGAAGACCTTTCTCTCTGTCTCTCTCTCTCTCTCTCACTGTCTAACTCTATCTGTCAAATAAAAACAAACAAACAAACAAAAAGATCAGAGGAAGTTAATAGAATAACAGAGAGGGGGTGATGCTGATAGATAGCTTGGGCAGTCAACTGAAGCCTCATGCACATAACGTGTATGTGGGGCTTGGTCTGCTCAGAGTCATGCAGTTGGGTTCTGAGAGGCAGCCCCAAAAGAGCAATAGTTAGAAGAGGCCCAGGCACAAAATGCAATGCCTCTTATGACCTTGCCCTAGATATCCCAAGCATCACTTCTGTCACATTCTATTTGTTAAGCAAATCACTGAGGCCATTCCAGATGCATGAAGAGAAGGGCTAGACTCTACCACTTGTTGGTGGAGTGTTGAGATCATAGAAGAAAAAAGCACGTGGGGTGTAAAATACTGTTGTGGTTATCTTTGAAATATATGACCTGCCACAGAGCATTGTGGAGTTTTTGAAGTAATTTTAGGTGGAACTGATATTAGGCAAAAAACAAAATATCAATGAAGCATTCCAACACGTGGTTTGTTTTCATTTCTCTCAATTGATAAACTAAGTTTTTAAGAATTCCCAGTCTGATTCTTAACTCTGATGGTAAAATGTCTATTCATTTCTAAACATCATTGAGATGGTAAAAGTACACAGCTATTTTTTTTCAATGAAAGCAATATTTAATCAAATGTAAAAATCCTTTTCTCCTACCATATTTTCCTTCCCATCCTCACTTCAGTAAAGACAATATATAAAATCTAGGATTTGGAAGACTAGTCAGCCCAACTCTCTAGTTTTATTTTTGTGTATTTAGAAAGATGGAAAACTCAAAGCCTCAAATTTATGAAAAACTACTTTGGCATGACATCTTGGTAACCACCACTTCAATTAAGGTACTTAAAATCCTTTGTTCAAATTGACTCACTCCACCTGCCATCCTTACATGCCAACAGGTGCTTAACCAAGCCTGTCTGGCTTCTGGTCTTTTTTGAGTGGACAGTGAGAGAGAGAGACAGAGAGAAAGGTCTTCCTTTTGCTGTTGGTTCACCCTCCAATGGCCGCTGCGGCCGGTGCATCACACTGATCTGAAGCCAGGAGCCAGGTGTTTCTCCTGGTCTCCCATGCGGGTGCAGTGCCCAAGGACTTGGGCCATCCTCCACTGCACTCCTGGGCCATAGCAGAGGGCTGGCCTGGAAGAGGGGCAACCGGGACAGAATCCGGCTCCCCGATCGGGACTAGAACCCGGTGTGCCAGCGCCGCAAGGTGGAGGATTAGCCTAGTGAGCCCCGGTGCCAGCCATTCTGGTTTTTCTTGATCATGATAATGTTTTGAAATTTTGCCAAAGAAGACATTCAGATTGAGTTGTTAGAAGCACAATAGTATTATTTTGAATGTGCATGTTCACTCAAAGTTGGAAAATAGCATCATTTTTATATTGTTTATATTGGTTCAGATTTTTATATTGTCCGTGTAGCAACCTAAACTTGTTTAGGCAACCTAAAATGAGTGTACAGTATAACTCATCTATGGACATTTTATGTGACTTTGAGGAGCTTTCATCTTCATTGAGAACATGCACACTAAATGCAGGCCATGAGAGCATTAGTGCCTTCATTTTGTGCCAGTTAAATTTACCCTTACCTCATATTTTCTTTTCAAGAACTATGAGCTATAATTAGTGGAATCCTTGGCCAGTAAGTATTAAGTTGTTCCATTCATGTCATGAGCAAAGATTCAGGCATAGGAGAAAATAGTGGAATTATCTGTACTAAAAATCAAAAGGAATTACTGATACAGTCTAGAGGTGTTCGTCGCCTGTCACTCTCAGCATTTTTTCGAAATGAGAGCCTCCTTAAATACTTTCACATGAGTTTGAAATTTTTCCTTGTCTTTTTTTTTTTTTTTTAAAGAAAAAACATCAGCACTCTTTATCCCTACCCCCACCGCCACTTCACCTTCACATCACTTTGGCTTTTTTAAATGCAAAGATAAACTCCTTCCCACTCCCCACTTTTCAGTGTGTCCTTAAGTGAAAGACCACCTTCTTCACTTCAATAGCATTCATAATAATCACAAAAAAGTATACACTCATGGACCTAATCCAGATCTATGGAATCAATATACTGCCCACAAATCTGCATTGGGGCAAGTGTGCCCAGATGATTCTCACAAGAACTTTATTTTTTTTAAGAATTATTTATTCATTTGAAAAACAGTTCTGGAAACAAAGAGATATCTTCCATCTGCTGGCTCACTCCCCAAATGGTCACAAAGGCCAGGGCTGTACCAGGTTGAAGCCAGGAGCCTTGAACTCCATCCAAGTCTCCCACATGAATGCAGGGGCTCAAGGATGTAAGGAATCTTCTGCTGCTTTCCCAGGCATATTAGTAGGGAGCTGGATTAGAAATGGAGCAGCCAGGATTCAAAACAGTACCCATGTGGCATGCTGGTGTGGAAGGCGGCATTTCAACCTACTGCGCCAAAATGCTGGCCCTGTAAGAACTCTTGATACCTAATACTTTATTGCCTACTGCATGGAGGGCAGCCCTAACATCTGAAGATGGACATTCACTGAGGGCTTCTTAAAAATGCAGCAGCTTAGTCTCCAGCCTAGAGCTACTGAATCAGAATCTGCATTTTAACAACATGCCCTGGTGATTAGTATGCACTTAACACGAAAAGCACTGGTATAGACAGAGGGTAAAGTCAAAATCCTGAGCATGTCAAACATGGCTTAGCTTAATGATTACTGCCTACATCTCCAGCTCCTTCTACCTTCTCTTTGCATGTGCATACTCCACTTGAACCATCCAACTATGAAGATGAATCTTTTGAAAAGTAGACACTTTACTGTTCTTGAACTATAAAACAGCAATTTCTGTGGCTTGATTTAAGTATGTGCACTTTATTTTATACAAATTGCTATTTCAGAATTGTTTGCCTTTAGACATGTGGAATTCTGCTGAAATGACTTTTCTTGCATGGGCTATCATTAATTCTTGAGACTAACCCTTCTATAAAGCTTGCTTTGCAGCTGCACACCTGTGATCCTGTTTCCATGTGCCTATTGCTCACTGCCATGCTTTGCATATATAAGATGCTCAAGTAATGTTTGTTAAATGAATTTCCAATTTTCTTATGTTAACTGTATTTTGCAACACAAAAAATTCACTATTGGTGGTACAAGATTTTATTATGATTTCTTCATAACCACTAATATTAAAACAAAACAGTAAAAAATTGTTTCCAAAATTTGATGTAAGTAAAAGTGATGCATGTTTTGTATAATGCAAAATATATGGCCCAAGATATAATCAATATGCTTATAATGACAAAAATTATATCTTTAAAGGAAATGCCCATATTAATGAGGTTGAACTCTATAACTCTGTAGTATGTTCTTTTTAAAAAGTGTTGACTCTTCTAAGATGGTACTAGGCATCCCTAATTTTGTCAGTTTTGGAAACTGCATTTTGTTGCTCTCCCTACTGACATGGGAAAGGGTTGGCAGGGCACCTTTGATTTTATTCCAGCATAAATGAGAAATTAGAGAGCATCTTTACATCTCAAGTTTATCTGCTGTGATACAACTATGACAAAGAACCAGCTTGGATCAGTTTCAGCTTGGCTAGAGAATACATACTTCACATATGCTCTTTGACTTTGGCAATGTTATTTTTCAGGATTTTCCTTTTTGTTGGCAGGTTTTTCTTTAGAGGAATGTATCCTTGACAAAAATGAGATCTTAATGAAACCTTAATTCAGATACTGCAAAATCGCACAGATACTCTATGGAAGAAAAAAAATGAAAGAAATTTTCATTTTGCACCAAATACTAACAGATAAATTTACCCCAAGTGCTTGGCCAAAGAATATCAGAATAGTTTGGATTATCCTTTTTAATATAGAATACTCTTTTATTTTTTCTTAAAAATGTAACATCTATCATAAAAACTATAAATCCTTCAGAATTATGGCAGAAAGTGCAAGTGCATGGAAGTAGCCACTGTTAACATTTTAGCATGTATTCTTTTTTTTAAAACTTTTATATAATGAATATAAATTTCCAAAGTACGATTTATGGATTACAATGGCTTCCCCCCCATACCGTCCCTCCCACCCACAACCCTCCCCTTTCCCATTCCCTCTCCGCTTCCATTCACATCAAGATTCATTTTCGATTATCTTAATATACAGAAGATCAGCTTAGTATACATTAAGTAAGGATTTCAACAGTTTGCTCCCACACAGAAACATAAAGTGAAAAATAATAGATGATTTTTTAAAATGATGATGAAATCAGAGCAGACCTATTGTCATGTTTGATCCCAATGAGAGTCAAGTTGGGAGTTGATAATTTCTTTTTTTTTTTTTTAACAGAGGATCAGTTTAGTATGCATTTTAGCATGTATTCTTCCAGATTTCATGCTCTGCAGATACTGTGATAGAAATGTTATCCATATTGTGAGCAATTGTGTGTCTAAAAGTCCCTGGAGAGAACCTCAGGCTTCCAGAATATACCTCCAGAGCATTGTCGACCAGTGGTTGCTGCTATCCTTGAATGTGAGCATAACACACACCTTAGTGTGGGGGAATGTACTGTTTCCTCTTTTTGTTTTGCATGTATATAAACATTATAACTATTTTATTAAGATATATTGATATCAGTGAAATATACAAACCTATTTTATGTTAATGAAATTACTCCAAAGTTTTGTTTAATTTCATGTTTATATTTTTTCTGTAATATTAAGAAATTTTAATATTTATTCTTTTTCAAGAACTGATTGTTTAATAGTTATTTCTCTTGCCAAAAGGGAAGAAAATTCCTAAATTGAGAGTACTGATGCTGAAAGAATCTTTGAGCTCTATTGTATGTATGCAAAGATACTGAAACTAATGAGCATGTTCTAGTGAGCCTAATTGGGCAAAAAAGTATGTTAATCTTTTTTCACTTTCATATTGTGAATTTATCTCTTTTTACTTTGAGAATAGTTCAATACTATTGTGCTTTTGTTGTTTTCTCATTTTTATGAGTTTATATCATGGTTGCTTAAAGTTTCATAATTATCTTAAATTACCACAACTGAAAATCCCTAATCTCCATTTCCTTTTCCAGTGTATGTGTGATTTACAGAAAATCTAGACCCATTTACACACACACACACACACACAGGTATTCACTTACAGATAATAGAAGCATATTTCCAGTTCAGGGTCAAGGCTTAAATATCTCAATTGATTAAACTTAATGAGAAGAAGGAATTTGAGACACTTGAGTTGAGGGTGTTATTCATAGATCCAATGATTATATGATAATTATAAAAAGTAGAACCAAATGACCTTTATCTGTGAAAGTCTCTAAAGAAGGGGAAAACCAAGTTATTTTTCTAGTGTAATGTTGTTTTTAAGTTGACTCCTAAAATGGACTGCTCATAATAATTACCCTGGAAAACTTTTGAAATGCAATTCATCAGAAGCTTTGGGCTAGGTTTAAGGCATGGATCAAGGTCAGAAATAAAATCACTTTGCTCAGCAAGAATATTACCCTTGTGACTGGAAGAATCTGAAAGGATACACACAGAATTTTTCCTTATGATTCTTTGTGTTTTATTTCCTTCTATCTTTTTAAGGTACTAAATTGGAAATTATTTTACCCTCTTTCTGATTATAAGTCTGTATTCTGAAGTGTCCATGGTACAGTTAATCTGTGTATATATTATGTTACATCTTACTTGAAATATTGGCTCAATTTGTAAAAGTATAGAGGAAATATCATTATTAAGCTGTTTACATTGCAACTGTGAAGACTGCCTTTGTGATGTCCCTTTTGAGTTCAGACTGTTACAGCTGTGGTGACTCTTGGCTCAATAGAAGTAAACCCATGGATGTTTCATTGATGGCTTGATAACTACCATGGAAACCGGGTATGGTGTTTTAACTTAATAACCATGTATACCATATACTGTCATACACAGGTTTGCTTCCTTCAAGGGACATTCATTTCTGAGGAATTGCACCCTGAGATTAGCTTTTTATGAAGGAGAGAAGCAGAATTCAATGAAAGAATTTAATGGGGTATACAGAGGGGCAAGTGGGAGATAAGGATGCTTTGCTTGGGTTTCATATAACACAGAAGAACTTTTTGAACAGGTGTCATAAAGTGGGTTTCTGGGAAATAGACTTTGATTCACAATCATGAGGTTGATTGAGAAATACTTTTGAGGAAGGCACAATGGGGAATGAGGGAATCAAATTCAGGTCATGGCTAAATGTGATGTAGTTGCAACAGAGGCTTAGCCAATCCTACAAAGAGTTTTGGAGCTGAGTTGGTCCTTTAATGTTAGCCCTACCTTGAAACAAAAGGAGACTGGCTTGGCCATTTTACTCCATCCCCATTGTGCTGCCCCATGCACACTTTACAGTCAATCAGTGGGTGATGGCTGCCTCTTAAGAGAGGACATGATCTTGGGCCCATAGCTCTCCTCTGTAGAGGATAATTCCTGGTTCAGGGCTCAGCAGAAAGTCCTCAGGCACTGACACTCCCAGCAACATGGGTTCAAGCCCCTCAGTTCTAAAGGGCAATCTGGACAGTACACCAGACCACCAACTGTGGACTTTAACACATCAAGAAGGAGAAAGCTACAACCAATGAAAATGTAGAGAGAGGACTTTCCAGACTAATAGATCATCATAGACAGGGGCCATGAGCAGAGGAAAAACTTGAATTTTTGAGGGAACTAAGAGTTTTCATGTGATTATGGTTCTTGCTACATGCAGAATGATTTTGGTAGGAATAGAAAAAAGTCAGAATATTATAATGTCCAAGGAAAGTGAAATTGTGACTGAGATGGATTGGTAACAATAAGTATAAAGAAAAGCATGTATTTTCAAAGTATGGTTGAATGTGGAATGATGTGAGGAGTCCAGAATAGTTCCAAAAATTTTTGTATTTTCCACAATACTTTGATTTCAGTAGGTAGGTGTGTAATGGTGCTATTTATTGAGATTGGGAATTTAGGAAAAAAGATTTCTGAAACCCATTATAAAAGAGTAATTGGACTTAGTATCAACAAAACTACAAATAAACCACACTTCTGTTACAACACTTTGCAACTCACGTGGCTTGCCTCCCCATTATCAAAGTAGATCACATTTCCTGAAAATCTGTAGAGTCATTATTGAGACCCACAAGAGAATCAGCCTGACAGCATAGACTTTGTGTCACTTCATATTCCAGAGCACCTGTATAAAATAAGAGCAGCAAAATTCCAGATGGTTCTGAATACTGTGTATGTCATAAATAGGACGTATTATCATGGACATCCATCACACACAAAAATCCCTTCTCATTCATTCCTTCACTCATTTTCTTTAACCTATAATTTATGAGAGACTGTCCTAAAGTTCTGGGACACAGTGCTGAACATGACAGAAAATGAAATGCCCATGAGCTTCTCCTGAGGCTTACAGTCTACTCAAGGGAAGAAGACAATAAACTAGGCAGTAAGTAGGAAAAGAAAATAATTTTGGAAAATGATTAATAAACTTAAAAACTGATAAGGGCTGTGTAATGGTGAGTGCCATGTGCCAAGGGAAGTGTATCATTTAAGAGGGTGGGCATGGAAGGCCTCCCTGAGGAGTGAGAGCAAGTTGATATATATATTTAAAATATATATACATTATTCATTTGTAAGCAGAGTTACACAGAGAGAGGAAGAGACTTGAGAAACATAAGGAGAGAGAGAGAGATATCTTCCATCTGCTGGTTTACTCCCCAGATGCCTGCAACAGCCAGGACTAGGCCAGTCTGCTAGGCTTACTTGCAGGAAACTGGATTGGAAGTGAAGTAGCAAGGTCTGAAAACAGGCACTCTGATATCTGATGTATGTGTCTCAAGCAGCAGCCTAACCTGAGAACTGAACAGTAAGAATGAGCCATTCTTCACGGATCTGGAGATCGCTCACAGCAAAGGGAAGGGAAAACGTATCTGCCCATACAGTGACAAACTGGGAATGTAAGAAGCAGAGGAAGCCCAGGCAAGGCTGAACACAGTGTCAGGGGAAGCACCAGCAAAGGGTGAAATTCAAAGTGTCAAACTTACACATTTACATTCTCAGGTTTATTGGGCATTTGATGGATAAAGAAGCCTGGGCTGAGAGCAGCCTGAGGAATGCCAAGGTGGAGATAGAGTGAACAGCACTAACCACAGGAGTGTAGTTCTCTAAGTCTGACTGATGGATTTCCATCGTGTCTCAGTAGTAGTAACTATTTCTAATCATTGAAATTACCGATACATCCGCTTAAGTTTAGTATGGCTTTCTTTGAGGATAAGTTTTTAAGTTTAGTGGAAAGACTTTAAATATTCTGTGTGTGTGTGTGTGTGTGTGTGTGTATTGAAACCAAGAAAATATATCTTCTTTAGGGGAAGGACTTTTCAATTTACCTTTTTCCTCCCCATAAATAAGGGGTGGCCACCTTTTTGAGAGCTCATGCCGGGTAGCTTGTAAAATATCTATTCTCAGGGCAGTACAACTCACCTAGAATGATCTTGTACCTCTGCATTCTCAACTCACTTTCCCCTTTTGGCTGTGCAGAATGTAAATTGTGTGAAGGTTATAGGGGGAGACACAAACTGCCTATGGAAATGCTTTTGAGGGCAGATTTTATCATGCCTGATAGAATGCCTGTGGTCTCTCATTGTGAAAACAGATCACTCTGATCCTGTAGTGTCGCTGGTACGGGTGTTGACTCTTTCTGGATAATTCTAAGAAAAGGGAAGTAAGATCAACTATGGCTAAAAATAATGCTGTGTGCTGCTGGTACCGTTGTTGTTTGTTCATGTACTAATTGACAGGCAGAAAACTAAACCTGTGTTTTGAATAATTAGAGGGGAAAATGTTGAATGCCAAAAATACCCACCACCTATGAAATACATGTGTGTATAAATTCCCCTTACTCCTTGGGGTGGTCATCCAAGGATGATTTTTTTTATGATGTAGGGTGCTTTTCTTTCTTAGATCTGCTTATTTGCATTTTAACATTCCTAAATTATAGGAAGTGTCTTAAAGTTTTAAAATAATGCCTTATCCAAAGCAAGCAAGAAAATAGGGGCTGTTGAAATCAGAAACTGAGGAAGACCAGATTTGGAATGACTTAGTACTTTTTTACCAAAGTTTAAAAACATTTTCTTTTTGTAAGCTGACTTGTGATTTACAAGGTGATAGTAATGGAAGTTTTGGTTCAGGCCAGTCTAACTGTGTAGGAATTTGAAATCTGTACCCTCTGGAGTAGAGCAAACACCTAAGAAGTTGAAATGGTACCTGGGTGCACAAAGAAAAGTGAATATGACCATAAATTTTAAGGATTTGTGGACTAGAGCCAATTTGCAAAACATTTCTGAGTCTTCAGTGATCTTATTAAAATGCAGACTCACACACAGTGTGCTATAATGATATGCATTTAAGCACCAACTTTGTATGCCTCCAAGTCTGTTAGTCGCATCTGCCAGAGAGGTTAAAATATAACATCCTATTATTTTACTTAATAATTATTTTATGCTTGAGCATTAACATGCTTTGTTACTGGTTCACACTTAACATCATCATATGTACACATATTATATTCATGGTCTTTGGAGACAGGATACTTTATAAATTTAAGACACAAATATGTACCTATTATTAATGTAGAGCTTCCAGAGTATATTTATGATACATGATATTTTTCTTTGCTCTTTTAGAATGATTGATTTTTGTCTCAATGTAACTTTTATGGTTAGATTGAATGATGGTTTTCTCTCTCAGAGGTATCAGTGCAAACATTTCTAACTGCCCGAGGCAGTCATGAGCCACAACAAGCTCCATATTTAAAATGCTTCCCCATGTAACTGCATAATAATGTCACCTGGTGATAAACAGCAAAGAGCTACAAAAGGAAATTCTACAAAAAATAGTATTATTTTTACTGAGCTAATGCTGCAACTCTGTCAATTAAGCTTTTCAAGGTAGATGAAAACATTTGTTTTCAAATTAAATCACTCAGCAAATTTTAGGAAAACTCAGCAAAACTCAGAATGCCATTTACTAAAGAGGCAGCCATATTTTTGTTTTTGTTTTTGTCTTTTTTTGCCAGGCAGAGTTAGACAGTGAGAGAGAGAGTTATAGACAGTGAGAGAGAGACAGAGAGAAAGGTCTTCCTTCCATTGGTTCATTCCTCTAATGGCCGCTACGGTTGGCGCTACGCCGATCCGAAGCCAGGAGCCAGGTGCTTCTTCCTGGTCTCCTTTGTGGGTGCAGGGCCCAAGCATTTGGGCCATCCTCCACTGCCCTCCCGAGCCACAGCAGAGAGCTGGACTGGAAGAGGAGCAACCGGGACTAGTACCCGGCACCCCAACCGGGACTAGAACCCAGGGTGCCGGCGCTGCAGGTGGAGGATTAGCCAAGTGAGCCACGGCGCCGACCCTCTATGTTCTTTTTAAGCACAAATGATCAGAGACTATCTGTGGCATTTAGTGGTTCCCCAGGTATTAAAAATTTGTTAATGCAAAGGAAGTACAGCACTATCAACTGGAGGAAGGTCAAAGAAGATAATAAATGAAACAGAAATATTAAAACATGGAATAATTGTTCAACAAGATATATCATAAAGAAAAAAGAAAGTGAGAGTGAGAGATGATAAATGTGAATTGGTAAATCTTTTCAAATTTGTATTTCAGGTTGAGCTCTGATTTACTATAAGTGAAAAAGCTTCAACAATGAAGTAAAAGCATTTTCTATATAGATTAATATGATGCCGGCAGTTTAGACACAGAATGATAATTTAGTAAAAAACAAGTATCAACCTAATATGACATTTTAGGAATTACCTAAAAATCTATTTTTATAACTCTTCAAAGGTATTTGTTTATTTTTATTTCTTTGAGAGGAGAGGGAAAGCGAGAGAGACATTGTGAGAGAGAGAATGTTTTGTCTGCTGGTTCACTCCCCTAATGGCTGCAATGGCTAGGGCTAGGCCAGGCTGAAGCCTGAAGTCAGAACTCCCTCTGGGTCCCTCACCTGGGTGGCAGGAACTCAAGTTCTTAGACCATGATCTGCTGCTTCTCAGGATACACATTACCAGGATGCTGGATCAGAGATGGGACTTGATCCAAACCACTTTGATGTAGGATGTCCAAAAGTGGCAGGTTTCCAACAGTGGCAACTTAACCCACTATTCCACAACACCAGCATCTATTTTAAAAGTTATATGCACTTGAAATTACTGCCTATTTATTAATAATGTAATCAAAACAAGCTTATCTTCCAAAAAGAAAAAAAATCATGAAACTATCTATAGTCACACTTTGCCAACCTGTTGTCTAATGATTGAGTCCAGGTTCTTGTCTTTGGTGCAAGAAAGAATTCAAGAATGAGAAGTAAAGATTAGTAGATAAATAATAATTATTGTTAACAAATAAAATACACACATTTGAGAGTGAGCTGTGCCCCATGAGGTTTTGGTTTTCCCTTTGATATGACCTCAAGAGAGCAAAGGAGTTGAATATTCATAGGAGGTGGTAATTGGGGTAGAGTTTGGGTACTACCTATTTTCTTGCCTTTTTAGGAAGTTCCAGAATTGTCATGGCATAAGGTACATGATGGAACATTGTGGGGATGTGGTCAGTAGCTGTGTTGGATATTTTCAGCTGGTGCCATTTCTGGGGGGTGATTTTGCAGAAATATTGGGGAGGGATTGAGTGTAGCAGTTGGAGTTGTAGGGAGGGGCTGGTGACCTCAGCTCTCACCCTGAGGGCTACTTGCTTATCTAATCTAATCTGTTTCCTGACTTTCCCAACACTGTCTTCACTGGGGCACTGAGGGCTTGCTTCCATACCTTGCCTAATATTTGTCACTGTTGACCCTTACTGGTATTGGATTCTGTTTTTAGGTTCCCTACTTTCTGCTTATTAATATTTGTTTCCAAATTAATATGATTTCCTTACCTAATGGATATTTGTATCCTTGAAAACAACAATGACAACAACAGAAAACCACAACCAAGGCATCATCAGACAAACATGTTTGTCCCCATGGAAGCTGGTGGAATGATTTGCTGCCTCTATCCTTTCTGTCCCCACCAAATTACTATGTTGAGATCTGCTACTTGGGCTTATACAGCTTGACCTCCGTCTCTCTACAGAGAATTGAACTGTCAGCCTTTGATATCACAGAATAATTTAGGTGATGAGGTTTTATTTTTTTTCTTCTCAGAGGATCATACTAAAAAAAAAAACTACTTTCAACAGAGATAAACCTCAAATTCTGTAAGAATACTAAGAACAGTGCCCCTTTCAAAATGGCATTTCTGAAATAAGTGAACAGTTCGTGTAATAAATTTGAGAGAGAAGTTTCTCTCAGAAGCATTAATGGCAACAAGATAATTAACCTTCCAGGGAACAGAAGATTGAGAGACATAGGACTGTGTCTGATTCAAAGTAGATAGTGAAAGTACTTACAAAGCAAAGCATTTTAGTTATTTATATTAGAGGGGATAAGAAAATCAGATGCTGGACTGGAGGTCACAAAGGAACACTCTTTCTAGGAAGTTTAAGTTTGAACCCGAGTCCTGGAAAAAAGATTCAGAAGTAGTAGTGAGTTTGTAACAAATGTCCTCCAATTGTTACCAGTCCACCACTGTGGGGTATAACCTGCAAATACAGGGTGACCAGGTTAGCACACAGGTGGTGATTGAAATAGTTTGGCCAGTTAGGCCAGTTGTTTGGCAGTCTTAAAATAAAAAGACTAGAAGAGTAGATTTAAAGAGACAACAGATTGAATAACAGCTACTAAAAATTCAAGGTAATGTCAACTCCCCCTATATCCAGGAGAAGGCAACAAGTAGCCCAGTATTTGCCAAGTTTGAACAGAAGTTGAGCATTTGTGATTCTCTGCTGTTTATTTACTTCATGGGAAGTGGAACAAAATTTAGTTATCCAGGTTTCATAGAGCTTAAAACTAACACAATGCTGGAGTCCATATGTAATAAAAATAATACAAAATTTTGAATACAGAAGTATTCTAGGACCTTGGCAGAGACATGTGAAAGTGAGAAGGGCTGAAGCTTAAGTCTCCAAAGTTGCTTGATAAATCTGTCTCTGAATATGAGGATGGTGTCCCTGTCAGTGTTAAAGGAGGAAGTGAGAGCTGTGGAAACAGTAAGAGCTGTGGGAACAGGTAAGGAGTTGATTCTTGGGTTGGGGATTGTGGTGTGGCAGTTGCTTAAGATGCCCGCATCCCATCTTTGAGTACTTGGTTTAAGTCCCAGCTCTGCTCCCCATCCAGTATCCTCCAGGTGCACACTCAGGGGGGCTGTAACTGATGGCCCAAGTACTTGAGTCCCTGTCACCTCCTTGGAAGACCTGGAATGAGTTACTGGTTCCTGGTTTCCTGCCCTCACTTTGCAGGCAATGGGAGAGTAATAGACGATCTCTTTTTGTCTGTCTGTCTGCCTTTCAAATAAAATGAAAAATAATAAATTTGGAAAATTAAGGCAGGGAACAGTTGACTTCAGATGGAATAGTGGCAAACAAGATGGAATGTTAGTGTCACCTGAGGGACTTTTAAAGGTGTGTATACAAATTGCCAGGGATGTTTATTATCTGTCACTTATCCAATTCTAAAGTGTAATCAAGTTTGAAAACTACAAAATAGTTAAAAATAGTGGTGGTGAAAATACTATTTTTCCAACTGTTCGTGGAATATCTACTTGTGTGAAAAGATGTTGTAACTATTTCAAACACTTTGGATGTGTTAATGTTTTTAGTACCCGTCACCTGCAGAAGTACATGTACTAGCATCCTCTTAAAAATGAAGATTCTGGAGGCCGGTCCTGTGGCATAGTGGATGAAGCCTCAACCTGCAGTGCCAGCATCCCATATGGCTGCTGGTTCTAGTCCTGGTGCTCCACTTCCAATTCAGCTCCCAGCTGATGGTCTGGGAAACCAGTGGAACATGGCCCAAATGCCTGCACCCATGTGAGGGACCCAGAAGAAGCTCCTGGCTCTTGGCTTCAGTATGGTCCAGCCTGGGCCATTGCAGCCATTTGGGGAATGAACCAGCAGATGGAAGACCTCTCTCTCTGTCTCTCCCTCTCCCTGTCTCCCCCTCTCTCTCTCTGTAACTCAGCTTCTCAAATAAATAAATCTTTTTTTAAAAAAATGGGGATTCTGAGATGTGAATAAGTGCCTTAGTTCATCTGGCAAATATCTAAATTCTAGCCTGACCTGCCTCATATTTCTACCTCCATGGGTGGCAGCATCTTTGAGAGGACCAGAGAAAGTCCAGGCCCAAATAGAATGAGCCAAAGAGCTAACTGGCTACTACTTAATTGGCTGGTAGCCAATCAATATTTGGAAGTCAAAGACACACAAATAGAGGTGACTATTATTATTTCTGCACCTCAAAATTGTTCTTGTGAAAGCTGATATTTTCTCCCTTTTATCCTCTCCTTCTCACCTCCATGGCCTCAACATTGAAGGTTAAATTCACCGGCAGGAATAGTGGCCCAAGTCTTCCTTAACGCGTTTTCTCTTGATACATTTTGGATGTTCAGAGATGTTTCCTTGCCTCCTGTGTAGGGATCATCACTTTCTTGTGGTTATGCCTTCCCATCCCCTCTCTCTCTACTCAACTGAGGACTAATGGCATGTGCTTGTATTTATCTAGTGTATACATGGACACCTTCCTCACAATTTGTACTTTAAACTTGGAATTTTTGCTACCAAAATGAAGAATTTGCAGCTTCTCTCAATTTCTGATAGCACTTAACATTAAATTACTTGCTCATGTTTGCATAACTCCTTTTCTTCTGATAATTGGACAATTCCATATCCTGAGGACTGACTGAGTCCTTACCCAGACCAAGGGCAGTTTGAGAATTATCACCCAATACTTCACTCAAAATCACCTGCAGATACGGATCACCAATCCATGCTGATAGAGCAAGTTTATGCACCATGTTTTACCCATCTAGATTCCCTATTGGGAAGTGAAATTCAGGGTTCCTAACTTGCCAGGATATGGAAGAATTCCTATGGTGCCTATAACTTGGGGATTCCTCTGGTTCTGTTACTCCCTGAGCAGATAAATAGGCAGGTGAGATGTAGGGAAAGGAGCTTAGAAGGTGAAGGTCAAGTATTGGATCCAGCTGTGGCTCTGTCACTTTCTAATTATGCAACTATGGAAAAGTTTGTCTCTTAGTCATTTTGTATATAAATTGGAAATGAAATGCTTACCTGATCTGATTTTCAAATATGGTAACATGAAAAACTATTTAAATATTATTGGCATATGAGGATGTCTGGTACATTTTCAAATATTGTTTTTAAATGAAGGTGCTTCATATTTTAAATAAAATGTCTGATATTACATTCTTTAATAGAAGTTCCCTTTCTGAGAAAAAATCTTTTTTAAAAAAAAGTTTAGTGACCCTGGTTATAGCTCTCTTGTGAGATTTCACTAAGCTGTCAGAGAAAGCAGCACACATTTTTGAGGGTTGAAATGTAGATTTAGAGATTCCAGATATTGCTAAGTTTTCTCACTCCCTGCTCTTTGATTTAAGGTCCACAGTCAGAACTGATACATAAATCAAGAGAAATTGTTAAGAAATATCTCAATCCTCCTTTCTTGTTAGTGTACCATATATTGTCAGTACTGATACATGCATGACATCTAATTTCTCTTTTATGAGGTGAAAAAGTACTCTTTTTTTGCTTTTTGGTAATCAGTTAAATAAAACAATTATATTCTGTACAGGAAGAAGGAATTAAAATATGCTTCTTTATTAGAAATATATATATATATATATATATATATTTTTTTTGACAGGCAGAGTGGACAGTGAGAGAGAGAGAGACAGAGAGAAAGGTCTTCCTTTTCCATTGGTTCACCCCCACAATGGCCTCTGTGGCCGGCGTGCTGCTATGATCTGAAGCTAGGAGCCAGGTGCTTCTCCTGGTCTCCCATGCGGGTGCAGGGCCCAAGCACTTGGGCCATCCTCCACTGGCCTTCCAGGCTACAGCAGAGATCTGGACTGGAAGAGGAGCAACCAGGACAGAATCCGGCGCCCCGACTGGGACTAGAACCCAGTGTGCTGGCACCGCAGGTGGAGGATTAGCCTATTGAGCCACGGCGCTGGCCAGAAATATATATTTTAGGAAAAGACACAAGGGAAAGTAGTATAGACATTATATATTTATTCATTAGTACAACATTTTATTTTTGCCATTTCAAAATTATGCTTTTATTTTTATGTATTTAGATTTAATTTTTGGGTTAATATATTGTGATAATTTTATCTAAAACTTTTTAAAAATTATTTTTAAATTTAGGATTAATATGCAAACTTGCTAAAATGCTGTTACTGAGTGCCTATTGTGTTCTAGGAATTGCTCTGTTGGAGAAATTAGAGTGAACCATCAGACAGAAACCCCTGCCCTCATCTAACAAATTGCATGAACAATTTATGGTATAAAACATGAAGATAGATTTTACCCTTATTTTCATTGTATGCCTATGATGACCAGGTAGTATATATTTGAAAGTTTTTCATAACATGTTTCTCCTAATTCATCTAATTAGATCTTCATAGCAAATTTGTTAGGACATAATTACTTTTAAACTATTTTTATTCTGATTTATTTATTTATTTGAAAGAATGAGAGAAAGAGAGAGAGAGTTAAGAGAGAGCGAGAGAGAATCAGTCTTCCCTCCAGTGGTTCTCTCCCCAGATGGCTGCAAGACCAGTCCCAAGCCAGGAACTAGCAGTTTCTTCCAGGTCTCCCATGTGTGTGCAGGAGCCCATACACTTGGGACATCTTCTGCTTTACCCAGGCGCATTAACAAGGAGCTGAATCAGAAGTAGAGCAGCTGAGACTTGAACTGGTACCTATATGGGATGCCAGCATCGCAGGTGGCAGCTTTACCTGTTACACCACAATGCTAGCCCCAAATTATGCTTTATTTGAGGAAAGACAAGTTCGTTTTTTTTATTTGAGGAATGACAAATTCTTTTTTATTGGAGGAAAGACATGTAGCCTAAGCTAACAGCAAAGCAAGTGGTAGAGTTGATCGTAGACTTCAGATGTCCAATTTATAATGAATTACATTTTCCACAGTTTATATAATCGTTGTATTAATATTCTTCCTTCTCCATATGATTTAACACTAAGTACCATTTAGGAAGGAAGAATTATAGCTTTGCCACGCCACAAGTTTAAGAAATTCAGTTATTCCATCCCAGTTGTTCAATGTAAGTAAATCTAAGAATTCTAGGAGAGGAACAAAACCAAAATTAATTGTTGTGTTAATAAAGCAATCTTACATATCTTTCAGTAACTTACATCTGGTATGGGCTTTTTTCTTAAAAACGTTGTTCTGGATTTTTAGTGGTCTAGGGACCACAAGAATGTTGTGTTAAACATGTAGACAATTTGAGGTAGGTCTCAATCTATTTTTTTATTTCTCTGTTTGTGTTAATTTATTCTAGTATTCTAGATTCTAATATAATATCATCTGGCTCTTTCTCAATTATAACTTCAGTGGTCTCTTATGTTATTCAGTAACATTGAACGAGTAAGTATCTGTACATGCCCCTTCAAAGAGATGATGATGATAACAACAATGACAATGATGATGCCGGGGGTTATTAACATCTTTGGACATGACTTTGGAAACAAGATCATGTTTTTAAAAATTTATTGCATTAAAGCATTTTTTCCTAATAAGCTTTTTGTGAACTATTACATGCATGCATTTGAGCAGAAAATTTGTGGATTGAAGGCGAGACCTACTTTTATCTGCAGGACAATAGTGACTTAAGCTGTTAGGAGCAATTGCCAAGCAGCTAAAACAGATGTTTTTGCATCAATTGTGTAACTAAATGCTGACAGTGTTATGCAGTGTTCTTGTAGTCTAGCAGCAGTAATAACATAGTCCATATCTTTACTCTCTTAGAAACATTCTTTAAAGAGGAAATGAAAATGACAATCTGAGGAAGCTGGTAACATACATTTGCAATTGACAACTGAGGGAAAAAATTCAAATCTTAGAATATGCACACACACTATATATTTCCACTGCCAGCTGTTTTTAGGTTATCTTTTTAAGGCCCTAAGAGGCAGTAACCATTCAACAAAATGTAAAGAATGAAGTACAAAGGCTAAGGACCTGTAGGCCTTGATTCCTTTTCTCTCTGAGCATTGATATTCTACATGAAGTCAGGAATAAGTCAAGTCATGTGGAGCTGCGTCTGCCTGATGGCTACTCAGCAAGGGATGTTATATTGGTTGGTTTCACAGAGTGAGGTTATCTTCTTAGAATTGTATCTATGACATACATCAAATCTGTTCTCTTTATATTAATAAAAAATTTTGAAAAGCTTGTTAAAATGGCATAAGAAAAATAAAATTAGCTTCTATAAAAAGAAGAAAATTAAACTTAATTCCAGTATACTAATGCTTTCATATATGATTCTATTACCTCCTGTCCTCAAGCATAACCAACATGGAGGTATTATTCATCTCCAGAAACATCTTACTATGTTCTTTAAATTATTTATGCCATACATTGAATATTAGTCTTTTAAATATCAAAGTCTCTTTAAAAACACTACACTTTCATGATACTGCCTATTTGGCTTTGTTCAAATAGCTTCCAAAACTATCAGAATGCCTAGCATGGTAGGCACTCAACAAATGTTTGATGAATTAATGAATGCACAGTGTAGCCTCATGTTCATGCCATTTCCTTTTCTGAGATTGCATACCTGTTCTCATCCCACCCTCTCAAGTTACATTTTTTTAAAAACTGAGATACAATTTTTATGCCATAAAATGTACCATTTTAGAGTTTACAATTTGTGGTTGTTAATGTTCTGTATTCACACAATTGTACAATCATCACTAAGATCTAATTCTAGAATATTTTCATCTTACCAAAAAGAAACTCCATACACACACTCAGTTACTCACTATTTTCACCTCCTTCCAGTTCTAAGCACTAATTTACTATGGATTTATGTATTTCTGTACTCTGGACATCTCATATAAATGGAATCATACAATATGTAGCTTTCTGTCTACCTTTTTCATTCGATGTAATATTTTAAAGGTTTATCCATATTGCAGCATATATCAGTACTTTATTTTTTAATGCTAAATAATATTCCACTGGGTGACTATTTCACATTTTGCTTATGCATTCATGAGTTTTTAGACATTTTATCCCTTTATCATTTAATGTTCATTTGCTTGTTTCACTTTTTATTACAATTAATGCTGATATGCAGTTTGTGCAGGAATTTTTATGTGAACATATGTTTTTAATACTCTTAAGTAGATGCCTAGTTGTGAAATTGCATGTGACACTTCTGTTTAACTTTTTGAGAAGCTGCCAAAGTGTTTTCCACAGTAGTCATACCATTTTATAATTCCATCAGCAATGTGTTAGGGTTTCCCAGTCTTAACATCTTCACCCAACTAATTGTTCACTTTTTAAAATTATAGCCATCATAGTGAAAATGGGGTGATATCTCTCTTCTTTATACTTCTTTAAGTACTAATGATATCTTTTCATGTGCTTATTGCCTATTTGTATACCTTATTTGGAGAAATGTTTATCCAAATCCATTGCCCATTTCAAAATCAAGTTATTTGTCCTTAATTGTTGAGTTAAAAGTATTGCTTACATATTCTAGACACTGGACCCTTATCATATATGTGATTTGAAAATGTTTTCTCCTACTCTGTGGATCATTTTTGTAATACTGTTTTTTGATGCACGAACGGTTTTAATTTTGATGAAGTTCAGTTTATCTAGTTTTTTCCTTTCATGGCTTATGCTTTTGGTATCAGACCTAATGAACCATTATGTAGTTTAGTATTGTAAAAGCTTAAACCTGTATTTTCTTTTAACAGTTTTTTTATAGTTTTTTATAGTTTCACATTTAGTTCTTTAGCCCATTTTTTGAGTTAATTTGTGTGTGTGGTATGTTATATGGGTCCAAATTAATTCATTTGCGTGTGTGTATCCCATGTTCCAGGACCATTTGTTGAATCAAACCATTCTTTTCTAATGCTTTTCACATGTTTCTTTCTGAATTTGTTAAATAAAATTTCCAATTTGTGACTCGATGATTTGCCTTAATTATCCAGTACTGTGCATAATTTTTTTATTTTAATGGTTACATATTTATTTTAAATATCTTTCACATTTTTTGTGCCTGTTTCCTATGTTTGGTAAAAAGACCATAATCGTTTCAATAAAAATAATGCCATTTTAAAAATATTTTGAAAGTCATAATTTGGGATTGACAAATGCTATGGATAGTAAGGAAAGAAGTTAGGGAAAGCATTGTTTGGTAGATTTTAAGCAAGTAATCTTTAGATTAGGTATTGGAAATTAAAACATTTGTGGAGCGGCATGAGCTGTTAAGGTTTGTTAATTAAAAAGAGCTACCAGTTTGTGAGTGCCAAACAATGATCTATGTTCTTCCTTATATATTACTACCTTTAACTCACACTCTGTTGGCTTTCTTGAAGCCCAGGAAATAGCAGAGCCCAATTGTGAACCAAATCTGTCTTGTATCAGGCTGCCTTTCACCTTTCGGTTTACATTTCACAGGAGTAGCTCTGTTAGTGCTGGCGCAGGCCACAAGAGTGCTGGGGGTCAGATGTGAAAATAAAATAGCAAGTGGGATCCTCAGTCACCTTGCATCGTTGTTGAGGCAGCTGTTTGTTTTCTGCACCTCCCTAACCTTTCTCTCCTCTTCCTTTTTCCTTCTCTGCTTTCTAGTGAGAGATAACTGTGAATGGAATTTTATTATCTTGTGGATATGTAGTTATTTACCATTTTCTGAGATCCACCTCTAAATATAGATACTTCAATTTCAAATATATGTTCCTTCTTTTCATGAGTTATCATAAAAAGTACATTCAGGTTCGAACATCTCACCTTAGTTCATGAATTCAACCTTGAATCTCTTTATTTCTGTTCCTTCTTCTGTCTTTTTCCTTCCTGTTCTCCTAAGATGCTGAGAAGCCAGGAATATAATATAAGGAGAGGAACAGCTTCTGAGTTAGCTTCCATTATCCTGAGAGGCAATGAGATGAACATTGACTTTTGAGCGTAAATCTTGAGACATGCACTAGTTATTAAGTTTTTCTGAGCTTTGTTTTTCTCATCAAACAGAAAGTATAAAATCAGCCTTATAGGATCATTCTAAAAATTGGATATATTCAAAGTGCCTCATCATACATTTCACACTCAGCAAATGTAACCATTACTGATTTTGTGGCATATCATATTTTATTGTTATTAAACCAAATATCTTGAGTAAAATTAGTGTGGCAAAAAATCCATACATGGTGAGAAACAGGTGGTCTGGTGATTGTTCAGTGGCTCCCTCTGCACAGTTAGACTCTGATGAAGCAGAAACCTTCAAGTAACGTGCGGGTAAAGAGATTGGAAGTGAACTTGTGGCTCTTGAAAATGCTCTGTTGTCTTCTCACATCAAACGTGATCATCATTAAATCAGTTGGCAGCTCTGATGTATGTTTTTAATAACCAGAGATATATCAGTAAAATACAAGTAAAGACTCATGATTCTTGTCAAATCTGTTTCCCAAATATCCTGCTGGATTTTTCACATTTTCTTTGGATTAAGTAATATATACCATGAACTCTTTGTAATTATATTTCTATAGAATTATTCCAAGAAACCTTATAAACTATGATCCTCTAAGCATAGGGATAGAGGTTTAAAGTGTTGTTTTTCACTGAAATTTGACTTGCCGTATACTTTTACAGCAATGTAAAATATCCTAATATAGTCTCCAAATATTTTGATTGGGTACCAGCAAGTACACATTTATATTGTTAGCTAAGACATACATATACTTAAAGAAAAAAACCAAACTTTGCATTTCATTTCCTATGTGCAATGTCCTCTTATATTTTCTAAACTATTTTCTTCTGTTTCATTAACTGATGCCACTAAATTGATTTTAAAACCTACCAATGGGTTGCAACTTGAAGTTTGATCAACATTTTGTTTCAAGAAGTAGCCACTTCAGTTTTGACTCCATGCCAGAGTCAGATCAAGGAATTTTATGAAACACCTAGAAAAATCTTAAAATTTATGAACTTCTTTAGTATTTTCCATTTTCGTGCCAGATCATTCTCTTTGCTATTATGTGCTGTCTCCTTTCTAGAGTGTCAGAGACACTCTGTGTGCTTTTGTTGAAAATAAGAGTATAAAAGCACTCAAATGTATCATGGAATTGTATTTTATTCCCTTTAGATACAATACAAGATAATTTTACTAAATCTATAGTATTCTCTTTCATTTTTTTCTCCATGATTTCTATTAATTTTCCTACATTTGATAAGGCTTGCATTTCATATGAAGTTCTTAACGAGTGACTTGAATTGAATGTCATGTTTTAAATGTGAAAAAGAGTAGATTATCACAATGAAAAGGAAGGATGTCGAGTGAAAGAGCAGACGGACAGGGCTTGATTGATGTTAGGAAGTTATTTTTGCTGTGAACTCCCGTCAGCCTAGAAATCATAAAACAGAAAGGAGGCTTGGTTCAACTCACACGCCCTTAGGGGCTGTATGGAAAAGGATTTAAAATTCTGATAGAGTAACTTCAAAAATGTAGCAGCTGAAATAATTTATTTCACTACAGAGCAACCAACTGAACTCTTACGTTGAAATGATTCCTTTTGAAGTTCCACGTGGTAGCAGGAAGGCACAGTGGTCTCCCAGCCCCTGTGCCGAGGAGCTCAGATCTGCGCAGTTCTGCCTTCCTGCCCAAGCCAAAGTGCAGCAGCCACTCTGGTCTTTCCTGTGCTGTCTCGATAATTACTTCCTGAAAAATGGGCAAAAACAGCTTCAAGGCCATGATTTCTAATAAAAAGGGGAACGGGTGGCAGTGAAGTATAGTAGACAAGTTTTTCTTTAGGAAGTTTCCAAAGGGGAGTTTTGGGGCATTGGGTGATGGCAGTTGGAAATGGATTGTGGTCACTCAATATTTGGTATTTTTACCACAGTGATTACCACATTTGATGAGCTGGATGGATCTCCAGTACCTCTTAGAAAAAGAAACAGAGAAAACAGCCAGAGCCACTACTTGTTAGTGACACCTACCATTAATTTTTGTTTTCTCTGTTGAGCTACACCTGGCTGGCTCCATGACTCTGTGATGAATGTTGTGAGATGATGACCATCATGAGAAAAATAACTCTGTCACATCTGGCCCATGTTTCCCAACCTAACCTCTTCTGGGATAGTTACATGTTTAATCATACTTAACATGGACTATGCACAGTAATGGCAATGAGGCCAATAAATTATAAAATAAATTTCCATTGGATTAATCAAAAACCAAAACAAATGTTTGATGAACAGTATATGTACCTATGTCTATATATGAGAGTGCATTGCCTATTATGTAGTCAGTCTATAAAATATATTCACACATGGGAATTACTAGACTTTTTGCAGTCATTCCACTTACATATAGTGGTCTATAATATACAAAGTAAAAAATCATTGCCCTAAAATTCTGAAGATCTCTAATCATAAGAGGAAAATGAAGGCCAAAAGGAACCCCAAAGTAATAATTTAAAGAGTCATAATTTTAATAATATAAATAATAGGAATGTTTACAAAGAAATATGTGCTGTTTAGTTTGTCTATATTGAAATTCATACCTGGAGACAAACAGGGAAAAAAAGATGGAAATTCCTGTGTCAATTTTCCAATGAATATTTTCCTGGAAACAATATATTTTTTCAGATGAAGTCCTTCTCCATTGCTTTGTAAAAGCAACAACAGAATATATGTTGTTTCTATAAATAATATTTATAATTTTACTATTTTTCTGTTAATTACCTAAATGTTCAATATATATTTAAATATTGCTAAGGTAGTACCCTAAAAAAAGACACAATGACAACAGTAAAAACAAGGTTTTTTTTTTTTTTAAGATTTATTTATTTGAAAGGCAGAGTTACAGAGTCAGAGAGAAAGAGAGAGAGAGAGAGAGTGAGAGAGGGAGAGAGACAGGGAGACAGAGAGACAGAGAGAGCAGTCTTCCATCCACTGATTTACTCCTCAAATGGCCACAATGGCTGGAGCTGAGCCAATTTGAAGCCAGGAGCTTGAAGCGTCTTTCAGGTTCCCCTTGTGGGTGCAGGAGCCCAAGGACTTGGGCCATTTTCTACTGTTTTTGTAGCCATAGCAGAGACCTGAATTGAAAGTAGAACATGGGGCCACCACCGTGGCACACTAGGTTAATCCTCTGCCTGTGGCGCCGGCATCCCATATGGACGCCTGGTTCTAGTCCCAGTTTCTCCTCTTCCAGTCCAGCTCTGGAAGTCCTTGGGCCCCTGCACCCGCATGGGAGACCAGGAAGAAACTCCTGGCTCCCGGCTTCAGATTGGCATAGCTCCGGCCATTGCAGCCATTTGGAGAGTGAACCAATGGAAGGAGGACCTTTCTCTCTGTCTCTCTCTCTCACTGTAAACTCTACCTGTCAAATAAATAATAAAAGAAAAAAGAAATTAGAACAGCCAGGATTCGAACTGGTGCCCACATGGGACGCTAGCACTGCAGGTGCGGCTTTACGTACTACCCCACAGCACAGGCCCCACAAGGATTTTTTCTTTTAAAGGATTTTTAAAATTTGTTTGAGACGCAGAGTTCTAGATAGAAAAAAAAAAAAAAAAAAAAAGGAGACAGAGGCAGAGAGATCTTCCATCTACTAGTTCACTCCCCAAATTCACTCCTGAATCAGGCCAAAGCCAGGAGTCTGGAACTCCGTCCAGGTCTCCCATGTGGGTGTAGGGTCCCAAACAGTTGGCCCATCTTCCACTGTCTTCGCAAGCACATAAGCAGGGAGCTGCAGCAGAAGAGGAGAAGCCAGGACACAAACCAGCACCCGTATGGGATGCTGGAGTTGCAGGCAGTGGCTTAACCCATTATGCTACAATGCTGGCCAAAAAAAAAAACAAGTTTTAACACACACTTCCAGCAAAGGTGAAAGAATTAGAACTATGGAATATATTTTCAGCCGGTGCCGCGGCTCACTAGGCTAATCCTTTGCCTGCGGCGCCAGCACCCCGGGTTCTAGTCCCGGTTGAAGTGCCGGACTCTGTCCTGGTTGCTCCTCTTCCAGTCCAGCTCTCTGCTGTGGCCCAGGAGTGCAGTGGAGGATGGCCCAAGTGCTTGGGCCCTGTACCTGCATGGGAAATCAGGAGAAGCACCTGGCTCCTGGCTTCGGATCAGCGTGGTGCACCGGCTGCAGCATGCTGCCAGAGCGGCCACTGCGGGGTGAACCAATGAAAAATGGAAGACCTTTCTCTCTGTCTCTCTCTCTCTCTCTCACTGTCCACTCTGCCTGTCAAAAAAAAATTTAATTTATATTGTTGAATTTTTAGTTTTAAAATACTTTTTTAATTTAAAGAGTAAATATCTTCATTCTCAAAAAAAAAAAAATAAAAGTTTCAAAGTCAGATATACAACTTGGAAGCCTGGAACATTCTGCTTTGGGGTAGAGGTTAATATTGAGTTACTTCATGGTTTACAGTTAATTAGCAATTACTTATTGCTGAAAAGATATAGCTGACTGGAAAACAGTCTCTAGGCAGCAGATTTTTACGATTGAGGGTAATTTTTGTCCCCTACTGAAGAACAAGGATTGAATTCTATGCTAATGAAACTTTTTTCAGTGGAGCATACAGTGATTTTCATAATTCTAGTCCTGGCTGGGATGTGGGGAAAGTGGCGCAGAGCCAGAATAATTAAAATGGGAATTAACGCACTGTTTTGGAAGGCTTTCATTTTTTCAGGATGGTTATGTTTGTGACTAAAGTTAATTTTGAAGTCTCAATAATTTCAGAGTTGAGGGTAAACCCGATGACATGATTTGTGATGCCAGTCTCAACTTGGCTACTTCTGGGTCTGTGATCTTGGACAACTGGCTTAACTTCTCTAAGAGTCTGCTTTTTTAACTGTAGAATAATGTAAAACTCATCATCTTGCAGGGTGAAGAAGAGTTTTACTATCTCTAAAGTACTCATCAGTAACTATGGTTACTGTCACTATTAATGTTATTACTAATACAATCAAGTAGTGGTTTTTACTATTCCTGTGTTATTTAGGAGGTGATCCTTCAGAAGTATACAGAAAATAGAGGTTTAATATATGCAGTATAAGATGAATTAATGGGCTCTTGAACTATGAAATTCAGAAATGCTAATTGTGTAAGCTGCCTCAGCTCTTCCAGGGTGACTGAATAAATGAGAATCTTGAATGTCTGCTCAGCAGTGCTCCGCTCTTCCAGCTGAGCTAACAAAGAGTAAATAGTCATATACTTAAGATATTTGACCACTTCTAGGGCCTGCCTTTTTCAAATGAATTTTGCCTCTTTGGTAATTGTAATCCAGGTTATAAATTGTCAGTATCTCCAAGTGAATTACAGTTCTTTTTACATTGGCCAGACAGTATTGATTTTTCCTAGGATATACCTTTGCCTCAAACCACTCCACAGTGCACTCAGCACTGGAAAAATGAAGTCTTTCCTTTGTATTAAGAGACAGGGCTGGTGAAGGCAAAGGGAATTCAATCTGGAATAAAATTTTTGTATGTTCATAGGCCTTGTCTGGAAAAGAAAAACGAAAGAAAGGAGGAAACCTTCTAACAAAGTTGACTTGTGTATGGTGGATGGAGGTCTCTCCACAAGATGGCGCTCAGTTGCCCCTTTGTTTTTTAATGATTAAAAACAAATTTCTCACTTTTATATACACAAGTAAATTATAGGTTTATGTTACGCAGCTGGTTTCAAATGTTATAAAATGTTCTATCATGTTTCTTTCTGTTAGTAGTATTGAATGTAATCTTACTTCCACTGTTTATAAATATATGGATAAGTCATTGAGGGACATACTTATCCCTACTGTCACTCCTAAATACAATGACATTCATGTTAACCACCTAAAATTTTTCTAATTTTCTAAAATTTCCCTGGGATATAAACTAGTATAACCAAAACTGAAGATAAACTTAAAAATTAGGCTGTCTTAATATATTAAATTTTAGGTGGAGGTACCTTTCAATTTTAAAGAAATCTCTGTGACATTTCCAATTGGATGTTAGTTAGAAAAGAACTTTGGATATCCTTTCCTTTTTTAGTGATGTGAAATGTCACAGCTATATTCTGTCACACTAATTTCAATTGGAGTCCCTTCAAATATTGAGTTCTTTTAAAAACATAGAAAAGTTGTATTAAATAATTTTTAAGATCAGGTGGAAAGCAACATATATTACTTTTTAAAGCAGAGGGGAAAAATAAGGTCCTTGTTTTGGTGCATTAGGTTAAGTCACCGCTGGTGATGCCTGCATCCCATAGGAACAGTAGTTCTAACCCTGGCTGCTCTACTCCCTGATAATGTGCCTGGGAAAGCAGTAGAAGATGGATAAGTATTTGGATCTCTGCCACCCATGTGGGAGACCCAGATGGAGTTCCTGGCTCGTGGCTTAGACTTGGCCAAGCCCTGGCCTTTGTGGCCATTTGGGGAATGAACCTGCAACTGGAAAATCTCTTTCTCTCCATCTCTCCATATATTTCTGATGTTCTTTCAAATAAATAAATTTTTAAAAAAGACAAAAAAAATGCTAGGCTATCAGTTTCATTAAAAAAAAAAAATGCTTTGACCTGGCTCCTGGCTTCGGATCTGTGCAGTGCCGGCTGTAGTGGCCATTAGGGGAGTGAACCAATGGAAGGAAAACCTTTCTCTCTGTTTCTCTCTCATCGTCTATAATTCCATAGCAGCCATTAGGGGAGTGAACCAACGGAAGGAAGACCTTTCTCTCTGTTTCTCTCTCACCGTCTATAACTCTACCTGTCAAATAAAAAAAAAATTAAAAAAAATTAAAAACAATGTTTTGAATGATAAATATTAAATAAATAATAAACATAATTAACAATGCTGTATTTATGTTTGGCACTGCATTATCTTGTAGGAAGGTACTTTCAGACAGCATGGGGGAGTAGCAAGTGGTTAGCCTCGTGATTAAGATGACTCTATCCTACATCTGAAGTGCCAAAGTTCAGTTTCTGGCTCAGGATTGTGTCTCCAGTTTCTTAGCAGTGCTGACTTTAGGGGGCGGCAGTGACTGCTCAAAGAATTGGGTTCCTGTCGCTCACATGGGAGACGTGGATTATGTTTCCCACTCTTGGCTCTGGCCCGACTAAGCCTTAGGTGTTTTGTGGGTATTTGTGAAGTGAACCAGTGGATGGGAGAGTTCGTCTGTCTCTCGGATAAATTTTTTAAAGAAATTTAATTTTTTTGGAAAAATGAAATTAAAAGGTTAATTATTTTTGTTGCAAAACATTTTCAAGTCAAACACTATTTTTCATAACATACATTTTTCATGAGCTTTTTGTGGCCCTCTCATATGTTCTAGTTATTGACTTTCTTTCAAAAGACTTAGAGTGTATGAAGTGTGTGCAGTCAAAATTATAGTTTACTTGATTTGCTAATGTGGCAATAATGACCCTGTATTGATAAACTATTATAACACAGTTTCCAATGTTTAGATTTTCTTTTGGCTGACTCTGGTTTATGCTTTCTGTAAGGCATATTCTGAAGGTTATAGTAAAGTCTTTCATACAGCTATTATTATAGAGTCATTGTCTAACTTTATATGACACTAACTATGTATTGGAAGCTATTAATATAGAATGCTTGTCACCCTCTAATGAAATTCACACTTTGAAAGGAGAAAAAAATATCTGGAGAGAGTCCTAAGAAGAAAAAATATTAATACAGAGAGAAAACTAAGAATTATAGCCCAGTGTTCATAGTTCAAGCTAAATCTTGAATGATTTTATAAAAATAACAGGTATTGCTATAATAATTTATGGACTGGATTCTTTTTTTAAAATTTTTTATTCAGTAAATATAAATTTCGAAAGTACAGCTTATGGATTACATGGCTCCCCCCCCCCGCCCATAACTTCCCTCCCACTCACAGCCCTCCCATCTCCCGCTCCCTCTCCCATTCCATTCACATCAAGATTCATTTTCAATTATCTTTATGTACAGAAGATCAATTCAGTATATATTAAGTAAAGATTTCATCAGTTTGCACCCACACAGAAACACAAAGTGTAAAATACTGTTTCAGTACTAGTTATAGCATTACTTCACATTGGACAACACACTAAGGACAGATCCCACATGAGAAGTAAGTACACAGTGACTCCTGTTGTTGACTTAACAATTCGACACTCTTGTTTATGGTGTCAGTAATCTCCCTAGGCTCTAGTCATGAGTTGCCAAGGCTATGGAAGCCTTTTGAGTTCGCTGACTTTGATCTTATTCCGACAGCGTCATAGTCAAAGTGGAAGTTCTCTCCTCCCTTCAGAGAAAGGTACCTCCTTCTTTGATGGCCCCATTCTTTCCACTGGGATTTCACTTGCAGAGATCTTCCATTTAGGTCTTCCTTTTTTTTTTTTTGGTCAGAGTGTCTTGGCTTTCCATGCCTAAAATACTCTCATGGGCTCTTCAGCCAGATCCGAATGCCTTAAGGGATGATTCTGAGGCCAGAGTGCTGTTTAGGACATCTGCCATTCTATGAATCTGCTGTGTATCCCGCTTCCCATGTTGGATTGTTCTCTCCCTTTTTGATTCTATCAGCTAGTATTAGCAGACACTAGACTTGTTTGTGTGATCCCTTTGACTCTTAGACCTATCAGTGTGATCAATTGTGAACAGAAATTGATCACTTGGACTAGTGAGATGGCATTGGTACATGCCACCTTGATGGGATTGTATTGGGATCCCCTGGCACGATTCTAACTCCACCATTTGGGGCAAGTCCGATTGAGCATGTCCCAAATTGTACAACTCCTCCCTCTTTTATTCCCACTCTTATATTTAACAGGGATCATTTTTCAGTTAATATTTAAGCACCTAAGAATAATTGTGTGTTAATCACAGTGTTCAACCAATAGTACTAGAACAAAACAAAGAGAAAATACTAAAATGGATAAAGTATTACATTGTACATCAACAGTCAGGACAAGAGCTCATCAAGTCACTGTTTCTCATAGTTGGACTGGATTTTAAACTGGGCACTTCACATATATACAGCAACATTTCTAATGAGATAAAATTAATTTTCTCCTTTGTTAACAGACAGGATGGTTGAGAATCAGAAAGGTTAAGTGACTTGGGTATAGAGATGGAACATAAACACAGATGTGTCTTGTTTTAGACTGCACCTTTATATGTTATACATGAGTACTTAAAAAAACTCATGGAAAATGGAATTAGAAGATAAGTTTAGTTTGGTGTAAAAATAATTTTGAATTATGCATTTCCATGAAATATTTGACCTTATTATGTATACATAGATTTCAAAATGTTTTGCACCAAAATAAACTTGGTTTTTACCTACTTTGTCCCATGATCTTTTTGGAACACTCTTATGTGCCACTACCACACTTACTTATAGGAGCATAAAATATTAGAATTTGATCACTAGCTACAAAGATAAATAATATTTATATGAAGTTAGATTGGTTATTCGGTACTTTCAACTTTAGAATATTGAAAATACATTTCAGTGACCTTGAGAGATCTAAATTTAATGCATAGAAGAAGTTCTTGATCTTCAAGGTGCAAGTAACGAAAGAATCACAAAAGGGGCTATGTGGACTCTGAAGAGTGAGTGGTCAAAACTAGCTTTTTAATTGTATGGGTCAAATCCCATAAGAACAGAAGAATCTGCACATGTATTTCCTTTCAGAGATTTTTATTTTCCTTATAAACACCTTGATGTGAAGTATTTTATACCTATTGTACTCGATAACTAATATTCCACATGCACTTCTCATCTCTTTGGTACAAAGCCCTAGATCTTTAAATAGTTCATGTAAGTTGATATTATTGTTTTTCACATATAGCATTTTTGTACATTCTTATTGAATGAGACACATGGTCTTCTTTCATTTCTTAAGCTACATGGAAATTTCTTCCAGTGCTATACCTTAATTTATCTACTTAGTGAAATTCTATTGAGTATTTAAATTTTCCCTGTTTTGGCTACTATGAGTGAGTGTTTATTGGAGTTTTTTAAAGGTAGCAAGGGTGCTAGAGAGATGTATGTTGATTTTCATTGAAAAAAAGTCCTCAAAGTAGAATTATTATATCAAAAGATACTATTTCTTAACTCTTGCTAAATATTTTCAGATATTTTTAAAGGAAAAATAACTTTAATGACTTAAGCATTTTATAGATTATAGATTCCAAACTCCAGTTTTGAATAAATGAACTTTTCCTTGTTTGCCAAACTGGTAAAAACAGGTAAATATAACCAATCAGGTTATACTCAGATGGCGATAGGGTAACAACAACTTGGAAGACATGGATACCATATAAAGGGTGTGTCGCTCCCCCTCTTCGTGGAGGAGCAACACTGAACCCTGCGCTGTTCTTTTTGTCTGCTCGGCCCTCCCCGGGTTTGCTGCTGGTTCTTCCCGGGTTGGCTACTATCCCTTCCACCTCCGTGGAAGGGCAGTTCCCCCTGGCCACATTCCCCACTTCCGCAGGGGAGCGGCACACCGCCGGCCGGCTCTTCTCGGGGGCTGCACAGGTGTTCCCTTAGATGTTCCCCTTAGATGTTCCCCATAGATGTTCCCGGTGCATGCCGTCTCTCTCCTCCTTTATAGTCCTCCTCCGCCAATCCCAACTCGGCTGCCCACACGCCGAGTACGCTGCTCTCCTCCAATCAGGAGCAAGTCCTACAGTTTATTAGCTGAACTGGAGGCAGCTGTGCGGAAGCTGTTTACTTCTCTCCCAGCGCCATATTGTGGGAGAGCAGATGCATAGAATAAGTCTTAATTCCAGTAACTCAGTCTAGTCCGGTTTGCTCCCCACAAGGGTGAAATGACCTCTACTGTACTGGGCATTGCTGTTGCTTTGTGAACTTTAGATTTTATGGAGGCTTTAGAAATGCAGGTTTTGTGTGAAATCTTACAACTGGTCTTCATTGTCAGGACATTTGAAATCTTATTGAACACTATGTGGGCAAAATATACATAAACACACACACACACACACACACATTAAACAGCTTAGAGATCCTGTTGGCTGATCCAGCCCTTGGGCAATTCTCTAATTGGTGATCTGTGAGATATATTTTCTGCCTCCCAAAGCTCCACTTTGAGTTTTACCATTTTTATTTTGTCTTGTCAGTATATGTGTATTTGTCAGGGGTCTCCAGAGAAATAGAACCAGTAGGAGATACACACACACTTACACACACACACACGGAAATTTATTATGAGGAATTGTGTCATGTGATTATTAAGGTTGAAGAGGAGTTCTATGATCTGCTAGCTGCAAGCTGGAGACCCAGAAAAGCTGGTGATATAATTCACTAAACATCCAAAGTCCTGAGAATCACAGGAGCTGAAGGTGTGAATTACAGTCTAAAAGTCAAAGAGGATGAGCTGAGATGTTGCTGTTCAGGCAAGCAGGTAGAAAGCCAAAAAAAATTCCTCCTCCCTCTGCTTTCTGTTCTTTTCAGCTCTGAATCGTTTGGATGATGTTGCCCACTTTCAGGAATGCAGTCTACTTCGTTCTGCAATTTAAGAGCCAGTCTCATCTTGAAACACTTTCATAGACACACCTAAAGATAATGACTAATAATAATTTGGCTAGCACCCCATGGCTAGTCAAATTAACACCTACAATTAATCATCACAATTCCATTCCTTGTCACCTTGGCACGTATCACATCTCCGTAAACCATACTTAACCTCCAAATAATGACAATAACAAAGTCATAATCCTGCCTAACATGATACAGTTATCCTGCATGCAACCAAAAATGCACTAACTCCTTCCCTGAAAGAGGAAGTGAAATCCTTAGTGATGTTTATTTACTCTTCTCCTTGATATCCTATAACTTAAAAGCTAAGGTATACAATTAACAATACTGTAAGACCATGCAATGAAAATCCATAACACATTGCCTAAGAAAATAAGAGAGGAATAGATAAATAGATAGATAGATAGACAGACATTCATACAGACAGATATTTTACATAAAAGTATTCATAGCAAAATAAGGAAGAAATACTCATGACAGTTACATACCTGATATTTATAACTATTTTCCAAAATTCATACTGGATTTTTTTTGCCTTCAGCAATCAACTTGGTGGGGTGGCCCAAGCCTCCTTTTTTGCAGAATGTTAACCATTACTAATTTTTCCTGGATTGAGTTGCTGTAGTTTTCCATTGATATTAATAACTGAGCAAGATCTATTAAGCCACCCTAATGGATCTCCTGTGTTCTCGATATATCCTTCCTTCCCTCCATTGTGGAGTAGCAGTCCAATTGCTAGTCCTTGGTAGTCAAAATCAGTCTTCCTTGTTAATACTGTAACTCCCTTTTTTTCCTGTACATGCAAAGGTGTGGGAGTCAATCTTAAGTTAACAGTTCAATGGAGTCATTGTGTTTCTCCTCATGGAAACATTTCTTCCTCTGGAAGTAAGACCTCCAGCGCAACAGTGCATAATGTTGCAGAAACAGAAAGCAACACACACACATGCACACATGCATATATGTATTTATATACATAAGGATATCTATCATAGTGTGTTTTAATTAAATATACTTATTGTATGGTCTCCTTTTGCTTTCTTCTTTTATATATTGTGATTCAGATGTTTTTGTTTTCATATCTGTGCTCATCCATCTTGCCTCTGATGGTCTTAATATAGTTCATTTCTTCAAAAATCAGGAATTTATCTCTTCTCCACAGCTGGAGAGGAACTGCACTTTTTCCTCTGGTTTTTAATAAAATGTGTAACAAACTCGAGTTCAACACAGTGCGTAGTATGAGGAATGACTCTCAGGTCGTTTCTTCTATGCTGATACCACGTTGGTCCAACACTAGTTATTAAATAGTAACTTATTTATCTACTATTAGAGACTCATACAGTCATTTGGATTGATTTTAACAATCTTAATTATAAGTCATTCTGGTTTTATAGGCTTTTATCTTTTTTCTTGTATAATTACTGATTTGTGAGTTTGATGTCTGATATAATAAAGCTTAGAGCTATATCACATTGCTGTATTATTTAGACAAGATAATTCCTTTGTGTCCTCTGCTGTCTTTCTTTGCCTCCCTGCCAAAGAGTCACCTTCTAAAGCTAACAGGATGGGCAAGGAGAATTAAATGGTACCAGTTGAAAATTAATAACATGTTATTTGGAATATCATATGTTATACCAACACAATAGTATGATGGGTCATTTTTGTTAACTATTTTATGAATCTGTGATATTAGGAAATGAAATAGATGGTCTCTAAGTCTTTTTAATTGTGCTGAAATTCTTTTTTTTTCCCCTCTGGAAAACCAAGTGGAATCATTTGGATGAACCCCTGGTATCTGACAAAATATTTTCCTTGTGTAGTGAAGATCATCTCAGATGTAGCCTCCTCTGGGGAACCTTCCCTAACTGCCCCACAACCCCTTAAAGCCCAGATATCCTACAGCCTCTGCCCTCTTCTTCTTTTTGTACCCTTTGTGCCCTGTACATATGACTGCAGAGGCCCTGGAGCACATTATAAGAAGAAAAATTTGTGAAGTGAGGAAAGTCCATACAAGGCCCGTGGAGTGACTTCACTATGAACAGTGTCCTCCTCTGAACATGAAAGCAAGAATAAGTTTCCAAACCCACAAAGTTTAGGTTCTGGCATCACTAGAATCTGCTTGGGCTGCATTCAGGAGACAGCTTCATCCTGGCCATGGCTCAGATGTTTGAGGTTGGAGTGAAAGCTAAAATGAGAACTGGCATGCCTGATAACCACAGCGACAAAAAGAACATATGGGGGATTCTTCGAATTCTCTTCCTAGTCCAAGATGCACAGCAGACCTGTACATAGATATAGAATTAGAAACTTTGAATATTTTCAGTCTCTGTACAGAAAACCATAGAGAATATCCTGAAGTTTAAAGCTTAAAGTTATTGCATCTTCACATTGTAATTTATTGCTTACTGCCAGTGATAAACTGGTTATTCTTGTTACAAGAATATGCCGTGCTGAGACTCTGGGAATTATATTCATCTAGACAATGATAATATATAACATAGCAAATGGAAATGAAATTTTCTCATCTTACATGTTTTCTGATTACATCTTAAAGGAGAACATTTTGATAAATATATCTTAGATGAAGTTGGGGATATTTTACAACAGTAAACCATCCTTGCATAGCCGGGTTGTACTCCATTAATTCTCAGAGCTCGGGGCGAGGCTGACAATTCATAAATGGTAAATCCAGAGAGTTATGAAGATATTAAATCTCACATCTGGTGAGAAAATGTGTTATTTCACTGTGTTGATTGATGGACACATTCCCATTACAGTGCAATTTGGGAAATCGCACTGTTAATTGCTAGGGTTTTAGCAAAGCTCTGTAGTTCAATTCCAATTACTTTAGTTTCGAAAAACAGAACAGCTGGATGGTGAAATTGCCCAGAGCTACCACCTAGGGAGGGCATAAGCCAGCAACACGACCTCTGCTGTTCCTGCCTTGGATTTTCTGCAGAGCTGTTAGTTTGTGAAAGTGGAAGGCTCCAGGCATAGGAGGTCTCCTTGCCACGTGCTTTCTTCTGACACTGAGCGCGCACCCCTGCTCACTGCTCAGGTGATCTGGTGCCCTCCATTATTACTCATTGGTTTCCTTCTTCACTGGGGAGAGATGGAAAAAATAAATCTCATCACATCTTGATCTCCTTAACGCAAGGTGATCTGCTTTCTTGCTTTAGAGCCAAGTGGAGTTTTAAACCTTCACTGGGATTTCTTTTGCTGTCACATTGATCTTTGGGGCACACAGACCTTCTGTCTGTGGGAACAAGTATATGCTTCCACATGCAATCTCCCTGTCTCTGACTAAATCTAGAAAGAACAACTCCAGTTGCTGTTTGAAAATTATCTGGTGTCAGTAGCTACATATAATCACACTGGGTGATTCGGCTACCAACTCCCCATTTTTACCCCAGGTCACTGACTGGTTGAGCTGAGTAAGTTTCCCAGTGTTTTCTATGGATAATAATGCTGAAGCCCCCTGACAGCAGCAGACTCTTGTTTGGTATAGCTCTGAATACACGAGTTAAATGGGCTTTCTTCAGTTGTTTCAGGGTTTAGGAGCCTTAATAAATTGATAGTCTTAACACTTCAAATGAAGTCTCCAGCAGGATCAAACTGGAGAAAGAGCTTGAAGGAGAAATGTTTGTGAAAAGAAGCAATGGGTAATTATGTAGGTGGGAAATTTAGAGAAAAGAGTTCTTGTCTTTATAAACTGTCTTCTTAATATGCAGCATATATTTTGATATTGTAAATTCAGCCTAAGGATTTCTAGGTTTCTTAAGTCAATGATTTTAAAATATGTGTTAAAGATATTTTGACAGGACAGGATACTACAGCTGGGCAAGGGACTGAGTTCAAGAAAAGGGACTTTCCCTGTAAGGCATTTGCCACAAGCAGTTCAGCTCTGGCCCCAGGAATGCATCATAATAAGCTAAGAAAATACCTGCTCTGGCTCCCATTACTCTTTAAGGAAATATTTTTTTTGGGGTCTTATTCTCCTTCTTTCTATAAGTACATTATCAGCATGATGACTAGAAGTCTTTAAGGTCAAGGTCGTATACTGACATGGCTACTAATACCTCCTGTAACTCTCAAGAAAGTCCAGGTTGGATGATATCTTATATGTCTTCTAAACCATTTACAGTACTCAACTGTAGAGGAAATCTGGTAAGTGCAATTTTCTCAATCTCCCTACATTGACCGTCTCATTAACTTTTGTAAATTGATGCCCTGGAGAATAACTCATCCCTCAGTGAAGCTATACGTAAAACTCCCATATCATAGGCAAGTCCGTATGAAGGGAATCTTAAAACAAGCTACCAAAAATACCTTTGGCAAATGCAGGGGCTTGGCTTACTTTCATAAACCTTAATTGTTTTTCGTTGTCATCACTACTTGTGTGGTATTTTGCAGCAATGGTAAATCTCTCACTTCTGAAATCTATGAAATAACCACGTTTTCAAGCTATTGTTATATGGACTGTAACATTTCTTCCTACATTTGACAAGCCTATCAATTTTATTCTCTTTTAGGTCCACTTTTCCATCTTCTTCTTCCGGTGGCTCTGTCCTGTAACTTTCCCTGCTTACCTCAGGCTCATCTGTTTTCTGAAGCCTGGGCAAGGTCCTTGGGACAAGGTGTGTCTGATGAGGAACAGAGGTAGGATTATTTATGTGGAACTTTTCTAGCAAAGCTGAATAATGAGAATTCATTACTGATGTGTATTTTCATCCTTAGAGAGCTTGACTCTTCACTACATTGTGAAGACCAAAGCCATTTTTGCCAGATTTTATTATGCTTGTTTTACTTCATGTGCTGACATTTTCTTCATGAAAATTCATTTACCAGAAAAGGGCTAGTTATCTAGACTTTAGTGAATATGCAAACCTGTCCAGAAAGCCTCTGAAGCTCTGCTTTGTTCTCTCCCTTCCCAGAACTGCTATTGCACTGAAAATTGAATTTTTTTTCATAATTTACCTGGTTCTAGTTCTATAATCATTTCCCAAGTATGATTTATTTCGTCCTGGCTATGTTTCTTTTTTCCAAGATAAGTATACCTTTATTTTTAAAAGATTTTTATTTAATGAATACAGATTTTCATATGTACAGCTTTTAGGGATATAGTGTTTCTTCTCTCATTCCCGCCCTCCCATCCCCACTTCCATCCTACCTCCCACTCCCTCTCCCATTCCATTTTCCATTAAGATTCATTTTTAATTGACTTTATGTACAGAAGACCAACTATATACTAAGTAGAGATTTCAACAATTTGCATCCACACAGACATACAAAGTTTAAAGTACAGTTTAAAGACAAGTTTTACCATTAATTCTCACAGTACAACTCATTATGGACAGAGGTCCAACTTGGAGAGCAAGTACACAGTGGCTCCTGTTGTTGATTTAACAACTTACTCTTATTTATGACGTCAGTGATCACCTGAGGCTCTTGACATGATATTCCAAGGCTATGGAAGCCTTTTGAGTTCCCAACTCCATCAGTTTTTAGACAGGTCCATATGCAATGTGGAAGTTCTCTCCTTCCTTCAGAGAAAAGTACATCCTTCTTTGATGGCTCCTTCTTTCCACTGGGGTCTCACTCACAGAGATCCTTCAAGATGAACCATTTTTGCCACTATGTCTTGGCTTTCCATGCCTGAAATGTTCTCATGGTGTTTTCAGTCAGGCCTTAGGGGCTGATTCTGAGGTCAGAGCGCTATTTAGGTGTTTGTTATTCTATGAGTATGCTGTGTGGACTGCCTCCCATGTTGGAACTTTCTCTCCTTTGTAATTCTACCTATTATTATTATCAGGTACTTTGTGGGGAGCAACTCAGACTAGACTAAGTTACTCGAATTAAGACTTATTCTATGCATCTGCTCTCCCACAGTATGGTGCTGGGAGAGGAGTAAACAGCTTCTACACAGCTGCCTCCAGTTCAACCAATAAGCTGCAGGAGCTGCTTCTGATTGGAGGAGAGCAGCGTACTCGGCGTGTGGGTAGCAGAGTTGGGATTGGTGGAAGAGGACTATAAAGGAGGAGAGAGACAACATGCACCAGGAACACCTGAGGAACATCTGAGCAGCCCCCAAGAGAGCCGGCCGGCGGTGTGCCGCTCCCCCGCGGAAGTGGGGAAAGTGGCAGGGGGAACCGCCCTTCCACGGAGGTGGAAGGGTCGGTAGCCAACCCGGGAAGAACCAGCAGCAAACCCGGGGAGGGCCGAGCAGACAAAAGAACAGCGCAGGGTCCTGTGTCGTTCCTCCGCGAAGAGGGGGAGCGACAGTACTTGGTCTCATTTATGTGATCCCTTTGACTTATGTTCTATCTATATGATCAACTCCATACTTAATATGATCATTTTATCACATAAGATAGGATTGGTGCCACCCAGCTAAATGGGATTTGGAGCCCCATGACAAGTTTTTAACTTCACCCTTAGGGGTAACTCTATGTTAAGTAAGGAGTTCAACCAATGGTATTAAGTAGAGAAGAAAAAAAGAATAACAATAAATAAAATGAAATGATAAACTGTTCCTCAGCAGTCAAGACAAGGACTGTTCAAGTAATTGCTTGGGTGGTGAGAGGCCCGAATAGAGTTCCAAGCTCCTGGCTTCAACCTGGCCCAGTCCTCTCTGTTGTGGCCACTTGGGGAGTGAAACAGTGGATGAAAGAGCAATTGATCTCTGTCTCTCCCTCTCTAACTCTGCCTTTTAAATAAGTAAAAAGAAAAGATGTTTATAATGAAAGCATAATCTCCCAGTTAAATACAGAAATTCTAAAGAACGTTGACCATCAGCAAAAACCCAGTTGACTGGATCTTTCATGTTAATTAGTAAACCTTGGATTTTCAGAAGATCCTAAGACAGTAGCTTGAGGAGGTTATTGCTTAAATTAACTGATTGAGGACAGGCATCAATTTAATTAGCAAGAATCTATTTTGGTTAAATTCTTGTTCTAGTATTCTTATCCCATTTGACAGACATAAGAAGGAATTGTAATTCTATAATAATATATATTAAGGAAATAATAGACTTTAATATTTTATACATCCTGTTTGTAGAATTCGTCTCTCTTTAATTTGTTGTAAGGAGATGTTAATTGTACTTTCTGAATCCTGATGATGACAATAGCTAGTACTTTGAGTGTCACCTATTTGTCAAAGTATTTTTTATGTTTTAATCACAAAAACACCATAAAAAAGTTGTTATTGCCATTTTACTATAAGGAAGAAATGAGTATCAGCACAGATTAAGTAATAATTTTGAGAGAAAATCATAGCTAATGAGTACAAGAGCTAGGATTTGATCCCAGTCTGCCTTCAAAACTCTCACTGTTGAAAACCATGGAGCTGGAGTGAACTGGTGATCATCTTGGCACATACTGTCATATTTCACACAAAGAAACAGAGGCTCAGCATGATAAGGGTGCAGGTCTCTGAACCTTGGTTTAGTGTATTATAATTGCATTTCCTTTTCTTTCTGCATGTTATTAGTTAAAGAACACTTCCAATCTCAAAGGTTTGAGACTGAAGACATGCTACAAATAGCAACCTTCCTGTAGATTGTGTGTGTGTGTGTGTGTGTGTGTGTGTAGGTTTCCAAGGAATTTAGTTTAAACAGACTTCCACAGGGTTCTAAGAATCTGCATTTTTAAAAATGATTTTTCTTATTTATTTGAGAGGTAGAGTTACATACAGAGAGGGAGAGACAGAGAAAGGTCTTCCACCTGCTGGTTCATTTCCCAAATGGCTGCAATGGCCAGAGCTGAACTGATATGAAGCCAGGAGCCGGGAACCAGGAACATTCTGTAGGTCACTTCTGTGGGTAGAGGGACCCAAGTACTTGGGCCATCTTCCACTGCCTTCCCAGACCATAAGCAGAAAGTTGCATCAGAAAAGGAGCAGTTAGGACATGAACCGGCACCCACATGGGATGCCAGCTCCACAGGCAAAGGCTAAGCCCAGACACCACAGCGCTGGCCCAGAATCTGCATTTTTAACAAAGAGTCCATATGACTTTAAGATTTAATTATAAGTACAAGCTGATCTTCTGTATATTAAGATAATCGAAAATGAATCTTGATGTGAATGGAAGGGGAGAGGGAGTGGGAAAGGGGAGGGTTGTGGGTGGGAGGGACGGTATGGGGGGGAAGCCATTGTAACACATGAGTCGTACTTTGGAAATTTATATTCATTAAATAAAAGATTAAAAAAAAAAGATTTAATTATAAGTACAATTTGAGAAAGCAAATTTAACCTTCATTGTGTAATCTAACAGATTACATAAATGCTTAAATTAAATTATAAAGCATGTAATTAAACAAGCAATTTCTTTATGTTATAGATATCTAAAAGCAATAAGGTTTTAAAAATGAAATCATATGTATGCAGTTGTAGTCAGTAAGTATGCTAAACTAAAAGCTATACAATGAAGAATATTGACAGCAAATCAGGTACAAATGAAGGTATTCCTCTGAGTTTTCATGTTTTATGAAGTATCAAAAACCACCAATCCAATAGTTCTTTTATTGTACATTATTCTGTATTCACATTCTCTGCATATGATTGGATCTCTGGAGTTTATTTCATTTTATGTATGACATAATCCACAATTATATATTATTGCCTGCTGCTTTGGGAGTTGAACATCCTTCTGAGTGTCCATTGGTAGTTCTGTGCAGCACCAAGAAACTTCACGCTTCCAAACAGAACTAGTGTGGTGCTGTGTCCCCTCCTGTGATTTCTGAGACAAAGTTATCAAGTTATGTCCCTAAACAAAGGAATCCGTGGCTCTAAATATTCAAATAAATGACTAATATTTTTAGCATTAGGTAAACATTTTTAACATGTTGCTAATTCATCCCCAGCCTGCTCTGTGCAAGTTATCGTTTGACAGAATTTAATGCTTACGCTATGGTAGGTAGAAGAGATTCATAACTAAACGTGTTCAAATTTGCATGACCAGAACTGCAACTATATCCACCGTAACGGTGAATGCATGGTTTCTGCAAAAGATACAGTAGGCAAACAACCTTTAACAAAATGTGCTACTGCAATGTGTGTTTGTGTTTTTTCTCTTTTCTTCTCCTTTTTAACTGATACATCCAAAGCTAAGAAGCTGTATAAATTATTTTGAATATCGGAGATGAATTAGCCTGTGGTTTCTTATCCTATTCCTTCTCGAAGATTCTCACAAAAGTTCTATTTAAAAGAGAGAAGTGGATTCATTCTTAGGTGTCTTAAACAGCACTCAAGAAGAACAAAGGATACTAAAATAGGCCATGGGAATAGACAAATGGGTTCCTTACTGCAGAACTTCCCAGAGAGTTTTTACTGCATTTATATAGATTGAGTCATAATGGGATAAGAATTGTGTTGTAGTAATTATCATGCATTTGCTGTGACCCTGCAAATCTAATGATGTATTAATCAATTCATTGAAAAAATAAAAAACAGAGACCCATTAAGCATTTTCAAAAAATAACTTGACCATATAATATCATTAATACAGATCACTTACAGGTATCTTTTTTTTAAATGGATTTTTACTTTCTCAGCATGTCTTTTTTTAAAAATTTATTTATTTACTTGAAAGAGTTACACAGAGAGAGAAGGAGAGGCAGAGAGAGAGAGAGAGAGAGAGAGAGTGTGTGTGTTCTTTCATCTTCTGGTTTACTCACCAGTTGACCGTAATGGCTAGAGCTGTGCCAATCTGAAGCCAAGAGCTAGGAGCTTCTTCTGGGTCTCCCATGTGGGTGCAGGAGCCCAAGGACTTGGGCCATCTTCTATTGCTTTCCCAAGCTATAGCAGAGAGCTGGATTGGAAGTGGAGCAGCAAGGACTCGAACCGTTGCCCACATGGGATACCCGCACTGCAGGTGGCGACTTTACCTGCTATGCCACAGCGCTGGCCTGCAACTTTTGCAGTGATCATTCCAAGGAATGTATTTTGGGAAATATGATCTAACTTACTGTTATCTCTCTGTTCTGTTATGTTTTACACAAATACAGCTTTTCCTCAAATAATTTCTCATTGTTTGAAAATAATGTCACTTGGTCGTGAGTCTAGGAAGTAGGAGAGCTTGTACCCACTAGGATTCTGATGCAGTTGCTCTGGGAGTCCAGACTTTCTTGTCAGGTAAATTTTATTATCTTCAATTGCTTGTTTAAATATTTTAAAGATAAAATCCATGCTTTCCATTTCATAATGTTTTGAGTATTAAATCTAGGTAATTTACTGTACAAACTAGAGAGTATGTGATAGCAATATAAGATAGTATCAATATTATTATCATTATTATGTGACTAAGATCACTTCCATATAATTCCTTATAAGTGTTGGAAAGAGTTGATGGCAACTTATAAACATTGCTAAAAACAATTTGAAACAAAGGACAATAGATTATCTGAATTTAATGTGAGTTTCTGCTAGTAGTTTCTTTGACCATCTCTTGAAAAGAACCCTCTTCATGTGTTTATATGGGTTAGATAGCTTTAATTTGTTTTTTCTTATTTGCTCTCAGCTACCATTCCCATGGGAGGTTTTTTTTTTGTCTTATAATTTATTTTAAGTGAGATTGCAAAACTGTTTTAGTTTAATGCATTTTTCTTCAAGTTTCCTGTAAGTGGCATTTATGAGCAATTTTAGATTCATTTTGTTATAATGGCATTTTAAAAAGATTATCCTCAGGCATTATGGTGGCTTTAGAATAAATCTAGCTAAAAATTTCATCTTTGGTGTGAAAAAGAAAACCCCTAAATGACTTTAAACATAGTCCATCTTTCAGAGACCTTTCTGTTTGGAAACAACTTTGTCTCCTGAGTATATGGAACAACAATAATTCGTGGCATTTATTCAGCATTGTGTATTTGCAAAGCCATTTGCAATCATCAATTCATTTAACCACCCACAGTCCTAGCAATGAGAGGCAAACTTGACCTCCCCACTACTTGAGCTGGTATTGGTGCCCCAAATTGCCTTTTGTGTTCACATCATGGAGCCTTGCTTTGATTAAAACTCACCCTTAGAACAAATGGAAGGCTGAACATAATCTACTTCCCTCTACTTCCTTGTTCTTTATTTGTTCATAAGTGGAATAATCTATTGCCATTTCAGAGGGAGCTATCTGTATCCCCATTCCTCCTTAGAGGTGATTTGCCTGTATAAATATGATGGCAAGCTGTTGTGGTAAGATCCTTTTAGGGAACTCTTTGTACTCACCCTTCAAGGTCCAACTCAGATGTTATTTTATAACTGAAATGTTCCATAAAACTTCTCCTTCTGTCTTCCCATGATTTAATTAATTTCTTCCTCCTGTGTTCTCACAGAATTTTATACATACTTCTGTTACAGCTCTTGCCACAACTTGGTGTAGCTCTAAGTCTAGACTTGTAACCATGTCTTATTTATTCATTTTTTTTGTCATCCCTTAGCACTGTGTCTGGAGTATGTAGGAACACAAGAATCTTTAAATCGCATGTTATAACTCAGCTGCTCCAGCTTTTCACTCAGCCATCTAGCCTTTTTCTGGTGGATGTGAAAGAGGGGCTCCAAGTCAGGGGTTTGGGGAAGTCTCCTTGGAAACAGCAAGGCATTGCATTAATTTGGAGAAATTAATACTAACTTCTCAGAACAATGAGGTATTATTTTGGTGAAGAGGCTAGGAAATAGCATGTGAAACCCCAAGGCAAAAAGCAGCCTTAGCACAATGGATATTGAATCATCCTTATAATAGACATCGTGGCCATCCCATGTCAGCCTTCTCTTCATCATGATCACTGCCATCAGCATCTTACCGTTACCATTACCTGAGCTTTTTCAGGGTGCCTGGCATTGTCCTTGGTGTTTTGCAGGCTTTATCTCACATAATAATCAGCACAGCTTTGCAGTGTAGAAATTATCATTTTTAGGTTAAAACATAAGAGGTCAGATCCAGAGAGACTAAAATATTTTCTCCAGTTCACAGAGCTACTAACTAAGGTAGCTGGTTTTGAACCTTGTGACATGAAGATTGTATTTTTGTCGCATAGTGCCACTTGGATACCCTCTTGGGACTGCTTGCTTCTTGGAACACCTGCTGATTGTATCATTTCTCTTGTCTCCTTTGTCTATGAAACTGCAAGTGGTGAGCAACCCAGAGGCTACATTCAGTGGAACTTTTCAGCTCTGTGATTCTGTACAGAAGCCACACATCCTCTAAAAGGCCTCCTGTAGAAGAAGTCCCCATTAACTGCAGATGGAGCTCTGATCACAGGAGGAATGAGGACAGGAGCTGAGACCATTATTCTCTATTCTAAGATGTCTAAAGCAGACCATTACAGCTTTTATGTTTTCATTCCTTGCTTTGAGGCCTATACCTTGAAGGCTACCTTTCTTCTCAGGTCCCCAAAATGGTTTTTATTCTCAAAATTATAAAAGGCAATGCTATTAGTGCATGTTCATGCTGCTTAAAGAAGTCAAAACTTTTACAATCTTGAGTAGAATTACTTAAGGGCTGTTTAAAACAAGACAGATTGAGTTCTATCGTTTGAGATTAAAGATGTGGTATATTCTGTACAGTGCTTTGGACCATGTAGTGGCTCTTTGCAGAGTCAGCTAGAACCATGTGAGAGTGGCCTGACACAGTACAGAGTTACTTGTAATTTACATCAATCAAAGAAATCAATGAAATTTGCAAAGCTTTCTGGCTCTGAAGACTTAGGTGTTATCTAAATTCCATCAAAGAGTGGTTTACTGTATTGCAAGGGTTCCACTTCATCTACCATCCCAAACACACTATGTCATGAAATTAGTGCAAGGAACATATAATTATTTTTAAAAGGATATGGAGGTGTGTAATGTGGGCTGAGTGGGTTTGTGTGTTTCTAGGACATTTTTGTGAGTAGAACATGCATTTGGCTATTTAGAAAATAGGTAGGGAATATTGTCTCTTCCTTTTTCTTTCTGTTACTTTCACACACACACACACAACCACACACACATTTCTATGTTTTTGACCATATTTGATGGGTTTTAATTTTACAACAGTTTTAGATGCAGAGAAAACTTGAGCCAAAGGTATGATCTCTCATATAACATTTGCCACCACACACACAGCCCCCTGTATTGTCAACATTTCCCACCAGACTGGTACATTTATTACCATCAAAGGGCCTGTACTGACACAGCATTGTCGTCACCCATAGTCCACGGTTTACACAGGATTCACTCTTGGTGTTGTGCATTATATAGATTTGGACGCATGCGTAGTGACATGCATCTTCCATTATGGGCTCAAGAGTAATTTCATTGCCCTAAAAATTCTTCTGTGCTCTATCAACTCATTCTTTACCCCCCTTACCCCTGACCCCTGACAGAGATTGAACTTCCTTCTGTTTCAGTGCTTTTATCTTTTCCAGAATGTCATATAGTGGCTATCATACATTTTGTAGCCCGATACATATGGTATATATGTGTTATTCAGCACTAAAAAGAAATGAGCTATCAAGCCAGGAAAAGACATGGATAAATGTAAATGTACATTGCTAAGTGAAAGGAGCCAATCTGAAAAGATACGTTCCTTATGCATCCAACAGTTTTTATGACTTGCATTTGTTTTAATTTCCAGCAATTACTTGCATATCCTTGTGTAAATCTTGGCCTTTTGGCAATGATCATATTTATTTGTATATTAATTTTACCAGAAAATATCTTATGTGAAGTTTGATATAACTTCAGGTTATATACTTTCTTAAACTTGTGCTGTATGCATTATTGGATTTTTAAAGTACAGGCAAGATGATATGACAATGTTAAGGCATGAAACTTCAGAAACATTGAGACTATTGGTTATTCTAAGATTTTAAAGCTGTCATTATTATATTTGTAGCCTTATCAATATTAATAGGTAGAGAACTTCATTGTTTTGAAAATGTACTTTTAATTACCATAAACTCTGTTGCATTAACTTGGAGATTATCAATAGGATTATGTTAACAAAGGCTACCCTAAATAAAACAGGAAATAGGGTAGAGTTTCAAAAACATTTTCATGGTATTATATGAAATTAAGGAAATAATAACATGGATTATAAAAGTTCTGCTTCGTAAAAATCATATAAATGAGTGTCTTTCAGATTGTGACAAGTGAAGGGTGAGACATGGATGTTCCTTAATTGGAGTGAAAAAATCATGATTTTTAATGCATTAAAGGATATTTCATGGTGTGTTTGGCTATTGTAAGTAGTTGAACAAAGGCTGAACAAAGGCAATAATGGTAAAATAATAATTATAAATCAGAAAATAGATGAGATTATATTTGTCATAATGGGTAAGTTTCTAAAAAATAGTCTAGCAGCTGACTTTAAATTGTTTGAGATCTAATTAGAAAACAAATAGAACTGGGAGATAGAGCTAAGGAATGAACCACAGTACTCCTCACATTAATGCAATTTTGTAGATCTTAAGTTTAATAAACACTTTTACTATATTCAAGAATTCCATTTACCAATTTGTACCCATTGTAAATATTTGAATGTCTTCATCAACAATCTGAAGGAAATGCTTTTTTTAAAAAAAAATATTTATTTGAGAGGCAGAGTTACAGAGAGAGAGAGAGAGGGAGAGGGAGAGACAGAGAGAGAGGTCTTCCATCCACTGGCTCACTCCCCAAATGGCCGTAATGGCCAGACCTGGGCCAGTCCAAAGCCAGGAGCCAGGAGCTTCTTCCTGGTCTCCCACACATATGTAAGGGCCTAAGCACAGGAGCATGGCTCACCTGGCAGGGTATTCCTACAAGGAGTCTTAGAATTAATCCAAAGAGAGGACATGACTTCAGGTAAAGCTGTGGTATTTTATGTTCCAGAAGGGTCTACTTTAGTGCAGAGCTTTGTAGCTCATAGCTCTAGAGATCTCAAGGATGATGAAGATGTTTCCAAGTTTGTGAAGGAATTCATGTGCATGAATATAAACCCTTTTTGTACAGAGATTGATTGGAAGTATGCACATCTGCTGGTATTTTGAAGCTTTAAGATGCAAGATCTTCAGTAGTGACTGAAATTCAGAAATGAAAGATGGCTCTTCCCTGAGTCTTGTCTGTATTTGGTGATTTGATAGCATTGATGTGTTCAATTAATTAAATGGGAGGCCATTAGACTGAGGTGTCTCTAATGCCCTGAATTTCTACTTACAGAAATCTAAAGCTAACTCAGAATTGAAAATGAAATGAATATGAAACTCAACCAATCTCAGGCAACCAACTAGGCATTAGGTATATTGTCTAAACTTTCTACTGGGCTAGTTCAAGTGTGGCAACTGCTTAAACTTTAAAGAATTTCTTTACTTTGCTTCTTCATTCACACTATAAAAGCCTCTTACCCTGGGACCCACTTTGATTTGGAGCTGCCCAACTCATGAACTGCTGTCTACTCAAATAAATTTGTAAATTTTAAAAGTACCCATGTTTATCTTTTAACAGATATATAGATACTTTATACCATAACATATGCCTACCAAGGCTGGCACTCTCCTGTGGTGCCAGCATTCCAAATGGGCTCTGTTTTGAGTTCTGGTTGCTCCACTCCTAATCCAATTCCCTTCTAATGTGCTTGGGAAAGCAGCGAAGGATCACCTAAGTGCTTGAACCCCTGCAGGCACATGGGAGACCCGGAGAGGCTCCTGGCTCCTGGCTCCTGGCTCCTGGCTCCTGGCTTCATCCTGTCCTAGCCCCAGCCATTGTGGTCAGTTGGGGAATGAAACAGTAGATGGAAGATTGATCTCAATCTCTCTCTGTCTCTGTCTCTTCCTCTCTCTGTGCAACTCTGATTTTCAAATAAATAAATAAATCTTTTAAAAAATCCACCTACCTAGAGCTTTTTCTTTGGTTCATATTTAGAATGAGCAATAACTGAGAATCAGCCTCTTGGATTCTAGTCCCAGCTGAATATTACTTAACTTTGTGGTTTGCGTAAATGCTCTTAAACTCTCTGGACTTCAGTTCCCAAAAATGTAAAATGATTTATTCTTCATGACCTTTGGAGAGTCTATAGTTGAAAAGGTCTTTAATTCTATACATTTCTGATATATGTATATAGATAGGTATTTCTAATATATATGATACTACTATATATCTATATATCCTACACATATAAACACACACGTGTATGTGTGTATATATATATATATATATATACATATATGTATAAATCTCCATGAAGCTGTGACTTCTGTATCTGACATATATAGAACACTGATAGTTATAGTTTAGGCACTTAAATTTAATTCATTCAAAGGAAAACACTCTGCGATAAATTGAGGACTCATTTCCTTCCTCACAGTAATATACTGTTGGTATATGAAATACGAAATAGGGTTAACTCAAGCTCTTATAGTGAGACCAGTGTTCACACTGAAACAATATCATAACCATGTTTTGAGCTTTGTGGGCTATATGTCTATACAGATTAAGAATAAAGATGAGAAGTGAAATTATGGACAATTTGCATAATTTCCTGCTAGGCACTAGAGAAAACCCACCCTGAATCCAAAATAAAAGTAATTAAACCCAGTTAATAAATTTAGGATGATCCATTAATGAATGAAGACTGGCTCTTTGGAGATGATGTAAATGAAAAATCATTTTCTGGTGAAATGCCAAATAGAACTGAATATACGATTACGGAGTTTATATTAACAGTGAGGCTGATTTTTTTATTCTTTCTTGAATCAAGATCTCATGAACTTTGATAGTTGACACCACAACTCCCACATTTACAGTTAGGTGTGTGGGAATATTAAAGAGTACATTTTCAGTAGAGAAAGTCTCCAGAATGTGTTATTGCTAATCTACTGAGCCATTAGTGATATTCATATGATAAAATGTTAATGTTTCTCTTCTAATTTAAGTGCATTTCTGAACATACCTCAAAGCCAAGCCATGCTGGGTTAAAATGAGGAATGTGATTGGATTTGATTTTAATAGAACATAACATTGATGGAATTGAGATTGACCTCATTATGATTCTCAATTCCGTAGCAGATCTTTGCTTTAAGGCATTAAAGAGCATATGGTAATAACTTTTTTTTAAGCTTTGCTGTTAAAGATTTAGTGGAAAGATTATCTAGAATACTTTTTATCAAATATCTTATTTAAATAAGAGGAATTCTTTAAAGCATTAGCATTAAAAATTAACGGAGTCTATGAAATTAAAGATAGGAAAATCTATTAGGTTATCTTTCTTCTTCCAAAAAAGGATTACTTCAGAGGAATGAGCTATGAAAATGAAAATAATAAGTGAAACAATGATAATATCTGTGTTACAGATGAGTGAAGAAAGGATTTATTGTATTGATTACAGAATTCACCGAAATAAATATTTTATGTTTTAAGAAATATTTTATTCTGTATTTATTAAGTTTATTTATTTAAACATTTTCATTTAAATCTTTGGCTATTTTTGTTGGTAGGTTTTGAGTCCTTCTTGTTACAAATAGACATCTGAAATTCAAATTTTGTTAAAATTCCTAGGGCACATTTTCTAACCTTAACATGCTTTGCCCTTTTGGTTTTAAATTCTCAACCCAGAATTCCATTTAATCACACATATATTATATTTTGATTCTGTAATATAATATACATATTGCCTATAATGACATATATGACTTTAAATTTTATGTGTGTATTAGATAGGATTTATTAGCAAAAGTGTAATAGAATATGTTTCTGATTTTATTTTTAAGAACCATTGAGTTCTCATCCTGCTGTTCATATAGTAGGTAGGCTAGGCAACAAACTAAATTTATCATCTTAGAACATCATATGTTTAGTTTAAGTTACTGCTGGATGATTTAGCACTTTCTAGGAAAATGCTCAGTCTTTTATATACCCTTACCTTGACTTTGCTCCTTTACAGTAATACGTGTGATTTCTTGTGTTTGGGGGGTATCTTATCTACCAACAGTGTGGCTGGTCAGGTATCTCATGTGCCTAGCATTTATAAGGTATGACTGGTCTGATCTGGGTATTCAGGTGAAATACTGGTGCTTACAATTGGAATTTATAACTCTAACAAAATGCCTTGTCTTGATTTTTTATGTTCAAAAGCCTTTCACACTCCTTGATTAATTTAAAGACTGATCCTAGAGATTGAGGTAGAATTGATGCTAAGGGTTAAATAGTCTTATTCCTAGGTCTTACCCCTGGTTAGAGAAAAGATGAAAGAACTGAATAAAGTAGGTGGATATGCTAGTTATTTTAAATATAATATTAATTTTAATACTTGAAAGGTATTAAATTTTGTGCCAATAAATTTATAAGTCCCAGTAAACCATGACCAAGAAAGCAAAAAATTACTATAGGATGTGTCCTACATGTTTCCCCAGAATTGTCTTCCTTACTCCCTACTGTCAGCTCTTCACTTGTGCTGCTTCTTTTCTCTATCTTCTCAAATGCGTGGAAAATGGACTTTGCATTTGTCTCTCACTCTAGGCGTCCCTTTGCTTGCCTGGTGGTGCTGGTAGTGGTGGCTGCTGCTTCTTTTTCTCCTCCTCTTCCTTTTCCCCCTTTTCCCTTCCTCCTCCCCCTCCTTCACTATCTCCTTCTTCTCCTCCTTATTTCTCCTCCTTCTTCTCCTCCTTATTTTTCCTCCTCCTTTCTCCTCCTCCTCTTCCTTCTTCTTCTTCCTGCTCCTTTTCCTCTTCCTCCACCTCCTCCCCCTCCTCCTCTTCCTCTTCCTATTCCTATTCCTATTCTTATTCTTATTCTTATTCTTATTCTTATTCTTATTCTTCTTTCTTATCCTTCTTATTCAAGATCATTTATTTGAGAAGCAGAAGTACAGAGAGAGACTCAGAGAGACAAAGAGAGAGAGAGATCTTCCATCTGCTGGTTCACTCCCCAAATGGCTGCAATGCTTGGAGTTGGACCAGGCCAAAGCCAGGAGCCAGGTGCTTCATCTGGATTTCCCATGTTGTAGCAGGAACCCAGATATTTGGGCCGTTTTCCACTGCTTTCCCAGGCACATTAGGAGGGAATTAGTTCAGAAGTGGAGTGGCTAGACTCAAACTGGGGCCCTTTTGGGATGTCAGCATTGCAGGCAGTGCTTTACCTGCTAGGTCATGTCAGCCCCAACTTGGTTTCTTCTTTCCGTTCATTGCCTTAGCACAAATGTTACCTTCTCAATGGTCTATGTCTTTTATTTATTTTATTTTATTTTATTCTGTTGCTGTATTCCTTCTGCCTAGAATACTGCCATATGGATGCTATATACCATAATAAATATTAATTGCATGAAAGTTGAGTGAACAATGTGATATCATTAAGTTTTCATAATAATTTGATGAAGTATATATTGTTATTCCCCATACATAATGAGAAAAACGAGTGTTAGGGAAGTTAGGTGACTATCTAAATTTAACATATCAGGATGAAGCAGAAATGGAATTCTAATTCAGGTCTATGTAAATGCAAAACCCATTTTTGGACACAAAACTATACTATGTGCTTCTGTAGTGTGAATTTTGCCACTTATTTCTAGTAACTTGGCCCATATGCCAATAGACTAATGTATTATTTTTCTATATGTTCTACACAGTATGAGCATATTATGTATATAATTGAAGTATATTCTCTTCCCTACATCTTTGAGCACAGAACTGTATTTGCATATTCATTTTTGAATCTTCCAAGGGTTTTTAAATTATATATCTTAATAGTAAAACTGAAAGTGTCTTGTCCATGCTCAGGTAAAAAAAATGATTTTCATAAATAATCCAAAGAACTGGAAACATTTTTAGGTAATAATAGCTTTCTTTACATTTCAAAAATGGGAAATTTCCTATGATACTTAGTTATTTTTATGCTCAAATCCAGTTGGGAAATGCCCTTATGACACAATAATCCATTTCATGGAATGAAAAATTCAGAAAAAAACAATAAGAAATAACCAAAATCTTTACTGATAAACCAACTTAATTTGTTATTGGACAGAGTTATAGGTCTCTATGGTTGTATACACTGTGTCTTGCTGTCTTGCCTGCTGAAACTTCTGCAAAACAAGCAGTAGTCACTCAATACAATAGATTTTTATCACTTTTCTTACAATGAGAGAGATTTTTGTGCCTCTATTTGATATCATTACTTGGGAGTAATTCTGGCTAAATATATCTTTTCTTATTTTATGGATGAGAGGAGGAAAAATATAAAATTTTTATCCATCAAATTTCCAATGTAGACATGTTTTGCTTCACCAATTTGTGCAATAGAAGGGAGAAAACCTGAGCAGTTGCTGGGTTGTGCATTTCTGTTGATCGATCCACAAAGGACAGAAGGGAGTGCATTCTGAAGAGGTAGGAATTGGAAACTGAAGCCAAATCAGCAAAACTAAACAAAGCAAAAAGCCTGAAGAAAATTAATCATGACAAACTCTGTACAAAATCTGGAGACAACCTGCTGTACCTTGAACCTTCAATAAATAACTCATTTTGGATTTTACTAGGATGGAGGATTTAAATGCGAACTGATTGTAAGTGTAAAATGATATCACTCACATATATAAACATAAGTAAGATAGCCTTTGTGAGTAGAGATTGATCTTGAAAAAATTAATAGTAACAATTGAATACTTTTTTGCAATATTTTACAGTTTAGAGACCATTCACTAAAACTCTGCTATTATAAGATCAGAAACATGATAGTTTTTTTCCTTAGAATAAAACTTTGCTTATCTTTATTTAGATGAAGATGATCTACTAAAAGAGAATGCTTATATTTGGTAAGATCATAGTATTTTGGACTTAATTTTTGACCAAGAAATGTCAAGAATTATTAATGTAAATTAACTATTATAAAACAAACTAGTTCATGTTTCTTTATTATCACCTACTTCAATTTGTCAGATGTTTTCTGTTCATAGAACAGTTTGATTGGTAATCACTTGCACTGGTTACCACATGTATTGATCTCATGGTGAAAAACATTAGACTTGCTTATTTGCTTGCCTCTATATCTCTTGATGTAAAAGTCGACTGCTAAATTGTTACTGGCATGCTCCACAACTCAGAAGCTCATCTTTGTGGCACCTTGTTTCTTCTGCCCAAAACTAATAACAGATTGTGCTACTTGGAGGTTCTCTTTTGAGTTGTAGATTTAAATTCAGAACAAAACAGTCTCATGATAACTACATGCACAGGAAGAGTGGTAGCATATTCCTATGTAGAATTTTAGATTTTATGTAGTGAGACTTACAGGACTTAATATTCAAAAACTCTAAGAAAGTGTCAATAGTATTTCTAAAGATTTGATCAGAAAACTGAAGATGGGAGGAGGCATAGTTGGAGATCTTTTTGCTTCTTTTCAGTAAATAGCTAGGACAATGGAAAAGAGAAGACTTGGGAAATAAATGGTTGGCAATAGTGAAGATGCTCATTGATGATCAGAACTCAAATATTTGAGTCTTGGTTTAAAACACACATGGTCTTTGGATTGGTATCAAACGGACAGAAGAGGCAGGCAGGTTTCTTCTCTCATAATAATTCTCTACATTTTTCTAAGAAGTACAATGAGCCTGCATCAAAAGGCAGAATTGATTTCTGGGGAATGTTGAAACCAATGAACAGCTTCTTAGAATTTTAGAGAGGGCTTGAATGTAAGTTATAATACTAGGTGATTTTTGAGTTTCCTTATAATCTGAAATTTTGTGACTTTTTCTATATTTCAAAAATAAATTTTACAAGGTGTAATTGTATAAAATAGCAGACCAGCTAACCTAAATCATAAGAGAGTACAAATTTCTCCCATTTGAAAAGAATTAGGTTATAGCCACTATATTCTAGACTAACACACAATATTTAATATTTGTAGAAATAAATACAACTTACAGATTTATTTACCCATGTTCTCAAACTTCTGAATTTTTTGAAAGAACTGTTTTGTGTGATTCCACATGGAGCAGTTTGATTTTGCAGTTTGGTTCTGTTATTCTACCTTTAGGGAAAGAACACAGAGAGACAAATCTGGAAACATAGGGTGTGCTTGGAAAGGGTACTGGTCTCCAAGGAGGGATGGGTGATCAATGAGGAAAGTGGATTTTTCAGAATCTGTGAAAATCAACCATGTGCAGAAAATGAGGCCAATGGTCTCAGTCTCCTGATGCCTAACACACACTTAGATGACAATTATCATAATACATTAAGTTTAAACCATGATTTTTCAATATTTAAGTCAGTCTATAATGTATTTAACTGTATAGAACCACAATTTTTGCTTTATAGTGAACATTTATAGAAAATGCGAATTATAACCAAGTTTTCTGAGATATATTAAAGGATCTTTGTGGTATGTTATAGGACAAGGTTGTAGTCTTCCTAAAACATACTTAGTAAGAGTTATCTGAATCAACATATTTGAACTTAATTTAACAGAGTTAGATGGGACTCAAGTAAAATGTAAAATAACATCTGTAAAATACCTTCTATTTTTCAATTTTGAATCATTTAAAGGAACTGAGTTTAGCACGTGCAATACACCATGACTTGAAATTTCTCATGGTAGATAAAATCAAAGCTTCAGACCTAATTGGTAAGGTTTTGAGATGGAATTTTTTTTAAGTTTTATTTATCTTTTGAAAGGAAGAGTTAGAGAGAATCTTCCACCACTGGTTCATTCCCTACGTGGCTGCCACAGCTGAGGCTGGGCAAGACCAAAACCAGGAGCCTTGACCTTCATCTGGGTCTCCCACATTGGTAGCAGGGTCCCAAATACTTAGGACATTTTCCACTCCTTTCCCTGCTGCATTAGCGCGGAACTGGATTTGAAGAGGAGCAGCTGGGCTTCAAACTGCCAGTGTAGGATGCTGGCATTGCAGGCAGTGGCTTAATCTGCTTCACCACAATGCAGTCCCCATTGAGATGGAATGTTTTCTATTTTTCTATTGCAATCAGAAACTAAGTCCCACTAGCATGGGAGCTTAGTGCTGTTCTCTGCTGTTTTTCTTCAGCTTCAGGTACACACCCATTTTTAATTAATTGGATAGGGGTTCAGTCATATGACATATAAGCTCCCTCCCAACTTGAGGTTCTGGTATTCTATTCTATTTATGATCCTTTTCTTGAGGATCTGAAATATTTTTCCTTTAATAAAATTTATTGATTACTATGTTAATAGCTCAGTAGTTTAGAAAATGACTGTCGAAAGGTTGAGATCCCATGTAAATCTCTAAAATTAGGCCAGTTTTCTTTTCTAAGTGTAGGTAGCCACTTTGGCAGTACATATTATCAGTATTGCTGACCACATTTGGGAACTGTAGGTGAATGAGTATGACAATAATGCATCCATCAGCACTCCAAGAGAATCTATTATAAACACATTCCCTGGGGCTCCAAGTGACTGCTGCAAACAGAGGAAGCTCTCTTATTCACTCTTGTCAGGATCAGTAGTTGGGTAGTTTATGGGCAGATTGGTTCCAGCATGGAATCCAAATTCAATAATATATGCATCCTGCAGCATTTTAACTTAAGACATATAAATACACTTCCAACAATCCGTCCTTTGATGAATAATGAGAATTTTTTCTTTGCATATAGGTCCTCTCTCGGATGTTTTGTGTTGTATTTTTAGTATAAACCACATACATTATGTATCCTCCCCATATCCAGTTTCATTTTCTTGAAAAAGAAGTGAGAATGTAGAGATGCTTGCAAAGTTTTCTGTGAAAAATCTTTCTGGATTTTTGATTTTTTTCCATACCTAATTCAACAACATGTTTTCAGCTTTTCACCAGTAACAAGTCTTTCCAAAACTTTGAACTTGTTCTTTAAAATTTAGCACACAACTCTTACTGATGTTGATAACATTTAATATTTTTTATAACTAGAAGTCAAAGGATAAATGAGTTTGAGAGCAGACACAGCCGACTCATTGTAGGCGCAGCTGAACTGGTGAAGAAGCTCATGTGAAAGCACAGGCTTGAGCCTGAGCAGTCAACATACCGTGGACATCACCCAGTGTGTGAAAGGAATGGTGAGTGAGGAGTAGTTTAGTAATTCAGATAAATGGATGTTAGTTACAAAAGCCTCTGCCGTTTTAATTTCTTTGGTTACAAAGTCCTTGAATGAACTGTGACCTATTTATCTTTGTATTTCCTGTTTACCAAATACAGTTCCTGGACATAGTAGCCACAAGCATCTATTTCTTTATTTGAGTTAATGAATTGGCAGCATATATTCAGCCCAGTGAGAAATTGTTTCCTTTCAGGGTATGAGTGGTGGATGTATTTGCTTTGGTCCCCCCCCCCCCATGCTCCATGAGCAATAAGGCGATATTAACATCCTGTTTGTGTTTCATTTTGATTGCCATTTGGTCAGCAGGAGCCTGAGAAAAATTTATGCACAGTGTTTAAGAGGATCAATTTATGCTGAAAGCTTTGGAATTATTGTAGAGCCATCTTGAAGTCACTGCAAATTGCAGTTAAAGTCATAGAAATGCTGGAAATCAAATGGATCAGTGACATTGGTATGCAGTGTCAATACATGTTTGCACTATTGCCTTGAATACAAGCATTGGAGAGTTAGCCACTAACGGATTATAGGATTTTTACTAGATAAGTGCTTTCTGTAAACATTTGTATTTGTGTTTTATGAAAGTAATATATGTTCACAGTTCTAAAAGTCAAACAAAGAGCAATACAAGCCTTTTTTTTTTTCCTAAATTTCTCTCCATTTGGGGTGGATGTTTGATACAGTGGTTAAGATATTTCTAGGGACACCTACATCCCATATCTGAGTGCCTGGGTTAAAGTTCTAACTCTGGCTCTGTCCAGCTTCCATAGTGCACAACTGAGAGGCACTAGGTGATGGCTGAAGTACAGAAGGTGTAGATCACATAGGAAATCCAAGTTGAGATCCTTGGCTCCTAGCTTCAGTCTGACATGGCTGTAGCTGTTGTGGGCATTTAGGAAATGAACAACAGATGAAAAGTATTTCTTTGTGTCTTTCTGTTGCTCTACCTTTCAAATAAATGAAAACAAATAGATAAAAACTTCTAAATTAATTCTCCCTTACACTTATTCCCATTCTTTTTTTTCATAGTCTAGACCTAATTTCAACTCTCTCAAAGTTGTTTCTTCTCATATATACTTCTAAATAATATAACGTTATCACTTCTTTCTGATATTTCTTTTCTTGTTTTGGTCTGGTTGCCCTACAGAAATGAGGATTGTTGTGGCCTGCACTGTGGCATAGTGGGTAACACTGCTATCTGCAGCATTAGGACCCATAGACACAGGTTCCAGTCCTGGCTGCTCTGTTTCCAATCCTGCTCCCTGCTAATGTGCCTGGGGAGGCAGCAGAAGATAACCCAAGTCCTTGGGCCTCTGCACCCACATAGGAGATCTGGAGGAAACTGGCTTCCGATCAGCCCAGCTCCGGACATTATGGCCATTTGGGGAATGAACCAGCTGATAGACGATCTCGATCTAATCCTCCACCTGCGGCGCTGACACACTGGGTTCTAGTCCTGGTCGGGGTGCCGGATTCTGTCCCGGCTGCTCCTCTTCCAGTCCAGCTCTCTGCTATGGCCTGGGATAGCAGTGGAGGATGGCCCAAGTGCTTGGGCCCTGCACCCACACGGGAGACCAGGAGAAGCATCTGGCTCCTGGCTTCGGATCAGCGTGGTGCACCAGCCACGGCGCACCGGCCGCAGCGGCCTTTGGGGGGGTGAACCAACGGAAAAGGAAGACCTTTCTTTCTGTCTGTCTCTCTCTCACTGTCCACTCTACCTTTCAAAAAATAAAAAAAAGAAGATCTCGATTTCTTTCTCTCTATCTTTCTGTAACTCTGATTTTCAAATAAATAAATAAATCTTAAAAAGATGAGAACTGAGCTCTCTTACTTCATGTCCATCCAGACTCTCTACTCTATCCTTCCAAAATTTGTCACCCGTTTTTATTAAATTAATATTCAGTCTGTATATAGTATATATTTTTTAAATATTTATTTTTTAGTTTGAAAGGCAGAGTTACAGAGAGAGGCAGAGACAGAGACAGAGAGAGAGAGAGAGAAAGAGAGAGAGAAGGCTTCCATCCTTTGGTTCACTCCCCAAAGGTCCACAGTGGTTGGAGTTGAGCTGATCTGAAGCCAGGAGCTTCCCCCCCACCCCCGGTCTCTCACATGGGTGCAGGGGGCCTAAGAAATTGGGCCATCCTCAGCCGCCTTTCCAGGTACATCAGCAGGAATCTGGATTGGAAGTGGAGCAGCTGGGACTTAGACCGGTGCTCATATGGGATGCTGGTACTGCAGGCCAGGGCTTTAACCTGCTGCACCACACAGCCCCTGATAGGTAAATATTACTCTTATGTTAGTAATTTCACATACTTTGATTGCTTTTCTTTTCTTGACTTTCTTTTTTGTAAACCAGTAAGTGCTTCTTTTTTCTCATTTGTTTATTTTCTTTTTTTAACTTTTATTTAATAAATATAAATTTCCGAAGTACAACTTTTGAATTATAGTGGCTTTTCCCCCCATAACCTCCCTCCCACCCACAACCGTCCCAACTCCCACTCCCTCTTTCATCCCATTCTTCATCACAATTCATTTCAGTTATCTTTATATACAGAAGATCAACTTAGCATATACTAAGTAAAGATTTCATATACTAAGCATATACTAAGTAAAGATTTTGCACCCACAAAGACACACAAAGTATAGAGTACTGTTTGGGTAGTAGTTTTACCGTTAATTTGCATAGTATAACACATGAAGGACAGAGGTCTTACATGGGGAGCAGGTGCACAGTGACTCCCGTTGCTGATTTTACAATTGAATTTTCATCTGTACCTATCAATAGCTCATTGTCAGCTTTCTTACAGAAACCTAGACTCATTTCAATAAAGGTAAACCATAAAGGAATCTACTTTCTCCTTAATGACAGCTGCCCTAAGGTCCAGCAGCCACCACAGCTCCACTGGGGTTGCTTTGCCTCCCATCTGCAGCTTGAGATTTCTTGAAATTTCTCTTTACCATTGCTCCAGGCATTGCCTTCCTCTCTCTGACATTCAGTTTCCTGCTTTCTGAATCTCATGTCTATATATTTTTTATGGAGAACACTTTTCAGTAGCTTTTTGAAAAAGACTGTTGGGGTAAATTCCTTGAAATCTTGATTGTCATAAAAAGCTTTAGACGTTCACATGAAATGGGTTATATGACTAGTTGTAGAATTCTAGGTGGAAAAAATTACTGCTCGACATGGTGAAGGCAACACTCCCTTCTATTTTATGTCTAACTTTCAGCTTGAGAAGTGTGATAACCTTCAAGTTCTCTGTTATATATAACTGGTTACTTTTTAAAAGTTTTTCAATATTTTCTTTCAAACCTGATATTCTGAAATGTCATAATATTGTGCTTTGGTGCCTTTTACAGTCATTTGTGAAGTGCATTTGAATGATTGTAAATTGAGAAATGCAAGTCTTTCTATACTGGGAAAATATACTCTATTATTTCCTGGGTCATTTTCTATCTCCTTTTCTAATGTCCACTAATTGTCTACTAATCAATCTTGGTTCTCTTATATATACACTAAAAATTTGCATATTTTTATTCTCTTGTTTTCCATCTCTTTGTTCCATTTTATGCTCTGAGGGATTTCTTTAAATTTTCTATTGTATTATATTTGTACAAACAGTATGTCCACATCTAATGGTTCATTTCTGTTTTCTAAATGTTCCTATTTATAATTTCCAGATACAGTTACATTGACACAAAATGCCTTTAATATCTTCTGTCTCAGGATGCACATATGCAAACATGTGCATATTTAGTTTCTTGTTCTTGAATCATTCTGCTTCCTTCAGGGTCTTTCTGTTTTATTATTATTTTTTTACTGTTTGCTTATTTTAGTCCTTCTTTCATATGAGAGGCATTCTTCAAATATAATCCTCAACTGTCCATTTATATTTGAAAGTGAAGTACACAAAAGACTGATGGGAAATAATATGTGTATGTGTCTGAGAGAAAGGGAGAGAGTGAAAGAGACAGGAGAGAATCATCTTTGAGTAAATGAGCCAGTTATTGCACATTTTGTGTGTTGTTTTGGGGGAGAACATCCAAAGGCCAGTCAGAATCTCTAGGACTTTTTTCTTGAACTCTTTGGTTTCCCTAGAAAAGAAGTATCATTCCTCCTTCAATATAGACAGCATATTTAACTCTGTTTTCAATGCAGTATTTCGTTTTCTTCCTCAACTGCCATCCTTGAGCTTTTGTGGGTGAAGAGCAATTAGCTGTCTGCGTGAACTGTAGGATCTGAGAGTGTGGAATTCTTTATCTGGACTTTAAAACAAGCATCTTACTTTCAGTCCCACCCTGTACCCTAGATTGCAGAGGTCCCTGTAACCAAGTGCTAGTCCCAGCAGGGATTGCACACGTGAATTTGAATTCCATGCCTTGGTAAATCCACTTCCCTGGCCCGAGATACAATCTCTGCATGTGGCTAACTCGAGAACCCCTCTTCCATCTGCTTCTTCTGTCTTCTGATTTCCCATCCTCTATTGTCAGTACACTTCTATTTATACCTAGCTTCCTTATTTTCACTCTAATGAAATTTGATGAGGAAATGGAATTAGATTAGGAGGATTTCTTTTCACACTAGAAGAAAACACTCAATGTATGCTTTTTAAATGTAAAATGTATAAATAGTGAGTGCTTTTGACTTATTTTTTCAATTCTGACCTTTTGTTAACAGTATTTCTACTTTGGATGTTAAAATCCTAAACCTTAAAACTATTAGACTCATTTATCACTTCTTCCCACAACCTGAAAAATAGTTTGTGCTCCCATAAAATGAAAACAGTTCATTTGCACACTGTTTCTTTCAAATGTTGTACTTTCGAATATGTTTTAGGTTTTGCCTTACTTAATCTATAATAAATGTTTTACTGTATATCTGAGTCCCTGCCATCCCCACAAGCATTTGAATTTAATCTTTTATTTTCTTTATCTGAGTTGTGAAATTTTCACTTTAGCAGAGATTAGAAGTATTTTATTATTTTTTTCTGAGTCAGTTAGATTTCATACATGTGAATACTATATTCCAGTTATATGGTCTGAGTATTCTGCATACATACATGAATCATTCTCTCTACTAACATCATCTTTTTTGCAGATAAAATGCATTAAAGGTCTCTTCTTTATAAATAATATATGAACTATAAATCTATAATTTTATGATGCCTTCAAGTAGGCAACATTGTCAATGGAAGAATTACAGTGCAAGTTTGCTTTTATGCTGCTAATAAAATGAAACTGTTTTAGGTTAGAATACAGTAAAACTGGCAGTTAAACTTAAATAGGAAGTCATTAAATTGTGTTTGAGTTCAAATTTAAACAAAAAAAAGCAATATTTATGTAGCAACTATTGAAGATGATGTTTTTATTGAATTTGGCAAACAGTGACATTCCTGTTCTTTTTTTTATAAGATGTATTTATTTATTTACTTATTTGAAAGTCAGAGTTTCAGAGAGAGAGAGAGAGAGAGAGAGATCCATATGCTTCCATATTCCACTCCCCATATGGCTGCAATGGCCATGGCTACCCAGGCTGAAGCCAGGAGCCAGGAGCTTCATTTGGTTCTCCAACATGGGTGCAGGGGCCAAAACACTTGGGCCATCTTCTGCCGCTTTTTCCCAGGCCATTAGCAGGGAGGTAGACTGAAGTGGAGCAGCCAGAACACAAACTGGTACACATATGGGATTCCAGTGTCATAGGTAGTGGTTTTACCAACTGCAGCACAACATTGGCCCCAACATGAAAATGAAAATGAACAGCTTCGGCCGGCGCCACGGCTCACTAGGCTAATCCTCCGCCTTGCGGCGCCGGCACACCAGGTTCTAGTCCCGGTCGGGGCGCCGCATTCTGTCCCGGTTGCCCCTCTTCCAGGCCAGCTCTCTGCTGTGGCCAGGGAGTGCAGTGGAGGATGGCCCAGGTGCTCGGGCCCTGCACCCCATGGGAGACCAGGAAAAGTACCTGGCTCCTGCCTTCGGATCAGTGCGGTGCGCCGGCCGCGGTGGCCATTGGAGGGTGAACCAACGGCAAAAGGAAGACCTTTCTCTCTGTCTCTCTCTCTCACTGTCCACTCTGCCTGTCAAAAAAAAAAAAAAAAAAAAATGACCAGCTTCACCTCAGTGACCAGTTTTGTGACTTGTTTTAGGCATCAGGTTTTGACTTGAGCCAAACATAATTGATTATTGAAGTGTTGCTCGTTTTAGCAGAAAGTTCAGTTCATATGTGTAGAATGAGTAAACTAAGGATTTTTCAGTATTTTTTCTTAATTAACTAGTTCAACACAGAGATTGCTTGAGAAGCCCTTGTCTTAGTGCCAAATGTTCAAGAACTGAAAGCAGTGTAGAGGGCTCAACAGTCATTCCTTAAGCCCCCATCCTAATCCAATGACCCTAGGAATATGTTACCATATATGACAGAAGCGACCGTGTAGGTGTGATTTTTTTTTTCTGACTTAAAAATATATGCATTCATTCATTCCTTGTGGGACTGGCTGGGAGTAGACAGACCAAGAGAGAGAGAGAGCACTCCTGTTTACTGACTCATCTGCAAAATGCCTGCAATAGCCAGATCTGGGATAGGCTGCTGCCAGGAGCTGTGAGCTCAGCCTAGATCACCTATGTGAGTGGCAGTGACTCGGTCACTTGCCTTCCAGAGTTACATTATCTCTACATGAGTAGAGAGCTGAAATTGGGAGTGGAATTGGAACTTGAACCCAATCTAGGCTTTGGGTACAGGTATCACACACTGATTCTTAACTGCTCACTAGTCCGAACATCAGCATTGCCGATGTGATTAAATTAAGTCTAGAGACCAGCAGAGTATCTTGGAATATCCAGGTGGGCCCAATGATGTAATCACTAGTGTCATTATATAAAGTTGATAGGAAATGAACATACAGGTGATGTGGTGATGAAAGCAAAGAGGGATTTGAAGTTGCTGTACTGCGGGCTTTAAAGAGGGAGGAGGAGACCCAGAGGCAAAGAAGGCCAGGGATCAACTTTAGAAGGTAGAAAGTCAAGAAAAAAGTTTATCCTCTAGAGTTCCCAGAGTGTAATCCTTCCAAACCCTGATGTAACTCAGTGAAAGTGATTTCAGAATTCCCTGCTAGAACTATAAAAGGATAAATTTGCATTGGTTAATTTTAATTTGTTATAGAGGCTATAGAAACTAATACAATTATACCACTCCCATCCTCATCTGTGTTTTTAAAAACCACAAAACTAAAAATTGGAAAATAAAGCCATAAAGGTATATTTCACTTTAGCCATAATTCAGGTTCAGGTTGAAGACAGATTCCAATAGAATTTTTGCAAAATGCTCCAGCTGCCACTATTTATGTAGGAATGTTTCTAAGAAGTTTTTTTCATTCAGTGAAGTATTTAGTGAGATGGTTTGTAAAAGTTATCAGAGGTGGCCAAGCTTGTAAATATCCTTAGGTTCAGCAACAGAACAGTTTTATTTTTTAATCTGTTCTGGGATTTTCCTCTGTATATCCTGTTTTCAGAGGGAAGTGAAGGAAATTATAATATATAGTAATTATATAAGAACTTTGGTCTAATTTGTTTCCTGACTGTTTAGAGATGCTATGGCAGTTATTTTTTTTTCTTACAAGTAATTGTGAAAGAGATGAGAAGTAACTATATGATTTTTATGAAGTGAGGTGATACTGAACTGCAAAACACTTTATGAAGTTGTGACTTCAAACAGTTTCAACTTATGAATTGCAAACAATATACATGTGTCAAGCACAGTCATCAATTCTTCTGAACATTACATGAACTTGTGTATAAATTTCCTCTTGGTACACAACAAGTCTCCCAACACTTACTAACTTAAATAGCTGCCATTCATTTCCTCATGATTCTGCAATTTGGGCTGGGCTTCCAGGTTAAATTGCTCTGCTAGTCCTGCTGATGATCCTTCATGTGCTCACCCATGCAGCTGTAGGCATTTGACAACAGCTGATGATGGCTGGTCCCAAATTATCTCAATAACATACCTGGCAGTTGATAGTGGCTGTGGTACACTAGTTCTTTATAGTGACTCTCATTTTCCAATAGACTGGACTAGGATCCTTCCAATGATAGCACCAGTATTCTAAAAGGGCAAACATGCAAGCTGCAGATCTCTTAAGAATTAATGCTATAACTAGTACTTAAGCAGTATTTTACACTTTGTGTTTCTGTGTGGGTGCAAACTGTTGAAATCTTTACTTAATATGTACTAAATTGATCTTCTGTATATGAAGGTAATTGAAAATGAATCTTGATGTGAATGAAATGGGAGAGGGATGGGAGATGGGAGGGTTGCGGGTGGGAGGGAAGCTATGGGGGGAAAAGTCATTGTGATCCATAAGCTGTATTTTGGAAATTTATATTTATTAAATAAAAGTTAAAAAAGAAAGACTTCCCTTAAGAAATCCCATAGTGGTACCTCCATCACATTCTCTTGGCAAAAGTAATCTCAAGGGCAGTCCACTTTCAAAGGGTAGAAATTCTCAATAGGCAAAGTAAAAAAGTCACAGGGTGTGGATACAAGGTAGTGTAGTTTGTTAAAGGATACTAATGCAATCAACTACTACTCATTTCTAATGGATATGAATGATAGCCACTGTTTCATCTTTGCTCTATGGTTTCTTATGTGTGGTTTGTTTATTAATCAATGATGAGTATAGTAGCCATTGGAAGAAGGATTATGGAAATCTTGTGGGAAAAGCAAAGTACTTAAATATTTAAGGGCATATATAGAAGATGTTTCTTCTTGGCTTTTATTGCTTTCTTTCAAATATGTTATCTGGATGTAGGAAATGTAAAATACTAAAATACTGTTCTACTTGAATATAGAAAATACTGTGAGATTATCCAAATTGTTTGAGAGAAATATATTAATAACCAGGAAGAATTGATCTATTTTACGTGTTTATGAAAGGGAAATAGTTAGATCTACAGATTGGCAAAATGGGCAATGAAAATTAATGAAAGGATGACTTAGAAATTGCTTTAGGGCAGTGTCTCAACCTGGCTGCACCTTGTATCACCTGGGGAGCCTGGAAAAACGTTGATGTTGAAGTCCTGTCGCAACCCAATTACATCACAATTTCTATGTACCCCTTTCTTTTAAAAGCTTCCCAAGAGGGTCTAATGTGTAGCTAGGATTTAGAACCACTCACCGCTGTAAGGTTAGAGATTTGGAAGAAAGGTTTGAAATAATAAGGTTTGTGGATATAGTATAGAAAGGTTGGATTTGGACAGCAGCCTCCAGCCAGACTTGATAATTGGCAGTGCCTCAAGGTGGAAAAATTAATGTATTTCCTGTTTCATGGGAGAGGAGAAACAATGTTTAAATTTTCTGATGGGGCTTCTGATTTTTTAAAATGTATTTTTAAAGAGCAGAATAGCACCAGTGACAACATATTATTTGACCAATATATAAAGTCTAAAAATGGGATGGAAAGATTAAATAATGGTAAAATCATTTCATATACCAAATGTTATTTATATTCAGTGTTTATAAGGACAAAATTCAAAACTATAGATTTGTAATTTTCAATCTTTCTCCAATAGCATTATTGCTATCTCATTTATAGATAGAGTTTAAATTATATTATTTAGAAGTTGATGAAGCTTTTTAAAGCAGCAAGAGACGATGCTGCTCTTTTCTTATAATCATTCTTAGAAATGGAAAAATGCATCTGATTCTATGCAAAACATTTGTTCAGTTGTGTTTTTTTCTTTTAATAAGAGAACTGTTAGCCACTGAGGTTGAGGAATTTACAAGGCTCTAGAGTAATCTGATGTGGATAGAAATGTTGCTTGTATATTGATACTGCTGCAGTTTTGCTTGTTACAGCAAAACTCCTTTTTCAGTCATATTCTCCATAGTGAACAGAATAAATGTTTGTATCAGAGCTACTCATAAAAGACTGAAATAATGAACTCCTCATTTGTTGCTCCTCCGAAGTGGCTGATTAAAAGCAGTATCTTGATGGCTGAAGGCTGTCATCCCAAATCAGGACTTGATTGTGAGTGGAGAGTGTAATCCTATACCATACTTGAAAGGAAAGATTTAATGTCTCAGACTGGGTGAAAGCATCAAATAGGCAATACGTCTATTTTTTCTTCCCCTTAAAAAGTAATTACTGGTCGAATACAGAATATACTCAGGCCTCCGAAGATTTACGCTGACATGAACTCTTTGGCGATACTGTTACAAAAGTTGATTTATTCCAGGGGATCCAGAAAAATGGTTCCATGAAACCATCTGCATGTTGCGACTGTTTGCTTCCACCCAAGACCTTAGGATAGAAAACTCAGTATTAAGATGAAAAATTCCTTCCCAGGAAAACACTCTATGTAAAGGCTCAAGATTCAAAAATAAAATAAAATGAAATTACTCCTTTGATCCTCAGGCTAAATCTAAAGTAATCTGCAACAAAAGGGCTTTTTTCTTTAAGGATTCCCAGCCCTTTGAGGTTAGGTGAGTGCTGTGTTTAATAAAGATTATGTGACTGATTACTTTTCACATACTGACAGCTCCCTGTGGTGTCTTTTATATGGATGGGGGATTATATTAAAGCTCCATCTTTCTGTATAGTGGCCACCTGCTCTTAAAATGGGTCGGATCAAACTTTCTTGGAAGTAATATTAAGGATCCCAAGCATAGTGCAAAAACCTATGGGAATGATCTGCATCTTAAGACTGAACACTGAACAGAAGAGTGAATAGCAATGAAGAGGGGAGGGTGGAGCCCTGGACAATTTGAAATATCTGCTCAGTTGTTAGATTTCACAGGAATATACCAAAACCCAATTCTGATTATGGGCAGAATACCAAATCGTGAAGAAAAGAAGGTGAGTAAACAAGAACAAGGAAGACCCTTGTCTGTGATGTATGTATATAAATGAGCTTTGTGCATTTATTTTATTCCTCTAATTGATTTCAAGGAGGAATCCTCTGGGATGAATACAGAAAAAGCAATTTTTACGCAAACTCTCAGTGTAAAGTAAATGATTACTGGAGGTCCTCAAAATAATGGTGCCACACAGAAATCAATTATTAAGACTTTATTGCAGTATTTATTTCACATATAAGGCTGCACGTGTATGCTAGGAAATAATTGCTTTTTAACAATAAGCTAGGCTGAAGTTCAGATTTAAAATACCAAAAAAGTTAACTCTCTTCTATGTTAATGTAATTTATATAAAAATTGAGATTTGATGAAATAATGCAAAAACTTTATGAATTAAAATATTTTGAGTGTGATAATATGACTTCCTATGGTCTATATAAATTTTGGCAAGTGCTTTCTCTTGATTTTCCTCCCATTACTTCCTCAATTAAGGGACCATGTTCTCTGTCTTTCAGTCACTACTCTGTCTCCAAATGCTATCCTTGAGCTTCCTTGAATTTTTCTTTGGTTTTAAAATCTAGCATTCCCATGCCTATTATTTCAAGATCATCAGGTTTAAAATTGAGTTTGGGTTGGGTGGTTGGCATAGTGGATAAGAAGCTGCTTGGGATACCTGCATCCCACATCAGAATGCCTGGGTTCGAGTCCTGACTCTTCTGATTCCAGCTACCTACTAGTGCACACCCTTGGCAGGCAACTGGCTTAAGTTGTTGGGTCCCTGCCACCAATGTGGAAATCCAGATTGAGTTCCCAGTTCCTGGCTTCAGCCTGGCCCAGCCCTGGCTATTGGCAGGCTTTGGAGAGTGAATCAGCACATGGAAGATCCCTGTCCCTGTCTATCTTTGTCTCTTTTTCTCTCTCTGCCTTTCAATTAAATAGTAAGTGAATAAATTAAAAATTGAGCTCATTTCCTACCTGCTTGAAATCTCTTTGTCCTTTTTTCTTTCTGTCTGGGTAAATGACATCACTGTCACAATCCTGATATTCAAGCAACCTGAAAGCCCGAGTGTCATTATGCATTTTCCCTCCACTCCAACATCCAGTCTTTAAGTCCTGTAAATTCTTAGTGCTCTTTTCACCCTCACTGCCACAAGTCTAATTTTATGCTCTTCTCATTTTCTACTTGAACACTGCAACAACTTTCAAATGAGCCCCTGGTATCTCACCACTTACTGAGAAAACATCCAAATTCCCTGTTACTGTATATGTGGCCTTTGATGGTGTGACCCCTGCATGCTCAATTTTTCTTTGGTTTTCTGCTTCTCTCACTATGTGTCCTTTCTTATTCTCTAGTGATAAAGAAATTTTCAGAGTTTTTGACTATCTCATATGTCTTCGTTTTTCACATCGTTTTCCTTTTTCTTTCTTCTTCTTCTTTTTTTTTTTTTTTTTTTTTTTTGACAGGCAGAGTTAGACAGTGAGAGAGAAAAAGAGAGAGAGAGAAAGGTCTTCCTTCTGTTGGTTCACCCCCCAAATAGCCGCTATGGAGCCAGGTGCTTCCTCCTGGTCTGCCATGCGGGTGCGGGGCCCAAGTACTTGGGCCATCCTCCACTGCCTTCCTGGGTCACAGCAGAGAGCTGAACTGGAAGAGGAGCAACCGAGACAGAATCCGGCACCCCAACCGGGACCCAGTCAAAAACTGGGTGCTGGCGCCACAGGCGGAGGATTAGCCTAGTGAGTGGCGGCGCCAGCCTTCCTTTTTCTTGAAATGCCTTTTTTTATTTTGATTGTCCACTTTGGAAAGTTCCTTTTCATCTTTGGTATCCTCAACTCCACTCCTCCATCTAACTTTATGCATTAATTATAGTCAATTGAAAGGTCCCCATTATGTGGCCTGTGCCCTTTGGACAAATGCTGACTTGATCTGAAAGTATCTACAAAGAAGTTGATGTTGATGTAATGCCACTTGGGAATTATAATACCATGCTTTGAGAAGTTAAGTCCAATGACCTTGTACATAACTAGGATTTGTTAACTTTAGTGTCATCTCAAGAGGCTTTAATACTTGAGAATCACAGTGTCTACACCAGGAAGAGATGGAGAGAGACAGAGATAGACAGACAAGATGGATCTTTTTGTCTCAGGAAGCCAAAGAGTTTAGCATTAGGACACAAAATGCAAGTACCAAGTTTAAATGTTAGCACAAGGATTGAAAATATTGAAGCAAAACAGAGCAAAGAGCCAGGTAGAAATGAAACAAAATAGGAGCAAGGAAGAAATGGAACAAGGAAGTTTCTGGGCCACTGTCAAATCAGTCATGAAATGTCCTTAGCATGTCATTCTTTTTGGAGGACATGTGGGGGCCTGGAGCTTAGGTAGTTTGTGTTGACGCAAATCACTGATTTCAGAACTTCTAGTGTCACATTTCGAATCTGAATTAAAGTGAAGGCCAATAACTCCTGCTTTACCATTTCTAAATGTTTGGGATTGAACCAGAAGATTATTTTTAAGGAGTCTGTCAATTCTGCTCTGCTATGGCTCTGTTTTTTTATTTTTTTTATTTTTTTGGTAATCTTATGTGTACTGTAACTGTGCTCTGCAAGTTTAGAACTAAGTGTCATGTCACAGTGGTTTGTGCTGGTTACTTAGCTTCTGTTATCCTTTTAATATGAAAATATTGTGATATACATTTATAGTGTCCTCAATTAACAGAAATTACTGACATCTAGAATTTCTTGAAATTATACTGCTTTTTATTGAAAGCTAAATAATTTCAAAGTCCAGCTTTGTCAGATATAGTTTAAGATGTCATGAAATAATTCAGTTTATTTATGTATTGGCAATATTTCTTAGATTGAGTTTTTATTATATGTTTTCTTCTGGTAGTTCATTAAAAATGTACTAAAAATACTAGAAGAACTCTATGGAAGTGTATGCTTTATAATTTGATGGTGGACAAAGTTAGACATTTCAAGCCAGAATGACTGGTGTGAAATACATTGAGTGAGACTCTGTAGTTGAATTTTCCAGACTAACCGATAGAATAAAAAAGGGAGAGAACAATCCAACATGGGAAGCGAGATACACAGCAGACTCATAGAATGGCGGATGTCCTAAACAGCACTCTGGCCTCAGAATCAGTCCTTAAGGCATGCGGATCTGGCTGAAAAGCCCATGAGACTATTTCAGGCATGGAAAGCCAAGACACTCTGGCAAAAACAAAACAAAACAAAACCTAAATGAAAGATCTCCGCGAGTGAGATCCCAGTGGAAAGAACAGGTCATCAAAGAAGGAGGTACCTTTCTCTGAAGGGAGGAGAGAACTTCCACTTTGACTACGACCTTGTCTAAATATGATCAGAGTCGGTGAACTCAAAAGGCTTCCATAGCCTTGGCAACTCATGACAAGAGCCTAGGGTAATTACTGAGGCCATAAACAAGAGTGTCAATTTGTTAAGTCAACAACAGGAGTCACTGTGCACTTACTCCTCATGTAGGATCTCTGTCCTTAATGTGCTGTACATTGTGATTTAAAGCTATAACTAGTACTCAAACAATATTTTTCACTTTGTGTTTCTATGTGGGTGTAAACTGTTGAAAGCTTTTATATGCTAAACTGATCTTCTGTATATAAAGATAATTGAAAATGAATCTTGATGTGAATGGAAGGGGAGAGGGAGCGGGAAAGGGGAGGGTTGCGGGTGGGAAGGAAGTTATGGGGGGGGGGTGAAGCCATTGTAATCCATAAGCTGTACTTTGGAAATTTATATTCATTAAATAAAAGTTAAAAAATAAAGTAAACAACAAAGAAATATACACATAATAAATTTCACAAATGTTGTTGAGTGTTTATCTGTCACTTCACACTATCTTGGAGACACTATAGATAATCTGAATAGAAAGTTACACCAGAAATGTCTTCCTCTGAGATAGTACCAGCTCTTTTGTACACTGTTATTTATCTGATAATTTGCTGTATCTTTTCTTGCTTTATTTTTCTGCTGATGCTTCTGATTTCAGACCTGTGTTAGGTTTTACAGATGAGCTCTCCTGGCCCATGAAATCAAGCGTGGGTGAGACCTGGTGCAGAACAGGAAGGCGACCCATACTTGGTTTCAGAGGCTGCGAGAATACCTACAGTTGTAAGAGAGCACCATTTATATCTATACAGGCTTCCAGGAAACAAAAACACCAAGTCAACCTTGTTTTTATTAGACATACATAAATAAGAGACAGAGATAAAATTCATAATTGTATTAGATTTCTGCTCCACTGGGATTTTTTAAGAACTTTCTAGATGGCTCAAACCAGGTTGACAGGTTAATTTGATGCCTCGGATGATGGCTTTGGAACAGTGAATCTGAAGCTGCTTCTTCCTTAAGGACATTGCTGCTCTCCCCTCCAACCCCCACCCACACACTTCTCCAGTTACGATGGTCAGCTTGCCCACGGTTCTGGGCTGGCTTCTTGGTGTCTAACAGAGATAACAAGGACAAGAATAAGAGTTTTGCTGGGTCCCTCCTTTATGCTTGGGCATCTACCAACATTTTCCCAAACACATTATTTCCCCGCACCCAACCCCACTCACAGATGCTTGCCTATAGGGCCAAAAAATCTCTAGTTAGTGCTGTGCCAGAATCTCACTTTTCTGTGTAGGAGATTGGAGTTTTTTCAAATAACCCATCTGGTAACATAAAGAGAAGTAAAGAAACTGAGGTAAATACAGTATATATTATTACATACTTTATTGCATGTGTTGTATCTTTGCTGATAACTCATTTATAGACTATATTTGTTGAGCTAGCATTTGTTAATTTCTCCTTTGTTTGTCCTTTGCTCTGCAATTTAATTTTGCTAGGGTGGGGTTGGGTCATGGGGTATTGTCTGCTTAGGCCAGTGGAACCACTCCACAATTGCTTTTTATTTTCTCAACCAAAATTCTGAAGTCCTGGATCCTTGGCATAGAAAATTAAGCTGGAAAGGCAACTTCTGCCAAGTATATGTTGCATAGCTCCTGGTGATGGATTTTGGTAGGCTTACTGAGAGAAATAATAAAGTCATTTCCAATGAAGATTTATTCTGTGTTTCCTTAGTTGACTTTCATATTTGTAATACATTTTGTACTTATAAATGGTATTTTTTTGTTTCACTTAAGGTACTTTAATTTATAAATACACAAAATCACAAGTAAATATTCCATTTTACTGGGCTATGATACCTATAGCAAATTCTTTGTCACTCATACTTCTCCTTTGTTGAGGAATGAGTTGGAGAAATGCTGTTTGCTTTGAACTGATACCACCAGTAGAGAGCTTCAATCTACATACTAGAGAAGTGCTGCCCAGTGGAATTTTCTGTGATGGTGGAAATGTCCTACAAACGTGCTGCCTAGTTTGGTAGCCATTGGTCACAGGATGCTTGGAATATGGTTAATGCAATTAGGGAACTACATTTTTAAAATTTAAATAGCTGTATATGGTTAGTAGCTATTATATTGGACAGTTCAGTTATTAGTATTTTAGTCAATTAGATAATTTTTGGGGGGCTAAAACCTCAAATTCTTTATTGGTTCTTTATGAATTTGGTAAGTTTTAGTCGGTGACTGATGCTCACATATTTTACAGCAGTTAAATTTGTCATCATGACATTTGGCTTAGTCTAATTGGGCTGTTATAACAACATATCATAAATTGATTAGCTTATAAACAAAATAAATTTATTTCCCAGAGGTCTGGAGGGTGGGAAATCCAACATCAAGCCACCGTCAGACTTCGTGTTTGATGAAGGCTTGTTTCTTGGTTCGCAGAGAGTGCCTTCTCACTGTGTCCTTACATGGTGTAGGGGCAAACAACCCTTTGCAGCTTCATTCATAAGGGCACTAACTCCATTCATGAGCCCTCCAACCTCATGATCTAATCATACCACCTAAAGCCTCACATTTTGATACCATCATCTTAGAGACAGGAGGTGTGACGGGAGCAAAACTTTCAATCATAGCATTCTTCCACCATAAAGTGTCCACAAAAATGTGTTTCAAAGCCAGTGTTCTAAGTTTCAACCTACTTAGTGGATGCCACTTAATTTTTTTAAAAAAGATGTAATTATTTATTTGCAAGGTAGAGTTACAAAGAGAGAGAGAAAGAGACAGATATAGACATACACATTTACACACACACAGAGAGAGAGAGAGAGAGAGAGCACATCTGTTTGCTAGTTTACTCCCCAAATGACCACAAGGACTAGGGCTGGCCCAGGGTGAAGCAAGGAGCCTGGAATTCCATCAGGGCCTCACACATGGGAGACAGGGTCCCAGATACTTGGGCCATCTTTCACTGTTTTCCAAGGCACAGTAGCACGAAGCTGGATCATAAGTGGAGCAGCTGGGGAGCCAGTGCTGTGGTGCAGCAGGTTAAGCCACCTGCAACACCAGCATCCCATGTGGGCACTGGTTCAAGTCCCAACTGCTCCACTTCTAATCCAGCTCCTTGACAGTGGCCCTGGAAAAGCAGTAGAGGATAGCCCAAGTCCTTGGGGCCCTGTCACCCACATGGGAGACCCAGATGAAGCTTGTGGTTCCTGGCTTTGTCCTGGCCCAACGCAGTGTCATTGCAGCTATTTGGGAAGTAAACAAGCAGACGGAAGATCTCCCTCTTTCACTCTGTCTCTCTCTCTTCCCTTTATCTCTGTAACTCTGCCTTTCAAATAAATAAATAAACTTTTAATAAAAAAAATTAAGTGGACTAGCTGGGCTGCAAACCAGTGCTCATATGGGTTGCCAGTGTCACAGGTGGTGGCTTAACCAGATGTGCCAAAATGCTGGCCCTGCCACTTAATCTTTAATAAAATATTCATCATATTTATCCCAAAAGCTAAAACCTGTCCAATTATCAAGCAATGATCACACTGTAACTGAGTGTTACCATTTGGCCCATATTGAATAAACTACTCTAAGTGACAAAAAAGAATTTGAAGTGATTCCTCTCCAATACAATCTTCCAGTCTTACTGGAAAGACAAAGCTAGCATACATGAGGTAATTAAAAACAAATCAGTGCTAAAATCAACTATGCAAAATAAGAGTGCAGAAGATGGACATATTAGTGTGGATTACATTCTACACTATAATGTTGAAAGGATCCTTGGAAATCACTTTGATTGTTAGAAATGAAGCAACAAGAATTCAATAGGCTCCCCTCTTCAAGATTTTGCAACATCTAATCACATATCTAGTGCTTGAGTTCAGATCTCCTGACCCTCTGTCTCTTGGTCTCTCTGCACTAGTTTGCTTTTGAGCTCACCTCCTGGAGAAGCTTCTTCTAAACAATTTGCTGAAAACATAACTTTGGGTTGGGCAACTATAAATGAAGTTCTATTTCAAGCATTAGTTTCATCTGACAGAGTGTTCCTCAAACCTTAATTGTTCACTTAAGACAGTCATGATTTTGCTATATCATTCTACCGCCTATACTGTTACTTATAAATTTTTCTTTCAAATATGAATTTATGTAAAGAAAAATGGAAAATCAGTATCATTTATCATAAGTAACAAATAACTAGGAAATAAACACCTGGGAAATTTTAAGTAAATTGTGCTGTAAATTACAGCCAGAGACATCTTCCTAGGACAGAGGGCTTTTCTCTCTCTGGTGAAGCAGATGAGTGAGTGGTGGAAAAGTGTTGATGGCTCCACATTACTATACAGAACAACCCTTTTCTTTACCTTTAGTTTTAAAATTATGGAATTTACAAGGTCTGATTGCTGAGCCTAGTGTCTCTTGTCGACCCATAACACTATAGCTGGTTTGTGACAGCTCAAGAAAGAAATTAGCCAAGGACTTACATAGTTCTGCACATGCTGGTTTGCATGAGTATGTCTGTCTTGGGTTGGTTGGAGTTGAGATTATGGAGTGGTAGTTATTTTTCTAATTGCATAATAATTGTGTAACATTTCTGAGTTGATTTCTACATTGTAACAAGGCTCATTTGAACTATTAGTTGCTGTGTTTTTTACCAGAAAAAGTAACTGTGTAATTAAATAATCTGTTTTTTTTTCAATGTTAATTAAATGAGGTTTAAATAGATTATCTTTTCATCTACAGACATGTAATTCTTATTATTCATGAAGTTATAAAACATATTTTTGATGGTAGAGCAGTCAGGAGTATATCAGTAACTGGGTTATGGAAATGGTTTATTAGAAAAAAAGAATTACATGCAGTTTTCTCTTAAAGGTGAAAAATGCTGTCAAAATGGTTTTTAAAATCTTTAAAAATGTGACCCATACAAATATTAAATGGAGATATTTCATGTTTATTTGATTCATTAATGTGAGAAATATTAGGATGGTGGAGTAGGTTTTGAAGAGCCTTTGAGGAACAGAGACTTATATACTCATTTGGGAAAATTGTAAGAAATAAATGTACTGATTTAGAGAAAAAAACCATTATTATTTAACAGAGCAATAAAATCATAATTTTTATATATCTTTTTTCTGTTTGAAATTCTTTATTATATATCATGGTTGCACAATTTGAGGCTAGTTAAATACAATTGGTTTTCAAAATCTCTTTGAATATTTTCTAGATGTACTACATGCAAGTGACCTGAAAATATTTGGCATTTTAAAAGTCTGAAACTCTGAGCAGGCACTTACATGAAGGAAACATGAGCATCCATAGATACCACCACACTCAGAACAGACGCTCCAGCACATGGCGGATGGAGCCTTTGACAGTAAAGAAATGGGTTACTGACCATTGATCAAAGTGCCATAGTAGTAAAACAGGCTTAACAAATGTAATTTGGGTTATTTAGCTTACTCATAAAGTAAGGTTAACTGACAAAACTTACACTGAAGTGTATTTTAAAAAATATTGGTACAAAACCAATGAGTCGTAAGTGAAAGTAGTTTCCCCAGAGAAGGTTTCCTTTTGGTTCTACCCATCTTAGTGTACTTGAGATCAGAGCCCCTGCATATGAACCGGTGACTGCAACTTTTTTTAAGAGACAAATGACTTGAATTTAGTGTTAAAAACTAAAACAGACTGTGTAAGTTTGGACTAGCCAAAAAGTTTAATGTAAAATTGTCAAGATCTGAATAACTACATTTTACAGGTCCTCCTGAGTCCACCATCCCAAGCTTTTCTCCTGAAAATTGAAGAGAATGAATCTGAAGAAAATGGTATTTGCATACATGTGGCAAAAAGAGTCCTTAAATTAAACACACACTTAGACACATTGGTTTCGGAGTAGGCGTGCGTGGCAGCACGGCTGGCGAGTAACAGAAACAGGGATTGCTCAACATGGCCCAAAGGGGAAAACAGGTCCTAATAACATGCCACGTAACACTTGCCATTCCACAGCAAACTCTGTCAAAGTGGACAGAGTTCAGGAAGCACGGAAAGACGGCACAGAAGTACCCACAGTGAGCATTCCATGTGCCTTTTCCAAACATGGATGTAAAAACAAGTGTTGTTCTCAGAAATACTGAGATGCCATGTTTTAATTCTCTGCAGATTTTGTGTTCAAATGAAATTTATATATCTTTTCTACCATAGAGTAGCCATCTGTGTTAAGAGTAGTTTAACTGACTCTAGTAGTAAATAGTATGTTGCAGTCGCTCTTGGACATCCATGTGCTTTTGTCCGCTAAGGAATATTTGGCAGAGTCTGGAGTCCTTTTTGGTTTGGGGAACCTAGAGGCTGCTACTGTCGTCCAGTGAATGGCATCCAGGGATGCTGCCGAACATCCCACAGTGCACAGGAAGGCCCTCTTTCCTCCTCTCCCACTCCCTGTCCCGGATCTCAGTGTTGAGAAATGCTGCTCCAGAGAACTGAAGTCCCTTTGTGCAGACCTGCCCATATGACATGGAAAGAATTCACTCTCATCATTCTTCTGCCACATTTCTGAAGCTTGGATGATTTTTTGTCAACAATGCAAAGAGATCTTTGATGCGCTACACAACTTGTATATTTTCTGAGTATCCCTGCAGGAAGTAGACTAGTTAGCTAGACTGGATCTCTGCCTTGTTTTCACATTTTATATCCCTCTCTTTCATTCTCTGATTGCTTTCTTGCATTTGAATTTTTAAAAAAATTCTAAAAATAAATGGTGAAGAAATGTTGAAACATGGATTATCTGTCACTGTGACCATTTTAATGAATGCTTTATTCTGTTTCCTGCTGAACAACATTTTCCTCAGCTGACTGTATCTCTTCCTGGATGACATTTGTGATTGTTGAAAAAGAAACAGAGACTGATGTATAAAATGCAAGATAAAAAAGAAGAGCATTTTACTAATACATAAACTCTCCATCCTTCTGACCAAATTTCCACCCTAACTGGAAAGTTAAGGAAAACTGACATTCTCTGTAAAGAAATGTGGAATTGATAACATTTGCCTCATTCTTTTCAAACCTTAGGCAGATTGAATTGAGGGTCAAAAGACACGAGGAGTCTTCTCTTGTACCTCTGGTTTAGTGAAAAGCTATAAACAGAGGAAAATTCATTCATAACCTTCAGCCACTATCACTTTTGTTAGACTTTCCTAGGTACAGCCTCATATCTTTTTCTGTTTAACATCATGTTATTTAGTTCAACATATGCTTCTTAGGCTGGGCACTAGCATACAATTATGGAGATGAAACGTGTTTCTGTACCCACCCCAAAATTCTAGGATACTACTCAACGTTGTAAAATAACTTTATTCACTAATTTGTCACTTAATATTTTACTGCTAGCATTTTTCATGTTATCACATTATCTTCCTTAGTATCATTTTAATGACATCATTTACATGGCTTTAAAAACAGCCTAAGTTTTCTATAGGAACCATAGAATGATTTATGAATTCATTTTAAATAAGTTACACCAACAAAATCAACACTCATATACAGGAGTAAATTATCCTCCACATCATCTGACTCGGTATCTGGAAAGTAGAAGGTACTTGCTTCTATCTGAATTCTAGAATTTTGATATGGAAGGAACCTTGGTGAGGGCCGCCTTCTTTTCTCAGTAGTGAACAAATAGAGGTCTAATTAATTTAACAGAGGCAATGTAGAATTTTGCACTTGAACTCAAATGATGACATTCAAACCCCAGTTCCACCCCTTATTGATTGTGTGCTATTAGATGTATTATTCCTTGGAGAATTTTTCTGTATATTAAGGGAGAGAGTTGCACTAGATTATGTGGAACATTTAAAATTTAACATTTTTTCTTTCATCCAAGATCTTATATTCATAAAACAGATAAAAAGCCATGGTGTTTTTAAGAAAAAGTTCTAATAAGGTAAGCTGTGATGTACTAAATGAATTCACTGTAAAAGAAGCCCTAGACTACTTGTAATACACATTTATTTGAGAAGGGAAACTAACATTTTACGTACATTCTATATTTTAAAGATTTCTTTATTATTTTATGATGGTTTTTACTGTTAATCATTTATGCTTTCAGATATGGGGTACAATATTTCTCCATTTACTTATCGAACCTGCATCCCAGGGAACTTGGTACACTGTCCCTAATAATCCATCTAGTAAGCTTCCTGCCATGTTGCGCCAATGTCTAGAAAATGGATGTGTTCATTTAAAACATTCCTTAAATCTTATATAGGAGTATTTAGAAGGTCCTTTAGAGAATCCTTTTGTGAATCACACCTAAAAATCTCTTTAGGGAAGTAGGAAATAACTTCTTTCTTATCTCCTATGAATTGTTCCCAAGCAAGGAGATTGTCAAAATCATTTTTTTTTCAACATTCTTCAGGAAAACATGATACCTTAAGGGCTGACTGGCCCTTTGAACTTGAAGCTAAGTGGTGAAGTGGAAAGCCTTCCAGAGCTAATTTCCAGTCCCACTTCTGTCATAGCAGTGATGCTAATGGGATGTGTGAGTTAGCCAACTTTCAAGACGGCCACGTAGAAACATGAAGGAGAGGGTACCACATGATGTCCAGAATCTTACCAGTTACTTTTTATCCATTCCCTATCATAAATAGTTTTTTTTCTTTGTTGTTCTATGTGCAGTGAGTGTGGGCAATCAACAGTTCTGTTGATTGATACACACACACATGTGCACACACACACATATATATGTATTCACACACATACACACACACATGAAAGGATACACAATTATTGCCTTAGGAAAGTAAGTGGGGATACATTATAGTGAATGACAGATGATGTCATTGGAGTGTTCCACAGGAAGTACGAGTCATGAGAGATCCATATATGTGTGAAAATGCACCAGAAGCATAAAAGAGTTCAGGGGAACCACAAGATAATGAATTCATGGATTATTTTTTTGATATTGTGAACACCTGAATGAGTATATAGTCACTCACTAACTCAGAAGTTATTTACCGAGAGCTTGTTACATACAAAAGACACCCTGGGTATTGATTTGGTGAAGACCAAATTGTATAGCCCTCTCTCTATCTCCTTGTAACATGGAGGCAAAATCAAAGTTTAAACAAACAGACTAGAAATAAATACAGTAAGTGTTAAAAGGAACATATCATAATTAGAAGTAATAAATTACCTAAACTGCAAGGGAAAATCATATACTGTGTATTCTGGTTAATATTTTATGGAGTTGATATAATTATTTAAAAATAATTATATTTTTAAAGTAGGAATTCGAAAACTATTTATTAGAGAATGGTTTTTATGATACATCCAATCTAATATTAATATGGGGCAAATAATTCCAAGAAGCAAGTTGGGATATCTAATCATAAAGGATATGAGATGTTGGGCTTTAGAAGGGAGAAGTTATTCCTGTTTTGGGAAAGATGATAAAAAAGTCAGTGAAGCTTTGTTATGCACCAACTACAGCAGCTCAAAACATGGATGGTTTTCTATGCAAGGATGTACTTCAATGAAAAGATAATATCTTATGGGGTATGCAGTGGGTGCTAAAGTTATCTTTGATTTAGAAAAGATGAGTGTCTTCCAAAAGGTAGATTCTCCTGAAATACTCCCAAAAAGATCATTGCAAGGCTTTGAAATAACAAGGACTTTAAAATGTGCCTATGTATAGCCAAAATCTCCTGGGAGGAAGAGATAACTACATAAAGTGTGATGTTACTAACCTGGGGATTTCTCTACCTCTTACCATGCTATTATCTACTAGTCCAATTTCCCATATCCTATAGTTTGCAAGGGGGCACAGAGAAGCATAACCATGACCCTTATCCTCAACTAACCCCTTCTAGTGATCAGGAAGATGAAGTCAAGAAATAGGAAACATTTATTTCCAGGCACTGCTTTTATTCATTTTTAATAAACAGTTGTTACCAGGCACAAGTCATGCTGTTATTAATTTCAAACTAAGGCCGGCGCCGCGGCTCACTAGGCTAATCCTCCGCCTAGCGGCGCCGGCACACCGGGTTCTAGTCCCGGTCGGGGCGCCGGATTCTGTCCCGGTTGCCCCTCTTCCAGGCCAGCCCTCTGCTGTGGCCAGGGAGTGCAGTGGAGGATGGCCCAGGTGCTTGGGCCCTGCACCCCATGGGAGACCAGGAAAAGCACCTGGCTCCTGGCTCCTGCCATCGGATCAGCGCGGTGCGCTGGCCGCAGCGCGCCGGCCGCGGCGGCCATTGGAGGGTGAACCAACGGCAAAGGAAGACCTTTCTCTCTGTCTCTCTCTCTCTCACTGTCCACTCTGCCTGTCAAAAAAAAAAAAATAATAAAAAAAATAAAAAATAAAAATAAAAATAAAAATTTCAAACTAAAACTCTGACTATGTGTGACCTCTCTAAATCAGCTATTTTCCAATTCATTTATTTTGACTGTAATTATGACTGATTGCTCAATTCGTATTGGAATAACTATGTGTGGTTTAATTATACTTGAAGATTTGACAATAATAACTAAGGAGTCTTTTCCACATAGCTGTGTTTACTCGTGGTATTGAGATGACAGACTTGGACACCTGATCTATTTCTGTCCCTTGCGTTGTGGAAAATAAGTTGTCTCTTTCTTCTGTTGCTATGTCTAGGCAGCTACAACAAATTAAACTTGGTTACATTTAAATAGAAAGATAGATAGATAGAGATCAGCCATGAAGTAATTTATTAGTGTTGCATGTTTGAATGTGTGTACATTCCCATTTATATGTACATAGTTACATATGTATGCATGTCAGTGATCAAAAGCAAAATATTCTGTTAAAAATACTATATCAAGTTCTATATCTCATCCTCATTCTAAAATCAGATCCCCGCCTTGTTTTTTGCATACCCAGACTATAAAGGAAGCGTCATTCATTGTTGTTATTGTGTTAAAAAAAAGTCCAACCTTTCTTATTGACTTGATGTTCTACTTAAGCCCATCCTTTATCATCTGACAGAAATCCATTTTAAATATTGTTTTGGAAGCCTGGTTTCTGATGGTCTGTACTGTGGGTAGACCTCATTTTTGTGTGTGTGATGTCTATTGATATTAAGCAAGCTGCGGAACGATTTCTCAGCTTTGATCACCAGAATGAATCGATTTTTAACAAGCCTGGGGATGGCAGCAGTTGCTGAGGTTGTGTATCTAACAACTTCATTGAAGGCTGCATTGGATTTGCTGTTGCTAAGTGCTCTTTCAGTGAGAAGACTTCCTAAACCAACTGAAGATCTTTTATTGGGTTAGAAAATGCTGTTAAATGTTATTTACTGATTAAAATATAATTATAGGCAGCCTCCATTACACAGAATCATCAATTTGCCATTAGAGCTACTTGGTGTAAGTGCTGAAAATGCTAATGAGCAAACTCAAAACTAGCTTTCCCCTGCAGAACATGCAGAATAAAAGAAGGTATTTGTTCACTTTGAATATTCAAGGTTACTGGCAGAATCTGTTGTGGTGTTACTCTCATTAATGACTATGATTTTTTGTGTTTCACCACTAGACCAGATCATAAGGCTTTGTTGTCTTCACAGAATACCCATACCATCCAGAGTCTCCAGAACCGTCAGCACCAAAGCATAATTGGCAACATGAAATCATAACATCACTGACTGTTTAGGCTCACTTGTGAACCACAGGCGGACCAGTATAATAAGCTTGACAGTTATTGCCAGTGGCTTCCTGAAATAGCAATTCAGGGGCAGATGTTGAGCCTAGCAGTGAAGGCACTAGTTAGCCATGTCCGATATCAAAGTACCTGGTTAAGTACTCACATTTGCTCCTGACTCCAGCCTCCTGTTTACGCACACGCTGAGTGACAACAGCAATGGTTTAGATAATTAGGCCTCTGCCACCCACGTGGGACAGTTGGTTTGAGTTTCTAGTTCCTGGTTTCACCCCAGCCCAGTCCTGACTGTTGCAGGCATTTGGAAAATGAGGTAGTATACGGGAGTTCTCTCCTCTGTCTCTGTCTCTTGTTCTATCTCTTTAAATAAGTTAGAACATTTTTAAAATGCTTCCAAGAGCAAACGGTAATATAGTTTTTAAAATCTGTAATAGGCTTGTCAATCCTTCTCCCCTTTATTTTTATTTGATTTCCTGCAATTAGTTAACAAGCTGCATTGGGAAAAGCTCAATAAAGACAAATTATTATTATTATTATTTTTTTTTTTTGACAGGCAGAGCGGACAGTGAGAGAGAGAGACAGAGAGAAAGGTCTTCCTTTGCTGTTGGTTCACCCTCCAATGGCCGCCGCAGCCCGCGCGCTGCAGCCGGCGCACCGCGCTGATCCGATGGCAGGAGCCAGGAGCCAGGTGCTTTTCCTGGTCTCCCATGGGGTGCAGGGCCCAAGCACCTGGGCCATCCTCCACTGCACTCCCTGGCCACAGCAGAGAGCTGGCCTGGAAGAGGGGCAACCGGGACAGAATCCGGTGCCCCGACCAGGACTAGAACCTGGTGTGCCGGCGCCGCTAGGCGGAGGATTAGCCTAGTGAGCCGCGGCGCCGGCCTATTTTTTAAAAGAATGAGGGTAGGGTGGGAAGTACCACTATGGTCCTAAATCTGTATATATGAAAAACATGAAATTTGTTCATCTTATAAAATTTTAAAAATTGGAAGAAAATAATTTTCATTAATATCATGGGAATTTTATTCACTGAAATATTTTACTCAAAATTTAATTTATTATAAATTTAATATATTAGGGGAATTATGTGTATGAGTGTATTTACATACATACATATACACACACTTACACAGATACTCTCTTTGAAGCATGGAAAGCATTCTAAAAAATGCTTTTAGTCATTGTCTTTTATTTAAAGTTGGATTTCACTGAGGGTATACTGTCCTTTAAACATATTGACAAGATGACCCTAGAATATTCACAATTTCTTCTTTCCATTTAAAAATATATTTTTTAACTAATCTTGAGATTTTCATCTTGACCCATCGTTGACAATTTTAAGAGTATTTTTGACAGCTGCGACTGTCAAGAATAGAATAGAATCAGTGATTAAACTGGGTAAGTCCAGGAAAACCAACCTGACATTGCAAAGAAAAAAATTATGTTTCTGGATTTAGAAATAAATACATCAGGCTAAAATAATTGCATTGGTCCTCAGCCTATTTTCCTGAGAGGTTTGAGTTCTTGCTGCTTATCAGCCATTTGACTGCTATGTGAGGATTCAGATCACAGAGAGAACAAACATTCTGCTGTTTCACAAGCATAATCACATCATTCATAAGTCCAAAAATCCACTCTCCTATTAAAATAGTTCAAATTGTAGCAAGAATAGAAACCAAGATCTTAATAAGGTGTGAGTTTTATTTTATAGGCAAGCAAAATATTAGCAGGAACTAGATAAGGCAAAATTGCTTTTATCACCATACTTACCATTTTGCCTTTGCTTCTTCTATATGTTCAATTGATCAGAGTGAGTCCAAATGTTGTGGGCTTTTTGGGTTAAATTTATGATGAAGCAAAAAAGGTGATAGGTACCCAAATTTTTTTTTTTTTTTTGACAGGCAGAGTGGACAGTGAGAGAGAGACAGAGAGAAAGGTCTTCCTTTGCCGTTGGTTCACCCTCCAATGGCCGCCGCGGCCGGCGTGCTGCGGCCAGCGCACCGCGCTGATCCGATGGCAGCAGCCAGGAGCCAGGTGCTTTTCCTGGTCTCCCATGGGGTGCAGGGCCCAAGCACCTGGGCCATCCTCCACTGCACTCCCTGGCCACAGCAGAGGGCTGGCCTGGAAGAGGGGCAACCGGGACAGAATCCGGTGCCCCGACCAGGACTAGAACCCGGTGTGCCGGCGCCGCTAGGCAGAGGATTAGCCTAGTGAGCCGCAGCGCCGGCCATAGGTACCCAAATTTTGTCAACAATATTTTTCTTGTCAACTCTCAATTTTGCTCTGTTAATATGATTGATCATAAGAAGTAATTCAATATGTTGCATGTTTATTCTGTTTCCTGGGTGGTCTGTGGATTTCTGTATTAATATTTTTTAGATTTATTTATTTATTTGAAAGAGTTACAGAGAGAGAAGGAGAGACACAGAGAGTGATGTCGGTTCACTCCCTTGCACATGTAAATATAGAACAAAAAATTTAGGGGCTGGAAAAGAGACACAGAGTAGACTTTTATTTTTTTTAATCTATTTTTAAAGTTAGCAACACATAAGAGACCATCAAGGCAAGTTCAAGCCAGCGTCTTCTGAATGCAGCTTTGTTATTTACAGTCCCATAAATGCACACAGTGGTTGCCTTTCTGTCGTGAACTGCATGAGTCCTTTATTGAAACCTCTTGGTCCCCTCCTATTTATTCACCAAATTTCAGATTTTCAATGATTTACCACTTGCCTCTTTTATCAGACCTTAAGGTAAAATTTGACATGCCCCTCACTCCTACCCTTCACTCATGGCTGGGAGAGGAAAACCACATTGTCCCAGTTGCCACATATTTGAAGGCCAACTTTAAATAATTATTTCAGAAAACAGAAAGTTTCTATCTAAAGTTAGGTAAAGTTTCTATCACTTTTATGAAATGGCAATTCTATCTTCCTCTCTGAAAACATGTTAGAATAAAAGATGCCTGACAGCTGATTAGGAAAGTGACATATATTTTACTTCCTTTCAAATGAAACCTTCTGAAAACGTATTTACTTTCCAGGGGCAGTGACAGGTTGTCCAGCAAAAATAATTGATATCCTTTCTGGGTTTTGTAGAAGGCAAACAATGAAACAGGAGAGATCTTTCTCATACCTTCAAGAGATGAATGACCTGAAATAAACGGATTGTCATTAAATTAAGGTTTTCTGTAGAGCTGATCTAGCCACTGACACATTCTTGTATAATTGTAGGAATGGTTTGCCCTATAGGGGTTAATAATTAAGTTTGGTTCAGTGGTTTCAAATATTTCTGCCATGGAAACATGCATATCCTAACTTTAGAGTAAAAATATCTGAAAATAAGCAAGTTTGTCCATCATTGTGTGTCCCTGAAGTATAATAATTGTTAAATATAGTGCAACTTTAGTGATTCAGATTAGTATTTACAGAGGTATTTTCTAATGAAAATTTCTTCACTTTTGATTGAAATTTGAGCTGAAACATTGATCCCAGTATGTGTAAGCTAAATGATCATACAGAAGCAACTTTTAGAATTTTTTTTTTTTTGACAGGCAGAGTGGACAGTGAGAGAGAGAGAGACAGAGAGAAAGGTCTTCCTTTACCGTTGGTTCACCCTCCAATGGCCGCTGCGGCCAGCGCACCACGCTGATCCAAAGCCAGGAGCCAGGTGCTTCTCCTGGTCTCCCATGCGGGTGCAGGGCCAAGGAATTGGGCCATCCTCCACTGCACTCCCGGGCCACAGCAGAGAGCTGGACTGGAAGAGGAATTTTTAATTAGATAAAAAGATTCATTTATTTGTAATAGAGAGTGACAGAGACAGATCTAGGTAGAGATAGATAGAGAGAGAGAGAGAGAGAGAGAGAGAGAATCTTTCATTCCCTGTTATACTCCCCAAATAGCCACAATGGTCAGGTCTGGGTCAGGCCAAAGCCAGGCAGCCAAGAACTCTAACTGGGTCTCTCACACGGGTGCAGGGACCCAAGTACTTAGACCATTTTCTGCTGCTTTCATAGGCACATTAGTAGGTTGCTGTATCAGTAGTGAGGTCGCAGGTCCAGCGCTGTGGTGCAGTAGGCTATCCTTGTGGCTCTGGCATCCCATTTGGGTGCCAATTCTAGTTCCGGATGTTTCTCTTCTAATCCAGCTCTCTGCTATGGCTTGGGAAAAGCATTGGAAGATGGTCCAAGTGCTTGGGCCCCTGAACCCACATGGGAGACCTGGAAGAAGCTCCTGGCTCCTGGCTTGGGAAAGGCCCAGCTCTGGCCTTTGCGGTCATTTGGGGAGTAAACCAGCAGCTGTAAGAACTCTGTCTCTCCCTGTCACTGTCTGTAACTCTGCCTCTGAAATAAATAAATAAAATATTTAAAGAGAGAGAGAGAGAGAGAGAGAGAGAGAGAGAAAAGAAGTAGGGTAGGTTGGATTTGAACAGGCACTCAGATTTGAAATGCCGATGTCTCAAGCTGCAGCTTAACCTGCTGTGTCACAATGTCAGCTCCTAGAATTTTTGCTTTTGACATATATAAAATAGATAAGGTTGTAGTATCCACTTCATCGAATTGTTATGAGGCTTCTCTGCAGTCATGTTTAAGGAATTATATAAATATGTTTAATATTCATAAAATACTTTTAAAGAAATGGGTTTTGGTACTTACCTGTACAAACAGCAAGAAGTATTTTTTTTTTCCTGAGATAGGATCTGTCTGGTCTGCTTTAAGAAACAGGCAAAACCTGCTTTTTCCTAGTATATCTGTGATTTGTCTTCAAAGGGCTGAAGCCAAGGGTGTCAAATTTATTCTCTTAAGTATCAATGTTTTCTAAGACTATTTATAATATTATGTTCTTAGGGATTTTGTTTTAGATCATCTTCTCTTCTCAGAACTTTAACTCCATCTAGATCAAACTATCATTCACAGGTATATTTAATGTATGTATTTTCTTGGCTTTTGAAAATGTCATCAAAAGTCAGTGTGGCCCATTTTAGTACTTGGTAGAGTGACATTATTCACTGTTCTAGAAATTGTGATGAGTCCATGGCAAACCATGGAGACAGAAACTGAGCTACTCTGAGCTATTGTGCTACTCCCGTAGTTCCCAGGTACTATGGAATACCCTTGTTCCTCTCTTACAGCATTCTACTATACATAAATCAGAGTGTGGCAGATGCCATCTTATCCAAGCATAGTTGTTGGCATCTGTAGATGTCATGCTTTGTTGACTTAATGGAATCTCTGTCTTCAGAGAAGTAGAAAATTGGTTGTTTCTCTAGGTTATTGAGTTCCAAGTCATTGCTTGCCATCGGAGAGCTTTAATTCCATTATATTGGCTGTTTCCATAGTTAAGGAGTAGCTTGTCAGGGTGCAACTGTCCATGTCTCTTCTCCAAGCCATTAGGTAATAAATTGGATATAATGTGTGATTTTTATGTTTTCTTAAGTAATGAAAGATATGTTAAATTCTGTGCAGTCAGATGCTTTTCATCTCATATAATCTCAGGTTTTCTGACCTGTGAAGACCATAAAAAAATGGTTTTCAGGAGAGATTCCATTTTACCACTAGGTTTATTAATTTCTCCCTTAAGAATAGTTGACTTTAGGGAATCCTAAATAGGGGTTATTTTTACTTATTTTATGCACATTTGTATTCAATCTGCCCTTGAATCCTTTAACTCCCAACTGGCAGCCCATTGTATAATGAATCTTGAGTGAACAAGAATGATGCTAAAATGTTATACATTATTGTCATGTTAATCACTTTTACATGGATATCCCCTACAATTGTGAAAGTTAATATTATAAAATATATTAAATATTGAATACTGTCAGGGATTTTTTAAGATATAATAGCTTAAAATATTTCATATGTTTCAGTATATTATGATCTGTAAAACACATTGCCACATTGTTTCACTTGATTTTCCTTATTGTTGGTCTCATTTGTGAATAATGGAAGTTGAACTGAGGAGGTTGATTTGAAAATTAAAGGTCATACCACTGGTTAATGGCAAAATAAAGTAGTACACAGATGTGGTTGAATGTCATGGCCATTGCTGTTTACAGTAATACATAGTTCCTATGATCAGAGTGGTTTTTTATCTAATAAATCAAGCTTTCTTCCTCAACAATTGTGGCATTCATTGTTTTCTGATAATGTGAAAGATTCATTCCACTGAAGAATATTGCAAATGATACCTGTCCGGTTTCCCCACTGCTAAATTTTCTGATTTGAAATCTGCCCTGTTATATGTACAGGCTTTCTGTGCTACTACATCAGAAAATGTGAATGAGGACTCTTGAACAACAGTAACAAATTCCAGTTGAAATGCTAGATGACTATATGTGAAAAAAATCTTCTTTTATCATAGAGCAAGCAAATTCTAAAGCATCTACCGTATAAGCAGCTGTAATTTACTGTATTATTTTTTCTTCTTTTGGAGAGCAATATAATTTTTATCATTACAGATTCTCAAAATAAATTATCATTGAAAAAGCCACACAGTTTCCAGTAAAGATTTTGACAGCCTTTTGCATCACTCTTGTTTTGGTGAAAAATCAGAGAGAAACTGTGTTCACAGTGGAGAAGCCAAAACGAAGGCTTTATGTAGAAGCCAAAATTAAAATGATGCCAACAGGCAGATGGAAACCAAGTTGGAATGAGAAAATTCTGAGCCAGGCCTCTTGCTGTGGCTTTAATGTAGCCTGGTTGTGCCCTGATTTCGCTGTCCTTATTCCTGGGATTCCAGTTATTTATGAATTGAATTCCCATGTAGTTATCTCACTGTTATTGTAAAATGCCACATGATATTTTGCACTAAGTCAATAAATGCCTCATCCCACCACTGTATTTATTTTGGGTTTGTAATATCTAGGCTTTTACCCTTTTTCTGACATTTCCCAAGTCTCTCCCTGCAAATCAGCTGGCCATGAGCAGAGCTTCCATTCAGCAATTGACAGTCTGCTGCTGCAGGCCTAACCACCAATTCACACCCCAGGGGACTATCCACCCCAGGAGGAGATTTGCTATCAGTTGTCTGACACTTTGGTTAGTTTAAAAATTACTCCCAGGATCTAGACTTCTTGTAGGTAATTCTTAGAGAGACATGGAAAAGTATTGGTTGTTTGAAACTTAAGTATAAAAATAAAACAAGCATTAAAGCAGGATCATTTGAATTGGACAACTAGAGGCAATTTTAAGAGGCTACTGGATAAATTTTCTGTGACTTTCAAACTCTTTTAAACAAGATATACAATAAGAATTACATTTTACCATGTGACTATATTCATATACACACTTTAATTGGAACCGAAGTTTTATGATAAATACTTACCTTTTTTATATGACTGTCCAAGTATTATATGTAGAATGATAAGAATATGATTTATGATTCTTATATACAATGATTCATCTTAACTTTTAACATGACTGGTTTAAGGGATAGTCTAGGTAGCTGGTAGAACATTGTCTGGGTATACCTGTGAGGGTATCTGGAGGAAATTAGCATTTGAATCCATAGACAGCTCAGTGGATTCAAGAGGATCTGCTCTCTCACCATTGAAGACAAAATTCATCCATTCCCTTGAGAAACTGGTTAGAGCAAAAAGGCAAAGGAAGGGTGGATTCTTGTCCCCCTTTCCTCTTCTTTTCTGGCCCTTCCTCTCCCCGTTCTCCTCTGCCCTGAGCTGACAAATTTTTCTTCTTCTATCCCTGACAGGCGATCCCCTTGTCCTCAGGCTTTCAGACCCTGGGAATCAGAGCCTTGCCCCTATTCTGCTTTTTTCTCAGACTTTCGGTTGTGGAATGAATGATACCACCTCCTTTCCTGGTTCTCTAGCTTGGGGACACTAGATCATTGGGCTTTGCATGTTCCACAACTTTATGAGCCAACCCTCATAATACATCTCCCCTTTCTTGTACCTGTGTGTATCTTCTTGGTCATGTTTCTCTGGAAAACCCTAATACATCATATAAAAATCAAATGAATGTGTTTAAAGATTTAATTCAATGTATTCATTAATAAGGCCTCATAGTATATTAAGATTGTTAAACGATTGTTGGAGGGGCAGGGTACTCATAAGCAATTTATTAAGGAAATGTTAAGGTAAGATTGCTGGGTTAAATGCAGAACTGATTAATGTGCTGAAGGACAGTCAACCCTAACCCCTAGGGTTATATTTGCTACTGGGCAGAAGTAATTTGCATCTCCACGAGATAGAAATCTACAATTTAACTTGCAATTTCACTAAATTTAGGACTCTAGAGAATCAAACTAAGTTCATTTTCCTGAATAATCTTTGCTTGTGTCAGTGATGGGCCCTGTGGGCCAATAATAGCATTCATGATATTAGAAGACATACTGTCCAGCTCTTTTTTGTTTTACTTATTTTTTCCAAACTTACTTAATTTTTCTTAACAGGATAAATTCTTATTTTGCAGTCTATTCTACTTTAACAATTGCTAGTTCCGCTCAGTAAATTATTTCATAAGTCACTGTAGGTTCTGACCCAGTTTAAATAACCTGAGGGTGGACATTTGGTATAGTTTTTAAGGTACCATTAGGGATGAATCCCATATTGAAGTGCCTGGGTTCAAATCCCAGTTCTACTTCCTATCACAGCTTCCTACTAATGCACATCTTGGGAGGCAACAGGTGATGACTCAAGTAGTTGAACTGTTGCCACTCACATGGGAGACTTAGATTGATTTCCAGGCTCCTGGCTTTTGCCTGGCCCAGTCCCAGCTATTGCAGACATCTGGGGAATCAAACTAGTAGATGGAGGTGTCGCTGTCTCTCTTTATCTCCCTGCATTTCAATTACATGGAAATAAATAAGCATAAATTTTAAAAATATAATACTACTCCAGTATACATATATGATGCCCCCAAACACTGCTACATTTGTTTTATGAACAAAAATATAACAATAATGTGATAGAACTTTTTTTTAAAGATTTTAATTTATTTATTTGAGAGGTAGAATTACAGACAGAGAGACTTAGAGACAGAAAGAAAGGTCTTCCATCCTCTGGTTCACTCCCCAAATGGCCACAATGGCTAGAGCTGGGCCTATCCAAAGCCAGGAGCCAGGGGCTTCCTCTGGGTCTCTCATGCAGGTGCAGGGGCCCAAGCACTTGGGCCATCTTGCACTGATTTCCCAGGCCATAGCAGAGAGCTGGATCCAAAGAGTAGCAGCCAGGACACAAACCAGCCCCGTATGGGATGAAGACGCCACAGGTGGAGGCTTAGCCTACTATGCCACAGCATGGGGCCCATAAGACTTCTTATGCAAGTCATAATTCTTCTTTCTCACATACAAAATCCCACATGTTCTTCAGTTGCAACTTAGGCTCTTATTTTCCTGTTTGGAGTGAAATTTAGGCAATTTTGTTAGACAATTTTGTAGAGCTTTACAGCTGCGGAAGTGGGTAAATTAATTAGCTAGAACCTCTGCTTCATTTTACAGAAGAGAAAACTCTGATGCAAAACTAAGAAATCCTATGCCATCAATAGCAATTGCATGGGAAAGCTGAAATAGGTAACTCTCCATGAAGAGGGCAGTCCAAGGACCAAGGTGGATGCGAGCCTCAGGTGTGAGTGACCAGCAGACAGGAAGTTTCAAGTAAAGCCTTATCTTCCTGGTCTGAGTTGCCTCATCCCTAAACTGAAGAGAGAGTTGCTGAAGGGATTGGTTGGACTGCTTGAATGTCCCCTTAAAGCTGGAAAGCTCTTTGAAAATGTAAATTAGCTTTAATTATTCCTGACATTTTATCCCATGTACATTTTCCCATCCTTGGCTACCTAGTAATACATAAAATTTGAATCTTTTTTGCACATATTTAGAAGTAACTGAGATCATGAATACAACATCTAGGTACGCTGAGTTAATTTTCTAACTGCCTTCTCTCCTCCACACACATCCATATTAAAATATACAAAGATGTGATAGCTATTACTGCTAATAGATCATCACTGTAAAATGCTCTAAAATTTCCAAGTTAAAGAACACCATACCGATAAAATGTACTATTATTATATAAGGCTTTCCACCCGTGGAGGCTTCTAATTATGCTTTCCATGCATAAAAAATGCAGCTAGAAAAACTGATAAATGGCCAACAGCTACTTCCCTGCTGATTACACAAAATTTCATTATAGTAGAACATTTAACAATTTAATTCCATGCTCTCTTAGGAATAGCTTGTAAAATGTGTTGCTTAGGTCTCTTTTTAAGCACTGAATTCTTAGCTTAAATAAAAGGAACATCAAGCCTTTGTCATAAGCAGAGTTAAATCATTAAGTCACAAGAGATGAGCTTGAAGATGACAGGTAAAGACAGGAGAAATAAACACAACCTAAACATGCCCGAATGTTTTCTTCTCTCCTTCTTATTATTAGAGAGACAATCATTATTGATATGGAAATGAGGCAGTTTTACTGCAAAGGCTATTCTTCTGATTCCTAAGAGATAAGTTTTTAAATATTAGCAAAAAAAAAAAAAAAAAAACAACACCATCGGCCTATTTATGCCTTTTACAAAGTGCTTCAGAGACTTGCAGTAATGGTTCTCTTGAGGTTTCTCTTCTACCTCCACATTTGCCCTGATGCTTCTGATTACATTAGAGAAAAGAGAAGGCTTCACTCAGGCACTAATGTGTCTATTATACTTGCTGCTTCAACACGGGCCTGATGCTATTCTCCTGTTTTTAACTGGAACAGTACGCCTGAGATGGATGACCTTGGGATATCACAGAGGGCTAAAGCACTTGCAGGTAAGAGTGCATCAGAGAACCAGAAGCCTAGGATGGCAAACCAGAGGGTATTTATTCCCAGCTTTGAAGTATGAATCCAAAAGGCTTATATGCCATGAAAATCCCAGGAGTCTTCCTTTGGTTTTCCCATTGGGTGACTTTAATGTACACCATTTTCAGTCCCATTTCCTACTGCTACATTCTCATCTTATTAAATTCAAAAGAGATTGGAGGAAGATCAATTACTTCATTTAGAAACCCTGCCTTCTTTTACTCCTGCTGAGATATTCTGGCCTTTGGCTACTGATTCCTCCTCAGCTCCAACCCAACTCTATGCGTCCCCATGTGCTCAGCCACCCCGCACACCACACACATTCCCACCGATGCAGACAGAAAGAATTTGGTGTGTGGAAGATCGTGGGGTTAGGGTCAGATCAGTCCGTGCTTGGGTCGTGCACATAAGGGCTTCACGACCTTCACGAGTTTCCCCACTTTTCAGAACTTCAGCATCTGCTCTGTGTAGATGAAAACTCCCAGAACCTGGGGAACCCACGCGCCCTCCTCACAGCCATGACCGCTTTGCTCTGTTTGCAAGGCCTTTGAGGAGAGTGCTGCTCAGCTCCCAGTCGCCTGGATTTTACTCTCCCTTTCCTTTTTTTTTTTTTTTTTTCTCTCCTGGCCCCCTTATTATCCTAGTAAGTGAATGTAATCCTCCAGTTGGGCAGTCCTGCTTACGAATTTAGGGGAAGAAGCAGAAGCTGAAGAGGGGAAAAAGTGAAGTGGTAGGAGACTTAACATATTTTTAAAATGTTTGCCCCATCTCATTAAGCCATAGAGGCTGTGTGGTCATTTTTGCCTAAATATTCCTTTTATCCTTTACTCTTTATATCCACATATAGTACTGTGCTCATTTTTGAAGGACTGAGCTAGATTTTATCTCTTCATTGAAATTTTGATTGCCATAGCTGAAAATAACTTCTCTTATTCCAAACTTACACAGAGTTTTAAAATGTTGTTTAGTCATTTGCTTATTTGTTTACATTAATTGTCTTGATAACTTGTTTAATTGGCCAGTAGAAATACCCCTCTTCTTGTGTTTTGCTACAAGAGAATTAGATAAATGAAGGTGCCTAAGTGGTAGAACTCGGGTCTAGAAGTAGAAGTGTTAGATTGCACTGATCATTAGTGGCATGCAGCATCCTGATGTAACTTCCGTTCTGCCATCAACAGATACTGTAAAGGGAAGTCATTTCTGAAAGACGAATGTTTTCTTCGGCCCTGTGTTGGTTCGGTCGTTGCTGTTGTGATTGTCTGTGGTACCCATAACTTTGAGATTTTCTTTGAGTGTCTTCCCAGTTTAACTGGCTAGCAGCAATTATAGCAACTGAGGACATGGGCAGGATTCAAACCAGGGAATTTGTGGGGAGTGCTCAACACCACCACTGATTTTGTGAGTCCCTTCATCTTCTAGGCTGAAGGTTATAAACAAAGTGTTTGGAGTTTTTTCCCCCCACACTTTTCACACACTGTGTTTAGAGTTAGAGCAGAGACTCCAAGTTTGACCTTTTTTCGAAGTCTTAGAAATTGAATAAAAGGAAGTCAGTAAGTGATTTCATTTCAGCTGAATTTCCCGCAGGAGGGCTGTGGAAAGTTGATGATCACATTTTGTGTCATTTTATGAGAATGAATCCATGATAATCCATGGTTTAAAACAAGATAAATGTCCCACCTATGGCAACAGGGCCTTGTATTGAAATCTGCCACTCTCCTATAGGTCGTTGCTTTATTTCCTCAAAATTTGTGGTGATTTGCCTTGGCAGAGCACCAAGAGGACAGAAGTAAGTTTAATTTCTTAATGACTAAAAGGACAGTGTGCCTGTATTGCAGAAGACAGTTATGTGTGCTGGATAAATGAGCATATATTTTTAAAATTAAGCCATAATTCAGTTATTTAGATTAACTAATAAATATCTTTATATTACTATAACTGCTCCCATTTGTGAATTAGATTATGCAAGCAGAACTTACTTGCTATTTCTTAATGTTGTTGATTTTGGATAACAAAATTTTATGGATATCCTAAGTGGGGGTTTGGAAAGCTTGCCTCTTTTTTTCTTAGACCATAAATCTCGTCTTAGCATAAATTTGTGACTTCATTGTGATTATTCTTTGAAGGGAAAGCAAAGCATGAGTGATTTTCCTTGTATCACAAAACATTTGATTTAATTGTTTTTAATACTTGATTCTGATTTCTGACTTGAGCTGTGTTCTTCCTGACAAGCCCCCATTTCCTGATGCACCCCCTTGCCATCCTGTTGCTTGACAGGAAGACATTAAAAGACTGATGAAAAACTGCCTTACGCTGCTAGCACTCTGAATTTTACCTTAACAATTATTCAATACTTATTTGTTGAATGAAAGCTTAATTTCCCCTTATATGCAAGACTTGGTGTGTGGCAGAGGCAGGCAGCTGCAGGAGGTGGCATCCGCAGTGTGGGGCTGGGGAAAAAGTGCCCCACACTCCACAGGCAGGGAACTCAAGGAAGAGAAAGATGCATACTGCTGTGCCTTTGACTATCTTGTGAACTCCCAGGAACATCATTTGGCCAGCTAGTACTACTGGATTTGTGAGCTACATGATGATAAAGCCTGACTCATTCTTTGTTCTCTTTCTCTCGTATATCATGCATTTGACACAGTGTCTGACATGGAGGCATACAAGTATGTCATTAATAAATTTAGTATTAATAAAAATGGAAATGGCATCCTGTAACTGCAAAGTGGAATTAAATAGTTCCTCTTTTAGTGTCTGAAATACTTTGTTTATCCAGAGTGATTTGAAAGCTGACTCTCTTTAAGTTTTTATTCATTTGAAAGGCACACATACACACACAAAGAACTCTTTTGTCCACTGCTTTACCCCTCAAACAGCTGCAGCTGGGGTTGGATCAGACTGAATCCAAGACCCTAGAACTCAGTCTGGTTCTCCAGCCTGGGTGGCAGGGACCCAAGTACTTGAGCCATCGTCTGTTGCCTCCCAGAAGGTACATTAGCAGAAATCTGGATTGCAAACACAGCAGGGATTTGAACTCAGGCACTCTTTTAGAAGACGTGGGCATCCCGTGCAAAACCTTTTTTTTTTTTTAAAGACTCATTGTATCTATTTGAAAGGCTTAGTTACAGAGAGAGCGATTGAGAGCACTTCCATCTTCTGGTTCACCCCCCCCCCCCCACACACACACACAATGGCTGCAATGGCCAGGTCTGGGCCAAGGCAAAGCAAGAGCTTCTTCCAGGTTGCCTACATGGGTACAGTGCCCCAAACACTTGGACCATCTTCTGCTGTTTTTCTCAGGTGCATTAGCAGGGAGCTGGATCAGAAGTGGGGCAGCCGGGACTCGAACAGGCACCCATATGGGATGCCAATGCTATAGGAGGCGGCTTAACCCACTACAGGACAATGTCCAGCCCCTTATGCAGAATCTTTACCATTGCGGCACATGGCCTACCCCAATCCTTTGCTGGAAGAAATAGTCATGTAAAAAAGAGGCAAAGGCCATTTGTACTACACAATCAAATATTATGTTGCCCATTTATTTTTTTAAGATTTTATTTTTTTTTTTTATTTGAGAGGTAGAGTTACAGATAGGGAGAGGGAGAAATAGAAAGAAAGGTCTATTTGCTGGTTCACTCCCCAAATGGTCACAATGGCCTGAGCTGAGCCAATCCAAAGCCAGGAGCCAGGAGCTTCCTTTGGGTCTCCCATGTGGGTGCAGGGGCCCATGCAGTTGGGCCATCTTCCACTGCTTTTCCAGGCCATTGCAGAGAGCTGGATTGGAAGTGGAGCAACCGGGACTAGAACCGGTGCCCACATGGGATGCCAGAGCAGCAGGCAGAGGATTAACCTACTGCACTGCAGCACTAGTCCCAGTTCTAAATTTTTAATCTTGAAGGGTATGGCAGTGACATACAGTGTGCAATAAGGTATTTCACACACTTGTAAAATTTCTATTTTGGGAGCAAACATAGGATCTCTAATCAGTGCAGCACCCTCTAAAATCATTCAATTGATGCCTGTGTTTTTAGGGAGAAAAGAAATGAGGAACATGAGTAGATTTCCTGAGAGAGTTAGAGGGAACAGTGATTAAGCTTAGAATATAAAATTACCATTTATGATTAGTTCAGTTCAATTAATTCCGTGTATCCATCCCTTAATTCATTTATTCAATCAACCAGTATTTATTGAAAAGCCTATTTTGTGTCAGGCTCTGTGCAGTACTCTGGGGAATAAGGGATTAAAGACACCATCACAGATTGTGTAGTTTTATGGCAAAGACAGAGATGTAATTGCAAGACCTGGGTACCATGGGTTTTGTACTAGAGAATAGCAGAGCAAATAGAGGAGAATAGAGGAGAACAGAGAACAGAGGAGGCAGATGGTGCAGGCTGAGTCACTAATGACTGAGAACCCCATGGAAGGTAGGGAGGGGAGACATGGAACAGGAACCCTGCTGTGGCAGTCCCTGCTGGAACTGGGCGTATTCTCTAGCCTCAGGGAGCTTACAGTTCTCATATCTTTTCCTTTGTTGATGTTTGTAGGCAAGCATCTGAAGATTTTTCTTAGCTCTGAAAGGCTTCAGTGGAGTTTCTGGTGCTAAACAGTGGATGTGTAATCCCAGGCCTCCAGTTGTTTGTTCAGATACCTGATTTGCTTGCTACCTTTCCCTTCTGCAAAGAATTGCATCACTATCACAGCTTCTGCTCAAGCTGTATTCAAGAGTCATCTAGATGTACAGCAAGAAAATCCAATCAACTAATGTTAAGTTTGGTGACTGTGACTTGTTCATATATTTTCCCATTCATTATCTATGAAATGCTCTAATCCTGTTTGTCCCAAGAAAACTCTTGCATTCCTGTCTTAATTAAATCTCTCAAACCAAGCAGGTTCTTGCAGGCTATAATCCACTCATTCAGGTGTGAAAGGCCAGAACCTATTTACATATTCACAACCCTGATAGCTGTGTCTGGGATAAAATAAATGTATTTCAGAGTTGTCTGGGTTTTGCAGATATTGCAATTACTATTGTATATTCAAGCTTTCTCCTAAAAGACCCATTTAGGACAGTTTTGAAAAATACCGGAAATATGAAAAATAGATGGTAAGCTTTAGGGGCAAAGCCCATGTTTTGATGTTGGTTCTCTTTATGGCTCTGAAAGTGTTGCATATGCCTAAAGCTTTTATACTTATGTAAATAAAATAAATTTATTAGCAGAAATTAAAATAAAGACAAGAAATTCTTCCTTGTAAAAGGACCTTAATGTATGTGAGGAAATAACCATACTTTAGAAAATGCAGCCATTGGGAAAAAAATGTTCTGGATTATATAGCTCTAGGTTTGTTTTTTTAGACTCATCCCAATGGGAATAATATTTGTTAGAAGCTACAGCAATGTTTGGAGATGAAAGAAGCTACAAGCACACCAGTAATTCAATTCATGGCAAGTAGAGTAATTACAGTACTGAGCTACCTGATCAGCCACTGGTCGGGGGGAAATGGAGGAAGACTCAGGAAAGAGAAGCAGCATAGAAGTAGAATTCAGAGAGGGCTGAGACAGACGCATGATGGAGCTCAGCATATCTGAGGGTCATATCCTGTGGATAGGAGCTCTCAGAAGAAAGGTGGTGCGAGAGAGTTCTGAGAATTTCTTTAAGTGAAAAATAAGACAGTGTTCAAGGCAAAGCATAGAGATAACCATGCTGATGAAAAGAAAGGAGCCCATAGGAGTCCACCATCTGTAAAGCAGAGTCTGTTTGCAAGATCTGAAATGCAAAAAGCAATTATCCTCTGAATAGAACAAGGGCAGATCAGCAAGGACGAGAGGAGGGGAACAGCAGAAGCCTGCAGGGCGGTCAGAGAGGCCAGGACACAAAATGAGTTCCAATTAGAACAGGTCACCAAGGAGAAGGGAAAAACCTTTCATAACACATTTGAAACAACAGCAAAGCAAGAGGAAGTACAGGCTCCCCAGTTAATAAGGAGGGGGAGCAAATAACAGGAGACAGAGGAGCCGTAGGTTTTATATGTATTTATTTTTAGATTATGGCCAAGAAAAAAAAGCATCTACAATAAAATATTGAATACAACATGCATATGGGGGCTTAGAAGTAGTTATTAAAGGAAAGATCAAACAGTTAAAACTTATTTCACTTAGATTCAGTGGAGCAGTATTGACAGTGATGAATGAAATGGATGAGAATTTTTTTGAATATTTTTGTTCTGTGATCCTGTTACTGAGCCACTGGGGATTGCACAAAATTCCACAAATTAGGGTCTTCAGAGGTCTTTGGAATGCCTCACACTCTATAAAATTCCTACCCAACTGGCAGACCACAGCACTGTACTGGACTGACCAGACAGCTGAGATGCTTTTTTCTGGAAGTCTCTTAGCTCTCATATTGTTGCTCTGCAGGCCACTTCTTATTATAAAGATAAAGGCCAGGATAGCAATACGAATGTGCCAACCTCTTAATAAGCTCTGGCCCTAATTATTGACAGCTCCTTTTAGAATACAGAATACTCAGGGTGAGCATTGTGCCACAGTAGGTTAAACTTCTGCTATCCAACCCACATCTTATATTGGATACTGGGTGTCCAACCCACATCTTATATTGGAGCAGTAGCTGACATCCCAACTATTTTGCTGCCAATCCAGCTTCCTGTTAATGTGCCTGGGAGACAACAGAGGATGGCCCAAGTACTTGGTTTCCTGTCACCCACATGGGAGACCTGGATGGAGTTTCTGGATCCTGGCTAATGCCTGGCTGAGCCCTGGGTCTTGCAGGGACTTTGGGAAGTGAATCAGCAGATGAAAGACCTCACTCTCCCCCACCCTTCTCTCCTCTCTCTCTCACTCTGACTTTAAAATAAATATATAAATAGTTTTATAAAGAATGCAGAATATTCAGTGTCTATTTGGTCTCAATTAGGGGCCTGTTGTCAATTCCAGAACAAAAGGAAAAGCCCTGCATCAGCTTGTCACAAATATAAAAGTCCATTAATTTGAAGCCAAAGCCACTCATTTCAACTTCAGAATTTTTTCTCAATGTTCCTTTTTACCCTTGCTTTTGCTCTGTAAGTACATTCCTTTTTTTGGATGCTAAACATATGATTTATATCCTCTTTCCTGCTGTCCATCTTCAGTCTAAAATGTGAAACTGATTTTTAATAATTGACATCTTGGAAATTCCCATTATGAAAAGATAATACAAAAATATTTAATTGGGTGTTTTCAAAGAATGCAGTCTATTATAGTTTTTTGAACCAACATATATAAATAAAATATTCAGTATGAATATTTTTAAAAGAAGTGTATTTATTGGCTTATGGGCAAAATGAGTACATCTGAGAATTCTAAGCATTGGCTTCATATTTCTGCATTCCTATTCCCTAAACTCCTACTAGATATCTGAACTCTAAATCAATGTATTTGACTAAAATATGATACAATTGGTCCCTCTTACACTGGTGGTCTTTTTGCATCTACGTTTTGTATTTTTAGGAAGCTTGGAATAAAAAGTCTAAAAGCATGCTTGTTACATGTTTATAAGAATTGGGCCCCAGGTTATTGTATTAATGGCACAGTGTAACATCAACTTTGGTATCTCAGGAAGCAGGATGCAGACTTTGTACATGGCTATTTTCCAAACTCTGGTGGTGCTGGGTAGAACCAGTATTACACTGGTCCACTTGCCCCAAGAGACCTGTCACACATGAAACAAGATGTTTTACTTGAACTTTTATCTCAGGATTCATCTGGAAGAAAAGAAGTCTGACCCAGTATATTAATCATTAAACAATACTTTAAAACTCTAAAGAATATGACCTTGATTCAGTCCTTCCATCCGTTTATCTTTTTTTTTTTTTTTTCAATGAGAGGAAAACACTCACAAAAGAAAATTACCTGATTTAGGCTAAAATCAACTTCAACTTCTGTTTAATAATTGCCAAGATTTGGAAATCAAATAGAAAACTATAAAATGTCTTTTCAAATGGTCATTGCCATTTTTCTGGGTGTACCATCCCTATTCATTACAGCGGCTTTGCCTTTGATGGTGTGTGGGAGTCCCTGCTCAACATAGTCTGGTATGAGAAAATTGGGAAATAACACTTTAATCCTGGAGGACTGATTTCATTAAAGATCTTATTATATATTGGATATCCTGCCTTACTGTCTTAGGCATGGCCCTGAGATGACATTGATGAAATTGCTCCTGTTGTTAGAAGTCAGGTCTAACACAGTTGCTATCCCTGGAGGCACAGAGGTGCTGAGTCATGTCAAAAGACCACAGATTAGGAATTAACATTCTTGGATTCCACCAGTTCAAAGGGCTACTCAGTCTCTCTGGGCCTCAGCCCAAATGTAATCTAGCAGTTCTTTTCCAGGAGTGTCACTTACACTGAGTCTCAATCCGGATTAGTCCTTTATTTGTTATCCAGCTCCCAAATAAAAATTCATAATGTTTTAGTAACAGTGATTATCTCTTGAATATTCTTATGTGGCAAGCATTTGTCTCCTTTTATCCTCACAACAATCCTTTGAAGGAAGTGAAATTTTATATATAAGGAAACTGAAAGGTAGAGCAAATAAGTGTCTTCCTCAATGCTTGAAAGTTTCTAATGGTGGAATCTAAACTTCTGGCTTCTGAAACCGCATTATTTGTGTTGCTGTTGAAACTATTCAGATGTGTTCTTTACTCTTTTATGACTAGATTGTTTATTAGTGAGTGACATAATAAAGCTTAAAATTTTAATGACAGGTTTATGTTGCCAAATAACATTTTTTGATTCTTTGTGATAGTCCAGTAAGACTTCATTTTAGAATTGAATGCTCTTTCACATATCAGATTAGAGTCTTGCATAGAACAAATTGTCAACCTGATGGATATTATCAATTTTTTAATCTATTCAGTTTTACTTCTATCTGGTTCTGTTTGTGCTCAGTTTTGCTGCTTCAGTTCTGTTTCTCTTACCCTTTACTGCTTTCTGCTCTTAATTGGCCTAGGACTTAAACTATTACTTTTGTTCGCTGTATTTCATTCAGTTGCCACGTTCATTAAGTGCCTGTATCAGTGTTGTAAAAGTCAAAGGTTTTTCACAATTGATTTAAGATTACAACCTGAAAATAATTTGTTTCTGTTGTTGATGGGGTCATATCAAATAGAAGTAAAATTCTAGGAACCTGCCCATTTATCTTTTAAGGAAATTGTTCAACCATTTTATTAATGTGTAGCAAATATAGTTAGACTACTGTGTGTAAGCAGCGATGCCGTGTTACGGGATCCTACCATGTGCCCAAACGTTCATGTGGAAGATTCTGTCAAAGTTGCTAGTGCTACCAGGGTTTTTCTTTTTCTATGATTATGTTCTTATTTGTGATATAGCAGTACCTTCCTTGCAAAAGAATTAGATAAATCAGGAAGGGCTTAAACAAATCTTACAGAGAAAGAAAGAAGCAAAAGACAATTCTTTTTGTGTGTAGACACACAGATGGATAGGGATAGCTGTGTACTTCTTCCTTTTCTGGCCCTCCCCGCATTACTGAGGGGACCTGATGCCATACAGACAATGTGGGCTAATCCTGACCTTCTAAAGCCTGGGCACTTTTACATCTACCTTGGTCTAGTCCTCCCTTGATGTTGCAGCGAGAAGTTTCCAGAATAGATTCAGATTTGAGGGGAACTCTTGCATGACTGTTAAACAACTGCAGACAATACATGGATCCTCTTTGTCTAAAGGCGTACTTGTTGCATGTTTATAAGACAAGATGTGAGCAGGTGCAGCATCAAAGAAGGCCACTCAGATGGCAGTATGTTTGGACAACCGAGTTAAACAAAGTTGAACAATTGTCTTTCAGGCAGGATACCACAGAACTTCAAATATATTTGCCAGTCAGGTTTGTGAGTTCCATTGTCTGAATGTTGTTGTCCTTTCTCCCTGAAATTCGTATGAAAATCCTAATCTTCAAGCTGAGTGTTTGAAAAGGTGAGGCCTTTTTGGAGGTCATTCCTTAACTAGGGCTCCACCCTTGTGAATGGGATTAGTGTCCTTAGAAAGAGGCCCCAGATAACCACCTTGTCCCTTCCGCTATATGAAGACACAAAGAGAAGGCATCACATATGAACCAGAAAATGAGTTCTCATCAGACACCAAAACTGCCAATGGCTTGATCTTAGGCTTCCCCACCTCCAAATTTCTGCTGCAATGCATGTGGTAATGTATACTGTCTTGGCACACTAAGACAGTGAGAATGTGCTCTCCTAATAAATAATCACCTACCTCTTCTTTAGAAAGCAAAAAGGAGATGAGTAATCCTACTCTATGGAAAACAAATGCTGCAGTAGAAGTAGACATTTGAGTGGCTTTTACATATTTGAGTGCAGAATGTCATTTTCCCTCTAATAAATTCTTTTTTAATGAAGATTTATTTGTTTATTTAAAAGGCAGAGGGACAAAGAGAGAGCGACAGAAAGAAAGATCTCCCAGCCACTGGTTTATTCCCCATGATAGCCATGTCTGTGTCAGGCCAAAGCCAGGACTCAGGAACACCACGCTGGTTTCCCATGTGGGTGTCTGGGAGACCAAGCACTTGAATTATCTGACATTACTTCCCAGGTACATTAGCAGGCAGCTGGATGGGCAGTGGAGCAGCTGTTATTCAAACCACTGCTCCCATATGGGATGCCACTTTTGCAAGTGGTGGCTTGATCCATTGCTTCACAATGCTGGTCCTGCTAGCATAAATTCTAAAACAATATTTTTCATGTGTTTTTCGTGGGACTGTAATTGTTACAACCATTTTAGAAAGCAAGGTGGCAGTGCACATAAAGAGCCATTAAGTATTCATATCCTTTGACTTCATAGTTCCACCTTTGAAGCTATGTCCATAGAAAGACTCTAAAATAAAGAACATGATATGTGATTTTTAATTTAGTGTAGCATTTTTAATCCCAAAGTATGGTATAAGAAACATTTTTTTTTTTTTGACAGGCAGAGTGGACAGTGAGAGAGAGAGACAGAGAGAAAGGTCTTCCTTTGCCGTTGGTTCACCCTCCAATGGCTGCCGCGGCCAGCGCACTGCGCCTGGTGCACCACGCTGATCCGATGGCAGGAGCCAGGTCTCCCATGGGGTGCAGGGCCCAAGCACTTGGGCCATCCTCCACTGCACTCCCTGGCCACAGCAGAGAGCTGGCCTGGAAGAGGGGCAACCGGGACAGAATCTGGCGCCCCGACCGGGACCAGAACCCGGTGTGCCAGCGTTGCAAGGCGGAAGATTAGCCTAGTGAGCTGCGGCGCCGGCTAGAAACAATTTCAATACTCAAAGAAAAATAAGGAAATTATACTACCTACAATGTGGATTATGCTATATATAGTCTTTTAAAATGTTGATGATAGACTGTATATTATGAAAATCCCTGTAAAAATTAAGTGAAAAAAACAGAATATAAAATTACTTCTACATAATGAATTTGTAAATGACAAAAGAAGCCAAGTAAAATTTTCATAGAAAATACACAAAATGTGGATATTAATTTTGATTTTGAGGGGCTAGAAAATTGATGCCTGACTTTGTTTCTTTGTGTTATTTTCAATTTTTAAATTAATGCTTTTATTTGATCTTTATAATAGAAGTTCAGATATTTTATTTTTCTGAAGTAAAGACAAAGAAATTGAGGCAACTACATTCTTTTTGCATTCAAATGTTGGCTTCTGAATGAAGCAGATTTGTTAATTTTTCTTATGATAAACAAGGCCTGTTTTTTTTTTTTTTTTTCCACTCAGTGCAGGTGGCTTAGCTCTGAGAGATGAGGGAATTCCTCCAACTGGCCAAGTGTGCTCCTGCCCAGGCCTTCTCTGATAGGATGGGGGCTTTAGTGTAAAGCTTCAGGTGTTTGTGAAGTCTACATAGATGGACCACAGCACCTCCATTTTTGTCCCCTCCGTGAGTGATCCTGTAATAAAATGCAAAATGAAAAGAAGCTGACACAAACGTTTCTGTTTTATTTCATTTTCATGAGCTGTTTTTTAAAAAAGACCAACAGATGAGCTCTTCAGTGTCTAAAGTTATTTCATACAGAATTTTAAGCATCTTATTATTGAAATTCAAGGGGAAAAATCAATGATAAACATCCTGTAGATGGAACACATTTGATTTCAATTTGCACCAAATTGTGAGTTATTAAATCCATTGTTAAGCTCTCTGCCACTCCTGTAAATTCCTCACACTCTTGACTACTGAACAAGTACGGCTGAGTTTTCTGATACTTAGTGGCAACATTTTCCATAGTCTACAACCTGTCATTTAGAGATGCACCAAAGAAGAAATTTCTGAAATCTATGCATATTTGATTTGATATCAGAAGTTGTCGTTTTTGGTTTCAGTTTTGAAATAGTAAAAGACTCAATCATTTCGTAGTAGTATTGGACCCTCTTGGCTTATAGTCCTGGGAATATTTGCCTATTATAGTTGTTTTTTAACTCTTCAAATGAAAATTGATGTGAGGCTTAGTATTGTAATTTAGATACACATGTTTCTTCTGTTTATATGAACCCCTTTGCAGCAATTTTGAAGTGACCATGATTTCATTTTATAATACTGAAATCTCCTAGGGTAATAGTTAAAGATAGAATGAGTTCTGTGGTATCCACCTCTATAGACATCAGATATGTGATGTTCAAGGATGGTATAGAATATGTTCAATTGCAAATAACTAAAATAAGCTTAACCTATTAGCAAATTATTGTTTCCCATTATAAGAAGTCTGAGAAGATGTGCAGGACTGTCAAAGTGGCTCCAGAATGCCTGTACCTAGGCTCATTTATTTACCTTTCTCATTCCTACATCGATGAAGTCTTTACTTCTCTTTCATACTTTTCACTTACAGTTTCAGAGTAGGTGTTTCACCTCCCAACAATATATCTACATCGACGAAAGTTGAGAAGTAGAATGGGTTGGTGCCAATATTAGAAAATTTCTCCAGAAATCCTGTACTAACTTCTCTCTACTTTACATAGGCCACCACCATGTCACAGAGCCTGTACTACCTGCAAGAGAGCTTTCTGGTCTCTATAGAGAAGAGAAGCAGAAAGGGATTAGGAATGGGTGTCAAGTGGTCTTATCTCCAGTAGCTATCTCTCTTAAACACATGATAGAGCCATCAAAAACTCATGAACATATTTTTCCTAAATCGAATTCGATGTTTGGATTGGACACTTAAATTACAAACTTTATGACTATGCATCAGACCTATTGCCCAGTTCTTACCTGGACTGTTGTACATGGAGGAGGCAGCAGGGAAATGGAACTGCCATAAGCTCCAACAGGGAGTTCGTGTTTGATAAACCAAAGCTGAAGGATGCATTACCTGGGTTCACCTAAAGTAGACATAAGTTTCTTATTGTTACTAGAGAGTACAATAAATGAGCATCACAATAGTCTTTGATATTTCAAGGAGAGAAAAATTATGTTCAGTATTTTTTTTCTAATATGGAGGAAAGATTTACTTTTACACATTCATAGTTGAATATATGACATTATGTAAAGAGAAATAAGTCCAATAGGCTATTTGGAAAACTTCACTAATAGAGGAGAATTTTTCAAGACTTTTAACTTTTTGTTTATTTATTTTCATTTAATCATTTGAAATTTAAAGAGACAGAGACAAGTGAAGGGAGAGCGAGACTGAGATCTTCTATCCACTTGTTCACTCCCCCAAGTACCTGTAGTCACTGAGGTTGCTGTAGGCTGAAGCCAGGATCCTGGAACTCCATCTCAGTCTCCCATGTGGGTGTCAGGGACCCAGCTGGTTGAGCCATTACCAGCTACCTGTGCATTCACAGAAGGCTGGAATCAGGAGTGGGGTCGGGACTTGAACTGTAGCACTCTGGTATGGGGAGTAGGTATCCCAAGTGGTATATTAATTGCTGCACCAAACAGCCACCCCTCCATGACTTTTAGATTTTACAAATTGGCAGTTGTTTTTTTTTTTTTTTAAATGAGGAAACTAACATGTATTTGCAGGAAATCTATGACTGCTACCATTCATATAGAATTTCATTTTAATACTCCCCCCAAACAATCATGCAGTCTTAGAATGAAGAGTCTTTAAATTGAGCTACCATTAAACTTTAGGAAAAAGAAAATCATAGTTTCCTTTTGGTTTCACTGTGGTGCAGTTTAACATGCAAACTTGAGCTGAGATCAGCCGCAGTCCAGAGGTAGATGTTTGGAGTTTGTTGCGAAGGATTTGAAGAGCTCTGCTTGTCTCTCTTATCTTGCATAGTGCGTGCCACTCCTATCTGTTTGGAAACTCTTGTGTGTTTCTGTCCACTGTCCACCAAATATCTGTAGTAAATTGTTGTGTGTAGAAAATTATTTGTCTTTCATTATCTGAAATCATTATCTCACTTTTGGCTTATAGCCAGATTGGTAAATACCATACCTGTGCTATTTTTACTCTATTCTGTACCAATAGAAACTGTTCACAGTAATTTTTACTGCTGAGACTAGCAACGATACCAGATCCTCTTTTAACACAACATTCAATCCCTCAGAGTTGGCACATAAAATCTCTCTATCCTTCATAGGTTAGGTATTATGCCCAGAAGGTCTTCATTAAAATGTTGTTATGAGAAAGGGGAACAATATTGACATATCTGTTCAGAATAGCCAGTTGTTATATAGCAGAGAGAAGAATAGCAAGGGAGTACAATAGAAACCAGCTAGATTTTAAAGGCAGTGGGAAGAAAGGGCCAGGAATGGCAGGGAACCCTTCAAAGAGGAACTTGAGAGCGACCTCTCCTTGGAGGTGAGAATATCAAATGCACTGGCTTTGAGTTCATGCAGTTCTGCTCAGATGCTCCCAAAGGCTTCTCATGTGCTTATCAAGTTTACTCAAGGCTCCTACGTCTGAATTTATGCTAACTGTTCTGCACAAACCTCAGTAAATATGCAGTGGATACCAGACATTGATCCATGTGCATCCTTGGGCTTTGATGTATCTGCTTTTACGTCTGTATGCTTACATAGTCCAAGTAATTGCATATAAGTAAAAGTAATTCAAGAATATTGTGAAAATTTGGAGATTACCCTTTCCATGAGTTCTTTCCAGAAATTCTTTCCTGTTTTTTCTTCCCCCTCCCTCCTAAATAAGATTTCAGATTCATTTACTGGAGAAGCAGAAGAAATATATTGTAAAGGAAACTTTCCTGTGCTACCTTAAGGAACATTTTCCACATTAAAACTAACGAAAATGTTAAAGAGAACAACTTGGAATTATTTAAACTGATGGGACAGATTCTAAAAATATAAAGCATATATTTCTTGTAGCTAATATTTTAACAATTCATCTAAGTAGAAAAATACTAATTCAGGGACTCTAAGGACATGAAAAATCATCACCCATAATTCTATCATACTAATACAAATGCTTTGACATTTTACCAACTTCCTTTCTAGACTTTCTTTGTGGAAGGAGTTCTATGAATTGTTATAAAGTTGCAATTTCCTGATTTAACAGGAGTTTATTGTGTAAGTTCTACATGCTACATATAATATGCTAGATGGCTATGGAAACATATTTCCTTGCACTCGATTCAATTTGATGTTTATCTTCATAGCTTGATAATCTTTGAAACCTCATTCAGCATTACTGTACTCAAATTTACACATTATTAGTGACTGTTATTAACTTTTCAAGGAATGAAATGCATATATATTTCTGTTTGATTCATATTGACATATTTCTTTCCAAAAGCTTAGATAATTGTTAATACTTCTATAAGTAACACCCAAAGATGCAAACATGACTTCATTTACTTTATTCGATATTTTAAATTAACTCATATTTAGTAAATGAAAAACATGCTACATTAGTGCCTTGTTATCATTGTGAGATTGGTATTTTTGTTAAATTTGAGAATTGCCAACTTTTGTGAATTTGAATTGCCTCAATGTAGAATTTATCTATTTAGTTATTTCTTATTAATATGTGTTTTTTAGTAAGGAAGATAATACTTCAAACACAATTATTAATCGGTTTATAAAAGGCAAAAGTTTTAAGAATAATTTTATGAGCACAGTATCACTGATTATTTACTTTGTTACTTCTCTCTTTATTTCTAATTGTGAAAAAAAAAAAATTAGTTCCCCTCTTCGGAATTCTAGTTTTCTGATAGTAGATTTATAAAAACATTTAACTGTAATCCATTTGAATCTGATTTGGTAAATGTTATGAGTTTAGGTTCAACATGAATTTTCCTCGATTACTAATTATTTATTCAAACATAGTTTAGTGAATAAGTTATTATTCCCTTGTGGTTTGTGATGCTCTATGATTTAATATTTACAGAGAATATTCCATTTCTAATCCAAAGAATTACTTACAATTTAAAATTTAGAAATTAAAATGCTTTTTCAATATACAAATTTTCTTAAACCAGCATACACATGGCACACATGGAAATATCTGAAGGAGAACGGAACAGAGAAATCACTGTTATATTATCAAGTGCAGAGTATCTTAATGATATTTCCTCTTAGACTGCATAAGTAATGACAGCCTAGCTTCATTTATGACTGATTGTCTCCAGCAATATTAAGGAGGCATGTTCTAAGCATGGAGACTTAGCAGAGATATATATATATATATATTTTTGACAGGCTGAGTTAGATACTGAGAGAGAGAGAGAGAGAGAGAGAGAGAGAGAGAAAGAGAAAGGTCTTCCTTTTTCTGTTGGTTCACCCCCACCAAGTGGCCGCTATGGCTGTTGTGTTGCAGCCAGCATGCTGCACTGATCTGAAGCCAGGATCCAACAGGTTCCCCCTCCTGGTCTCCCATGCGGGTGCAGGGCCCAAGGACCTGGGCCGTCCTCCACTGCACTCCCAGGCCACAGCAGAGAACTGGACTGGAAGAGGAGCAACCGGGACCAAATCCGGCGCCCCAACTGGGACTAGAACCAGGGTGCTGGCGCTGCAGGCGGAGGATTAGCCTAGTGAGCCACGGCACTGCACCGGCCCCTAGCAGAGATATTTAGCTAAAAAGATGTTAATAAAGGCATTATCATTAAGAGTTTAAAAATAAAAATAAACTAAATTCCATGAACAAGAAGCTCTTTATATAAATTATTAGTATTCCTTATTGTTGCTCCCCCTCTTCGTGAAGGAACGACACTAAACCCTGTCTAGGCTTCATATCCGAGTCACGGCACCATTATGTCACTCCCCCTCTTCGCGGAGGAACGACACAGGACCCTGCACTGTTCTTTTGTCTGCTCGGCCCTCCCCGGGTTTGCTGCTGGTTCTTCCCGGGTTGGCTACCGTCCCTTCCACCTCCGTGGAAGGGCGGTTCCCCCTGCCACTTTCCCCACTTCTGCGGGGGAGCGGCACACTGCCGGCCGGCTCTCTCGGGGGCTGCTCAGGTGTTCCTTCAGATAGATGTTCCTCGTGCATGTTGTCTCTCTCCTCCTTTATAGTCCTCTTCCGCCAATCCCAACTCTGCTACCCACATGCCGAGTATGCTGCTCTCCTCCAATCAGGAGCAGGTCCTGCTGTTTATTGGTTGAACTGGAGGCAGCTGTGTAGAAGCTGTTTCCTCCTCTCCCAGCGCCATATTGTGGGAGAGCAGATGCATAGAATAAGTCTTAATTCCAGTAACTTAGTCTAGTCCGAGTTGCTCCCAGTTGCTCCCCACACCTTATAATTATTAAAACTTACTGCAGAATGGCCATCACCTGGGAAATATTCATAGGATATTATTTCATTAAAAAAATGGCTACTTTGCTGCTGATCAAGCTCCCTGCTAATGTACCTGAGAAGGCAGCAGATAATGGCCCAAGAACCTGTGCCCCTGCCACCCTATGGAATACTAGGATGGAGTTCCAGGTTTAGGCTTAAAGTTGGCTCTGCCCTGGCTGTGGCAGCCATTTGGAAAGTGAACCAGCAGATCGAAGGTCTCTGTGTCTTTCCCCTTCTCTTGTGTCTCTCTGCCTTTCAAATAAATAAATCTTTTTTTTTAATTAAATGGTTCATCAAAAGAGAATGTGCAGTGTGATCCCATGTTGGCAAAATAATATGTGTATAGCATTTTATACTCAAATATTACTCTCTTTGCTATGTAAATCAGATGGAAAAAATACTTGAAAAATATCCAGAACAATAGTATGATGATTAGCTGATGATCTTCATATGGATATATAGTGCATGTCTATATGAATATGCACAAATTAAGCAGCTTCCTGCTCTGGTTCTTCCTTGTATGTGTTCTGATTTCTGACTATAAATAGACATTGGTGTTAGGTGAGATACCTTTGGGCAGGTTGGTTCAACAGCATAACAACACTTTCTTAGGATATTGGGTTTCTTTTTCAGACAGAAAAATGAAACTCTGGAACCAGATGCTACGCCCTGTCTTTCTCTTCCTGCACCATTAATGAAATTCCAGGAATCAATTAACATCCTCTGAAATGCACCCCAAAATACCATGCAATTAATTTTAAACTCTGCAGGAGAAAGGGAAAAGGACATTCTAATAAATAAACCATCGACTGAGTGGTTATCTTACATTATCTGTGCAATATTTTTAGGTTGCCTTGTTCTTATGCTGCCTTGCCTGGTTCTTATGCACCTCATGGTGACTATCTGAAGAGCCATCTAATCAATCAATAACAATACAACCAAACCACTTAAAATCATTGTTTGGCCTCTTTGAAAATCCTTTCCTCATAAAAGCTGTGTACTGAGAGTGGTTTCACTATTTTTATCATTCTGGACATGATGACCATCAGGGACATTGATAGCATTTTATTATACCACATACAATGTGTGTTCTGCTTTTACAACAAAATATTTTAAAAGCATGAGATAAAGGTGCAAAGTAAAGACTAATTAAGTTCTGGACTTCTTCAAAAATAGTTTTCTACAGTCTAAGCTTTCATGAACGTGAGGAACAGAATGTGTATTTTATTTGAGGTGTGTAAAAAACCGTTTTGTTACTTGGAAAGCCAGTTTTATCTACCAACTAATAAAAGGCATGACTGAAAAGTAATCAGGGAAATCCCCCAAGCCACATGGTACAATCAGCTTCATCACTTTATAGTGACATCTCATATTCACTTTATCTCATGCTGTGCCAGTCTTCGAAAAAACCACTGGAATTGGAAACAATAATCAAAGCTTTCAATTTGGCACCAAATACAGCTATTAATATACTTTTCTGTTAACATTATAGGTAGGGGAGAGTGTGCTGGGAAGCAGAGGTGATGGATGTTTATGTTTTAGTGGGGTATATGGAAGACTGATATGAAAAAAAGGGCAGTTGTAAAGATGAAATAAAAAACCCAATAAGTTGCGTAGTGATTTATTTTAAGTGTTGCATTTTTGCAAAGGTAAAATTAAAAGTATCTGTAGAGCACAGGAAATCCGTGCAATCAGAGAAGATGGGATTGCTGCAGGGATCTTGGAGGACCCATGCTATCAGATCTTATTAACTTATTAAATGGACTGGGAAAATTCTGGGGAAGTACTGGGCATGAGTGAGGACAGGTCCAGGGTGTTCCTCAGGGATCTCGGAATACAGCTTATTTTCCAGCTAGTGTGGAAGTACATCAATATTCCTACAATTAGATTGTATATCATTCTGTCATTTGTGTATCATTTTATTTGCATTTATTGTGGAAGTTGTGTTCGAGATTTCAGATTTTAAAGTATACTTCAGAACTTAGAATCCGAACATTTTCTATTTTAAGATATTTCTTCCAAACATTTCCTGCTGTCCCTTCCTTTTAATTCCCAGGGTCCTGTCCTTTATGCTGAATTTGCCCATTCTTCCTCACCCACGTTTTAAGTCAATTTCCATTGGTCTCTTTGGAAATTTTTATCAAGACCATTCTTTGGGTTTCTTCTTATGGAAATAACTGTCAGCAGAGTAACCCTGTCCTGGCGCTGTTGGTCTCCACTGCTGAATCCCTCCTTTGAGGCTGAGTCTCTGTGCCCAGACCTACCTAAAGCTTCTTGTTGCCCCTACATCTCCATTTCTAAAATCTGGCTTGGAGGAACCATAACTCAAGCCGTCAGCCAAAGGCATCAAAACACATGGGCAGGGGGCCAGCGCTGTGGTGCAGTGGTTAATGCCCTGGCCTAGAAGTGCCAGCATCCCATTTGGGTACCGGTTCTAGTCCCGGCTGCTCCTCTTCATATCCCACTCTCTGCTGTGGCCTGGGAAAGCAGTAGAAGATGGCCCAAATCCTTGGGCCCCTGTACCCATGTGGGAGACCCAGAAGAAGCTCCTTGCCCCTGGTTCCTGGCTTTGGAACCAGCTCTGGCCATTGCGGCCAATTGGGGAATGAACCATCAGATGGAAGATTGCTCTCTCTATGCCTCTCCTCTCTCTGTGTAACTCTGACTTTCAAATAAACAAATAAATCTTTTTAAAAAAACGCACACACACACACACACATGGACAGAAAACTCTGCTTTCCCTGGGAAGACACCTTTGCTGTTCCTTAAACCTGTTAATGGCTTGACTTACATTTGTATTTTAACATGTCACCCCTTCTCTGTTATTTGGCTTCCCATCTCAATTTCTTGTCATTTCTGGGATTAAGCAAGGTTGTTTGTGAACATTATTTATTTTCCTCAGACCATAGGGTCTTAAAATAACTTGCTCTACAAAATAAATTTTCTCTTTGAGGAGTTTGACTTTAAATCACCCTAAATATATCTTAATGCCTTTTGTTGGGGCGGGTTAATAAAAAATTTATTTTTAATCAAATTGAGAGAATCTTCCATTTTAAAAACTTTTCTCAGCATGCTGTGTTTTTTTCTTATCCATACATAAAGTCCCTATAGCTTTGTCAGGGGCAAGAAGTAGAGTTAATCCCCAGGTGAGATAATTTATGAACTGATGATTTCACAAAAAGAAAAGAGAAAAGGCAGCACAAATACAAAAGTGTATGTAATAAAAAATTCTACTAAAACTGGTATAGGGAAGTGCAAATTATCAAGAGAAAAATCATGGGAGAAGTGTTTATGATGGATTGATGGGTTCCCTTTTTAATTCAATTTTTGGTACTCCCATAACTTACCTTCCTGGGGTGTAAAACTTTAAAAATAAGCAAAGAATAGGAATCATTTTCCAAAAGCTTTCCCAAATGTGACATTGATTCATTGATATACAGCCCATTAGCCTAGAGTTTCATCTCTTCATCTATCATTTCAATTATCTCCTGATTTCTCCAGGGCATTTGATAAATGGGAGGCCATTTACATTTGGTGCATTAATGACCTTGGTAAATTTTGAAAATGCACCCCCCCATTTGAGATATATGTGTGTGTATGTATAATTTTTCCAAAGTTATCTACTGGTTCTTTATGCATGCTAGCAGTTAGAATAACATCCACGAAGCTCCATTACTTGGAGATAATTTAAAAGTAAAATTCTGAAAATGTGGGTTTTTCTGCTGATATTTATTACATTATAATATCCATTAAAACTAGCAATTGCGTAAATGTGAAAAGATACATATAACAAAAGAAACAAAAGGAAATTGTTCAAAATAAATATGAAACCTTTTGGCTATTTTCCTCTCTAGTGTTCATGACTTATCAGATAGGATTGTGGATCATGAATTTTGTTTATTTTAGTAACACTATTTTTTTTATTATTGAGCTTTTGGTGACTTGAAAAGAAATTTTCTTTGAAACTCTTATATAGGTTTACCGTAAAATATAGAATCACTAAAAGCAATATAATATATGCATAAAAAGGCATGAACAGATATATACAGATATGTGTACACAGTACAAATATGTGTGTATTATTTTTCTGCATTTACTTGTTTCTCTGTGCCTTGCTTGTAGTCTTTTCTTCTTTTAGAGAGAAGACATGGGTTGTAGAGGAGCACACCAATGGGCCCTTTTACTGTTACTCCAGCAGCCTCAAGTGAAGCTGAGACTTATCATCTGGTTCTCTGGAGTTCAGTTGGTCATCACGATGTCTCTATTGAAAGGGCTCTGGAAGAAGTAAATATCTGCCAAAAAGGAGCTGTTGGACATGTGTAGTCCCTCTGAGGGCTTAGAAAACTGAACTATTATCTGTTGCTTATAAAATTTGAGTTACTTATATGCAACTTTACTGGCTACACCATCCTATGTTTTTCCTAAGGGATTAAGGCTTCCAATTCTTCATATTAATTAAAACACATCAATTATCTTCATTGCAAAGAAGACTTCATTTAACTTATATCAGGTATAAGGAATCATCTATGCTTTTGTCTGTTGTACTAATTTCGTAGTTAGTTCCATGATGTTGCTTAATACAACTGTGATCAAATAAACTTCCATAAAATTAGAATAACTATATTCTGATTAAAGGTGCTTTGAAATTATTAGATGAATGAGAAATTTAGATTGAACATTTTAGATGACTAGTAATTAAGCCAATGTTTCTGAGAAATAAAAGCTATTGATATTTTTCTTTGAATGTGACATTTAGGTTTATGTCACAAATACAATCAGATACTGTTCAAGCTAAAACAGTAGCTTAGAGGTCATTTAATTTACCACCTTCACTTCTTGCTGAAAATTGAAATCTTTTAGGAAAGATAGTAGGATAATATTTATGACTAGAAAGTTCCATTATGACTTTGTCAAAACCTGGAGCATGACAGTTGCATTTGACTAAGGAGAACTCCTTGAGTTTCAGATTCTGCTTCTCAGTCCTTCAGGGTTACAGTCTATAGTCTGTTTGACAGATGGCTCCTTTATGTGCAGGGCCTCTGAGCGGTCATGTGCAGACCTGGAGTGGCCTGAAAAGGTCAAATGTCCATTGCTTTATAGTGGTTGCAAGACTATGTTCCATTTATCCATATATCATCTGGGACCTAGCAAAGTGCTTAGCATGTACAAGATATTAGTAATTTCTGACAAGAGAATAAATGAATGAAAAGTATATTTCAGTTAATGAATGAGCTCTTTGTTTCTCTTAGAGGTTTCCAGAGCTATTTACAAATCACACAGCAAGTACCAAGGACAAAGACAGCATAGAAGAGGAACTCAGAGTCAGTGAGCTATACAAGAAGTGACATCTCAGAGAGAAAACTGGAATCCCAACATTTATTTACAGGAGAAGTTTTCATCTCCGTGCACGTGGCTCCGATCTACTTCTCTGGCTCCTCTCTTTTTGGGCTGGACTCACCAAACCCCAACCACAAGACACAGAGGGAATAGGGTTCTTTACTGTTAAGTCTAGACTGGTACAAGTGTTTCTAACAGAAGTGTCAGCTGACATCTTGACCCAAAGGCCAGCCTAGCCACAGAGGAAAGGTGGGGAGGATAGCTTGGGACAGTTACCAAGAAGGAAACTGAAACACAGGGGAACAAAGGAACTCAGGTCAAGAACACAAAACAAGGTTTTCAAGCATGTTAGAACTAGGGATTGCAATAAATTGTTAACAAGAAAGAAGGAGAAGGGGCAAGGAGTCCTGAACAGTGACCTTTAATTTCAGCCTATCATTGTGTCTCAGTTTTATGAACTCATTGATGAAGTGTGTGCAAAGATCAAGCAAAGCTGACAAATGTTGTCAAACTTGTTACTCTCCTGATAGGCAGCTTCCCTTTTCTCACTGCAGGCTGGACTTCTCCCCTGAGTGCTTCTTTTGCACTGCATATTTAACATATCTAGAATGAAAACTAGCTTCTCATGTATTTGTTGTCACAAAGAATAGTCCAAGATTGGAAATGGCTAAAAGAGATTACAGGGTGTCTGTCCTTTCAGCTCAGCACTGAGCTTTGTGTAGGAAACCCTCTGGATATTTTCTGATTCTACAAGAGTGTGCGCCTTTGGTTGTCGTTCTATTGAGTAAGTTATATTATAGCTCTGGAGTCATAGAAGTTAGGTTGTAGAAAAGTGATAGTCATGCCAATGATTCTTCTCCACCACAGTGCAAAGATATTTTGCCCCACAGAGACACATTTCATTTCTCCACTATGGAAAAGAAGGCCAAAAACATTTTATTACCTTTTTTATACCACTAATATCTGTTCACAAATTAACGTGTGTGTGTGTGTGTGTGTGTGTGTTTTACTGGCTTCTTTGTTAGTGAATAAATAATATGCTCATTCAGTATTTGCAGGAAAGTTACATTTTCACTTTTTGAAAATTATATTAACATTTTTAATGTCTCCACTGTGCTATGCACTTGGTACCATTGAGCTTTGTAATTCCCTGGCTCTACATTATATAGCCAGTTTCCAAGTTAAACAGACTTTATTTGTTGCTTTATCACTGTCAGTGAGCCAAGTTGAGTCCCCATTGTTTTGTACTTGGACCAATCCATTGATCTAATACTTTGCAAACCCATCTTTCAAATTTATCTACCCACTGTTACACTCCAAAGAAAAGTGTGAAATCATTCCATCTAAAACTATAGCATCAGGATATTCTCAGCTAAAAACCTTTTTTGACACCCAATTGACTGACAACTCCCCTGCTTTCTCTGAAACCCCTGTAACACTTATTTCTCCACTTTATACTATCAGTTTGACATGGTTTTGTGATCATTTTATTCTTCAAGTTTTCAATAACAGATTAATTCCTTAAAGCCAAGGCTATATTGACTCTTCTAGAACTTCACTGAAGTATATGATCTGTTGTCTAAAGAATGGATATTTGTTAAATGAAGAATACAAAGAAGAAAAAATGTAAAAAGAAGAAGCCAAGGTGATAAAGCTTTTTTGGGGAGAGGAAAGAAAATGAGACAAGAGAAAGAACCATGAAGAAGTTGGATGAAAGCCACAATTAAAAAGCTCTTGGGCTGGCGCCGCGGCTCACTAGGCTAATCCTCCGCCTAGCAGCGCTGGCACACTAGGTTCTAGTCCCGGTCGGGGCGCCGGATTCTGTCCCAGTTGCTCCTCTTCCAGGCCAGCTCTCTGCTGTGGCCCAGGAGTGCAGTGGAGGATGACCCGGGTCCTTGGGCCCTGCACCCCATGGGAGAGCAGGAAAAGCACCTGGCTCCTGCCATCGGATCAGCGCGGTGCACTGGCCGCACTGGGCTGGCTGTGGGGGCCATTGGAAGGTGAACCAACGGCTAAAAAGGAAGACCTTTCTCTCTGTCTCTCTCTCTCACTGTCCACTCTGCCTGTAAAAAAAAAAAAAAAAAAAAAAAAAAAAAAAAAAAAAAAAAAAAAAGCTCTTACATTAGAGGCCAATAATATACTGATTTTAGAACCTAGAAGTTTTAGTGCTTTATCTTTAATTGATTTTTTTTTTTTTTTTTTTTAGTAAATCATCTTCCATTTAAGTAGTTTCATGGCTTCAGGAAATGAAGAAATGGAGAACATTTTGATTCTGGGTTCAAATGATTTTAATATTGATCCTCGTTTTTTTGTCACATTAGTCTGATGATCTGAGTTCAGTTAGATCTTTTGTCTTCAAAACTCAGTGGAGATGTGGCTTAAGGGAATAACTTATTGAGTTGGAGCAATTTTGCATTTTGCAATTCAGCCAATTTGGTCTGGTGTATGAAGCATGAAAAGATTTGAAGGTTCAAGCTAATGTGCATTACAAGTGTCACATTCCCTAAACTAGATCTTAGACTTGTGAGGGTGTGATCCATAACTCCATCTATTGCCACCAGACTGTGATACTTATGGCTGTGAAAATTCCTGTGATAAATTTGTTTCTGTGGCACATTTGCCATTATAAATTAACATAGAGCCATCCATGTGATTACTTCAGATGTATCAGGTCTAGTACTTTGTTCTGATTTTCAAGCTTAGGCTGCTGTAAAATTTTCAGAAGATTGTTTCCTTGGATTTATGGGGGAAAAATCATTCTATTAACAGAGTATATTATTTTCTAACCTCTTCTGAAATAAAGTTTCATCTGATTTCTAAATTTAACAATATGCTCTTATCTCAAAATTTCAGTCACCATTCACTTAATGTTTTTCTCATTGTTAAAATATTCTAGAATTTCCCTTTAAAAAACAAAGGCTAAATTTAACAGTCTGTTGAGGGATCATTATGGGGGGCAGGAGATATAAATATGATCTCCCATTAAAGTGAGGTCTTCTAAATTGAGAATCACAGAGTTGGGTTTATACATCAGTGTGTGTGTGACTCTGTGCTATGTCTGAGGAATACAGAGATTAATAAGCCATTGTTCTGGCTCACAAGTTTACTGTCACCCACCTGAGGAAAGATTAAAAGAACCATGCATAAGTTCACTAATGGTTTCAACAGGAGTGTCTTAATGAGTAACCTCAGGGGTCTTTTGGTAGTGGAGATGGGGATTGTCATCAGGAAGTTAGATATTGTTGGAAATTAGAAGGTGATATGCCAAAGTATGATGCTTTTACGACTGCTGGTCAAAGCCCCAGAACTTTAAGTGTAATAAAGTATGATGAAGTATGTGGCCATAGAGCAAGCAGATCAGAAGGCTATTCTAGCACAGTTTATAAAGTGAAGAAGCAGAAATTGCTACACCTGATGGAGAACACAGTTGCCTTTGGCCCCTCCCAGAGACTTCTATTCACCAGGGAAGATTAAATTTATAGCACAGTAAGGAAGACTAAGAAATGTCACCACACTTACACTGACTTTGCCTCAGGTACTGTCATTCTTTGGCCCCATTTATTTCCCTTATAAATCATTTGCTACCCCTTAAGACTGCCTACACTTCCCCATATCCTTCTCCTATAAAGAAACATATATAAATTTCTGAACATCCTTGGGTCATTGGGTAATCACCTTCCTGGGATGCCCCCATGCACGTTAATAAATTTGTATGCCTTGTCTCCTGTTACTGTATCATCACTTCATTTCAGTGAACCATAGAGGGCAGAGTGGAAACTTCCCTCACCCCTATTATATATACACAAGAAAATTTGGTAGAACACTGGACTGTAGATATGAGATATGGTAGTCATAACACAATTTTGAAATCAAATGGTAAATGAGGTTACCCAGCAAGTATATATGGGTGATCAGGTTGCTGTATAAGAGACACCTGCATGTAAACAGATGAACACAGAAAGAAGAATCACAAAACCATTTGAGAAAAATATACCATAAAATATTAGCAAACATTTTTAGACCTTTGCTATGCCAAAAACCGTGTTAACCAATTTACTTATATTATTGCTTATAATTAGCCTATTTTTGTTTTTTATAAAATTAATGAATGATAACAATGTCAAATGCAATAGAAACATTTATTATTTATTATTACTTATTACAAAGAGGAATGAAAGTGTCGATTAGGCAAGTAGCAGGTCATTTGTGCCTTTAACGAAAGCTATGACTGTTGACTGATAAAACTGGGAACCAGGCTTCAGTAGGTAGAAAACAAAAGGCTGGTGTAGAAGTAGAGCAGTTTAATCTAAAGAAGTTTGGACTGGAAGGATATGATCATGTTTCAACAGAAACACAATAAGAGAGAATGTTATTCTTCAAGGTGAAAGAGATGGAAGAAGGGAAGAGGAATAGGCGTTGATGTAGGTCTTAGGAACATGAAGAAGGTTCCTTATAGACTGTAAGAGGTTTGGGAAGTTGGACTAGTCAGGAAAGGGAAAGAGCCCTGAGAGGCAGTGCCTAGGGCCCTGGAGTTCTCTGAACCACCCTTTCAGGAGGACCTTTGAGCGTCTCATCACCTTCAGTTATTAGGACATTGTTCTACAAACCAAACCATATGAATAATAATGCTTTTTTAGTTCCTGCAACCAAGGGAGTTCAACTCCTAAGAGTAAAATACATACTACTGGACATACCTAGCGTATCTTGAGAGAAGAGCACTTCCCAAAAGAGTGTAACAGAATTTTTCTCATACTCTATACTGGTCTTACTGTTTTTATCAAACATTTCTTTCCATCAGTACAGTACTTATATGGATTAATTTTTTTCTCTTCCCTAAATTTCTTCCTACCTCTGCATCTAGTGTGGTCAGAATGTGTTTTCTATACTCCTACTAGTCTCCATCACTTATGTAATTGCAAATATTAAATATCTACTATACATTGGATGCTGATTTGGCAGGTGCATACAACATAGTTCTAGCACTTGAAGAGCTCATACGATATAGGAAAATATATGACTAATAGCCATATACAATAGAAAACAATAAGTGCTTTAAAAGGTGTAATGTGTAAAATGAGTATTCCATCCAATGCAATAATTAGCTATATCCCATCAACTCCCATAAAAAAGTCTACTAAAATAACTGAATCATTTTTATTTTTTTAAATGGCCTGTCAAGCATAGAAACACCTCCTTTCTTTGCTTGATGGGTTCCCCCTTCCCCCTTTCTTTCATTTCTCTCTTTGGTTCTTACCTTGTCAGTTCTCTGCATGGGCTCCTTTTAAATTCTGAATTCCCAGCTAAGGGACTTTCTCACTGATTATAATGACATAGGTCTGTTTTCACAGCTGTAATCTTAAAGTTTCTTAATAACGCTATGTTTTAAACATTATTCTGAAATGCAAGAAGGTTTGAAGGTGCTCAAAAAGTAAACAGTTGGCTCATATGAAAAGAAGAGAACAGTTATAATATAAAACTTTCAACAAATTGTATCAGATCATTGGTATTTCATTGAAAATCTCAAGTTCTTCATACAACAGAATTTTCCCCCAAAGGGAACTAATTCACTAGACATGTGTATACATTAGAACCAGATGAAAGTGATGCAGTGAAATTGGAAAGACAATTCTGAGCTTATTAGAAGCAGGAGACCAAGTATTTGTATGTCTTTGGCCTTGACAAGAATCATTTTCCCAGCTGAGCAGATTTGGGGAATTTGCATTTATGTTCATGATCACCTCTGACATCTGAGACTCTGAGGACTTGACATCACATACTATTATTATTATAAACAGAGCTCCCAAGCTGTTAAGCTCAAACTGCTACTTTGGTGTTAACAAGTATGGTGCCACATGGTGAGCATATGCTGTTTGTGAAAGTAAATGATGCTTTAAGAGTGTTTTGCTCTCAAAAGGAAGTCTACTAGGCAGCGAGCTTGCATTGAAACTCTGTATATGCTCTCATTTGACCACCATAAACAATGCTGAAAGAGTTAAGGTTGTTACTTAGTATAAATTAGGGAGCTTTGCAGTATTTGGATGGATATATTCACCATAGAGCATAGCAGGCATTTCCTTCTATGTTTATACTTTTGAAATGTATTTATTTCACTTTGGGGCTTGATATATCTTTCAGATGGTATCTTAACAGACTTCTTCAGCACAGAAATGATTTATTTCTTTCAATGGAGGATTTACTTAAATCTATTTAAAAATTTAGCATTATCATAACTGAGTATAAAATTCCTTTACTTTAGACAGACTGAAATAGATCCCAAGACTAATTAGGTAACTTAATAATGCTATTTCCCTATGCATTTGCTTTGTGTGTTAAACTGATGAAGATTTTTCACAGGTTCCTTTGTCTACAATACTAAAGATCTATTTTCATAAAAGATTTTCCTTTGTTTTGCTTTAGAATGAGCTTTGACACCTGAATGGTAGTGGTAATGAAATTCTCTCTGGGTTGGGCTTCAAGGAAGAAATATTAACATGAAATTAATAAAGTATTAACAAATAAATTGAGTTCCCAATGGTAACCATTTCCCTATGTTATATGTGATAACCATAGATTTATGGATGAGTAGTTTTGAGCTTTGCATCGGATCAGTCATAGCCATCAGTGCATTCCTAAAAATAAGGCATTTGGGAAAAACTGTAATAAATAATGTACAGAACAAGAATATGAACTCCTCAGTTATCACAGGCCTTTTCCCCCTTTAAGTAATTTATTTTCTCCTATAAGGGCTGAAATTCTAATGTGTGATAACATGAAATTTGAGATTAAAAGTGAATACAACTAAAACTGAATAAGGAATTTAACTTTCCTTTTTATATCGTATATATTCCCATTCTTCACGGGAAGTGGCTACAGAATGCAAACTATCAAGTTAATCTTGCTTAAATTTGACTATCAATAAATAAATTCTCTGCACAGAATGATGGAGACCAAGCAAGATTAGATTTGATGAGAGAGAGAGAGAGAGAGAGAGAGAGCAAGTGCAGAGCTAGGGGCAATATCAGAGCAAGAGAGTAATAAAATGCAAATGCCTTTTAAGAACACTTAGTCCGGAAACTGAGAATGAAATAGGCATGGCGGATTGAAAAGATGGAGACAAAGACAGGGTTTGTATCATTTGGAGAATCTGACATACTCTAAGAAACGTTTTTACCTGGTATAGCTCACAGCAAATTAGAGCGCAGAGAAGTTCATTGGGCTCACAGTCAGAAGACTGTTGGTAACTTCAAGAATGCATCTCTCAGGGGTCATTGTTGTGGCGTAGTGGGTTAGGCAGCACCGGCATCCCATATGGGCACCAGTTTGAATCTTGGCTGCTCCACTTCTGGTCCAACTCCCTGCTAATGGCCTGGAAAAACAGTAGAGGATGGCCCAAGTGCTTGAGACCCTGCTACCCACGTGGGAGATCTGGAAGAAGCTTTGTTGTGGATAAAAAGGAATGTGATAGGTACAGGGAATGAAGTCTGACCCAGGAAGGAGAAATGAAAAATAAAGAAAGAAGCAACAATATTTCTAATTTTCTTTTCTTTTTTCTTTAAGACTTATTTATTTGAGAGGCAGAGTTACGAACCGAGAGAGGGAATGACAGAGTGAGGTCTTCCATCCACTGGTTCACTTCCCAAATGGTCGCAATGGCCAGAGCTGGGCCAATCTGAAGCCAGGAGCCAGGAGCTTCCTCCAGGTCTTCCACATGGAGGTAGAGGCCCAAGCACTTGGGCCATCTTCGACTGCTTTCCCAGGCCATTTGCAAGGAGCTGGATCAGAAGAGATGCAGCCAGGACACAAACTGGTACCCATATAGTATGCCGGTGCTGCAGGTAGAGGCTTAACCTACTATACCACAGGCACCAGCCCCTCTAATTTTCTTCAAATTAGGGGCAATTCAGTACTATACAAGAGTAACACACAATGAAGGTGAATATATGTCAGCAGTGAAATTAGGACTTTGGGTAGGGATTCAAATTGCTGACAGTAGAGATCCTAGAAAAGTCAGTCCCCCAACCAAGTAGCCCCAGTAGACAGGGGAGTTTACCATTAATTATGCAAATATATCTCATATTTTAGCAGTCAGCAGATGGTTCAATTTCCTGATGATAAATTTTGTGAATGAGTCCACTTTGCCAAATGACATGTATTACAGAGGGGCCACAGAGAGGTAAACTGGAAGACCCTTTATTCTCTTTCTGAAGGCAGAAAGCATCCAGTTTTTGCATAAAGAATGAAACTAGAAGAAAAGTACAAAAGACAACTAGGATGCTCATTAATATTTTCATGAATCAATTTTATAATCACAGCTGTCCCCAGCAGGAAGGGAATTTAGAGTGTAAATGACTAATAGAGGGAGGAGAACAGGGGAGAGAAGAGAAGATTGAAGGGAAGGCCCCTTACAGCATGTATGCAAAAATGAACTAATTTGCCTACATACCAGGAGCTGACTTTTCTAAGGAAAGTTTCTCTGTAATTAAAATGCTTTAGATGCTTTAGTTTCAAAGACATGCAGGTTGACCAGCAGTTTAAAGAGCTGTAAATTGTTGGATAATGATCTCAGTCCAACTCCCTCCCTTCACTCAAACGGAACTCTACAACTAGAGCAGTAATTACTTGGATTTTAGCTTTTGGGCACCACTAGACAGCAGATCATGATCAATAGCAGCTCTGTCATTTGAGAGATGAGGCTGCAGGTAAAAGGTGAGAGTCACTTCTCACTTCCCAACTTTTGAAAAGCAAGTGGCTTCTCCATTCTTTGGCTTGTTATACTAGCTGTGTCTACATGTGTGTGTGTGTTTAAGTGTGTATTCTAGGTCACATTTCTCTGGTTCCCTTGTTCTTTCAAAACCATTTAAAGTCTGAGGCATGATATTCTACATTCTAGATTGTGATGTTTTGAAAGGCGCTGGCCTTTCAGGGTCCATTTTCTCCCTTTTATCATGAATCTCTATTCTTACTGAAATTCTTCTCTTTTAAAAATCAAAATAGGATTTAACCCATAAATAGTTTGGAGAGTTTGTTTTCCTAATCTTTTCTAGTTATGGAAAATGCAATATTTGAAAGACAAGTATCTATTGCAAATCAAAATCAATGTTTAAACACAAAAGATACATTTGCCAAATTGCTTCTTCTCCCTGATGTTCCTTTAGGGACATCTGAGACCGTAAATGGAAATTAATGTTTATCGTTTGCATGTCTTTCACATTAGAAAGAGAACCACTGAATTTCATAAAAAGGGAGAAAGACATACTAGGTGCCAAGCTTGGCCCCCTGACTTTTCTTAAATCTTGTTGCTATGGGAGTATCGCATGTTCTTTTCCACATTTTGAAGATTTGTTTTTGTTGTTGTTCCTCTTGTCTTTGTCTCTGCCCTGTAAATTTTTTTTCAATCAAGCCAACAAAACCCGTACCATTTCATTGTTATCTTTCCTTGCAGTAACAGACAGTGAATGATACTGCATGGGGTGCCTTAGTCTGAGTGAGAAACAATTACCCAAAAAGAGCGGGATCCAATCAATCAGACTGATGCTGACCATGACAAAGACTACAACAGACACTTGGGAGAACATTGAAAGGATATGCATACGCATGCACTGCACAAAAATTTGAGCACATTTAAAATGTCATCACATTAAGTATCTAAATGCTATTTTGTTTGCCAGCTCTGTGATCATGGGCACATAACTTCACCGAGAATCATTTTCCCTTTGGAAATGCTTAGATCACAATAACCTGGCAGGATTACAGTAAGGAAAGCAGGAGTCTTTATGCAAACAGTGCTGTGAATGCCATTAACTCTTAAAACCATCTTATGCTGGAACAGTGGAGAAGAGCTATAGGTAGAAAAGGACCACGGGGAATCTGATCGTTTTCTTCCTTTATGGTCCAGGCTTTGCAAGGGGACACTAGAATTCACTCTTAATTTGATTTGAAATCCAGGTGCTATTTTTTTAGGCAGAGTGACAATTTCTATTGACTGCTTTTATTAGCCTGACCTTGCTTCCTAATCCAGACACCTGCCTCTCCTTCAGTGTCCAAATAGCAGATTCTTTCAGGAAACAGAATCTCATTTTCTCTTACCTTGGAGATGGCCATGGTATTATTTTTGCCCTTGCTTCTCTTCTAAGCTGAATACAGAAACTCTGCCTGGTCCATCCTCCAACTGACCTCATGCTCGACCTACTTCTGAGAGTTCTTCCCTAAGCCAACAGTCCTCTTGAGCTTTCACTGAGTGTCAGTGACAACCACTCTCCAGTTGCTGAAAGGATGTTCCTCAGATTTAATAGTTTGTATTGAAACGTGGCGCCATAGGCTTTGTCGCATTTCTCTTTTATGCATGCCACATCCTCTCAGCTAAAATTGAGAATGCTGAAAGCCATTCCAATAAAACTCATGTTTAAACATCCAGGGGACACAGGAAGGTGTGTAATTGTGGATTATTAGAAAAGATTCCCACATATTTGCATTGCCATGTTCCTGCACAGTCATTTATGTCAACTCTTAAATTATAATCCTTATTTGTCTCTGTATTAATTTGTCAGCTGGCAAAATATGCATTTGCTGTGACAGCTAAATTCTTCCAAGAAGCATATGAGAGCACTTCAAAAAATTCATGGGAAAATGAAGTCAAAAGATGATGCATATTTTCCACACACATTTTGAAGACTCATTGTATGTCCCATCAGGCCCATTTTCTGAGGTCCATTCTGAGGTCCTATCTTCAAGCCAAACCAGGTAGCTTGAAGATTGTCACTTTGGCATAAACATTGTTAACACTCATTCATTCTTAGTGTTATTTGTTAAACTTGATCTTTTCTCGCTTTGTGAATAATACCCGAGTCTGATTATCTCTGATTGAATTAGCTTCCTTTGAGCACCCTGAGCTGTCTAATCACCTGCTTTCCTCGGCTTCCCCCTGCCACTCAAGTATTCTGTTTTCTTTTTGCCTCCCACCCCATGACCTCCAGGTTATTGATCTGGCTCGTTTTGTTTGAGGCAGGTTTACCCACGATGCCAGTGGACTTAGGGGTCCCATTGGCCTGATCCAGCTCTGTGGCCCTTTGTTGTCCTCTCCGGACATAGCCTGTTGCTGTGGTTCACCCTGCACATGATAATCCAGGAAGCAGAGAAGAGTTTGCAAATTGACAGCCTGTGGGCCAAATCAACAGAAGAATGTCTTGGTCCTTAAACATTATGTCAATACTTAGCATTGAGAGATTTTGTTTGAAATTTACAAGATCTAAGTGTAGCAAAACATCTGACCATCTGAAGCTACCTTTCTTCTGTGGACTATCTTGCCTTTGCCTGCCATTCATTGTACAGAATAGTCACATGCATCCAGTGCCTGCTTTCCTCATGCCGGTCGCCTCCTTGTCAATAGGCACTTAAACTCCCAGGTCAGCCACAGAAGTTATTCAGATTGATGTGGTTTGTGTATATGTTGGGAGAAGGTAGCATAGCTACTTTCTTCTATGAATCTGCTTATAAGGTCGAATTGGAAAATTTTTTTAAAAAATTTTATCTTTATTTCTATTTTATTTATTTGAAATGGAGCCATAGAGAGAGGAGGAGAGACAGAGTGAGAGATCATCCACCTGTCAGTTCAGTCCCCTAATGGTCACAAAGGCCAGGGCTAGGCCAGGCCAAAGCCAGAAGCTTGGAGCTTCCTCAGGCTCTCCACGTGGGTGCAGAGGCCCAAGTACTTGGGCCATCCTCTGCTGCTTTCCTAGGCCATCAGCAGGGGGCTGGATTGGAAGTGAAGCAGCCAGGACGTGATGTGGCACCCATATGGGATCCTGGAGTTTCAGGGAAAGGCTTAACCCGCTATGCTATAGCACCAGGTTGGGAAATTTGTTTCTATAGGGTTCTTTTTACATGTAGGTGAAAACAGCTATGTTTTCTTTACATTTTCACAATATGTTTGTATCAAAATTCATTATAAAAATCCTTTTTATGCAGTCTAAATTATGAGATCAGAGTATCATATATACCTCAAGCAAGATTATCAGATAAATGAACATGTTTGCTTGTATCAGGTTAAATCTAGAAAAAGTATTATATACAAATGTCAAAGAAACTACACAAAGCATTAATGTATAAGAAGCATTTATGTATATGTATACCACTCTAATGATTCATGTTGTCTCTCTATTTTATTATACTTAAGTGGAGTTTCCAGGGAAAACACAGATAAACTGTCATAATGAAAAATTATGTAGCTTAATCCAGCTTTACCAGTGATAACCCAGATACCTTTTACAAATGTAATGCAAGAACAGCTTTTCATGTTTGCTTGTAATTCTAGCACAAACAGCTAATTATAGAACAACATTTTGCTTGGGGAAAAGGCTTTATGAGTAATCACTGCAAGGCAGAAATCTCTCGCTGGGAACAATGTGGGCCAGCTAGGGTTTCTGTGAGTTTTTTTTGGTTTGGGTTTGGTTTCCTACTGCTTGGATGACCTCTTCTTTTCATCCATCACTTCATCTGGAAATCAAAAGACAGCAAGCAGCAAGCCAGACTCTTGTTCAAGATAAACTCTGTGACCTCCTAACAGGTTACTGGATCTTCCGTGGGAGTTCAGCTGACCAAGTGACTTCCTACAGTTGCGAATTTATTCATGAGCTGGCAGAGCTCAGGCTGATGTCACGGAACCTGAGAGCAGGAGCGTTGTTCTCAGCTTCGTCTATAGGCACAGCTATTCTGTTCCCTTTCAGAAACTCAAATGAGGGATCAGATCTTTCAAATCCAGTGCTTCAGATAAAACAGCCTCTATTTTCCCCTGTGAGCATTGTGTGTCTTCTGTTAATCCTAATGAACTAGGGACATTCTGAAAAGAACACTTTAATAAGGGAACAGCACTGACTATTTGGCTGAGAAAGATATTTTTTGTGGAGTTAAGGAGGAGGTAGAGAAAGACCAAGGGGGAAAAAAAAAGCCCTTAAAGAATTAAACAGTTTAGAGAAAGCATATGAAATAGGAATGCTTTTATGCCTTTTGTATTTTCTGAAGACAGTTCTGCCTATGAATCCACAAAATGGTACAAATACAAATACATCACATTTGCCTGCTGTGATTAAATTTCTCTAATTACACAACCACACTTGATATGTGGGACTGATGCATCACCTCTTTTTTTTCCTCCTTTTGTAATCATTGTTATATCCGTGCTCTATAATCAACGTTCATCACAGCTAATTAGAGTTTCTTCGCCTGTTGTTTCTGAGACCTGACATTCCTAGAGTTCAACTGCAAAATTCATTTTTAAACATCTCTGGTCTCTGGGGTGGGGGGAGAAAATGGAAATTCTAGGGCTGTATTATTCACAAATGGGTTTTTAAAGTTCTGGTGTACTGTGATTTTCTTTTTAATGAAGCGAAATGGTTACTCTTGGTGCAGGAGACCAAGTCCTGCTTTTGCAGCACTCGCCTGGGGTTTCCAGGCACATTCCTTTGGCAAAAGAAGCCGGCAGTCTTTCTTGTGATAAAGAATTTGCAGATTTATATATGATACCCAAGGACAGAGATTCTTGTTCCAAGTAGGTTGACATTCATGTTGATTTCTAAAAGCCATAGACGACTGAGGATTTCCATCATTTACAGGTTCAAAGCTTTTGTTCATTCTCCAGTGCAGTTTTCTTTCAGCAAATGTTTTTAATTATGGACACTTTGAATCCTAAATTGCAGTAGTAGGAAAGCTAGTTAAAGTTTACCTAGTCTATTATAACAAATGTAATCTCCTTTCTAGATGTCAGAAACCAGACATTTCCATCTCACAGCTTGGTTGTCTCATCTGGAAATCCTGTTACTCCTTAGTAAGCTGATTATAGCCTTTGGAACTTTGGTAACAGAAACTGAACTGGAAATCCGACATACCTTACCAGTGCCTATCCCACCTCCTTTTTTGTGTGTCATCCCATCTTGTTTTCACCATTGTCCTTAATTTGCATTTTCATTGCTGCTGTTTGTGTCTGTACTGTGGATGGAATCATTCCTAAGCAAACAAACCTGTGTTTCTGGGCAACCATTTTGGTCCCTGCCCCTGAGAAATTCACCAAAAACTGGAGGAAATAGGCACACGGATATAGAGATAGAAACAAATTTTCAAAAGGTCTTATAGGAAAGAGGAAATTTCAAAGCCATGGTACTTTCGAAGAGAAAGTGTACAATCAGTTAAAATAATGGGGAAGGCTCCATAGCAGAGGTGACAGTTCTGCTGAGACTTGGGATACTAATAAGAGCTCACATTTATCCCTTCAGGTTTCAGTCAAACCTCCTCTTACATGAAAGTGTGTAAAAATCTCTTCTTCAAATCAATATTTTGAGAGGTAGGAGATGCTTTTGCATAGTGAGCTTATTTTGTGGATGAAAATCAAATGAAGGAAGAAACAGAGAATGTTTAATGGGCTCCTGTACACATCAGCTGTCACATTGTAAAAGCTGACTCTGTGATGATTGAGTAGATAAATATGGCATCACCTATGTAAGGACTTCCATCATACTGGACTAATAGATACTAGGGGAGAAACAGTAAATCTTTCTGAATTCTTGAATACCAAGTCACAGTAGAATAGAGAAGACTGAAGCTACTTTGGGCTACAAAAGTCTAAATTTCCAAGAGTTTGAATTTCAATCTTACCTCTGTTAGTTCAAAGTAACTTGTTGAATTGCATCTCTCACAAAAGCCAGCAGTTACTTATAAGCATGGGTATGAGGGATCATCTCCTACAAAAACAGTGAGATTGATCCTTGGATCCTTTGGGTCTAGCATAAAAATGACACTCAATGAATATTTAGTAAGTGAAGAAATGACTAATCTTTTACAGGTCCAATTTTCTTATTTCTAAATTGTAAATCAATAGTTGAGTTTGCAATCCAGAAGCTATTGACAACATTATATCTTGGAACAGGAAATTTTCCAGGTCAAGAAAAGTCTGAACTGCATAAATAAATAAATAGCTACATCTAAAATTTATCTCCTTGACATGTTGGAGGATCAATCAATGTTATGTGTAAAACAAACACTATTAGCTCTAATGTGACATCTGTTTCCACCATTGTCCTGTAATGATGCATGAATGAAAGAAGATTTGAGAATCCAGCTAAAAGATATATTAAAGATATCTCATTCTACTTTAGGCTACAGAGGCTCATGTAATTTCTTATTAGTGGTCTGGTATATAAGTTTCTCACCTATGACTAACACAATTCAGAAAGTTATATTGTACCATTATTAATGCTAAGGCCTAGTATATTTTTTCAGAATTGTGACATTCAAAAGAAATCTTTAATATGATGCTAATGTTGATTATGTAAAACAGTATGTAATTGGTAATTAAAATTGTTTATTATGACGAATTCGTGGTAATCACAATATAAGGAAAATGTAGACAAAAGAGCAACTTGATTTTAGTTCCACAAATTATTGTTAGTTGTGTTGTAAATTTATGCATGTGGTTTTTTGGCTTCATAGAGACTCCACTGAAAAGGTATATCATACAAACTTGCAACTGCCTACCATATCACCCAATGAAGCTATTGTTTTATAGCTGAATTAAAGGCAATTTCCCTTGCAAGGTTACCTTGCTATAAATAGGACAAAGAAAGCAAAGAAGAGATTGAAAACAAATTTTATTTGTAATTCACTTTGAGAAATAGTAATAATATTGAGCACTTGCTTTGAGACTGATAATTGTACTATAGTATTTTGCCTATTTACTCCTCACAACAACCAATGAGGCAGGTAGCTTTACTATTGTGCTCATTTTATAGATGAGGAAATGGAAAAATAGAAGACAAGTGAACTCTTCAAGTAAGTAGAGAATCTGAAATAGCCTTAGCCATGGCTCACCATAATTAGTTTCATTATTAATTTCAACAGAAAATTTCAATTAAAAGTGGCCTTGTAAATACCCCAAATATTTTAAATCTTCCCTAATTATTAACACATAAGGAATATCGTAAGAAGGTAGAAACTTTTCATATCATTATTTAATTTACTACTTTATTGCAAGTTATATGAGCTGTAACACATGCTCGGTCTCTACATAAATATACTTCTAGTACTTCTGAAAAAAAAATATACATCTAGAAATGTAGGCTGCATTATAAGATATAATATCATATGAATTCCCTGTGTTTCAGTGCTCTGGTTTTACTTATTTCCAGGAGCCATAAGGTTTTTATTTTTTCTCCTCCTACCGGTATGTAGCTTGTTCCTTCCACAATTCCCTTTATTGGGTGAATTTCTGCTGAATCTTTTTTAAGAATCTGGCAGTAAAAATATGAAGAAAAAAATATAGCATTTGTAGTTAGTATCTGAAAGTGCACTTATGGCGGGTTTTAAAATTACAAGCCTTGTTCACTGATATCATCGTATTTATACATGTCAATATTTCTGTGAAATATCATCATGTTCTTTTTCAAATAAATAAGAAGACACGGACAAATGTGAAGTAAATAGGATAGCATCTCACAGAAATAGTAGAACAAGGATTCAGACCTAGATTCTAGAGCCTGAAATTCTGTATTCTATTGTCTAATAGATATGATTGTCCATTCCTCTCTTATCTCTACCACCAATAATTAATGATATCAGACAGAACTTGATTGGCCTCAAGAGACCCATGATGATCAAGATTTTGGTTTTAAGGTTCTCTTTTTTCCCTAGTGACTTAGAATATAATGAATTACTCTGGTCTTGAAATGGAATCACATATATATCATTTTAAGGAAAATCCTAGAAATAAAACCATCCCTAGAAGGTGTCCATTGGCACTGTTAAAATTCTTGAGGATAGGTATATCTTTAGATACTTCATATATAATTTTATAATCTCAACAGTGAGGTCATCAAGACCCAAAACATTGTTTAAATGCACTTTCCAATTATTAGGGGAGTGTGTGTATAACTTTTCCAGAGACGTTGAATAATACATAGTTAACTTTAACCTAAAGAGAACTACATTAAGCTGTATCTAAAGAGCAGTTGACTGATTTGCTGTAAAAGCTAATTGCAGTAAGAAGCTTAGGTCATTACTTCATGAAGCCAATTGATTTGAATATAGCTATGATACACAGGATGTGTATGCACTTCTTGAGTAGTGTACCTAAAGCAAACAGTCCTTGTAGAACAAAACAAAAATACAAATGCTAAGTTAGGTCAAATATATTTGGTTTGGAGAAATATATGAATTAAATGGACACATTTCTCATTTTGCCTTTTTTACTCCATGTTGTAGCAACTTCCATACAATTTATTAGCAAAGTTCCTGAAAACAAGTTAAGCTATTACTAAAACTACATACCCACAGACTGAGCAGATCATATGATTTAAAATAGAAGTCTGGTTTAGGAAAACAACCAAATGTAAGGAACTCAAATCCACAAATTCTGTTTACAGGTAAAAATTAATAGCTTACTTCATTAGCTAATGTGGCCCTTTTATGTGTTTGCAATTCTATTGTATTTCTGTCCCACAAATATAAATGCAATACAGCTTTTACAAACATGATATTTAATTCTTGAGGAGACTGCAGTATGTCATTACAGATGGATTGATAGCCTTGATGATATCATTGAACTTTTGTCATGCCTAACCTAGAAGACTTGCTATGTGTCAGAGAATTTTTGTCATTCATCTTGCTTTTGAAAGACCAAATTTATTTGCAACCTTGAATGACATTGGACACATGAAACAGCCTGAAATCTATCATGCAGTGAGTATCTTATAAAACTGCAATTTAAAATCCTAAGTATTGACCTGGTTTTCAGAACCATCTTCAAAGCCAATGACTTTCAATTTTTTTTTCTTTTTACTTATGAACACTGGTTTTCAGTTGCTAACAATAACTTTATATTTTCATGTATTTGTTTTCCTGAGGACATGAGGCCACCAAGTGTAGACCATGTTTTCTTAGGTACCTTTTAAAGAAAAGTAGAAAACAGCAGAATGGAAATATATGTATTTGTCTTTTACTTATTAATGTCAATATGTAACTGAGCAGTGAGCATAGTCTGTAATGGATTCTGTCCTTTGGTTGGATTATTCAGCCAAAGTTTAAAATTTTTCATATTGTACATAAATTCAGCACTGAAAACAGTGTAATCAGAAGAAAAGATTGGTTTTTAACTTTATGTGTTGTAGAGCAAGACATATGGTTTATGTTACTATGAATTTATTTTATCCTTACTATTGCTGAACTCATGTTTAATACAAATTAAATAAGAAGGCAATTGAGCATCTTCTATGAACCAGCTTTGATTTGTCAAATATATGATAATACTATCTAATGTTTAGCTAGTAATGATGGTGACCACTATTTACAGAACTTACTGTATGTTAGAAACTATAGAAAACATTTTAGATGTAGTATTTAAGTTGATTCACAATAGCCTCATTAAAGTAGCTACGTGCTTTATTCTTACTGTGCAGATGACACAATTAAGATCTAAAAAAATAGAAACAAACATTTCATAAGGAAATTTATTCTTGTGTTCTTTTATGCCCTGAAAGATCAAGACTTAAGTAAGCCAAACAAGGGTCATTGCATTTGGAATCATTACCTACCCAGGAAGATGCCTGCTCATTAAATGTAGTTGTTAAAGCGTTTCTAATTTAGCTTTGACAGGAGGGTCCTGGTATAGACAGTGTGGCATCCTTTCCTTTCATCAGATCTTCAGTATATAAGTGTGGATCAGCTTCTTTGGGAAATACCTGGCCTTTTATATGGTTCCATGGAAGGTATCCTAAAATGCTGTCATTATCATGTTGAATGGGAAGAGCTTTCCAGAGATCAGAAGTCACATGCATTGCTGCCTTCTCAAGCACAGAGCATCCAACTTGTTGGATGACACAGCTGTGGTCATGGAAATGGGTTGGTTAGAACTCTGATAGTCTAACTTGTTGAAGTAGCTTTAAACTCTTTAAGAAGTAACTTAAGCAAAATCTTGATGATCATCATTTTTTAAAAATTACATATACTAAAGTGCTAGTGAATATAGATTTTGCACTAAAATTGCTTTTTTGTACCATAGCAAAGAAATTTTTTTAAAAAAGGAAAGTAAAGTAGTACAAAATTTTTTAGCCTTAACTTTAAAGAAAATTTTGCATTTTATGTGCTGTTTTTCCTGAAAGTATGCTTACTGCTAATAAGTTAGGACTCAAGCAATTGCAGAAAAATAAACCAAAAATGCTAATATTTTATTCAAAGATTACCACTGTTAGGATATTTGCCTAGGTCCTTTCATTTGTTTTCCTAAAATGTATACATAACTGGATACATAGGGTGTCACTGTTACATAAGTAAATATGAGTAAACACACCCTTAATCTATCGACACATTTACAGAGGTAATAAATATTCTTTTGGAATGTGATTATTAATTACAATGATTTTTTATTTGAAAATAATTTATTTACTTACAGTTCTATTTGAAATTTAAATAGTTTCTATGTTTCTCCCTCTAGTATTAAAAATATATAACCATTATGTACATTGTGGACATTTTATAGAGTGGTTAAGTGGCTACTTGGGATGCCACTATCTTATACTGGAATGCCTGATTATAGTCCTGGCTCCTCCACTTCTGATCCAGCTTTTTACCAGTGTATACTAGGTGACAACTCAATACTTAGGTCCCTAACACCCACAAAGAGACTCATATTGAGTTCCCAGGTCTTGGTGTTAGTTTGGCCCAGCCCTGGATTTTGCAGGCATTTGTGGAGTGAACCTTCAGATAGGAAATCTCTGTCTTTGATGTCTCTCTCTCTCTCTCTCTCTCTCTCTCTCTCTCTCCCTCTCCCTCTCTCCCTCTCTCCCTCTCTCCCTCTCTCCCTCTCTCCCCCCCTCCCTCCCTCCCTTCCTCCATCCCTCCCTTCCAAATGAAATAAAAACAAATACTTAAAAATAAAAAAGAATATATTTTTGAAACTAAGAATTGCTAGGGAAAAAGGTGTATATCTAACTTGTATTCTAATAGGTGTATCCACTTAAAGCTGAGGATATCTTTTCTAGCTTGAGCTTTTATTAGCAAAGTGGGTTTATCCATTTTGCCACATCTTCACCACAGCTACACTTAGCATTGATTTTAAACTGTTTATATCTAATAGTGGAAGAACTATATTGATTTTATTTTAAATTTTTTGTTTACCAATGGAGATTCAACAATATTTGCTACTTATTGGACATTTTGTATTTCTAATTTTTTCAATAGATTTCGTTTCATTAGCCCAAATTTCTATTGGAGAATGTTCGCAATTTTCTTATTGATTTATGTTAACTTTATATCTGAAGGTTCTTCAAAAAGTTCAAGAAAAAACAAAATTAAAAGATAAATTTGGTTTAGTGAAAAAAATAAAATCCATATATTTTTTTCATAAAATGAATTTTCTATGAACTTCTGAATACCTGTTCTATATTAATGATTTTTCACTTTGCTTTGTGTTTCAATATTCTGTTCATTTTTAAAAATTTGTCCTTGAATTCTGATCACTCTCAGTGGGAAATTTTAAGGTTTATGTTTAGAAATCTATCAGTGTTTTTATTTATTCATTTTTTTCTTGGTGTTATTCTGGCTCCAAAAAAGTAAAACATATTTTTAACATATCTTTAGCCATCATGCATTCTACTAAAATTCTCCCTGAGCAAAAAAAAAAAAAAAAAAAAAAAAAGGATATTGACTCTTTTTAAATGTTTTGTATACTATTCATTTAGACCCACAAAACCTCTAGTTGTCTTCTATGTCTTAACATCTGCCAATGTGAAAGTCTCTTCTTATCAGTCTAATTATGAATTTTCTGAAAGTAAGGGTGAGATTGAGTTTGACATCTATTAATACTATGCAAATCATTAGGTTTACTGTAAATAGACATGTGAAAAGGGGCTTTTTGATTATATTCATTATTTTAATATTTTAAATTAAAATTGGGTATCATTATTAACACTTTTCTCATATTATCTCATGGAAATATATTTATTTATATTCTTGTTGGTAAAGGACATGTATTCAACTCCCCTATCACCAGATGAGACATTTTAGGAAAGGGATTAAGTAGCAAAAATAATCATTTTATTCCAACAAATTTTAAATTGTAAACTAGACTAAGGCACTTTTTTCACCTCCTGATAGAGATACACCAAGATGCTCCTGCTTTTTGCCTTCCTCTCTGATCCTTTCCAGATCTTCCTTGAAAAAGCTCTTTGAGTCTATAAGGATGGAAACCAAGTCTTTCAGACCAGAGCCAGTGAAATGAGGAAAAAGTGACAGTTTGTCAGAAAGACTGGTAGATGTAGAAAGCATGTGTTTGGTTGAAAAGTATAAATTATTTTCCAGAGCCCTGTCAGGGCTGCGGAAGCTAAAGATTATTTTTTTAATAGTCTATGTTTATTTCAGGCAGAGGCTATTTGGGCCACAGTAACTTAGCTTTTCATTCAAGCAGTATTGTGTTAGTGTGTATATGCTTTGTTTATTTAAGTTTTCAACATTTAAAAACATTGACACATAGTAATTATACACAGAAGTAGTTATGGGATACAGTGTGTCATTTCAATACATGTATGCAATGTATAATGATCAGATCAGAGTAATTAGCAAATTTATCACCTCAATATATCATTTCTTTAAATGAGAAACATTAAAAATCCTCTCTGCTAGCCTTGAAACATTCAATTAGTTGTTGTCAACCACAGTTATCCCACTGTGCTATAGAATATTATAAATCATTTCTCTTACCCAACTGCACCCCTGTACCCATTTGCCAGCTTCTGTCTCCCTTTTCCCCCTCCCTTCTCAGGTTCTGAGAACAGTTACTATATTCCCTGCTCCTTTGAGGTCAGTTGTTTAGCTTCCAGATATAAGTGGGATCATGTGCTATTTGTCTTTCTGTGTTTGGCTCATTTAACTTAACATAATGTCCTCCAGTTTCATCCATGTTGCTGCAAAAGACAGAATTTCATACTTGTAAATAACTGAGATATATTCCATTATCTATATGAGTACATACCACATTTTCTGTATCCATTCATCTGTCAATGCATACCTAAGTTGATCTTGGATATTGTGAATAGTGCTATAATAAATATTTATTTATTTGTACCTGTTTCAGTACAGGCCAACATAGCAAGAAACTGATAAAATTTTAGCAGTTTTTGAAAAGCCACTGTTGAAGACTTTGTCATTGTTTTATTGAATGACCCTTAAAATCAAAACACTTGTAACAAGTTTCCATATGAATTTAATGCCAGGAAAATCTGTTCCTTCTGAAAAACAAATATTTTTCTTAGAACAGACACTGAAAATTATATAAGCTGTTGTCTATGATCTATTTTATTACTTGTCAAAACCTCAGATCTATTTTTTAAAAATAATATGGTACAGATAATATTACAACAAAAATGAAACATTTAAAAGCTATAACTTCACCACTGTTACATATCAAAATTTTTTTAGCCTTTCCAATGTTTCTCCATATCTATGTATATATGGCTTTTGTAGTTGCAACTAGAACACAACAACTTGTGATCCATTTCAACATAACATTTTTTCATGTTTTATAAGCCATCACAGTTAGGATTTTTTAAATGTTTGTTCTATTTATTTGAAAGAGAGAGACACAGAGAGCTTTCATCCCATGGTTCATTTCATTTCCCAAATGCCTGCAACAGCCAGTGCTGGACCAAGTTGAAGCCAGGAGTGCAGAACCCAGCCTGGAGGCTGGTGCTGTGCTGTAGGTTAAGCCTCTGCCTGCACTGCTGGCATCCCATAAGGGCACTGGTTTAAGTCCTGGCTGCTCCACTTCCGATCCAGCTCCCTGCTAATGGCCTGGGAAAGCAACAGTGGAGGGAGACCTGAAAGAAGTTCCTGGCTCCTGGCTCTTGGCACCTGGCTTCGGCCTGGCCTAGCGCCAGTCGTTGCAACCATTTGGAGAATGGACTAGTGGATGCAAGATCTCTCTCTTTCTTTCTCTCTCTCTCCTTGTATCTCAACCTTTTGAATAAATAAAATATCTTAAAAAAAAAAAAAAGAACCAAACCTGAGGCTCCCATGTGAGTGCATGGGCCCAAGAACTTCAGCCATTACCAGCTACATCCCAGGGTATGTATCAACAGGAAACTGGAATTGGGAGTGGAGCAGGGACTTGAACCCAGGGACTCTGATTTGGGATGCCAGCATCCAAGGTAGCATATTAATTGCTATGCTAACCACCCATCCCCACAATTAGGACTTTAGTTACAACTTTGCTATGATACATCTAATTTACTTAATTATTCCATTATTCCTACACTGAAGACTGTTACAAATGTCAAATATATATGTGTATGTTTTCCTGTGTGTGTGTGTATGCATGTATGTATATGGTGTTCAGTTTTCTTTTTAACAGTTTTTTGAATAAGAACAATTTAACATGATCATATCATTTATTTCTGAGGTCTTCCTGATATTATATATGGAAAGGTGTCTAACACAGTCTAAGCTTTGGTATATATTTTTGGATGTTTTTTAAAAGGAATAATCCTAGGACTGACTATTTCAGTTTGTCTCCTCTTTTTCAGAAAACTAAGCTTAGAAAATAATATTCCAATTTATATGGATATGTAAAGTTATGCTCCAATATCCCTGAAGAAGTCAGTCATCACTGATCGTTGTCTCCATGATACCCTGCAGCACAGGGCACACAATCTAATTATAAAGTATTATATTCCTTGGGGCCAGCGCTGTGGCACAGTGGGTTAATGCCCCAGCATGCAGTGCGGCATCCCGTATGGGCACTGATTCGAGTCCTAGCTGCTCCATTTCCAATCCAGCTCCCTGCCTGGGAAAGCAGCGGAGGATGTCGCAAGTGCCTGGGCCCCTGCACCCTTGTGGGAGACCCAGAGGGATTTACTGGCTCCTGGCTTTGGCCTGGCCCAGCCCCAGTCATTTCAGCCATTTGAGGAGTGAACTTGCAGATGGAAGACCTCTCTCTCTGTCTCTCCCTCTGCCTCTCAAATAAATAAATAAATATTTTAAAAGTATTATATTCCTTGTTAATTACTTCAGGTTTGTTAGTCATAGATTCCTGGGCTGTTGACTGAATCAGGTGTAAGAAAAATAAACTTGCATGTAAAGCCTTGGTTAATACAATTGTCTGGAAAAATGGGAGGAAACTAAGGAGGATTAAGAAAAACTATGAATAGGCCTTCTCGTTCTAGTTATGATGGTCCAAATAGTAGCAGAACAATTATCTTTCTGGGACTAACTTACAAAGTTGGATGCAATATAAAAAATCATTAATTTGAAGACCTCAGAGAATGTCATGGCCACCAGGAAAGTCAATGAGGTGAGCTTTCCCTTGAGTGGTTGTTTCATAAATGACATAAAGGAAAAGACTGAAAAGGTAATAAGAGAGTGGCTACCAATGGGGAAAAAAGATGTGCTGAGTAGTCAGCAGTCTCTCCAGACTATAGAAATGAACTGGAGTTCAGAACAGACAGGGCCACTAAAACTTGAGTGATCAGAATACTAGGGAGAAGGTGTTAAAGACAAGGCTCAGAGACAGAAACTGCAACAGGGATTTGATAAGAGAACAAATACTAGAATGAGTTATGAATTCATCACAGAGTTAATACTGGCTATTGAATTCCAAGAGAAGTCAAGACCATGTTGAGCATTGCAGGAATATTAGAAGTACAAGTAGCCACTATGTGTAGGACTGAAGTGATAAATCCAGGACAGGAACATACATGTAGCATCCTCAATCTCCTCACCAGGTTCAAATTCAAGTCTCTGGCCTGTGCCATGGCTCACTAGGCTGGCACCCCGGGTTCTAGTCCCGGTTGGGGCACCGAATTCTGTCCCGGTTGCTCCTCTTCCAGTCCAGCTTTCTACTGTGGCCCAGGAGTGAAGTGGAGGATGGCCCAAGTGCTTGGGCCCTACACCCACGTGGGAGACCAGGAGGAAGCACCTGGCTCCTGGCTTTGGATCAGTGCAGTGCACCGGCCGTAGCGGCCATTTGAGGGGTGAACCAACGGAAGGAAGACCTTTCTCTCTGTCTCTCTCTCACACTGTCTAATTCTGTCTGTCAAAAAAAAATGAGAAAAAAAAATTCAAGGCCCACTGGGTGTCAAGAAAGATTGTCGAGCTGCTGCTGGACAGGCATTGTGGGCAGGAAGCTTCTCACTGGGAAGACAGTGACATTCTCTGGGAAACTGCCTTAAAATACTGGTATAACTTGCTAAAGGGTATGCACCACTAGGCCACCCATATACCACTGGCAAAGTAGCTGCTTGCTGTGGATAAGTCTTTTGTCTTGCAGTCTTCCTCCAGTGCCCTCTATCAAGATGGCTTAACATTGCACCTGCTGGCAAGGGAGAAATGTATATAGGGTCTAGCTCCATTATCATAAAGCAATACAAAGAAGAGTGGATTTGTGAAATCACAAAATTTGATGACAAGATTAGAAATATCTGATAATTAGATTTATATTAGTAAATATAATAGAATTTATACAAAGAATCAACTGGAAAGGGTAAAAATGAAAATAATAGTTTTAATTGAATGCAACGATGGAATTAGTGGTCTGTTATAAAAAGCTGACTATAAAATTTATATCCTGGAAAACAGGTTATGTATATATATATATATATTTATATATGCATTTGTTTATATATGTGTGTGTGTTTGTATATATATTATATATATGCATACAGTCTGTATATCCAGATATAGATTACATCTAGAATGAAATGAAGAATATATACAGAAAATAGCATGAAATAAATGAGCAGGGATAATAGGTCTTATAAACATGCCTATGGAAGTACAAGGAAGAGAGAATGGAGGGAGAAAGGCAATGCCAATACTTAAATAGATCACAGTAGAATAATTTCTCTAAAATTCAGACACATTAAACCACAAAACCAAGATGCACTACAAATTCCAAAAGGGCAAACTACAAAGAAGGACACATTAAGATATATCATAGTGAAATATGAAAGGAGAAAAAAACACCAGCAATTCTTAAAAGCAGATAGGGAAAAACAGTGGCATTATTTTCAAAAGAACATTTAATGGCTAATCAAATGACATCTTTGAAATGCTTAAAGAAAACAACTGCAAACCTGGAGTTCTGTTTCACTGAAAATACTTTTCCAAACTGAAAGGAATATCATTATGTTCTTAGAAATATCTACAAAGCACATTGAATCTATTAAAAACTAAAAAGTTAAAAATAAAGTGAGAAAGAAGGAAAACCGTAAGGTATATTAAATGAGCGAGAATAGGCAGAGGAGTTCCCAATAGCTTAAATAAATGCTGCATCCTCCAGTAGCAGGAGCTTAATGCTCCACTCCTTGAGTGTGGGCTGTGCCTAATGAGTTTGTTCCAAAGAGTACAGCATGGCTAAGAGGTGAAAGTGAATAACCCATTACCCTAAAATTGGGATCAAGTTAAACAGCAACAGTGCTGAATGATGTTGCCATAAAAATGGCACTTTAGGGGAGGGCACTGTGGAGCAGCAGGTAAAGCCACTGCCTGCAGTGCTGGCATCCCATATGGGCGCCAGTTCGAGACCTCCACTTCTGATCCAGCTCTCTGCCATGGCCTGAGAAAGCAGTAGAAGATGACCCAAGTCCTTGGGAGTCCTTATGGGAGATCCTGAAGAAGCTCCTGGTTTCTGGCTTAGGATCGGCCAAGCTCCAGCCATTGCAGCCATTTGGGGACAAGGACCAGTGAGTGGAAGACCTCTCTCTCTCTTTCTTTCTCTCTGTCTCTCTATCTCTGTAAATAAATCTACAAAAAAAAAAAAAAAACAAAAAAAAAAAAAAAAAAAAACCTCTAAAAAGAAAGAGAGAGAAAGAGAGAGAGAGAGAGAATGGCACTTTATCTCTGTGGACTTTCTCCTCAAAGCACACAATCCCAATCTAAAATAAGAAAAACACTGTAAAAATCCAAATTGAGAGATGTTCTACCAAACATTTCACCAGTACTCCTTAAAAATCTCAGGGTCATCCCAAACAAGGACAGTGTGAGAACCTGTTCTAACCATGGGGAACATCTAAGGGGCAGAATGGCACAATGCAATATGATATCCTGGAAGAGATCCTGGGACAGAAAGAGGACATTAGGTAGAAACTCAGGAGCTCTGAATACACTACAGATTAGTTAAGAAAAATGTATCAATATGGGCTCTTAAGTATGACAAATGTATCATGCTAAGGTAAGAAGTTTATAATGGTAGAATAGGGGATAAATTGGGTACAGATGAACTCCTTATATGATCTTTGTATTTTTTTCTGTTGATCTAAAACTGTTCTAACATAAAAATTATATTCCAAAATTAATCTGAAAAATGTCATTTCTTAATTAACAAAATGTGAAAAAATGCTTATCAGAAAAATCTATATGAAGAGCAATACTAAGGACAATTTCAGGAAAAAAGACATTATTCCAGAAAAAGGCAAAGAAATAGAGGAACTAATAGTAAGTACCAGAAAAGGTTTTCAGGTAGATAAACTAAGCTATTAATTATATGAAATAATTGCCATAAATTATTATGGGGTTTAAATATCTGAAATTATAGTAACAATAAAGCAGTGAAAGCTTCAAAGAGTTAAAGTTAGGCTGTAGCATTGTCTTAAAAGTGATTAAAATACTAATTTACATTAGAATTAAATAGTAGATATTGTAATATCTAATCTAATATTGTAATCACCAAAAGAAATAGCAGGAGGGGCCAGCATTGTGGCTCAGTGGGTTAAGCTACCACTTGTGTTGCCAGCATCCCATATGAATGCCAGTTCAAATCCGGCTGCTCTACTTCCAATCCAGCTTCCTATTAATGAGCCTGGGAAAGCAGTAGAAGATGGCCCAAGTACTTGGGCCCCTAGCACCCACATGAGAGACCTGGATGGAGTTCCAGGCTCCTAAGTTCAGCTTGGCCAAGCTCCAGCCATTGCAACCATTTGGGGAATGGACCATGGATGAAAGATCTTTTTCTGTCTTTGAAATCTTTGAATCTTTTAAGTCTTTAAAAAAAGTGTAACTGGCAATCTAATAAAGAGGGAAAATACAACACTAAAATAATAAATTTTAAAAAATAAAGTAGTGATGAATAAAAGCAACATAAAATAAAGAGGAAACAAAAACAATGAAATGGTAAATTTAAACCAAATATATCACTAGTTACATTAAAAGTCAGTTATATAATACCACAGTTAAAAGAGATGCTTGATATATATTAAAACAATGGGCGGGGGGAGAGAGAATTTCTCCAGGATTTGAACTGAAGAAAGTTAAAACTACACTTTGCAAAAAAAATGAAATAATATATCTATTGTAATATCTTAAAAAGTCAGCTTTAATAAAAGAGGTATAGCTAGATCTAAAGCACATTTTATAATAATAAAGGGTTAATCTTCCAAGAAGATGTAACAGTTGTAAATGTGTGTGTCCCTCATGATGAAGCTTCAAATTATATAAAACGTATTGCAGTCAAAGAAGGAAAACTGTAAAATCATATTTAGAGATTTTACTATGTGTCACTATGTATAGAGCAAGCACATAAAAATCCTTAAAGATATAAAGATATGAAAAGCATGATTACTGAATTTGAACTAATTAAATATACATGTATATTTGAGATATATACCTATATAATATGTGTACATACATTGTACATATATATGTACACACATGCACATGTACACGTATACACAACGATCTGACAGTTGAAGAATATGCATTATTTTGCAATAAACACAGACTTTTTTTTAAACCAAAATTGACCATGCTCTGGAATACAGAACAGGCCGTAACAAATTTTGAAGGATTGAACTCATGCAGAGTATATTCTCTTTTCACTATGGAATTAATCTAGCATTCCATATTAACACAATGATTAGAGCCGGCGCCGCGGCTCACTAGGCTAATCCTCCGCCTTGCGGCTCCGGCACACCAGGTTCTAGTCCCGGTCGGGGCGCCGGATTCTGTCCCGGTTGCCCCTCTTCCAGGCCAGCTCTCTGCTGTGGCCAGGGAGTGCAGTGGAGGATGGCCCAAGTACTTGGGCCCTGTACCCCATGGGAGACCAGGTGAAGCACTTGGCTCCTGGCTTCGGATCAGCACGGTGAGCCGGCCGCAGCACGCCGGCTGCGGCGGCCATTGGAGGGTGAACCAATGGCAAAAAAAGGAAGACCTTTCTCTCTGTCTCTCTCTCTCTCACTGTCCACTCTGCCTGTCAAAAACAAACAAACAAACAAACAAACAAACAAAAACACAATGATTAAAAATGTCTCAAGTGTTTAGAAAACCCTCAATATATACTTCATTGTAACCCAAAGAATAAATATTAATGTAGGTTAAGAAGGAAATACAACACATCGAAAATATTTGGGGTGCAACTAATACTTTATTTTAGGAAAAAAGCCTAAAACAAATGTTTTAGTATGCAGTGCTGTTTTCAGGAAGACTGTCATCTATTTCTTCCTTCTCTGGGCATGGATATGCCATTCTCCAACTGAAAGGAGGAATTCCTTGATCTCCTGGGATCTCAGCTAACCTGTGACTCTTAAGTCAGTAGGTATCTAAGAAGTGATTATATGTGACCTCTGAGGCTGAGCCATAAGAAGTCTTGCAGATTCTGTTTGGGCCTCTTGGAATGGTCAGTCTGGAAGATGACAGCCACCATGGAAAACGCCTCCACTTTGAGAACACCAAGTAGGGAGAAATCCTTAACGAGGCGTGTGGAGAGGCTGCATGGAAATAGAGTGAGACACCCAGCCAGCCATGTAGAGATCCCAGGATCTCAGGCCACATCCTAACATGTGAGTGTGAAAGCCTTTAGGCAAGTCTTGCCTCAGCTGCCCTTGACTTCTGCCATCTGTGACACTCCAGAAGAACCACCCAGCTGAGCAGTTCAGGTCCCCAAGGTTTGAAAGATAATGATTAAATTCCCTTAAACCCCTCCAGTTTGGGGTTTATTTTACACACTTATAGACAAACAGAAAAGCTGTAAAAGAAGAAAAGCTAAAAAAGCAATGATCTAAATTTCTGTCTCAAGAATTTGAACTTGAAAGAAACCAAAATAAAGTAGAAGGAAGATAAAGATCAGAGCGCAAACTAATTAAATTAGAAAATGTACAATAAAGAAAAAAATCAAGTATCTGATTTTTCTTGAAAAAGACTAAAATAGATGCTACATATATATATATCATCTACCTACATATGTATATATATATATGTCACATACAATCACTTCTTAGATCTCTCTCTCTCTCTCTCTCTCTCTCTCTCTATATATATATATATATATGTAGGTAGATAGATATAGGTAATAGATAAAATTTCTGGCTAACTAGTGAAGCTGACCAGGAAAAAAGAAAGCCATATATTATGTATTTCAAGAATACAAAAGAGAGCCTAACTGCAAATTAGACATCTAAAAGATAGCCCAGTGATATTGTGAAAAACTTGAGAGTAATACATTTGAACTAGAAAGTGCATACATGTGACACAAAAAAACCTTTGAAACACAATTTATCCAACATATTAAATGAAACATGAATGTTCTCTGATCTATTAAAGAAATTAAATCTCACACTTATAAATAATCCCAGATCCTTGATGGCATCATAAATGACCTCTTTGAAACATCTAAGAAAGTAGTGACCCGTATTTTCAACAAATTCTTTCGGAAAACAAAGAGGTAAAACTTCCAACTTGTTTTATGTACCCAATATGACCTAGCTGCCAAGAACTAGTCAGAATATTACCAAAAAAAAAAAAATGTGCAGGCAAATACTGTTCATGAACATAGTCACAGAAACCCTAACCAAAGTGTTAACTAACTGAATCCGGGACTATAGGGAAAGGGCAGTGTGTCATGACAGTATTTATTTCAGAGATGCAAGAATGACTCAGTGTTAATTACCCATTAACAGAATTAATAAGAAAAATCTTATCATTATAGATTCAAAAAAGACATTAAATGAAACCCAGCATGCATTTGTGATACAAATATATAGGAACTACCAGTGGAAATGAATTTTCTTAATTCAGTAAAACTAATTTCTCTCTTTTTCTGTCTCTACACATAAAAGTATATATATATATATATAAAATATGTGGAGATGTGTATACACTCTCTTTCACACCTGCATTTGTATTCTGTATATGCATCAAACCCTACAATCTCTATCAAATCCATGTTGAAATGTTAAAAAAGTATCTTTTTGACATCTGAAGCATGGCCGGCGCTGCGGCTCAATAGGCTAATCCTCCACCTGCAGCGCCGGCACACCGGGTTCTAGTCCCAGTCAGGCGCCGGATTCTGTCCCGGTTGCCCCTCTTCTAGTCCAGCTCCCTGCTGTGGCCCAGGAAGGCAGTGGAGGATGGCCCAAATCCTTGGGCCCTGCACCCACATGGGAGATCAGGAGAAACATCTGGCTCCTGGCTTCGGATCAGTGCGGTGCGCCGGCCGTAGCAGCCACTTGAGGGGTGAACCAACGGAAAAGGAAGACCTTTCTCTCTGTCTCTCTCTCTCTCTCTCTCTCACTGCCCACTCTACCTGTCAAAAAAAAAAAATCTGAAGCAGGACAAAGTTGATAATTGCAACCACTTCTATTTAACATTCTATTTCAGGACCCACAAGAATTAAAAAAAAATTGTTTTAAGTATTAGAGAAATGGACAAAATATCAGAATAAAAAATTTTAACGAGATATTACCCAAATGGCCAATCACATGAAAATATACTAATACTAATTAATCATTAGGAAAATTAAAATTAAATCATAAGATTATGCTATTATGAACAATTCAAATAGAACTACAATGAAAAAGCAGAATATCCCAAATGCTGTCAAGAATGACCAGCATTTGATCTCTAATATATTGCTTGCAAGAGTGTGAGAATAATGTCTTTAGGAGACTTCCTGTTAACTGCTGAAGGAGAACATGTCATACCTTTTGACTCAACAGTTCCCATCTAAGATATTTTAGCCAACAGAATGTATGAGTATATTTAAGTTTGTTGAAGACCTATTTTAGAATGTTCATAGCAATCTTCCTCATAATAGTAAAAAAAGAAGCCCTAAATGCCCACTATCCATGTGAAATGGATAAATATTATGATATATATTACAGAGTGGAATAATATACAGGAATAAGAATGAATGAACTACATGCAACAACATGAAAGAAGCCACACCCAGGAATGCATACACACAGTGAAATATAGTTCAAAAAGACAAAATACAACCAATATTGATGAAAGATCAGGAGAGTATTTCCCTTCAGTGTGGCAGGGTGCTTCACGGGTGGTGGGAATGGTCTAGCACTACGTAAGGTTGCACTGGTAATTCTATTTCTGAAAACTCAACAAACTGTTCTCTCAGTGAATGAGTGAACTTGAATGAAATGTCCACAAAAGTAAACAAAAGCAGTCTCGACAGCTATGTACGCAGGCGTCAGGCAAAATCAGTTATCCAGTCAAAATGCATCCTAGCTCACTCTGTTACTCCATCATTCTTGTCAGCTGTTTCCTGCTCTTGTGGCTGCAGTTTGGTGACCCAGCTCCTCATTGTCTGTGCTCCTACTTTGTCTAATTCTTCTGCTGTTCCTGACTACCCTGTTCTCCTTCTGTCTCCCCTCTCCTTCTTCTTTCTGCCATTCTGCATTGGTCCTTCCCACTTCCTCTCTGCCCTCACCTCCCAACCTTTTCCCCAGCCTCCTTCATTTCATAAGAAGAGGGCCCATATGGTCAGCTAGTTGATATGCTGTAGAGCTGCCTCTGTGGAGTGAGTTGCAGTACGAAGTCACCTCACGGGCCATTAACAGTCCTGCAGAATGCTCAGAGCACTGACTAGCTATTACTTGTACAGGGAGAATACAGAAAATCAAACGTTAACCATAAAAATGACTTCTGGGCCGGCACCGCGGCTCACTAGGCCAATCCTCCGCCTGCAGCGCCGGTACCCCGGGTTCTAGTCCCTGTTGGAGCGCTGGTTCTGTTGCGGTTGCTCATCTTCCAGTCCAGCTCTCTGCTGTGGCCCAGGAGGGCAGTGGAGGATGGCCCAAGTGCTTGGGTCCTGCACCCACGTGGGAGACCAGGAGAAGCACCTGGCTCCTGGCTTCAGATTGGCGCAGTGCGCCAGCTATAGCGGCCATTTTGGGGGTGAACCGACAGAGGGAGGACCTTTCTCTCTGTCTCTCTCTCTCTGTCTAATTCTGCCTGTCAAACAAACAAAAAAATGACTTCTGGCTACAGGAGTGGACATTTCCAGCCAAATCATGCTTCTGTTTAATCTTCAAGCAAGCTGGATTTTAACCTTTGGTAACCCATGGAACTACTCTTTTTCTTCTCTCACACTGTCTAGTACACTAATGTGTAGCAGTGGGTGCCCAATAATTATTTGAGAAGCCAATACCAACATATTTAATGGATGAGTAGGTGACCTGATGCTGTGACTCTCCATTTCTCTCTCTTGTCTCCATCTCTTCCTGAATGATGACTTGAATGTGAAACTTCTAGATCTGTACCATAAGCTCTTAAATCCGTAAGACTTGAAAACTTCTTAGTTTCACTGTTCAAATGTAATATTTCAGATGCCAAAGATTATGACTTATCTCTTTATATCAAAATTACAGTGTATTACTCTAATTAAAATGGGATATCCTTTTATCTCATTTAATCTGAGATCAGAAAATGATGTCACTTGGTGATGCTCATTTTTAAGAGAGCCATTGGAGTTTCTTTTGGTGTGTCAAGTTCCTGGAGGCTGATTCTGTTTAACTATTCAATTACAGATAGAAATGAATGTGCCATTGACAATGGTGGCTGTCAGGCCCAATGCTATAATACCATTGGCAGTTATTACTGTAAATGTCAATCTGGCCAGACGCTGGAGGAAGATGGCAAAGGATGTGAAGGTAACAGTCAGGACTGTCTGCTTACTGATAAGGGAAGAGAGAACATCTACGTAGTGCAAAAGAGGAAGTCTGTCTTTTATGCAGAGCCAGTTGAAGTGCTTGTGTTGAATGTTGTCAAGAGCACAGATCTTCCTCTCATGTCTAGATTACAAAATTGTAACCCTAAGAACACTTCAAGTGGCTTATTATAGGAAACATATGATTATACGCTGGTTTGGTTGTGTCATGTTCTGATTATAGAATTTCAATCGTTCATTTAAATCCCTGGGTAAAGTACATATTTTTGAAAGCATTTCATTTAATTCTAAAGTAAAAATGGTGCTTATCATAAAATACTCATATATTGTTACAATAGAAGTGGAGGGGCACAAAACTAAACCAGAGCAATGGCATTCTTGGTATGAATTAGCTTTTTGCACAAACTTCCATTTTTGTCTCCTTTTTAAGCTAATTCCTTCCTTCCTTTATTAACTCATTATTTTATTCATTTGGCAATCATTGAGTTCCTGTTCTGTATTAGATATTATTCCATGTTTTGAGTATGTAAAAATTAATGAGAAATACTTTTTTTTCCTGAAGGAGTTCACTGATTAGAGGCAAAGATTGAAACATAAACCCTAACCTTACAAAATGGTGCTTTCGGTTTTGTAGCATGGAGTTGAGTACAATGGCTTCAAAGAGATGTGGGTTTGAGTCCCAGCTCTGTTACTTAAGATTTGTATACTATGTGCAAGTTACTTAATCTTGCTAAGATTCTTTCCTCATCTGTAAAATTCAGAATAATGGTAGTTCTAGTATCAACAAAGGTACTGTGGGAATTAAACAAGGTAATACTGTGAGAATTAAACAAGGTAACTACATCATGGGTAGTATGTATTTAAGTGTTCACACAATAACCGTGAATTATACTCTCATTTTATAACTCAGTTGCTGTCTACATTGGACATCTCAGAAAGGGAGATACAAGACTAAAAGGAACACCATGCCTTGCTGATTTATTTTCTTCTTATTCATATTATTAAATTTATTGAATTTATCAAATAATTAAAAGTATTGAGCAAAAATATATATTCAGAAAAAAAGCATTTATTGTAATTATATTTCCTTGTGAACCTTACAAAATCACATTTACTTTTTACTCCCTAACAATATCTGTTCCTGTTTGGACATATGTGAATAGTTGAAAGAAAAAAAACAAAACAAAAGACATCCCCACTGAACATACCTGGGGCTAGGCCTGTGGGTTTGCTTCAAACTGCCAAAGACAAGACAGGCTGTAGGTGTGGGCAGGTTGGAGAATTTATCAAATTGGCTTCATCAGCTCCTTCCAGCAGAGCATGGGCAGGCAGAAACAGGAAAGGCTCCAGGCAGGCAGCCAGAAGACAGTCAAGGGCAATGAGGTCTGGGCCTTTCTGAGATGGGATCTTCTGTCTAGGAGACAGAAGATATTTTTGATATTCACAAAGGCAAGCTGTACCTTCTCCCAGGCTCCTTTTCATCTAGTGCAATACTCTTTATTTCTGGATGTGATTGTTTGGCAATGGTGTTTCCATGATAGATTTAATATCAGAAGAGGAAGAGTCATGGACCCCTGGTGTCCAAGAGAAAGGTGAGAAAGTAGCCAATGAGGACAATTAGGTCTGCAGACCCAGTATGAGAATCTTGTTTGTCATGTCCATAGCTTGCTTGACAGGAAGTGTCTGATTCCTTTCTATTTGGCTGAGTATTGTTATTATCATTGTTGTATTTATAGATATATTTGAAGTGCCTGTACAGCAAGTACCCTCTATAAGTTCCAACATTCATTATTGATATTCTTATGCCAGCTAGGAGGCTGATAAAGCATGATGGATTTTATACCACTAGTTCATTTGCATTCATTTTTATATTTTAATTGATTTTCTCTTGGATCTCATATAAATGTCAAGATGTATAGAGAAGTGGTTCCCATGGATTCGTTTAACAGATACACACTTGTAGAAATTTAGTGGAGCCCAATCAGTATTGTGAAAATCATTAATTTAATACTAACGTTGACTTCCTACTCACGGAGATGCAGAACTGGAGATTTGGTGTGTAATGGAGCAACTTACCAGCAAAGAATCACCTCTGTCAATCTAATCATCTTACCATCTTTTCCCCTTTTCTTAAAGTGACTGTTCGGTAGAGACAATAATGCTAGAGATTCAACGTTGATTGTTGAACAAACAATGATATCATATTTCTTTATATGCATAATTAAATAAAAAAATAATGGAGGTTGTTTTGAAATCCAGTGCACTCTAAAGTCACTACAGATGAGCATTTCAGTTCATGTGCGTGCACTAATGAGTCATTCATGTTTATGTACTGTAAAGGTCAGTTCATTTCAGAGACCATTGTGTTGCATGCTAGGCCATAGAATTAATCAATCATATTAAGAGACATGTTCTTTGCATTAATATAAATCAAATTTAACTCATTTGAAGTGCTTTTAAAAATGCAGATCAACCTTTTAGTAGACATTTGTTGTGTTGTTAGAATAAATTTAAAGCCCTTAAATGAAATTGCAGTATTTGTAAATGATCATGTTCACTAAACTTACTCTTTTTTCTCTAAAGAGGTATAAGAGAAGACTTCTGATGAGCTCAAGCGTGTTGTTATCCCCTTCTCTTTGGCATAGCACTGAATGTACCGCATGCTTTATGATGCACAGGGCTGATCGTGTCTTACAAGGTGGAGAATAAGTGACAAATAAGAGGAAGCAAATGCCTTCCACTAGAAATTGCAAGGCACACACACATACACATGTATAATTGTATCTATATCTTTATGTGTGTGTCCATTTATATGTTTGTGTATATCCATGGAAAGAACATAAGCTTTTTTTGTAAGAGTGAGTGGTGAAATTTATGGATTTTCAAATATGCAGCCATATTTGAATTTCAGAAAAAAAGCAGTTGAGTTTTAATATTTCATTTGCTATTAAATTCAGTTTTCTATTATTTCTTGTGCCCATAATCATTAATGAAATAGGCTAGTAGTTTTTGTTTCTCATATGTTCTTTATTTGTTTCTCATATGTTTCTCATATGTTCTTGGAATGGTTCTGAACTGGGGTGATTTTGTACCCCAGAGACAGATGGCGACGTCTAAAGACAGCAGTGGTTTTTGCAACTGAGGGGAGTGGGTGCTGCTGACTAGGGGCCAGAGGCCAGAGGCCAGGAAACCACTAAACAACCTCTCTGTACATACATTACACCTTCTCATTCTCTCCTCCATAGTCTCTTTAAAATAATCTGTTTTCTTCTCTCCATTTACTGCCTATGTTTAACAAATAATTGGGGTTTCAAATTTCAACAGTTATTTTTTTCAGAAGTCTCATTTTTTATCAAATCTGCAGGTTCCTTTATGTATGCTCATTTGTAATTACTTTTTGTTATTATTTCATAACAAATTATGTTTTCTGACTTTGATTCCAATATCTATGTTCCTTGTGGGGAATCTAAATCAGTTATTCCTTTTTTTTTTTTGGTCACTACTTACACTCTCTGCTCTTTCATGTTATATATACCCCTGGTATAGAACTTAGAGAACATTGCACTTATTTACACATTAATATTGCCAACCAAATTGAAAATATTTTCTGGGAAAAGGACCTGGTCACCTTTTTATACCTGGCTTACAGTTGCCTGGCATCTAGCACAATTGCATAAATGCTTATTGAGTGAATGTGCAGATGTATGAATACCCATTCATTCAAACATAAATGCATACAAGCATTTAGTCAACATGCTTTTTCTTCATTTCCTTATCAGTAAATTCTGTTCATGCTGATTGTCATGTAAAGCTTAACTAGTTAAACCATTTGGTTATCAATAAGTCTTAGTGTAAATATTTGCTGATAACAAGTCTGTTACATTTGAAAAGATAAATCAGATTTTTATTTCTAGGGAGCAAATCAAAGACTTGGCTTAGTTTGAACTTTCTGAAAACTTTCTCCATATGGCTTCTCTGAAGTATCGGTATAGCAGCACAGCTAATGTGAATATTCAAGCAGGGTGGTCCTATGAAGTCAAGAAAGTTTTCTAAATGAAATTGTAACTAATATTACTGTACTCTTTTAAAAATTATTTATTGATTTGAAAAGCAGTGTGCATGTGTGTGTGTGTGTGTGAGAGAGAGAGAGAGAGAGAGAGAGAGAGAGAATATTTCATCTACTGGTTTACTCCCCAAATACAATAGCTAAGGCTGGGCCAGGGTGAAGCCAGGAGCCAGGAACTGCATCTTGGGTTTTCAGGGGCCTAAGAATTTGGTCCATCTTCCACTGCTTTCCCAGGCAAAGTAGCAAGGAGCTGGATTCAAAACAGCATAGGCAGGACTCAAACCTGTACTATGATACGGAATGCTGGTGTCCCAAGCAGTGGCTTCACCTGCTGCACCACAATGTTGGCTCCTAAAATACCTATTGATAAGCTAACTTATACAAAGATAATGAACATTGATTGGACATTTGAAATAAATTCAAGATTAAAAACATAAGCATATGGTGAGAAATAATTGAACATATATACCATACATAGATAAAACTATATGCTGAAATGAATTGATTATTTAAAGGTAATTTCAACATTATTTTTGGACCATCTTTTTCCTGAAACATATGAGAAATTATAATGTAAATAAATTCTTATGGAATTATGGAATTTTTGAGCTAAGAAAGTGCTAAATATATGCTTCTAAAATGGAATGCCAAGGAAATTAAATGCTTCCAATAAACTCATAAAGCTAGCTGGTGGGCACAGTGACACTCAAAGCCTAACTTTCTTACAGGATATCCAATGTCTTTCTCCTTTGATGTGCCTGGTAAGCAGCTTGAACTGGGCACAGGTTAATCAAAGAAGTGAGGTCGCAAAACTAGAGGGGCCAAATGCCCCTCAAGTCAGAGAGGCCATGATTAAAAGAGGAGAGAAATCAAGACCTAGAAAGAATAACTGATTTCTTCCAGGTCTCAGATAATTTATTTGTAGATCTAGGAACATCATCAGGTATGCTTTTCCTATTTGTCATTCTTCTCAAATGAGTAATCACCCTGGTCAGTAATCCATTGGGTAACCAGTATGCACATCACACCCGTTGGGTAATTTTAGATAACCAGAGTTGTACCAAATATAGTTTCTTCCTTCATAGAATTTCAGTATCATTAAGCATCCTGGATAAAAACTTTACTTTGGGAGATCATAAATGAGGGTACAAATAACCGCATGCTTATAAGTTCACCCAGGCCAGCTCCCTGCTTGCAAACATCACTGGGTCTAAACCAACTGGTTGATTTACCCTGGTACTAGAGATCCACAGGGAATGGGTCTGTTTAATGACCCTGGCTTTCAGGAAAGCTTTCCTTTTGTGTAATCTGTATTGCTCTTGCTGAACTTTAAGTATCTTTGATTGTCACCTAAGCTCAGAAAAGCTTAACTAATTAGTATCCTCCTCTGCAGTAATTTTCCTGCACAGAGAGCACATCACTATGCACCTCCTCTACTGAATAGAAACATTGTGTGCTGTTGGCGCTTGAGGAAATCATACATGATATATATATATATATATATGTCATTTATTCATATGTGTGATGTGTGTGTGTATACATAGATATGCATTCTTGTTGTTTGAGTTCATAACTATAACTTGAAATGGTCTTGAAGGAATTGTCTACTTTCATGTGTTGCTTCTTTTAGTGGTCATTTGTAAAGGAGCTACAGAACAGCTGATGTTGTGGAGCATGTAATGAAATCACAGTTCCCTGTCCTCAGACTACTTGGGTGATACACAGAAAGAGATTTGAGTGTTACCAATTACTAAATAGAATATTAGCCTTTATGAAGTCTATCTGGACACATTTAAAATACAGAATTCTTTATATTTGAAAATCTTAAACCACTTGAAATGCATAGAATTTTTCATTGCTTTTATTTTCAAATATGAGGCCATTTATTTTTAAATTTTTAAAAACTATTTATTTATTTGAAGGCCAGAGTGACACAGAGAGATGGGGAGCCAGGGAGGAAGAGAGAGAGATTCTATCCCCTGGTTTACTCCCCATGTGATTGTAACAGCCAGGGCTGAACCAGGCCAAAGCCAGGAGCCAGGAAGTCCATCCAGGTTACTCACTTGGGTATCAGGGCCCCAACTGTTTGGGCCATCACCTGCTGCCTTCCCAGGCAGATTAGCAAGAAGCTAGATTGTAAGAAAAGCAGCCAGAACTCAAACCAACACTCTGAAAAGGGATGCTGGTATCACAAGACATGGCTTAGCTTGCTGGAATATAATGATAGCCCTGGTCCGTTCCTTATTTTTTTAAATATTTTTAAACTGATTTTCATCTACTTGAAAGACAGAGTGACAGATACAGACAGAGATAAAGACAAGAGAAAAAGAGATTTTTCTATCTGCTGATTCACTCCTCAAATTCCCACAACAGCCAGGGTTAGGCCAGGCCAAAACCAAGGGCCTGGAACTCCATGTGTCCTTCATATGTGAGGGAAGGCCCCAAAAACTCCAGCCATCATCTGCTGCCTCCCAGGATGCATTAGCAGGAAGGTGCACTGGAAGCAGAGGAGCTGAGACGTGAACTGGCACTTCCATATGGGATGCTGGTGTTGCTAGGAGCTGGCTTAAGCACTGTACCACAATGCCCACCCCAGCTTTCTCATAATCGACTCATCATTCATTCATAAAATATGTATCTTATGTGTTCACTGTGTACCATGTCAAACTGGGTTCAGATATTGGCTCATGATCACTACCTGTGAGACTTAGAGCAAGTTACTTAGTGTCTCTGGGCTTTTGCGTCTTCATAAATAAAACCAGAACAACAGTACTGTTTACAGGTGGAGGAATCAACCTAAATGTTGGTGAAAACACCCTAATGGTGGAGAAACTGCCTCTTCCCTGTTTCGTGACCATATGAAGAGTGATGTTCATTCCTGATGTCTCTGCCCTTCACTCACTCCCTTTCTCTGAGGAGAGAGAGACTTACCTTGTTGGAGAAAACTCTGGGGAAAGGAAGTGGGGTTTGTAGTTCAGCCTACCTTCCTGTTTTCCTTTGAATGTGCAAATGCATGCAGAAAGTGCCCATTCTGGTCTGCTCTGCTGTCAGGGATGTTTAGACAGAGGAAAACCCCACATGAGGAAGGCAACTTCTATTTCCAGCTATACCTGTGACCAGGGGGAGAATTTGCCTAGTTCTGCATACATTTTTTTAAAATTATTTATTCATTTGAAAGACAGAGTTAGAGAAAGAGACAGAGAGAGACAGAGAGACAAAGAGATCTTCCATCCACTGGTTCACTCCCTGAATGGGCTGGAGCTGGGCCAATCTGAAGCCAGGAGCAAGGAGCTTCTTCCAGGTCTACCACATGGGTGCAGGGGTCTAAGGACTTGAGTCATCTTCCTCTGCTTTCCCAGGTGCCTTAGCAGGAAGCTGGATCAGAAGTGGAGCAGCCAGGACTTGAACTGGTGCCCATATGGGATGCCGGCACTGTAGGTGGAGGCTTAACCCACTATACCACCGTGCAGGCCCCAGTTCTGCATACATTTTCAAGAGATCAATCATTACTCTCCTAAACTCAATCCTCTAGTTTCAGTTTTAACAAAAATTGGAACTAATATTTTACCTCCATTTGGCTATTTTGGGTTAGTTGCCTCAATTAATTCAAAAGTGGGCAGACAACATAAACTTGTTATTGGATTTTCTCGACATACTGACATCTCACATTTGCCTAATGCATAGTAAGTGCTTAGGAGATTTTACTTCGCTCGTCTGTTTTTTTTTTTTCTATTTCCTCCTGTGCTATTTGTTGTTGAAGTTAAAAAAGAAAATATGTGCAATGTTATCTTTCTCTCTCTGAGGAGCCCCCAGTCAATAAAGGAGATAAGATGTATACACAAATGGCTACAGTATAAGATAGCAGAAGTAAATATAATGCATGCACAAGCAAATGCCATGAGAATTAAAAGGAGGAAAAGATAACCCATTGTTGAATCAAAATGGGCTGTAAGGAACAGAGACAGACACTAATCACTGAACAACCCTCTTTCCATTTTTTGAACTTCCTGAATAAAATTCCCTCTTGGAATTTTGCCTAATGCTCTTTGCCCTGCTGTCTCTTTTCTGCCTTGACTAACAGCACAGGGCTTCTGAGATTCTAAAAACAAACCTGCCACTGCCACACTGCATAAACTCTGAGTGTATTCTTAAGTGTCTGTGTCTCATTAGACTAGAAGAAAAACTTATCTAACTCAAATCTGATACTCAACAAAGAAAGTTAAAAAATCTACCATGTTTCTTTCTAAATAAATAAATTGGTATTCTTTTAAATAAAGAACACCAATGCCACTCTACTGGACCCCACCAGTTATTCAAATGAATTATTTTAACACCTTTGTTTGTAGCTAGGACTTACTGTAGTCAACAGTGAGTTACGAAGTAAAGAGAGCTAGAAGATGCTACCATTGATACACAGTCCCCAAGAAGAGCTGGTTCACTTTCCCGATTTCATCAGAGGCATGTGAATTTATGGCAGTTCTATCTTCTACAGATAGTGCCAAAGAGGGAGTCTGGAAAAAAATAGGACTCAGAATACAAGCAAGTCACTGCTCACAGGAGCTGCTTCTTGCTAATACATCAGGACAAAAATCAACCATGTGCAAAACTTCCACCCCAGCAGCCTGCTCCTCTGGCTGTGCCTGCATCTGATCGTGTGGGAACATCTGCATGATCCATGCTTCTGGCTGTGTGGGAGTTTCTGGGAACCGTGGGCAGTGAGGGACCTCCTTTCCAAGTTTGGCTTTTGGGCCTTAAATTTTATCATCTGTCGGGAAGCATAACATCGGTCATATAGTCTGAAGAATAAAACTTTTAGTTCATTCACAATTGAGTTTCTGTATTCAGTGTTTAAAAAAGCAAGCTGATAAATTTTGAAAGATTGCATTATTACATTTTTATTTATTTCCTAGAAAATTTCCTAACAGAAGCTCGGCATCTTAGATTCCTCTGATTTCTGGAGACTTTTTAGATTATGGAGTTATATCCACCAAAAGATCAGGATGACTCTGTAGTCTTAAAAAAAGCTACATCTGGTTCTGGGGTTGTGGTGCAGGTTGGGCCACTGCCTGCAACCCTGGAATCCCATTAGGGCACTGGTTCAAGTCATGGCTGCTATATTTCCCATCCAGCTCCCTGCTAATGCACATAGGAAAGCATAGGAAAGCAACAGGAGATGGTCTAAGTATTTGGGTCCCTGACACCCACTTGGGAGACCTAAATGAAGCTCCTGGCTCCAGGTTTCAGCCTGACCCAGTCTTGGTTGTTGCAGCCATTTGGGGAGAGAACCAATAGATGGAAGATTTTCTCTCTCTCTGTCTCTCTTTCTTTCTCTCTCTCTTTCTCCTTCTCTCTCTGTAAAGCTGCCTTCCAAATAAATAAATAAATCTTTAAAAAATAAAGTAAATTTAAAAATTCTATGTTTTAGCTTTCTGAAATGTAGGGGGTATTGGTTCCTACCTTGGCAAGATCCAAGTTATTTCTTTTACTATCAAATAAACGAGAATTGATAATTGATTTTTTTTCTTTCTTTCTTTTTTCTTTTATTTTTTATTTTTTATTTTTTGACAGGCAGAGTGGACAGTGAGAGAGAGAGAGACAGAGAGAAAGGTCTTCCTTTGCCGTTGGTTCACCCTCCAATGGCCGCCGCGGCCGGCACACCGTGCCTATCTGAAGGCAGGAGCCGGGTGCTTCTCCTGGTCTCCCACGTGGGTGCAGGGCCCAAGCACTTGGGCCATCCTCCACTGCACTCCCTGGCCACAACAGAAAGCTGGCCTGGAAGAGGGGCAACTGGGACAGAATTCAGTGCCCCGACCGGGACTAGAACCCGGTGTGCTGGCGCCGCAAGGCGGAGTCTTAGCCAACTGAGCTGCAGCGCCAGCTGATAATTGATTTTTAAAATGTCTTGTTATAGGAAATTCTTTCAACAATTTCTAAATCATGGAGACTTATTTTGCTTTCAATAAGTTCTCATTAAGGGTGGTAGGAGTGCATATATGTGGTTTTTAAGCAGAAATTAGCTCAGTTAAAATTACCTTGCTATTTGGCTGTTGACTTCCATGTATCTGCATTTGTGGTGACTTCCTGAAGACCAGTCACCCTCAGCATAGACCCTCCTCAAAAGAAATGAAGCTACTCATTTCTGATAAAACTGTGTGCTTAGTTCCTAAGTGCAAGTTAAGTTTCTCTTTTTATTATCCATTGGTGTTCTTAATTTCTTAACAGACCAAGGTTGTACCTCCTTGAATATAAATATCAACATTTAAGGATATCACTCATTTTATTTGTCTCAGTGAAAGCATTTGATGGATATTTTGTACTTGCATTACCACTGAAACCAAGATCCCAAAAGTATGGATGTTTATTTTTGTTTTCTGTATATTTTCTATACAAATCTCACTGGTAAAAACATTTTTAAGAAAAGCAAGGAGTGGGGGCTGGTGCCATGGCACACTAGGTTAATCCTCTACCTGCAGCACTGCCATCCCATATGGGTGCCGGGTTCTAGTCCCAGTTGCTCCTCTTCCAGTACAGCTCTCTGCTATGGCCTGGGAGGGCAGTGGAGGACGGCCCAAATGCTTGAGCCCCTGCACCCGCATGGAAGACCAGAAAGAAGCACCTGGCTCCTGGCTTTAGATCAGTGCTGCTCTGGCCATTGTGGCCATTTGGGGGGTGAACCAATGGAATGAAGACCTTTCTCTCTTTTTTCACTGTCTGTAACTCTATCAAATAAATAAATAAAAAATCTTAAAAAAAGAAAAAAGAAAAGCAAAGACTATCAGTATGTGGAGTGCTTCATGCTGCTACAAACATAAATGTCTGTATATTTCACAGTTATAAACATAAGTGATAAATTTAAGTAATCTCATGAATTTTTCTAGAAAGTATTTTTCTTTTTTACTAAGACTTAGACTATGTCTCTCTATTCTCTCATAACCTGTAGGGTTTCTGTTAATAAATCACTATCAGACTAATTGGAGATCCTCTGAAGGTAATCTGGCATTTCTCTAGTGAACATTTTAGAATCTTTTCTTAATGTTTTACAGTTGAAGATTTGAGTGTAATGTGTCATGGTGAAGATCTTTTCTGGTCATGTCTATTAGGAGTTCTGTGTGCCTCCTGTACTTGGATGTCCCTTTCTTACTCCAAATTATGGAAGTTTTCTGTAATTATTTCACTGAATAGGCCTTCTAATCCATTTTCTCCTTTCACCCCTTCAGGGTCTCCTAAGACTCATATGTTAGGTCATTTGATAGTATCCCAAAAATCTGAAACACTATTTTCAGTTTTTCTCAATTTTCTTCTTCTGTTTTTGTCTGAGATATTTCCAAATATTTGTCTCTATCTTGGGTAATTCTTTCTCCTGCCTCATAAAATCTGTTGTTAAGGATTTCCACTATATTTTTCACTTGACATATTGAATGCTTCATTTCTAATATTTCAATTTGATTTATCTTCTATATCTCTGTCTCACAGGAAAATTTTTCATCCATGTTGTATTTGGATTTCTTTAAGTCTTGAATTTGCTTCTCATTGCTTCTCATTCTCACTTTGAATTCCTTTTCAGGCATTTCAGCAATCTATTAATCTTTACATTCTAATATTGAAGTGTTGTTGTGTTCCTTTGGGGGAGTCATATTGTCTTCCTTCTTCATGTTCCTCGTGTTTTTATGTTTATTTATAGGTAATGCAGAACAATTTATTGGTTTTCTCTTGTGACTTTCATCTTTGAAATAGGCATCTATGGCTTAGTGAAGTGTCTGCTCCTTCAGTACATATTCATAGGTGTGTTCTAGATGGGGCCAGGGAGCTCCAGTCAGTGAATGGTCAGGGTGGTACAAGAGTCCAGAGTGACACTCACATTGGATGAGATAGATCTCCTCTATTGTCAGCAGAAGAGAGGGTATGATAACATCAGGTTGTTCATCACTTGCCATACCTCCTCTGCCAAGGTGATCAGTGCCCAAGCAAGCTCACAGGGGCTACACACCCCACCAATGCATTTGCAAGAACCATACAAAAGATCTGTGTGGTTCTCGGTGTCAGCACTGAACCCTCACTGCTGCAAGCCTATCAGTTGCTCAGACCCCAGTCAGATCCCCAGGCTAAAGTAAAAGTCATTGGGTGACTGTGGAGTGCCCTTTCAGCTAAAACTACAGGCGATGGGGCATACAGCAATTTCTTCCTACCTTGTTATGGTATGATGACAGCTCTCAGCCAGCATCTGGTTGCACTACCCGACTGGCTGCAGCAGTATCTCTCTTCTCTCCTTTTGACCCAGAGAGCATTCATTGCTTTTTCAGTTTTGGCCAAAAATTCCCATCAGGCAGGTCTTTCCTTTGTCCTTTTCATATCCCAAAAAAGCTAAAGTTAGTGTGGCTGCACATTATTCAGCAATCTTGGGTCTGGATATGGAGTTTTAATTGGCACATTGGTAGGACTGGGATCTTGGGACTTCACAATTTATCATCTTGCCAGTTAGGACAAAGACTTCCAAAGGAACTTATGCCTGCCATGCCAACTAATAAACAAAAAGTCATCCACTGCATTTTCTTTCTTTTTCTTTTAAATATTTTATTTATTTAAAAGACAGGGTTACAGAGAGATGTAGAGACAGAGACTTGGTCTTCCATTTGCTGGTCCACTCCCCACATGGCCGCAATGTCCAGAGCTGAGCTGATTTGAAGCCAAGAGCCAGGAGCTTTTTTGGGTCTCCCATGAGGGTGCAGGGGCACAAGGACTTGGGCTGTCCTCTGCTTTTTCCCAGGTGCATTAGCAGAGATCTGGATCAGAAGTGGAGCAGCCAGGATTTGATCTGGTACCCTTTGGGGATGTCAATGCTGCAGACTAGGGCTTTAACCCACTGTGCAACAGCATCTGCCCCCTGCACTGCCTTTTCCATGTATACAATTCCTATTTGCCATCTCATAAAATGTTTGTCAGCCAGAAGTACTGCTCATGCACAATGAAACAGTAGATAACAATTAAATGAGGACAAATATTTTAAATTATCTAGTTAATATCTCATTTATCTTTCAGTTTCGTGGAAAAAGAAAAGAAATAGCTTTCAGAAGTCACAAATACCACTTGTTCTCCTTGATAGGTGACAACTAACTGAGCACCAAAAAGGAAATCTGTTAAAGTGAAATGAACACTATGAGAAACGGTGACTTGATCAGCCCTCACCCTGACTGTTGATGAGCAGCTTAATATGTTATCCCTCTTAGTATTTTTTTGTTTGTTCTACTTAATACTTTTGGTTGAATACTGTAATCAATACACAATTCTTCTTAAGTGCTGAAACTTAACTGAAAAGTGATCGCTGTTAAATCTAAGAGTGGGAATAAGAGAAGGAAGAGATGTGCAATTCAGGACATGCTCAAGCTGACTTACCTCAAACGGTAGAGTTAGAAACATACCAGGGGATTCCAATTCAATCCCATCAAGGTGGCATGTACCAATGCCATCTCACTAGTCCCAGTGATCAATTTCTGTTCACAATTGATCATAATGATAGGACTAAGAATCAAAGGGATCACATAAACAAGAGTAGTGTCTGCAAATACTAGCTGATAGAATCAAAAAGGGAGAGAATGATCCAACATGGGAAGTGAGATACACGGCAGACCCATAGAATGGCAAATGTCCTAACAGCACTCTGGCCTCATAATCAGCCCTTAAGGCATTCGGATCTGGCTGAAATGCCCATGAGAGTATTTCAGGCATGGAAAGCCAAGACACCTACATGAAAGATCTCCACGAGTGAGATCCCAGTGGAAAGAATGGGTCATCAAAGAAGGAGGTACCTTTCTCTGAAGGGAGGAGAGAACTTCCACTTTGACCATGGCCTTGTCTAAATATGATCAGAGTCAGTGAATTCAGGGGGCTTCCATAGCCTTGGCAGCTCATGACAAGAGCCTAGGGTGATTACTGAGGCCATAAACAAGAGTGTCAATTTGTTAAGTCAACAACAGGAGTCGCTGTGCACTTCTCATGTAGGATCTCTGTCCTTAGTGTGCTGTACATTGTGATTTAATGCTATAACTAGTACTCAAACAGTATTTTTCACTTTATGTTTCTGTGTGGGAGCAAACTGTTGAAATCTTTACTTAATGTATGCTAAACTGATCTTCTGTATATAAAGAGAATTGAAAATGAATCTTGATGTGAATGGAGGGGAGAGGGAGTGGGAAAGGGGAGGGTTGCAGGTGGGAGGGACGTTTTGTGGGGGAAGCCATTGTAATCCATAAGCTGTACTTTGGAAATTTATATTCATTAAATAAAAGTTAAAAAAAAAAAACCTTTAGAAGAAAGCAAAAAAAAAAAACTATATGATCATTAAGTAAACTGAAAATAGACCTTTGTAAAAATTAAGAGTGGGAAATGGAGAGGGAGGAGAAGGAAGGGTTGGAGCATGGGCGTGGCAGAGGGTAGGGGGGAAGTGTCACTATGTTCCTAAATCTGTATATATAAAATGATAAATTAAATAAAATTTAAAAAGAAAAAAAAAAGAAGGTGGAAACGTAATCACTTATCCTATCTGGAAGGTGGGATTAGTGGGAGGTCCATAGTACACTGGGGTAGGCTCTTGCAAAGGAATTTAAGAGTGTTGATTATAGCAGCCAAGTTGAGCATAGCCACTCTCCTTCTTGGTTTCCATGTTCCTGTGTACACACTCTGCCACTGCCATCCTCTGGCCTCACCATATGTCCAACCCAATAGAGCCAACCTGCTCTTGAATTTATGAGCCCAAATAAACCTCCTTCCTTCACCAATAGCTTCTCTCAGGTATTTGTCATAGTGATTAAAAAGTGATTAATATAGAAGCTGGCTAGGATCACACTTATGGGGGAAAAAAAAAAGATGTTAGCATTGCTTGTCATCACCTTGTCACTGGACCCTATTGGCTCCCATTTCAGAGTTGGGATGGAGAAAAGCAGATCCAAGCTGTCCCTGGTTTCCCTGTCTATGTAGGCACCAGAGGTCAGAAAGAGGGTAAAAAAGAGGAAAAACAGGAATAATCATGGAAGTGAGTGGTTTTCTATATTTGTAGTTTATGCTGTAATTAAGCACACATTTCCAACCTATCAGTTTCTCTAGTTTTGACAAGCTTACGGAAGTGGATGCTTCCACTGTTGCAGCATTCCAGCAATAGCACATGTTATCCAGTGGAGGCTTCCAAACAAAAACCATCCTTTCTCTGCTTCATGTATATTTAATATTTTTTAGCATAACCCAAATGACCCCTGTGCTAATTCTTCGAAAACTCTGGCAGGGTAAGAAAAATGTAGTTACAAATTGCTTTTCATTGGTGAGAAAATAAGCTGATTTGAGATCATCTGTTATGTACCTTGGAACAAGTGAAGTAGAAGCTTCTGCATTTAAATCAATGATTATAAAATATAGTATGTCTGTAAAATTTAAGGGATTGGAAGACCTGAACAAGTTACCTCTCTCTTTCTATTTAATTTCTCATATTTTAATAACCATTGCATCTCAGAGGCTTGACTCAGCACTGAAACACACATTAAAACTACAGCTTAGAAAATTGGGTTAATTGTAATTCATTAGATGCTGTCCCTATTAAAAGTAAATTGATTTGGTCCCTATAAAAAGAGCAAAGGAATGAGAAGGCAGAATAGCTGTGTAAAAGTGTGGTGGATTCAGCAATTAGAAGACACCACAGTTTCCCCTGCTGTACAATGTATCTGAGTGGCCCTAGTGCTTGTTCAAGTACAGATTCTGATTCAGCAGGTGTGGGATGCCTGAGAATCCAAATTTTTGGAAGACTCCTAGAGAAGGCAGCACTGTTGTTCCATGGACCACACTGAACAGGAAGGTGTTTGGTAGCCCACTCTTTCAATCAGGTTGACAGATATTTGTTAAGCATTTGCTAATTACAATACTGCCTTGCTGAGGTTATAAATATAGTGTGAAATATGGCCTCTGCTACTTTGGGCTTTTCTCAAAACAGCTAATATATATATACACACACACATATATATGTCATATTATATATTATATACTATTTATATATCCTAATATACATGTTAGGATATAATTCACAGGGCTGGTGCTGTGTCTTTGAAAGTAAAATATTCATAATTCAAGGATTTGAGTAGAATGCATTTTGAGAAATAATCCAATTGCGTGTTCTGGAGATTGAGAAAAGACAATTGATAGGGCAAAGCTTATACTCAGGGAACTAGTAGATGACTAAATAGGCTTAGATTGAGAATGGCTATAACTCAATATGTAAATTACATAAGTAAATGGATATTGGGCCATTTTCAGTGGGAGACATTTGAGTAGAACAATGATAGGATGGAGATGTGGCTTCTGAAAGTTGTTGTGGCCTTGATATATATGGTGATATAGAAAGATAAAAGATGTGGAAATGCCAGGAGACCATTTATTTATAAACCAGCAAAACTGCTCGGCTATTGGCATCCATAAGTTGTATAAGAAGGCGAGAATCTGTAAGTTCTGGTGGCAGACTGGGCCCAAGGGAAAGGGAAACATCAGAGGGATTTATCAAATAAAACTGTGTATCACATGAAATAAATGATGGATAGCAGAACTGCCAAACGAAATATGATAGAATAAGTGCATCTTTAAAAATACTGAACCGAAATATCACATCCCAATCAGAATTTTCAGAATATCTATACAAAGTTTTCTACTGTTATGAACAAATTCCACCCCATTTTCCCATCATTTCTCATTTGGAAATCAGTATCTGATATTGCCATCTGGCAGGTTCTGGTAATTATCTTCATTATGAACCCAAGATTTCTTTTTATGCTGATTCCTATTTTTGTTCACTAAATCCTAGATTGTCAATTTCAGATTAATGGGAAGTAAGATTAAAGATGAAACTTCTCCTGAGTGTCATTATCAGTTATGTTGGTGGAGCATAATATTTAGCACTTCTCAAATATGGTTGTAAATAATTTCTGTCTTCGATGGGATGACCTGACTTTACTTTTGTTCCCGTTACTGAATTCACTGTTCCCCTTTGCTGGATGTCATTGAAAGATGGAATTGCCAGATAGTCTGCAAAGAGAAGTGAGCCACAACTGCTTCTAAATAAAAAATCTTTATATACAAATAAACAAGTAAGCAAACAAAAAAAGTGCTTTAAAATACAAGAAAAAAACTTTTGCTTAACACACACCTACACACACGAAATCTCAGGATATTAATATATCCTGATCAAGATGACTATGACAAATATAGGTAAAAATGTAAATCTCTGAGTACCACACACATTCTGTGTAACACACACACAAAGCATGCAGATAACCCCTGACCAGGCTTCCTGCTGCAGCTGTAGCTATTTAAATCGCCAGTGTTCTCTACTGTCTTAAATATCTGCCTTTTTTGTCAACATGAGCTCAGAATGAAGGTCACAGTGTGGACATCAAGAGAATCAATGACTTCAGATCCACCCACCACTTGACAACCCAGAGACAGAACCAAAAAGATACCTCATTTCCTCTCTGGATCTTAGCTTCCTATTCTGTGAAATGAGACACTGGAATGGGATTTTTATCCTAGCAGCTTCTTCCAGGTTGTAAATACCATAGTTCACATGCATAAACCTGCAGCTTTAAATGTGATAAGAAAGCTGGAATCTGTGAATGAAACTGGAAAATGATTTCTAGAGGGCTGGCCTTGGCATAACTAGTTGAGCCTCCACTTAAATTGGCGGCATCCCGTATCGAGTGCTGATTCGAGTCCCAGTTGCTCTGCTTACTTCCTGTTCCCTGCTCATGTGCCATGGGTGCTAGTGAGACCCAGGGATCTCCAACCCATGTGAGACCATGCTGGAGTTCCTGGTGCCTGGTTTCAGCCTGGTTCAGCCGCAGCTGTTGCAACTATTTGGGGAATGAACCAGAGGATAGAAGATCTCTTTCTGACTGTCATTGTGCCTTTCAGATGATTTCTCGTTGTTTTAATGATAGCATGAAGACAAGTTCTCTGACAATCATAGCTATACAGAGACCCTGAGATATCTACTAAGACCTGAGATTCTACCAAATCAGCGGATTCAAGAGTTATGCATATGTCAGAGATTGTAGGAGCAATGGAGCCATGGAGCCTATCTCACATTTTAGGCATAGTTTTAAGGTGACCTTATTTCCCATTCAAGAGTTGTTTCAATGTCTCTCAAAATAAAGTTTCTTAGATTCACAAAGTCCTGGCCCAGCATTAGACACCTACTCTGCATTCAGTATACTCATACGGAACATATTGCTATCAGTTATTCTTGTCAGTAGTCAGTCAGGAGGCGATTTTAGACAATATAAAGCACAATATAGTTCCTCATCTCAATAAACATTCTGCAAAAATTATGATACATATATTAACAAGTATAAGTCAACTTTTTGTTCCAGCACACTGTTTTACATTTTCTCCTGATTGCCAGAAGTGAAGTCTTGAATTATGAAAGGATGAATGACTCTTATCTTTACAGTTGTATTAATAAAAAAATTACCCTTGTGTTGTCAGGATATACTTCACACATATTTACATAATTTAGTTCATAGTTATCATAGGTTAATAAGCTCATAAAATGCAAGGAAGTTTTCTGTTATAGTTCTAAGGGGATGGTGGCTTTTACAGTGTTGCTCTTCGCAGGTATTTTCTGAAGTGTATTTGGTGTTGACCTAAGTGATGGGTCCAGTGAAGCCAAACTTATAAATCTGGAGAGATGAAGAAAGTTAGGTGTCTTCTTAAAGTTAACACAAAGTCAACTAGAGCAAAAATAAAAAGAATAGCTGTTCATAGAAGGGCTTGTAAAGCCTGACCATAACTTTAAGCTACTCACAGAACTAATCAAAGAGTCTAGCAACCTGATGTGGTCAGACACAAAGGCATAGAAACTGGCAAGATCCTCCAAGAGTGCCCAAGAAAGAGGGAGCCTTAACCAACAAACTTTGAGAATCTCATTCCTGTGTAAATAGGAATCAATCAGGCTAACATACTCCATTGGACAATAAGTTTCATCTAACTGATGCTAACTTTTAGATCGTAGTGATAGTTCATAGTTTAAGTTCACTTTGTGTCTGGAGCCAGTCAGGAGTCAGAGAAAGCACACACCATCCCAACCATGGAATGCTTAATATAAAGAATTGCCAGTTGTAGCAGGAGATTGAAGTCATAAAGTATCAGCAGCAAGAAAAGAAGACCTCTCTGAAAAATTTAGGATTTCAGCTCCTGCTTTCCAGGGATGGTGTGATTCCATTTCCCCCAAAGAAGAGGCTCCCCCATCCTCAATATCAGACATTGGTAGAACAGGTATGGTCATGGTTTGCTGAATGGCAGAGGTCACTGTGGTGCCACATTAGCAGAACTTTTTTTTTTTTAACACAATTTATTTTATTTATTTGAAAGGCAGAGTTAGAGACACAAAGAAGGGTATGTGGTACTTGGGCCATCTTCCACTGCTTTCCCAGGCACATTAGCAGGGAACTGGATTGGAAGTGGAGAAGCTGAGACTCAGATAGGATGCTGGAACCACAGGCAGCAGCTTAACCTGTCACACTACAACACTGGTCCCCAGCAGAACTTTTAAATCTGGCTTCTTCACCCTGCCAGAAAACTATTCCCCAGGGTGCTGGAGAAAGCTGTTTATGGAAAGGAATACTTTCAAGGCAACATTGCAAAGGGAACAATCAGGAGAAACTGCTATTCACTGGGTCCTGCAAGAGTCAAATTCTGGGGCTGCCACTGTGGCATAGTGTAGCTGGTGAGACTACCCTCTGCAGTGTCAGCATCCCATCTGGGTGCTGGTTCGAGTCCCAGCTGCTCCTCTTCCCATCCAGCTCTCTGCTATGGCCTGGGAGAGCAGTGGAGGATGACCCAACTGGTTGGGCCCCTGCACCCACATGGGAGACCTGGAGGAAGCTCCTTGCTCCTGGCTTCAGATCAGCGCAGCTCCAGTGGCCAACTGGGGAGTGAACCAGCAGTTGGAGGACCTCTCTCTCTCTCTCTCTCTCTCTCTCTGCCTCTCCTTCTCTCCCTGTAACTCTGATTTTCAAACAAATAAATAAATGCTTTAAAAAAAAAAGAGTCAAGTGCCAAAGAAGCCCCAAGTACTTCAGGAATCTCACACCAGAGAAGCTGCCTGTTCTGGAGAAGCTTCTGGCATTTGAAAAGCTATGTGCAATGCAGCAGCCTCATTGCAAACCCCAGGAGCCAGCAACTCCCCAGGAGATAGTGCCAGAAAAATGGTCTGTGTTGTAGAAGCTAGGTGCTGGGAAAGCAGATCTCACTGCAAGAACCAGAACCTGGGGAAGACATTTGTGCTGCAGGGTCCAGGTCTGCAAAACCATCCAGGCACCAAGAGCCAGAGTGCAGAAGCCACCTGCTCTAGGAGAACCTGGCACTCTGAAAACTGCAAGGAAGACCCTGGAGCCTGGAAGGAATGATCCCTTACTCTACAATGTCTAGTGCCCTCTACCGGCAAGGCTTAACGGTGTGCTCACTGACAAAAGGGAAAGGGTCCATTTACAAAAATTGTCATTTTAATTTTTAAAATTTTTATTCATATAAGAGGACAAATTTCATGTATTGCATAGGTACACTTCTAAGAAGATAACCATACTTCTCTCCTTCTCTCTCTCCCTCCCTCAATCCCTGCTTCCTTTCCTCTTTTCCTTTAATTATTGCAAAAACATAATTTCAATCCACTCTGTAATCACAGGCTTAATGCAACTCCAACCATAGTACTTAATAATTAAAAAGTAGAAAGATCACAGTTTCACAGGAGTATAAACAAGGGCTAAAATACAATCAAGAAAGGGGCCAGCATTGTGGCATAGCGGGTAAAGCCTCCACCTGCAATGCAAATATCCATATGGGTGCCAGTTTGTGTTCTGGCTGCTCCACTCGTGATCCAGCTCCCTGATAATGCATCTGGGAAAGCAGCAGACGATGGCTCAAGTATTTGGGCCCCTGCACCCATGTGGGACATCCAAATGAAGTTCCTAGCTCCTGGCTTAGGCTTTGGCCTGGCACAGCCCCAGCTGTTATGGCCATTAGGGGAGTGGATCAGCAGGTGTAAGATCTTGTTGCCCCCCCCCCCCCACACACACAACTCAGCCTTTCAAATAAATAAAATAAATACTTTTTTAAAAACTCCTATAATCAAATCACAAGATTTCCATTTCTTTCCTATACTTTTTTTTTGTATTTTATATTAATTACCACATAGCAGAGAAAACTTGGGCAACATTTATCATTTGGGGACTGGTTTATTTCACTAAGTATACAGAGTAGGCAAAAAAAAAAAAAGTGGATCTGGAGCTAGGAGGCAATAAACCGACAGTCAGCATTCTCATCCATGCTCTTTCTACCCATAAGAGTGGCATAAATGCATGCCCTTTGCCTTGTAGACTTGCATACTCCATTAAAGGCAAAGATGCTTCCTCTGCTTCATTGGCTGAATTGAATTGTGACTTGAGTGAGCCAATGGCATCCGAGTGAAAGCGACATAGTACCAGTTCTGAGCAGAAGTTTTGAATTGCATGTGTAATTCAGTTTGGTCCTCTTGCATCTTTGCCCTCTGCCCTGAGACAGCTCATCTCAGACAGGGACCCTTCTTTCATCCAAGTCCCAGCACAAAGTGTAGAGCTGAGTAGAGCCACGGTCACACTGAGATCCCTAAGCAAGAAAAATGTACTGGTGGGTGTGTTCCGAAAGTCTGCTGACTAATTGACAGGCAGCTTTCTGATTTCTATTTAGCTAATCATGATTACTCCACATAAATGTGGTGTAAGCCGTGAGGTGGTTTACTGGTTTACATGTTTACCTCCTGCAAGGGGATATAATGGAGAAACAAGGCCCACCTTGGACTGAGGGGAATTCGTCGAGGTAGTGTCACCCTGACAGAAGTCTCAGGAGGCAGCCAGCCAGTGTTTCCCAGGTGACGTCTTACCCTTGCCTAGTGTAACTCCTTGAATGGAAGGCTGGAGTTGGAAAGACTGTTGTCTTTCTTCTGTAATGGCTAGAGCCTCTCTGTACTGCTGTAGCTCTTCTCTCTTTTCAAGTGTTGATGATCTACTGTCAAGATTACTTTACTTGATTTTATTTGATCTTCATCAAATGACCTTAAATCATTCAGAATTTTGAGTTGCGGTTTATCTTTGAATAACTTGCTGTTCTTAATGAGACTTGATTGACTTTTACACAAATTTCTGAAGAGGAAATGGTTTTCAATTAACAAAGTTGTATACATTCTTCAACTGTCACTATACTCTGACAGTTTAACACATACTCAGTCACACTTACATAGATTATTTTTTATCATCAATTTATTAGGAGAAAATAATTTTCTCAATCACTATCATAACAGCCATTATAACTGTGATTGATCTCTTAGTACATTGCTATTATTATTATTATTATTATTTTTAATTTTTACAGAGTTAGACAGTGAGAGAGAGAGAGAGACAGAGAGAAAGGTCTTCCTTCCATTGGTTCACCCCCCAAATGGCCGCCATGGCCAGAGCTACACCTATCCGAAGCCAGGAGCCAGGTACTTCTTCCTGGTCTCTGACGCGGGTGCAGGCGCCCAAGCACTTAGGCCATCCTCCACTGCCTTTCCAGGCCACATCAGAGAGCTGGACTGGAAGAGGAGCAAGTGAGACTAGAACCTGGTGCCCATATGGGATGCCAGCACCGCAGGCAGAGGATTAACCAAGTGAGCCACGGCGCCGGCCCCCTGTTATTATTCTTGATAATCTTAAAGCATCCCCATACATACACACAAGTCTAAGATTATATATTTAAGACTTTATGCAGTTGAAAAATCATGCTACTACTCAATATAGTTTTTTCAATTAAAATCAGAAATAAGAATTTACTTGTTATGATCATTAAATATTTAAATTCATGAGTCAGATGTTAAAATATATATGAAATATGTTTCAAAAAAATTAAGTAGTTCTAACACTTTGAGTGCTAGGAATATTAAATCCTATAGATACTCAATAATATTGGCTGGGCTTTCAAACCTTGTTTCTGTAATAATGATCAGTCCTAGAACTAACTTAATGAAAGGCATCATGAGGAGACAGAAAAAAATCATATATTCTCAGGCCGGCGCCGTGGCTCAATAGGCTAATCCTCCGCCTTGCGGCGCCGGCACACCGGGTTCTAGTCCCGGTTGGGGTGCCGGATTCTGTCCCGGTTGCCCCTCTTCCAGGCCAGCTCTCTGCTATGGCCAGGGAGTGCAGTGGAGGATGGCCCAGGTGCTTGGGCCCTGCACCCCATGGGAGACCAGGAAAAAGCACCTGGATCCTGGCTCCTGCCATCGGATCAGCGCGGTGCGCCGGCTGCAGCGGCGGCCATTGGAGGGTGAACCAACGGCAAAGGAAGACCTTTCTCTCTCTGTCTCTCTCTCTCACTGTCCACTCTGCCTGTCAAAAAATAAAAAAAAAAAAAAAAAAAAAAAAAAAAAAAAAAAAAAAAAACTTTAAAAAAAAAATAAAAAAAAAAAATCATATATTCTCATCCAGTCTCTGCTACTGTACTTGTAATTCTTAATTTTCCTGCTTAAAACAGATATAATAATACCTGCCTGATCAAACTCATGGGATTTTTTTAAAAAATCAAATGAATGTTTTAGTGGAGACAACACATAAATAGTGAAGATATTTGTGTGTGAAGCTTTTAATACCATGAAATTGTTGATTGATGGTATATTACTATCTTTGTAATTCCCATTGAACCCGGGGCATTTACAAGGGGATAAAACTTAATCAGAACGGTGATCTCCAAAATACACCCACTACAAGAGACACTTATATCTTATCTCAAAGATATAAGTAGATAGAAATATAATTTCTCCTTTTGAAGTCATCAACAACCAGTTTATAGTTTCAACTATCAGAATGTATGTTCCTTAACTCCCGTTTTTTTGAAAACATGGTGATACAGCAATGTACTCCTTAACAAGGGAAGCTCCTTAACAGTTACACAGTATTATCAGCAAACAGAGAAGGAAAGGGTTGATGGGAGTGAGGTTGAATGGCAGATACAGGTGGGGTGATCTAGATGCAGGATGATTGGTCTTCTCCCAATTTTCCTGGACTTAGTTTTTCAGTGGAGAACATTTAATCCCTAAGCTTCTCTGTGATCCCATGGCCCTTTAGACTAACTTGCTATTAGAACATCAAATAGTATATTATATGTATATCCTAAATTATCTATCTCCCTACAGCCTTTGGGTACCTTAATTTTCTAGTAACCCTAATTTATGTCTTGCACAAGATTTGTCCAATGGTCAAATTTTAAAGAACATTAGAAAAAGGAATGGTAGAGCAAAGTCATTGGAAGAGGTAGGATTTGTTAAAGTTTAAATGAATCATTGCACTTCTTAAATATTCAGGAACTATTGACAAGATACAGCCTAATATAAATTTTATATTAAAATTTCACAAAAATTAGTCCGTGTACTTGATACAAATACTTTTTTAGGACTCCTATAAAATATGATTGATTTCATCGTAGAGATCTTTAACGTCCTTGGTTAAGTTTATTCCAAGGTATTTGATTGTTTTTGTGGCTATTGTGAATGGGATTGAGCTTAGAAGTTCTTTCTCAGCCATGGCATTGTCTGTGTATACAAAGGCTGTTGATTTTTGTGCATTGATTTTATACCCTGCTACTTTGCCAAAATCTTCTATGAGTTCCAATAGTCTCTTGGTAGAGTTCTTTGGGTCCCCTAAATAAAGAATCATATCATCTGCAAAGAGGGATAGTTTGAGTTCTTCCTTCCCAATTTGTATCCCTTTAATTTCTTTTTCTTGCCTAATAGCTCTGGCTAGAACTTCCAGAACTATATTGAATAGCAGTGGTGAGAGTGGGCATCCCTGTCTGGTACCAGATCTCAGTGGAAATGCTTCCAACTTTTCCCCATTCAATAGGATGTTGGCTGTGGGTTTTTCATAGATTGCTTTGATTGTATTGAGGAATGTTCCTTCCAAACCCAGTTTGCTTAGAGTTTTCATCATGAACGGGTGTTGTATTTTATCAAATGCTTTCTCGGCGTCTATTGATATAATCATATGGTTTTTCTTCTGCAGTCTGTTAATGTGGTGTATCACATTGATTGTCTTGCGCACATTAAACCATCCCTGCATACCAGGGATAAATCCCACTTGGTCTGGGTGGATGATCTTTCTGATGTGTTGTTGCATTCTATTGGCGAGAATTTTATTGAGGATTTTTGCATCTATGTTCATCAGGGATATTGGTCTGTAATTCTCTTTCAGTGCTGCATCTTTTTCCGGCTTAGGAATTAAGGTGATGCTGGCTTCATAGAAAGAATTTGGGAGGACTCCCTCTTTTTCGATTGTTCTGAATAGTTTGAGAAGAATTGGAGTCAGTTCTTCTTTAAATGTCTGGTAGAATTCAGCAGTGAATCCATCTGGTCCTGGGCTTTTCTTTGTTGGGAGGGCCTTTATTACTGTTTCAATTTCCGTGTCAGTTATGGGTCTGTTTAGGTTTTCTATGTCTTCCTGGTTCAATTTAGGTAGGTTGCATGTGTCCAGGAATCTATCCATTTATGATAGGTTTCCCTGTTTGCTGGCATACAAGTCCTTGTAGTAATTTCTGATGATTCTTTTTATTTCTGTGGTGTCTGTTGTTACGTTTCCTTTTTCATCTCTGATTTTATTGATTTGGGTCTTTTCTCTTCTTTTTTTAGTTAGTTGGGCCAATGGGGTGTCAATTTTGTTTATTTTTTCAAAAAACCAGCTCCTCGTTTGGCTGATGTTTTGTAATTTTTTTTTGGATTCAATCCTGTTGATTTCTTCTCTGATTTTAATTATTTCTCTTCTCCTACTAGATTTGGGTCTGGTTTGCTGTAGGTTTTCTAGATCCTTGAGGTGAATTGAAAGCTCATCTATTTGGTGCCTTTCCAATTTCTTGATGTAGGCACCTATTGATATAAACTTTCCTCTTAACACTGCTTTTGCTGCGTCCCTTAAGTTTTGGTATGTTGTGCTGTTATCCTCATTTACTTCCAGAAAATTTTTGATTTCTCTTTTAATTTCTTCTATGACCCATTGTTCATTCAGGAGCATGCTGTTCAATCTCCATGTGTTTCTGTATGCTCTAGGGATTCCTGAGTTGCTAATTTCCAACTTCATTCCTTTATGGTCTGAGAAGCTGCATGGTATGATTCTAATTCTTTTGAATTTGCTGAGACTTGCTTTATGGCCTAGTATGTGGTCAATCCTAGAGAAGGTTCCATGTACTGCTGAGAAGAATGTAAATTCTTTAGCTGTAGGATTGAAAGTTCTGTATATATCTGTTAGATCCATTTGGGCTATAGTGTCGTTTAAATCTACTGTATCCTTGTTGATCTTCTGTCCTATTGATCTGTCTATTTCTGAGAGTGCAGTATTGAAGTCCCCCAGTACTATTGTATTGAGGTCTAAGTCTCCCTTTAAGTCTGTTAACAAATCTTTTAGATAAACTGGTGCCCTGTAGTTAGGTGCATATACATTGATAATTGTTATATCTTCTTGTTGTATTGATCCCTTAATCATTATATAGTGCCCCTCTTTGTCTCTCCTAACAGTTTTTGTGGTAAAGTTTATGTTGTCTGATATTAAGATGGCTACGCCCGCTCTTTTTTCATTTCTGTTGGCATGGTATATCTTTTTCCAGCCTTTCACTTTCAGTCTGTATGGATCTTTGTTGGAAAGATGTGTTTCTTGTAAGCAGCAAATAGATGGGTTTTGTTCCTTAACCCAATCAGCCAATCGGTGTCTTTTAACTGGACAGTTCAGGCCATTCACGTTCAATGTGACTAATGATAAGTGGTAACTTTGCCCTGCCATTTGCCAAAGATAAGTTCTAATATATGCTTTGAATTCCCTGTGATCTTTTGCTGTGAGGTTTCCTTCCTTTACCTTCTTTCATATTGATGACCGTGTTTCTGTGTTTCTGTGTGTAACACATCTTTAAGCATCTTTTGCAGGGCTGGACGAGTGGCAACAAATTCTTTCAATTGCTGTTTGCTATGAAAAGCCTTTATTTCACCTTCATTCACAAATGATAGCTTTGCAGGATATAATATTCTGAGCTGGCAGTTTTTCTCTCTTAGTACCTGGGCTATATCCCGCCATTCCCTTCTAGCTTTTAGGGTTTCTGATGAAAAGTCAGCTGTGAGTCTGATTGGAGATCCTCTGAGAGTAATCTGACGTTTCTCTCTTGCACATTTTAGGATCTTTTCTTTATGTTTCACTGTGGAGAGTTTAATTACAACGTGTCGTGGTGAGGATCTCTTTTGGTCGTGTTTATTAGGGGTTCTATGAGCTTCCTGTACTAGGATTTCTCTGTCCTTCTCCAAACCTGGAAAATTTTCTGCTAATATCTCACTAAAAAGGCCTTCTAATCCTTTCTCCCTCTCCATGCCTTCAGGAACTCCTAGAACCCGAATTTTGGGTTTTTTAATAGTATCCTGAAGATTCCTGACAATATGTTTTAGATTTCTAATTTCCTCTTCTGTCTGACTGTATCCTTTCCTGTTCTCTGTCTTCTAAGTCCGATATTCTCTCTTCTGCTTCACCCATTCTGTTTGTAAGGCTCTCTATTGTGTTTTTCATTTGATCTATTGAATTCTTCACTTCATTATGATTTCTCGTCACTATCACAGTTTCCTGTTCTACTAGTTGTTTCATTTCATTTTGATTCCTCCTTAATATTTCATTTTCACGAGAGAGATTTTCTATCTTGTCCATTAAGGATTTCTGTAGTTCAAGAATTTGTTTTTGAGAACTTCTTAATGTTTTTATCAATTTTTTGAGATCTGCTTCTTGCATTTCTTCTATGTCATCATCTTCATAATCTTGAATTGGGGTGTCTTTTTCATTTGGGGGCTTCATGGTGACTTCCTTGTTTTTATTACCTCTGTTTTTGTGTTTGTTATTTGGCATATTGGAGATATTTGGTTTCTTCACTGTGGTGCTTTTTCTTGTTATACTATGACTCTAGATTAAGTGGACTATCTGTTTTTGATGGAGCCTTAGCGGCTTGAGATGGGTGTGGCCTGAGAGCTCTGTTTGGTGTGCCAAAGGTGACATTCCCAGGTTAGGCGTGGTAGATCTCTCTCTCTCTCTTTCTTTTTTTGATTCAAAAGGGAAGTAATTCCGCACAGCTGAACGAAGTTGGAGGTAGTTAGCAGGCAAATGATATACCCACAGGAGCCAGAGGTCAGAAGCTCTTTCCCAAGGACCACACAGGGAATCTGTCCTGCCCTCAGAGTGGGCTCAAATTCTCCTGCAGTCTCCCACAAGGTTGCCAAGGTCACTGAATTGTAGCATCTCTGGAGAGTACTTACGTGAATTCCATGAGTTCTCTCCCCCACCGTCTCTTTTTTCACAGTCTCAGTTCTCTAAGTTCCTATGTTTATAAATGCCTTAAGAATAGATTTAGGGGCCAGTGTTCTGGAGCAGCTGGTTAAACCTTCACCGTGGAAGCCAAAGTCCCAAATGAGCTCTGGTTCAAGTTCTAGCTGCTCCACTTCTGATCCAGCTCCCTGCTGATGTGCCTGGAAAAGCAGCAGGGGAAAAAGTACTTGAGACTCTGCCACCCATTTGGGAGACCTAGATGGAATTCCAGGCTCCTGGCTTTGGCCTGGACCAGCCCTTGGCTTTTTGGCTGTTTAAGGAGTAAGCCAGCAGATTGTAGATTTTCATTCTCTCTCTTTCACTTTCTCTCTTTCTCTTTCTCTCTCTTCCCTATCTGTCTTAACTCAGCCTTTCAAATAAATAAGAAAATCTTTCCCCAAAAAAGAGAATATATTTAAAACAACTATGACACTTTGCTTCAAAAGATAATGTTCTTTGAAAAATGACTGTACTTTTAGACTGGAATGGGATGGGAATGAGATATTATGAATGGCAGAAGATATTCCCAGTATATAAACTTAAAAGCATAGGAATCTTTGTCTTGATACACTGAATATTATAATTATTTTGTAAAGTAAAGTCAATAATTTGAATTGACACAATCTGATTATAATGATGACTGGCTTCCATCATTTAAAAAGTCATAAAGATGATGTGGAACTCAAAAATATTTCCTGGGATTTTTGAGCAGACTGTCTATATTAACTGTCTATAAATGGATCATCTCATACTTGATCTTGAGCATGACAAAGTAGTCCATGTAATTCTTGAATGTGCTTAAAAGAAATATTAGGAGGAGTACCATGTCAACCAGGTTGTCCAGATTTTACTTTCAACATGAATGTTTGTTTGTTAAAGTAAATCTTTCTTTGCCCATTACCTTGCCTTCTATATGATATAAAGTCTTTGCCTGCTAATCACAAATCTCAAGACCTGGGAAAATGGAACTCCCTGGAACAGGCTATATATTTTTTTATCACCATCTCGAATCAAACTGATGCCATTTTTCACAAGAGAACTAATAAAAGTCACATTCTGTATTGAAACATCCCTGTATTTTATGGACCTATCTGATATAGCCTTAATAAAGTTTTAAAACAATTCATAATAGATTTTGCAAGAAGCTCAGATCTGCCAGCACTCTCATTAACAGCCCAATTTTAAGCACTACTTTAGTCATGATTATCTGCACAGTGTTAGCAGGGCTGTTTAATATTAAAAGACGAGTAGCTTAAAGGGATGGGAAAGCTCAATTATTCACAAATTCAGTTAGATTGCTATTTAGAGTAATTTAACAAACAAAATTGCATTTTGTTCTTATTTTCAAAGTAGAGACTTGTATTTATGTCATCAAATACATAGTACATTGAAAATGCCAAAATTTCTAAGTGATTCTTCATGAGAAGAAATAGTTGTTTAAAATAAAAATATCCCTCAGCTCGTTAAAACATGATTGCTGTATAAATGACACCTTGTTCCCACAGTGTTTGCTCAGTTGACTATATCTTAAGAAACAAAAAAGTCAGAGCCTCTGACCTACCTGATGTTCACAGAAAAGATAATTTGCAGATTCTTCACATGTGATTGTCTTTATTATATAATTGTCTTTCTTTTTTTCCTATTGACTTCTCTATCTGAAAGGATATTTTTTGAGCCCCAAATCTATTTACAAAGAGATTTGCTTATCTAGACCTTTCTGCTGGAAATAAAAATCTTATGAAGTTGAAAAGTGACATAATCATCAGGACGAGTGAGATCATAACATATGTTGAGTTAAAAAATTGTAGTCTGTCAACCCTTGAGTGTATGTGTGCATTTATGTATTAGAAGTGACATTGGAACTTCCACTGAAAGTGGGGAAGTGAATGTTTGGCCTGGCAGGTAAGCTACTGGGTAGCAAACCCAAGTCCCTTATCAGAGTTCCTGAGTTTGATACATGCCTGTGGCTTCTGTGACTTCAGCATTTCTGCTAATGGAGACCTTGGGATGTGGTGGTGAGAGCTCAAGTACTTGGTTTCCTACCACTGATGTGGGAGACTTGGATTGAGTTTCTGGTTCCTGGCTACCATGGGGGCTGGTTGTGGGCTTTTGGGGAGTGAAGCAGCAGATAGGAGTTCTCTCTCTATCCCTCTGCCTATCAAGTAAATAAAATATTTTTTAAAAAGAAAAAATATAGATTACTTTATAAGAAGTTATTAGCAGTATGACTTCTAAATCTGAAAGATATGAGAGAGGGTGGTCAAAGGAAGAGAGATGTTTTATTTTCATTTATTCTTTGCATTGATGTTCAAAGATTTATTTATTTATTTGAAAGTCAGAGTTACAGAGAGGCAGAGGCAGAAAGAGAGAGAGACAGAGAGAGTTCTTCCATCCAACGGTTCACTCCCCAGATGGCCACAATGGCCAAAGCTATGCCTATCCAAAGCCAGGAGCCAGGAGCTTATTCCAGGTCTCCCACGTGCATGCAGGAGCCCTAGGACTTCAACCATCTTCCACTGCTTTTCCAGGCCATAGCAGAGAGCTGGATCAGAAGTAGAGCAGCCAGGACTCGAATCCGTGCCCATATGGGATGCCAGCACTGCAAGTGGTGGCTGTACCCTCTATGCCACAGTGTCAGCCCCGATCTGCACAGTTTACATTTTTTTCGTAGTGCGAGGCTATAACACTTTTGTAATAAAAACAAAATGTATTCGAAAGGACACCATTCAAGCTCCTTAAATTTTGTATTTTATACCTAGGAAAAGTATTCAAACAGAAATTTAAAATATAAACTTGTTAAATTTAAAACATGGAAGACCATTTTTATTAACTGCAATGAAAGAAAATCTGGTTATTAGACTACTAGCACTCATAGTGGATTTTGATAAAAATACTAGGGACTTTATACACTTGTTGCTACTCATCCTTCTCCATTGAACATATTAGTGGAACTTTTATTATTCAATATTCTTTTTTTTAAGATTTTTTTTTATTTGAAAGGCAGACTTAAGGAGAGGCAGAGAGAGAGAGAGAGAGAGAAGTCTTCCACCTGCTTGTTCACTCCCCAGATGGCCACAGCGGCTGGAACTGCGCCAATCCGAAGTCAGGAGCCTTCCCCGGCTTCCTATGTGGGTGCAGGGGCCCAAGGACTTGGGCCATCTTCTATTGCTTTCCCAGGCCATAGAAGAGAGTGAGATCAGAAGTGCAGCAACTGGGACTCGAACTGGTGCTGATATGGGATGCCAAAACTGCAGATGGCAGCTTTACCCACTAAGCCACAGCACTGGCCCCTCAATATTCATTTTTATTATATAACAGATATTTCATACCACTTTGGCATTAGATTTAACAATATTCTCAGTTTTTAGTGTGTCACTCAATTTTTCTAAAGACTTTTTGGGTCAGCAATTAAGATTTGGTATTACAAGATAGAAATCAATAATGCATCCTCACTCATTTCAATTAGTGTGCAAATCATGGATATTAAACTCCTGAGTTTATGTATTGCTTATCATTAATCCCAAACTTGTTTCCAGGGACTATTATATCAGAGATAGGTCAAAGTTACAAACATATTCAAAATCATTTCTCCCTCTCTTTTCATTGGCTGTCCTCATTGTTCAATCTCTAGTGATTGCCTAACCTGCATACGAAAAGGGGGACAAAAAGAGATAAATTAATGCCGTGGGCTCCGGAGTGCAATTCCGTAAATGGCAGGTTTCCCTGCCCTGCCATGGGAATCCAGACTCTGGGGAAGAACCACTTATTTTACTCATAGAAAACTCTTCTGCCTCACCAGGATGGGTAATAATTACAGGATCTGTTTTGTCTTTTGATGACATATCTGTTTGCTTTTTGGAATATTGCTCTGGGGCTGTTACTATAACTGTCCAGCACCAGCTTATATGATGTCTCTGTATACCTAGCAGGAGCTAGACTTTTCAAATTGTGCTGTCTACATGGCCACTCCCACTTGTTACGCTAATGATATTCTCTATGACCAACATCTTTCTTTTAATTTGGTTGCTCAGTTAATGCTAATTTTAGTTTGCTATTTTACAAATACTAAGGAAGTCAGAAATTCTCCCTTTCAGGTTAATGAGGCATTAGGATGATTAGGAAATTTGTTTTCGTATCTAAGCTGTTATTCTGTTTCTAAAGCTAGAGAAGAATAATTTAGGGTCCTCTAGGAGGATTCATCTCCTGACTTATAATTTGGAACCACTTACTAGAGGCATAATTTTCTCTTTTACACAAATGAGGACGTTATCCAGAGTTTCTAGAAATTCCTTGATTTTTTTTTTTTTTGGACAGGCAGAGTGGACAGTGAGCGAGAGAGACAGAGAGAAAGGTCTTCCTTTACCGTTGGTTCATCCTCCAATGGCCGCTGCGGCCAGCGCGCTGCAGCTGGCGCACCTCGCTGATCTGAAGCCAGGAGCCGGGTGCTTCTCCTGGTTTCCCATGCGGGTGCAGGACCCAAGCACTTGGGCCATACTCCACTGGCTTCCCGGGCCACAGCAAAGAGCTGGCCTGGAAGAGGAGCAACCAGGACAGAATCCGGCACCCCAACCGGGACTAGAACCCGGGGTGCTGGCGCCGCAGGCAGAGGATTAGCCTATTGAGCCGCGGTACCGGCCAAAATTCCTTGATTTAATATTAGTTTTTTTTTTTTAATGAAGGCAATTTATTAAGATTGTTACTAAATATATATTTGACTTTGTAATATTTTGATGGTTAAATTTATAAATAAAATATTTTTGATTAATGGGAACTAAAGTTTGATTTAGGGAATGTGATCCTTATTTTTTTCCCTCTGGCAATTAGAAATTATGAAATATAATCATAATAAAATGATTATGGGGATTCAATAGCATAAAACCCTGTCTTTTTCAAATGAGGTTAATGAAATGATGGGTTAAACCTGTCTAGGCAGCCACCTGGAGGTTCTTGGCCTGTGTGAGAATTGAAATCTGCTCTGGATCTGGCTGAGATTTGGTGAACTACTTGGCAATTTCCTACTCTATGTAATATCAGTAGATGGAAATCTGAGTCCCCTGGCTCGGTGGAACCTCAAGGACAGTTGTAATGATTCCAGGTACACTAGGCCAAGTAATTAGTGGAGTCACAGAGTAGGGATAATCATTACATTTATTGCCTAAACCAGGACACTTTGGAGAATAAAGCAAGGGGGGCAGGGCTTTGATAATTAAAATGTTATACATACAAGTATTGAAACATAAAGAACCATTACATTCCATAAAATAAATGTGTTGTGATTTATCACACAATAAAAATATCAGTGCCGCAAGGACATCCATAACGCTCCAGCCAAGCCCTATGCCAGGACTTCTCAGCCGCCCATGACTGAGCCTGTCATTTTCCACATTATCCACAGATCCTGCCAACTGATGGCCTAAACAGCAAAAGGACTATTGGAGCCAATCTCCTCTATATTTTTATAGGACACGGTGACCTAATATGTGGCTTATATCTCTACTCTGTGGAATTGTTGAGAGGGTTAAATTGAATGAGATAATGTATAGAAAAACTGCTATTTCCCTGCCACTCCACGTGTCCCAGCAATGCTCATTGCCTTCCATTTCTTTTTTCACATCTCACTGCACATTCTCACAAAATTTAAACACATTCTTTCCATCTTATCTTTACTATGGTTGGTGATTCACATGTTTCTGTGTCTTATTAGATGCAAAATGCATTGAGTGCAGCTCCCTTATCACACATGTTTATCTTAAAACCCAGCACGTCACTGGATCATAGAAAATAAATATGGAATAATTAAATGTTTGTGACCCTACCCACCGAAGAATCTGCTTTCCTTTGTATCCGGCTTTTTAAAGGGGAAATAATGTTTAGCAGCAGAGGACAATTCACTGGGCCTGATCAGCTTGACACAGTGACTTTTACAAGTATGGGACCTTCAGAGTAGCTGGGCTACTTTCTCATCTATAGCTTGGTTTCCTGAATAGATTTAATCTCCACAAATGTGATTTATTGTGAAGAACAGTCCAGGTTTGAAAGCCACTAATATATCCATAAATAAGAATTCAGTTCTGCCTATGCACACTGTATCTCTGGGACCCTCTGTGTGAACAAGTACATGAAGACCCCCGATTCATCTATGATGGGTTAACATGATGCAGAGGCATCAGGGCCAGCTTCTCTGAGCCCAGTCTATGCATCCAACTCTGCCTGCACACTCAGACTAGACAGATAGACACCTTTTATTTATTTTTTTAAGATTTATTTATTTGAAAGTCAGAGTTACACAGAGAGAGAAGGAGAGGCAGAGTGAGAGAGAGAGAGAGAGAGAGAGAGAGAGAGAGAATCTTCCATCCACTGGTTCGCTTCCCAGTTGGCTGCAACGGCTTGAGCTGCACCAATCCGAAGCCAGATTCTTCTGGGTCTCCCACACAGGTGCAGGGGTCCAAGGACTTGGGCCATCTTCTACTGCTTTCCCAGGCTACAGCAGAGAGCTGGATTGGAAGTGGAGCAGCCAGGATTTGAACTGTAACTCACATGGGATGCCGGCACTGCCGGCAGCTGTCCAACAGATAGACTCCTTTTAACAAATTGAATTGGCAATGCCATAATGAGTCTTTATTCTTCACAAAGTCATTATCTATGCTGAATTTTATTTTGTTCCCAGTTTCTTTTCAGTTTTTTTCCTCTTCATGAAAATAAACACTTTAAATACTTATTATTCATGTAATCTATGTAAACTAGGAGATGTTGTCATTCCCATTTCTGCTTATGAACAAAATAGACCTAAGAAAGATTAAGATGTGCTCCATTTTCAGTAAGTTGTAGAACCATTTATTTTGCTGTTTTATTGTTATTATTACAAATCTAATGCTTTTGACAATGCTACTTCCATATACATCATGTGCAAAAATGTAATTCATCCAAGAAAAAATTTAGGTTTAAAATGTTAACTAATATCCCAAAATATCTTTCTTTTAAAAGTATAATAGAAGCGTGATAAGAATTTTATAGGAGATAATTCCATGGTATTTGCTTCATATAATTATTATTTATTTTTATGTATATGACCTTGATCCTGGGTTTATTGGATATTTTTTAAGGCATGTTCCAAACTGACTTCAAGTCAATTTAAAATTTCCTAGGCTGTTTGATTTGTTTCTAGGCCATGGCTGATGTTTGCAGACACTCTGAATCTGGAATCATTGAAAGGTTTTATTAAGGAGTCCTTCCCAAGCTGTTCGTCAGTGAAAACAGCACAATGCATATGGATAATAGTCTGGGTAACAATATATCCCAGAAGACATAGGAAACTTGGTGCCACCCACACCCATTTCTTAGGGGACTGAATTTGTTGTACATGTTTTCTCTTAATGGACTTGTGGGTAAAAGTTGGCTACTAGAGGAATTAAAGAAACTGCTGGAACTAGAACAGTGGTTCAGAGCATACTAGTATTAATCAGCGAAAGGCAGAGGGAGCAGTGCTTTGGCACAGCTAGTTAAGGCAAAGCCACTGCTTTTGAATCTGGCAACCCACACTGGAGTGCTGGTTTGAGTTTTGGCTGCTATGTTGCCAGTCCAGCCTGCTGCTCATGCACTTGAGAACACAGTGAATGAATCCAAGTGTTGCCCGTGTGTGAGCCCCGCTCATGGCTCCTGGCTTCAGCCTGACTCAACCTTGGCTATTGTGGCCATATGGGAAGTGAGGCAGTGGATGGAAGATTCTCTCTCTCTCTCTCTCTCTCTCTCCCTTTCTTTCTGTCACTTAGTCTTTCAAATAAGTAAATCTGTCTTTGTGGGTGATCCCATGAGAGTGCCTGCCAAGCCCATGCAACTAGCCTGACTGGTGGCAGGCAGCCGGAACCCTAAGCACATCTCCCACAGCCCCGCCTTCTGCCAATCAGGTAAACTGCTCCCAGGTGTGGCTCAGGCCCACCTGGAAAGCTCCCATAGCCTAAGTGACCTTCAAGCTGATTGGAGAAGCATAGTGGCACCAATATCGGCTCTATCCTATAGAATTAGTGTTGCCCTGAATTAGCTATGCTCCTCCTGCCTGCCCTTTGCCCCCTCTGCCTGCCCTTTGAAAGGTGTGCTTGCCCTTGAATAAAGCAGACTTGTCCCAGGTGCTTCCTGTGGAAGAGCGCCATCCCCCCACCATGCTGACAGCATGTGGGCCTCGAGGGAGGAGCCCACATATCTTTTTAAAAAGACAAGCAGAAATCACAAAACATTGCAATTTTGATTTTTTTTAACCTTGCCTATTCCTTAGATATTTTGACTTTTTCTTGGGAGGAATATTACCTTCTTTCCTTAGCCTTGTTATTGTCTTTTATTTATAATTTTTTTCATTTCTTCTGTAAAATATTGCTAACATCATTGACCAGACTAAACAGTGTTAAGCTTCTCTTTTACTTGTAATATGTTCTTTACTATTACAAAAGATTAGATTTTTAATAGAATACTTGGAAAAGATATTTTTGGAAAAAACAATATGAGTTCTCCTCTCAAACTTTTTTATTCTCTCCAGAGTTACTTTAGCAGCGAGTAAAATAAATTTTAAAAATTAAATAAGAACTAAGCCAAACTAAGAAATTGAAATTTAAAAAATCTTTTCTGTGTTGCAAAAGGAAACAGAACCCTGGTTGTAAGTGGGTGCAGGTGGAGTTGGCTACAGTGGCAGAGCTTTAGAGCTGCAGGACTGGAAAGAGGCAAGGCACCAGGAGACGGACTCAGGCTGAAATTACAGCCCGGATGGTGGATCTGTGAGTTTCTTAGGGCTGTGTAACAAAGTACCACAAACTGTGTGGCATAAAGAAGAGCAATTGGTTGTTTCTTAGTTCTGGCATCTGCAAGTCTGAGATCAAAGAGCCAGCAGGGCTGTTCTAATTCTGAGGGTGCTAGGAGAGGGTCTGTTCCATGCTTCTCCCCTACTTGGCTGGTGATTTACAGGGGTCATCAGCATCTAGAATCTGCTCTCTCCCCTCTTCTTCACATGGTGTGCTCCCTGTGTGAGTTTCTCTTCCTGCGATGACCTTTTTTATTAGAACAATAGTCATATTGAATAAAGGGCTCAGTCTACTCCAGTGTGACCTTGTCTTAAGTAATTACATCTGTAATGAACCTATTTCAAAATAAGGTCACATTCTGAGGTGCTGGAGTTTAGGACTTCAGTGTATGAATCGGGGAGAAATTCAATTCAACCCCTAGTATCTGGGTGTCAGGGCCAGACACTGCAGGGAACCAGGGACCTGGACAGAATTTCCCTTGCTTTGAAGGACACCTTACTGAAGTTTCACTTTCTAATCTGCATCCCTCAGATAGGATGAAGGAGTCGGAATGGGGCCAAAGCTCCTGCTTGTTCAAAGGCTGTCTGTGTTAGCCCCATTTCCAGGAGAGGTGTCCCCTAACGCATACTTCTGGAGAGTCCAGATGCAACAGGAGAGAAGGGGAGAAATGAGTTCAGAGTGAAAGCAGGAAAGAGCAAAACTTTTTTTTTTTTTTTTTTTTTTTTGGACAACCAAAGTTGCCTACTAAATCTGTGAAGCACATAGAAAAAAATGACTGCTGAAAAATAAGATGCAAAATTCACAGTTAAAAGATGAGTTGAGTGCCACCAAGAAGCAAAAATTATACTAGTCATAAGTGACTTAAATACAGGTGGTCCCTGACTCATAATGCTTCAACTTAAGATTTTTCAAATGTAGGATGATGCAAAAATGATATGCATTCAGTCAAAACAGCACTTTGAATTTTGAATTGTGATATTTTCCTGGGCTAGCTATATGCCATATAATACTTTCTTGTGATGACTGGCTGTGATAGGCAGCTTCAACTCCCAATCAAGCACATGGGATAGTCTATACTTTCTTATTTAAAAAAGGCTTTTTGTGACAGGATTTTGCCCAACTGTAGGTTAATTTAAGTGTGCTGAGTACATTTAAGGTAGACTGGGCCCAGCGATAATGTTCAGTAGGTTAGCATTATTATTAAATGTGTTTTCATCTTACAATGTTTCCAATTATGATGGGTTTATCAGGATATAACCTATTGTAAGTCGAGTAGCAAATGGAAGTAGGTCAAGAAATTCAAAGTGGCAAGAAGAATACTAAAATAAAATAGTGAAATGAAAACTGGCAGATGTGCACCAAAAATAAGAGAGCATAAAATTAAATGAGTAGAAATTGTGGATATAGATATAGCTTAAGAAAGAATTAGTGAATGTTGAATTTTTCCTTGAGCATGTAATCAAATGATGTAAAAAGATTAAAAATACGACAGAATGGCTAGAAACATAGATGTTAATTTGGAAATATTTCAATGTGTATATATTAGGAGTCCCAGAAATAGAGGAGAAGAGGCAAAGACACAATATTTGAAGAGAGAACAGCTAAAATGTGTTTCTTCAGAATTAGAGAGAGATACATTTCAAATTAGAAGTGACCACTAGCTGTTGTAGAGATAATTATTAAATCCTTATCTCCCATAGTGAAACTTCAGATGAGAATAAAGAAAAAGTTCTGAAAGCAAGATAGAGAAGACAGAGCACCTAAAATGGAAGAAGATTTGTAATAGCAGAATATACTAAAAACCTGCAGTGGGCCAGCATTGTGGCGTGGTGGGTTAAGCTGTCGCCTGCAATGCTGGCATCTCATGTAAGCACCTGGGTTGAGTCCCAGCTGCTCCACTTCCAATATAGCTCCTGGCTAATGCAACTGGGAAATGCAGTGGATGATGATTTGAGTCCTTGGGCCCCTGTCACCCACATAGGAGACCTGGGTGGGGTTCCAGGCTCCTGGCTTTGGCTAACCTAGCCCAATCCCATGTGGTCATTTGGAGAATGAACAGACAGATGGACGATCTCATTCTATCTGTCTCCTCCTCATCTATCTGTAACTCTGACTTTCAAATGAATAAAATAAAATAAAAAGGATCCAGTTCTGTCTTTACAACAGTGAAGAAACCTCATTGTTTCTGGGTTCCATACCAGAGGTTCACAAAAAGCAAACTCTGAATTCCCTCCAGGGACAAGGGTTAAAATCTCATCCAGGAATTAAAGTATGTATTCATTTTATGTACATTCTGCTCACAGAAACAGAAGGTGATTTTTTTAAGACTGAAGCTTGAAAATTTCATTAAGGAAATTTAAACTTTGAGAAAATAGTAAATTAATAAATTCTTTACAAGTTTGGATAGGTCATTTCATCTTTAAAACAAGAGAATACTTTATCACATGAATACTATTTTAGTTTGCTGCCATTATTTATCTACTATGCAAATAATTTTTTTTTTTTGCTTTAGTTCCCCTTTCCCTGCATTGTACTGTGTTGTGAGAAATGACTCATTTCTGATTGGCCTGTGTAATAGGGCATCAGTTTTCTTGGGTATTAATTATTGTTTAAAGATTTTATATTCTGCAAGCTTAATGAACTTATCTTAATAACAAGGATTCTCTGTATTCCTTTTGTACTGTATACACCTTCATTGCCATCCCATATTGTATTAAGACTGCTGCACAACCCAGTGAGGGGGCATTATTTAGCTGCTAACAAGAAGCAGCTGTTTTCCATAGGAGATCAATCATTATTTTCCGTATTTCTTATTCAATAACCTTATGTTCAACATGTGTCGTGTCCTGCTGAGGGAATGTTCCAGGAGCCTGTCATGTAACAGAGCTGGACACAGCTTGAGTTTTGAAGCTGCGGACCTTCAACTGAAAAAAAGGAGTCCAACGTTTTCTTCTGTAATGATTCTGCGAGTATGATAATAATTGGTTTTACAGAGACAAGTAGAGGGTAGATGGGAAACTCCACTTGTTGGATGGAAAAATGTGTGTGTTAAGTGGGAATAGGGCAGACCCCAGGAGAATATTTAAGTTTACTCTGTCACTTCTGGCTCTTTTGTTGCTGCTGCTTCTGTTCTCCTCAGGAAAATACTTTCAACCTCAGCAACTTCTCATAGAGCCCCAGTGATCCCCACCTTATCAAAAGCAGAAAATGGGAAGGATATGATATTGCTGATTTAATTCCTCATATCACTGGAGGTAAACTCTTCCAGAGAATTTCATTTGATTTTTATCAGTTTGTCTTTGGCTAAAGGGATTTAAGACATTCTGAAATAGGACAGAGAGAGAGAGAGACAGACAGAGAGACAGAGACAGAAAATAAATATGAATGAATTTGTCAGGATCCTCCTGAGACCACTTTATAATAATGAAAATAATAGAAACAATTGTATAAGCTAACATTTATTAACTTCTAGCTATGTATTAGCTCTGTTATTGATTATTTTAATCCTCAAAACCAACTATTATGGAGCTGCATTTTTACAGACGATAAAAGTTTAATGAGCTCAAATGACCAGCAACAGCAGCATCACCTGGAAGTCTGTTAGAAATGTGAATTCTCAGGTCTCATCCCCGACACAAAGAACCTGAAGATCTTGATGCTGTGGCCCAGCATTCTGTTTTAACAAACCCTCCAGGTCAATTGTATGCCATACAGTTTGAGAACCACTGCACTTAGCCGTGCCTTAGCGTGCAACCTCTTGCAAGGAAGGGGGCTGAATCACATTTTTTTAATGTTTTTTTTTTATTTATTTTTTTAAATTTTTTTAACTTTTATTTAATGAATATAAATTTCCAAAGTACAGCTTATGGATTACAATGGCTTCCCCCCCATAACGTCCCTCCCACCCGCAACCCTCCCCTTTCCCACTCCCTCTCCCCTTCCACTGAATCACATTTGTTTCTGTGTTTTGGAATTTAAAAATGTGTCTGACATTTGAGAGGTGTTCAATAAATGCACACTACATAGTCACGGGTGATTCAATGTGAACCATCCCCACGTTGCTATACTGAGCATTCCCAGACCCATGGGCATCATTTATACAGTTATTAAAGTTGTTGAGTCTGGTCAACTGGCAAGAGGACTACAAGAACTATCAGCAGACCAGGGATCTGGTTCCCTATGCCTTTTTTCTTTTAATACTTATTTATTTATTTGATAGAGTTACAGAAAGAGAAAAGGGAAAGAGAAATCTTCCATCGGCAAGTTTACTCTCCAAGGGATTGTAACGAATCCAGGAGTCAGGCCTTCCACACGAGTGCAGGGGTCCAAGGACTTGGGCCATCTTCCGCTGCTTTCCCAGGCCCATTAGCAGGGAGTTGGATTGGAGGCAGAGCAGCTCGGAATGTAACCAGTACCCTTATGGGATGCCCGTGTTGCAGGTGGAGGCTGCTTTACCCGCTAGGCTGCAACACCAGCCCCTTCTGACATTTACCTGCCAGGTGCTAGAGAAAGAGTATTTAAACTCTCAGATCCTCTGTTTCTTTACCTGCAAAATGGAAGAAATATCCAACCTAACAAGAATCAAAAAACATAATCTACAGGTATTTCTACTGCAACATGAGTTCCTAAGAAACCTCCCAGCTCTACAAATAGTGCATTAAAAAAAGGGGGGGGGGGGCGGCACTGTGGCGTAGCAGGTAAAGCTTCCGCTCTTGGTGCTGGCATCCCAGATCCCGGCTGCTTCACTTCCAATCCATCTCTCTGCTATGGCCTGGGAGAACAGTAAAAGATGGCCCAAGTCCTTGGCCCCTGCATGCACATGGGAGACCGGGAAAAAGCTCCTGGCTCCTGGCTCCTGGCTTCAGATCAGCACAGCTCCGGCCATTGCAGCCATCTGGGGAGTGAACCAGCAGATGGAAGACCTTTCTCTCTCTCTCTCTCTCTCTCTCTCCCCCACCCCTAGCCTCTGCCTCTCTGTAACTCTGCCTTTCAAATAAATAAATAAATCTCTTTTTAAAAAATAAGAGCACAATGCTAAAAGCAAATGCACCTTTACTATTAAGGCTGTATCTAAAACAAATATATAAAAATACCACCACAATCTAAGACAAATGAAATCCCCAACTAAGAAATTTGGCATTATAGGACTTTGTCTTAAAGTTGAGCTGGGGTGGGGAATGAGGGGAGGGGAAAGATCAACTTGATAAAAGGGGAATAAGGAAAGATTGAAGCTTTTGGGTTTTGAAGACAGGTCAAAGTACACAAGTTTCAAGGATGTTTGTGCTTCCAAGAGTGAGAATTTGGAAGTTAAAAAAGTTGGAATGAAAGAGGGATTTTACATAGTTCTGAACACCTGCTGTGTTTAGTTGTATATAGAGTTCCTAGTACTTTGTGGGGCAAAGCAGTAAAAGCTGGAAAAAAAATTCAAATTGGAACCAATACATCAAACTAACCTAATTCTCTCTGCCAATATTTTTTCTGCTAATTCTAATTCCAGGAACACTTGCAATAAAATAGGCTGTATATGAAAGTGTTGCAAAGCATGATACAAAAGTAAGCTTATTTTATCCACATTGTTTTATCCAGGTTTATGAAGAAAGGAAAATATAACCAAAATCATTAGTGTAATCATGTTCTCTATGAATTTTTCATTAAATCTTCAACAGTATGCAAATGGTAGTGTGCTGAGTGACTTAAGGAATATTAGTCAAATGAACTCTTTGTGGTCTTGGAATTCTATTCTGAGTGATTGAGTTGTATCTTTGGATAAAGCAATCAGTTAATATCTTTCTAATTATAAAAACCTACTGTAATACCAAGACAACTTAGTATCTTCAGGAATTAGTCTTTTAGAACAACCAAGACTTCTAGAAGTATGTTTATGCACACAGTTGTTTTAATTTGGAAACCCTTTAACTTAAATTTATGGGAGATGGACTAGTAATTGCAACAGTAATACATTTCTTGTTGCCATAGCCCTGGAAGTCTGGAAGGTATGAAAGGGCTTCTCTCCTAGTTCTTCGTCTGGTCTGCTCTCTCCACCTCCTCCCCTAGATTTGGAGTCTGCTTACCTCATGGTGGTTGCCACCATGCCATGCCATGGTGGTTGAAAGGTTAAACAACTCCAAGGAAACTTTACTGACTACAGAGTGTGGAGAGAATTTAGGAATATATACAAAAAGGGGAATAACCGCTGGACAGCTGGGGAGTAGATGGGCATGTTGGTGGGTCTCATGAGAAAAGGATTGTGTTCCATGGCTGCAGAACACCCAGGGATGTGACAGCGTCACAAGGATGTGGCCTCCATCTACAAAGGCTCCCAGCCTTGGCCGAAAGGTCATCCCATTCCCACGCTTGCCAGACATGCTGCTCTGCAGAGGGAGTTTGGGAGTTCTGGGCGAAGAGCATGTGCCCTTTCTTAGGGCTGGTCCCATTCTGAAGACAAGGTGCCAGTTTCCCAACCAACCAAGTGGGATTTCCTGTCAGATGGAAATCAGCACAGATGGCATTTAGTTCAGCAGAAAAAGGAACCTGGCATTTTTACTTCCTGTGGTGTGGAATACATTGTTTATCTAGCACAAACACAAAACACTCCCTGCTGGCTTCTTAAGTAGTGTCTGTCTGTATTTCATTGAACTTTGCCTGTTTTAGAACTTTAGTTAAATGTATATATTATATTTATCCTTCTGAGACAATATCACATGGCACTCCTCTACTGAGGAGTACTGCATTTCCTTTCCATAGCTTTTCCACATCCTTATTCCTATTGTCACTTAGTACTACAGGTAAACAGCCACATCCCTGACTTCTGATCTGCTGCTCTTATTTAGCCATGGAGTTAATTTGGGGCAACAAAGTTCATTAGAAATATAAGTCACACATTGGAATATTTTGTAATTTTGAAAATGTATTTACAACATGAGAAAATGTTTATGATTTGCCAATCAGTGGGAGAAACAGAATATATATTTATGAGGTAATGTATGAATTCTTTACTAAAAATAAAGTAAAGCAGATTTAATTTGAGCCCCCAAACAGTAATGAGATGGACTTGCCACAAATCTAATTACTTGCTGGTGAGCTTGTGCTCAGTTGAAATATAGAATATGAGTTGCGTGAAATGGAGACTTGGATGCTTTTTTGCTGGAAGAGAGAGAGAGATTTCTGTAAAGATGCTTTAAAGGAAGAGACAAGAGAATGGGAGGATGACTCAGGATTCATGCACTACCTAAACAGTTGTATGGATAGAGACATAAGCAGAAATAGGTGTAGACTGAGATATAGAGTCTGGGAAAGAAATTCATAAAGATAGGGGCCGGCACTGTGGCACAGTGGGTTAAAGCCCTGACCTGAAGCACCAACATCCCATATGGGCTCTGGTTCATGATTAGGCTGCTCCTCTTCCAGTCCAGCTCTCTGCTATGGCCTGGGAGAGCAGTAGAAGATGGCCCAAGTCTATGGGCCCCTGCACCCACATGGGAGACCTGGAAGAAGCTCCTGGCTCCTGGCTTCAGATCAGCACAGCTCTGGCTATTGCGGCCATCTGGGGAGTGAACCATCGGATGGAAGATCTCTCTCTCTCTGTCTCTGCCTCTCTCTGTTACTCTGTCTTTCAAATAAATAAAATAAATCTTTAAAAAGAAATTCATAAAGATAGAAATATAGACACAGATCAGATATGTGAAAACTATAAATAAATAAACCAAGTAATAACGTAGATTGTCCCCATAGTGACTTCATGGTGTATTTAATTTCTTTTAAAGAATTACTTTCAGTAGTGTCCACTTGTCAATATAGTGCCAGTTCTATAATTATATCAATAATGTAAATAATGTAATAACGCTCTTGCACAAAGTGAGCTTGGCAAAGCACAGAGTAAGGAACTGTTTGTTTAGCCTGAGAAAATTGTGTGAGCTCTGTATCTTAAAATTCCAGTTTCTAGCTAGCTATCTAGAGAGGAAGGGAGTACTGTGCCACTTTTAATGGGTGTTAATGTTGATATTAAGAGCATAGTGTTAAATGAATGTCTGGTTTCTTATGTACTGTACTAGGTTATCCATACTTTTTTTTTTTTTTAAAGTTGTATGTCCCTAGGGCTGCTTAAGGGTACCAGATGAGTAATGTCTTCCAGACAATAATTTCTCATGAGTAATTTCTTTATATTTCACCTTGGAATCCACCCTGGTATCCCCATCTTCTCTGCTTCTCTATTCTGTCATTGAGCTCATTGATTAACATGTTTAAAAAGAACAGATTTTAGAATGAGTAAGAATCACTAACAACATCAGAAAGAGAATCTTGGTGAGCTAGATCCCCGCAAGAATTCCTCAGCTATGTCAGACTTTGCCTTTCATTTCATGGGGAGGAAGGGATGAGGGAGGTGGAAAGTAAGTTAACCCTTTCTGCTGCTCATTAGTGTTTCACACCATGAGTACATGACAAGATCCATTATCACTACTCTAGGGAGGTTTTCAGCATTTTTAATAAAGTATTCTAAGAGGTTTGGGCAAGATGCTAATAAGCCAGCTAAACTGTATTCACTGCACTTAAGACTCATTTGCTTTTTCCTTTCTATGTTTAGAAATTTTTAAGTATCATTTGATAGGTTGCTCCTTTTCTCCCCCATATTAATTGGGAAAGAAAAATATGTTTAAGATCTTGAACTTTGTGAGTTTAGTGTGAAAACATAAATAGTGGCTTTTTGATATTCAAGTTATTCTTGATTGAAAGAAAAGCTTTCAAAAATTGATAATAGAGAGATTCAGCATATTGCTTTTGAGATGACATTTTGAAAATGTGAGATTTAAATTGGAGAGATGTACATGAAATTACTGTGAAAATATTCATGAGAATATTAGACATACATTTTGATGTAAGAATATTTAAAAGTAATCTAATGTATTTTTCTCAGCTCAAAATACAGTTCTGAGTAATTAAATTTACAAAACTCTATTAGATTTTTTAATAAAGAAAGAAAATGGCACCAAAATTTGAAACTCACTCTCAAATAATGTATCTTTAAAGTAAATCTTAGGGGGCCAGCATTGTGGCAAATAGGTAAATCCACTGCCTGCAGCACTGGCATCCCATATAGGCACAGGTTTGAGTCCCAGCTGCACCACTTTCAGTGGGGCTCCCTGCTAATGGCCTGGGAAAAGCAGTGGAAGGTGGCTCAAATTCTTGAGCTCCTGCCATCCACATGGAGACCGGGATGAAGCTCCTAGTTTTAGCTTTGCCTAGCCCAGCTATTGTGGTCACTTAGGGAGTGGACCAGGAAATGGAAGGTCTCTCTATCTAGCTCTCTCTCTCTCTCTGTCACTCTGCCTTTCAAGTAAAGAAATAGGGAAACAAACTTTTCTTTTTTAAAATCTTTAGTTAAAAGTGCATACTTTAAAAATATGTTGGATTTCTTCCTCTAGCAAAGACACATCACAGGCAAGTTTCAATAAACTACATTGTGTTAGTCAATGCTGGGAGCTGATTATTCATATTTTCTATCTGCCATATAATCACTCACAGGAATACTATTAATAAATATCTGTTGATTATTGATTCAGTCTACCATAACTCTATCTGCCATTGTTATTTTTTTTTTTTAATTTCAAAAGCTCTGCCTGTTAAAAACAGTCCTTTCTAGATGTGGTTCTATGGTTTTCTTGATTAAGAAATCTGCTACTTTTTGGGTGTGGTTTATCTTCTTAGCTTTCTTTCATTGTATTTTAACTTTTATTTTTATTAATATAAAAAGGACAGATTTCCTGTATTTCATAGATACAATTATAAGAAGATAACTATACCTCCCTCCTTCAATCCCCCTCCTCCCTTTCTTTTTTGTCCTTTAATTTTTACAATAACATAATTTCTCTCTTTTTTTTTTTTGACTGGCAGAGTGGACAGTGAGAGAGAGAGAGACAGAAAAAGGTCTTCCTTTGCCGTTGGTTCACCCTCCAATGGCCGCCGCGGCCGGCGCGCTGCGGCCAGCGCACCGCGCTGATCTGATGGCAGGAGCCAGGTACTTCTCCTGGTCTCCCATGGGGTGCAGGGCCCAAGGACTTGGGCCATCCTCCACTGCACTCCCTGGCCACAGCAGAGAGCTGGTCTGGAAGAGGGGCAACCGGGACAGAATCCGGCACCCCGACCGGGACTAGAACCCGGTGTGCCGGCGCGGCAAGGCGGAGGATTAGCCTAGTGAGCCGCGGCGCTGGCCTATAATTTCCATTTACTTTATAATCACAGGCTTAATGCACCACTAACCATAATGTTCAACAAGTAAAAATAGAGGGGCCACTATTCCACAAGAATATAGACAAGGGCTATAAACAGTAATCAAATTAGAAGATGTCAATATCATTTTTATTTATTTTGTGGCATTCTGTATTAACTTCCACATAGCAGAAAAACATAAGGTATTTGTCTTTTGGGGACTGGCTTATTCATTATTGCATTATGGTCTTACTATGGTCTCCAATTGCATCCATTTTGTTGCAAAAGACAGGATTTTATTATTTATTACGACTGAGTGATATTTCATTGTGTATGTATACCACATTTTTTATCTAGTCATCAGTTGATGGAAATCTGTATTTTTGTTAAAGATTTATTTGTTTATTTGAAAGGCAGAGTTACACAGAGAGAGGAGAGGCAGATTGAGAGAGAGAGAGAGAGAAAGAGAGAGAGAGAGAGAGGTCTTCCATCTGCTAGTTCACTTCCCAGTTGGCTGCCACGGCCAGAGCTGCACAGATCCAGAGCCAGGAGCCAGGAGCTTCTTCCGGGTCTCCCATGCAGGTGCAGGGTCCCAAGGATTTGAGCAATCTTATGCTGCTTTCCCAGGCCATAGCAGAGAGCTAGATCAGAAGTGGAACAGCGGGGTCTTGAACTGGTGTCCATATGGGATGCTGGCGCTTCAGGCTAGGGCGTTAACCCACTGTGCCACAGCGCAGGCCCCTAGACATCTGTAATGATATCTTAACTATTGTGAATTCAGCTGCTATAAACATGGGGTGCAAGCAACTCTTTCATATGCTGATTTCATTTCCTTTGGGTAAATTCCCAGGAGTGGGATGGCTGGATCATATGGTAGAGACTAGGTCATATGGTAGAGACTCTGTATTCCTGAATGCAGGCTCTTACCTTAATATCTTTCCCACTTATTTTTAAAATATAAATAAGTTGGCTTATATTCAGTAAAATCCAGTGTCTACTATACTTTTCCCTCTCTGTATTATATACATTTTTTGCTTACACTTCCTGAAAACCTCAGAGAGGGAATTTGATAATTTCCCTCAATAGACTCCTTAAAATTAATAATAAAATGTTGTTTCGTAGAAGTTTGCTCCATGTTAATAACTGCATGTTCCCAGAAATATAGAAGCCAAATGTTGCCCTTTTACTATATATTTTGTTTTCTTTTGAGTTATTGTGTTTCAATATTGATTTATCATCTGAGTTTCAAATAAACTGTCATGGGATGGGTTCTCAGGAAGCAGACCCTAAGAGAAAGATTAATGAGCAAGTGTTTTATTGAAGATGCCCTTAAGATCAGCAATGGTAGACAGAAAGGGAGGGCAACAGAAACTCCATCTCATCTCCTGGGCATCCCTGAAGCTCAGGTGGTCTTCAGAATTGTCCACACTTTAGAGCTTATGCTCCACATGAAGCAGTCATTGGAGTTGGGCCCTTCCAGGAGGGGACATGCTATTGGATAAAGAGTGCATGTTTAAAAGGAACAATTCTGCAGGAGGGGTGATGGCAGAAGACCCTAGCCCAGCAGCACTCCTGGCTCCTGAATTATAAACCCTTCATTAATATATGTATTTTATTTGTAATTGACAATATAATGATTATACATATTTGTTGGGTACAGTGTGATATTTCAATGCATGTCTACAGTATGCAATGATGATCAGATTAATTAGCATAGCCATCACCTCAAACATTGATCATTTCTTTGTGTGGGGAATCTTCAGAATCCTCTCTGTTAGCTCTTTTGGGATATACAGTTAAATTGAGTTCAATCAGTTACCCTCCTGTGTTGTGGATCATGAGAGGTTATGAGCCCTTCATTCTTGAAGGGGGCTCTGGGTGGCAGATCCAGTGGCATCCTCTGGCCTAGTCTAACGCAAGTAGAGTTGGCCACATTGACTGAATCTAAATCCAGCCACTAGAGCGGAGGCACACTCAAAGCTCTGGCACACAGAATCATGGAGCAGATGCTACTTTCTTTGCGTACCTCTTTGCTTCCCTGACATTTCCATTTTCTTTGCATATTTAGAAGACCAGCGAGTGATGTGCCTTTGTTTTCTGGCATTTTGTGTATTACAAATCAACATGAAGATTGCAGAGAGATGTAACTGACAGTGGGCTTCTTATATTACTGTCTATGTGTATGTATGAAACTATTATGGTGGATCTCAATATAGTTTCTCTGGTGACCTTTTTTCATTTGAATGGACACTTTTAATTAGAGCTTGCAAAATTTCTAAATGTGCCATATGGTTTGCATAAAAGATTTAGAATAGAAGGAAGGATAATTATTGTCTGTGGAATAGCTAAAAGAATGTTCCTCCAGCCAACTATCAAATGTGATTCATATGTAAAAGAAAAACTGAAGCAACATAATCAGTTCTGAATTACATGTAATTCTTTCTGGACTTTTTATTTTTCTATAGAATTTGTGCGTAAAACCTTAATGAAAACATTAAAGAATTGACCCTCCCAACCCCCACCCCCATGCAAAAGAAACTTACATGTTGTTATAGTGATCAGATGTGATTCACCCTATCATGTGTTTGTAGCAGTTACTTGGGAATGCAGTAAAATTTGAACTAAAATCATTCATTGTCTGATTACATCAACATTTGGAAAAACCTTTCTGTACGGGGAATATTGACACTTTTTCCTGAAGTTCAAATTTTGACATGTGAGCAGTAGACCTTACTTTTAGTCCTTCGTAAGCTACTGAGGGAGGTTTTTAAAAAAATATCCAAGAAAGACATAGTTGTAGCTTTGTTATTGTACTTAGAACCTGTAATATGAGTATATTCACTGTTTGATGAGGGGAGATTACATTGGTTATTTCAGATCTCCAATTTTAGACACACAGTACATGTCATTTAAAACATTGAAGTGATTCATCCTTTTGGTAATATGTATAAATAAAATGAGAAAGTGTAATTCTTTCTTAAGTAATCTTTTCTACCTTACTGTTACTTAGGCTTAGTCACTGGAATGAGTTTTTTGTGCATCCTTAGTGATCTCTTTCTAAGCACTTACAAAATTCAAATGTGTATGCATATATAAAAATATATCTGTATAAATTCTAAACATTTAAATATATATGCATAATGCTAATTAGGGAGAGAGAGATACCTAACTTAGAGAGATACCATCCCCTCCCTCAATGTAACATTAATAATAAACATGTTTTTGTTCTGACACATTTAAATAGAACTTACATTAAAAAATGTTGCATAGTATTCCATAGGGTGAATTTACCATTTTTACTTGGCCATGCTAAAGCATGTAAATAAGTGCTCTTTGAAGATATATTTATTAGTTAATTTGTTTTATTAAATAGGTGGGTAATGTAGTATTTTATTTATTCCCTTCTGAGATCAGAGTGATATCTTTCATCTCCATGTGTATTTGATGCTTTAATTGTGCAAGCATTTCAAGATTGCCTACTTACTTAAATATGTTAAGAATAGAATGTTAATTATAAAATAAATATTCTATTACATTTTTTGAAAATACTTTTATATAATTCTCCTCGATATGTCCATTTACCATGCGGCAGCCTCTTCTGTGCTTTTTCCTCTCCTGAGAATGTAGGTTCCTGTACAACAGTATATAATACATAACAGCAAATGCCAGGTACTTCATAAATAAGTGCAATCCTAGAAATTAAAGTTTGCCTCTAAATACAGTTTCTATTTGGGTTAAACTTCCCATTTTTGAAACATGCATTATAAAAACCTGACCTACTGCAGCACATTCTTCCAATTTCTAATCAATGTCCATTCAACCAGAGCAATAACTGCTTCACAAGCTAAATTAGAGTGCCTTCTTATAGCTGATAATTTTTGGTACAGCCTCTTGAGCATCAAGTGAGAATTTCAAGAGAATCCGTCCCTAGACAAATTCAGCGTTATCTGCCTGAATCCAGACAGCTTTTGCTTCCCTTTGAATGTTACTAGCCTGTACTTTTCCATCTCTTTCATTTGTGCTGCCTTTGTGAATCCACAAAATCAGGTTCAGAACAGTAGTGGAAGAAAGAACATAGGGGCTGGGTACATGTTTTCTTTACTGAAGCACTTCAGCTCCTACAAATTTCTTTTCCTTGTTCAATTCTCACTGAGAACCTCATCTATGTCCTGTTTGCCCGCAGTCAGAAACTCCTAAATGATAAATCCGGAAATGTATTTTCCTTACACTGTCACATCAGGTGTTAACAGCTTTTTCTCCTTTGAGTCAGATCCACTGTCCAAAATGTAAGACTGAAATCTAGGTCCGTTCTGTAACATTTGTTGGAGTATTTCCAACATTAGCCAAGTATATTCCTGGCAGTACTGATTATTTCGGTTTGGAGGTTTGTGGTCTCTTTTATGTTAAGTGAATTATCTTGTTTCCAAGTGAGTGCTTTTGTTTATATTTATACATATTGCCATTTATTTTGAAATAAAACATCTCTCTTCAGTAACCACTGTGTTAAACATATTATACTAAGTGCTAGGGGTCATTTGCCTTTAGATCATATAAAAATGATTGTACACAGCATAGTATGAAGGAGAAAAGAATGTGAGATTTATCGTCAGAAAACCGTGACTTTGAATCTTACTCCTCTAGTTTACTTACCTAGACCATATTACTTAGATGATCTCAGCTTCAGTTTCCGTGTGTTTCTCAAATGAGGGTAATATACTTTTCACTAACTTCGCCAGAAGTCAGTGAATGCCAAATCACTTTATGACTGATAAAGGTAAATGATAGCTTTCAAAAATTAATTAATCCTTGCTTCTTGACCTTAATGAATTTATGTTCAATGGAGAATAAAAAGTATTTACAAGGGCCAGCATTGCAGCACAGTGAGTAAAGCCACCTCTGCAAAGTTGGTTCTGGTTCGAGTGCTGGCTGCTTCACTTCCCATCCAACTTCCTGTTAATGGCCTGGGGAAAGCAGTGGAAGATGGCCCAGGTGATTTGTCCCTGACACCCATGTGGGAGACCTGGATGAAGCTTCTGGCTCCTGGCTTTGGTTTGGCCCAGTGTTGGCCATTGAGGCCATCTGGGAAGTGAACCAGCAGATAGAAGATTTCACTTTCTGTCTCTCCCTCTCTCTCTGTAACTCTGAATTTCAGATACATAAATAAATCCTTTTCTAAAAAGTGTTTTATAAATAACTATAAGGCAAGGTAGACTGTTCATAATAGAAAAGAATAAAGAAAATGCTATGGGGGCATTTCCAGGGAATTGAATCGTTTCCAGTTGAGGAGATCTTTCTGAAAAAAAAAAAAAAAAAAGGAATTTCAGCTGGGACCTACATTTTAATATGTGAGATTGTAAAGATCACTCCAAGTGCAGAGTTTTGAATGAGCCAGTGCCTCAAGTTAGCAGATGCCCCTGCAATGACTGAGGCACTCTAGTTAGAGCCTTGTGTACATAAAGCAGTTAGATGTAAATCTGGGAAGGTCACAGAGCTCAGGAAGAGGTGTTTTGGATGTGAGGAGGTCACTGTCCAGCCACTAGGAAACAGGGACATGAGCCTTCATGGTAAGTTTGGAATTTTTTCAGTATATTAATAATTTTCATCAAATAATCAATAGTTCATGAAACACTCTGACATATGAGAAAATATTCTGATAGAATAGCAGAGGTAAACTCAGATCAGCATGCTGGTCAGGATGCCACAGAAGTGGGTGGCAAGGCAGCAGAGATAGTAATCCTTAGGCTCCTGGCTTTTGGAGTTGGGGGAGTGGCAGAAGGGAGGAAGGGAGTATGAAAAATGAGAGGCAGGAAAGGGACAAAGGAAAGGAGGAAGATTTAAACTGAGGGGACTAACTAAAGGGAGGAAGCCTGCAGGATGGCTGTTGAATCAGATGGAGGGCATATTGTAGGGAATTTGCTTTAGAACTGTAGGAAGGAGAAAAGGGAAGTTTGGGGAGTTCTCATAAGGTAGCTCCAGGTCCACCATAAGAGAGAAGGAAAGTAGCCCGTGGAAAGCAATAGGGGAGTGTAGGTGAACTACATTTGCAGGGCCCAGTGCAAAATGAAAAACATGTTAAAGGTACGAAAATGTAAAACATTTATTTCATTCTTTCTCATTCTCTTTCTTCTTTTGTTATAATTTTACTTTTCTTTCCACTTCTCTCTTTTCTTTTGTAAGTTTATTTATTTGAAGGGCAGAATGACAAAGGAGTGGGGATGGGAGGAGGATTGAGAGGAGAGGAGTAGAAAGGAGAGAGAGTAGAGGAGAACTTCCATCTGCTGGTTCACTCTGCAAATGTCTGCAACAGCCGGGGCTGGGCCAGGCCAAAGCCAGGATCCAGGAATTCCATCTAGATTTCCCCTATGGGTGGCAGGGACCCACATACTTCAACCATCATCTTCTGCTTCCCAGATGCATTAATAGGAAGCTTGACTGGAAGCAGAATCTATCCTAGGCACTCAATATGGGGTGCAGGTGTCCTGAACTGTGGCTTAATCTGCTATGCCACAATGCCTGCCCCCTCTTTCTCTCTTCTTGTCATGGTGCTTTTTTGTTTGGTTTTGTACTCCTGGGGCATAAGCATGCCTGGGTTGGCATGGGGATATATGAGGTATATATATGGTGGTACTAATGCTCTCAGATGTCCAGGAGCCCTGCCCTGCCACGCAACCCAGGAGTGTACATACCTACACTTGGAGTAAGAATTTTAATTCCCATGTCCTACTACTTCATGCTTCTACCACAAATGGATGGATGGACCTCAATAGATTGCAGCCTCTTATCTGGGGCCCCCACAATGGGGTGAGTGGGAGGCTCACCCTGGTAAGTCACCCTTCAAATGCACTGTGGAGTTGGGTACTGCCTTAATTTGATAAGATACCATGAAGAATGGTCTACACTCTGACATGTTCCCAGCTATGGCCAGGGCCCCACAGAGTAAGGGAAGCAAACAGTAGAGGTTATGGGATGGCAGTGGAGAAGGATTGTTTGGGAACCCTGAAGAGAAGGAGCTGGTAGGACACAGAACTCTGTATGAATGAGCTAAGGTTCCAAATCCCTGGTGTTTGCACCATCAATGGGCTTACTTATAAAATACAAGGTCCAAGATCAAATTATTAGATCTTTTAAGATGGTGAGCATGGGGCATTAAACCTGAAATTCCAGAGTTCTTTGCATTTGCACTGGTGACTTGTTCATGAAGTGAACATTAAGTGTGTGTGCGTGTGTGAGAGAGAGATCTGTAGGCATAGAAAGCATAGATTAGTCAGTGCAGAATTCAGAAGCCAACATGAGCTGAGTAATCTGCAATAGCTCCTTCATAAATGCTGTACCTGGTTAATGTCTGGGGGTCAAGGCAGAGTAAATGGATGACAGAACCACACAATGATTTCTGGGCCCTAGACACTTTTGCCTTGTGAGGTCTTTTATCCATAACAGAAAAATTAAAATATGTATTTTGTTATTGTATTGTAGAAAGGCAATGCATTCATTATATTAAAATATTTTCAGGCCGGTGCCACAGCTCACTAGGCTAATCCTCTGCCTGTGACGCCAGCACCCCGGGTTCTAGTCCCAGTGGGGCGCCGGATTCTGTCCCAGTTGCTCCTCTTCCAATCCAGCTCTCTGCTGTGGCCCGAGAGTGCGTGGAGGATGGCCCAAGTGCTTGGGCCCTGCACCCGCATGGGAGACTAGGAGAAGCACCTGGCTCCTGGCTTCAGATCAGTGTAGTGTGCCGGCTGCAGCGGTCATTGAGGGGTGAACCAATGGAAAAGGAAGACCTTTCTCTCTGTCTCTCTCTCTCACTGTCCACTCTGCCTATCAAAAAATATTTTCTTCAACTTAAAAGTTTATTTTTTCCTTCTGATTTTAAGACACTAAAGCATGTATGTGGGCCTCTGAACGTGTGTGTCCTAAGTACAGTGGCCAGTGAATAATTTGGCCCTGGTGAGGGGTGTATCATTCAGAACTTGCACAGGATCAGGGGAAAGGAATCTGGAGATACAGTAGAGACAACATGATACCTTGGCTGGGTGGAGGGGCTGAGAAGTGTTGAGGGAATGACAAACTGTGAGAGGAGAGTCTGTAGCCTTAGTAAAAGGGTAGGAATCAGGAGTAGTGTCAAAAAGCAATGGGAGCTTACGGTCAGATTGGAAAATTTCTAGTTTTACTGTGTTAAAACTTCCAAAAATTGAAAAGAAAAGATTCATTGCTTTGGACTAGAAATAAAGCACTGTTGTAGGTCACATGTTTTATTTTTGTTTAATTTTATCTATATAAATTTTTATATATAAATTTTACATATATATGTATATAGTCAGCTCTCTAATTCTGAAGATTCTGCATATGTAGATTCAAGCAATCACAGAATGAATGTATTCACAAAAATGCACTGAATATGTACAGATGTTTTTCTTGTCATTATTCTCTAAAAATAATATCATATAACAACTATTTACATAGTGTTTATATTGCATTAGGTATTATAAGTAATCTAGAAGGCCGGCGCCGCGGCTCACTAGGCTAATCCTCCACCTTGCGGCGCCGGCACAACAGGTTCTAGTCCCGGTCGGGGCGCCGGATTCTGTCCCGGTTGCCCCTCTTCCAGGCCAGCTCTCTGCTGTGGCCAGGGAGTGCAGTGGAGGATGGCCCAAGTACTTGGGTCCTGCACCCCATGGGAGACCAGGATAAGTATCTGGCTCCTGCCATCGGATCAGCGTGGTGCACCGGCCGCAGCGCACCAGCCGCGGCAGCCATTGGAGGGTGAACCAACGGCAAAAAAAGGAAGACCTTTCTCTCTGTCTCTCTCTCTCACTGTCCACTCTGCCTGTCAAAAAAAAAAAAAAAAAAAGTAATCTAGAGATAGATGACTTAATGTATACAGGATACTTTGCATAAGTTTTATGTAATTTCCAACCCATTTTATATAAGAAACCTGAGCATCCTTGGATTTTGGGAACCTTGGAGACTTCTGGAACAATCCCTCACTGAGGGACAACTGTATCAAATATTAAGTCATCAGTAAATAATTCACTAAAAAGATAAAACCTAGCGGAAACATTTTTCAACAATTCTTCTGAGAGGGAAATATTGCTAAGTTATATTCTCACAGTGCCAGTTTATTTGACTAAGACTAGCAAAAGAAATAAGAGAAAGGAATACTATTTTGTTCCATTTGGTACTTTTAAGTATAATCAGTGTACCAATTTTTGTGAACAGTAACTTTAGGGTTTTGAGATCAGCACATTTGTACTTAATTTACAAGTGCTAATGCTTCTGAGATAATTTGAAGCAATGTAGAGTCAGATTATATATGAGCTATGTTATAATAATAGAAGTCACACTTAACTACAGGTTAAGTGACTACATTAAAAGGGAATACAATTATTTTAATGGATTTCTAATTAAATGCTTAAATCCAGGATAGTCTAGAGGTGCATTTTAAATTAAACTGATCTGTCTTGAAGGTTTGGTTGAAAACTGTTGGGGGAAAAAAACACTAAAAAAAGATTCTGTTTTTGGTTTTGGTAGCCATCAGATGAGGAAAGATGAAGAGAAAAAACAGGACAATGTAATTTAATAACAGATAAAAAACATAAACATGCACTTCACCAATAAAGAAGCATAGCTGGTTAACAAGCATAACACATTTATTATCAGCAATAATAAACTACGAATTAAAGGAAAGCACTGATTGTACTAAAGAAATTAGCAAAATGTTACATTATTTGTACTGTCTTGTTTATTTTTTATGGTTTGAAATAACTCTTTCTCTCTGATGGAAAAATACATCGTTATTGATTTTTCACCTTCCAAGTGTTTTGCAATGTGATTATGTTTCACAAGAGAAACAGCAGCGGCAAGAGGGATAGGAAAACACGTACAGATAAAATAGTGAGCTCCCTCCAGTTGCAAGGGTTTAATCAGAGTCTGAATAGTCATTTGTTGAAAATGTTGAAGGGGGCCGGTGCTGTGGTGTAGCAGGTAAAGTCGCCGCCTGCAGTCCCCACTTCCTATATGGGCGCTGGTCGAAATTCTGGCTGCTCCACTTCTGATCCAGCTCTCTGCTATGGCCTGGGAAAGCAATAGAGGATGGTCCAAATCTTTGGGCCCCTGCACTCTCATGGGAGATCCGGAGGAAGCTCTTGGCTCCTGGCTTCGGATTGGCCCAGCTCTGGCCATTGCAGCCATTTGGGAAGTGAACCAGTGGATGGAAGATTGTTATTCTCTTTCTGCCTCTGCTTCTCTGTAACTGTACCTTTCAAATAATAAATAACTATTTTAAAATGTTGAAGAAGAGGCTGCTATAGTGTGTGAGTAGTTTAACTTTGAAAATATTTTTCAAATTCTATGACTGGATAAGTCAATAATTCTTAGCATATTAATAAAAACTCTTACTAGAGGAGAAAAAGAAATGACACAGATGTCTCATACAATTTATCTTCACAAGAATATAAAACAAACTCAACTTTCATAGTAAAAATAGTGATTTCATGCATCATTTTTTATTTTGTCATTAAATCTTAGACTTCCTCTAATACATTGAGTAAAGAAATAAATTACTAAATACTTATTTAATGAAATAGCATTTTTTAATTATTTAAGAACATTTTATATATATATGTATATTAATCTTAAAATGTTTACTAAATGGAGACTTCAGAACCTTAAGACTTGTTTTATCAGAATATGTGGATAATGAGTCTCAGAAATCACTTTAGTTAAGTTTCCCGTGTCATTCCTACACACAGAATTTTTGTCTTTTTTATATTTATTTATTTTTAATTTGTATGTCTCATAAAAACAACATTATGTACATAGTAATTCTTCCCACCATGCCTGCCCTCCCACCTATTTTTCCCCCTCTTCTTACTCTTTTTTTGAAAAAAAGAACAAGTGGAGTAAAAAAAAAATACTGAGAAGTGTTCCTCAACTGTCTATACAGGGCTGTTCTATGTTAGTGTTCCTTCCTTTTAGAAACTTAATTGTCTTTAAAGAAGAACTCAAGGATGGTACATCTTTTGTGAGCTCTTATATATAACTGTTACTTATGAGACATAATAATATCCTTCTTTTAATATACTAAAAGGAAGTGATTCTTGAGAACAAGTTTTACTATTAAGTTTCACAGTACAACTATTTGGGGACAGGGGTTCTGAATGGGAAGTTAGTGCACAGTGACTCCTGTTTATTTAACAAATAACAGTCGTGTGTATGACATCAGTAATCGCCCAAGGCTCTAGATACGATCTGTCATGGCTGTGGAAGCCTTTTGGATCCACTAGCTCAACGGAGCCATAAGCAAAGTGGAGGTTCTCTCCTCTCTTCATAGAAAAGTACATACTTCTTTGGGGGCCTCTTCTTTCCTCTGTGGTCTCACCCATGGGGTTCTTTGTGTAGGATGTCTTTTGCCAGAGTATCTTGGCTTTCCATGCCTGACATGTTCCTCCTGGGCTTTCCAGCCAGACTAGAGTGCCCTAAGGGCTGATTCTGAGATCAGAGAGCTACCTAAAACAGTTGTCCTTCCATGAGTCTGCTCTATGGACTGCTTCCCATGTTGGAGCCTTCTCTCCCTTTTAATTCTGTTTATTATTGTTACCATGCATTTAGTCCTATTTATATGATCACTTGTTCACTTGATCCTATCAATGTGGTCACTTTAGTACTTAATTTTATCTGTTTGGTCTTTATAACACTTAAGCTACTATTTTTATAAGCCAGCTTAAGGGTTTTGGGGTCCTATGGAATTTTATTTGGCTATGCCCATAGAATTAAGTCTGTAGGAGAGTATATAGGACCATTTGCTTTACAGTTATACCCTTCATACTCTTCAAAATTATAGCTTTAGGGTCTTGACAATTCTTCCTACTGTGCCTGCCCTCCCACCCACTTTCCTACCCCCTTCCTTGTCCCTTTCTTATTCTCACTCTTATTCTTGACTAAGGTCTATTTTCAATTAGCTTTAAACAAATATGATTAACTCTATGTTAAGCATAGTGTTCCATGATTCACCTGAAGGAGAAAAAGGTAAGGAAAATACTCTAGAGGAAAAGAAAGGAGAAGATAACCAAAAATATAGAATAAAAAGCTGTTCCTCATTAGTCAAGAGAAGGGGTGTTCAGAATCAATGCTTCTTGGGCTAGCGCTGTGGTGTAACGGGTAAAGCTGGTGCCTCTGGTGCCGGTATCCCATATGGGCACCAGTTCGAGACCCGGCTACTCCACTTCTGATCCAGCTCTCTGCTATGTCCTGGGAAAGCAGTGGAACATGGCCAAAGTCCACATGCACCCATATGGGAGATCCGGAGGAAGTTCCTGGTTCCTGGCTTCGGATCAGCCCAGCTCTGGCAATTGTGGCCATCTGGAGAGTGAACCAGCAGATGCAAGACCTCTCTCTCTCTCCCTCCCTCCCTCCATCCCTCCCTCTCTCTGCCTCTCTTCTCACTGTAACTGTGACTTTCAAGTAAAATAAATAAATCTTTTAAAAAAAGAATTGTTGCTTCTCATAATGTCAATTTCATTTCTACATGTTGGCTTTTAGGTCCTCTATTAATTATCGCCTGTCAGAGAGAGCATATAGAATTTGGGATTGGCTTATTTTGCTAAGTATGATGTTTCCCATTTTCAGTCATTTTCGTTGCAAATGCCTGGACATTGTTATTTTTGTTGTTGTTGTTTTGTTTGTTTTATTGCTGTGGACTATTCCATGGTGTACATTTTTATCTAGTCTTCAGTTGACGGGCATTTGAGTTGATTCCATGTCTTTGCTATTGTGAATTGAGCTGCCATAAACATGGAGGTACAGATAGTTTTTTCATATGCTGATTTCATTTACCTTGGGTAGATTCCCAGGAATGAGATTGCTGGGTCATATGGTAGGTCTATGTTCAGATCCTTGAGGTATCTCCATACTATCTTCCATAGTGGCTTTATCAGTTTACAGTCTCACCAAAAGTGGATTAAGGTACCTTTTTCCCCACATTCTTGCCAGCATTTTTTGTTTGTTGATTTCTGTATGAAAGCCATTCTAACTTGGATGAGGTGATACCTCATTGTGATTTTGATCTGTATTTCTCTGACAACTAGTGATCCTGAGCATTTTTCATGTGTCTGTTGGCCATTTGGGTTTCCTCTTTTGAAAAATGTCTGATTAAGTCCTTTGACATTTCTTAAGTGGATTGTTTGTATTTTATGTTGTTGAGTTGCTGGATTTCTTTATATATTCTGGTTATTAATAATTTATCAGTTGTATAGTTTGCAAATATTTTTCCCATTCTGTTGGTTGTCTCTTTGATTGTTTCTTTTACAGTGTAGAAGCTTTTCAATTTTATGTAATCCCTTTCATCTATTTTGGCTTTGATTGCCTGTGCCTCTGTGGCCTTTTTCAGGAATTTTTTGTCTACACCAATGTCTTATAGGGTTTCCCAATGTTCTCTAATAATTTGATGATGGTGGGTAGTAGATTTAGCTCTTTAGTCTATTTTGAGTGGATATTGGTGAAAGATGTCAGGTAAAGATTTTGCTTCATGCTTCTGCATGTGGGAACCCAATTTTCTGAGCACGATTTGTTGAAGAGACTGTGTGTGCTCCAGGGGTTGATTTTAGCTCTTTTGTTGAATGATATTGTAGTTATTTGGATTGATTTCATGTGTTTCTATTCTGTTCTATTGGTCTATCCAACTGTTTTTGTACCAGTACCTGGCTGTTTTGATTATAACTGTCCTGTAGTATGTCTTCAAATCTGGTATTGTGATGTCTCCAGCTTTGTTTTTGTTGTATAATATTGGTTTATCTATTTATAGTCTCTTGTGTTTCAATATGAATTTCAGCATCATTTTTCTGTATCTGAGAAGAATGTATTTGGTATCTATAAATTGCTTTCAGTAGTATGGACATTTTGATGATATTGATTTTTCCAGTCCATGAACATGGAAGAATTTTCCATTTTTTTGTGTGTCTTATTTTTCTTTCTTTAATGTTTCGTAATTACACTTGTAGAGATCTTTGACATCTTTAGTTAAATTCATTTCATGGTGTTAAAATTTTAAGGTGGCCATTATGAATGGGATTGATCATAGAAGCTTTGTCTCAGCTGTAGCATTGTCTGCATATATGAAGGCTTTTTATTTTTTGTGTGTTGATTTTATAACCTGCTGCATTTCCATACTCTTCTATGAGTTCCAATAGTCTCTTAGTGGAGTCTTTTGGATCCACTATGCATAGGATCATGTCATCAGCAAATAGGGATAGTTTGACCTCCTCCTTCCCAATTTGTATCCCTTCAATTTCTTTTTCTTATCTAATGGCTCTGGCTAAAACTTCCAGGACTATATTGAAAAGCAGTGGTGAGAGCAGGCACCCTTGTCTGGTTCCAGGTTTCAGTGGGATTGCTTCTAACTTTTCCCAGTTCAATAGGACACTGGCCAAGGATTTGTCATATATTGCTTTGATTGTGTTGAGAAATATTCCTTCTATTCCCAATTTCCTTCAGGTTTTCATCATGAAAGGATGTTGTATTTTGTCAAATGTTTCCTCTGCATCTATTGAGATAATCATTGGGTTTTTACTCTTCAGTTTGTTTATGTGATATATCACATTGATTTGCAAATGCTAAACCATCCCTACATACCAGAAATAAATCCCTCTTGGTCCGGATAGATGATCTTTCTGATGTGTTGCTGGATTTGATTGGTTAGTATTTTTTTTTTTTTTGAGAATTTCTGTGTCTATGTTCATCAGAGAGATTGGTCTGTAGTTCTCTTTTTCAGGCTTAGAGATTAAGGTAACACTGGCTTCATAGGAAGAATTTGGGAGAATTCACTCCCTTTGAATGTTTTAAATATCTTGAGAAGAATTGGAGTTACTTCTTCTTTAAATATTTGGTAGAATTCAGCAATTTATCCATCTGGTCCTAGGCTTTTCTTTTTTGGGAGGGTCTTTATTACTGATTCAAGTTCTGTCCTGTCTGTTTAGGTTTTATATGTCTTCCTGATTAAATTTTGTAGGTTGTATGTGTCAAGGAATCTGTGCATTTATTCTAGGTTTCCAATTTTGTTGGATTATAGCTCTTTGTAGTAATTTCTTTTTATTTCTGTGGTGTCTTTTTTTACATTTCCTGTTTCATCTCTGATTTTGTTATTTTGGATCTTCTCCCGCCTTTTTTTTGGTTATTTTAGCCAATGGTGTGTCAATTTTTTTTATGTTTTTGAAAAACCACCTCTTTGTTTTGCTGATCTATTTTTTGTATTGTTTCATTGGTTTCGGTTTAGTTGATTTCTTCTCTAATTTTCATTATTTCTTTTCTCCTACTAGTTTTGGGTTTGGCTTTCTGTTGTTTTTCTAGGGCCTTGAGATGCATTGATAGCTCATTTATTTGATGCCTTTCCAATTTCTTTTTTTTTAATGTGTTCTTTTTTCTGTTTGTTTTGACAGGCAGAGTTAGACAGTGAGAAAGAGATAGACAGAGAGAAAGGTCTTCCTTTCATTGGTTCACCCCCAAAATGGCCGCTGTGGCTGGTGCTGCACCGATCCGAAGCCAGGAGCCAGGTGCTTTCTCCTGGTCTCCCATGCAGGTGCAGGGCCCAAGGACTTGGGCCATCCTCCACTGCACTCCTGGACCACAGAAGAGAGCTGGACTGGAAGAGGAGCAGCTGGGACTAGAACCCAGTGCCCATATGGGATACCGACGCCACAGGCGGAGGATTAACCAAGTGAGCCACAGCGCCATCCTCTCCAATTTCTTGATGTATGCTCTAATTGCTATAAACATTCCTCTTAATACTGCTTTTGCTGTATCCCATAAGTTTCAATATGTTGTATTGTTATCTTCATTTGTTTCTGGAAAGTTTTTCATTTCTCTTTTGATTTCTTCATTGACCCACTGTTCGTTCACTAGCATGTTGTTCACTCTCCATGTGTTTGCCTATGTTCCAGGGATTTCTGAGTTGTTGATTACCAACCTCACTCCATTGTGGTTAGTGAATGTGCATGGTGTGATTTCAATATGTTTGAATTTGCTAAGACTTGCTTTGTGGCCTAGCATGTGGTCAATGTAGAGAAAGTTCCATGCACTGATGAGAAGAATGTGTAATCTGTGGCTGTAAGGTAAAGATATCTGTTAGGTCCATTTGGTCTACAGTGTCAATTAACCCTGTTGTTTCCTTGCTGATTTTCTGTGGTTGACCTGTCCATTGCTGAAAGTGGGGTATTGAAGTCCCCCATTACTATTGCATGAGTTTTTAATCTCCCTTTAAATCCATTCACATTTCTTTTAAAAAGCCAGGTGCCCTGTAATTAGGTGCACATACATTTAAAATAGTTACATCTTCCTGTTGAATTGATTCCTTAATCATTATATGGTACACTTTTTTGTCTCTTTTAATGTTTCTTTGTGTTAAAGTCTATTTTGCCTGATATTAAGATGACTATACCAAGTCTTTTTTTGGTTTCTGTTAACCTGGATTATCTTTTTCCATCCTTTCACATTCTTTTTTTTTAAGGATTTTATTTATTTATTTGACAGGTAGAGTTACAGACAGTGAGAGAGAGGCAGAGAGAAAGGTCTTCCTTCTGTTGGTTCACTCCCCAAATGGCCGCAATGGCTGGAGCTATGCCAATCCAAAGCCAGGAGCCAGATGCTTCTTCCTGGCCTCCAATGCAGGGTCAGGGGCCCAAGCCCTTGGGCCATCCTCCACTGCTATCCCAGGCCACAGCAGAGAGCTAGACTGGAAGAGGAGTAACTGGGAATAGAATCTGGCACCCATATGGGATGCCGGCACTGCAGGTGGAAGATTAACTTGCTGCGCCATAGCACCGGCCCCTCCTTTCACTTTCAGTTTGCGTGAATTTTTGTTGGTGAGATGTGTTTCTTGTAGGCAACGAATAGATGGGTTTCCTTTTATAATCCATTCAGCTTGTCTGTATCATTTAACTGGAGAGTTGAGGCCATTTACATTCGGGGTGATAATTGTTAAATAACAACTTCGCCCTGCCATATTTCCATTAATAGTTCTAATTTTTTTCTTGGGGTTTCCTTTGTACTTTTACTGGGAGATTTTCTGGCTTTACCTTCCTTAGTCGTGATAACCATGTTTCTGTGTTTCTGTGTATAGCATATCCTTGAGCATCTTGTGTAGGGTTGGATGGGTAGTTACAAATTCTCTCAATTTCTGTTTGTTATGGAATATCTTTATTTCACCTTTATTCATAAATGAGAGCTTTTCAGGGTACCGTGTTCTGGGTTGACAGCCTTTTTCTCTTAGGACTTGGAATGTATCTCACCATTCTCTCCTTGCTTTAGAGTTTCTAATGAGAATTCTGCAGTGAGTCTAATTGGAGTTCATCTGAATGTGATTTGGCGTTTCTCTCATGCCCATTTTAAGATATTTATGTTTTATTGTGGAGAGTTTTAATACAGTGTATCATTGTGAAGATCTTTTCTGATCCCATCTACTGGGAGTTCTATGTACTTCCTGTACTTTTATGTATCTTTCTTTCTCCAGATTGGGGAAGTTTTCTATTATTACTTCATTGAAAAGGCCTTCTAATCCTTTCTCTCTTTCTACACTTCAGGAGCTCCTAGGACCTGTATATTGGGCTGTTTGATAATATCTTGTAGATCTCCAATCGTTATTTTAATTTCTTAATTTCTTCTATTCTTTGGTCTGACTGTGAATTTTCCAGAAGTTTGTCTTCTAGTTCTGATATTCTCTCTTCTGTCTCACCTATTTTGTTGGTAAGGCTTTCCACTGCATTTTTTTATTTAATCTATTGAACTCTTCATTTCTAGTATTTCATTCTGTCTTCTCTTTAATACATCAATTTGAAGGCCGGCGCCATGGCTCACTAGGCTAATCCTCTGCCTTGCGGCACTGGCACACTGGGTTCTAGTCCCAGTAGGGGCGCCGGATTCTCTCCCGGTTGCCCCTCTTCCAGGCCAGCTCTCTGCTGTGGCCAGGGAAGTGCAGTGGAGGATGGCCCAAGTACTTGGGCCCTGCACCCCATGGGAGACCAGGATAAGTACCTGGCCCCTGCCATCGGATCAGCATGGTTCACCGGCCGCAGCGTGCCAGCCGCGGTGGCCATTGGAGTGTGAACCAACGGTAAAAGGAAGACCTTTCTCTCTGTCTCTCTCTCTCACTGTCCACTCTGCCTGTCAAAAAAAAATTTTTAAAAATTAAAAAAAATCAATTTGATGGGAAAACTTTTAATTTAGGTCATGAATTTTTTTCTGATAACTTCTAAATAGTCTAACGATTAATTTTCTGAATTCTGTTTCTGGCATATCCTAGATCTCTTTGTCTTCTCCTTCTACTATTGAAGTGTTGCAGTATTCCTTTGGGGGACTCATTCTGTCTTCCTTATGTATTTTTTGGGGGGTTGGTGACTTTCCTGTGTGCAAAATTTCCTTGGTTATGAGCTGCCATGGTCTGTACATTGTGAACAGCATGCAGAGCCCCACTTGCTCACTTCTTAGTGGTGGTATGGGTGGGTATGAACTCAGGTATGTGGAGCCCCACCTGCTGACCCCCGGCTCACTTTTCAATGGTGGTGGGAACGATTAGGAGCTTCCGATAGACAGGGCTTCCCTTGGATGCACAGCCTGTGTGATGTGAGAGGAAATTCTTCTGGATTTTTGTGGCCCTCGTTCTTGGGTGGGGGGTGAGGTGAGGTGACTCCTGCGATTGATAGGCATGTACATAGGAGGCAGGAGTGGCAGGTTCTTACTTGTGTTCAAAAGTGTAGCAAACAGTGGGGCAAGTGGGGCAAGATGGCTTCTCCCACTGCCTGCGAGTCTGGTTAGAGGTACAGGGTAGGTGGTAGGCAGGGTAGTGCCTGACTTCTCCACCTGTTCCTCAGTATCTACCCCCATCCTTCTTTTCTCCTGTGAAACTTCAAAAGCAGTTCACCAGGCTCTTGCTCCAGCTGCTATGCAAAGCTCCATGTACCCACAGGTTCCTGTTCACCTGGTCCACTGCGAGCCAGGCTGACCTCCCCAGTCAACTTCCACTCTTTCCCCGTCACACTCACTCTTCATGCACCTGGCCAGCCTCTGCTGTTCTCCTGGGTTTTCCACTGCAAATTTCCCACAGCCCTATCTCAGGAGTGTATCTTCTCTCCTCCTTAATTATTAATTTTGCCCAGCATGATTCCGATTGTCCTGCCACTTGTTTTTTTTTTTTTTTTGACAGGCAGAGTGGACAGTGAGAGAGAGAGACAGAGAGAAAGGTCTTCCTTTTTTTGCTGTTGGTTCAACCTCCAATGGCCGCCACGGCCGGCGCACTGGGGCTAGTGCACCGCGCTGATCTGATGGCAGGAGCCAGGTACTTATCCTGGTTTCCCATGGGGTGCAGGGCCCAAGTACTTGGGCCATCCTCCACTGCACTTCCCTGGCCACAGCAGAGAGGTGGCCTGGAAGAGGGGCAACCGGGAGAGAATCCGGCACCACGGCCGGGACTAGAACCTGGTGTGCCAGCGCCGCAAGGCGGAGGATTAGCCTAGTGAGCCGTGGCGCCGGCCCTCCTGCCAATTTTACCCCTCTTGATCCCCCTCAGCATTGAATTTAAATACTGCTTATTATATCCTTGAAACTCAAAATGTGATCTCTGACTGGTAACATGAACAACACATAGCTAGACACACAGAATCTTGGACCTTCCTCCATACCTGTAGAATCAGTGTTTTCATTTCATCAAGATCCCTAGGTATTTTGTATATATGTTTAGGTCTGTGAAGCCCTGATTAGACAGTATCCAAAGAGTAACAATGAATTGATAAATTTTTTAATCATTTACACAATCAATAGTTTTTCATTCAATAAATGCTTATTGAAAATTAACACTATAACAACTAATGTTAGGTAAGAAATGAAAGACAGCATCAACTGTCATGGATTCAACAGTTGCACTAACACTTGATAAATGCAGTGATAGAAAAATAATCAAAACTCTAGGCAATATAGTGGAAGCCACCTAAATCAATTTATATCAGCTCTATGCTTGGACTGGGATTTAAAAGATGTCTACACTAAAAGGATAATGGGCAAGAATACATTCCAGGCAGAAGATCCATGGCTTATAATGGGAGAGAATGCAACACAGATAGAAATTGCAAGTAGAAGTAGGGCTGAATACACCAATGTTGGCATTGGACCACTTGGTCCAAATGCAATGCTGATAATTAGATCAGATATGAATTATATGTGAAACAATTCTATGAAACACATATGAGACTACTAAAAATGTTCATGGAAAAAATGAAATTACAAGATAAGCTTAGGGGCAAGCATTTTGCACAGCAGTTAAGACACAGCTTGGACTCCTATAACCCATATTGGAGTGCCAAGATTCAAGTACTGGTTCTGCTTGTGATTCCAGTTTCTTTCTAATGCAGACCCTTGGAGGCAACATACAATGGTTCAGGAAAAATGGGTCCCTGTCATTCACATGGGATACTCAGCTTGAGTTCTTGGTTCCTGACTTCAGCACGGCCCTGACTATTGCAGATATTTGAGATGTGAGCCAGCAGATGGGAGATCTGTCTGCCTCTGTGTTTCTGCCTTTCAATTAAATATAAATAAATAAAAATGAACAAAGATAAACTTATCTTGGCACAAGAATTTTTCAAATCTGTTCATGTTTTTCATAGTAAACACTTTCTATGAATATTTTAAGAGCCTCTCATATATTTCTTATATGTGTGTACCTGAGAGAACAAAAGCAAGGAGATTCTAGAAGGGAGTCAGGTTGGCAGAAGCGGATGGACTGACTTCCCCATCATTAAGGCTTTGTAATCCAAAGTCAAGCCCATATTGACACCTCGTGTATAGCTATAATAATTACAGGAAAATAGGCAGAAGGTCTTCTTTGAGTGTTCAGTGTGCTGGTTAATATGTGCAGGTGAGCAAGCTACACAAGGAGCTCTCAAACGTCTGAGAGGGAACAAACAGCTCCACACTATGCACACACAGGGACAGGGTTGGGTCCTCTTCTCCCCAGCCAGTTTGGAAAACCTCACAATGCACAAAGCACAGTAATGAATAATCAATGTCTTCCCTCCCATATTGAAGAACTATTATCTTTGAAATAAAAATCCTTAAAAGCAAGACTCAAAAGGATCAAACAGTTTCTAAGCAACTCAACTCCACTCATAAGAAGAGTTCAATAATACTTAGAGAAACACAATGCCATCCAGCATTTAGCAAGATAAAATTGTCAGTGTCTGAAATCCAATCAAAACTCAAAACTCTGGGCATAGGAGCAGTGGGTTGAGCCGGCACCTGTGACAATGGCATCCCATATGAACGCAGGTTCAATTCTCAGCCACTTTACATCCATTCCAGCTTTCTGATAATGTGCTTGGGAAAGCAGCTGATGGCCCAAGTGCTTGGAGCTCTGCCACTCATGTAAGTTCTAGAATGCATTCCCAAGCTTTTGTAGTCATTTAGAAAATAAATCAATGGAATCTCCATCTCTCTCTCTCTCTCTCTCTCTCTCTCTCTCTCTCTCTCTCAAATAAATATTTTTTAAAGATTTATTTATTTACCGATCAGGGAGAACATATGGTATTTGTCCCTTTGGGACTGGCTTATTTCACTCAGCATGATGTGTTCCAGATTCCTCCATTTTGTTGCAAATGACTGGATTTCGTTGTTTCTTACTGCGGTATAGTATTCTAAAGAATACCATATGTTCTCCCTGATCGGTGACGACTGACTGAACACCAAGAGGGAAACCTGTTGGAGTGAGGTGGACACTATGGGAAATGGTGGCTTGATCAGCATAGCCCTGACTGTTAATGAACAACTTAATACATTATCCCTCTTAGTAGTTTTTTTTTATCTGTTCTACTTAATATGACTGGTTTAGATCTGTAATTGATGCACAGTTATTCTTAAGTGTTGAAAATTAACTGAAATGTGATCCCTGTTGAACATGGTGGTAGGAATGGGAGAGGGAAGAGATGTATAATTTGGGACATGCTCAGGCTGACTTGCCCCAAGTGGTGGAGTTGGAAGCATACCAGGGGATTCCAATTCAATCCCATCGAGGTGGCATGTACCAATGCCATCTCACTGTTCCAGGTGATCAGTTTCAGTTCACAGTTGGTCATGGTGAAGGGACTGGGAGTCAAAGGGAACACATAGACAAGTCTAGTACCTGCTAACGCTAACCGATGGAGTAAATAAAGGGGAGAGTGATCCAACATGGGAAGTGAGATACTCAGCAGACTCATAGAATGGCAGATGTCCTAAATAGCACTCTGGCCTCAGAATCAGCCCTAAAGGCATTCGGAGCTGGCTGAAAAGCTCATGAGAGTATTTCAGGCATGGAAAGCCAAGACACTCTGGCAAAAGATCTCTGCGAGTGAGATCCCAGTGGAAAGAACAGGTCATCAAAGAAGGAGGTACCTTTCTCTGAAGGGAGGAGAGAACCTCCACTTTGACTATGACCTTGTCTAAACAAGATAAGAGTCGGAGAACTCAGAGGGCTTCCATAGCCTTGGAAACTCATGACTGGAGCATAGGGAGATTACTGATGCCATAGACAGGAGTGTCAATTGGTAAAGTCAACAACAGGAGTCACTGTGCACTTACTCCTCATGTAGGATCTCTGTCCTTAATGTGCTGTGCATTGAGATTTAATGCTATAACGAGTACTCAAACAATATATTTCACTTTGTGTTTCTATGGGGGTGCAAACTGTTGAAATCCTTACTTAATGCATACTAAACTGATCCTCTGTAAAAAAAAAAAAAAAAGAAAAGAAAAAAAAAAAAGAAATTATCAATTCCCAACTTGACTCTCACTGGGATTAAACATGACAATAGGTCTGCTCTGATTTCATCATCATTTAAAAAAATCATCTATTATTTTTCACTTCATGTTTCTGTGTGGGAGCAAACTGTTGAAATCCATACTTAATGTATACTAAGCTGATCTTCTGTATATTAAGATAATCGAAAATGAATCATGATGTGAATGGAAGGGGAGAGGGAGTGGGAAAGGGGAGGGTTGTGGGTGGGAGGGACGGTATGGGGGGGAAGCCATTGTAATCCATAAGTCGTACTTTGGAAAATTATATGCATTAAATAAAAGTTTAAAAAATAAAAAAAAAATAAAAAAAATAAAAAAAAAGATTTATTTATTTATTTGCAAGTCAGAGTTACACACAGAGAGGAGAGGCAGAGAGAGAGAGAGGTCTTCCATCTGATGGTTGAATCCCCAATTGGCTGCAATGGCCGGAGCTGCGCCAATCCGGAACCAGGAGCCAGGAGCTTCTTCCGAGTCTCCCTCATGGGTGCAGGGGCCCAAGTACTTGGGCCATCTTCTACTGCTTTCCCAGGCCACAGCAGAGAGCTGGATCAGAAGTGGAGCAGCCGGGACTAGAACTGGCGCCCATATGGGATGTCGGCGCTTCAAGCCAGGGCATTAACCCGCTGCACCACAGCGCCGGCCTCTCAAATAAATATTTTTAAAAATTAAGTCATACAAAGGTGCATGAAGAAAAACAATGATCAATTGAAACAGATAACTGCTATGTTTCTGAATCTGAGGGTTAAAATAAAAAAGTTTCTTTAAACTGTGATCTCTAAATAACTAATAGAAATTCTTGCTCTCTCTAAAAGACAGATAAAAAATAAATGTTGTTTTATATCTTGTACTCTTCCTAGAAAATTATGCCATCTTTCTTGCCAAGAAAAGAAGAAATTCTACATTGATGGAAAGGCAATTTGAAAAGTTGATCAGATTTCTCCAAATAATGTATCATTAGACATACACAGCATATTAACCTCTTACTTATAATTGGCTACAAAAATAGCTAGTTGATAATTACATTTTAGTAAATAGGAGATTTAGCTTATATTTGGATGAAAACCACCCAACTTTGTAAAGGGAGAAGGGCAAGAAAAGTAAAAGAGGGAGAAGAGACTAGGTGACTAGTGGTAATATTTGAACAAATATTTAAAAAAATAAGTTTAAACAATCATATCTACAAACATAAGTTGGAAAGGTACATAGGGAATATTTGCAGAAAAGTGCATGCCTACTTCTCACAGGACAGCTTTTCTTCCATCAATTCTTCCCTGCCATCACTGATAATCTGATGTCCCAAAAGGGGAAAAATTAGATAAGAGTGATAGGACAGGAAGCATCATGAAATCAGACATGCAAATTGAGAACCATACGTCATTATCCTTTTTACTCTGGGACATTTGAAAATAGTTTTTCATAAAAATATAAACCAAGGGCTGGAACCATGGTGCAGTAGGTTAATCCTCCACCTGCCAGCACAAGCATCCCATATGGGCACCAGTTCTAGTCCCGGCTACTCCTGTTCCAATCCAGCTCTCTGCTGTAGCCTGGGAAAACAGTGGAAGATGGCCCAAGTGCTTGGATCCCGGCACCTGCATGGGAGACCCGGAAGAAGCACCTGGTTCCTGGCTTCAGATCAGTGCAGCTCTAGCTATTGCAACGGAAGGAAGATCTTTTTCTCTGTCTCTCCCTCTCACTGTATGTAACTCTACCTCTTAAATAAATAAATAAATAAATCTTTAAAAAAAATATTAGCTGGGGGCCGGCGCCGTGGCTCACTTGGTTAATCCTCCGCCTGCGGTGCTGGCATCCCATATGGGTGCCGGGTTCTAGTCCTGGTTGCTTCTCTTCCAGTCCAGCTCTCTGCTGTGGCCCCGGAGGGCAGAAAGATGGCCCAAGTGCTTGATCCCTGCACCCGCGTGGGAGACCAGGAGGAGGCAGCTGGCTCCTGGCTTCGGATAGGCGTAGCTCGGACCGTAGCAGCCATTTGGGAGGTGAACCAATGGAAGGAAGACCTTTCTCTCTGTCTCTCTCTCACTGTCTAACTCTATCTGTCAAATAAAAAATATATATAAACCAAAAATGTAGAACAGTAACAGATACAATCTTGTGGAAAGATCTGCCGTTGTTATGTCATATAATCCTCCCCACCTATTCTCCTGTTTTAGTCACTGTTTGTATCTTTCTTAGTGAGCAGGTGTTTTATCTTGGCTAGTTTATCATTTGACACCTGATAGGTTTGTGGATAGAATTAGATAAAAATTAGACACTTGATGAGGGAAATTGAAAGGAAAATATGAGAGCAGTTCTTTATGAAGGAAATTGTTAAAAGCTTATACAGGACATTTTATCATCTAGCCATTCATGTTATTCTCCTCTGAGCAAAGCAAAAATTATTCAGCCAGCAAGAAAAGAAACCTAAATAGCTTACTTGTTTGAAAGTGTGCTCGCAACAGATCCAAAATTATATGATTTTTTAAACTGAATTTGAATCACAGCTCTATCCCTAACAAGACGTGTACAAATGGTTTAACTCTTTGGTGTCTTCATTTCAGTATCTTTAAATGTGTTAATTCTTATTTCATAAGAAGGCCTACAGGTGGTAAAGGTCTAGCAGTTGGTAGGAACTCATGGCATTCCAGCTACCTTTCAGAAATCTCTTTCTTAGATTATGCAGAATGTAGATCCAACGTCCTCAACATGCTCACTGTAAAGGTCTTAGCAGAATTGCAGTCAAGAATCTTTACTCTGTCTGGGAAATATTTTTATGGCCATAGCATTTGAAAGTCCCCCAGTATTACCCAAAGCATAGTTTCTGGCTCAAAATAAGCATAAACAATGACTTAGGGGCATCTTGAGAATAATAATTCCTATCTCACAGGGTTTCTGGTAAGATGAAAAAGTGTCTTGTTTCATGTCAGAGACAGGGAATCACAGATGCATTTCTGCAAAGATGTTTTCTGAGTTATCCAGCCTTATGGTCTCATTTTGAGATAGCATCTAAATTAATCAGAATCTGTTAGTTGTAACAGAGAAATCCACTTCACACCAGGATAAGTTGTTGTTATTGTTTTATGGAGAGGATTATTGTAACACATTACTGGAAAACCCAGATATGGTCCAGCTTTCAAGGAGAGTTTTAGCCAGGCACTTGTACACTCATACACTCTCTCCAGAAGTTTGACTTTTTTTCATCTCCTGATTCTGCCTTTCACTGGATTGTGGTTTTTTTTCCCCCTCAGTTAGAGTCTCTCCATGGTAGAAATTACATCCTCTGGAAGCTTCATGCTTTTGCTGTTGTTATAATGGTGATTCTATTTGAAAGATAGTGCACCTTTCCTGATAGTATTAGCAAAGGTTATTGATAGGATTCTGCTTTGTCGGGCTTGAGAAACATTCCATTCCTTGATCTACTTGCTGTGGCTAGGGAGATGGAGTCCTCAGCTTGTCTCACCCAAGGGTCCTGTGCCCAAATTGTGGTTTGGTGATAGCCATGGGGCATAGGGGTGGGAATAGCCCTAATCTATATAAGCCCACAGGAGAAGAACCTGTATCTAGGAAAAAGAAAGGAGGGAAAAAATTTGGTGCTGGTAGAAGCATCACCAGAGCCTTACTAAGTCAGTATTGATGCATTTTTATTACTGTTTCTATTAAATTCTCATGTGTGGTATTAAGTGTCAAGTATCTGGATCTTTTAAGAAAAGGAACAGTTCACTGTAGTTAATTTGGCCTTTTTGGTTGAAATGTAGAGTGAAGTCAGTTAAAAGGGGATAGAGGCATTTGTAGGTGATGAAAGAAGGAGAAGTTGGTTCATGAACTCCTTTTCTGAGTCTTAATTCTAAGATTATAGATCCTCATCCTGGTCTTCCAGCTGCTCAGTGACCCAGAGCAGCATAAAGACTCAAAGCTCTCCCAACTTGTCAGTAACTCCCTTCTCATTTCCCTTAGAGACCTCTTAGAATCTCAGATAAATTGATGTAATACTAATTGCAACCAGTCACCCTGAGATGAGACTGCTAGCCATATATTCACTGTTCTAGGAGAGTATTCCTGTTGACTTGTATAATTAATGAAAAAGTGATTGGAGCCTAAAGGCTTCCCCCCAGTGTGGGGTCTGTCCTATACATAACCCAAAACCTGAGAAAAGATGTACCATTTAAGCAGTGATTTCTAGAATATTCAGAATTCCAGCTGCCTCCCTCTGCTGGAGACCCCACGGGTAGGTAGTCAAGGTCTTTCATAAGGGCTTTTAAATAATACTTAGATCAATTCAGTTATTTCAGTCAGTCGAGTTGTCAATTGGACAACTGTTATTCATCCCCTATTGCTGATTTCCAGGCTCTGTGTTTATTTCCTGTGACTTCTCTGCTCCCTTTCCAGATTTGTCTCCATTCAGCATTCACTTGGGTAATAATTAGTAACCACCATCTATTAGCCACAGTCATGGATGACCCAGAGGAAAAGAGGGAAAGTAGAACTAGGCACTATACAAAAGATAAAAGTCTCTGAAGGACATGCCTTTCATTTACTATGGAGTGAATTATGAGTTTGGGCCAAGGAGTCTGTTTCTCTAATACAATTTCCACAGTAAATGCCTCATCTACTCCTGGAAATATCTTCTTTAGCTCTTAGTCTACAGAAAGATTGGTTCTTACTTGAGAATGAGGAGAGAATCAATATATTTGCACTGTGGATTACTGGAAGTAGAGAAAATAAGCTAAGCAAAACCAGCTACATGAATTTTTGTTCATGTTCAGTTTTCCTGGCTCACTTATCTTCCTTTTCCATTTTTATCTAATCCTATGAAGTTCAAAACAATTTTGTGTATCATTAAATCTATGTCAAATTGATGTTTGTAGTACACTGTATGTGAATGCTTTATTTCCATTGCTTTCTGCTCCCACAGAGTGACTATGATGACAGTATTATATCAGAATATACCAGAGCCTTGCCACACTATGGTCCTCAGGGATGATAGTGAGTCAGTGTTATAGATGAGACAGCAATATAACAGATCCATGACAGCTAACCTTGACAGCCCTGTTTTCAATAAAAAAAATAAATAACAAATAACAGTTTTTTCTGGGTTGGAAAAAAGTAAGGAATTAGAGATGTCCAAAAGATTAACTTGCTATCCATATTTTGCACTGTGGCAGAAAGACCTGATAATTTCCAGGCCCAACAGATTCTTTAAAGTGTCATCCATTTTATTTGTTCTTCAGCAGTGTTGGTTCTGTTATTATTTACATTTTAAAATTATTTTCTTCCACAAGATTCTGTGAGTTCGTGCTCCCCACCGTTCTCTCATTCCTTTTTCTCAGCCACCTTTGTGTCAAGTTAGCCATCAATCATTCATCTGTTCATTTCATAGATTTTTCAACAAGTATTTATTGTCACCTCCTATGGGCCAATCACTTAGCTAGGAAATTTTCAAACCACTTAGCTAGGCAATCTCAAATCAGATTAGTGCATTCCAATAGAAGGTATATCTTGGGAGGAAATCCACTGCAAGCCCACATTCTTCCTGAGTAGGTATGCTAAGAAGAAAGGGCCCTGAACACTCTACTAAAGCCATTTAACAGGGTTGAATTTGCCCAGAGAGGTGAGCTAATATTCTCATGGGAAAAATAGCAGCCTTGTTTCCATTAACTATAAAAGTAGTATATTCCCCAAGCTCAATGTTTCCTTGATATGATGTAGAGGAATCTATAGTAGACCCTTCATGCTACCGCTGTGTGATTTGGGGAGAATGTATGGAATTGCCATGAATAGTAGCTCTGGCTGCTGGTTTTGCAAACAGTAATAAAGTCTTTTGTTTCTTACCCTTTGCTTCAGGTATTTTTGACCCAGGAGTATCATGTATTCTTTCACTATCAATGAAACCGTAACAGCTTAACTTGTTAGTGTAAAGGTAGTATAATGTTACAGACCCTGGTATACTGACTCCAGTATATTGTGATACAATATTGCCATCATAGTCTCTCTATGTGTGAGAGCAGAAAGCACTGAAAATAAAGCATGCACACACAGTCTGCTACAAATATCAAGCCTTAGCAGTGTGCAGGGTAGAAATCAGACGGTATCATCCACTACTCTGGGTAAGACAGAGCATGTTTGTTGAAGAATGGAAGGACTTGGGGAGCAAAAAAGGATTTTTCCTGTACTCTCTCTGTTGTACTGATGCCTGTTGATTGCTTGTAGCTTGAAATTATTTTTTTAACTTTTATTTAATGAATATAAATTTCCAAAGTACGATTTATGGATTACAATGGCTTCCCCCCCATACCGTCCCTCCCACCCACAACCCTCCCCTTTCCCACTCCCTCTCCCCTTCCATTCACATCAAGATTCATTTTCGATTATCTTAATATACAGAAGATCAGCTTAGTATACATTAAGTAAGGATTTCAACAGTTTGCTCCCACACAGAAACATAAAGTGAAAAATAATAGATGATTTTTTTAAAATGATGATGAAATCAGATCAGACCTATTGTCATGTTTAATCCCAGTGAGAGTCAAGTTGGGAGTTGATAATTTCTTTTTTTTTTTTTTTACAGAGGATCAGTTTAGTATGCATTAAGTAAAGATTTCAACAGTTTGCACCCCCATAGAAACACAAAGTGAAATATATTGTTTGAGTACTCGTTATAGCATTAAATCTCAATGCACAGCACATTAAGGACAGAGATCCTACATGAGGAGTAAGTGCACAGTGACTCCTGTTGTTGACTTTACCAATTGACACTCCTGTCTATGGCATCAGTAATCTCCCTATGCTCCAGTCATGAGTTTCCAAGGCTATGGAAGCCCTCTGAGTTCTCCGATTCTTATCTTGTTTAGACAAGGTCATAGTCAAAGTGGAGGTTCTCTCCTCCCTTCAGAGAAAGGTACCTCCTTCTTTGAAGACCTGTTCTTTCCACTGAGATCTCACTCACAGAGATCTTTTGCCAGAGTGTCTTGGCTTTCCATGCCTGAAATACTCTCATGGGCTATTCAGCCAGATCCGCATGCCTTTAGGGCTGATTCTGAGGCCAGAGTGCTATTTAGGACATCTACCATTCTATGAGTCTGCTGAGTATCTCACTTCCCATGTTGGATCACTCTCCCCTTTATTTATTCTATCGGTTAGTGTTAGCAGGTACTAGACTTGCTTATGTGCTCCCTTTGACTCTTAGTCCTTTCATTATGATCAATTGCGAACTGAAATTGATCACTTGGACTAGTGAGATGGCATTGGTACATGCCACCTTGATGGGATTAAATTGGAGTCCCCTGGTATGTTTCTAACTCTACCATTTGGGGCAAGTCAGCTTGAGCATGTCCCAAATTATATATCTCTTCCCTCTCTTATTCCTACTCTTATGTTTAACAGGGATCACATTTCAGTTAAATTTCAACACTTAAGAATAACTGTGTATTAATTACAGAATTAAACCAGTCATATTAAGTAGAACAGACAAAAAAACTACTAAGAGGGATAATGTATTAAGTTGTTCATTAACAGTCAGGGCTATGCTGATCAAGTCACCGTTTCCCATAGTGTCCATTCCACTTCAACAGGTTTCCCTCTTGGTGTTCAGTCAGTCGTCACCGATCAGGGAGAACATATGGTATTTGTCCCTTTGGGACTGGCTTATTTCACTCAGCATGATGTGTTCCAGATTCCTCCATTTTGTTGCAAATGACTGGATTTCGTTGTTTCTTACTGCGGTATAGTATTCTTTTTTTTTTTTTTTTTTTTTTTTTTTTTTTTTTAAACTTTTATTTAATGAATATACATTTCCAAAGTACGAATAATGGATTACTATGGCTTCCCCCCCATACCGTCCCTCCCACCCACAACCCTCCCCTTTCCCACTCCCTCTCCCCTTCCATTCACATCAAGATTCATTTTCGATTATCTTAATATACAGAAGATCAGCTTAGTATACATTAAGTAAGGATTTCAACAGTTTGCTCCCACACAGAAACATAAAGTGAAAAATAATAGATGATTTTTTTTAATGATGATGAAATCAGATCAGACCTATTGTCTTGTTTAATCCCAGTGAGAGTCAAGTTGGGAGTTGATAGTTTCTTTTCTTTTTTTTTTCTTTTCTTTTTTTTTTTTTTTTTACAGAGGATCAGTTTAGTATGCATTAAGTAAAGATTTCAACAGTTTGCACCCCCATAGAAACACAAAGTGAAATATATTATTTGAGTACTCGTTATAGCATTAAATCTCAATGCACAGCACATTAAGGACAGAGATCCTACATGAGGAGTAAGTGCACAGTGACTCCTGTTGTTGACTTTACCAATTGACACTCCTGTCTATGGCATCAGTAATCTCCCTATGCTCCAGTCATGAGTTTCCAAGGCTATGGAAGCCCTCTGAGTTCTCCGATTCTTATCTTGTTTAGACAAGGTCATAGTCAAAGTGGAGGTTCTCTCCTCCCTTCAGAGAAAGGTACCTCCTTCTTTGAAGACCTGTTCTTTCCACTGAGATCTCACTCACAGAGATCTTTTGCCAGAGTGTCTTGGCTTTCCATGCCTGAAATACTCTCATGGGCTATTCAGCCAGATCCGCATGCCTTTAGGGCTGATTCTGAGGCCAGAGTGCTATTTAGGACATCTACCATTCTATGAGTCTGCTGAGTATCTCACTTCCCATGTTGGATCACTCTCCCCTTTATTTATTCTATCGGTTAGTGTTAGCAGGTACTAGACTTGCTTATGTGCTCCCTTTGACTCTTAGTCCTTTCATTATGATCAATTGCGAACTGAAATTGATCACTTGGACTAGTGAGATGGCATTGGTACATGCCACCTTGATGGGATTAAATTGGAGTCCCCTGGTATGTTTCTAACTCTACCATTTGGGGCAAGTCAGCTTGAGCATGTCCCAAATTATATATCTCTTCCCTCTCTTATTCCTACTCTTATGTTTAACAGGGATCACATTTCAGTTAAATTTCAACACTTAAGAATAACTGTGTATTAATTACAGAATTAAACCAGTCATATTAAGTAGAACAGACAAAAAAACTACTAAGAGGGATAATGTATTAAGTTGTTCATTAACAGTCAGGGCTATGCTGATCAAGTCACCGTTTCCCATAGTGTCCATTCCACTTCAACAGGTTTCCCTCTTGGTGTTCAGTCAGTCGTCACCGATCAGGGAGAACATATGGTATTTGTCCCTTTGGGACTGGCTTATTTCACTCAGCATGATGTGTTCCAGATTCCTCCATTTTGTTGCAAATGACTGGATTTCGTTGTTTCTTACTGCGGTATAGTATTCTTTTTTTTTTTTTTTTTTTTTTAAACTTTTATTTAATGAATATACGTTTCCAAAGTACGAATAATGGATTACTATGGCTTCCCCCCCATACCGTCCCTCCCACCCACAACCCTCCCCTTTCCCACTCCCTCTCCCCTTCCATTCACATCAAGATTCATTTTCGATTATCTTAATATACAGAAGATCAGCTTAGTATACATTAAGTAAGGATTTCAACAGTTTGCTCCCACACAGAAACATAAAGTGAAAAATAATAGATGATTTTTTTTAATGATGATGAAATCAGATCAGACCTATTGTCTTGTTTAATCCCAGTGAGAGTCAAGTTGGGAGTTGATAGTTTCTTTTCTTTTTTTTTTCTTTTCTTTTTTTTTTTTTTTTTACAGAGGATCAGTTTAGTATGCATTAAGTAAAGATTTCAACAGTTTGCACCCCCATAGAAACACAAAGTGAAATATATTATTTGAGTACTCGTTATAGCATTAAATCTCAATGCACAGCACATTAAGGACAGAGATCCTACATGAGGAGTAAGTGCACAGTGACTCCTGTTGTTGACTTTACCAATTGACACTCCTGTCTATGGCATCAGTAATCTCCCTATGCTCCAGTCATGAGTTTCCAAGGCTATGGAAGCCCCTTGAGTTCTCCGACTCTTATCTTGTTTAGACAAGGTCATAGTCAAAGTGGAGGTTCTCTCCTCCCTTCAGAGAAAGGTACCTCCTTCTTTGAAGACCTGTTCTTTCCACTGAGATCTCACTCACAGAGATCTTTTGCCAGAGTGTCTTGGCTTTCCATGCCTGAAATACTCTCATGGGCTTTTCAGCCAGATCTGAATGCCTTTAGGGCTGATTCTGAGGCCAGAGTGCTATTTAGGGCATCTGCCATTCTATGAGTCTGCTGAGTATCTCACTTCCCATGTTGGATCACTCTCCCCTTTATTTATTCTATCGGTTAGTGTTAGCAGGTACTAGACTTGCTTATGTGCTCCCTTTGACTCTTAGTCCTTTCATTATGATCAATTGCGAACTGAAATTGATCACTTGGACTAGTGAGATGGCATTGGTACATGCCACCTTGATGGGATTAAATTGGAGTCCCCTGGTATGTTTCTAACTCTACCATTTGGGGCAAGTCAGCTTGAGCATGTCCCAAATTATATATCTCTTCCCTCTCTTATTCCTACTCTTATGTTTAACAGGGATCACATTTCAGTTAAATTTCAACACTTAAGAATAACTGTGTATTAATTACAGAATTAAACCAGTCATATTAAGTAGAACAGACAAAAAAACTACTAAGAGGGATAATGTATTAAGTTGTTCATTAACAGTCAGGGCTATGCTGATCAAGTCACCGTTTCCCATAGTGTCCCTTTCACTTCAACAAGTTTCCTTTTTGGTGTTCAGTCAGTTGTCACCGATCAGGGAGAACATATGGTATTTGTCCCTTTGGGACTGGCTTATTTCACTCAGCATGATGTGTTCCAGATTCCTCCATTTTGTTGCAAATGACTGGATTTCGTTGTTTCTTACAGCAGTATAGTATTCTAAAGAGTACATATCCCATAATTTCTTTATCCAGTCTACCGTTGATGGGCATTTAGGTTGGTTCCAGGTCTTAGCTATTGTGAATTGTGCTGCAATAAACATTAGGCTGCAGACCGCTTTTTTGTTTGCCAATTTAAATTCCTTTGGGTAAATTCCAAGGAGTGGGATGGCTGGGTCGAACGGTAGGGTTATCTTCAGGTTTCTGAGGAATCTCCAGACTGATTTCCATAGTGGCTTGACCAGTTTGCATTCCCACCAACAGTGGGTTAGTGTCCCTTTTTCCCCACATCCTCGCCAGCATCTGTTGTTGGTAGATTTCTGAATGTGAGCCATTCTAACCGGGGTGAGGTGGAACCTCATTGTGGTTTTGATTTGCATTTCTCTGATTGCTAATGACCTTGAACATTTTTTCATGTGCCTGTTGGCCATTTGGATTTCCTCTTTTGAAAAATGTCTATTGAGGTCCTTGGCCCATCTCTTAATTGGGTTGTTGGTTTTGTTTTTGTGGAGTTTCTTGATCTCTTTGTAGATTATGGTTATTAACCCTTTATCTGTTGCATAGTTTGCAAATATTTTTTCCCATTCTGACGGTTGTCTCTTCACTCTCCTGACTGTTTCTTTTGCAGTACAGAAACTTCTCAATTTGATGCAATCCCAATAGTTAATTTTGGCTTTGACTGCCTGTGCCTCCCGGGTCTTTTCCAGAAACTCTTTGCCTGTGCCAATATCTTGAAGGGTTTCTCCAATGTTCTCTAGTAACTTGATGGTGTCAGGTCGTAGATTTAGGTCTTTAATCCATGTTGAGTGGATTTTTGTGTAAGGTGTAAGGTAGGGGTCTTGCTTCATGATTCTGCACGTGGAAATCCAATTTTCCCAGCACCATTTATTGAATAGACTGTCCTTGCTCAAGGAATTAGTTTTAGATCCTTGATCAAATATAAGTTGGCTGTAGATGTTTGGGTTGATTTCTGGTATTTCAATTCTGTTCCATTGGTCTATCCTTCTGTTTCTGTACCAGTACCATGCTGTTTTGATTACAACTGCCCTGTAGTATGTCCTGAAATCTGGTATTGTGATGCCTCCGGCTTTGTTTTTGTTGTACAAGATTGCTTTAGCTATTCGAGGTCTCTTGTGCCTCCATATAAATTTCAGCACCAATTTTTCCAGATCTGAGAAGAAGGTCTTTGGTATCTTGATTGGTATTGCATTGAATCTATAAATTGCTTTTGGGAGAATGGACATTTTGATGATATTGATTCTTCCAATCCATGAGCATGGAAGATTTTTCCATTTCTTGGTATCCTCTTCTATTTCTTTCTTTAAGGTTTTGTAATTTTCATCGTAGAGATCTTTAACGTCCTTGGTTAAGTTTATTCCAAGGTATTTGATTGTTTTTGTAGCTATTGTGAATGGGATTGATCTTAGAAGTTCTTCCTCAGCCATGGCATTGTCTGTGTATACAAAGGCTGTTGATTTTTGTGCATTGATTTTATACCCTGCTACTTTGCCAAACTCTTCTATGAGTTCCAATAGTCTCTTGGTAGAGTTCTTTGGGTCCCCTAAATAAAGAATCATGTCATCTGCAAAGAGGGATAGTTTGAGTTCTTCCTTCCCAATTTGTATCCCTTTAATTTCTTTTTCTTGCCTAATAGCTCTGGCTAGAACCTCCAGAACTATATTGAATAGCAGTGGTGAGAGTGGACATCCCTGTCTGGTCCCAGATCTCAGTGGAAATGCTTCCAACTTTTCCCCATTCAATAGGATGTTGGCTGTGGGTTTTTCATAGATTGCTTTGATTGTATTGAGGAATTTTCCTTCCAAACCCAGTTTGCTTAGAGTTTTCATCATGAACGGGTGTTGTATTTTATCAAATGCTTTCTCGGCATCTATTGAGAGAATCATATGGTTTTTCTTCTGCAGTCTGTTAATGTGGTGTATCACATTGATTGTCTTGCGCACATTAAACCATCCCTGCATACCAGGGATAAATCCCACTTGGTCTGGGTGGATGATCTTTCTGATGTGTTGTTGCATTCTATTGGCGAGAATTTTATTGAGGATTTTTGCATCTATGTTCATCAGGGATATTGGTCTGTAATTCTCTTTCAGTGCTGCATCTTTTCCCGGCTTAGGAATTAAGGTGATGCTGGCTTCATAGAAAGAATTTGGGAGGATTCCCTCTTCTTCAATTGTTCTGAATAGTTTGAGAAGAATTGGAGTTAGTTCTTCTTTAAATGTCTGGTAGAATTCAGCAGTGAATCCATCTGGTCCTGGGCTTTTCTTTGTTGGGAGGGCCTTTATTACTGTTTCAATTTCTGTCTCAGTTATGGGTCTGTTTAGGTTTTCGATGTCTTCCTGGTTCAATTTAGGTAGGTTGCATGTGTCCAGGAATCTATCCATTTCTGATAGGTTTCCCTGTTTGCTGGCGTACAAGTCCTTGTAGTAATTTCTGATGATTCTTTTTGTTTCTGTGGTGTCTGTTGTTACATTTCCTTTTTCATCTCTGATTTTATTGATTTGGGTCTTTTCTCTTCTTTTTTTAGTTAGTTGGGCCAATGGGGTGTCAATTTTGTTTATTTTTTCAAAAAACCAGCTCCTCGTTTGGCTGATTTTTTGTAATGTTTTTCTTGATTCAATCCTGTTGATTTCTTCTCTGATTTTAATTATTTCTCTTCTCCTACTAGATTTGGGTCTGGTTTGCTGTAGGTTTTCTAGATCCTTGAGGTGAATTGAAAGCTCATCTATTTGGTGCCTTTCCATTTTCTTGATGTAGGCACCTATTGATATAAACTTTCCTCTTAACACTGCTTTTGCTGCGTCCCATAAGTTTTGGTATGTTGTGCTGTTATCCTCATTTACTTCCAGAAAGTTTTTGATTTCTCTTTTGATTTCTTCTATGACCCATTGTTCATTCAGGAGCATGTTGTTCAATCTCCATGTGTTTGCGTATGCTCTAGGGATTCCTGAGTTGTTCATTTCCAACTTCATTCCTTTATGGTCTGAGAAGCTGCATGGTATGATTCTAATTCTTTTGAATTTGCTGAGACTTGCTTTATGGCCTAGTATGTGGTCAATCCTAGAGAAGGTTCCATGTACTGCTGAGAAGAATGTATAATCTTTAGCTGTAGGATTGAAAGTTCTGTATATATCTGTTAGATCCATTTGGGCTATAGTGTCGTTTAAATCTAGTGTATCCTTGTTGATCTTCTGTCCTATTGATCTGTCTATTTCTGAGAGTGGAGTATTGAAGTCCCCCAGTACTATTGTATTGGGGTCTAAGTCTCCCTTTAAGTCCGTTAACAAATCTTTTAGATAAACCGGTGCCCTGTAGTTAGGTGCATATACATTGATAATTGTTATATCTTCCTGTTGAATTGATCCCTTAATCATTATGTAGTGTCCCTCTTTGTCTCTCTTAATGGTTTTTGTGGTAAAGTTTATGGTGTCTGATATTAAGATGGCTACGCCTGCTCTTTTTTCATTTCTGTTGGCATGGTATATCTTTTTCCAGCCTTTCACTTTCAGTCTGTATGGATCTTTGTTGGAAAGATGTGTTTCTTGTAAGCAGCAAATAGATGGGTTTTGTTTTTTAACCCAATCAGCCAAACGGTGTCTTTTAACTGGACAGTTCAGGCCATTCACGTTCAATGTGACTAATGATAAGTGGTAACTTTGCCCTGCCATTTGCCAAAGATAAGTTCTAATATATGCTTTGAATTCCCTGTGATCTTTTGCTGTGAGCTTTCCTTCCTTGGTTTCCTTCCTTTACCTTCTTTCATATTGATGACCGTGTTTCTGTGTTTCTGTGTGTAACACATCTTTAAGCATCTTTTGCAGGGCTGGACGAGTGGCAACAAATTCTTTCAATTGCTGTTTGCTATGAAAAGCCTTTATTTCACCTTCATTCACAAATGAGAGCTTTGCAGGATATAATATTCTGGGCTGGCAGCTTTTCTCTGTTAGTACCTGGGCTATATCTCGCCATTCCTTCCTAGCTTGTAGGGTTTCTGATGAGAAGTCAGCTGTGAGTCTGATTGGAGATCCTCTGAGAGTAATCTGACGTTTCTCTCTTGCACATTTTAGGATCTTTTCTTTATGTTTCACTGTGGAGAGTTTAATTACAACGTGTCGTGGTGAGGATCTCTTTTGGTCGTGTTTATTAGGGGTTCTGTGAGCTTCCTGTACTAGGATTTCTTGTCCTTCTCCAAACCTGGGAAATGTTCTGCTAATATCTCACTAAAAAGGCCTTCTAATCCTTTCTCCCTCTCCATGCCTTCAGGAACTCCTAGAACCCGAATGTTGGGTTTTTTAATAGTATCCTGAAGATTCCCGACAATATATTTTAGATTTCTAATTTCCTCGTCTTTTCTTTGGTTTGACTGTATCCTTTCCTGTTCTCTGTCTTCTAAGTCCGATATTCTCTCTTCTGCTTCTCCCATTCTGTTTGTAAGGCTCTCTATTGTGTTTTTCATTTGATCTATTGAATTCTTCACTTCATTATGATTTCTCGTCACTATCCCAGTTTCCTGTTGTAATAGTTGTTTCGTTTCATTTTGATTCCTCCTTAATATTTCATTTTCACGTGAGAGATTTTCTGTCTTGTCCATTAAGGATTTCTGTAGTTCAAGAATTTGTTTTTGAGAACTTCTTAATGTTCTTATCAATTTTTTGAGATCTGCTTCTTGCATTTCTTCTATGTCATCATCCTCATAATCTTGAATTGGGGTGTCTTTTTCATTTGAGGGCTTCATGGTGACTTCCTTGTTTTTATTACCATGGTTTTTGCGTTTGTTATTTGGCATATTGGAGATATTTGGTTTCTTCACTGTGGTGCTTTTTCTTGTTATACTATGACTCTAGATTAAGTGGACTATCTGTTTTTGATGGAGCCTTAGGGCTTGAGATGGGTGTGGCCTGAGAGCTCTGTTTGGTGTGCCAAAGGTGACACTCCCAGGTTAGGCGTGGTAAACCTCTCTCTCTCTCTCTCTCCCTTTTTTTTTTTTTTTTTGATTCAAAAGGGAAGTTATTCTGCACAGCTGAATGAAATTGGAGGTAGTTAGCAGGCAAATGATATACCCACAGGAGCCAGAGATCAGAAGCTCTTTCCCAAGGACCACACAGGGAATCTGTTCTGCCCTCAGAGTGGGCTCAAATTCTCCTTCAGTCTCCCACTGGGTTGCCAAAGTTACGGAATTGTAGCGTCTCTGGAGAGTGCTCACGTGAATTCCGTGAGTTCTCTCCCCCACCGTCTCTTTTTTCACAGTCTCAGTTCAGTAGCACCACAAATTTACTAGGTCCTAATCTCCTGTTAATTTTCCCCGCCCAGAGTCAGGTTTTTCTGCTAGGCTCAGGGCCGGTGCAGACCTGAGGTCGCTCTGCTTATGACGTATGTCCAAGATGGCGCCTGCTCTTTGTCTTGCTCGCCCTTGAGAGGTGAGCGGAGAGAGAGAAACCCGTGTCCGTACCAGTCACCTTTTTTTTTTCCCTCTCTCTCTCTTCCAGTTAGCTTGGTGAAGTCCCCCCCCCCCCCCCGGGGTTCGTTCCCTCTAGTCTCCTCTCTCCGCTTGCCTGCCGGTGTCTCGGGTTATTGAGGTTCGGCTCACCTCGCGTTCCAGCGCTGGTGTGTTGAGTCTGCCGCTGGTGTCCCGAACTGTGGGCTCCCACGCTCTCCACGCAGGTCCCTCCCCTTCCAGCGCCGATGTGTGGACTCGGAGCCCTGGACGTCCCAAGCCTGCCCGCTGTTGTCTGTGTGCACGCACTCCCCTTCGAGCACTTGCGCGCAGACCCTGCAGCTTGCGCAGCTCGGTCCCGCGGCTCAGTCCCGCGGCTCGGCTTTCGCGTGGTGGGCGACCTTGTTCTCCCTGTAGGTCCTCCGATTCATGACCACTGGATCCAGAAGAGTTTCCTCTGCAATATTTTCCTGGTTCTTTTTTCTGAGGCTACCGTAACTCCCCTTTTATTAAACTAAATTTTCCCGGACTATCGGTGCGCGCCCTCACTATTCCGCCATCTTGGCTCCGCCCCCCTGTAGCTTGAAATTATTAATAAAGCATGATAATTATTTAATCTCCAGTCTGTCTGAGCCTGATTTGACAATCTGATCCTTTGCGTTAGCTCAGAAGAGAGGAAGGAAAAGATGTCCTGCTGGTGTGCATTCATGTGATTTTACAGAATAGCCAGGACACAAATACCCAACCCAAGAAACCAACAATTTTTCTATATTACTAGATCTCTGAGAACAGATATGGTATCTGTTTTGTTTACCACTGCATTACCCCTTTTCATGAGTATTCAATCTTTTAAAAGTGTATTCACATTAAAAACCCTTTCCTGTCTAACTAGAATCCCTTCTCCTCAGCGGTCAAACTTAGATAAGCTGTGTCTTAACTCCATATTTCTCTTTGTCTCCCACTGCTTCTTCAGCCCAACCACTGCAATATCCAACCAATCTAACAACTCCATGGGGATACTTTTATGTCTGTGAGTAGGGGTAATACCAATGGGTACTTCATGAGGCTATTTTGAGTAATAAATATGGTAATACACACCAAAAATAGAATAGCACATGACACATAATAAATGTTTAATAATTATTAGGGTTTCTATTTTTATTAGTATCTTTCTCATCAATTTTATCAGTAAAATCCTTGTTCCTAAATTCAGTGGGCACTTTTTTCTAGTTCCTACTTGACACCCTTGTAGGGGTGATTTTTTCCTTCTTGAAATGACCCCTCCTTTGACTTCCAGAATGCTAGATTCTTTTGGTTTTCCTCTTGTCTTTGTATGCCCTCTTTGTTGCTTTTGTATGTTTCTACCTTAACCCACCTTAAATGTTGGTACTCATTAAAGTTCTTGGTTTGATTCCTTTCTCTTCTTAATCTACATGCTTTTTCTGGGTGATATTACCATCTCCTGTGGCTTGAACTGCTACCTATATGGAAATGGCCCAATACTAATTTTGCAGAAATGTACAGAGCATCTTCTTTGTGCTAAACGCTGGGATTGCTCTTATGATTACAATTGAAAAGGTCTTGCCTTCATAGCATTTAGTCATTGGTGAGAAAAAGATTAACTAAACAGCCACATATATGAATCTGTATCTATAGATGAGTTAGGAACTGTGAAAAGATGACAGTCCCAAAGAAGTATAATATGTACCTTTGACGTATATTTAAAGTTACAAGCCTCTCCAAAGTTTTGAGTAAGTACATTTAGGATACATAGGTACTCACCAGGTAAAAGAAGGGAGATGAATTAAAAGACAGTTACAGAGACTTCAAATAACAAAACAGTTTCAGTGTTACTAAAACCAGGGAAAGACTCACAAGACTGTGTCAGAGGGAGCAGAGATGGGTGCCTGCAGAGCCCTGAAGATCATGTTTCTGTTCAGTCTAATCCTAAGAGGAATGAGAAGTGATTGAAAGATATAAAGTTGTGGCAGAAGTGATGGAGTTGGGGAGGTGATCACATTTTTTATTTTAAAACCTCTCTGTGATATAGCATACAGAAGATGTTGAAGAGCCCAGTGATGGAGGGGAAGGAGCTGCCATTGGTTTCTTGAAATCATACATAGTGTTCAGATTAGTGTGGCGATGCTAGGTAGGATAAGTGGCCAGGTTTTTTATGCACTGAGAGGTAAAATTGACATGGTAAAATTTGGAATTATATTGGATATGGATGAAGGAAAGAAAAGTTTGAGGGATGTCTCTAAATTTTGGGTTTACTGGCTCCAATCTCTGTCTTTCAATCTATCTCTCTCTCTTCTCTCTCTTCCCTGTCTCCTTTATCTGTTTCTGTAACTTTCAAATACAATTTAAAAATCAATTTAAAAAAGAAAATATTTTAGGCTCTTTCATGTAGATAGGCAGTGGTTAAAAATCATCTCACTGTTTTTTTTTTTTTGTTTTTTGTTTTTTTTTTTTTTCCCTTTCTAATCTTAGTCCTCAGGTTGAATTGCAGTTTGTGGAGAACAACCATACATGGCCTGCAAAATTGTTTGGTCTAGTTCTGCCAAGGCAACTGCAGGTAGAACTTGAAATTCAGTAAATTTATAGCAGACTGATTTTTAAGTTGATAGTTTTGTGTGGCCTGTGAATAATGTTACAAATAATGAAATGACCTTTGGCAGAAAAAAGATTCCCCACCCTTGGCTTCACAGATATACCCACCATTATATTTCATGTGTCCATCAAATCATTTATGTCCCCAACTGCACTGTTCTTCCAATACCCAATGTTCTCTTGTGCTGTTTCAATGAATCCCATAACCATCCATCCAATTGTTGAAGTCAGTTGACCTTGACCTTCTTCCCATAACATTCACTTAATAACCAAGTCATATTGATTTCTGTGGGGAGCAACTCGGACTAGACTAAGTTACTGGAATTAAGACTTATTCTATGCATCTGCTCTCCCACAATATGGCGCTGGGAGAGGAGAAAACAGCTTCTACCCAGCTGCCTCCAGTTCAACCAATAAACAGCAGGACCTGCTCCTGATTGGAGGAGAGCAGCGTACTCGGCGTGTGGGCAGCCGAGTTGGGATTGGCGGAGGAGGACTATAAAGGAGGAGAGAGACGGCATGCACCAGGAACATCTAAGGGGAACATCTATCTGAAGGAACACCTGTGCAGCCCCCAAGAGAGCCGGCCGGTGGTGTGTCGCTCCCCTGCGGAAGTGGGGAATGTGGCAGGGGGAACTGCCCTTCCACGGAGGTGGAAGGGACAGTAGCCAACCCAGGAAGAACCAGCAGCAAACCCGGGGAGGGCCGAGCAGACAAAAAGAACAGCGCAGGGTCCTGTGTCGTTCCTCCACGAAGAGGGGGAGCGACAATTTCCTCTCCTTAACTTCTATTATACCTGTCCGTATCACTCCATTTTCACTACTTCTAGCTTGTGTCAGATTCAAATCATCTTTCTTCTGGATTTTTGGCAATAATTATTAATTGTTTCTCTGCATTCAGTGTAGTGTACTACCTCTCTAACTTATTCATCACCCTGCTAGTGCTATACCTATAAAGATAAGATTGGTAGAGTGATTTAAAGGACCCTATGATCAGGTCCTGGCCACATCTCTAGCATAATCTTTCTCTGTTTTAAACCTTACTCTACACCAACCAAAATAATTTCATTTTCTATGAAAGTATATATTCTCCTTCTATTCTTAGAACAAGATAATAAGTCCTCTGAGCTTCGCTTTGTCTTAGTATTTCATTCTCTTCAAAAGTCCTGTTTGCTGCCTGCCTCTTTCTTGAATGTAGTGATTTTTGCTAGAAAAAAAAAAAAAAACATGCCTTTGCTGCTTTCTGAATGAATAGGCTAGAAAAACTGATAACATTTTTGCAGCAAGGACAACAGTTAGAGAAATAGTAGTATCCATAAAGTTACAAACATGTGTTTATTTTCTACAAACTCAGATCTGAGCATCAAACTAATAGATGTTGTAGCTGCCAGGAAAGCAACAAAAGGAGAAAGCAGAGGCCAAGGGTTTGGGAAAAAGTTAATGAAGGATCATTCACAGGGGGCCTAGAGGAAACCGTTCAAGAAGTCTTCTTTACCATCCTTTGCTCTCGTAGATGAACCATTACTTGTCATAGGCAATTTGATAAGCCCTTAACATTTGTAATAAAGATGAACTGAGATTGTCACAAATCCCAAAATTCATTAGAATCAATGGAATACCATTTCTCCAAACTACAAAGAGCAACTTTTTAGGCCTTTGATGAAATATAGATTAAAACGTTTTCCTGATTAGAGGACAACTTTTTGAAAAGTAGACGTTGTGTTTGAAGTGCATTTGGTGACTTTCCCCTACACATCAGCTTTACAGCATGCATATGTCAGTCAAAATGATTTTGTTTACCATCAACAGAGTCATGAAGCTCAAGGTGCTTTAACAATAAAATCAGGGTACTGGATCACATAACTGAGAAGTTCAGTGGTAGGGAAGACTACACTCCAGTTCTCTGTAAGTCCTTAGTTCTCTCCTACATTTTTTGGCTTTATCTTTAATGTATCTTCATGCATGGCAACGAAGTAGATACCCAGAATAGCTCACATCCATGCCTTATTATACCCAATACAAGAGAGCACAGGATTCACAGCCTGTATGCTAAGCTCCATGCATCAGATCACATATGAACTAATGCGTGGTTTATGAGAATGCCCTATGCTGAAGCACAGATGACCTGTTCCAGTGTGTCAGATGGAGAGGCGATGGTGCCACACAGAGTCCATCTCAGATTTAGGAGACGGGTGCTCTTCCTTAATCCCACATATACTGTATGATTTCTCTAAAATAAAAGAGAAAATTTCCCAAAGGAAAACCAGTGAATTATTTAGTATGAACAGAGAAGAAAAGCAAATTCCAAGCAGGTAACCAGTCAATATTAATTACAGACTCAGTCCACATTTGTTCATCAGCAAACTAAGGAATTATTTTGTGCCCTGGATCTTTAAAGGTACTTGTGAGTAATCCAAAACAGATACGAAGAGACCTCTGTAAGAATAAGGAGAAAATAAGCAGAGCCAGAGAGCCCAATTCAGAGAAAAATCTATTGGTGCATATGGGTGGGTAAGACAATTGTATGCTATAGATGACACTTTAAAAAATATATTTATTTATTTATTTGAAAGGCAGTGTTATTGAGAGGCAGAGGCAGAGAGAGACAGAGAAGTCTTCCATATGTTGGTTCACTCCATAGATGGCAACAATGTCCAGAGCTTTGCTGATCAGGAGCCAGGAGCTTCTTCTAGGTCTCCTACATGGGTGCAGGGGCCCAAGGACTTGGGCCATCTTCCACTGCTTTCCCAGGCCACAGTAGAAAGCTAGATGGGAAGTGGAGCAGCCAGGACTAGAACTGGCACCCATATAAGATGGTGGCACTGCAGGTGGCAGCTTTACCCACTATGCCACAGGGCCAGCCCCTTCAGATGACTCTTAAAAACATTCACTCAGAATTAAGCAAGTCCCAAAGAGACAAATATCATATGTTCTCCCTGATTGGCAACAACTAACTGAGCACCAAAAAGGAAACCTGGTGAAGTGAAATGGACACTATGAGAAACAGTGACATGATCAGCCTTTGTCCCGACTGTTGATGTACAATTTAATACTTTATCCTTTTTAGTATTTTTTTGTGTTCTACTTAATTCTATTGGTTGAACTCTGTAATTAACACACAATTATTCTTAGGTGTTTAAATTTAACTGAAAAGTGATCTCTGTTAAAGAGTGGTAATAAGAGAGGGAGGAGATGTACAATTTGGGACATGCTCAAGCTGACTTGCTCCAAATGGTAGAGTTAAAAATGTGCCAGGGGATTGCAATACAATCCCATCAAGGTGGCATGTACCAATGCCATCTCACTAGTCCAAGTGATCAATTTCAGTTCACAATTGATCATACTGATAGGACTAAGAACCAAAGGATCACATAAACAAGAGTAGTGTCTGCTAATACTAACTGATAGAATAAAAAATGAAGAGAACGATCCAACATGGGAAGTGGGATACACAGCAGACTCACAGAATGGCAGATGTCCTAAATAGGACTCTGGCCTCAGAATCAGCCCTTAAGGCATTCGGATCTGGCTGAAGAGCCCAGGAAAGTATTTTAGACATGGAAAGCTAAGACACTCTGGCAAAAAACAAACAAACAAACAAACACCTAAATGAAAGATCTCTGCAAGTGAGATCCCAGTGGAAAGAACAGGCCATCAAAGAAGGAGGTTCCTCTCTCTGAAGGGAGGAGTGAACCTCCACTTTGACTATGACCTTGTGTGAATAAGATCAAAGTCGGCGAACTCAAAAGGCTTCCATAGCCTTGGCAACTCATGACAAGAGCCTATGGAGATTACTGATGCCATAAACAAGAGTGTCAATTTGTTAAGTCAACAACAGGAGTCACTGTGCACTTACTCCTCATGTAGGATCTCTGTCCTTAATGTGTTTTTCAGTGTGAATTAATGCTATGACTAGTACTGAAACAGTATTTTACACTTCATGTTCTGTGTGGGTGCAAATGGATGAAATCTTTACTTAATATATCCTAATTGACCTTCTGTATATAAAGATCATTGAAAATGAATCTTGATGTGAATGGAATGGGAGAGGGAGTGGGAGATGGGAGGTTTGCAGGTAGGAGGGAAGTCATGGGGGGGGGAAGCCATGTAATCCATAAACTGTACTTTGGACATTTATATTTGCTAAATAAAAGTTAAAAAAAAGATTAGGGTAATTTAGATTATCTGCTCATTGTTGTGCCCAATATATGGCTAGAACTCAGTAAATTGTAGCTATTATATTTTGAGTATTATGTAAATAAAATCATCTTCACTATAAAAAAACAGTCACTCATTCATTTGTGAAAAATTAATAGGGTATTTACCCTATGATTAATACGACAGAGTATTTGACCTTAAGGATTTCATTTAATCAGACACTACAAAATTATAAGCAAAAAGTCAGCAGTTTGGATGGTAGAGTGTTTGCCACTAGAGTAGAACAGAGTGAGAATAAGGCTACATGGAAAGCCTAGTGGCATCTTCACAACACCCATCAACATTTGCTCTAAACCTAATACTCTACAATTCAGTCTCCAACAAAAAGCACCACAGGATCACTCATTTTCAATCAACAGGTTTCTGAGAGCAGTATATTGAAAGTCAAATGGAAGAATAATTTATCTTACTCTTCTGGTTCTCAGGTAAATGGTCACACAATCTAACAAAAATAATATGAAACAATTTTGGCTGTTTGGTAACAAAAGTGGATCATTGTTGTCTTAGGGAGCTTTTATGTGCAAAATACATTTGATAATAATGTGAATTCTTTTAAGCTATTATATTTTGTGGCCATCTAGGGAAATAGTTTTGGGGATAAATGCAACAGAAATATTTAGAGAAAAGACTTTAAAAGGAAAAATAGCAAACATCGTTGATTCTTTTTGACAGCCTTTTATAATATAAAATCATGCATTTCTAGTCCACATCACAGTGATAATGCTTAAAAAATTCTAATCACTTTATCATTATTCCCAGCAGTGTCCTGGAGCTCCAGTTCTAAGGGCAGGCCTTTCTGTAAGCATCCAGCATGAAGATATAACTCAGAGAATTTTTTGAGAAATTGTTTCTTCACATGAAGTATACTTGATAATAACATTTTAATGTAATATTGACATTTCTGGTTTTTAACTCTGTTGGGCAGAATCTTGATGGAAAAGAAAATCACTTGTGACAGGTTCAGCATGAGAGTCTAATATCATGGCAATTTAACCCAGTTTCATCCTGAACAGATTTCCATCAGAAAAGAAGTAATGTTTCCCTCATGTTTATAGAATGAAACAATTCCTTTTAACATGTAATGTTACAATGGTCTTAACATCATTAATTATTAGAATACCTGTTGTGGAAAATATTGGTTTAGTTTTGGAAATTTTGGTAAATATTTTAGAATTTTATGTGTGTGTGTGTGTGTGTGTATGTGTGGTATGAGGACTGACTTAAAAATTTGAACTGAATTAATCTAATTTGATCAAATGGCTGAGAAGTTGAACCAAATCATGACATTCATGATCTAGGTGGCATTTACGGTTACACAGAGGAGTGTTTACACTCTTGCTACTTGGAATGTGGTCCACAAGCCAGTGGCATTAGAATTACATTGAAGCTAGTTACAAAAAATGAATCTCAGCTCCTAAACCCAGGTCTTTTGAACCAGCACTTGCATTCTTTTTTTTTTCTGGCATATGGGGAATTCTTTCTGTAATTTTAAATTTATTAAATTCCTAACCATTTATATTTGGTTAATCTTTGCTGTAACAACCGACCATTTACCAAATTTCATAAAGATATTTTAGATTGGTTATTAGCATTCTTATTTTTTAAAAAAATTTATTTAATAAATATAAATTTCTAAAGTACAACTTTTGGATTATATCAGTTTTCCCCCCATAACCACCCTCCTACCTGCAAACCATCCCATCTCCTACTCCCTCTCCCATCCCATTCTTCATTAAGATTCATTTTTAATTATCTTTATCTACAGAAGATCAACTTAGTATATACTAAGTGAAGATTTCAACAGTTCTGCACTTGCATTCTAACTAGATCTCTAAGTAATTAAAATCTTAACTATTCCAGGCCATCTCAGTTCTGGCCACACACTAGAATTACTTAGGGTGTTTTTAGAATGTTTTTGATTCCTAAGCCTTACCCTTGACCAATTAACTCAGACTCTTTAAGGGTGGGGCTTTGGGATCAGTATATTTTTTTAATTTATTTGACAAGTAGAGTTATAGAGTTATAGAGAGAGAGAGACAGACAGAGAGAAAGGTCTTCCTTCCATTGGTTCACTCCCCAAAAGGCCGCCACGACTGGCGCTGTGCCAATCCGAAGCCAGGAGCCAGGTGCTTCCTCCTGGTCTCCCATGCGGGTGCAGGGTCCAAGCAATTGGGCCATCCTCCACTGCCTTTCAGGGCCACAGCAGAGAGCTGGACTGGAAGAGGAGCAACCAGGACTTAGAAGCCGGTGCCCATATGGGATGCCGGAGCTGCAGGCGGAGGATTAACGAAGTGAGCCATGGTGCTGGCCCGGCATCAGTATTTTTAAGTACTCAGCAAATGATTCTAATGTGCTGACAGGCTTAAGAACTACCGGTAACACAATGCCTGAATAATCAGTAAATTCAGCGTATTCTGAAAGGGCAAAAAAAGAGAAAGGATGCCAAACCAATTACTTAGTATTTGGTATCACTCTATAAATTATTGATTTTTTAAAACTTTTAATAAGTTTGCTTTGCCACTGAGTGAGCACAGCCTATTATGTCTCAGTCTGCCCAGAAGTTTATTGCAAATCAAAAAGAGGAGTGCTTTACTACATAAACTATCTAAAAGGAGATTTCCCATTTGTTTTTCAACTTTACTTCCTTTTGTTAGACTCCCTCATGAACCTACAGATCTAAGTGATGAATTTCAGACCCTGCACACATCACAGTCACTGACTCTTTGGGTTGGCCACCACTTCTCCCTGCACTCAATATTTATTTTTTTCCTTTGAGCGTTTCCTTCTCACCCTAAGCCAGATGGATTTCCTTCCCCATGAATTCCCTTATTGTTCACTCTTCCTGTAATGCATTCTCACTTTATGGTCTTACATTGTTAGTTCCACTACTTCATGGAATAAAATTACATGTTGTCTAATTTCTACATACAATCTCAAGTATTAACAAGTCATACCAAAATCCTATGCATACATAAAGCTGAAAAAATAAACCATAACATGATACCTTTGGCTGTCATTATTATCCCATTTTATAGAGAGGTAAGATGACTAGCTAATAGTACTTAGCACTAAGATAGGTTTCCTAAGACTATCTGACTTTTGTTTGTGTGTTTTTGCTTCTAACAGAGTATAGCAGTTTAATAATAATTCTGGGGCAAATTAAGAATTTGAACACACTGAAACATAGTACAAGGAATTCACTCTAAAAGAAAAAAATCTTTCCTACTCCTGTCTTTGCAATGAGCCTGGCGATATTTCTTATTTCACTGACCTTGTTTCTTTTGTCAGAAAACTATTGAAGTTCGATGGACACATCAAGGGGAAGTGGTCAGTGGTCATAGTATACATCTTTGTTCTAATTACTTTCTATTATGCAAATAATACTTGAATACCCTTGTGAAAACTTAGAACATCATAATATGTCTCAGATGTCTGTGTCTAGCACATGTGCACATCCACATGTACACACACCCTCCTGACCGCCCTCCATCTAGATGCTTTGCTTTCTCCCCCAGAAATAGCCATTTATTTCTATATAGCCCTTTTAAACACTTTTCAGAGGTAGATGTTTGGCACAACAGTTAAGATACCACGTGGGATGCCCACATCTCATATCATAGTGTCTAGATTTGAGTTCTGGCTCCTCATCCAATTCCAGCTTCCTGCTTATGTGCACCCTAGGGAGGCAGCAAGTGGTACAAGTACTTGGATTCCTGACAGCCACATGGGAGAGACCTAGATTGACTTCTGGGTTCCTAGTTTCAATTTGGCTGTTGTGAGCATTTGCGGAGTGAACGAGAAAATAGAAGATCTCTCTGTCTCTGTCTCCCTACCTTTCAAATAAAAATCAAACTTTAAATGTTTTTAGATATATTTAATAAACCTATAGGTATATTATAAAAGTTTTTAATTGTGGTGCAACCATTTATCATCTAAAATATATTACTCTTAAGAATTAGGAGTTTTATTTATAAATGTAAAATAAAAGACCTGGGAAGGATATCTAATCCAATTCAGAGGTTGACAACATTAAGATTCAAAATTTTATCTCAACTTTGCAGAATAATACCCTAAAGACAGAAAGATAAAAATTTGGCCAGCATAAATATTAAAGCCATGCATAAAGTACAAGTACAAATGGAGAACTTTCGTTTAACATTAGTTTATATGTAAAAGACCTAGAGGTTTGATTATATAGACTCAAAATGTAATAAAAATATGAACACTTTGAGAAGTCAGAAATTCTAACCTCTAATAAGATTTATTTAAAGTATCTCGAATTACTGCAGAATATCTCATTGTTGAAGGAAAGTGCTAAATTATGTAAAATATTGAAAACAAACCATTTTAAAATGATGCACTTGTTTTGTGACAATTATTCCTCATGCAGATACACACATGCACACACATATATATACATACACATATATTTTCACCAGAAAAAAAAAAAAAGCCAAGTAAGGGATAACTCTTCTGCTTTCCTCAGGTCATACCTTCTAGTCTTTATTATGGTACAAAACATTCATTATAAATCATAGAAGTTTAGCATGCAAAGGAATGAGTCAGTGCATAATATTCCATCTCCATTTTGAGGTCCTCTTGAATAAAGATCTTGCCCTGTGGAATTAGTGTCACCTGATGTAGAACTAATTGTCCTGTAGGATGACTGATAATATAGAGAACAGTGTTCACACCCAACGTTGTTGGCCAGAATATCTGGGGCTGGAGCAAAGGAAGTTGAGTCTCTGCATGAGTCACATGTTTCCCACATGAGGTCTCTTCTGTTCCAGAATATGGGTGTTACTTGTAAACTTCCCATGCAACCAGAAATTTTGTTTTAAAATCTCCCTTCTCCAAAAAGTAGAAGTTCTTTATCCACCTGAAAATCTCTCCCCAGGTTTGTAAATCTCTTCTTTCTGTGCTTCTCAGTACACAAATCAGGATCACAAAGGGCACAATGAAGTGCAGTTCTTGAGGGATGAATTCATTTATCTTTCCTAATAAAAGATGAATATTAAATTCATCTGTCATGACCTTGGCTGATCATAAGACATGGGCGATCATAAATCTTGACCTCTTCCCATCTTTTTTCTAAAATTAAAGTAACCTCTGATATAAACATGGTATTTAAGAAAGTGACAGCTTGAGTGAGAAGGAAGAGGCTGGATCTGTGGAGCAAAGATATTGACGAGTTTTTAAGAGCACCCGACCATGGTTTCATTTGAATTTATCTGTCTCTGCCCTGGTGTCTACAATAACACAGGAGAAGGAGATTCAAGGTCTTAACTCTATTACTGGCTTTGTTCAGCAGCGTCAGACCAATAATAGGTGTTTATCTACTAGAGTGTGCTGCTCTAGATACAGGAGCTCATTGTAATTCTCCCCTCCAGTTTTCCTTCCCCAAGGAAATATCTATATCTTGGATCTGTCTAATTAGCCAGTATGTGAAGAATAGAAAATTGAGACAATCCCTATGCTCATCATTGCTGGGCTTTAGAAAACTCAATAAAGTTTCTATCTACATTTTCTTGTTTACACGCTGGAGCAAATGGATCAAACAAGCAAAGATTTGTGGCCACAGAGACGGTGCCTTTGTACAATATAACACATACTGTGTATCAAAGAAATATTGCGCCACTTCTCGGAAGCTGACATTGGAATGACATTGTAATCCCGGCCATCTGTCTTCCTCCTCTAGATGTCGATGAATGTGCCGTGGTGAATGGAGGCTGCCAGCAGCGCTGTATTAACACTCTGGGCACCTTCCACTGTGAATGTGATACAGGATACAGACTCCATGCTGACGAACGCACCTGCATAAGTGAGTAAATATTAGAACCAGCTTGAAGCCATTTTCAATGAAAATCGACCTGCCCATGTAGGGGCAGGCAGAAAGGGTTTTTCTATTGTAAAGGTATCTAGAGAAGCTGACAGTTTTCAGTGAAGTTCTATCTCCTGGAATTTTTTTTAAGGAAATACATTTTGCATTTAGAAGATGAAAAAGATGAGGAAGGAAACAGCAATTAACATTCACAAGTAAAGTTCCTCAAGCATAGTTAGAACTGAACACAATAAATCAGAGTACTGTATATTATGCCTCAGAATGTTCACAGATATAATTTTTAGTGATAGGATTATTATTTTAATCCTCATATATTTCTGGATTTTATAGAATTCCTAAAATAAGCTTATGCTACTTTTATAAACAAAAAAGGAATACACTTTTAAAATACTATATTCTCTATGAGATTTGCAAATGCTTCTTGTTGTTTTCCCTCAACTAATTTACATAAAAGTGTTTCTTTTCATCGAGTGATTATCCTCAGATGGCATAAAGACACAATCTAATTTTATCCCCATGTCCCCCCCTTTTTTAGAAGGCTTTTATTTAATGAATACAAATTCCATATGTACATCTTTTAGGAATATAGTGGTTCTTCCCCCGCCCCGTTCCCATCCTCCAACCCCCACTCCCATCCCACCTCCTACTCCCTCTCCTATTCCATTCTTCATTAAGATTCGTTTTTATTTGACTTGATATACAGAAGACCAACTAAGTAGATATTTCAACTCTTTGCACCCACACAGGTACACAAGGTATAAAGTACAGTTTGTAGACAAGTTTTTTTTTTTTAAGATTTATTTTACTTATTTGAAAGAGTTACAGAGGGAGGTAGAGACAGAGAGAGAGGTCTTCCATCCGATGGTTCACTCCCCAGATGGCTGCAAAGGCTGGAGCTGCACCAATCCGAAACCAGGAGCCAGGAGCTTCTTTCGGGTCTCTCACGTGGGTGCAGGGGCCTAAGGACTTCAGCCATCTTCTACTGCTTTCACATGCTATAGCAAAGAGCTGGATTGGAAGAGGAGCAGCCAGGACAAGAACTGGCACCCATATGGGATGCCAGCGCTTCAGGCCGGGGCTTTAACCCACTGCACCACAGCACCAGCCCCTTGCAGACAAGTTTTACTGTTAATTCTCATAGTACACCTCATTAAGGACTGAGGTCTAACATGGGGAGTAAGTGCACAGTGACTCCTGTTGTCAATTTAACGATTGCACTCTTCTTTTTTACGTCAGTGACCACCCTAGGCTCTTGACATGAGCTGCCAAGGCTGTGGAAGCCTTTTGAGTGCACAAACTCTGTCGGTATTTAGACAGTGCCGTATGCAAAGTGGAAGTTCTCTTCTCCCTTCAGAGAAAGGTACCTCCTTCTTTGATTGTCCCTTTTAAAATATTTATTATATTAAAAAATATACCACCTTGTATAGCACAATTTAATTCCTGGCTTAATTTACATAGTGTTTCATCTGCATAAAATGAATAGTGTCTTCATAAGGTATTCTATAATCATGAAACTCAGCATAGATATCATCCAGTTTCACCTAGTTTCACAACATACCCTCCCTCTTTCTTTTTCTTAACAAATCTTTAGGAGATTAGAGAAAGCTAAGGCGAACAGGTAAAGATGGTCCTAGTCTTAGTTCTGATTTAACTATGAGAAACTGGTTCTAAGAGCAAAACCAGGACCTTTCCAAAGTCAAATAAAAGTACAAGTAGAAGGCAGACCCTAGTCTAGGGAACCCAGTAGCATAATGATTGTCTATAGCAAACACTCACAAGTTTATTTGAGCAAAGCAGCCCCTATTTTGTAGGATTACTGGTTTTAGCAACAAGAATCATTTTCTCATCCCCACTGCTAACCTTGTAAAGTCCTTAGCTTTTAAACTGTCATTATAACTTCTCTCAGTCACAAAATATTTAGGAACAGCAGGATTTATTGATATATGCAGATGAGATACTTGTCAATAAAAGTTAAGCTGGTGAATTTTTGTGTTTAATAGAAAATGATTTGGAAACTAGTGATTTATATGAGGCTATGATATCTGGTCTTTGAGAGAAGGTGTTATAAGCACTCTAGATACCAACTACATGGGATTCACTACTATGAATATTTTTCTTTATCCTGGGAAGGTATTAGCTATTTCTTAGTAAAATCACTAGTTTGAAAATCATTTTCTATTAAAATATTTATTCCATAAATAAAAATTTTTAAAAACAACTATTTCTGCTCTGAAGTGTTATAATTCAAAGGAGTTTAAAATTACTAATTCATTACAATTCATCTGCTAAATTGTATCTTGTAAAATCCTATTATATTATATACAACAATTTCTGTAGAGCTGTAATTTTATTTAAAATGTTTGAAGAACTATGAATTTAGAAAGTTCAAGTATAAAAACAATGAGAGGCTTAGGAGCCAAGATGGCGGAATAGTGAGGCGTGCACCGACAGTCTGGGAAAAGATAGTTTAATAAAAGTGGAGTAACTGTAGCCTCAGTAAAAGGCTCAGGAAAAAATTGCAGAGGAAACTCTTCCGGATCTAGTGGATGTGACACAGAGGACCTACGGAGAGAGCAAGGTCGCCCACTGTGTGGAAGCCGAGCCGCGATATCTGAGCCGCCGCAGAAGCCAAGCCGCAGAGTCTGCGCGCCAGCGCTAGAAGGGGAGGTGAGACAAAAACCCCGGTAACCCGAGACATTGGCGGGGAAAGGCAGAAAGAGCCTACAGGGAACGAGGCCTGAAGCCCCACTGGGGAAAGTTCACCAGGCTGACTGGAGGAGAGAAAAAAATGAATAAATAAGGGGAACCGGCACGGATATTAGCCTCTCTCTCCGCTCACCTTACAAAGCTGGGGAAGACAAAGAGCAGGTGCCATTTTATGTATGTAAAGCAGCACCCGTGATTAGCCAAGCAGAAACACCTGACTCTGGTGGGGAGAAATAACAGGAGGTTAGGACCTAGTGAAAGTGTGGAGCTAAGGAACTGAGACTGTGGAAATCGGGAGGGGGGGCAAGAGAACTCACCGAGTACACAAACTCGGTAACCTGGGCAACCTGGTGAGAGACTGCGGAGAAATTTGAGACCACACTGAGGGTTGCATAAACTCTTTGTGTGGTCCCAGGGGTAAACAGACAAATACCCACAGGGGCCAGATTTCATACATCAACTACCCTCAATTCCACTCAGCTGTGTGGAATTACTTCCCAACTGAGTCAAAAAAAAAAAAAAAAAGAGAGAGAGAGAGCAAGCAAGCAAGCAAGCAAGCGAGAGAACAACCTGGGTGAGTCACCTTTGGCACACCCTTAACCCTGAAGAACCAAACAGAGCTCTCTGGCCACACCCATCACAGCCTCTAAGGATCCATCAAAAGCAGACAGTCCACTTAATCTAGAGTCACAGTATAATGAGAAAAAACACCACACCGAATAAACCAAAGAATATCTCCAATATGCCAAACAACAAACGCAGAAACCGAGGTAACAAGAACAAGGAAGACACTATGACACCCCAAAATGAAATAGACACCCCAATTCAAGATTATGAAGATGATGAGATAGAAGAAATGCAAGAAGCAGATCTCAAAAAATTGATAAGAACATTAAGAAGTTCTCAAAAACAAATTCTTGAACTACAGAAATCCTTAATGGACAAGATAGAAAATCTCTCACGTGAAAATGAAATATTAAGGAGGAATCAAAATGAAATGAAACAACTAGTAGAACATGAAACTGTGATAGTGATGAGAAATCATAATGAAATGAAGAATTCAATAGATCAAATGAAAAACACAATAGAGAGCCTTAAAAACAGAATGGGAGAAGCAGAAGAGAGAATATTGGACTTAGAAGACAGAGAACAGGAAAATATACAGTCAAACCAAAGAAAAGAAGAAGAAATTAGAAGTCTAAAAAATATTGTCGGGAATCCTCAGGATACTATTAAAAAACTCGACACTCGGGTTCTAGGAGTTCCTGAAGGCATGGAGAGGGAGAAAGGATTAGAAGGCATTTTTAGTGAGATATTAGCAGAAAATTTCCCAGGTTTGGAGAAGGACAGAAATCCTAGTACAAGAAGCTCATAGAACCCCTAATAAACACGACCAAAAGAGAGCCTCACCATGACACGTTGTAATTAAACTCACTGCAGTGAAACATAAAGAAAAAATCCTAAAATGTGCAAGAGAGAAACGTCAGATTACTCTCAGAGGATCTCCAATCAGACTCACAGCTGACTTCTCATCAGAAACCCTACAAGCTAGGAAGGAATGGCGAGATATAGCCCAGGTACTAACAGAGAAAAGCTGCCAGCCCAGAATATTATATCCTGCAAAGCTCTCATTTGTGAATGAAGGTGAAATAAAGACTTTTCACAGCAAACAGAAATTGAAAGAATTTGTTGCCACTCGTCCAGCCCTGCAAAAGATGCTTAAAGATGTGTTACACACAGAAACACAGAAACATGGTCATCAATATGAAAGAGGGTAAAGGAAGGAAACCTCACAGCAAAAGATCACAGGAAGTTCAAAACATGTTAGAAAATATCTTTGGCAAATGGCAGGGCAAAGTTACTACTTATCAATAGTCACTTTGAACGTTAATGGCCTGAACTGTCCAGTTAAAAGACACCAATTGGCTGATTGGGTTAAGGAACAAAACCCATCTATTTGCTGCTTACAAGAAACACATCTTTCCAGCAAAGATGCATACAGACTGAAAGTGAAAGGCTGGAAAAAGATATACCTGCCAACAGAAATGAAAAAAGAGCGGGCGTAGCCATCTTAATATCGGACAACATAAACTTTTACCACAAAAACTGTTAGGAGAGACAAAGAGGGGCGCTATATAATGACTAAGGGATCAATTCAACAGGAAGATATAATGATTATCAATGTATATGCACCTAATTACAGGGCACCGGTTTATTTAAAAGATTTGTTAAGGGACTTAAAGGGAGACTTAGACCCCAATACAATAGTACTGGGGGACTTCAATACTGCACTCTCAGAAATAGACAGATCTACAGGACAGAAGATCAAAAAGGAGACAATAGATTTAAATGATACTATAGCCCAAATGGATCTAACAGATATCTACAGAACTTTTCATCCTACACAGAAAGCATTTACATTCTTCTCAGCAGTACATGGAACCTTCTCTAGGATTGACCACATACTAGGCCATAAAGCAAGTCTCAGCAAATTCAAAAGAATTAGAATCATATGATGCAACTTCTCAGACTATAAAGGGATGAAGTTGGAAAGTAGCAACTCAGGAATCCCTAGAGCATATGCAAACACATGGAGATTGAACAACATGCTCCTGAATGAACAATGGGTCATAGAAGAAATTAAAAGAGAAATCAAAAACTTTCTGGAAGTGAATGAGGATAACAGAACAACATACCAAAACTTATGGGACGCAGCAAATCAGTGTTGAGAGGAAAGTTTATATCAATAGGTGCCTACATCAAAAAATTGGAAAGGCACCAAATAGATGAGCTTTCAATGCATCTCAACGATCTAGAAAATCTGCACCAAACCAGACCCAAATCTAGTAGGAGAAGAGAAATAATTAAAATCAGAGAAGAAATCAACAGGATTGAATCCAAAAAAACATTACAAAAAATCAGCCAAACGAGGAGCTGGTTTTTTGAAAAAATAAACAAAATTGACACCCCATTGGCCCAACTAACTAAAAAAAGAAGAGAAAAGACCCAAATCAATAAAATCAGAGATGAAAAAGGAAACGGAACATCAGACACCACAGACATAAAAAGAATCATCAGAAATTACTACAAGGACTTGTATGCCAGCAAACAGGGAAACCTATCAGAAATGGATAGATTCCTGGACACATGCAACCTACCTAAATTGAACCAGGAAGACATCGAAAACCTAAACAGACCCATAACTGACACGGAAATTGAAACAGTAATAAAGGCCCTCCCAACAAAGAAACGCCCAGGACCAGATGGATTCACTGCTGAATTCTACCAGACTTTTAAAGAAGAACTAACTCCAATTCTTCTCAAACTATTCAGAACAATCGAAGAAGAGGGAATCCTCCCAAATTCATTCTATGAAGCCAGCATCACCTTAATTCCTAAGCCAGAAAAAGATGCAGCATTGAAAAAGAATTACAGACCAGTATCCCTGATGAACATAGATGCAAAAATCCTCAATAAAATTCTGGCCAATAGAATGCAACAACACATCAGAAAGATCATCCACCCAGACCAAGTGGGATTTATCCCCTGCATGCAGGGATGGTTCAACATTTGCAAATCAATCAATGTGATTCACCACATTAACAGACTGCAGAAGAAAAACCATATGATTATCTCAATAGATGCTGAGAAGGCATTTGATAAAATACAACACCCTTTCATGATGAAAACTCTAAGCAAACAGGGTATGGAAGGAACATTCCTCAATACAATCAAAGCAATTTATGAAAAACCCACGACCAACATCCTATTGAATGGGGAAATGTTGGAAGCATTTCCACTGAGATCTGGTACCAGACAGGGATGCCCACTCTCACCACTGCTATTCAATATAGTTCTGGAAGTTCTAGCCAGAGCTATTAGGCAAGAAAAAGAAATTAAAGGGATACAAATTGGGAAGGAAGAACTCAAACTATCCCTCTTTGCAGATGATATGATTCTTTATTTAGGGGATCCAAAGAACTCTGCTAAGAGACAATTGGAACTCATAGAAGAGTTTGGCAAAGTAACAGGATATAAAATCAATGCACAAAAATCAACAGCCTTTGTATACACAGGCAATGCCACGGCTGAGGAAGAACTTCTAAGATCAATCCCATTCACAATAGCTACAAAAACAATCAAATACCTTGGAATAAACTTAACCAAGGACGTTAAAGATCTCTACGATGAAAATTTCAAAACCTTAAAGAAATAAATAGAAGAGGAAACCAAAAAATGGAAAAATATTCCATGCTCATGGATTGGAAGAATCAATATCATCAAAATGTCCATTCTCCCAAAAGCAATTTACAGATTGAATGTGATACCAATCAAGATACTGAAGACCTTCTGCTCAGATCTCGAAAAAATGATGCTGAATTTCATATGGAGACACAGGAGACCTTGAATAGCTAAAGAAATCTTGTACAACAAAAACAAAGCCGGGGGCATCACAATACCAGTTTTCAGGACATACTACAGGGTAGTTGTTATCAAAACAGCATAGTACTGGTACAGAAACAGATGGATAGACCAATGGAACAGAATAGAAACACCAGAAATCAATCCAAACATCTACAGCCAACTTATATTTGATCAAGGATCCTAAACCAATCCCTGGAATAAGGACAGTCTATTCAATAAATGGTGCTGGGAAAATTGGATTTCCACGTGCAGAATCATGAAGCAAGACCCCTACCTTTCACCTTACACAAAAATTCACTCCACATGGATTAAAGACTTAAATCTACGACCCGACTCCATCAAATTAATAGAGAGCATTTGAGAAACCCTGCAAAAATATAGGTAGTGGCAAAGACTTCTTGGAAAATACCCCAGAAGCACAGGCAGTCAAAGCCAAAATTAACATTTGGGATTGTATCAAATTGAGAAGTTTCTGTACTGCAAAAGAAACAGTCAAGAAAGTGAAGAGGATACCGACAGAATGGGAAAAAATATTTGCAAACTATGCAACAGATAAAGGGTTGATAACCAGAATCTACAAAGAAATCAAGAAACTCCACAACATCAAAACAAACAACCCACTTAAGAGATGGGCCAAGGACCTCAATAGACATTTTTCAAAAGAGGAAATCCAAATGGCCAACAGGCACATGAAAAAATGTTCAAGGTCATTAGCAATCAGGGAAATGCAAATCAAAACCACAATGAGGTTTCACCTCACCCCGGTTAGAATGGCTCACATTCAGAAATCTACCAACAATAGATGCTGGAGAGGATGTGGGGAAAAAGAGACACTAACCCCCCGTTGGTGGGAATGCAAACTGGTTAAGCCACTATGGAAGTCAGTCGAAATTCCTCAGAAACCTGAAGATAACCCTACAATAAAACCCAGCCATCCCACTCCTTGGAATTTACCCAAAGGAAATTAAATTGGCAAACAAAAAAGCTGTCTGCACAATAATGTCTATTGCAGCTCAATTCACAATAGCTAAGACCTGGAACCAACCCAAATGCCCATCAACAGTAGACTGGATAAAGAAATTATGGGACATGTACTCTATAGAATAATATACAGCAGACAAAAACAATGAAACCCGGTCATTTGCAACAAAATGGAGGAATCTGGAAAACATCATGCTGAGTGAACTAAGCCAGTCCCAAAGGGACAAATACCATATGTTCTCCCTGATCGGCGACAACTAACTGAGCACGAAAGGGGAAACCTGTTGAAGTAAAATGGACACTATGAGAAACAGTGACTTGATCAGCTCTTCTCCTGACGGTTGATGTACAATGTAATACTTTATCCATTTTTGTATTTTTTTTTTGTTCTAGTACCATTGGTTGAACTCTGTAATTAACACACAATTATTCTTAGGTGTTTAAATTTTAACTGAAAAGTGATCCCTGTTAGGAATTTGGAAAACATTATGCTGAGTGAAATAAGCCAATCCCAAAGGGACAAATACCACTTGTTCCTCCTGATTGGTGACAACTATCTGAGCACCAAAAAGGAAACCTGTTAAAGTGAAATGAACACTATGAGAAACGGTGACTCGATCAGCCCTTGCCCTGACTGTTGATAAGCAACTTAATATGTTATCCCTCTTAGTATTTTTTTTGTTTGTTCTACTTAATACTTTTGGTTGAATACTGTAATCAATACACAGTTATTCTTAGGTGTTGAAACTTAACTGAAAAGTGATCACTGTTAAATATAAGAGTGGTAATAAAAGAGGGAAGAGATGTGCAATTCGGGACATGCTCAAGCTGACTTACCTCAAACAGTAGAGTTAGAAACATACCAGGGGATTCCAATTCAATCCCATCAAGGGGGCATGTACCAATGCCATCTCACTAGTCCAAGTGATCAATTTCAGTTCACAATTGATCATAATGATAGGACTAAGAATCAAAGGGATCACATAAACAAGACTAGTGTCTGCTAATACTAACTAATACAATAAAAAAGGGAGCGAACGATCCAACATGGGAAGCGAGATAATAGATGTCCTAAACAGCACTCTGGCCTCAGAATCAGCCCTTAAGGCATGCGGATCCGGCCGAAAAGCCCATGAGAGTATTTCAGGCATGGAAACGAAGACACTCTGGCAAAAAAAAAAAAAATGACCTAAATGAAAGGTCTCCACGAGTGAGATCCCAGTGGAAACAACAGGTCATCAAAGAAGGAAGTACCTTTCTCTGAAGGGAGGAGAGAACTTCCACTTTGACCATGGCCTTGTCTAAATATTATCATAGTCGGTGAACTCAAAAGGCTTCCATAGCCTTGGCAACTCATGACAAGAGCCTAGGGTGATTACTGATGCCATAAACAAGAGTGTCAATTTGTTAAGTCAACAACAGGAGTCACTGTGCACTTACTCCTCATGTAGGAGCTCTGTCCTTAATGTGCTGTACATTGTGATTTAAAGCTATAACTATTACTCAAACAGTATTTTTCACTTTGTGTTTCTATGTGGGTGCAAACTGTTGAAATCTTTACTTAATATATGCCAAACTGATCTTCTGTATATAAAGAGAATTGAAAATGAATCTTGATGTGAATGGAAAGGGGGAGGTAGCGGAAAAGGGGAGGGTTGCAGGTGGGAGGGAAGTTATGGGGGGGGGAGCCATTGTAATCTATAAGCTGTACTTTGGAAATTTATATTCATTAAATAAAAGTTATTAAAAAATTAAAAAGAATAAAAAAATCAATGAGAATGTTATGATGTTGTTTAATAAAAATTAATGGGTCACTTAAATGCATTGGACCATATATAGAATCATACCTGGAAAGAATTTGAGAAATAATCTAGCCTGATCTACCTTAGAGTTAAGAAATTTAAGAACCAAGGAGATCAAATAACTTTCACTCTGAAAGAGAACAATATAATTTTTAGGAAAATCTGATTAATCTCACTCCTGATCCAGTACTGTGAAATAAATTCTGATAAATATATTTAAATATATATCTATGATTTTTGAAAATACATAAATGTAAGTATAAAATACATATATAATTATGAAAATATATAAAATAAATATATTTTAAATACATTTTATGATTTATGATTTATGAAAAATCGTAAAGGTACTGCTAAATGAAATTCTTACATTCTATTTTAGTAAACAGAGCTAAGGGTTAGAACTTTGTATTTTCATAACAGCTACTGATGGAATCTTACCTTGTTTCATCAGCGTGTAAGTACATTTATGTCACATGCTCCCACAGCACCTGGCTTCTCTTAGTCTTCCAAGTAAGCCATGCCCTTTTCTACATCTGCATCTTCTTCCATGCCAAATCTAGATCCTCTCCCTCCCCCAACCCTCGAGCTATCGAAAGTCTACTTACCAGTTCCAAGTTAAAGGATCTGTGGACAATTAAGCCTTTTCTGGTCATTCCAGCCAAAGACATTCTCTCTTTTCTCTGAAATACCACGTGGTATATTTGTGTTGCCTTAGTGATATATCCTAATGCTCACAGGTATCATGCATGTGTGCCATTATGCTTCAGATCAAGTGAAAGGCTCTGATGACCTCTGAATGGTAAACTCTAATGGTGGTCTCTTATTTTCTTCTTGATTAATCAGAAACTTGATTAATTAGATTAATTGAGAGCTTGATTCAACTAGGAGCTTCTTGATAGCATTTGACACTGTGAACTATCAGTTTTGCTGAATCTTCCACTTGACTTCATGTAGTTTGCACTTTGAATGGCTGTGTCTCTACTTCCATTCTGATTCTATGGTTCTGATGTTGGGTCATCATTGTCTTTGCTCTTCTTTCCTCCTTCACTCACCCCTTCTCTAGTCAACCTCCATTCTTCCCTTATACTTTCACACATAAGTACATGTCTATAAAATACTTAGAATATTAGGGGCTGGTGCCTGTGGCACAATGTGTTAAGCCACCACCCGGAGCATCAGCATCCCATGTGGGTGCTGGTTTGAGTCCCAGCTGCTCCACTTCTGATCCAGCTCTCTGCTAATGCATCTGGGAGGGCAGCAGAATATGGCCCAAATTTAGGCCCTTGCTACCCAAATGGGAGACATGGAAGAAGCTCCAGACTCCTAGATTCAGCCTGGCCCAATCCTGTTGTGGCCATTTGGGGAGTGAACTAGCAGATAGAGGATCTCTCTCTCTCCCTCTCTCTCCTTCTCTCTGTTTGTAGCTCTGCCTTCCACATAAGTAAACCTTTTAAAAACTAAAAGAATATTACCTTGCATACTATATTACTTAAAAGTATTAGCTATTACAATAGAATAGTAAGAGACATAATGGCTCCACCAGATGGATTTGCTTTTTAAAAGCAAAACTCAAATCTTTTTCCAATATTTTGTCTTTTGGAACTTTGAAAATATTTCTTGTTATATATTATATTTGTAGCTATTAATTGGTGATTTCTTACTGTGGAGAGGCAGGAATTAGTAGATATAACTAAATACAAGTAATGATGAACTCTTTCTATTACCAATGGCTGTTTTTTTTTAAACAACCAGAGACTAGATACCAGAATAATTTATATTACCCCAATTTCCAGTTACACAATTAACATTTTAAGTAGCTTACCAGGTTTTATCTATAATTTCATATACCTCATAAACCTTTCTTCAATTTCTGTTTTTAATAACAACCTTGTGAAAAATGCTCAGCTGAAATCTCCATTCATAATCAAGTATTTCCCTTGCTGGCTTGCTGAAACTGGCTTTCCCATGGGGTGAGTTAATTAAATGACTGAAAGTTTAGTACTCACATAGTTCTCTTACCTCTCTTTCTTCCCCTTCATGTAGATTTATTAACATCTCATTCACAAATAAATAAATAATCCATTAATGTCTGCATAAAAAGCCTTAAATAAAGATTTGTTTTGAAGAAGGGTTTCATAATCATTTATTAAAAATCTACTCTGTCCTACATTTATATGACATTCCTTTTTGTCCTTTCAGCCAGTAAAAAAGGTCACAGACAATTGAGGACAACTGACAATCAAATATGTGACCATTATAAGTATTAGGATATTAGTGTCTGAAGTATTAAGAATACACAGAAAAGAACCCGCACTAATAGCTAGATTGAAAATAGACATGTCTTTCTTATATCGGACAGTATCTCCATTTGCATATTCCTCATCTTCCTTTTTTTATATTCACAGTTACTATTGCTATCCCTTTTCACTGAAAGACAGTTTTGCTGACTTCAATCTCTAGGACAAAAATTCTTCATTTCTGGTTTCTCAGAATGTTCAGGATATCTCTCCATCCAGTGGTCCCTTTTTAGTCTCATCAAAGGAGAAAAAAAGGACAAAAGTTTAATAGAAACTATAGATTTCTCTATGTGTGTATGACATGGTGGATTCTGTGTTTTATTTTGGTAACTCACAAGCAGAAGTTAGGTGAAGAAGAGGGTAGATGTGGCCTAAGAAACTTGATTAAAATAGGTTTATTCAGTAAAACTTTGAACAAGAATTCATTTCCTTATATCAGATTTTTTATGAGTTTCACATTTAACATGATGCTAAATTTAAAAGAGAGAGATTGAGAAAACCTTTAGACATGGCCTTGTTCACACAATGAATCCTTTCATTTGATCTCAGTGATCTGATCAGGGATATCTAAGTTTTGTTTGGTAAGAGGAGTAGAAGATTCTTTCCAGGGAATGCAAAGTTATTACCTTCAAATTGGAGATGGAAGAGTTTAAAGACTTTCATTGTAACTGCCTTTCAATTATTGCATTATTTATGAAGACAAATTAGAAACATAATTCATTTGAGATGACAGTTGATGTCAGGTTAAAAAAATATTTAGTTTGTCAGGTTGATGGCAGCTCTCAGTCATCAAATTCATCACCTTCACCATATTAAGTACTTTTCATAGTAGATGATGTTTTTAATTTCCAGATCTGAATTTACGGATCATTTCCTTTGCCTGCCTTATTCCCAATCTGTAGTCTTGAGGAAAATCATGAGCTTTTCAAGTTTTCATCCTGAGCACTGAATGTCAATCCAGTTCAGCAACTTTTTCCAATTACTTGAGTTTCAGAAACACAGAAATTTTCTTTTTCTTTTAAAATTTTTTCTATAGATTGTAGACTCAGAAGGGCAAGACCAATAGTTTTAGAAAGAGACTGACTTAGGTCTGAATTCTGACTGCATTACCTAAGAGTTGTAATCTTAGCCCAATTCTGTAGTTTCTGATTTTCAGAGTATGTAAGATCTCTATCTCTGTCTAAATATCAGTATTTGTGTCTAATAAAATCAGGATAATAATTCACAAAAATCAATAATCATGTCATACAAGACTTTTGCCTTATAAAGAAGAATGCATGAGGGTATATCACAAAGTTCATGAGAAATGCATATTATGGAAAAACATTTTAATTCCATTTTCCATGAATTCTTTGAAGTTCTCTCATATTTAACAAACTAAAGTTTTACTGCTGAGGGAGATTGAGGGTGGGCTCTGGAGCTAAAAGTAGGCAAATATGAGAGACTCTTCCCAGGATGAAAGATTGATAGGAAATGTCCCTTAATGAGCAGTGTCATGAACTCTGTATACAAGATTAAACAAAACCAAAACAATCCATAAAATGTTTGTATGCTGTTCTTCATACCTTTTAAATGTCTTTTCTTTAAAGGCTTCTTTTTCTATGTGGAAAGTATCTTCAGATATTCTGCAGAATAGTTTTTAGGATATTTTTAGTTCCACTTGTAAAATATTTTAAAAATTTTATACTTTGGGTTGATGCTGTGGCACAGTTGGTTAAGCTGCTGTATTGCAGAGGTGGCATCCCATATGGATGCTGGTTCGACTCCTAGCTGCTCCACTTCAGATCCAGCTTCCTACTAATGCACCTGGGAAAGCAGCCAAGGATTGCTGAAGTGCTTGGGCCTTTGCACCCATGTGGGAGGCTCAGAAGAAGCTTCAGGCTCCTGGCTTTGGCCTGGCCCAGACCTGGCCATTGCAGCCATTTAGGGAGTGAACCAGCAGGTGGAAGATACCTCATATTATTATTATTCCTCATATATTATTATCTTTATCTCTCTCCATCTCTCTCTTTCTCTAACTCTTTCAAATAAATAAAATCTTTAAAAAACATTTTATTCTCTATAGCATTAAATAATAAACACTATATCTCTTAAATAGTACTAATTTTGTTCTCTTGGGTTTCTTAAGTTATTCCATCTGCACTATAGAATACCCACCAGGTGAGATGAACTTAAATGTAAAGTGATCAAAGCAGAAACTGGCACACGGTGATGCTCAGTTAACAAGATCTTAGAGCAATCACTTATAACCATTATGTATCTATTCCTACAGTGTTTCCCACAATCACAACAGCCATTCAATGCATAGAGATACCATCAATGAGAAATTCCACAATATATCCAACTGGTAGTACAGTAGTTCAGCTTTAAATTATTATTTATGGAAAAGTATCATGGGATTTAGAATTGTAAGAAAAATAATGCGATGTGAGAGCAGTGTGTCTTGGATAAAAACAATGCCCCCTTTCAGGGCAACAGTATGTACTTTACCACGTAGTGTTCACATATACGAGCTGTGCGACTAAGCAAGCCACGTGGCTGCTTCATAGTTTCAGTTAGCGGGACAGTTAGCAGAAGTGACAGCACAGAGAAAATCTTTAGTACTTGCAGATGCAGTACTACAAGCACTCAATGTATAATTGCTAATATCATTAATGTTAGTTCCATGTCTGCACCTTTCCATGGCCACAGGAATAAATAAATTCTGAAGGGTCAGACACCACAGGTTAAACCTGCTTTGATGATCAGATAGCTTCCACTGGGCATCTGTGTTAGTAGGTGGTCCCTTCTGAGTTTATGTTCTGAAATCCTAAGACCAAGGTGATTGCATTGGGAGTTGGGGCCTAGGGGAGGTGATCAGGTTCTTAGGGAAGAGCCCCATGGGGTGAGATTAGTGCTGTCACCCAAAGGTGTTTGCTCCTTCTGGCACATGAGACCTGAGCAGGAAGGCACAGTCTATGAAGAATCATCTGGCGTCTTGATCTCAAACTTCCCAGCCCGCAGAACTGTGAGAAATTAATTTCTGTTATTTACAAACTACCCAGTCTGTGGTATTTTGTTGTAGCAGCCTGAACAGATTAAGATGGTAAGTTTTTAAAACATATATCCATTTATTCTTTTAACGGCCTCTTCTTTTAATTTTTGTTTTTACTTCTTTAATGTTTTTGGAGTTTTAGAGCAATATTCACAACTATATCTAGACTTTATGGTAAAATACTCCCATTCTCATTTATCACTAGGCTGATGATTTATATCTCCCTATTTCCAAAAGCACTGGAGGCAGCAAGCTTCAGGCAGCTTATGCATTTTCACAGAGTACAAAGTGCAAAATGACAGAACACATAAACTAGTACTGCCTGCCTCTAAAAGAGGCAGAAGGCATAAGTGCTTGAAAACACCAGATATGAGCAGAACACTTCAATTCAAATCTAGTATCCCGGTAGAGCTGCTAGCTGCTGACGAGAAAAGAGCTGCACGGTTTCAGAGTTTGCATTTTTCTGAGACAACAATCATAATGACATCTCTTTGCTGGGGAAATTCAATGATTTCATAATCTGTGACTGAATATGTGTCCTTCATTTTGCAAAGAAAACAGAAATCCTCAGCTAAGAGGCCTCCTAAATTTTAAACCCACCCCAAACTTTGGAATTAACTCTTAGCTCTGCGCTCAGAGGGAAAAGTGCTCTACTCTTATTTCAGGCTCATCTCCCATCACTGGTTGGAATGCATCCTGCCCTCCTCCCCAAAACTTCTCCTGAAGACAGACTTTGCCAAGGTTATGCATACACTGTCCTCTCTTAAATTCAAGGAACACTTTCCTATCCGTCTTTGTCCAGCTGTTGTGAAAGTCACGCCCTCTCCTTCCTCCCTGACCGTCTCTACCTTGGATTCTCTGTCTTGTCTGTGATGACTTTGTCTCCTCTCACGGAGTCATCTCTCAAGCCCCAAATCCTGATGCCCTTGTTCTTTTCTCCTCTGGGATCTCTTCCACTTGGAAAACTTTATCCACCACAATTACTAGAAGGGAATGGTGCCCAGATCAATAGGATGTCACTCTCCTTGTTCTTGTGATTCTCAGCTGCTGCGTGAGCACCCCTGCCTTCAGCATTGCAAATGTAGTGGCTCTAAAATCCATATATTTCCTTTTCACATGCCATAATGTTCCTCTTGTCTTGTGTTCCGCTTTCTTAGGGAGTGGCAGCCCCCCAAGCCACCTGTGCTCAAGGCCTGCCTGGAACAGCTGGAAACATTCTTGGCTCCTCCTCTGTGACTCTATACACCTGGTTCCTAGTAATACCAATAGATTTTTACCTCTAAAATATTCCCCCAGGACTATCTCCACTGTGACTGCTTTCATTAAGGCCCTCATCCTCTGTAACAAATAGGGTTATTGCAGTCACCTCTTAACTGTTATCATCCTGCAGTTTAGATAATTCATTATCTAAACTCCTCCTTCCAGAGCCCCCTTTTGGAAATATAACTTTTTTAAAGTTTTTTTTTTTTTTAATTTTAAAGGCAAAGTAACACAGAGAGGGAGAGAGAAAGACGGAGAGGGAAGGGAGAGAGAGAAAGCATTTCCATTATCTGGTTCACTCCTCAAATGGCCACAACAGCAAGGGCTGGGCCAAGCTGAAGCCAGGAACCAGGAACTCCATCCTGGTTTGTCACATGGATGGCAGAGGCCCAAGTACTTGAGAACCATCTTCCACTGCCTTCCCCAACGCATTAGTAGGGAGCTATATCAGAAGCAGTGTAACCAGCACAAACTAGCTGTACCACAATACCAGCCCTTGAAAATGTGATTTCAAATTAATTTATCATGATTGAAATTCATTTATTTCTACACAGTTTTCAGAATTAACCCCTAGACCCTCAGCGTGGCTTATAAGATGCTTCAGGATCTGACCTCTGGTTACTTCTAGCTCACCTGACATGTTTCTGCTCCATACTTCATAGTGTAGTTTGACACACAGAAAATTTACACTTCCCTAATGTACCAGGAAGCTCCACATCCCAGTGCACATCTCTGACAAATATACTCTGTTTCTGCACCTGCTTTTTGGTTCGGATGCACATTGTCACTTTCCCGTCTCATGTTCTCCATTTCTCCACCACTTTTTATCTAACATCTACCCATTTTTCAAGACTTAATTTGCAATCTTCTCAGATTTCCCATTCTACACTCATACTCATAAGCTGAATTTGCTACTGATTTTTCTGAGTTTTGAAGAGTGTTCTGATGGCAAGACACTCAGGTAAATGAAAGGCAGAACTCTTTGTTACTTGCAGCTGCAACTGCCAAGGACTGGCACACAGGGCCGTGATTTGGGTTACCCCTGGGACAGCGCACCAGTAACTTGGAACTAAAGGGGGTAGCTGATGCATGCTGACTGGGAGGAGAATAGCTAAAGTTCACCATTTTTCTAGGGATTGGTTATTTTGAATAATTCCATAAGCCCAAGGAAGAGGGGATACTTTGGGGTGTTAGGTATCTGGGACCCCTACCAGTCAGGTATCTGTGTATTATAACCACACAGTGTTAGAGCCTGATAAGGGAAGTCTTTGGGCCAGGGAGTTAGCAAACTGTCTGCAAAGGGAAACAGAGATTATGGTTGGAATTCCAAAACTGGGTCAACACAGCACTTGTGAGATAGGATATTACACTACCACAGAGAGGCAGGGCACAACTCTGACACAGAACCTCTCACAGTGGATTATGGAGGCTTCCTTGGTCTGATTCTCCCATGAGACTTTAATCTCTTCTGTATCCTCAGTACCTAGCATGTTAATTTTAGCAAAGTGTTTAATTTTTAGTAAGCTACTATATTCACTCAGTTGTTGAAAATATAAAGATCTTTGTAATAAGGTATGCTTTGCTTAGAAGTAGTAACATTTTTGTCTCATTTATGATCTTCTCATAATTATTAAGACATATAATGCACAACTCTGCTTCCTAGGAAACACAACACTAGGTTGAAAGTTTAATTGCACAGTTTCTATTTAACCTATATCCTTAATTTAGCTGTTTCTGCCCTACTTCATAATATGGCTCTTGTTTCTTGCAATAGTTATTTTTATATTTTTCCTTCCTTTTAAACCTTAGCATTAGTGATTCTATTATAGATATATTTAACAGTGTGCACTGTCTCGAATCATCTTGAAGTTTATGGGATATAAAAGTAATTAAAATAACTAAATTCAAACCTACATTTGTCACCTAGTCCCTAGCAAACACCAAGTGGCATAGTGGGCAACATTTTGAACCCCAGTTGTACCAAAGATATGAACTTAACATTCAGTTGAGTAACTTGTATATTGATCCCCAGGAATCCTGGGTCTCATTGTCATTGCCAGAGCACGAGGAAAACAGAACACAACAAAAGGACAAGACATGAGTGGGAAGAATGCTGAGAGTCTCACAGAACATAGAGCCTGTGCTTATTAACTGTTTCATAAAGGCAATACCTGTCTGGTTATTCATGAGACTCAATGACACAGCTGTGGTTGAAGTCCAAGGCATGGTTTCTAATCAGAAGATAAGAGCAGACACGAATGCCATGGCAGCATCCTACATGAGCAATGGCTTGGATCCCAGCTGCTTCACTTCCTGCTGAAATGCTTGAGAAAGCAATGGAGGATGACCCAAGTATTTGAGCCACTGCCACCCACATAGGAGACTAGGATAGAGTTCCAGGTTCCTAGCTTTGGCCAGGCCCAGCCCTGTCCACTGTAGATTATTGAGAAGTGAACCAGAGGATAGAAGCTTATTTTCTCTCTCCCTCTCTCCCTCTTTCCCTCTGTCTCTCTGTTTCTTTTTCTCTCTGTCCCTTCCTCTCTCCCTCCTTCTCTTTCCTGCTCTCTCTCCTTTCTTTCTCTCTTCCTTTGTCTATTTCTCTCGATCTCTCCTTTTCTCTCCCTGTAACTCTGCCTTCCAAATAAATAAAATAAGTCTTAATAAAGAAGATAAGAATAAGCAGTAAGACATAGCAGTGAGTGAAAGGGCTGTGGTCACATTCACAAGTTCATACTGAACATCAGATCATAACCTGGTATGCACTAATTCTGAAATTCAGTTTGGAAGGCAAGTCAAGTTTGTAGGACTAAGGATTAAATTTGGAGCCCGGGTTAAGGAAACAGGCAGGAAAGGAGTTTGAACTCAGACACTGAAAGCTTTCAGGGAACTTGTCCTTACAAGAATATAACCCAGTGAGCTGACCACTAAGAAGCTAACTCTCTATGGCTTGCTGATGCAGGTGGATGGAGACTGCTGGAGCAAAGAACATTCCAGAGAAAAGTAGGTCTCCTCATAGCTCTGCCCTCCAGACATACAAGTCATTAAGAAGCTGAGCATATGTAGCCCAAACTCTGCCTTCAGACACTTTAATTCAGATATTCATGTTCTGGAATCTAGATCATTATAGTTTGTCTATTAATCATTAGAATGATTTAAATGTATTGTCTATGATTCTCACAACCTTAAGAGGGAAACGTTATTATATTAATTCTAAAGATAGTGAAACTGGGGTTCACAGAGGTTAATGTTACAGCTTTGCAATCAAAGAGCTGGGTTTGCAGCCCCATATCCATGTGCATGACAGGGGAAATGTATGAGATGCATTTTCCACTTGCCAAAGGAGAAGACAAGATGGACAGTTGAGTATTTCTGCTATGTAATGTTTGCCAAAATTTTCTCTTCCAAGCTGAATGGGGTAGTGATTCATAGACTTATTTCATCCCAACTTTGAGGGCTTAAGGAGATTATTTGTGTTTCCTCTTGGAAAATAAAAAGTTGGCTCTCTGTGGATACTGCACCTCCTGCCCAGTTCCATCTGGGCTGCAGTGGGTTGGCCTCCCGTTCAGCACAAATACAAGCCAGCCTCTTAAGATTCCACAACAGAATGTCAACCTTGCCTCCCCAGTGTCTTGTGTCTAAATCTTATGACTCTCACTTCATTCGTCAATGTAGAAATTCTGCACTGCGGGCCCATGTTAGAGGATTTGATTGTGAATTGAATGGGAGCCAGCATCCATCCAAATCTCCCCTAAGACATCTGATAAACAGAATGCATAGCAGAAAGATCATAAGCCCTGGAACCAACAAGCTTTAAGTTGAAATCCCAGCTTTGCACCTACAAGCCGTGTGAACGTGGGCATGTTGTGAAATGAAAACGATAACTAATATTTATGGTGTACTTGTTATCTAGGGAGACACAGTGTTAAGCACTTTATCTCCACTGTTTCATTTAAACTTCATTACAACCACGTGAAGTGGGTGCTGTTGTGGCCATTATTTTGCTGTTGTGTAAAAATGAGACTTAGAAAGTTAAGCCACTTGACAAAGGTCATTCAGCTTGTAAATGGTAGATCTAGGGACTACTTTTGGGACTTAGCTGGCCAATTAAATCCAGTTGTGCTAAAAGGAACAACAAAAAGTTGTTGTAAGGATTTCGAGGCTCTATTTTTAATGCTTTATGAGGAAGAATATTGCATCCATTAAAATTTTAAAACCATTGTTGTGTTAAATGGGGTTAGACATGCAAGAAGCTTCAGAAAGTTCATGGAAGGGGCCAGCTGTGTGCAGTGGCTAAGACACTTACATCCCACATCAGAGTGCCTGAGTTAGAGTCCTGCTGGATCCACTGCCAATTCCAGCTTCCCACTACTGAGCATCCTGGGAAGTAACAGGTGATGACTCAAGTTCTTGGATCCCTGCCATCTGCATAGAAGACCTAGATGGAGTTCTAGGCTCTTGTTTTTGACCCGGTCCGGCTGGTTATCACAGACATTTGGGGAGTGAAACTAGCAAATGGTAGCTCTCTCTGACTGTTTGTTTACCTCTGTCTGTCTGTCATTGTCTGTGTCTGTCTGTGTCTCTCTGCCTTTCATGTTAGTAAGCAAGTGATTTTTTAGGAAGTTCATGGAAGAATGGAACTGAAAGATAATGTACATTTTCCATGAGTTTTTGGTGCCTCCCTAGAATAGGGAGCCTGATAAAGAGATTATTGCATTGATTGGAATGGTGAGGGATTCTGATACTATACACTATGACAATAGTTAAGAGACTGAATGCGAAGAAGTTGCTGTATACATTTAATTTTATAAACATATAACGTTTAAATTTTGATTTTTCATATTTTGATTATTCACAATCTATAAAATAACCGGCCAGCTTTGTGGCAAAGCATATTAAGTCACTGCATGCAATGTTGGCATCCCATATTGGAATACCAGTTCAAGACCCAGCTACTCTGTATTCTGTGCAGCTCCCTGCTAATGCACCCAAGAAAGCAGCAGATGATGGCCCAAGTACCTGATACCCTTGTGAAAGACCAGGGTGCAGTTCCTGGCTCCTGGCTGCTGGTTCCTGGCTCCTGACTTCAGCCTGTCCTAGACCTGGCCATTGTGGTCATTTGGGGAGTGAACCAGCAGATGGAAGATCTCACCCTCATTTGTCTTTCTCTCCCTCTCCCCTCCTTCTCTTCTTCCCTTTTTCTATTACTCCTTCATATAAATAAATAAATAAATAAATATTTTTTTAAAAATAAAATAACCTTGTCAGAGTCAATATAATCATTGGAATATGCATTGTAAACACATGGAGTTTTGTATCAAGTTCTGAAACTTTGCTATATTGTTTAATAACAACCCAATGATTTATAATTAAAAAAGAACTTTCATGACTTTTTATTCTCTGAAATTATTCAAATTTTACTAAATTTTCTAAGGAAGTATCATTATATTATTAGAATTGTATCTATCAGCTACAGTGAATCTGGTTTCTTTGTATTAATATCACATTAACGTGAGAATTGGTGAGTATTGTGTTGTAGTAATTATGCATTTGTGTTGCTCCTGAGAATATAATGTATTAATTAATTCCTAAACTAAAAAATAAAATTTCTCTATTGCAAAGTTTACAATTTACCAGAAATCATCATCATGTTGGCCCCACCAGATGAGATTTATGGATTATAAACCAATAGCTTGAACAGCATCTGTGCCTGTTCTGCTTTATGTATCTCAGCAACCACATTCATTTATTTGAGAAAAAAATGCAGTATATGACTCAAAATTTCAGTAATTGCAGTGGAATAGTTTGATTGATCTCTGCCTACAACATTTTCCATATTGAATTTTGGAAAAAATGTTCAAGATTTCAGCATTTCTTCTGTATTCAGGGAGAAGATGTAAATTTATTTATTTTTTTGACAGGCAGAGTGGACAGTGAGAGAGACAGAGAGAAAGGTCTTCCTTTGCCGTTGGTTCACCCTCCAATGGCCGCCTTGGCCGGCGTGCTGCGGCAGGCGCACTGCGCTGATCCAATGGCAGGAGCCAGGTACTTATCCTGGTCTCCCATGGGGTGCAGGGCCCAAGCACTTGGGCCATCCTCCACTGCACTCCCTGGCCACAGCAGAGAGCTGGCCTGGAAGAGGGGCAACCGGGACAGAATCCGGTGCTCCGACCGGGACTAGAACCCGGTGTGCCGGCGCCGCAAGGCGGGGGATTAACCTAGTGAGCCGCGGTGCCGGCTGTAAATTTATTTTTATACCAAGATGATTAATTAATCTTCTTTTCTCTGTGGAAAATGCCCTGAGTCCTACAATTTATGTTTTAAAAATTTTTTAAGATAGAAAACATTCTAAATTCAGCCTGGTCTATTTCTAAAAGAAACTGATTGATTTAATAATCTTCCTTATTTCTCGTTATAACTTTTATGAGACCCTGTGGTATAAGAACTACAATATTTCATTTCTTAGTATTTCCATGAGACTAGCAAAGGTTTTGCTAAGTGCCATATTACATATATGTCAGAACGATAGAGTAAAACCTAGAAGAGAAAATTGTGTATTAGACCTCTGCAGCTCCACTCTGAATGTTGAAACAGATCATCCTGCCTTTGTTACACAGTTGATTAAGTCCCCATACAAGGAGTTTAAACTTGTATGGAGTCATTGAACTACAAAATTTAAGACGTGGGAGAATAGGCTTCCTTCACTGCAGTGACTGACATATTTTCTAACCCTTTTCCTTGTAGCAAGCATAAATTAATAAGTGCAGAATCTCAAATTCAGTAGGATACATCCTGAATTGGAAGCGAAAATTATGAGATCAAGAATAATTGATATTCCATGTGACCCATTAACACAGGTCTTATTTAATGCAATGTGGTTTAATATTGTGTCTCTTTTAAGCAGGCTAACCTGAATGTAGGCCCCCTTTTTTGCACTTTACAGCAAAACTGAGCAATTCCCTTAACCATCCTGATCAGAGGACCTTGAACTGAGAGCACATGTTTAATGATGCCCGGACTAGCTATTGATTAAACACTGACAATGTTCAGAGGAATTGAGAATCAAAAAGCCTCCCCCATGGCCAGCTCTGCCATGCTCACTTCTTAATAGATGGCAAAGGAGGGTTCTAAATGAGATCTGCTGCCCTGCGCATCCTCAGAACTCCACAGGCAGTGGGATTAATTTCTGCTTTGCAGTCCTTTGGAACTACCACGTCTAAAGTGTCCATCTTTCTCCAGAAGTGAATACAGATATTCCTGCTTTTTTATTTTGCTCCTCCTTTCTGAGAAAAAAAAATATGTGAATTTAATGCATACAGCAATATAACTTCAAATGTGGAATGAATTAGAGCTAACTGTTAATTAATATATAAACCACAAAAATAAAGGCACCTGGGGGAATATTTAGGCTGAATAATCATTCCCCAAACCAAGCAAACAAACAACAACAAAATGGCTAAAAGAAATTAAAGAGGACAAAAAGACTTCAAAGACAGGACTAATATTCTTGTCACCATTGCTCTGTTGAGTTGGTTACTACCCAGAGGCTCAGATATTTTTAGGATGCTCTTTGGTCTGAGTAGGAGATTGTGACCCAGAACTGTGAAGTAAGGCTGTTTCTATGCTTAAAAAAATATGATTTCCAATGGAGGAACCACCCAGCTGTTTTACCCTCAACAAACACTGATGGAACACCTGGCGGGTGTCAGGCACATTGCTCGGTGCCTTCCCTTTCAACGTTATTGAATCCCTCCAACAATCTGTGAAATACTCATTACAGTCTTTCTAGAGATGTGAAATCTGAAGCTCAGAGGAATTAAATAAACCCCCCATTATCAAACAATCAGTAAATAGCGAAGAACAAAGTCATGCTGGTAGAAACTGTCAGAGCAAAAATTAAAATCCAGATATTTTCATTAACAGTCTGTTGAGCTAATTACCATATAATACTTTTCTCCATTTAATAATACACACTTAATGAAGGTTCCATGGAAATATCAGATCTTTGTGAATCATTATTTGTTCTTTTTAACTATTTTATTGCTGAGTCTTGCCCTAAATATATCCTTAGAATTAACAAAAAATTGGAAGTACAAAAGTATAAATTATGAAGGAATAGGGCAACCATAACCAAACTTCTTACAGGTAACCATTGCTAATATTTAGGGTTACTTTGTTCCAGTCTTTTGTCTACATTTTTTTCTTTAAAACTGAGACAGTGGTACTTTGTATTATATATTCATATAACATAGCACACACATCATGCCCTTATACACATACAAGCATGTACCTCAACAGATATTACTGTAGAACTGTTCGTTAAACCAACTTAATAGTGTTAGATACTTTCTGCTATGTATTTATATTTTAAAAGATTTATTTATTTATTTGAAAGGCAGAATTACAGAGTCAAAGGCAAATAGAGAGAGAGAGAGAGAGAGAGAAAGCTAGAGAGATAGGTCTTCTATCCACTGATTCACTCCCCACATGACCACAATGGGTGGATCTAGGACAATCCAAAACCAGGAACCAGGAACTCTTCCAGGTGTAGGGGCCCAAGCACTTGAGCCATGTTCTGCTGCTTTCCCAGGCCATAGCAGAGAACTGGATCAGAAGTGGAGCAGCAAGGTCTCGAAACAGCGCCCAAACGGGATGCCAGCACTGCAGGCGGCAGCTTTACCTGCTATGCCACAGAGCCAGCCCCTGTATTTATTTTTATAAATATATTTGTCATGGAGCCTTTTTTCCTCTTCCAACACTAATATTTATTTGCTAAGTGATTTTCTGGCATCATATTGCTTTCTTGGAAAAATTTCAATCAGGAGTATTAAAGTAGAAGTTAAAAGAATGAATATTTTAAAATTTTATTTATTTGTTTTCACTTTTAAAAGATTTATTTATTTGAAAGGTATAGCTACAAAGACAGAGAGACAGAAAGAGAGGTTTATTGGTTTACTCCCCAAATGACTGCAGCAACCAGATCTGAGCCAGATCAAAGCCATGAGCCAGGAACTGCATCCTGGGTGACAAGGATCCAATTATTTGGGCCATTATCTGCTTTCCCAAGTGCATTAGCAGGAAGATGAATCAGAAACTGGGACTTGAACCAGCACTCTGATGCAGCATGTTAGATCAAACGCAGTAGCTTAACTCTCTGTGTCACAATGCCAGCACTCATTGTTATTTCAGAGACAGAGAGAGACAATAAAGTGGTGATGAGGAGGATTTTCCATCTACTGGTTCACTTACCAAATGACCACAATGCTCATTTGAGTTCCAGTAGCCAAGAACTCAATCTGGGTCTCCCAGGTGAATGGCAGGGACCCAAGTACTTGAGCTATCATCCATTTCCAAGGATGTGCAGTAGCATGGAGCTTGATTGGAAACAGAGGCAGAAGTTAAACCCAGGTACTCCTGTATTGGATGTGGTCCCAAATAGAAGCTTAACCTGCAGTACCACAACATCTGCACTAATCATTGCTTTTTTCATTATGTTAGATGGGAATTTGGATACTAAGGAATGGACAGATCTTGACTGGAGCTAGAGACAACTGTAACCAATATCATATAACTTAGATGATTTTGCTATTTGTCTACCTATTGTCAAAAGAAAAACTTTAGACAAAATATGACTTAACAGAGTTTATTTAAGTGAAAAACCATTTAGGAATTGGGAAGAACCAAATGGAACTGAAAGTCTCCTTTATAGTGTCATGAACAGGTTGAACACAGAAGCAAAATAAAGTAATTATTGGATGGGCTACATTGAGGCATTTGCCTCTTTTGGGCATTGTTCAATGGGAGGTCCCTGATTATGTAAGCAATCCACTGGTTGGTTGTGTTTGAATGAGCTTTTGTTCATTTTTTCCTTTTGTAAATCAGATATAAGAATCATGTCCAAGTTTCATTTTTTGTACCCAGGAGGTCTGGGTACAGACATATCAGGTTAATGGTCTTTTCTGTTTTTAACACTATTTATTTATAACATCAGTCATCTGTATGATTTTAAGAACTTTTGGACTGGGATGCCTTCCTTCTTCTCTTTGCAGATGAGACTCTTCTCCAGCTCTCTGGATTGTAATAAAATTGAAAGCAGGAGACTCTAAGGGAAAGAGACTCATGTAAGGATTTCAGTCCTTTGCATTCTCTGATCCTCGGGATGCCACCTTGCACAGTCCCTGACACAGCTGGTGCTTGTCAGTGGAACTCATCTCAGGGTCCCAGAGCTAGTGTAGAAGAAACTATTTGGCAGAAAGTACTGGTAAACATATGACTAATGGGATAGATCCAATTCAATTTTGGCTTATTTCTTTCCCAGGAGAATTAAGAAGATGAGGGTTAGTGAAATGACCCACAGTCCATGTTATTGCATCTAGTCTTGATATGGCAACTCATACTCAACATTTTGCTTTACATTTCTAGGTTTCTCTTACCCTAATTTCATGACCAACTGTGTTAGGAAGGGCTCTATGCCAAACAATATCTGAGTTGTGAATACTGAACAGTTAAGGAAGCATGAGAGGGGTGTGGAGGCAGAATTGGGCAGAGCTATGAGTTGAATGGGGATGCTGTTACAACAGGCCTTGACCAAGTCTGTGGGAACCTCAGAGCAAGAATAGCTTTCCGTATTGGTCTCATCATTGAACAAGACATCAAGATTTTATACTCTTGCATTGGACCAGTCATTCCATTTAGGCTGCTGCAGAAGGACGGGTATGACCTTTATTAAAGTGACTCTCTTCAGGTAATGGCACTTATTAGAGAGAACTTCAGCTGAAATTGTCAGAGGCCAACACCAAGAAGCTAAGGAAATGGGCATTTCATTCCTGAAATGGAATTTAGACAACATTATTACATTACAGTGTACATTAGAGTAGCTTAAAATGAAATCTCATTATTATTATAACATTATTTGGAATGTTGATTAATCATAACATTCCTCCTTCGGGAATTGCATACATATATCTTTCTTCTATGTTTCTATGTAGATAATGTTTACTTCATTGTTTTTTTCTTGTTGCATATGTTATGCATATTTCCTGTTTTCTAGTATTTATTTTGAATACTGTATAGCCATGTTTACATTTTGTGAATTATATTTATGTACTATGTTTCTTTGTTCTACTTGAGAATTAATAATCATTTATCTGATGAAAAGAATGCATATTCTGCAACTGTGGGATGAAATGTTCTATAGATACCAATTATGTCTATTTGTACAACAGTGTAGATTAGCTCTATTGTTTCTTTGTTGATTTTTGTCTTCTTGATCTGTCCATAGATGAAAGTAAGGTGTTGAAGACCCAATTAATTCTGTGTTGGACCCTATGTCTCTTTTTTAGAATCATTGTTTTAGGATCTTTTCTTATGTTTTACTTTTTAAAGTTCACAGAACTTTCCTAGGGTATACCATAAGCTAAGCCATAAAACACGTCTCAACAAATTTGTTAAAATTGAAATCATACCTTGTATCTTTTCTGACCACAATGGAATGAAGCTGGAAATTAACAAATTAAGAAAATTTAGAAATTATGCAAACACATGGAAAGTGAACAACATGCTCCTGAATAAACAGTGGGTCATAGGAGAAATCAAAAGAGAAATCAAATAAATTCCTAGAAGATGACAACACAATGTATCACGATGTATGGGATAAAACAAACATAGTATTATCAGGAAAGTTTACTGCAATTAATGCCTACATCAGGAAATTGGAAAAGCATCAAATAAGTGATCCAAGAATACATCTCAAGAATCTAGGAAAACAAGAACAAACTAAACCCAAAGTTACTAGGAGAAAAGAAATAATACATATTAGAGAAGAAATAAACAAAACTGAATCAAAAAAGATACAAAAGAACAGTTAAATGAAGAGTTTAAAAAAAAAAAAACTACACAAAATGGATACTCTATTGCCCCAAATAACCAAAAAACAAAGGGGGATAGGGTGGGAAGAAGACCCAAACTAATATAATCAGTGATAAAAACAGTAAATGTTACAGTGGGAAACACAAAATTAAAAGAATCATCAAAAATTACTAGCAAGAGATAACGCCAACAATTTGGAAAATCTAGAAGAAACTGATAGGTTTCTGGACACATGTCATCTACAAAAACTGAATCACAAAGACATAGAAAACCTAAATATACCAAGAACCAAGCAGAGATTGACTCAGTAGTAATAACCATCCTAACAAAGTAAAGCCAAGGGCCAGATAGCTTCACTGAAAAAAAAGTGAATTACAATTCTTCTCAAACTATTAAAAAGTCCTCAATGAAATAAATGGGTTTTAACCCTGGTATGCATGTGCAAATCAATAAATGTGATACACCACATTAACAAATTAAATAATAAAACCATATGTTTATTCAACAGATGCAGAGAAAGCATTTGATAAAATATAACATCCTTTCATGATAAAAACCTTAAGCAAACTGAATATAGAAGGAATATACCTCAACACAGTCAAGGCAATATGTGACAAACCCACAGCCTGCATCATATTGAATGAGGAAATTCTCACATTCCCACTGATTTCTGGAACCAGACAAGGATGCCCACTTTCACCATTATGATTCAATATAGCTCTGGAAATGTTAACCACAAGCATTAGACAAGAAAAAGAAATCAAAGAGATACAAATTGGAAAGGAAGAGATCAAATTATCTCTGCAGATGATATGATCCTATGTATGAGAACCAAAGTCTATGTATGAACCAAAGATCCTATGTATGAGAACTCACTAGTGAGTTTGGCAAAGTTGCAAGATATAAAATCAGCCCACAAAAATCAATACCCTTTGCATATACAAACAATGCTTTGACTGAGAAAGAACTTATAAGATCAGTATCATTCACAAGAAGTGAAATGGACACTATGAGAAACAGTGACTTGATCAGCTCTTGTCCTGACGGTTGATGTACATTGTAATACTTTATCCATTTTTGTATTTTTTTGTTCTAGTACTATTGGTTGAACTCTGTAATTAACACACAATTATTCTTAGGTGTTTAAATTTAACTGAAAAGTGATCCCTGTTACGAATTGGAAAACATTATGCTAAGTGAAATAAGCCAATCCCAAAGGGACAAATACCACATGTTCTCCCTGATAGGTGACAACTAACTGAGCACCAAAAAGGAAACCTGTTAAAGTGAAATGAACACTATGAGAAATGGTGACTTGATCATCCCTCTCCCTGATTGTTGATGAACAACTTAATATGTTATCCCTCTTAGTATTTTTTTTTGTTTGTTCTACTTAATACTTTTGGTTAAATGCTGTAATCAATACACAATTCTTCTTAAGTGCTGAAACTTAACTGAAAAGTGATCGCTGTTAAATCTAAGAGTGGGAATAAGAGAGGGAAGAGATGTGCAATTCGGGACATGCTCAAGCTGACTTACCTCAAACGGTAGAGTTAGAAACATACCAGGGGATTCCAATTCAATCCCATCAAGGTGGCATGTACCAATGCCATCTCACTAGTCCCAGTGATCAATTTCTGTTCACAACTGATCATAATGATAGGACTAAGAACCAAAGGGATCACATAAACAAGACTAGTGTCTGCAAATACTAGCTGATAGAATCAAAAAGGGAGAGAACGATCCAACATGGGAAGCGAGATACACAGAGACCCATAGAATGGCAGATGTCCTAAACAGCACTCTGGCCTCATAATCAGCCCTTAAGGCTTGCGGATCCGGCCGAAAAGCCCATGAGAGTATTTCAGGCATGCAAAGCCAAGACACTCTGGGGAAAAAAAAAAAAAAACACCTAAATGAAAGATCTCCACAAGTGAGATCCCAGTGGAAAGAACGGGCCATCAAAGGAGGTACCTTTCTCTGAAGGGAGGAGAGAACATCCACTTTGACCATGGCCTTGTCTAAATATGATCAGAGTCGGTGAACTCAGGGGGCTTCCATAGCCTTAGCAGCTCATGACAAGAGCCTAGGGTGGTTACTGATGCCATAAATAAGAGTGTCAATTTGTTAAGTCAACAACAGGAGTCACTGTGCACTTACTCCTCATGTAGGAGCTCTGTCCTTAGTGTGCTGTACATTGAGATTTAATGCTATAACTAGTACTCAAACAGTATTTTTCACTTTATGTTTCTGTGTGGGAGCAAACTGTTGAAATCTTTACTTAATGTATGCTAAACTGATCTTCTGTATATAAAGAGAATCGAAAATGAATCTTGATGTGAATGGAAGGGGAGAGGGAGTGGGAAAGGGGAGGGTTGCGGGTGGGAGGGACGTTATGGGGGGGAAGCCATTGTAATCCATAAGCTGTACTTTGGAAATTTATATTCATTAAATAAAAGTTTAAAAATATATTTTTTTTCTATACAAAAATAATAATTTAAATGCCTTAAGATAAATTCAACCAAGGATGTGAACTTTCTCTACAATGAAAATTATAAAACAATAAAGAATAGAAGACACACACAAAGATAATTAGGAAGATCTTCCATTTTCATGGCTTGGAAGAATTATTAGCAACAAACTTTACATAGTATCCCAAGTGATTTATAGATTCAGTGTGATCCCAATCAAAATATCAAAGACATTCTTCTCAGATCTGGGGAAAAACATGACCCTAAAATTCATATGGAATCACAAGATGCCCCAGATAGCTAAAGCAATCTTAAACAATAAAAATAAAGCTGGAGGCATCATAATACCTGATTTAAGACATATTACGGGGCAGTTACAATCAGAACAGCTGGCATATTAACAGACATGTGCACCAATGGAATAGATTAGAGAACCCAGAAAATAAACCATGCATCTATAACCAACTAATCTTTGACAAGTGAGCTAAAATTACTCTTCAACGAATGTTTTTGGGAAAACTGGATCTTTGCATCCAGAAATATGAAGCAGGACCCCTATGCTCTTTACAAAAGTCAACTCACAATTGTTCAAGGATCTAAATTTAAGACTTAAAACATTCAAACTACTAGAAGAAAACATGGGAGAAACACAGTAAGACATTGGCAGTGGCAACGTCTTCTTGGATAAGACCCCAGAAGCTCAGGCAACCAACAGGATGGGAGTAGATATTTGCAAACTCTATATCTGAAAAGGGATTAATATCCAGGATATAACAAAAAAAAAAACCCAGTTAAGAAATTTTCTAAGGATAGCAACAGGTATTTTTCAAAGAATGAAATACAAATGGCCAACAGACACATGTAAATATGTTCAGAATCACAAGCCATCAAGGAAATGCAAATAAAAAGCCACAATGAGGTTTCACTTCACCCCAGTTAGAATGACTGTTATCCAAACGTAAAAAAAAAAATCACAAATGCTTGTTAGGATGTGGGGGAAAAGGTACCATAATACAATATTGATGGACATGTAAAGTAATACAGCCATAATGGAAGACAATATAGAGATTCCTCAGAAATCTGAAAATAGATTTACCATATGACCCAACCATTCCATTCCAAAGGAAATAAAATCAGCATATGAAAGAATTTTCTGTACTACATGTTTATTGCAGTTCAATTAGCAATAGTTAAGATACATAATGGGCCAGCGCCGCGGTTCACTAGGCTAATCCTCTGCCTTGCAGCGCTGGCGCACTGGGTTCTAGTCCTGTTCGGTGCTCCGGATTCTGTCCCGGCTGCCCCTCTTCCAGGCCAGCTCTCTGCTGTGGCCAGGGAGTGCAGTGGAGGATGGCCCAAGTGCTTGGGCCCTGCACCCCATGGGAGACCAGGAGAAGTACCTGGCTCCTGCCATCAGATCAGCGCGGTGCGCCGGCCGCAGCAGCCATTGGAGGGTGAACCAATGGCAAAGGAAGACCTTTCTCTCTGTCTCTCTCTCTCACTGTCCACTCTGCCTGTCAAAATAAATAAATAAATAAATAAAAAATAAAAAAGATATATAATGAACCCAGATGTTCATCAACTGAATATGGGATAAATAAATTGTGGTGTATATATATAAACAAGATGGAATACTTCTGAGCTGTATAAAAGAATGAAATCCTGTCTTTCACAACAAAATGATTGCAACTGGAAACCATTATGGTGAAATAAGTCAGTCCAAAAAAGACAAGTATTATTTGTTTTCCTGACTTGTGGTAGCTAATACACAGAGTACAAAAAATGTAATATATATAAATGGAATTGACATTTTGAGATTTGGTTTTTGTTTATAGCCCACGTCTATGCTCTTGAGGAATAGTGGTTTTGTATTTACTACTTGTTGAATTCTTTATTTAGTAGAGGGTTAAGCAAATTTAAAGTATCCAAATCTGAAAGGAAGGAAAAAGAAGGGTGTGAGTGAGGGAGAGAGAGTAGGTAATGTGGGAAATATCATTATTCTCTTAAAACTGTATATATGAAATACATCAAATTTGTTCCTTTTGTATAAATAAGGAATTTTTAAAATAATAATGATAAAGAACACTTTTCTGGCTTGTAGAAAAATGCTTACAGATAATTTTTTAGTACTTCCATAGTTTTAGTTTGCTAGATTTAAGTGTTTGACCTATTTGGAATTTATTTTGGTAAGGAATTAAATTATATGTATAGCTGTATGCTTTCCTCAACAATTTTTCCAGCACCTTTTTTTAATGCTCAAAATTCTAATTCAGTATGCTTATGCCTCCTATGTAAAATAAAGGATACATTAAAAAGGTTATAAAAATGAAGCTTATTTTGTTGTAAAATTCTTTATAAATTCATGCAGTTTTTTTTCATAATATACATTTTTCATGAATCATGAAAAACTTTTTTGTACCAAGAAAATTAAGCACATATTTTTAAAACATTTTTAATTTGTATATTTGTAGGGGGGAGAGAGAGAGAGAGAGGGAGAGAGAGAGAGAGAGAAAGGAGACCAGACCAACTCCAGCCATCTAGCAGTTCACTCCTCAGATGCCTTTAACAGCTAGAGATGGGCTGAGGCTGAAACCAGGAGCTGGGAACTCTGTCTAGCTATACCACATGAGTGGCAGGATCCCAGCTACTTGAGTCTTCACCACTGTCCCTAGAGTGTGCATTGGCAGGAAACTGAAGTCAGAAGCTGGCTGCAAGTAACAGACCCACTGTGATAGGGTATGTGGGAGTCTGAACCAGCATCTTAACCTCCACGCCAAATGCTTGCCCCCAAATTCATATTTTTAATTTTATTTTCCTATGAGCTTTATGGAGTACCATTGCATTAAATTCTTCAATAAAGCATATTTTGTCTGTGCAGTCTACTCATCAGTTAACCTCTTTATATGTATATAAAAAACGCATTGCCCAAATTACTTTAGTTTTATAGTGTGCATTACTCTTCAGTTGAGCTCATTCAACAGAGTGATCAGATTATCAGTCCAGCAGTAGATGATTAAGGTAATCTTAGACCTTTCAACTCCATACCTTTTTTGCTTTATATCTTCACTTGTGAATATTTGACTCATACACTTTGCCTTTTGACAAATATTAATTGTGGTTTGGAAGCATCACATTCTTGTCTTCCTTTTTGCCTTCTTTGATTCCCTTGTAGATTGTCAATTTTTTAAAACAATCATTGAGTCTCATGTGTCTTTTAAAATTCCTTTTATTTTCTATTCCGGACCTCAGCAGCTGATATAATAATATAAATATTTACCAAATGTTGAATGAATAAGATTGCCATTCCTTTCTGTGTTATCTCCTTTCCTCTTGATGTGTATCTATTTTAAAAATCATGACTAGGGGCTGGCGCCGCGGCTCACTAGGCTAATCCTCCGCCTTGCGGCACCAGCACATCGGGTTCTAGTCCCAGTCGGGGCGCCGGATTCTGTTCTGGTTGCCCCTCTTCCAGGCCAGCTCTCTGCTGTGGCCAGGGAGTGCAGTGGAGGATGGCCCAAGTGCTTGGGCTCTGCACCCCATGGGAGACCAGGAGAAGTACCTGGCTCCTGCCATCAGATCAGCGTGGTGCGCCGGCCGCAGCACGCTGGCTGCGGCGGCCATTGGAGGGTGAACCAACGGCAAAGGAAGACCTTTCTCTCTGTCTCTCTCTCTCTCACTGTCCACTCTGCCTGTCCAAAAAAAAAAAAAAAAAAAAATCATGACTAGGATACCTCAAAATGTGGTGAGAAAATATGAACAAAAATGTTACATTGAAATATATAGAGATAACATATAGATCCATACTTTTCATTCTTTTTTAAAATAGAAATCACTCATAAGGTTGGCAATATTTAAATATTATATTGCTAATCATTCATGAAGTACATGTGCTAAATGACTTATAGGAAAGTATACTACCTATATATTATTTAGGCTGGATTAATTTTTAGGGATTTTATAGTGGCTAACTTTCAAGAGTTCCAAAAACAGTGGAAATTTTTGGAATCTCTTGAATGAGCAAGTTAGATAATTATTGCTTTTGTTAATTTGGTTTTTAACCATGCAATACATTTACTGAGTGAAGGCCCAGCTATACAATTAATAGAGATGAGTACAAAAATGGAAAGACAGGGTCTTTGTTTAAAAAGTATTCAGTTTTTCAAGGTAATGATAGCAAAGCATTCAACCAATTGTAAGTCCTTTTGAGACTGTATAGGTCGAATAGCCATGAAGCTGACCCATGACACCACAACTTGTCCGTTATGCTGGGCAGTGGTGTTTTATCAGAGAGGAACCTGATAGGGTTACAGCCCTTATGGAATTCACAGATGCAAAATGGATGAAAACAGAAATGACAATTGATAGCCTTGAATGGTTCTTTATTATCTTCTCTAATTTATAATTGGTTTCATAAATTATTTCACTCTCATTCTCAACCTCCAACATAAGTTTTCAACTGCTGTGTCCTTGGATAATCAATTAGTAGAATTTGTTAAATGAAGACTGTTTGCAGGGCCCTCTACTGTAAATGAGGTGAAGATAAAATAATATTAGAGACTTATTTTTATCATTAAAAATATTCCCAATAATGCAGTTTAAAGGCCATTTGTGGAGGGTAGTCTCATATGCACAGTGGACACGCATGGGCAGTGGTTTGTAGCTGCAGCTCGAAATTTTTCTCTCATTACTCTGACTTCCTGGAAGGATATTGTCCTCCAAATGTGAGAAGCATTGTCACTAAGGAAGAAACACATTTTGTTAGAATGAAAATGCTGTAGATAACAATTTTTATATTTGGTTTTGAGTTGGGGACAAAACTGTGCATGATAGTTTTTTGTGGCAGAGGGGGATAATATCTACATATATTATCCAAAGATCCTCAGGAGCAGGTAGGAAACAGACAGAAATATATTCTCTTTAGCAAAAATTGATTCCTCAGCATGCTAGTTACGTCCAAGCAAGAACAGGATTTTTTTTTTTTTTTTGACATCTGTTTTATTTTGTTTCGTTCCTCTTCTAGCGTTCAAGCTGTCAGCTCTTGCTCTGTTAACAACAGGGCCCATAGCTGACATATATTCAGATCACTGATGAACACTAGAGGACTGGTGCCTTCCACACCACCAGCTGAAGTGAGATGGCAGACACTGTGTATGGAAGTCACAGTGCGGACATGTTACCCACTGCAAAGGGACAGCACACTGACAGCAATAAAACTTTTCCCAGCACTGTGTGCCATTTTACAAGATCATATGGTTGGAACAATAGTTTTTTTTTTTATTCCTGAAATCTACTTCACACATTGCTTTTCATAAATAACTGTTGCTTTTTTGTCTCTGAAACCATTTGTGGCTCTAGGTTTGTATTCACTCTCTTTTGGAGGAGGGTAGTCAGCTTTAGTAGTGTGATTCATGGTGGTGCTCTGTGTGATAGATTTCAAGAATTCATAGTTACATCCAGTATCACATAGAATTTATGAAAAATCCCAAAGTTTGCTGGAAATGGCTTCAAAACAAAAACTAAGCTGGGTGGGCAAGGGTTTTTATTCTCCACTATTTATTTTGTTACTATAGTCTCAATAGAGAAACTGTATACATTCATAAAAGTGGTTCAATAAAAAGAATGACTTCTCACCTTTTTTTTATTTACTTAATGAAAATTTTCTTAAAAGACTTAGAATTCTGGCATGTCAACTCCTCAGTAGAGACAACAGCCTTAGCCATTATCCCATCATACTCATCTGCCTCCCAATGACACCTCCAAACTGATAATTATATTTTTAGTATGTAAATATGTTTTTCATGGTCCAAAGTAAAATATAAATAAAACTGTCCCTTAAAATGTTAGTATCCTGATTTATCTCTAGCATGCAATCTAAATATAAACAGTGTGCTTGCTATTAAAAATGCAGCTTCAAGACTATACTGCATTTTGAAAAGACTGGGTTTTTGTCCCCCTGTACCTCTTATATATAGAAATTCTTGGACTACCACTCTTCATGCCTCTTGTGGTTCCAACTTTCTTTCTCAAGTTAAATCTTTCAGGTTTTTTATGTCCCCTCCTAACTTCCCAACATTTTCTCCTTGTCTGGTCTAATCCATGTGTCTTCACCTGACTGCACTGCTGTCGTCCCATGTCCCCTGGGCCGTGGTTCTTTGTCACTGTTCTTCCCTCCTTCCACCTCCTCACTATCAAAGATGCAGCCTGAAAATGCTAGGGGTTCCTGGACTAGAAATCTTCCTTAGGCCCCTTGAAAGAGAATGACAGTTTTTCAAGCAACCTAGGATTTACTTTCCTCTGAAGAAAATAGAGGGTCACTGGGACTGAGTTTACCACTGCAAAGTGGTGGGGTAAAGTAAGTATCCTGGTTATATGCTAAAGGAAAATAATACCCTCACTATTATAATGAAGTTGATAAAAATATTGTCCTTTGCAGTGAATCTTAGGCAAGTTTTATCTAAGCAACCACATATATTTTGAGTTGTGTATCACTCTGCTACAGCCATTCAATGTAACTGATGGAAAGCAGCAGAAGCCAATTTCCTGAGCAAAACCCCAGGTGGGACTGAATTTACATGACTGAAGTACAAATTCATAATTTCATTGTGGGTAATGCCCATCACCTATAAAATTTGCAGTTCACCTTACATTAATAATAACTGTGTTTTTGGAAAGAATTGGGAAAAATAAAATTCATAGCATATTAAGATTTCTTGCTTTCAGAATTATGTGGATAACTAAGACAATGTATTTCATAGTGCAAACTTCTCAAGATTTTGCTAAACTAAGGGATGGACATTTGGTGCAAATGGTTAAGCTGCCACTTGGGATGCCTGCATCCCATGTCTGTCTGAGTTCAAGTCCTGGCTCAGCTCCTGCTTCCTGCTCATACACATCCCTGTGCTGCAGCACGTAATGGCTCAAGTAGTTGGGTTCCTGCCACTCACCTGGGAGGCCAGTTTGAGTTCCAACCTGGCTTTTGGGAAGTGAACCACTGGATTGGAGATCTCTCTGTGTCTCTCTGCCTTTCAAATAAATAAGTAAACATTTTTTATATAAAAAGACTTTGCTACCCTTGGGATGAAATCAGATGGACAGAATCATTTCCTGCTGGTATCCTGGTACACTTAGCAGGAGATTCCCATAGTCTCAAAGGAGAGTATCTTCCAGCCCAGGCTGACGTTAGCAATTAACTTCGCTTAGTGTTGATGTATGCAGATTCTGTTGCTAGTCATCTAATCTTGATCCAACAAAATCTGAGAAAGACTTTTTTCATTTGTTAACAAACTTCAGTGTATCACCTTCTTTTAGTCTGGCAATGAACACGAGTGATTTCTCTGCCAGTAGGAAGGTATTCATTATAAATTTAATTGAAAGGCTAGTTCAGCTGTTAGCTAAAATTTTGTTCTTACACTTCTCTTCCTCGAAGTCAGTCATCACGGAACACTGAATAAAAGTAGACAGGAGCGCGTGACTGTTTTCCAACATCTGCCTTAGATCATCTTAGCAGATTTAATAGTTTTATCTTAATTTAATATTTTGGACTTTGCTGTTACATATCTTTTTTTTACTATCAAGATGTATTGAAAATATTTGGATCATATTCACTTTCGCTTCCAGTTATAAAGTGATTGAGATTTCACTGATTTATCTTTTTTAATAAAAGTATGAATTCATGAATTATGCCAAGAAGTTGGCTTTAGAAAATGTTCAGCCCTCTGAGATGAATCATGGTTCACCCTAAATAGTATCCAAAACCACCCTGAAAAACCATTGTGTCAGAGAGAAAGACATTTGCGGTGCCCACAGACACAGGTCTGTGATTTTGCTGACACTGTGTCACTGCCCATGGAAGTGAAGAAAGTGCAGCAAGGATATAATGAAAAGTATGAGTCTTAAAGTCCAGAGGTGATTTATTCTCAATTTGGCATCATAAAGCACAAAAAATTAAGGTTAAATATAAATAAGAAAACCAGCACCAGAGCTGTGGAGCCACCTTTTGGTGGCAGCATTAAAGAAATGAGTGTAAAATTCCCGTCAACACAATCCAGTCCACAAAAACACTAGTGGAAGAGAATGTGCATGAGACTTGTCTGCTTCACTCGCAGAGGAGTTGCAGCTTTGCATGGAGTCAGGCAGTCCATCTGCTCATCACTGGAAGTGCGGGATGAAGCAGAGGAAGGGAAGGGTGATGCTGACCTCTCCTTTTTCTAGATCTCAAGCGTATTCTGTGTTATCTGTTACTGATTTATGCTTTCATTGTGCCTCAGTTCCTCCTTATAAACTTGTCCTGACATGCTGTCAATGTACTACAAATAAGAAACTACAGAAATCTCCGAGCAGACAGGAGATGGAGAGAAAGAGATGGAGGCTGGGATCAGAAGAATGAAATAAAGAAAAGGGCTGTCCTGACTGGCTGGCCTTCTCCTGGCACTGGCACAGACCACAGGGACAGGACCACAAGGAAGAGGGCCACTTCCAGTGTCTGTAACATGCGTTCAGGACCCAGCGGGTGCTCCCCAAGCCCTGACATACAACACCCCACTCTGCCCCATGCTGATCCATGAACTCTTCAAATAACTTTTTCCCATGCATGCATTCATCCAAGCTGTAATTTATACCAGATCTATCTGAATCCCTTTCATGATGCTATCAGTTTTTCCTTTTCCTTTTATTTTCTTTCTTTTTTTAACTTTTATTTAATGAATATAAATTTCCAAAGTACAGCTTATGGATTACAATGGCTTCCCCCCCATAACGTCCCTCCCACCCGCAACCCTCCCCTTTCCCACTCCCTCTCCCCTCCATTCACATCAAGATTCATTTTCGATTCTCTTTATATACAGAAGATCAGTTTAGCATACATTAAGTAAAGATTTCAACAGTTTGCACCCAGATAGAAACACAAAGTGAAAAATACTATTTGAGTACTAGTTATAGCATTAAATCTCAATGTACAGCACACTAAGGACAGAGCTCCTACATGAGGAGTAAGTGCACAGTGACTCCTGTTGTTGACTTAACAAATTGACACTCTTGTTTATGGCCTCAGTAATCACCCTAGGCTCTTGTCATGAGCTGCCAAGGCTATGGAAGCCTTTTGAGTTCACCGACTCTGATAATATTTATACAAGGTCGTAGTCAAAATGGATGGCAGGAATACGATTACTTTTGCTGTCAATTCAGCCTCCCAGTGTCTACATTAGCAGGAAGCTGGAGTCAGGAACTGGAGCAAGGTATCCAATTCTGACACTCCAATGTAGGACAAGGGCATCTTAACAGTTAGGCCACATGCCCACCCTAAGATTCCACTTATAACTTTTTAATATATCAGAGTTCACAGATTTCATTTATTAAAATGCTTACTATATGAAAAGATTTGAAACCAAGTAACCCAGTCCTACATCTGAAATTTACAAGCAGAAAAAAAAAATTAGGTTTCCATGACACTAAATGACTCATTGTAACTCATTCATTCATTCATTCATTCATCAAATTTTTTTTTTTTTTGACAGGCAGAGTGGACAGTGAGAGAGAGAGAGACAGAGAGAAAGGTCTTCCTTTGCCGTTGGTTCACCCTCCAATGGCCGCCGCGGCCAGCGCACTGCGGCCGGCGCACCGCGCTGATCCGATGGCAGGAGCCAGGAGCCAGGTGCTTTTCCTGGTCTCCCATGGGGTGCAGGGCCCAAGCACCTGGGCCATCCTCCACTGCACTCCCTGGCCACAGCAGAGGGCTGGCCTGGAAGAGGGGCAACCGGGACAGAATGCGGCGCCCCGACCGGGACTAGAACCCGGTGTGCCGGCGCCGCTAGGCGGAGGATTAGCCTAGTGAGCCGCGGCGCCGGCCCTCATTCATCAAAATTTAGTGAGCACCTACAATGCTCCAGGGACTGAAGTATGAATCAGAAGTATCATGATGAAAAATACCACACAGTCAAACAGAAGAGAAAGGAATTGATCATAGCCATCATACAATGGAGTATATAAATGCAAAATAAAATTTTGAAGAATTTACCAATCTTGAATCCAGAGGATTTTCATTGGGAGATCTTTCCAAAACTGTGTCCTCCTATCTTCTGCCATGAGATCCTGAAATGGCTTCTGAAACTGAACTTACAGTAAAAATAGCCTGAACGAAAGCACAATTAAATTAATCACTTTAATCAGGACCATGGTATGAGTATCTAATGCAAGGTAAAAATCAGTATATTTCCAGGTCTTTAGAAAACAGTTATTCTGTACTTCAGTAGTACTAGTCTTAATGTGAAATTGCAACTTTTGTGTTTTCAGCAGATATTGACTTCGGGTCCTAATGTCGTCAACCACAAATCCTATCACTTTATATTGAATACATGGAGTCTCCCTCCACATCTCTCTCTCTCCCTGTGGTCTTTTTGGTGTCATTAGCATCTCTTGCCTCAGGAACTATTGACATACTGATGACAGAGACTTCTAATAAAACCCTTTTAACTTTGTCATGAATCAATGTATGCCTTGCATTTTATTTATTGTTTTGGCTTTACACACTCTATTATAAAAGCAATTCATGTTCTTTGAAGGAAGTTTGCAAAAAATTGATAATAAAATACTACAAAATAATAGAGCCACCCATTATGCCACCTGTGAAAATAACAATTATTAGCATATTGTGTGTGTGTTTTCAATTATTTTACTTGCATTTTAAAAACAGGATTACACTTCAGTCTCACAACTGACTTTATTAAAATGTTCACACAATGTTCAAAATTACTGTCTAATTTTCTACTATATGATTGCAGTAATGGCATTATAGTAACTGTATATTTATTTAGAATTTTCTTTATGCTAGTCACTACTGTGAAGTACATTGATATGCATTGTCTCATCTAAATTTCACAACTATATAAGATACATACTGTTACTACCACATTTCATAAAAGAGGAAATAGATCACAGTAGAGGTTCAATGATTGATCCAACTCTTTACAGCAGGGAAGTGATAGGTCCCAGGGACAGTAGCACTGGAACCCAGGGTATTTTAAAGTTGATTGTATAATACATAGTCTGCTGTTGTTTTTATAATCACAGGATGACAATTTCCTAATGTTGGGTACTTAAATCTGTACATTTTCATTATTTTAAATAGAATTATAGTGAATATTCTCATAAGTAAATCTTTGTTCCCATACATGCTAACTTCTCTAAAATCAATCTCACTGATTAAAATTATAGGGTCCAAGGATTACTTACACTACTTATGGCATCAAATGTTTATGCAAACTTAAATCTAAAGGCAACCCACTCAAATAAACACACTGGTAATAATAGAACAGTAAATTCAAATATTTCTATGATTTCTGGAAAATTGTTTCACCAGTCTATCTTGTGAGAAACAAGATTAGTATTATTTTATTGGTGGAGAGTTATGAGATATTCTGGAAGTCTAAAAGATGATTCATAAGAATTCAAATTTGACAAATCTTTAAGAGGCAGATTTTGGAAAAATTCTGTTTTAAGATTCATTTTCTTTATTTTAAAGGCACAGTGACAAAGAGAGAAAGGAGAGACGGGGAGAAAAAGATCTTCCACCCACTGGTTCACTTCCCAGACTGCTGCAAGGCTCGGGGTTGGAGTCACAAATTACGTTTGGGTCTTTCATGTGGGTGGTAGGAGCTGAAGCTCTTGGGCCATCGTCCACTGTTTTCCCAGGTACATTAGCAAGGTGCTGGATCAGAAGCAGAGCAGCTGGGATTAAAACCAGTGTTCAAAGGTTGGATACTGCTGTTGCAAACAGCAGCTTAATCTGCTGTGCCACAACTGTAGCCCCAATTGCTTGAAAATGTTTTAAGGGAAAAACTGATACCTAGAATGGTGCCTTGAATACATAATAGCCTTTCAACAGGGGCTTGCTGATAGAACAGTCCAGAGCTGGAAAGTATCCTGCATTTCCTATTTTTGAGATATTTGAAGTAAGGAAATTTTCTCCTGAAACCTTTGATAATTACAGAGATCATGCAGAAGCAGAATAAATGGCATGTTGGAGTGTTAAGGTCAAATGGTCTTCATTGACCTATTGTACCTTTTGCAAGTACCTAAATGAATTATATCTACCATTGTTTTAATAAAATTTCCTAGCTTGGCTGTTTTCAATATTAGTGTATCTGGAAATACCTTTTATACATAGAAATTATTGATGGCACTTGTTAAGCTGCAATAACACTTTAGAAACAATTTGACCTTTTTGTACTTCACCATTTTCCAAGCCAAAAATTAAAGGATCTGTCATTTCTGTATATGTGCCCTAAAATTTGACTTTTCTTAAAAAATCTACCTCCCAAGTTGCAAACCAGTACTTCAACATACCTTCTCTACCTTTAAAAGAACAACTATATAATTTCCATATTTAGGAAAGGCTAAACAATGGAGATTCATTTTCATTGTTTTTCTCATTTTGAAGCGAACTGGTGTTATCAAATTCTTTCTAAATCACTATTGTATGTTCCTTACCTCAACAATCCACCCAGTGTATCTCGCCTCCCTAAACAAAAATTGCTCACAACATGGGGAATGACTCCAACTGTGTCCTTGGGGTCTGTGCTACACACGTAGCCGATTTAAATGACTGGTCTCCAGCACCCCTGCTGGAGTTGTCCTCAGCCTTCCACCTTCCTATGACTTGACCCATAATTGTGGGTTGGACATACAATTCTAGGACCTGTTTTTTCTCATTGATGTCACTGGGTTATTAGACAAGCAGTACGACCTGGTGGTATAATAGTACAAAACATTATGGCATCAGATAGAACCAGTTAAAGTCTCAGTTCCCTCTAGCTCACAGTATGATGTTCATCAGTTATTTAAATTCACTGATACTTACTTTTCTCATCTGAGATTTAAGGATATTTGTACATCTGCCATAATATTGTGAGGGAAGAATAAATACAATAATGCATTTAAGGAGCTTAGTAAGAAGCCCATCTCATGATAAATTGCCTGAAACCTAAAACACAGAGGAGTACATTTTGTGCTTAGAGTGACAAAACTGTTTTGGCAAAGTCAGGATTGGAAGCCAGACACTCGTGCCACCAGATCCTGTGCTCCGAAGTCGTGTTCACTATCCGTAACAGATCCCTGGGGTGCTCCTTGCTGGATCGCAACGCCTGCTTGCCGAGCTTTAAGGATCAGTTCCAGCGTGTGCTTCACCTTTCCTGCAGTGCCATTTCCCCCATCTCCATGGGAATCAAAGCCACACTTAACCTTTAACTCTTGTATCCTCTTCATTCTCTTCATCTCTCTTTGTTATGTCTCCTTATCACCTGTGTTTCTGATGGTCTCATGAACTGGGTTCTCTTCTTTTTATTATTTGTCTGTAAGCTCTGGTGTCTGTAGCTATCATAGACAGTCTGGCCTTTCTTCCTCCCCAGTAGAGCAGGGGGTTAGGACATAGGCTCATAGGCCAGACTATCTGAGTGTGAAGTACTGTTTCCACAAATCCAGTTCTATCGCTTAGCTTGGATACCTTGAAGGCAGTTTCCATCTCAGATTCCTTATATTTGAGATGGAGATTAAAATCATACCTACCTTGTAGAGTTGTTGTGAAGATTATATGAATGAATGTATGTGAAGCACTTATAAATGTATCTGAAACAGTGGCCAGTGTTTTGGTACATCTGGTTAAGCTACCCCTTATGACATAGGCATCTGGTTAAACCACCCTTTATGACATAGGCTGATCCATTTCTCATCCAGCTGTCTGCTAATGTGCCTGGAAGAACAGCAGCAGAATTCTCAAGTACTTGGACCCCTGCCACCCATATGGGAAACTGAGATGAAGTATCAGACTCCTGGCTTTGGTCTGGCCATTTGAGGAGTGAACCAACAGATGGAAACTCTCTTTCACTCTTGGTCTCTCCTGCTTTCACTGTCACTGCCTTTGAAATAAATAAAATCAATCTAAGAAGTATATATATATATTTTTTACATATATCTGGAGCATATTCATGATAAACATGATATAAATATTATCAGTGAATACTAAAATTATCATTATTTCTTAAATAATTCCAAATATATTCAGAGTTCACCTCTATTTACTATTTTTCTATCCAAGAAATGGATCTTGCATTCATAATGTACTGAACACAGATGTGTGAAGTATCTGAAACCATGCTTAGCAGAGGGAAATACTCATAAAATACTAGCCCTTTTTATTGCCTCTCAGCCTATCAGCACTCAATCCAGTTTGCTCTTCACACATTTTTCTTGGAAGAATTTTGAGACCTCCTTTTTCTTCTAGTTCTATTCTTTCTCTAATTCTTGATCTTCTCCTATATTTCTTCCTATATATATATATAATGTGTGTGTGTGTGTGTGTGTTATTCATCTCCCCACACAGTGTAAGCTCTTTTAAGGGAAGTGAGAATATCTTATTTTTCTCTTTTCCAGTGTCTTATAAATAATAGGAATTTAGTAAATGTTTATTGAAGTTAGTAATTGTCTTGATTTTTAAAGTCCTCATTCCTTATAAAAAACACTGCTTATGTGCTTACAGACTTTTAAATTACTGGAAAGACAAAAAGAGACCTCCTACTCACTGGTTTCCTCCCCTAAGGCCTCCAACAGCTGGGGTTGAGAACTCAATCCAAGTCTTCCATATAGGTGGCTGGATGCTGCCTCCTGGGTATGTATCAGTAGGAAACTGGAATGGAAGCAAAGGTGACCCAGGAGTCAAATCCAGGCATTTTGATATGAAGTGTGGGTATTCCAAGTAGCATCCTGACTGCTGCATCTAATGCCCACCCCAAGATCTCTCTCTCCGATACTAGCTCATTATTCTTTTCTGCATTTCAATTCATCTTTCTTTACTTCTGCCAATAATGTCTAACATTTGTTGAGCATCTACAATATTCCAAACACTGTCTTAGTTACTTGGCATACATCATTTCACTTAATATTCACACACTCCCATGAAGTCACCGTTACCATGCTTGTTTTACAGATAAAGACCTGAGGGCTCCCAGAAGTCAAATGATTGTCACAAGTTTCCAAAGCTGGTGGCATTGGCAGAGTCAGGCTACAAATACCTGTCTCTTTGATCTTTCCTCTGTGTTTTCTTGAAAGTTTCATCTGTTAAATGTCAATGTGACTATTCTAGACTAATTCTTATATAAATTCCAAGATTTAGAGTATTCTTTGATAATAAGCTTTAACTTTTAAAAAAAGGAGTCTAGTTCATATCCACTCTTATTTTCTCACAGTATTTGTTTTAATACTTCACAAAGTAGATGGTCTCCCAGGACCTCAGAGGATGTGACATTTGACTATCAGTCCTGTTGTCTGACCTGGCTGCAATTGTGTTTGAAATTGGCTCTCCAGCTGGGCTGGACCACAAATGGGAAACATGATTGTAGATGGTGAACTGCCACTGCTGGGATGTGAACCAGACATGAATGCTAAGCCAATAGTGTCCATGATTTACAGCCCAAGAACTGCCAAATTTTTTTTTTTTTGGATAGGCAGAGTGGACAGTGAGAGAGAGACAGAGAGAAAGGTCTTCCTTTTGCCATTGGTTCATCTTCCAATGGCCGCTGCGGCTGGCGCACCGCGCTGATCCGATGGCAGGAGCCAGGTGCTTCTCCTGGTCTCCCATGGGGTGCAGGGCCCAAGCACTTGGGCCATCCTCCACTGCACTCCCTGGCCACAGCAGAGGGCTGGCCTGGAAGAGGGGCAACCGGGACAGAATCCGGTGCCCCAACCGGGACTAGAACCCGGTGTGCCAGTGCTGCAAGGCAGAGGATTAGTATATTGAGCCACGGTGCCGGCTAAACTGCCAAATTAATAGCTAAACTAAGCTATAGCATCATAGGAAGATGTAGCTAGCTTCTCTGTTCAGTCAGTACAAACTCTTATATTGCACTGCGATAAATGCAGTCCTATTGCCCCATAAATGGAGATGCTATCAATTAGGAATCCCAGTTAGATTCTCAGTGGGCATTTCATGTCTGAACAGCATTGTGAGTCTCAGATTTGTGCTAATGCTGCTTGGTTTGGATTAGCCTTTAAAGTGAACATGCAGTTCATTAAGCCTGTAGAGTCTCCAACAGCAACTGCACTTCTTTCCATGAACTAAATAGATTTCTTGCATCTTATCTAGGACTGGATGAAAGGGATCCATAATGCCATACTAGAAATAAGCCTTGACTCTCTGAGGGACAAGAGCATATATAGTGAGTGTAAGAAATGAATATTATTAGTAATGAGCAAAACTTGAAAGGAAAATCTAAAGGTTTGGGAGCCATTTTTCTGTCTTTTTAAAGACATGTACCAAATGATTGTTTTATCTAATTTTTGCTTTGAAGATTCATTTCTTCAAGCTTGAGATAGACATTTAATATTTCACCATAGAGAAAACTCTGCATACCTTCTTCCTCATACATGTACTTGTTGCTTTGTCAACCATTTCCTTTGTGTGAGGGGCATTCTCTAGTTTCTATTATGCATCAGGCACTGGGCTTAAAACCAAGGAGTTATTCAACACAAAAACCAATGTCTGCCCTAAAGAATCTCATCATCTAGTGGGGGAAACAAATGCATAAATATAAAGTATAGCAGCCCAGTAGAAAATACACACATGTTGTATGAAGAGAATCCAGAGAGTAGCAAATATGGTGGCCCATAAAGGTTCTGAGAAGTTGAGTTGAGTTGTAAAAGAGGAGTAGTGTTTTTTGTTGTTGTTTTTTTTAAGATTTATTTATTTAGTTGAAAGGCAAAGTCACAGAGAGGCAGAGGCAGAGGCAGAGACGGAGAGAGAGAGGTCTACCATCTACTGATTCACTCCCCAGATGGTTGCAACAGTCAGAGCTGTGCTGATCCGAAGCCAGGAGACAAGAGCTTCTTCCAGATTTCCCAAGTGGGTGCAGGTACCCAAGGACTTTGACCATCTTCTACTGCTTTCCCAGGCCATAGCAGAGAGCTTGATCAGAAGTGGAGCTGCCGGGACATGAACCGATGCCAATATTGGATGCTGGTACTGTAGGTGGGAGCTTTACCCTCTACACTACAGCACTGGCCTAGAGGAGTAGTTATTAATTAAAAAAAAAAAAAGTGCCAGCATCCCAGATTAACTCTGTATTAGAGGATTACTGCAGAGATAGAGAGCCCATTAGATTGCAAATATATGCAATAGAGGAAGTTATTGGGTTTTTAAAGTGAATATTTTTATAAGCAATATATCCAAATCATTTTTCTTAGGAATATATTCCTTGGAGTTAGAACATATTCCCTGGTACAATGCCACTATACACTCATATAGTAAAAGGTATACTGTTTAACCACATGGTACTTTATTAAAAATGATACTGTGGTTTGTGTGTGTCTACCAACTTTCATACCCTGAAGGCTTTGTCTGCACCATGGTGGTGGTGAGGTGGTGGAACTAGCAGAAGGAGATCAGCTCACTGGAGCCACTGCCCTCAGAAGAGACTAATGAGCTGTGATAGGAGAGCAAGACTAGCTCCTGAATCTCTCTGGCTTTTGTCTCTCTGTGTGATCTCTTCCACAACATGCTCCTGCCATTGTGATACCATCCACCTCATGTCCTCACCGGTGGTTGAATAGTGGGCCTACATTAATCAGCTTTTGTTGCTATAAAAAATTCCTGAAAGGAACAATCTAGGAAACAAGGGTTTATGTCAGCTCATAGCCTTGGAGGTTAAAAGTCCAAGATTATGCATCCTGAATGATCCGGCATCTAATAAGTCCCATGGATGCTGAGATGTGTGCAGAGAAATAATCACAGGGTGAGCCAGGACACAGAAAGACCAGGATTATGCTGCCAATAAGATTATCATGATTTGATCTTCGGGGCTCCAACCTAGCAACCTAATCCAATCTGATCACTTCCCAAGGCCTCACCTCAGACACCATAATTGGATCAAGCCAACACCCTGTTAACATCAATATCATAAGATTTTGGCCATTAAATATCTGCGTGAGTTAGAAAGCCAAGTCATGTTCAAACTATAGTATCAACTCAGTCTTGGACTTAAGCCTTCAAAACTGGGAGCTAAATAAATCTCTTTTTTTTATGAAGTACCCAGCCTCAAATATTTTGTTGTAGTGGCAGAAACTGGACTAATGTTAATGGACACCTCAATTTAAGAGTAGAATCACTGGGGTTGGATATCTTCAAAGACTAAAAAGTGAGAATCTAGAGAGAGATAAAATGAAGACTGGGCCAGCACCGCGCCTCAGTAGGCTAATCCTCCGTCTGCGGCGCTGGCACACCAGATTCTAGTCCCGGTCGGGGCGCCGGATTCTGTCCCAGTTGCTCCTCTTCCAGTCCAGCTCTGTGCTATGGCCAGGGAGTGCAGTGGAGGATGGCCCAAGTGCTTAGGCCCTGCCCCCTCATGGGAGACCAGGAGAAGCACCTGGCTCCTGCCTTCGGATCAGCGCGCGGTGCGCTGGCCACAGCACACCGGCTGCAGCAGCCACTGGGGGGTGAACCAATGGCAAAGGAAGACCTTTCTCTCTGTCTCTCTCTCTCACTGTCCACTCTGCCTGTCAAAAAAAAAAAAAAAAAAAAAAAAAGAATGAACTGAATATTGGAAAACCTTACCAAATGCCATGGAGCCTCCAGGATATCCATGGTGGTTACCAGCATACATCTTGAAGAAAGTGATCTTTAAAAAGTGTTACATAAGTGAGTTTGAAAGTAGTCACAGTGAGATTAAAATTAGCCAGATCTTTTCCATTGAAGTTGTAATTCTCTGTCATTAACTTCCAGAAGACTAGTCCCTGGAAAATTCAAGAAAATGTAATTCAGGATCTTTTGGGCAAGAAAAATAATTATCTAACCTTAAGACAAAAAAAAATGTGTTACTGGTTTTGATAAAATATCATTTGACTGCCTCATTATATACTTGCTCAAATTATGAAAGAGTTTTTCTTAAAAATTCAGAGGTGAAAATTGGCTATTATAGTTTGCCAGTAAGTGTATGTTTCAGTCCACAAATAATACAAGCATATTTCTCTGGATCCTTATGCAATGCATTTTCAGAAAGTAGAAATTTATGACAAAGAGTAATTTGGAGTAAACATAATCACAACCTAATTCTGAAAACATTTATGAAGGTTTATTGTTTTTACTAAGCTACTTTTTTTTCCCACCCTAAGTTTCATTGAGGTAGATGATGAATAAATGTTGTATATACTTATAGTGTACAATTTGATGTTTTGATCTCTGTATGCATTGTGAAATGATAAAATCAAGCTAATTGCTATGTTCTTCACCTCACATATCATTTTTGGTGGTGAAAACACTTAAGATCTACTCTCAGCAATTTTCAAGTAATTTTCAGTAATTTTTAAAAATATTTACTTATTTGAAACAGAGAGTGATGTGTGGTGGGGGAAAAGAGAGAGAGAGAAAGAGAGAGATAGGGATCTTTATAATGCTGATTCATTCTTCAAATGACTGCAATGGCTGGGGCAAGGTAAGACTGAAGCCAGGAGCTCAGAACTTCATCATTGTCTCCTACAAGGATGACTAGAGCCCATGTATTTGGGCCATCCTCTGCTGCTTTCCAAGGCACATTAGTAGGGAGCTGTATTGGAAGCAGAGCTGTCAGGACTCAAACTGGCACTCTGATACAGGATGCCAGCATTGCAAGCCACGGTTTTAACACAATGGGAACCATGCCAGCCCCATCCACCATTATTGACTATAGTCACCATGCTATCCAATAGCTTTCCAGAACTTACTCATCTTGTATAACTGAAATATTGTACCAATTGACCAATATCTGCCCCATTTTATCCCCATTGTTTTCCTCGGTATTTCAATCCTTGGCAACCAGCATTTTCTCTGCTTCTGTGAATTTCATATTTTCAGATTTCAGATATAATAATGCAGCATTTGTCTTTCTGTGCCTGGCTTATTTTGCAAAGTACAATGCTCTCCAGGTTCATACATGTAGTTACACATGACAGGTTTATTTTCTTTTTTTCAGGTAGAATATACAATATTCCATTGTGTATACAGATATTTTCTTTATACAATTCTTTATCTGTTCATACATTAATACACTCTTAGGTTGATTCCATATCTTGGCTATTATGAATAGAACTGCAGTTAACATGGAAGTATAAGTATCTCTTTGACACACTAATTTTCTTGGGTATATACACCAAAATTGGACAGGTCATATGGTGTATCCATTTTAAATTTTTGACAACTTCCATATTCTTTTCAATTTCATTGTGCAAAATTATGTAAATTTACATTCCCACCAATGGTGTGCAAGGACACCCTTTTTCCACTCTTCACTAAATTTGCTATCTTTTGTCTCTGAAAATATCCATTCTAAGCACAAAATCCAAGGTTTTCCAAGATCTCTTTGTGGTTCTAATTTTTACTTCCTGATGATTAGTGATTGTTGAGCATTTGTTTCATGTATCTATTGAACATTTATATGTCTTCTGAGAAATATGTATTCATGTCTTTTGTCCACTTATGTATTTTTTACATTAATCCCTTATCATTAGTTTGATTTGCAAAATTTTACTACAATTCGATAGGTTATCTCTTCTTTTTGTTGATTGTTTCCTACTGTAAGATTTTAGTATGATGCATTAATTGGAAATGAAAGTTTGGTTAATTCAAAGTTGATGTTTATTCACTTCATCAAAATGAGGGTTTAAATCTGGAAATAACCAGTCAGTTGTACACACTGATTGGTTAAGTTTTTATACTTTTCTTACACAGTTTGTAGACACATTGATTCAGTTTAAATAATACAGATTTATGAAAAACTCAAATATCACATTGAAAAGCAGATATGCCTGGAGCCTGGATTTATAAAAGCTAGTTTAGGTCATGCATCACTGGATGTGACATTGTTCTGAGGCATGCTAGAGAGCTATGGGATTTGACCTTGCATTGGGGTGAGCCTGGAGGATTGTCTATGGATGCTGGCCTGGAGCATGAGGCTTCCAGCCTGGCATCAAGTTTCACTGGGGCTGGGCTGTGGTGTGCTCACTTCATTCTGCTTTCTCTAGGCAAGGATATCTCTCCTCGCTCTGCTGCTGGGGCATGGAGGAAGGGAGAGATGATACGTGAAGCTATACATCCTTTCTCCATGCATCTTCTCATGTTTCTGTCCTACATCCAAGTGCTATAACCTCTCACCTAGATTCCTTGGATCTTGTGATTGTAATTTTGTGTATATATAGATAGATGTTTCAGCAAAACAACTAACACTAGAAGTCTTATTCCACTATTTTGTTGATTTCACTCATGATTTGTTCAATCTTATATTTCCTGTCTCATACTTGTTGAAAACCCAAGCAAGACCTTTAGTTTATTTTGGTAATACATAAAATAAAATAGATTTTTTTTTTTTACTTACTCATCATCAAAAAGTATGACTAATCATCTAGCCCTTAAAATGATTTACAGCCAAGGTTTGAGCTATTCAAGAAAATTATGATGTATTATTTCTTTAAAGATTTATTTTATTTATTTGAAAGGCAGAGTTACAGAGAGAGGTAGAGACAGAGCTTCCATCCACTGATTCATTCCCAAATGGCTGCAATGGTCAGAGCTGAGCTGATCCTAAGCCAGGAGCCAGGAGTTTCTTCCAGGTCTCCCACATGGGTGCAAGGGCCCAAGCATTTGGGGCATCTTCCAATGCTTTCCCAGACACATTAGCAGGGAGGTAAACTGGAAATGGAGCAGCCAGGATTTGAACTGACACCCACATGGGATGCTGATGCTGCAGATCAGGGCTTTAACCCACTGTACCACAGTGTTGGCCCCTATGATACATTATTTTAAACTACTATTAAAGTAATGTATTTAGTGGAATCCTTGCCAAGCCATTCATCCAAATTACCTTCTTATTTATGTTTTCCAAGTTACATGGAAAGCAACAATAGTTTCTTTTGCCTTTGAAAGATCTTGTCTTTGTGTAAGCATGAAAGAGAATGAGGAATTTAAGAATATAAATCAAAATGTGGCCAGCACCACGGCTCAATAGGCTAATCCTCCACCTTTCGGCGCCGGCACATAGGGTTCTAGTCCCGGTCGGGGCGCCAGATTCTGTCCCAGTTGCTCCTCTTCCAGTCCAGCTCTGTGCTGTGGCCCAGGAGTGCAGTGGAGGATGGCCGGAGTCCTTGGGCACTGCACCCTATGGGAGACCAGGATAAGCACCTGGCTCCTGCCTTCGCATCAGCACAGTGCACCGTGCACAGTGCACAGTGCACCGGCCGCAGTGGTTCACCCTCCAACGGCAAAGGATGACCTTTCTCTCTGTCTCTCACTCTCACTGTTCACTCTGTCAAAAAAATAAATAAATAAAAAATAAATAAATCAATTAAAGTATATATACTGTGTGGCTGGGGTGACCATGTTGAAATAGAACATTTACTTAATGAACTAGATCTACTTTTAGTCATACCAGTAATCAGGTGATGTGGAAATTTTAGCTGTGAAACCTATCATTTTTCTACTTAAAGCCTTTAGTAGCTTTCTATGAGATGGAGAATAAATCCCAAACATCCTTGCCATGAACCACGTGTATGACATGTACACAGAGAAAAGAAGTCTCTTTTCTGTTTTTTATTTTCTTCATAGTCCTCAAAATAATATGTACTTACCATTCTTATTTGTGTATTCATACACTATCTACTTGTCTACCAGAACGGATATTCCATGAGAGCAGGGAGATGGTCCTAATCACCTCTGTGTGTCTAAAGTCTACCATAGTGCATCTGTTGAATATCATTCAAGGAAACACTTTCCTTGAAACTGACACACCAATACTAGAAGCCAGATTTTTGCTAGCTACATTCTTTTTTCATCAAACATTTTATTAAGCATCTTCTAAACAAATTTGAGACGGATGGGTATATCAAGGCATGAATCAGGTCCCTGGTGTCAAAGAATTATTGTCTATTCAAAGATAAATAATATGTCCTGTTACTGATCTGTTAGAGTTTAATATAATACAGTAGCAGAAATATGTATATATATTTATATTTAGCATATATATATAGCATCTTGCTCAATGAAAATTAATCTGTTGAATTGGTTCACAATAAAAATATTTCCTGTTCAAGTAAGCATGGGAAAGTTAACTACTCTTGCATATTTTAGATGACCATAATGAATTCTCTGAGAAATCACTATGGCATAGTACGTTAATCCTCCTCCTGAGACACCTGCATTACATATGGACGCTGGTTCAAGACCCAGCTGCTCCTCTTCCGATCCAGCTCTCTGCCATGGCCTGGGAAAGCAGTGGAAGATGGCCCAAGTGCTTGGGCCCCTGCACCTGCATTGGTGAACCAGAGGAACCTCCTGGCTCCTAGCTTCAGATCTGTCCAGCCCCAGCTATTTCAGCCATTTGGGGAATGAACCATTTGGGGATGGAAGACCTTTATCTCTATCTTTCTCTCTCACTGTCTGTAACTCTTACCTGCCAAATAAATAAATAAAAATCTTTAAAAATAAAAAAAATAACTTTTGTTATTAACACACATTAACATCCTCAAAAGTGCTGTTGTAAGGGAGCTCATTTAAGAAAAATTACTTTTTTTCAATAATAAGAGCTGTCACTGAGATCATAGAGAAAGATTTCATGGAAAAGGTAGTAGCTAGGATAGAGTATGAGAAACAGAACAAATCTTAATCAGTCAGGTAGTCAAGATCACGGTTATCTTGGCATGAAAGATAGGAAATAACTGAGGTCGTAACCAGTGCTTTCATATGACAGAAAATGGGAAGAGTATTAATTATCCACATTGGTCTTTCAAACATTAATATTAATTTTTAAGCAGTATGTTTGAGTGGTTTTAAATAGCAGAATAAATAAGATGTGGCATTTGCTCTGAAGGAGGCTCAAAATCCACTGGGACATATGGAAATAATGGAATACTTATATCAATTTCTCTATCTTTCATGTGAACCACAGATAATCAAACAAAAATTAACCCTTATTTTTTGTTCTCATTATTTTGAACTCAATTTTTAATGATGGAGCTTACATTCAATAAAATGTAGTAGTGATTCATTTTACATATTTAAATATATGTATCATGTAACTATCACCACAATAAGCATACGAAAAATTTTCATCACTTCAAAAGTATCCCGTATTAACCTTTGCAGGGAATCCCTCTGTTGTGCTTTCCATAATTATAGATTGGATTTCTGTTTTCTAGAATGTCATAAAAATTAAATAATTCTACATCTAATCATTTGTCTGGCTTCTTTTATTTGGCAGAATGGTTTTTAAACTTACCTATATTGTGGCATGTATTAATAGCCTTTTATAACTAAATGGTATTTTATTGTCGGGTAAATACCACAGAGTGGAATTGTTAGGTCATTTGATAAATATGCACTTAACCTTGTGAGATACTTCCATATTGTCTTCTAGAGTTGTATGACTTTATAATAGTCTCACCCAATATATGAGTGTACCTGGTCCTCTATCCTCCTGTCAAAACTTGGAATTTTCAGTTAAGAAATCTTTTGGTACTTTGGTATCTAAACTGATTAGGTCTATTGTTTTTTCAATTGGTTTTGTTGTTGTTGTTATATTTTTTGTTAGTGTTTCTTGTTTGGTATCAGAGTAATACTGGCTTATAAAGTGAGTTAAGAAGCATTCCATCCCAACAGTTTTCCATGAGAGTTTGTGTAGGATTAGAATAATTTCTTAGGTAAACATCCAAGATAATTTACCAGCCCAGCTATCATGGCTGGCTCATTTCCATTGCCAAAAAATTTCATTTATGAATTCAATTTTAAAATTTTTAATAGCTTTCTTAAGTTTTCCATTACTGCTTGAATCAATTTTAATTTCCCTATAAACTGATACATGAATTATATTTGCATTTTAAAGCAAAATGTCAGATATATTTGCAAAAATTATCCATAATATTCCCTACTGATTTGCCGCCTCACATTTGTTTGACGAGAGATTTGTCAATTTTATTGATCTTTCTTAAAAATAACTTTTGTTTTAGTGATTATCTTCATTGTTTATTTTTTATATCAATGTCATGTTTATAATTTCCCACTATTTACTTTATGGTCTTCTTTCTCTGCTTTATAAATTTGTGATTTTCATTCTTTTCTGGCATAAGCACTTAAAACTGTACAATTCTCTAAATGGTGATTTAGTTTTCTCTTACACATTTTAACAGTGTTTTCATTTATTTAAAAATATTTTCTAATTTCCTTGGTGTACATTATTTGAGTCATGAATATCTTATAATTGTGTTGTTATATTTCTAAAATTATGGAATTTTCAGACTTTGTTTTTATTTTGCATTCTAATATAATTCTATTTGATCAAAATATATGTAATATATACCTGCAGTGATTTTTATATTTATTGGTACTTGAGTTTTGACCAGACTTATAACTGCCAAAACTGGGAAGCAACCAGTATGTCCTTTGTTAGGTCAATTTATAAACCATGGAATACCTGGAAAATATAATTTATTCAGCACTAAAATTAAGAAATGAGCTCTGAAACTAGAAAAGGACATGGAGAAAATTCATATTACTAAGTGAAAGAAATCAATTAAAAAGGACCAGTGTTGTAGTGTAGTGTTTAAAGCTGCCATTTGTAATGCCAGCATCCCATAGGAGCACCAGTTTAAGACCTGGCTGCTCAACTTCCAATCCAGCTCCCTGCGAATGGCTTGGAGGTTCTAGCCAGAGCAATAGGGTAAGAAAATAAATAAGACATCCAGACTGGAAAAGCAGGAAGTAAGATATCTGTTTGCAGATGACATGATCTGGCACATAGAGAATCCAAAAGAATATATTTTTAAAATATTGGAACTAATGAAGGACTTTAGCAAAACTGTGGGATACAAGGTCAGCACAAAAAATCAATTGTATTTCCATATTCTAGAAATGAACAATCCAGAAAGGACATTGCAAAGCAATACCATTCAAAATAGCAGCAAAAATAATAAAATGCAAAGGAACAAATTTAGCAAAGTACAAAACTTACATAGTGGAAAATATGAAATATGAAATAAAGATCCAAATAAGTGCAAAGACTCACATGTGTATTGTCATGCATTACTTTTATTTTCATTAAGAAACTATAGAAGGATTCTCAAAAAAAAAAAAAAAAGCTCATGAAAGCATGAAATATTTGTGTATAGTAGAGTTTGGGTTGAAATAGTGTAAATATGGAACCAGGGCAATTTTATATATACTGTTAAAATTTTTCTACTCTGCCTTATTTTATTAAAACAGGAGGGAGTGACAGGGATGAAAATTTTGTGACCCCACCCTAGCAGCCTGTATGTAAGGTAGATAACATAAGACTCATAGAGTCAGATCAGAATAATGTACTTCATAAACTGTCAGATAAGCTATGCAGAAGTACTGCTGACAAGATATGTGACTTTCTACGACTTTGAACTTTCAGGAATTTGAGTAAGATTTATTAAAACAGGAGCACGAAAGGGAAGAAAGAGGCAGTCTTACATAATTATGATGGTGTTTGAACTTGCCTGTTCCCATTCCCAGGACAACTGCAGGATGACCTCCCCCGTGTCTCTCAAGTCTGCCTTTTCCTCATTCGGAGACTGCGTGTCCAAAGGCAGAGACAGCTAGATGAAGTACTAAGCTTTGTCTAAGGATGATCCTACTTCTTACAGGAGTAGACAAGGTGGGGAGAAAAGGAGGAAAAGTGCAGAGCTCTCTGGAGGAGTTCTTGCTGAATATGATGGAAGGAAATCTATTTCTAGGAAAAGTGACATTGAGCTAATTCCTTGTTGACTTTGATCACATTTAAATTTGTTCAGATCACAAAAATGGAAAAGCTTTGCTTGAATGAGTTTCATATGAAAGTGACAAGGGACATTCAGGGGTCTTTCACATCTTTGCATGAAAAATCCAGTGCCCTCTCTACTTTTCTTTGTCTACCCTTCCACTCTATATATCTTTCTCAACTGAAAGAATTATAAATTATCACTGTTTAATTGCTTTCAGAGATGGACCCCTGCACAGGTGGGAATGGATGTGCTCACATATGTCAGAGTGAGAATGGCGTGGCCAGGTGTGCCTGCCACCCAGGGCACCAGCTGTCTGAAAACAAAAAGTCCTGTGAAGGTAGGAAGCTGAAAATGATGAATTGTGTAATTGTTTGAAATTTTGTGGTAATTCAGTTTTGAATAGCCAGAGCAGCTAGGAGAAAAGGTGTTTTCATTTATGCTTGGAAAAAGAACATTTAAATTCTTATTTGATCATTCTGAAAGCTATTTTTGTTATAATATAAAAACTCAGTGAAATTCTCAGTTATAATAGAAAAAAAATGACTTAGTATAGTTTCAGAATTAATGCTTTGCTTTCTGTTTCATTCTGAAGTGAATTCCAGAATTAATATTTCAAAACCTTCTATAACCACACAGGGAGCTTTTTATTGCAGGCTACAGAAGGTTGGGATAACCTTTGAAAAGCAACTATGTGCAAATGAGTACTCTCAGAAGTTAGGAATAATTAAAACAAAAAAGAAAGAAACTTATAAATACAAGGTTACACATTTCTGTTTCCTAGAAATGGCAAAACAGACATACTTCAATTCAAAGATGAAAGTGATAAATCATTCTATGACCAGGGCTGATAAATGAAGTCAATCCCGTGGGACACGCTTTGTTTTAATAACTTCTGAGAAATCACAGAATCCTTCATTTTTATCATGACATTTTCGTGAAATGAGAAATAGTTTATTTGGATTAATTATGAAAATACAAAAATGTTTCCTGGCTTTGGGGACTGATAAGCTATTTGAAAAATTGAAAAAGAATTAGACATAAAATGTAGTGCTATGAGGTGGGCATTGGCACAGTGGTTAAGATGCCATTTGGGATGCCCACATCTTTTATCAGAGTGCCTGTGTTTGAGTTCCAGTTCTGCTTCGAATTACAGCTTCTGCTATTGTGCAGCCTGGGAGGCAGCAAGTGATGGCTCAACTAGTTGTGTCCCTGTCACTCACATAGGAGATTCAGATGGAGTTCCAGACTCCTAGCTTCAGTCTGACCTAGCTCTAGCTCCCTGGCTGTTGCAAGGATTTCAGGAGTGAACTAGTAAATAGAAGATCTCTCTCTCTCTCTCTCTCTCTCTCTCTCTCTCCCTCCCTCTCCCCCTCCCTCCCTCCCTCTGCCTTCCCAATAAAAATAGACAATTTAATGTTTAAGAAATTAGTGTTTTTCTTCTTTAAGCCAAAAGAGGATTACATTTTCTGTGGATCTTTTGTTAAAATATGATTTTTAAAAGATTTATTTATTTGAAAGGCAGAGAAAAATTGAGAGAGAGGGAGAGGATGAGATGGAGAGAGAGAGAGAGAGAGGGATCTTTTATTCACTGGTTCACTCCTCTAATGACTGCAAAACCAGGGTTGGGCCAGGCTGAAACTAGGAAACTGGGATTCCATCCATAGTCCTTTGTGGGTGGCAGGGATGCAAGTACTTGGGCCATATTCTGCTTTCCCAGGTGAAATAGCACAGAACTAGATCAGAAGTGGAGCACACAGGGTGGCACAGCAGGGTAAGCCGCTGCCTATAGTGCCAGCAATCCCTTATGGGTGCCGGTTCGAGACCCAGCTGCACCACTTCAGATCCAGCTCCCTGCTAATGTGCCTGGGGAAGCAGCAGAGGATTGCCCAAGTACTTGGGTCCCTGTACCCACATAGGAAATCTCAAAGAAGCTCCAAGCTCCTGGTTTCAGCCTGGCCCAGCTCTGGCTGTTGCGGCCATTTAGGGACCAGCAGATGGAAGATTCTCTCTCTCTCTCTGATTCTACCTTTCAAATAAATAAATAAATCTTTAGAAAAAGAAAAAAAAAGTGGAGCAGCTGAGACTCGTTCTGGCACTCAGATGCTAGCATCACGAGCAGTGACTTAACCTGCTATGCCACAGGCTGGCCCCATAGCATGATTCTAATAGAACATTTCTGCTTTGATTCTGTTTCTGGAGTCCTGGCTCATCTCTTGACCCAGAATTGAAGAATATGAAGGCTCTTCAAACAAATTAATGGAAAGGCATATTGGGAAAAATTATGCATAAATTTCAGAGTTTTTAGACACCAAAATAAACATCATTTATTCCATTTCCATGAAATTATTGAAGTCATCTCATAGATTAGACACATACCTATATACCTATATCCAAGTAATTCATTTTACTATCTGATACTTTGTTCCTAGAAAATACATCCCCCAAATTTCTGCTCAAATCGTGCTTAAAAATTATTTACTTGTCTGAAAGTCAGAACTACAGAAGCAGAGGGAGAGAGAGGTCTTCCGTCTACTGGTCATTCCACAGTGACCACAATGGCCAGGGGTGCACCAGGCCGAAGCCAGGAGCCAGGAGCTCCATCTAGATCTCCTACATGTGCGCAGGGCCCCAACGGCTCGGGGCATCTTCCACTGTTTTCCCAGGCCATTAGCAGGGAGCTCGTTAGGAAGTGGAACAGACAGGAAGTGAACTGGCGCCCATATGGGATGCTGGCATCACAGACCATGGCAACTTTACCCACTATACCAAAACACCTGCCCCTCAAATAGCATTTTCAAAATACATTAAAAGAATAAGCAGTTATTTTAGGTGCTCTGATAGGGTGACATGTAGGACATGCAAGCAATAAATACTAGCCACAAAGAAGATGATGCCACCCATCCATTTAAAGAAAAGACTTGGACATTATGGCACTGCCATATTGGGGTGCCTAGGATTGAGTTCTGCCCCACTTCTAATCCAGCTTCTTGCTAATGCACCTAGGAGGCAATAAATAATGGTTCTAGTGATTGGGTCCTTGCCATCTACATGGGAGACCTAGCTTCAGTTCCTGGCTCCTGGCTTTGACCTGACCCAGTCCTAGCTGTTATGGGCATTTGGGGAGTGAACCAATGAATAGAATCTCTCTCTCTCTATCCCTCCCTCCCTCCCTCCCTCTACCTCTACTTCATCTCTCTCCCTATCTTCTTCTCTTCTTTTCAAATAAATAAATAAAACCTTTAAATACATAAGTAAACAAAAATGAGGAGAAGGGGCAAAGATTATCTAACCCACAGAACTGAAGTCACACTAAATAGCACTGTCAGTGTTGAGAGACAGAAGGTACCAGTATTTGAATAGCACTGCCAAGTAAAAGTTATATACAAAGTAAACCTTGGGTTGTTATATATGAAGGCCCAGATTTGCTTTGTTTATGGCCATATACACTGCCTAATTTAAATCATGAAGATGCCATTTTTGGTTAGCAATGTGCTAGATATTTCTAAAGACATTACAATTACTTTAACCCATCTCACTAAAGTGCAAATTTGTCCCATGTTTTATTTTCTTTTCTCTTTTTCCCAAAAAATAAATACTAGCATGTTCTAATAGATAGAAGTGTATAAGAGCATATGCCCAACACTTCAGGTAATATCATAGCAGTTGGTTTATTTACAAACGTCCCTTCGCAGAAAGAATATGGAACATCTGTGGTATTTACTGTGACGATGTCTGGGGTTACATGAGAGGAGGTTAGTTCATTTTTGGAATGTGCAAAGAAGTCTTCCTGAGAGCTGCCAAACCATAGTTGCTCCGTGTGGTCTTTCTGCAGATGTAAATGAATGTGTGGAAGGGCTTGCTCACTGTGGCCATCGCTGTGTGAACTCACTGGGATCTTTCACTTGTGCCTGCCACCCTGGCTTTGAGCTGGGAGCTGATGGAAGACAGTGTTATAGTAAGTAACAACAATCACAGCCCAGGAAATGTGTAATATTTTACGAGTAGTAAACCGGAGTAATAAATAAACCGAAAAACAACATTGAAGATCTTGCCTGGAGCAGAAGCTTCCTAAGAATTTTCCACTAGGGTGGCTTGCGCCGCAGCTCAATAGGCTAATCCTCTGCCTGCAGCGCCAGCACCCCAGGTTCTCGCCCGGTCAGGGCGCTGGGTTCTGTCCTGGTTGCTCCTCTTCCAGGCCAGCTCTCTGCTGTGGCCAGGGAGTGCAGTGGAGGATGGCCCAACTGCTTGGGCCCTGCACCTGCATGGGAGACCAGGAGAAGCACCTGGCTCCTGGCTTCGGATCAGCGCCATGCGCCAGCCACAGCGGCCATTGGAGGGTGAACCAACGGAAAAGGAAGATCTTTCTCTCTGTCTCTCTCTCTCACTGTCCACTCTGCCTGTCAAAAAAAAAAAAAAAAAAAAAAAAAAAGAATTTTCCACTAGGGCAGGGTGGCAGTGGGGACTCAGAAGTCCAAGTCCTGTGTTGTATAGCCCAGGAAACAGAGGCTCAGAGTCCACAGGAAATGGGTTGCATGGTGATACACAGTGGGGTCAGCAAGGGATGGCTCCTGCCCTCTGACTTGGGGCTCTTCTCTTTGAAGTGGTGAAGAGTCTGCCTTCCTTTTTCACCTCTCCCATAGAAAATGTATAGAATACTAAATAATCCCAATGTAAAACTCAAGGAAAGAACTTGGGAGGAATGAAGGCACCATGAGTACAAGGAGCAGCTCTGGCTTGTCGTGCCTAGCCTGGCACATCTCGTGAGTGTCTTCCCATGCTGGCCTTTCTCTCCCCTTCCTCTGTTGCTACTCACTGTGCCTCTCTGAGTGGCTCCTCTGACTTTGCCTTCTCTTCTACCCTCTCATCCCTTTACCTCTTGTTTTCAAAACAATATGGTCCTTGTCTTCTAACTTTAGAGTCCTTTTCATCCAGGCTCAGTTATGCAATTTAAAATCTCTCATTAGGGAGAAAGTAAAAGGTTAACATGCTGAGCTGTCACTGCTGTTGCTGGAGTTTCCTACTCTCATGTCTTCCCAGAGGTCTATTACTAAACTCTGTAGCTGAATACATTTCTTGCTTTACTAAGCTTCAGACTATCTGATAAATACTATCAGTACTTCCTGTTCTCACCCATCTCCTTCTTCCCCTCTTTTTCAAATTTCAGAAGTGTTCTTATTTCTTCCGATTTCTTATTTCTCCATCTCTGCTTCCTATTCAGTCTTAGTACATCAGTAATTCGGTTTTCTTCCCTATCTTCACATCCTGACTTCTTCCCAGCTTCCTCTAGTTCATACCTGTAACTTTGCAGATAAATGTGGCTGTGTTCAAAACACAAGCTTCAACTTCTGTAGTACAACAGCAGCTAGAGCAGCTGAAAGATAAGGCTGGAGTTGCATTTAGAGTACAGGAGAGGCAGTTTGGTTTTCAAATTTCAGGTGTTTGATCTCTTTAGAATAGTTAATTCAGAGCCCAGATATATACCTCAGAACAGGTTTTGGTAGGAGAGCAGCATTTGATAATTTTGAAAGAATATAAATATGCCAGTAGTTCAAGAATTTTTTTTGAAAAAAAATTTACATCTGCAGCATGTTGATCATCAGCATGTGGCACTTCCAAATACAGGGCAAACTGAAAGGTGAGGAAGAGGGTAGGGGTATCTGTGACAGGTAGAATCCATAATTGTCCTGTGAGAGAAAATTCTTGAGTGCACAATGAGTGATGGCATCTTACTGACATGTTAAAGTGTTTTTTCAAGTAAAAGACAAATAAAAAAACACAAGTATAGGGACAGGATTTTGGCCTAGCAGTATGAAATGTCAGTTAGGAGGCCCATGTCTCACATTGAAGTTCCAGAATTCAGATCCTGGCTCCTATCCCTGATTGTGGATTTTTGACCATGCAGAACCCGGGAGAAAGCAGAGATGACTCAAGTAGATGGGTTCCTGAAACCCACAGAGGAGAAAGATTGAGAACCTTGTTTCCAGCTTCAGAACCGCAGCCATTCTTTTTTTTTTTTTCCAAAGATTTACTGAAAGACAGAGTCACAGAGAGAGGTAGAGACAGAGAGAGGTCTTCCATCCACTGGTTCACTCCCCAGATGGCCACAGTGGCTGGAGCTGTGCCAATCTGAAGCCAGGAGCTAGGAACCTCCTCTGGGTCTCCAACGTGGGTGCAGGGACCCAAGGACTTGGACCATCTTCTGCTGCTTTCCAAGGCCACAGCAGAGAACTGGAATTGAAGAGGAGCAACCAGGACTAGAACTGGTGCCCATGTAGGATGCTAGCGCTTCAGGCCAGGGACTCAACCCGCTGCACCATTCTTGATAATTAGGGAGTGAACCAGCAGATAAGAGTGTTTCTCTCTCTCTCTCTGAACTAGGACTTGAACTGGATCTTTCAGCTTCCAAACATTATCTTTTCAACTGTCTCATGTATTTATGTACATTCTATGTCTATTCTTTTAGTCAAGGAATAATATTTTAGCACTTCTACCTGAGCTTCCTAAGGAGGAGGCAGTATTAAGTTCACTAAATTCTCCGTTCTTCTTCCCTGCATACAATCTAGATTTCTTTAATTCTACACTAGTTTGCCAGTGTAGCCTTAAAGTCCATTGGTGTACTTCTACTGCTTATAGACTACAATTTTGCCACAGTGATATTTGCCTTTTAAAGAGCAAACTAAGAAGTGAGAGAAAAATTGACTGCTAATTAGGCTATAACTTCTTCTGAAGTCAGTCTTTTTCTGAATGCCCTAAGGAGTCTTCTCAGGCAGAAAGAAATGTGGATAGGTTTTTCTTTCTTATTAATATTTTGGGCTTTTTAAAAAAAATTGTCAGAGTTTTAGAGAATGAGTATATTTTATAAATGTGTGGAATAAAACCTCTTAAAATGTACATTCTCATCATAAAAAAGGGGTCATTATTGGTAATGAGTTTTGAGGTACAGGCTTTCTGTAGAATTTACTTGGGAAACAGTTTGCCCTAGAGTTAAATACATTTGGTAGGTGTATACTTTTATATCTATTTTATTTGTGTGACTATTCAGCTAAGTTCTCACCATACCTCAATATTTAATAACTGACATACAAACTTTCTTGGTGAAAGCGGGTACTTTGAGTTGTTTCAAAACATGTAAGTGGACCAAATATTTTCAGAGCATGGTAATGATTAGCAATGAATTCTGTTCCCTTCATCTAACAAGTATATTTTTAGACAATACTTGTTTTACCTTTTTACAGGAAGGCAGTGTTCTATATTTATGTAATTTCTTTTCAGAAGTTCTCAGAATATTTTACAGTGTAATCATTAAATCCTCATAGTGTGATATAAAATAATTTAGAAACTGGAAAATCCCAAATACAGCTTGATTAAATAAGACCTCCCTCAAATTACCATGGAATGCATAATATAGTTTAACAAGTTCCATACATGTTAATTGTAAACTTTATATATTTTCTAAGTATGGCTATTTTTAAGTGTGATAGTAAGATATTATCATCTGGATCAAGGACTCAAAATCTCAGCTTACTTCTGAGTTTGGACTTGTTTTAGTCCCATCTATTTTTCATGAGGTTACCATAGTGTCATTTATATTTAATTTAAATTACCATCAGCAGGGAGTGGGCATTTAGCCTGGCAGTTAAGGTTTCCACATCCCACATCGATTTCCAGCTCCAGCTCCTGATTCTAACTTTCTGCTAATAAAGATCCCAGGAGGTAGTAAGTGATGGCTCTCATACTTGGATCCCTGCCACCCAAGTGGCAAACCTGGATTTAATTCCTGATTCAAATCTGGCCCAGCCCCAAATGAAAGCATTTGGAAGTAAACCAGCAGATGGAAGCTTTCTCTGTCTCTCTGCCTCTCAAATAATAAAATGTTTTAATTTTTTTTCAATATCAACAGCACTCCTAGAGCTGAACTGATGCAACATCACAGGAAAATGAAAGAAAAATAGAAGTTTAAAATATTTTATAATATTTAATATTTGAAATATTTTATAATATTTCAAATGGATATTTTTACTGCTTTTCCTTCTGAAAAATCGGATCAATCTGGAAAACATTGCAATTGGTGGTACTTTAAATAGAGTCCAATTCAGGAATGAAAACTGTAATACCAACACATGACAGGCAATAAATGTAAATGTGCAAAGTGGGCCGAGTGTAAGAAAGTCAAGAGTTGTGGGGTCTGTGTTGAACTGGAGAACGAGCTCTGGGACTAAAGAGGATGTCAGCTGCTTTCCTCCTGCTAACAGTCACCCAGAGGAACCAGCACTATAGTGATGTGGCTAGATTCACGAATAAATATCTACTGAATATCTATCACATACCACACACTGATCTTAGCATCAGAGACACAATGATGACCCAGTCAGTCAATGTTCTTTTTATGGAAATTAAATTCTCAGAGAGGAGATAGAAAATGGAAAGTGATAAAAGAAGTATGTACTGTCATCTCTCATGATTATAATACAGGTTGAGCATCCCTGGTCTAAAAAACCCAAAGCTTGAGGGTTGATACATCGCCACAAGTGGAAAGTCTCACACTTGGACCTCATGTGATAGACCACAGTCAAAATGTACAATTACCTTCAACCCCTATGTATGGGGGCATATATGAAACCTAAATGAGTTTTGTGTTAGACTTGGGTCCCATCTCCAAGATACCTCATTATGAATATGCTAATATACCAAAATCTGAAAAATAATAAAAAATATGAAGCACTTTTTCCCCATGCATTTTGGATAAGAGTATTCAACCTGATAAGGTCCAAAGAGAGAGCAGTAAGCCTAAGACCCTAAGATAGGGCTGAGCTTGATGTGTCCACAAGACAGAAAGCCAGCGTAGGGTAGAAAAGAGTAAATGAAGGGAGAGATAGGCAGTGAAGCCACAGCACTCGGCAGGAACTGTAAGGAGTCATGTGACACAGGACCTACAGACCATGGCAATGTGACGAGAAGGCATTGAGTTTTGAACAGGGATTACTGTGACATGGTTTTCATATTTCAAAAAGCCATATGGCCACTCTGTAGGGAGTAGTCAGTAGAGTGTGTGTGAGAGCAACATTAGTCATCCAGGTGAGCTATGATGGTGACTTGAATTAAGTTAGTAGCAGTAGAGATGGTCAGGATAGATTTGAGATTTATTTCCTAGGCAAAGCTGAGCTGAGAAGAAAGCTGTAGTGGATGTAAGAAAATGAGGAATGAAAAATGATTCTTGACTCAGGGTTTCAGGAAACAGGTGAAAGGAAATGTCTTTATCAAAATGTGGAGTCCAATGGGTCAGGGAGTGTGTTCAGAAATTACAGATTTCCTCTTCACTATATAAAGTTTGAGGAGCTGTAAAGACAACAGGTAGGAAATTTCCATCTCTTGTTGAACTGTATAGAAATGTCTATAGCTTGTCCTGGTCAGGGCTGGAGTGAGCAGCTAATCCATTGTAGATGCCAGTCATGCCATGATCCAGAGTGGAATCATCTGCAAAGTGAGGCTATCTGGAGGAATAACCAGAGAACTGAGACTGGGACTCCAACATTAGTGACTAGCTATGGCAGAGGGTCAGGAAAGACTACTGAAAAGATGTGACCAGTAAGGTATAAGGAAAACCTGGATAGTGCTTCCAGGAAGGCAAAATAAGGGCAAATAGACAGTGGTGTCGAATGCTGCTGGGAACCAGGCAATGTGGCAGGCAAAATGTGCATTATAAGGAAAGCTTCCTCTTCTCATTTTTTTTAGATTAATGGACAGTGAAATTAACTTTTTGGCATATAGTTCTATAAATTTGAACACATATGTGGATTTATGTAACCACTATTGCAATCAAGATCAAGCACAGGTTCCTCAACCCCAGAAAACTCTCCTGTACTATGCTTGCCTTGTCACCTCTTCCTTGCTCCTTTCTTTTGGCAACTACTAATCTGTTCTCTAGTACTGTATTTTCTATATAAATTGAATTGTACAGTGTGTAACCTGTCATCCAGCATAATGCCTTTGAGATTCAGCCAAGTTGTTTGTATTATCAGAGAGTTCTGTTTTTTGGATGAGTAGTATTCTATTGTGTGAATGTACTACAGTTGCTTTACTGTTCTTCTGTCAAAGGGCATTTGGGTTGCCTCCAGATTTTAGCAATCAGGAAGAGAGCTACTATAAACATTTATATAGAGGTTTTTTGCATGAACATAAATTTTTATTTCTCTTCAGTAAATACCTAGGGATGGAATTGAAAGATCATCGAGTATATGCATGTTTAAGTTTATAAGAAAGTGACAATTTTTGGAATAGCTGTAATATAGATTTCTAATTTTGAAAATGACGCACCTTTCATTTTTGAAGAAATGATAGAAAGCCAGAATTTTATGAAAATTTTTGCAATTTTAAAAACACCTCAACAGACAAGTTTCAGAAATCTGCAGGCTACTGATTTTCAAACACTGAGGTAACTCACATCTTATGTTAACAATGGAAAAACTGAGAATCAGAGATTTGAATTACAAATGATTTACTAAAGATCACACATCCCAAAAATGTCAGCTCTTCTGAATTTAAATTATGTGTTCTTTCTGCTATATTACACTTCCACTCTTGGGAAAAATATTATTCTCCAGTGAACTAGGTTGTACTACTAGTCAAATTAATTTGACTTCACACCTGATATTTTGTAAGGAAGCTTCTCTGAATTAAAATCTCTCCCATGTTACTAGCTCTTATCATGGGCAAACATTTTATCCTTTCTGGCCTTCATAATTCTAGTCTACCAAGCAAAAATTTTCATGTCAAGTCTTCTTGCAATAATTTGATCAACAAGTATGAAGATGCTTTGCATAGTATAGGCCTTCAGACAAATGGACTTAGAAGAATATCATTTAATTCTAATAACATCATTTGAAAAGAAATTTTTAAAACAGTATGTATCTGAACTTCAGCTAAATGAAAGCAATCAGAGAGTAAATGTGAAAGGAAGAAAGTACGGAGATTCCTCAGAAACCTGAAAATAGATCTGGCATGTGACCCAGCCATCCCACTCCTGGGAATTTACCCAAAGAAATGAAATCAGCATGTGAAAGAATTATCTATACCCCCATGTATATTGCAGCTCAATTCACAATAGCTAAGATATGGAATCAACCTTGATGTCTATCAACCGATGACTGGATAAAGAAGACGTGGTACAAATACACCATTGAATATTACTTGGATGTAAAAAAAGAATGAAGTCTTATCTTTCACAAGAAAATGGATGCAACTGGAAACCATTAAACTTACTGAAATAAGTCAGTCCCCAAAACACAAATATTATATGATTTCCCTGATCACTAATAGAGTACAAAATAAACGCATATGAGCAAAATTGACATTTTGAGATATGATTATTATTTACAACCCTTATCTGTATTGTTGAGGAACATTGTTTTTTTCTTCTTAAAAAGCAAAAGAAAATAAAAGACAAGAAAAAAGGAAAAAACTGACCTAGGAGACTTGGCTTTTAATAAATGCTGCTTAAAAAAAAGTGACTCCAACTCATTTGACCTCATTTTTCTCTCTAGAAACTGATGTTTGTTGTCTTGTTGAACTCTAAAATATCAAATATAATTTGTAAATACTTCAGAAAGGCCTTTTTGTAAGAATATAAGCACATGTAACAAAAAATTTGGTTGTGTATCATAACAATATATGTATATATACCTCTACAATCAGAGACATAATTTGAAACAGGTCTCCCTAAAGATATATATTACATAATATAAAAAAATTTCAGTTGCCTGTATTATGTCAAACTTTTCTTTGGCTTTATAATTTTGTTCATTCCCAAATTAGCCGTTTTGAAACCCGAAGGAGTCCTTATTTGCAACACTAAATTGATTAGCATAATCCATCTTTTGTTGATTTGATCATTTGAACATCTGCTATGAGCTGGGTGATGCAAGATGATGGTGCAGCGGAATAAGCACAAGGTGCACTGTGTTCTTTGGGAGCACAGAGTGGGAGCACAGAGCTGGCCCTAGGCTGGAGGCTGTGGACCAGGAAGGATGATTTCTGTAACTGTCACAGATATCTAGACCATTTAAATGACGATACATGCTTTTGAGTCCAAAATACTCTTGTCCTGATCTTTCTCATCTTTCTTTTTCAAAGAATTTAGGAGTTAAGACTGAAACAAAAGGAGTAAGTGTAGACATTCTTAGAATGTCCACGGACTCCAATGATAAAAATAGAAGAGAGTCTAAATGCTGTATTTTTAACTTTGGTTCCTAATGTTCTTTTTAATTCTCATTTCCTCATTTAGATAGTGAATGATTATGAAATCTATGTACTCAGCACAATTGGCATTTGTATGCTGAGGCTAATGCCCACCAGTATGTCCTAGATTAGTAGTATATGCCAGAATTGTCAGATTAGTTTTCAGAATAATAATATTTTTTAATAGTAAATAACTCTCATGTACGTGAAAGCTGATTAGCACACCAACAGGACACCAGTTACATATGATCAGTTAATTCACTGGTTTTTTGTTCCACTTTCGTCCCAAAGCTATTTTTAACAGTATTTCTATGTATTTATAACCCTGCAAAAGTATGCATAATCAGATATCATTAGCTTAAGACAGAAATGTCAGCTGGCAAATAACCTATTTGCCTCCAGATCATTAATGCAATACACATATTTTTTATACCCTGCAAATAATTAAAATTCTAAAAGCAACTGTGCTTTAAGATAAGTATGTAATAACCACAGGTAGGCAACTATTAGCTTTTGTGTCACTTAATCAACAGTATTGTTAGGTCTATTAGTATTTCTGTATGGTGTAGATGTTGACAATGCTTCATAGGCTTCAAACTTGTACTTTTACATGTATAGGGTGTTGATAAATGTCCAGTAAATTTTGTCACCCTCCCAATGGAGGAAGTGTGGCCATTGTTGACATAGATGAAGGTTTCTCTGTTGTTATGCTAATAACTCTTTTGTTTGTTTGGAAAGGGATTGAATTGGAAATTGTTGATAGCTGTGAAAAGAACAATGGTGGTTGTTCTCATCACTGTGAACATGCTATTGGTGGACCCCGTTGTTCCTGTAACCATGGACACCAGCTTGATGAGGATGAGAAAACATGCATAGGTAATGTTTGGTAAATGCCGTCTTCATTGATAAGTTGCTCTTGATTCATTTAGCCCTTTTTTATCTCTAACCCTTATAGCTGTAGTAACTGTAAACCATGTCACTCAAACTGCAGGGAGAACGAGATAGGACAGTACCTCTGGATATCTGAAAAACATAAAAGAACATTTATTTGACAGTGATTACATTTAAAAATTTTCCTGGAAGTTACAGGAGGTTTAAAATATTTTAACAAAATGTATGGACTTTATAGTTTTATTTTAGGGTAATATTCCAAGATTGACCTAACTATCATGTAATTTGTATTTCAACAACAAATTCTACCCTGTACCCAGTTTCTCTCTGCCTCAAACAGAAACTAAATCATGGTCATTAGTTTTCTACTTGGTAATTATTGGGATGCATGTTCAACTTTGATATGACAGCTTGCTCTGTTCCCAAAACACACTTTAAAAATATCATCCTTTGGACATCCTTGTTCAAACTCATTTTCAATGGCTAGCTTTCCCACTATATTATTAGAAATTATATCATTTAGGACAAAGAGAAGAATAAATCCCACCCTAGCTTTGCTTCATAATGATATGTTTATGATTAATCTAGGGCATCTGAGGAAAAGAACTATCTCCCATAAATAGAGATGGTGAACATCAAACTATGTGACTATGTGCTGTGGTTCTAAGAATACTTCAAAGACCCTAAAGCTGTGATTTTCCATCATTCGAGAATTAAGATATGGCATTTGCTTGGTTCTTTGAACCATTTCATGGTATTTAATATGGTTAGAGAAAACTTAAAGCATATTTCCTCAGAGGTGAATTTCAGTGGTTTCAGTATTTGGATTTTTTTTCTTATTTTGGCACTATGATGAGACAGAATAAGCCTCAAGAAATTCTGTGGTTTCTTGTTTCATAAATTATTTAAACCAAAATAATGCCATTACTTAGGTTTCTCCTTCTACATTGCTGTCAGATGCTACAGTGGCTATTGAAACCAATTGCTTTCCTTCCTCTTTTTGTGTAATGAAAAGTATGCTAATATTTCCCCTAAGTGATTAATGTTTTTATTTATGGAAAAAATAAAGTGTTTATTCCTTCCTTACCTCCTTTATTCTCTATCTTCTTTCTTTCCATGTGCCTTGCTTAGGCATGGGATAACTGAAACTAAAATTTTGCTAAGGTTTTTCTTTGCAACTTACAATTTTTTTTGGTTTTCTTTTTTCTTTCAAAAGTACAATTTAGTAAAGATTTATTTATAGATAGGAAAAGCTACATCTGCCAGGGTCAAAATGTAAAAAATTGTATATTTATGAGATTCAGCAGTCAGCATGACAATGTTACATTGTTTATGACTCAAGTTCATTTCACTTTGGAACAATAAAAATCTGATTCATTTCTAAAGACCGAATACCCACTAATGTAAAAGCTGTGATTCATTTGGAATGTACATATACATGCTTTGCTTATTTGCCTGAGAATAGATTAAGATCTTCGATGTTGCTAAAATCATTTACACATGAAGAAAATTTAAACTTTTCTCTTTAGATTATTTTAGTACCAACTTTTTTTAAAATAGCAGAATGTACAAAGAAATGTGAAAATAAGTCAGTCAAGTTGTAAATGGCCAGTCTTACCCAAATTCAAAAAATAAAAGAAAAAAAAAAAAGAAACACTTGTTAATGTTAAAACCTGGAGAGGCATTAACACAGTTTGAAAGACAATCATATAAATGCAAGTATCAGACCAGCAATGAATGTACTAAATTTAAGAATTGGCCAGTTTTAGAATTTTTTTTTATTTCTACCATTTGAAGTGACTATTCAGTGACTGCGCAACAGATACAAAAATCAAATTCTTCACTTTTGTTGCTGTTCAGAAGTCAGCACTAAAATGCCTGATCTGCCTGGCTACCATCAGTGCTCTACCTAAGATTAGGGCTATGTTATGGTGTGCAGGTGAATGGTGCAATGTGTCTCTGCACTGCTGCAATAATGAATATTGGCCAATTTAGGTAAAATATTAACACCATGGAGGAGGAATATTAATGGAAAAAATTTCAAAGCAAAGATCTGACCAAATAAGTTCAGAAAAGAAATCAAGAAATTAAAGAAATAGGTGATGTAAAAGCAATGAAATGGCAGGACATTGAGGAAGAATGAGTTTTCACATGAGTTCTAGCTCTAGGTGGGGCATCATTCATGGGATAAGCTAGAAATAGCCCCCAGAGGACTGATAATAGAACAATTCAAAATGAATCATGAAGGCACAGAGCAACTGATTTATTTTCCAAATATGTGATACTTTCCAAACCTGTAGCCAGACTCCTTGTTAGTAGAGAACAAGGAATTCTGAGACCTGTGTTTGGAGACTCTGGTGGTTTTTAATTTTTTTTTAAAAATCTGGAATTTTTTAAAAAATAAAGGGTAATTTTTAGATGAAATGGAGCCATTGTTTTAAAGTTTTTTATCCTCAGTGTTTCTGCTATGGAATCCAAAGGACAAAGAAAGGTTTAATATAACAAGGGAAACAAAGATCATCCAGAAATGTTTGAGTAGCGCTGCTTGTGCCAGTTTTCAGGAGCAAGGATTTTTTCTATATGTCTGAGCAACCTTCATTTAGATATTTTATGGTGACCCCTCACCTTGTTTGACTGACTGTATTTTCTTGCCTTCATTTCTCTTGCCTTCATTTCCTTGAGTTGGTGCCTTTTCCAAGGTTAATGGAGACATTGACCTTTTTTTTTTTCTTTTTTTAATCTGTGACTGCTCACGTAGTTATGGGGCGAAGGGATTTTGTAAACTCAGCACTGATAGGCCACCCCACTTAGCAGCTCCACAAACAGAGTGGGCTGAAAGAAGCCAAGACCCAGAGCTGAAAACCCTGACCACACAACTCCCAGGTGTCCAGCCTGAGCAGAGCAGGGGGACGTGTTGCTGCTTGAGTCCAATTGTGCTGGAAGAGGGCACCTCAAGACTCAGGCCAGAGGTGATTCTGTGGTTGAGGAGTTTCCATTTGACATCTTCTGGCGTGCCTCATTCCCCCCCCCCCCCCCCCAGGCAATTGTGTCTTAAGAAGAAACACTCAGAACCCTAGACTTCTAGAATAATAGTGCCGAAGCATCATCCTTTGGAGCACTGCTCATCTGCAAGGACGTTCCAGGGTGGTGATGTCACACAGAAAGTAACAAAGCTTGCAGACCTCACCCATGCCAGTCAACACGTCACCGTCTAAAGCTTCAAGCAAAAGCGCTGAGATATTCTGTAATCTAAAACATAGCAGTTGGAGCCAGCATCCCTCTGTCTCCAGAACTGCAGTTATCACTTCTCTTCCAGTTGTTTGAGGTCTCCTTGCTTGGGAACACTCTTTGATCCGAAATTCTAGAAGAACAAACACATGATGGAGTCTCTGACTCTGTCCTCTTTGCAGCTGCCAAACGTTGCTAAATGGAATTATTTTTTCTTTCTTGGCTCTTTTTTTTTTTCTCAAGCTGTTTTTTGTTCTTCAAATTCTCTATTTATTCAGGCAGATTGCTGTGTAACTGTAAAAATAGCAGAGATCTCTTTTGCTGTGCTTATAAATGCACGCAGGGATTATTTACATCCTTTTAAAATAAATAGCAAGCATATAAGAAGCATGTAAGAAATGTAAACCACAAGTGAGCCTCATTACTTTTGTGTTACAGTTTACTTCAGTGTCTACATTATGCAGCCTCAGGAAGAAAAAACGATTAATAACACAGTTTTCATTTAGAAGTGAGGTTTATCAGCGCTCCCACAGGGTCATGCAACTCCTGTGTCTGCAGTAACAGAAGTGTCCTTCTCCCCTCCAGACCTTGACGAATGCCAGAATGGAGAGGCCTGCTGCGCTCAGTTCTGCGTCAACTATTTAGGGGGCTATGAATGCAGTTGCCAGGAAGGCTTTCGGATCACTTCTGACGGTTGTGGATGTGAAGGTAAATTCCTGAGATCTAACTGATGTGACAGGGCAATCAATAGAGGAGGGACATCTGAGGCGGAGAGTGAGTGTGGACAAGGGAAGGCTTTGACACGAAGGGACTTGGATTCCTAGGTGGTGCTGTCGTTTGCTCTCATATGAACTTGGGCATCTCTAACTGCTATGAGCCTTGGATCCACATCAGTAAAATGATGTCAGTGATAGAAATCCTGGATGAATTGAGGAAATTAATACATATGAAGTACTTAGTGCAGTAGATAAAAACTACTTGGCTAAAAGTCACTTCTATTATATTTGATGATCATAATCACAACTAAATTTTTGTGTGTATACAAAAATAGACATTTTTGTGTATATAGAGACACACACATATATGAGTGAGAGATTACAGCAGGCTATAGCACATTGGCATTGGAATCTCCCATGGCTAGCTTGACTGCTGTTGAAAGTTGGCTACTGAAAGTCATTTCCAATGAGTTTTTCAATTAGCAGAAACAAAAAGATTGTGAGTTCATAAGTTTATGAACTCCAAATCTGTACCAGAATTCTTGTAGGTCTGATATTAGTGTAGCTAAGGTGAGTCATTTTACAATTTTTAACTTGTTAAAATTAGTTTACTTACTTTCCAGGTGAATTCTAGCCTACATATTTCTTATTTTAAATATAGGAGTTTGGACTCCATGAGTAGAGTCAACTTTAATTATGTCATTAAGAATAGCTCTTATAAATCGTTGCCACGGTTTGCTTTTACAAGTTACCTTAAGTGTACAATTTTTAAATTGTTACATTGTGATCATTATCATCATTTTGAAATGACGATTTCCTTGAAATCAAGGAAAATATCAGAAGATTGATTTCTATTCCAGTAACAGTCAATATATGACAATAATGCCTTATATAAAATGATGCTCCTTTGCTTAAAGAAACAAATTCCTGAATTCTGTTAAGGAGAGTACTGGTTTCTTCATATGCATAGCCAAGCTCCCCTAGCCTTGCAGTGGAGGTAACAGGAAAAAACACACAACTATGGTATCTATATATACTAAACACAGTAGAGTATATTAACATTTACCATTATATCCAATTAACAGAGCCAAAAAATAATTTTTTTAATTTCATGTACCATCTGCTCTTAGGCAGAATGAGCCAAGATATGATTGTACAGTGTGAATGCACATGCTCGCATACACACATCCACATGGAATGGAATCCACACTCTGAGCGAAGCTTAGAAGCTCTGCTCCATATGAACTTTCAGTACCAGGAACACATTGACCAAAATCTACATTCAGGCTTTGTCACAAACCAGTGAGTCAGGAGACCTGGGCGTAGGGTCTCCCATCTCTAAAATGCTCTCTAAACTTTGTACAGAATTACACATAACATAAGTGTCCCATTACATAGGAGGTATGTTGGATTATTCAAGAGTGAATAAACCTTCTGCAAAATGGTGCACAGTCTGAAAACTTTGAATTTATTTTCTTTTATGTTCTTCGTCTAAACATCATGCAGAAGTTCTCAGAAAGACCGTGTCTATACAGGTGAAATACAGTAAACTTGAAAGAAAAATCATTGGTAATATTATTGAGAAACAATTTGGGGACCAGGCATGCCTTCTCTGTGTTAGGACATTTCTACTTTAATGAAGGTCCCAAAAGTATCCCAGATATGTGCATCCATTTGTGATGTCTGCTTTATCTCACAGTACCTAAAGGCAGGTATTGTTTCTTTTTTCCTAGATGTGGACGAATGTCTGGGCGTCAGTGTAGCCTGTGACCAACTATGTATTAATTCTGTTGGAACATACGACTGTGCTTGTGAAGAAGGCTACAGAATTGGAAGTGATGGGAAAACTTGCATCTGTAAGTCATTGTGAAGAATGTGATCACCTCTCTCTTTAAACTACTGCCACCCTCATCATGTTCTGCAGGAGCAACGGAGACCACGTTGTCCTTAACCCAACTTGTCTTCTGCTTCCTTTTGTCGTGAAGTGACATCTCTTTTTCTCTTGTTCTCTCTGCTGCAGTTTCAGTTTTGTGCTGACAGCTTCTCACCTTCACTTACAACAGACTTTTGAAGCAACCATCTCAAAGCATCTGCCTTGCAGTCACCCCCTGCCTTGGCTTTCAAACTCTCCTTTTTCTGTCAGCCCTGGTTCCATGTTGCTTCTTTAAACCAGGGTCCTAAAACCCAGCATTCTCCTGTATGGTCTTAGCCTTGGATGATGATGAGCTGGAGGAAAAGGAAGAGCAATTAGAAGTTGTGAGGTTTCCAGGCCTTCTATTCAAAAAGCCGCTTCAATTACTTTATCATGTGGCCACCTCTCAGACTCCCATTTATGAAGATGAAGATGAGGAGGAAGAGGAAAAAGAGAGCCGAGGAGAACTTGCAGCTTTGAACAAAGTAGGTGAGTAAAAGAATTTACCTCAGTAAACTCAGCTCTTTTCTCTATTTTTAGATAATTCCCATGGATTCTTTTGCAGGAATTTCAATATCAGCACTTTAATGCCATCAACTATTTTAACATGAGGTTTACAAGCAGGATGAGAATTGCCTCTGCAGAGATTCCTATCAAATCCATCACCTTTTGTCTTTGTTTCTTTTGCTTAATGAAGGGATGCTCTGTTGTTATTTGTAGGTTTGGGAGTGCAGGGTAGACGGATGCTCTTCGAGTGTGATACAAGGAAATGGAACTGAAATTTATCTTTAATTTAGCAAAATGAGGATTACTCAGGTCTTTATATTTTTTGTTATGAAAACTCCATTAGAAGTTAATTTATATAGTTAAAATCTAACTTCACTAGTCTAAAATGTAGTTACTTTCCAGATTTTAAAATGTAGAGAACTAATTGTTTCATATGCTTAAGTGGACCAGGAAAATGTCTTCAAAATGTGAGCAAATTTTCTTACATCTCCAAGCGACAGAACTGAAGCATCAAATCATTGCTGATCAAAATAAATTAGCATAACCTCTATCAAATGTAACTACAGACGTCTGCTGCTGCTTTTTCTTTTCTTTGTAAAACAGAGCTGCTCTTTTTTTTTTCCCTTCCTCTATTTGTTGTATTTTAACAACATCAAATTTGATGATTGCTTTAGAATGCAGTCAGTAAAATCATAGAAATATTTTTATGCTCCAGTTAGCTCATAATAATAATATCAATAAATGCTTAGCACAAATGTAGAAATACTTTCATCTTTCTTACATAAACTCCTGATGTTTTGGCTGCTCAAAATCAGAAAAGGAATAGTTTCAGGCAACAAAGACATTCAGAACTTGGTCAACCACGATATGGCGAGAAGAGAAACAAGTAGAATGGTCTGTGCTGCGTTTGTCTTTGAAATGTTTGTCAATGTATGGGCTGCAGCAAGAAACCTAACAGACACCTGCTAAGAGGGTGAGGAGCTTAGCACAGTTGTGAGCAGTGTGATGGTGATGGGGAGGCAGGTGCTGGAGCTCAGGGCCTGCCAAAGCAGACAGGCCTTGGTAAAAATGACAATTTCAGTCAGCACATCTGAGAGGCCCGTCTTAGGAACAGGGACAGAGCTGGACATGGAATGAGCCATACACAATCAAGTGCAAGTTTCTCTGTGCCAATTCAGATTCGGGTAATTGCCCTCCGGAACTCAGTGGACAAATAGATGCATACGGTACGATTGTATAACAGGACACTATGCAGCCATAAAAGATACACATAACATCAACCATGGTATTGATGAAAGACACTCAAAACTAGAGTACATCCTTTACAGTCCCACTTAAATGAAGTTCAGGATTACAGAAAAAAACATCTGTGGTGATAGAAAACAAGCTAATGCTTAGTGTGTGTGGATAATGACAGAATCAGCAAGTCACCTTTGAGATTTTGCGTTGCTGGTAATGATCTCGATCTGGGTGGCATTTTCATGAGTTGTTTACACTGCGGGAACATGCTTGAAGGCGAAATTTGTGTGCTTCTCCACAAATGCATTGCATTGCAGTAAGGTTTACTTTGAGCAGGCGTTTGGTGCAGTGGTTAAGGTGCTGCGTGAGATGCCCATTTCCCATTTCCAAATGCCCCAGATTGAGTCCTGGTTCTGCCCCCAAGTCCAGCTTCCTATAATGCACACTCTGGGAAGCAGAGGATGATGGCTCAAGTAGTTGAGGCCCTGCCACCCACATCAGCTTTCCCGGCTTGTGAATTAGCCTGGCCCAGCCCCAATTATTGTGGGCATTTATGGATGGGAGATCTCCCTACCTCACCCACCCATCTTTCAAATAAGTAAATAAAAGATTTATGCAAAAAAAAAAAAAAAGATTTACTTGAGGGAAAAAAGCAATGTGCATGCAAAAAGCCTAGACAGGAAAACATCAAAATGCCAAGGACATTGATTACTTTCGCATTCTAAAATCAATAGTAATTTTATATGTTTTTTTTTTTTTTGTAAAGATTCCTAATATTCTTTTGGTTTGTATTCCAGTACTGTGAAAAAAAATGGAGTACGTTCTTTTTTAAAAGATTCCTCTTTGTCATTTTCCTTTCCTGGGACTATTCAAGAAATATGCTCAAGGATCATAATTTTCTTTGGGAAATGAAGGATTTCATCTCTGTTTTCAGTTATATAGACAGTTTTGGGCCAGCTAAGCTGGTATCATAGTCCAGTCTCTTTAGCTCACCCCCTGGGACGTGGTCATGGTTTGAGCTATGAGTACTGCATAGGTGAAGGTGATTCCAAGAGGGGACCCGCAGGCAGAGTTGGCCTTCTTTGTAGTGGGAGTAAATGATACCCTGAGAATTGGGACAGGCCCAGCAAGCTACTGACTTCTCCTTTACATGTGTTCTTCTTCTAATCTTTTTACAAGGTAAGCAACTGACAAGAGTGAGAAACCAATTTATTTGTTACGCATAAAGAATACCTATGAAACAGTGAGATTTTAAACCAAACATGTGATTAAATAGGAGAATTTTGTGTCCCCTAGGACACTTGTTGTTTCTCTTGTTCATCTACAAAATGTAAAAGTTAATAAAGGATCCTAATATTCTAGGCCTATAAAAATCCCTCCATTTAAATAAATCATTAGATTCTGGCAAGCTATTCCCAGTGAAGAAACAAGGAAAGGATTTTTGCTACAAAGTGCAATTAAATGGAATTGTTTGAATATGGCTTCTTGCTTCTTGTTTTGTGGCTTTTCTTCTTCTTTCTTTTCTAAAATATGTAAACACATATTGATGCTGATCAAATAATGATGTTAATTTATTTGTTTGCTCTCCAAGTCTCTTATACAACCCCAAAATCTTTGTGCTTCATAATTTATTTTTAATATCCATTATTTATTGCACACATTTTTCTATTAATTTGTTTAATTAATTTATTTATTTTCATTTTACTTGAAAGGCAGAGAGACAGAGCTCTTCCATCTGCTGGGTTCATTCCAGGATGCCACAGCAGCAAAGGGTGAGCCAGGCTCAAACTGGAGTCTGGAACTCCATCTGGATTTCCCACATGGTGGCAAGGACTCAAGTACTTGAGCCATCACCTGCTGCCTCCCAGTGTGCCTGTTAGCAGGAAGCAGGTCAGAAGTGGAATAGACAGAACTGTCAGACATTATGATTGTGATGCAGGTATCCCAAGCAGCAACCTAACCATTGAGCCAAACATCTGCCCTATTTTCAATTATTTCTTTTTTATTTACATGAAAACAGAGACCGAGAAACAGGCATCTCTCATCCACTAGTTTACTTACCAAATGCCAACAATAGCCAGGACTGATACTAAGCCAAAGCTGGGAACCAAGAACCCATTCCAGGTATCCTACATGGGTGACAAAGACCCAAGTACTTAAGCCATCACCTACTGACCCCGAGGGTATATATTAGCTGAAAGCTGAATCAGAAGTGGAGGATCCAGGGCTCAAACCAGGCATTCCAATACAGGGTACAAGTGTCCCAAGCAGAGTTTTAACCACTATGCCAAACAAAAACCATAAGAATATTCTTCTTAAAATTCCTATAGACAGCAATAGATAGAAGTGACCATTCTTTCCTCACTCAAATATTTAAGATTACCATCCTCTCAAATGCAGAAATGGAAATTTAAAAAGAAGAAGAAGAACAACAACAACATTCAGCAGAGATCTGAAAAATAACTTTTCCTCTTGAGTAAATCTTTTAACTCAATATCTTTATTGGCCTACAGGGAAAATATCTGCTTTGACTTCTTAAGAATTTCTCCAAGTAATTATAATGAGAATTTAAAAATTGCCACATATTATTTATTTTAACAGCATATTTTTAGAATCCCATTTATTCTGAAGAGATTTCATATTGAAATCATTTATTATTGCAATTCAGTCTAGTGGAAAGGGAGAAGAGGAATAATTTCATATGACAGATGAATGGACTAGGACATGAAAGGGAAGATTGATGCCTTTTTCCTAATCATCCCAGCTATGGTTTGGGATATGTTTGTTGTAGCTTTTTCTTCCTCTGAATCTTTTCTCTGTCTGATGCTAATGGAGTATCCCGCAAATCCTTGTACTATCTGATACCAGATCCCATTTTATGGGAGAATGTCAAACAATAACAATGGTCTGCCTGTCTTGATGACTTTTTATAACCCTGACACAGTGGAAGCCATTTAAATTTCTTGAGCTTTATTTTATAGGTATTTTTCTAATAGTCCATTCTTTATTTTTTTAAAGATTTAGTTTTTTTTTTTTTTCTTGAAAGTCAAATTTACCAGCAGAGGGAGAAACAGATAAAAAGAGGGAGAGAGTTTCCCATCCTCTGTTTCACTTCCCAGATGGCTGCAATGGCTAGGGCTTGGCCAGGCCAAAGCCAGGAACCAAGAAATTTATCCCATCTCCCACATGAGTGGCAGGGGTCCAAGCACTTTTCCCAGGCCTTAGCAAGGAGCTGGATAGGAAGTGGAGCAACAGGGACACATACCAGAGCCCATATGGGATGCTGGTATTGCAGGCAGCAGCTTAACCTGCTAACCCAAAACACCTGACCCAACTGTCCATTCTGCAGCTGCTGTAAGAATTCCGGCTCCTTGTAAAATAACAACATAGGCTTTAACACATGTCTGTTTCCAGTCCCTCTCTTTTTTTTTTTTCCTTTTGTTTTCCTCCCTCTTTTCATTGCTCCCATGATAGCCTATGGCTCAAAAGCCAAAAACAAAGCTGAGTAAGAAGACAAGTCTCATAGTAGCACGGAGTGGTGGGGTGAAGGGATGGGTGGAGATTGTTATAACTGTAGTTTCATGACATTTAACCTATTATGATGAAATATCAGGTAAAATGACTACTGAAATTGTCTCAGCAACTATATTTACTCAAGTTAAAATAAAATCAACATTTTTCTTGATTATTTTAATTTGAACATGAGGCACCCCTAAAAAAACCTCCAAACCAAAGAAAACTGTTGTTTGCTTGACTTCATCAATCTTTGACTATGCAAAATATCTTGAAACTCTCAAGAGAACTTTAGCTGCATTCACTCCTGATTAAAAATACATGACTTTTTTTTTCCTGGATTTTCTTCCCAATCTTCAAAATAGAAGATGCAGTTTGTTTCTCATTATGGTTGGTTGGAGTTGTACAGCAAGATATCTGGGTAGCTTAGAAACTGTGAAGGTTAGAGTTTAAGGAACAAGGTAAATTTTGTATTTGAACCTTGTTAGCAGTTCCTTCCGTCATCGTTATTTTAACTAGCTGTATCAGTAATCCCCCAGGAATGATTATGCCATACAGACTAGGAACATGCAGGAGATTCTTCCTAGGTCTGCAAGCTCTGAGATTTTAATTACTTGGTATCTGTCCTAATAGGAAGGAAAGCTTTTCCCTATCCATTTGTAACAAATATGTGTGTGTGTGTGTGTGTGTGTGTGTGTGACACTGCTTGTTCCTCTTCTGTTTTCTTCACAGCTTGTTCCCCGGGGACCAATGGGAAGGAATGTGGCAGCATCTGCATTTGTCAGAATGGAGGCAGCTGTGATCTCACTGGGCAGTGCCAGTGCCCCCCAGGGGTTCACGGGAAAACCTGTGAAGATGGTAGGAATATTTGGTGCCACTCATAGGAGAAAACTCTCTAAATTCTTGTGGTTTCTAATGGGGAAGAAACTTAAGTGAAAATTGTTTCCATATATTGCAAGGTAGTCTTTGGTGAAGAAGTGAAAGGCTGTGTATATATATACAGGAATACTGTTATGGGGGGCCGACACTGTGGCTCAGCAGGTTAAAGCCACAGCCTGCAGCGCTGCATCTCATATGGCCTCTGATTTGAGTACGGATTGCTCCACTTCCAAACTAGCTCTCTGCAAATGTGCCTGGGAAAGCATTGGAAGATGGCCAGATTCCTTAGGCCCCTGCATGCACGCATAGTAGACCTGGAAGAAGGTCCTGGCTTCAGACTGGCCCAGCTCCAGACGTTGCGGCCATTTGGGGAGTGGACTAGTGGATAGAAGACCTCTCTCTGGCTCTCCTCTCTCTCCGTAACTCTGCCTCTCAAGTAAATAAATCAATCTTTAAAAAAAAAAGATAGTTTATATAAAAAATGCATTTTCTTTGAAGACATGTTTACAGAACAAAGTCAGTGATACCTAAATCTGCAACCGCGATCTAAGCAGATGAATCCTGATAGTGAAAGCCTTTTTCATCAGCTGAGAAATACGTTGAGTTTGTGGATGTGTGTATGGGTATAGGAGTTGTGGAGAATGTATTTGCTCTGCATAATTAAAGGAAGAAACAAGGGGCTTCTGGGAAAAACCAGAGAGGGAGAAATGAAAATCAGAGAAGACAAGGAGAAGAAAGAGGAAAGATGAGAAATGATGGGTGAAGATTTCACCAAATACCAATGATGGCTGTGTATGGACTTTTCGTGGAAAACAGCAAAGAGGTCATATTTCTTATATGGGTTGATAAAGCACACAAAAAGAAACAGCTTTTATAGGCACAAGAGCTGGAGGCAGAGAGTGAGTAAGGACACAGCTCTCTAGGGATTGTCTGAAATCATGGGGAGTTTATTAGATTCTCACAGTCTGAAACTAGGGAGATGGAAACCAAATTTACTTCGGTTTCTGTACTGCAGAAAGGTCCCTGCTGGCAGCCCAGCTACTTATTTCTCTGAGCAATGTTTATTTACTTATTAAAAATATATATTAAATGTTTGCGAAGAATGATGCCAGGCATTGTGATATGATTTAAAAAAAAAAAATAGGAAACATCCAGGCCCTTCCACATGGAACTTGCTGTCTTGCTCAAGACAAACATAGGTTTAAAATGGTGGTAGGTCCAAGGGTGCTTCATAAAGTTTATTTTCATGCAAAAAAGCTGATCTTCTGTATATTAAGATAATCGAAAATGAATCTTGATGTGAATGGAAGGGGAGAGGGAGTGGGAAAGGGGAGGGTAGTGGGTGGGAGGGACGGTATGTGGGGGAAGCCATTGTAATCCATAAATCGTACTTTGGAAATTTATATTCATTAAATAAAAGTTAAAAAAAAAGTTGAACTTTATGCATATGAGAGGTCTTTAAAAAATTAGTAGAAAATGCATGTTATGAAAAACTATGAAGGTTTTCAAAATTTTTTGAACATAAATAAACATTTTAATACCTTTTGTCATGAATATTTTGATGTTGCTTCATATGTTAAATATTAACGTGTGATGGACATGAGACAACTATAACAAGGCCAATGGCAAGTCAGGGAGAGACTTCCAGCAATGACTCGTAGGCAGAAGTTTGCAAAACAAGGAGGGATGAGACAGGGAATCTGTGTGACAGAGCATTCTGGGCTGTGCTCCACAGAACCTGAGAAAGGCCAGGGGCAGATCAGAGGCAGTCAGGGTGTAGCAGTACCATCTGAGGGCAGCCAGTGCAGGGACTCATCATCTTAAGTTGGGTATTTTTTAACCTGACAACCATAGCAAATCATTATGAGATTTGAAGCTGACATAGAATCAAATCTGTGTTTTTCAGAAGTTCTCTGTATGGTTAATGCAACCATATTGTTTTCATGTAACAGCCACTCTAGTAGGAAGTTTGGCATGTCAGTTAATATTTATTTTATTTGTCCTTCCACATTCCAGGATGTCCAGTGGGATTCTTTGGGAAGAATTGCAAAAGGAAATGTCACTGTGCTAACAACGGCCCTTGCCACAGGATGTATGGAGCCTGTATGTGTAAGCCAGGGCGCTACGGGAAGTTTTGTCACCTGAGTAAGTCCCGGGCACTAAGTTTATTCTCTGTGTGAAGCACGGCAGCATAGAAACGTACAGAGAATTTGTCAAAGGATAAGAATTAAAAATATTTTATACGGTATATGGTTTTATATGTCTATATCTATATATATCTATGTATATATGATTATGTTCTGGTGTTTAGCCTCTTTTTTGTGGGGGGATGGAAATAGGATTTTTTTCTTCAATTTTACATTTTATTTGTTTATCTTTTCCCAAAGAAAACTTTTATTTAATGAATACAAATTTCATAAGTACAACTTTAGGAATATAGTCATTCTTCACACCATACCCGGCCTCCCACCCACACTTCTACCACTTCTCCTCCCTCTCCCCTTCCCAGTTCCATTCCCCATTCAGATTCATTTTCAATTAAATTTGTACACAGAAGACCAACTCTATACTAAGTAAAAATTTCAACACACACACATACACACACATAAAACTTTTTTGAGAACAGGTTTTACAATTAACTCTCATAGTACAACTCATTAAGGACAGAGGTCCTGCATGGGAAGTTAGTACACAGTGACTCCTGTTGTTAATTTAACAATCAACACTTATATATGACATCAGTGACCACCTGAGGCTCTTGACATAAGCTGCCTAGGCTATGGAAGCCTTTTGAATCCACCAACTCCATCAGTATTTTAAATTATAAAATCTAGATTTTGATGAGCAAATGAAAATATTTGTAAATTTTTAACTTTTTTTGCTAGTGTTTAATTATTGAGAGAGCATTGCAAATAGTTCCTTCAGAACATTGGTCAATTTTCAACAGCAAAGGAAAATTCTCTTTTATTTCTGGGTTTGAGTAGAAAGTTTCCAGAAGAGGTTCTTCATTTTGCATTTTGACTATCAATCACGTTACAAAAGACTCTAGCACACATCATCACTCATAAATACATGAGCTCCCTACAGCTGGTCCCTAATGAGTGCCCCAAGACGCTTACCTTCCCACCGTGTAGCTGTCTATATGCAGTTATCTGCCAGCCTGAATAGGTGTCAGCCCTACTTCTCTACCTATTCCTTATCCCATTCTTTTTTTAAAGTTTTTATTGATTTATTTTTGTTTACATTTGAAAGGAAGAGAGAGAGACAGAGACAGACAGACATCTTCCATCTGTTGGTTCATTCCCCAAATGCCTGCAAGAGCTGGGAGGAAGGCCAGGCTGAACCGAGGAGCCAGGAACTCCATATGAATCTCCCATGTGGGTGGCAGGCACCCAAGTCCCTGAGCCATTATATTCTGCCACCCAGGGTGTGCATTAGCAGGAAGCTGGAATAAGTGAGCTGAGCCAGGGTACAAACCCAGACATGTCAACATTGGTTGTAGATGTCCCAAGCAACTTCTTTGTTGTGCCAAACACCTGTGGCTCCTCCTCTTTCTATTGAAGGACTAACTCCTCTGAAAAATTTTGCTGAGTGAATTTTGCCATCTTAGTACATTTGGGCTACAGAATACCATAAACCAGTAAGCTTATAAACTAGAGAAATTTATTTGGTTTCTAAGGCTAGGATGTTCAAGCTCAAAGTCCCAGCATATTCATTGTCATAGAAAGTACTTTTTCACCGTGCCCTTCCATGGCAGTTGAGCTCCCTTGCCTTTTATGAGGGCACTAATCCCATTCATGAGGGCTCCACTCTGAGAGTCCAGTCACTCCTTGAGGATCCCATTTCCAAATTCCATAACCGTAGGGGTTAGGATTTCAGGATATGATATGGAAGAATCACAAACACTGAGACCATTTTACTCAGTAATAGCATGCCCACCTCCTAATTAACAGAAACCATTTTGAATCTTACCTGAGGGGTCTTCAATATATTCATGAAAACTGCATATAATAAAAAAAAAACTATGCATGGATTTAAAAATAATTTGCACCAAAATAAACTTGTCTTTTGATGAACTTTTTGAGATTTTGGAATGTCTATGAGTGTCATCTATTTTATTTAAAGATATGTCCCTGGAAAACACAAAATAAGTTGTGAATACTCTAGGAAGAGAAACAGTGTAGGCGACAAAGAAAATGGAACCTGATTTTGAGAAAAAGTTGGACTTACATAAATAAAATAGATGGGTAAATTCAGGTATGTATGAGTGATGGAGGGACATGTGGTATGTTCCAGAATATTACATACCACCCAAAACATGCCGACAGAAGAATTTTTGTTTCTCTAGTATAACAATATGCATAATTTTTGAATATAAGGAAATACCAGATGTTTTGGCCAAAAAAAGTCTTTTCATAATACATTTGACCAAAAACTTAGAGCTAACTCTTCAGAAGCATATAGCATTGAAGTTTGCAAAATATCAGCATAGCCAATGTTTATTCATTTACATGCAGCGAGGAGTTGAGACAAAGGAAAATATGCAGCAAACAGATTCCTTGCTGCTGCTGCTGCTGCTGGCTAACATTTGAATGTGAGTGTCTTTGGGGAGCATCTGGTTCTGTGGGTCTCCCTTATCCTTGGATTTGAGGCTTCATTTATAACTGCCACTTACCTGGTCCTGAAGAGCTTGCGTTTACAACCCTATATTGGTTTTCCAGGGCTACTGTAACAAAGCACCACAGAGTGAGTGCCTTAAAAGGCAGAACTTTGCGCCACAGTTCTGAAGGCTTCATGTCTAAATCATGATGTCAGCAGGGCCACGCTTTCCTGAAGGGGCTGGGACAGGATCTCCCTTGGCCTCTCTCCTAGCAGCTGATGGTTCCTTGGCCTGTTCTCCCTGTGTGCCAGATAAATCTGCCGATTTATGAGAAAACCAGCCTTGTTGGGCTTACTCCCGTCTTATTCCAGTCGAACCTCACCTTAACTAATTTCAAGTCCTGTGACCCCATTTGCAAACATGGCCACATTCTGAAGGACTGGGAAATCGGAACTACAACATATGGAAGTTCTGAGGGTGTATTTTAATGTGTAACAAACCCTGGGTAGGCGTTGCATTGCCAATAGACATCGCTTCTTCCACTTTTCCTGTTTTCCTCTTTTTCCAAGCATATTTCCACACTTACTTGTTCTTAATATATCCAACCGTCACAGTTAAGCTGTCCATTGTGCCTGAGTTCTTCCCTGGACCACAGTTCTACATGCTGAACCTGAGACTGCGGCATGAAAGGCAGTGCAGGGTAGGAATTCTGGAATGAGAAGAAAGAGGCCCATATCAAACAGACAACACTCTGAGGGACCTGATAGCTTGCTGGTTCTAAGAAAGAATTAAAAACTTGGACATCATAGAATAGATGATAGAGGGCTCATATAATTTGTTATCCAACTTGGGTAATTCTATGAATGAAAAAGGATTCTGTTAATAATTCTGTTCTGCTTTTAGAGATAACTCTGAATTGCCGCCAGCACCAGGCTCAGACAGTCCTAGGTGCCATTGTAATCACCGCTTTGAATGCTGTCTCCTAACATCCTTTTGTGTCCATCAGAAAGGCCAGTGGCTTCCTTTCTTCTTTCTGAGCAGCTTTCTGCATTTAAAGTCTTTATAGACATAGAACACAATTACCTTAAGGCTGGAGAACACCTGAAAAGCTTTCATTTAAGACTTCTCTTGACCATCTGAAATGAGGGGAAAAAAGCTGCTGGAAGTATATTTTGGGGCGTAGGCATGTGACACAGTCATTAAGAGGTCACTTGGGATGCCCACATTCCACACCGAAGTGCCTAGTTCAAGTCCTGACTCCACTTGTGTTTCTAGTCCTGCTAATGTGTACAGATATAACAGATGATGACTCAAGTATTTGAGTCCCTGACTCCCATGTTCCAGGCTCTTGGCATCAGCTTGGCTCAGCCCCAACTCTTGTGGGTATTTGGGGAATGAACCAGCAGGTAGAAGATGTCTATCTCTCATATATATATATATATATATATATACACACACACACACACATACATGTATATACATACCTATATTTATCCTCCCTCCCTTTCAAATAAATAATTTTTTAAAAAAGAATTGTATCTTGGAAAAGGGAGTTGAACTATTTTAAGTCTTCAAACAGAAAGTTATGGGTGTGGGTTCCTGAATGCAAATTTAGGGCCACTTTCAATTTAGAATTCCTGTGCTTACACCATCTCTAAAACCCCATGGCATGGAGAAAATAATGTAGAGAAGGCAAGTCCCATTTGCCAAAGTTGTGGCCAAGATAATGCTGCTATCATGATGAAAGCTTTGTGTTATCTGCCCAATGTCAAATTATTTCTGATTACCATATAATGAAAGGGAGTGAAAACAATGGCAAGCCATCACATAAATGCATGTCCATCATCTCCATACTGAGGCAGGATGAATATGGGGGTTGGCAGCCTTAGCAGTCCTTGGGGAATATTAACTATAGGCACCAATGGAGCACATGGAGAAGCAATTTCTCTCCCGGAAGCACCAAAGCCTTTTAAGTAGTTCAAGCTTCACTGTTCATATCCAGTTGCCAAAAAGCAAATGAATTGCCTGATTTGAAAGACATTTGTTCCTTATTTTTTTTTTTTGGCAGTCAGGATGATCCCCTTGTTTTCCTCATAATCAGGCCCCACAGAACGACATGCCTGTGCACTAACCGTTTCAAATAAACAAAGCATGGTTTTCAAGTGACCAGTTTGCCTCAATCTGCTTGCAGACTGTCCCAAGGGGGCCTTCGGAGCTGGCTGCTCTTCAGAATGTCAGTGTGTAGAGGAGAACACCCTGGAATGCAGTGCCAAAAATGGTAGTTGCACCTGCAAACCTGGTTACCAAGGCAACAGATGCCAGAAAGGTACAATCTGATGATAGATTTTCTTTCTTCTCTATTAACAATGCTTAGTCTTTGTTCAGCATCGTATGATTATTAATTAGTTAATCCACCAGTGTCCTCAGGAGATGGTGAGTTTTAGTAATTCACAGGTGAGGAAATGCACACAGCAGGCAGTGAAGTTACTTAAGCTCATCTTTTCAGCCTCCACTGCTCACTACCCCTTTGCTAGCCTGAGCAATGCAAGCAAGATCACACTGCAGTTTCTCTTATCCTAAAATACTTAAAGCTAGGCAACCACTTCTTTGAGCTGAACTAATCAACCAAGGGCACTACTGGACCACAGAAATAAACAATCATTTTCTTTCTAAAAACTAATCATTCAACGACAATTCAAAGATGCACAACCATGAAAAATTTAACTATGGTGATAAGTGTTGTCCTTTAGCAAATTTCTAGATACTACATAGTTTTAAAAATAAGTCTATAAATATAAATGATTAGGCATGTGTGATTATAATTATAAGTAATCTGTATATATGATGGCTTGTGAAAAAGTTGATGGAAAATGGAATCAAAAGATAAGTTTGTTTAGGTGCAAAGAATTTTGAAATCTATCCATATGAGGTCAGTGTTGTGGCATAGCAAGTTAATCTGCCACCTGTATCACCAGCATCCCATAGGAGTGCTGATTTGAGTCCTGGCTGCTCCACTTCTGACTCAGCTTCCTGCTAATGCTCTGGGAAAGCAGCGGCGGAGGATGGCCCAAGTGCTTCAGCCCCTGCACCCATGTGGGAGACCCGGAAGAAGCTCCTGGTTCCTGGCTTTGGTCTGGCTCAGTCCTAGCCATTACAGCCATTTGGAGAGTGAACCAGCAGATAGAAGACCTCTCTCTGTTCCTCTGCCTCTCCCTTGCAAGTAAATAAATCTTAAAAAAAAAAGAAAGAAATCCATGCATATGAAGGGTCTTTAAAAACTGTGAAAATGCATTTTATGGAAAAGCTATATATGGATTTCATACATTTTGCACCAAATAAACTTAACTTTTAATTCCATTTTTCCATGGATTTTTTTGAGTACCCTCATCTCTATGCATGTCACTGCATATAAAATTTGGAAAACATGTGTGCCTAGATGGCAGTAATGTAATTGCTGTCTCCGGCTTGTGGACTCATGGAATGCACCTCCCAGTTATCTATACAGCTCATTCAGTATTCAGAAAGACTCACATCACCTTTTCACTGAATCTTATCAGTACTACCCTACTTAAAATTTCACTTGCAAGTTTCCCTGAACTTCTTTTCTTTTTCTGTAGTGCTTATCATCTTCTAACATACTGCATCCTCTAGTTATTGTTATGTCTAATATGTATTGCCTGTCCTTTCCTGCTAGCTCTGAGCCTCATGGGGAAAGGATATCTGTAAATGTTGTTCACCCTAGTATCCCCAAATTCCTGGAACACTTAAGACATATAGGGGAGTTTAATAAGTACTTTTTAAATCAGTACGTAAATGGGTATGTTTCATTCTTTATATATTTTTCTCATGTACTTTGCAGTAAACACTGGTTACTTTTTAATTCAGAGAAAATTATCTCACAGCATTTTTTCTCTTTAATGTATAGCAATTCTGAGCAGTACAACAAATAAAATTATCATGGCTAGTAGTAAATTGTGATACTTTGTGCCTTTTTGGTGATCCAAGGGACAACCTTGTTTATGGTTTGGAAAATAATGGGCTTAGAAGGAAGCCCCCCTGCTGTGGAGTCCACAGATGGAGGCAGGCGCTGGGACTGAAAGTTGTCTTTTCGCCCTCAAATGTCCAACCTTTTCGTTGTATTGCAGTCTTCAGAGGGTCTGCAGGGCTTTCCTCAAGTTGAAGGAAAAGGGGATGTGGCTGTTTAGGGTTGTCCATTGGCTATGGAACTGGAATACATGAGCAGAGACACCAGTCTGGAGTTTGTGGAGAGGGGGCTATTTGGGTCACTGGGTCGTGACTTTCTAGGTGATGGAGAATGGAACTTGGGGAAGCAGAAGAGTGGCATTACACAGATGTATTTAATAAGGTCTGAGAGAGGGTCTAGGACATTCTCTACACTTTCTTTTGCCTCAACTGAATGTTAAGCATAGGATTGACCCCTTCTTCATTTCCCCCGTGGAGAAGTCATGCCTGGAAGTCAGTGCACAAGGAGATAATACCATATACACACACCTGGGTAAATTTAATTTATTCTGATAACATTTTCTTAAAACAGCTGCTGAATATGCTTTATTGGAAAATGCTTCTGAGATTCCCACTGTGAAAGAAAATGAGTTGAAAGTATATGTAAATCAGCAAAATAGAGAGGTCACCATAATCTCTGGAAAACATATTATTTTTCAATCAGATAACTTTGTCCAATTCTGATATTTTTGTCTAACCACAAAATGAAATTATGAATCAGACTGGAGTGGGTGAATGGGCTCCCTGTGATTGGCAGTTGAAATCAAGCCAAAGGAGCTCTTTAAAAGTTGTGCATGATGAAAATCAGGCCTGTTGTTTTTCTTCCTCCTTTTCAAAAGAGTGAAGTAGCCCAAGTGCTCCTAGAACCAGACATATCTTTAAAAATCTTAACTCCAGACCTGTGTCTAGATTGCAGATGAATAGTTAATTAAAGATTGAAAGTTGTTTCAATGGCACTAATGAACAGCACTCTCTACAATCAACACCAGACCTTATTCATCGTATCAGCAGTGACTTCTAACAACAGAAGAGCTAGTTTCTTCAACTAACCTGAGAAACAAACAAACAAAAAAATCATCCAATGTCTTTGCCTTGTTTTGATTACTCTGTAGCCTTGGGTATGTTGAACCCCAGCTGTAGGCAGACTTCCATATGGAGAGGACTCTGGCAGAGTGAGCCCCTTGGGTCTCTCTGTGGAGGCCTATACAACACCTGTGTCATCATAAGAAAGATCATTTTGTTACAGTAGTTCCACATTGCATGAATTTAACATTTTGAACTCTACCAGGTCTCTAGGAGTTGGTTAATTTATGGGAAAGGTGTTGAATATGTATCTACCTTAAGTGTGGAGTATGCACAACCTTGAGTAGTACAGTATTGTAGAGCAAGGTGAGTGTAGTTGCTGTGAGCACCGATTTCAGAGGCCAGAAGATCTGGAGTTCAAATCCCAGCTCTTTTACTTATCTGCTTTGTGACACAGACGAAGTCACTAACATCTCAGAGCCTCTGTTTCTCTTGTAAAATGGAAATGAAATTGCTATCACACGGGATGTGGGTTTTTTATGGAAACAGGAGGTAATTTATGTAAAGTGCTTGGCACAGAATAAGTGATTAGCAGACAGATATGAAAATCTCAATAATTCTAATAATTATGTTATTCAGCCCAGGACAGGAAGATAACTTCACAGCCCAGCTCAGTTTGATGTAACCTCCCACAACTGTCATGTTTAGGAAAGTTTTGCTGTTTCCACTGCATTAAAAAAATACTTTCCACTGGGTTTCTAATTCCAGTGGCACCAATGGTAGAACATACACTGAACCCTCTGAGTCCTCAGTGGACCTTGCAGCATAACTTGGCCCTTCTGTAGTTCCAATGACATTCAACAAAGCAGGACACGATTTCTCACTTCTCACCCTGTGCATTGTACACTCATGTAATGCTCAATTTACAGACCTCTGGCATGATTATTCTGGCTTACAAAAGAAGCAAAGACTGGGAGAACAGGACACGGGCAAACATCTGGGGACAGCTTCCCGAGAACCACGCCTCCTGAGCTTCCTTTACAAATTACATCTCATTTTCATGTTTTGTTCTGTGCAACTGCCTCCCAAGTTATATATCAAAATTGCTTCCATTGTTGCTGTCTGAAAAACCACATTTTCAGCAAAAATGTTGAACCTCTGTAGCTGTGTTTCCAAAGTGACAAGAAATAGCATCATGTTGATTTCTTCAGGGAATATTTTTGGAGTGCTATAAATCCTTGGGGGTTACTCCAATGTCTCTCTCTCTCTCTCTCTCTCTCTCTCACACACACACACACACACACACACACACACACTTTTCTAACTCTTTTAAGCTACAGAAATCAGGGATCATCTTGAAATGTATGACAAGAAGTTTGAGTTCCTTTCTTTCTGTTTTTATTCTACAAGCCTATCTTGATGGTCTCTGGGGGACCTGAATGTAGGTTCCTCTGTGTCACCTATGAGAGTGGAGGTCAGTGCAACATAAAAACTGGAAACTGTGCCTGTGCCCCTGGTTACACAGGAAAATCCTGCACTATTCATAAGTCATAAACCTAAGCAGGATAACCGATAAAAACAATAACATTATTTGCTGTATAATGTTTTTATAAGATATTGCTATGCTACATTAAATGGTCCAACTATAAGAATACATCAAAAAGTTTGTTGAAAATGAAATTAAAATAAACTTATTATGGTACAACTTTTTAAATCCATGCATACAAGAAGGGGCTTCAATAAGAAGTTCATGAAAATGTACTATAAAAATTTTACAGAATCTTTTAAATTTTTTTGCACCAAAAGAAACTTTTGTCTTTCCACAAACTTTTTGAAGTCCCTATCGATCATCTTTTCTTACTCTCTATCATATCTTTTATTGTATAATGCTAGCTCAATATTTTGTGGCTTAAAACAGTGACTATTTTTTCTCTCAATGCTAGGAGTTGAGATGGGGCTACCACCAGCCTCACCTGGGGTCACTCATGTGGCTGCTTTAGCACATCAGTCAGCGGGGAACAGACAGGCTTGGCTGGGCATCTCAATCAGAGAACAAGGCCTTTCCTCCAGGTAGCATTTTCACAAGGCTGGATTGGACATCCTCTTAGCATGGAAGTCTTAAGACAACATTCCTTGGGATAGGTATTTGGTCTAGCAGTTAAGATTCCCATGTCCCATATCTGAGTACCTAAGTTCAATACACAGCTCCAGCTCCTGGCTTGGGAAACAGTGGTGATGGCTCAATTGATTGGTTTACGGACAGCCGTGTGGGAGACCTGAATTGCATTTGTGGCTCCTGGCTTCTGCCCTCCCCAGTCTAAGCTGTGTGAGCATGTGGGGAGTGAACCAGAGAGAGTGTGCTCTTACTCTATATCTTTCTTTCAGTGTCTCTGAGAGACACTGGTAAAATAAAATAAATATAACATTCCAAGAAAAAGCATCCAAAAAACGTGAGAGTAGAAGCTACATGATGTTAGAAAACCTGGCCTTAGAAGCCGCACACTATGGTTTCCCCCATGTTCTATTGGTTGAAGCAGCAAGTCAGAATAAAGAGGAAGAGTGAAAGATTCTACTTCCTGAGTAGTGAAATCCTGTACAAAAGACCTGTGAGATACAGTTGTCATCATTTCTGGACCCAGTCTACCATAAGATACTGTTTGAAGTTATTCAGAACAGCACCGTAGCAAACAACTGCACAGAGCTATCATTTTGTCAGAACACAGGTAGATGAAAGACTGACCAAAAGAGATTAGGGAAATTGAACCTGTTTCTGAGAGTCATTAGAACCACTCTCTTGTTATATGCCCTTTTCTGGTTGGGATTCCTACAGAGACTACAGAAATTCTGCCTGTATTTCTTGTTCTCTCCATTGGCAGTGAGCAACAGTGACTCAGGAACTTGAGTCACTGTGGGCTATATTTTTTTAAATTACTATTTGAAATTTGTCTTAAAAAGGTTAACAAATGTTTGTGGTTTGTGATCATTTGATCTATCATTTAAATGATATGAACAGTGATCTAAATTAGATTTTAGTGCTTAGGACTTTCTGTAAGCCAACAAATGAAAAACAGAAATCATAAAAATAAAACGTAGCACCAGGAGAGTATTTAGCACTCAGCTAATCATCTGATCATTTGGCAAAAGACATTGCTACCCCTTAGGATAGCCCTTAAGCAAAAGTAATAGGACAAGGTCTTTGCCTGTCAATTTTTCTGTGTATGACAGGGTAGTTTTCATTGTAGGACTGTCATTCTGGCACTGTTGACAAGTGTTTCAAGCAGTATAGAAGTTTGCAGAAGCTGCAGTTGGCTATCCCTAACCTACTTGTTTGCTTAAAAAAAAAAAAAAAAAACTTAAAGGTAAAAATTTACATATTCAAAAGGTAGTTACTTGCTATTTCCACAGTGAAGTGACATTTTCTCTTGTCTCACTCAGCTTTAATGGAATAATTATTAAGCAGGCAGTGGTAAAGTTTACATTGTTCCAATTGTCAGGCGATATAAATAGACTTTACAAACAAGTGAAGAGCAAGATAAACTGATCATTCTTTAAAATAATTATGTTGCAACTCTTGCATTCTAGGACTTCAAACACAAGTAGAACAATTCATGATAGTCCTGAGATATTTTTGGTGATGAGTAACACTGTTTAAATTTTATTGCCATCCTTATTATGGCACATGTATTGAACTGAACAGGCAAAAATATCCTATGAGTCCTAGTCTGGTTCAATTTTAATGTTACATGCTATTATCAGATTTTACACACAAACAAATACAAATTATATAATCTCTATAATAAGATATTTAGAAAAGTGAATGGAAACAAAGATAGGACTCATTAAAAAATGCTTCACACATACATCACAAAGAATGTGTGTGGCATTTAATAAGGGGGTTGTATTTGAAGAAAAACATACATTTTACTATGTACCCAGAATTGTAAAATCTAGTAACTCTGCATAATGGCTAATAAAAATAGATATGAACTAGATAACATAATAGGTTTTAGAGACAGGAGATATGACCAAAAAGCTATTTCTTTTTTTTTTTGCTTGTTTTTGTTTTTGTTTTAACTTTTATTTAATAAATATAAATGTCCAAGTACAACTTTGGGATTATAGCAGCTTTTCCCCCCCATAACCTTCCTCCCACCTGCAACCATCCCATCTCCCACTCCCTCTCCCATCCCATTCACATCAAGATTCATTTTCAATTATCTTTATATACAGAAGATCAATTTAGTATATACTAAGTAAAGATTTCAACAGTTTGCATCCACACAGAAACACAAAGTAAAAAGTACTGTTTGAGTACTAGTTGTACCGTTAATTCACAAGGTACAACACATTAAGGACAGAGATCCTACATGAGGAGTAAGTGCACAGTGACTCCTGTTGTAGATTTAACAATCGACACTCTTATTTATGACATCAATAATCACCCAAGGCTCTTGTCATGAGCTGCCAAGGCTATGGAAGCCTCTTGAGTTCGCCAACTCTGATCTTATTTAGACAAGGCCATAGTCCAAGTGGAAGTTCTCTCCACTTTCTTCAGAGAAAGTCACCTCCTTCTTTGATGGCCCATTCTTTCCACTGGGATCTCACTCACAGAGATCTTTCATTTAGGGTTTTGTTTTTTTTGTTTGTTTGTTTGTTTGTTTGTTTGTTTTTTGCCAGAGTGTTTTGGCTTTCCATGCCTGAAATACTCTCATGGGCTCTTCATCCAGATCCGCATGCCTTAAGGGCTGATTCTGAGGCCAGAGTGCTGTTTAGGACATCTGCCATTCTAGGAGTCTGCTGGTATCCTGCTTCCCATGTTGCATTGTTCTCTCCTGTTTAATTCAGTCAGTTAGTATTAGCAGACACTAGTCTTGTTTATGTGATCCATTTGACACTTAATGCTGTCATTATGATCAATTATGAACTGAAACTGATCACTTTGACTAGTGAGATGGCATTGGTACATGCCACCTTGATGGGATTGAATTGGAATCCCCTGGCATGTTTCTAACTCTACCATTAGGGGTAAGTCCTATTGAGCATGTGCCAAACTGTACATCTCCTCCCTCTCTTATTCCCACTCTTATATTTAACAGGGGTCACTTTTCAGTTAAATTTAAATACCTAAGTATAATTCTGTATTAATTAAAGAGTTCAATCAATGGCATTAAGTAGAACAAAAAATACTAAAAGGAATAAAGTAGTAAGTTGTTCCTCGATAGTCAGGACAAGGGCTGATCAAGTCATTGTTTCTCATAGTGTCCGTTTCACTTCAACAGGTTTTCTTTTTGGTGCTTAGTTAGTTGTCACTGATCATGGAGAACATATGATATTTATCCCTTTGGGACTGGCTTATTTCACTCAGCATGAGTTTTCAAGATTCCTTCATTTTGTTGCAAATGACTGGATTTTATTTTTTTTTCTGCTATACAGCATTCTATAGAGTACATAGCCCATAATTTCTTTATCCAGTCTTCTGTTGATGGGCACTTAGGTTGATTCCATGTCTTAGCTATTGTGAATTGAGCTGCAATAAACATGGAGGTGCAGACAGCTCTTTTATTTGCCAATTTAATTTCCTTTGGGTAAATTCCAAGGAGTGGGATGGCTGGGTTATACATACTAGGCCACAAAGCAAGTCTCAGAAAATTCAAAAGAATTGAAATCATACCATGCATCTTCTCAGACCACAGTGGAATGAAGCTGGAAATTAGAAACTCAGGAATTCCTAGAACATAAGCATACAAATGGATACTGAACAACATGCTCCTGAAGGGACAGTGGGTCATAGAAGAAATTGAAAGAGAAATCAAAAATTTTCTGGAAGTAAATGAGGATAACAACACAACATATCAAAACTTATGGGATACAGCAAAAGGAGTGTTAAGAGGAAAGTTCATAGCAATAGGTGCCTACATCAAGAAATTGGAAAGGCACCAAATAAATGAGCTTTCAATGCATCTCAAGGATCTAGAAAATCTGCAGCAAACCAGACGCAAATCCAGTAGGAGAAGAGAAATAATTAAAATTAAAGAAGAAATCAACAGAATTGAATCCAAAAAACATTACAAAAGATCGGCAATATGAAGAGCTGATTTTTTGAAAAAATAAACAAAATTGACACCCCATTGGCTCAACTAACTAAAAAAAGAAGAGAAAAGACTCAAATCAATAAAATCAGAGATGAAAAAGTGAATGTAACAACAGACACCAGAGAAATAAAAAGAATCATCAGAAATTACTATAAAGAGCTCTATGTCAACAAACTGGGAAACCTAGAAGAAATGGATATATTCCTGGACACATGCAACCTACCTAAATTGAACCAGGAAGACATAGAAAACCTAAACAGACCCATAACTGAGACAGAAATTGAAACGGTAATAAAGGCCCTTCCAACAAAGTAAAGCCCAGGACCAGATGGATTCACTGCTGAATTCTACCAGACATTTAAAGAAGAACTAACTCCAATTCTTCTCACACTATTCAGAACAATCAAAAAAGAGGGAATCCTCCCAAATTCTATTAAGCCAGCATCACCTTAATTCCTAAACCTGAAAAAGATGCAGCATTGAAAGAGAATTACAGACCAATATCCCTGATGAACATAGAGGCAAAAATCCTCAATAAAATTCTGGCCAATAGAATTCAACAACACATCAGAAAGATCACCCAGACTAAGTGGGATTTATCCCTGGTATGCAGGGATGGTTTAATGTGCGCAAAACAATCAGTGTGATTATTAACAGACTGCAGAAGAAAAACCATATGATTATATCAATAGATGCCAAGAAAGCATTTGATAAAATACAACACCCTTTCATAATGAAAACTCTAAGCAAATTGGGTATAGAAGGAATATTCCTCAATACAATCAAAGCAATTTATGAAAAACCCATGGCCAGCATCCTACTGAATGGGGAAAAGTTGGAAGCATTTCCACTGAGATCTGGTACCAGACAGGGATGCCCACTGTCATCATTGCTATTCAATATAGTACTGGAAGTTTTAGCCAGAGCCATTAGGCAAGAAAAAGAAATTAAAGGGATACAAATTGGGAAGGAAGAACTCAAACTATCCTTCTTTGCAGATGATATGATTCTTTATTTAGGGGATCCAAAGAACTCTACTAAGAGACTATTGGAATTCATAGAAGAGTTTGGCAAAGTAGCAGGATATAAAATCAATGCACAAAAATCAACAGCCTTTGTATACACAGGCAATGCCATGGCTGAGAAAGAACTTCTAAGATCAATCCCATTCACAATAGCTACAAAAACAATCAAATACCTTGGAATAAACTTAACCAAAAAACTATTTCTAGCTTTGGCTTTATATAAATCCCATTGTTCGGAAGTTGTAAATATACATACTTGGAGAAAATTTTTGTAAAGTTTGTTTTACTGTGTTAATAAATCCTCTCGATTGTGGTAGGTTGTTGGGATGACTGTTTAGCATCAGGAGAATTGACATTAAATGCTGTATATAGAGAATGTTGTACATTTGCAAGGACAACTGCCCATGTGTGTCTATGGAAACTGTAGTCAGAAATAATACTGTTTGACGTGGCTGTGGCCATCTCTAGATGCTGGGACTATGGGTGAGTTTTTCTCTCCTTTATGCACTTCTCTCTTTATTCCCATATTTACACTGTACCATTTTCCCCTCCAAGATGATTTTCCCTCTGTCTTGCTAACTCGTTGGTCTTTGAAGTTACCTCCATTTTCTGCTGTCATTCATGTTGAGCCTCCCTCTTCCACATTCCCTAAACTTTTACGAGACAAACACCTAAAGTAACGTGGCGATGTTTCCTCTGAACACTTCATTTCACTGTCCTCAGAAATCCCACTTTCTGTTCCTTGGTCATTCTCTTGTTCTCTAAATTTTACCATGTTTTGCATGTGCAAAATAGGCCCCATTCACTGCTGCAGGCCAGAAAATTAGAAAGAGTGAGCAAAGATGTGAGGCAGGCAATACTGATTCGAAATACAAACACGCTTTAAACATCATTTGATCCAGCTTCGCGAAAATCACATTGAATACAGCTCTAAGCTTTCCTCAGTGGTTAGCTGGGAAATATTTGACAACTGACTCTGAAAGATAAAAGCCCTGTATTGCAGCATGTGCCAATTTCCATGGTGCAGTATTCCCACTGGAGTGCTTTCAACCGGCCAGTGTGATGTCAAATTGTTCCCCAAATTCCTGAAAATTTAAAACATAGCTTTCCTGAACTGGTAGAAATGACTCCAGCAACATTCTACTGGTTGGCAAGTACTGTATTCAGAACATAGAACATAGTGATTTCTTACCCTTCGCAATCTCTCTTCATATTAAGAAATGATAACTTTCCCATGTTGATTTATTTGCAGCTTCTAAACTGATAAGCTGTTTGACTCCTTGGGTTGAATTATTCAACAAATAATTGCAACTAGCCAGAAATTTGCAATTTAGCTAGATTATTTATTTTTAAGCTAGAAATCAATGGTTTTGACTGGACTGACTCAAAATTCAAAACAAACAAACAAAAAACCAGAAAGTATTGCTTTCTGTGTGAACACACTTCCCTAGTTGTTTTGTTTGTATGTTTGTTTGTTTTTAGAATCTATTAGTTGGTATAGTGCCTCCCACCTAGACGTATCATTTGTTCCAGGTAAAGCCTCTAAGCTGGTTTCAAACTTCCCCTACACACACCTGCCACAAATCGCAGCTGTCCTTTCCTTTTTGACCCAGCCTTGAAGAAAGGAGCATGTGGCAAACAAAATAAGCAAACAAATAAAGAACTTTTAGAGGAACAATTAAAAGTCTTCAGGACCACCAGACATGAGGATGTAAGATGCAATAACATGCTGCTCCATCTATGAAGCAATTGCAAATCTGATTTTTAAAGTTGCTGTAAAATAAATTGTATTTAAATAATGCATCTCCCATCCTTTCCCGCCGTGAGATGCATTTCCCTTACCAATCTGGTTCTCAGCAGGCGGGCCAGCCTGATGAAGTATCAGCAAAATGTCAGCTCCCACAGAGAAGTGCGACAGAGGCGACACTGAAGCAGTGACAGGCCTTTCAGAAAGCTATTGTGCAAATTCAGTTTTAAAATAGGGATGTAGTTGAGGACTGACGTGGATGTCATTATCAATGCATTCCTCTTCCCATCGTCCAGGGGGATGGAAGGAAATTGTGGTGGAGCTGATACAAAACCACTGTGTTGAGTGTTGAGTGGTGGTGTGGCTGATCTTTAGAACCTTTGACTTCTGTGTTTTCAAAAAGTTAATATTCAAATTAGCTTTCATTTTTAGCAGTAGGCACTGATGGGGTCCCAAGGGGCTTTCTCTCTCTCCCTGCTCTATCACTTTCCATGGTGTCTGTGAGGTTGGTGAAAGCAAAGTTAATCTTGTGATTATTACCTTGTGGACCACTGCTGCTGGACACATCAAGTTAAAACTCCACAGCATCAAAGTCCCTTTATCACTCATCTCTAGCTTCTTTTTCAGCACTCTCACATCTTCATGTACACTTTTTTTTTGACAGGCAGAGTTAGACAGTGAGAGAGAGACAGAGAGAAAAGTCCACCTTTTCCATTGCTTCACCCCCGAAATGGCCGCTACTGCCTGCGCCCTGCGCCAATCCGAAGCCAAGAGCCAGGTGCTTCCTCCTGGTCTCCCGTGTGGGTACAGGGCCCAAGCACTTGGGCCATCCTCCACTACCCTCCCGGGCCACAGTAGAGAGCTGGACTGGAAGAGGAGCAATCGGGACAGAATCTGGCGCCCCAACAGGGACTAGAACCCGGTGTGCTGGCACCGCAGGTGGAGGATTAGCCAAGTGAGCCACGGTGCTGGCCTTCATGTACACTTTAATCATTCACCACCACCACCCAAGCACATGTACATTTCAAATGGGGTACCCTCATCCATTGCTCTTTCCTGTAATAAATATTTCTCCCGTTAGTTTTATTTCCTATTAAAATTCAAGGATTTTTATTTTCCAGCATATGTAGACAGACAAACCAAAAGGCTCCATCTGTCCTTTCCAGAGTCATCAATCATATTATGTTATAATGATTTGCCTGTCTGTACATGATTAAGAGCATTTTTCATTTTTATAGGCCCAAGCTCTTGATATACAGGAGTACTCACTACAAATTTGCTAGATTCAATTACAGAACATTCTGGCCAAGTTAGTAAAGAAGTCTGGGATTAAAATTTCTCAGAAATCATTCACCAAGTTAAAAAAGAAAGACATGGGTAACACAGAGTTTATGATACTAAAAAAAATCTGGTAGCCTGGATTGAATAAACTGGATTTAATTACTAGGCCTTCTAAATGACAGAGAGAAAGGAAACTTTTGCAATAGGCTCAGAACCACAACATCAGTGTCTTTGCTCCATTTCTGAAAGTACTTTTCAAAAGATTGGAAGACTATATCAGACAATGATGACTTTTTTCTGGTTCCTTACCTCCTTGTCAAGACTCTAGATTTATTGCCTTCTACACTCACTTCCAAATGCAAACAGCCTTTAAAAAAATAACAGCCAAAAGTATCTCTGACTCTTAGTGTCTGAATATAAAAGGAAAGGATTTCACTAGATAATAATATATAATTTGAATATAAATAAATAATAGCACTATATGGTAAACATAGGCATATGCTGTGTACTGATAATGTAGTATGCAAAGCTCATCTTAATTGAGTACCTATTCTGAGCTTGTGTTTTCCATCAGTTCTCATACTTAATCATTAGAGCCACCATCTGAGTTTGGTACCATTTTATGAATGAGGGATGTACTTGCCTGAATTAATGCAATAAGTATTTGAGGACTAGATAATCAAGTAAAGTACATTCCATACTTACCAACTCTGTATGCCTATAAAATGAAACATTCTCTATTTTTCAAGATTTATTTATTTATTTGGAAAGCATAGTGACAGAGGGAGAAGAGACGGAAAGACAGAGAGAGAAAAGGAAAGAGACAGAAAGAAAGATATCTTCATTCTGCTAGTTCACTCTCAAAATAGCCATAATAACCAAGGCTGGGCCGGCTGAAGCCAGAAGCCAGGACCATCTTGGTCTCCTATTTCTTGACCATCTTCCACTGCTTTCCTAGGTTCATGAGCAGGAAGCTGAACCAGTAGTGCAGCACCCAGAACTCAAACTGTTACTCTGATATGGGATGTTGGCTACACAAGTAGTCCCTGTGCCACAGTGCTATCCATGGAAACAATATTTTTAAATAAGAGGGTACTTAAAAAAATTTGTCTATAGTAGAATCAAAAGACAAATTTATTTTCATGCACAAACATTTGAAATACATGCATATGAGCGACATTCAAAAGGTTGATACAAATGTATGTTATAAAAAACAATTCATGGATTCAAAATTTTTTGGACCAAAATAAATTTATCTTTTGATCACAATTTTCAAGAACTTTTTGAAGTACCCTCATATTACTGTTGTATCATTCTGCTTATAAATGAGGGAAAAGAAAGAAAACTAAGCTTCCTTAATAAAACCTAAGTTGTCAACAGATTTGATGAAGATTGTTTTCTTTTTTGCCCCACATTTACAGATTGCAAAAAGTGACTGACACAGCCAAGAGCATTGTTGAAATGTCAAAGACTGTAACAGACTGTGGTCAGTTTAATGAGAGAGGGAAGTTGCTTTTGTTTTGTCTGTATTCAGCGTGCCCAACCTATTTCCACAGCCTAAGCTGCCTGCTGTACCACATCCGTAGTGAGAGTTCTCAGTGGGCCCTTGATGCCAGCCACTGTACCTACCTCTCCAACTACAGTGAGCCTAAAGACAGATGCTGTAAATCAGCAGCTGACTATTAATCATCGTCTTCATCTCTCATAAATAATGACTGAAGGCATTTCCTCTACGTTTTGCAGATGCTGAATGATCTCAGTTTTTTTTCTATTTTCATAAGGCTGCCCAATCTTAACTGTGTTTGAAATTCTCTTGTGTGTGTTGGTAAACATAGCTGGCTAGCTGCCTCCCATAATCCATGATTACTCTTGCTGTTTACTTCCAGAGTCCTGAATTAAATATCTGGCAGAGCACAAGATAAATTCATACTTCTACAAAGTGAGTCACCCGAAGTTCCTCTCTCTAATACACACACCTAAATATCTCTTCATATAAATGTACATTACAGACCTTTTGTGTGTTATTAGTTGGGCTCATTGTCCACTGTATTTTGCAGTTTTGAGGGGGAGATTTTAGTTTACTTTTATTCCTCCTTTGATATAAAGTGCTATAATGAGATATGAACATATTTGTTGATGCTCATTTCTAACAGTTTTTTTAATTACATAAGGTGAACAAATTTCATATTTTTGGAATATTCACTTTTAATTGCTTGACATACAGTCATTCTTGAGTGACATTTCCCTAATATTCAAATATAAGGACCAGTCTGACATGCAGGGCTTATTTTGCTCTAATTCATTTTGCCACTGTGTCTGAATAGCATTGTTTCTATTGCAAGCAAAGATCTTAAGCAGATCCACATGGTACAGACCTCCCTGAGAATTTCACGCGGTGTATTGAAAGTGAAAGAGCTCAGGTCATAATATTCATCAACTTTCATTTTATTATTGTGTCATGACTCTTTTGTGTATATACCATTTGCTAAGTGTTATGTGGGATACTAAGCAACATAAGACATCTCCTTGCCTCTAGGACTTCATATTTCATACTTCCGTTAGTGAATAGGAAAACTGTAAATCACTTATTTAAATTATACTTTTGTGAAAAAGGGTAATAAATTTGTGGTAGGAGACTGTGATTAATCCCAGTAGAGGAAATCCCTAAAGGCTTCCTTGAAGACATGGGAAATGAACTAAAGCTTAAAAGGTGAGTAAAAATTTGAAAGATTTGTGGGTATGGCATTCTTCCCAGGTAGGGTCATCAACATAAGCAATGGTGTGATCATGGCAAATAGCATGCATGTGTGGAGCATGGCTGGGTTTGTGTTTGGATGTTATGGGACATGAATATAAAAAAGCTATAATAAAGGTCAAATCATGAAAATCTTAGAGATCATGTTAGCCAGGTTAGACTTGTTTTTGTTTGGAAGTAATAAAAAGACTAAAAAAAGGAGTAAATGACTATATTATAGGACATCTGTGAAGCACACCATTGTGTCTCTGCTCTGTTCAGCTTCTCTGTTGATTCCTTCTTCTCTTATTCTGGATGAGGTTCCAGAAAAGTCCAAAGGTCCGAAGACTTTTCAAGCTACCTTCAACTTGTATTGCATAATACAATTAAAACGTGTAGTTCTAGGCTGGCGCTGTGGCTCAATAGGCTAATCCTCCACCTGTGGTGCTGGCACACCGGGTTCTAGTCCTGGTCGGGGCACCGGCTTCTGTCCCGGTTGCTCCTCTTCCAGTCCAGCTCTCTGCTGTGGCCCGGGAAGGCAGTGAAGGATGGCCCAGGTCCTTGGGCCCTGCACCCGCATGGGAGACCAGGAGAAGCACTTGGCTCCTGGCTTCAGATCAGCTTGGTGCACCGGCCGTAGTGTGCTGGCCACGGTGGCCATTGGAGGGTGAACCAACGGAAAAGGAAGACCTTTCTCTCTGTTTCTCTCTCTCACTGTCCACTCTGCCTGTCAAAAAAAAATGTAGTTCTATCATCCCAAAACTTTAATTTTAATCTCGTTTAAAGCTTGTTGCCTTACTAGCTCAGCCTTAACTGGGGCTCAGAAGCATGGAAGAAACAGTGGACATGTTTGCTTTGTCCTCATCCTACTGTTGTCCTCCACACCCTTCCTGGTGGATCTCCTTGAAGATAACCTTCATGGAACTGGCACCCAGCCTGTAGGAAGTGTAATCCTTTACTTTGCAGTTAGTAGAGGTGTCACTCTGTAGTCTCTCATCTGCATATGTAGGTCACATATGGCAGCTCATCAATCTCTCAGTCTCTACTCCCAGGGTGGTTCTCTCAAAAACCCACTGTACTTGTCTGAGGGTGAGGGGGAAGTGCTGCGTGGAGAGGGAGGAGGAAGGCGCAGTCTTTGATATTTAGTATGGTGGACTTGCGACTTGCTTCCAGACTGCCTGCTCTTTTACATTGACTTCTCCACTTGGGCTGTTTCACTAGGTGTTTACTTTGCCTTAATTTCCTCCTCTATGAAATATAATTAATAAAATATCTGCCTCATTATGAGTAATAAATAGGTTAATAAATGTCATACCCCTAGAAGAGCATTTCTCACATAATATATGCACAATAAATTGTAGGTTATAAAGAAAGTCTCCTTAAAGGAAACCTCTGTGGATCTTTAAAAATTAATATATAGCATTTTGATATTCTCTCAAAGTCACTGAAAAGCTAAGAATCATGAAACTAGATTATCATCCCTTTGACATGATGCCTCTTCTGCAAATATGAGATGCAAAAGAAAAAAATCAATTCCATTTTACATTTGATTGTCTCTAAGTACTTTTTAATCTTCACAATAATTTTATGTTTTAGGTAGTATTAATATCACCATTTCAGAAGTAAAGAAAGTGAGGCACAGAGAGGTGAAGTAACTTTCTCAAAGCCAGATGGTTAATAAGAGAGTGAGTTGGGATTGGAACTGATCTTAGCCCCTATGTAATCCTGTCAAAAACATTATTTACACATACACACACACACACACACACACACATACACACTGAATATGTTTTAGTGTGCAGATGTAAAACTTAAAGATAGCTGAAGTTTCAAAACATAAAAAAAAAATCAGGGAAGGTGATAGTATGAATCAAAAGTGATAATTATTTGGTCAGTATAATTTGAGTTATGCTGAGTAGGATATACAGGAATAATAATCTCTAGGAAAATGAGATCCCACACTCTCAAAACAAAGATCAGAGCTAGCAGTGCAGTATAAGAACTGTCAGTGTAGAAATGAGTTTGATAGGATGACTAGCGATTCTGGAGAGGAAAAGCCAAGAGGACTTTGAGTAGCAATTCCATAAATACCAATTTAAGGGAATATCTAGAAATGAAAACCAGTGAATGAAACCAAGATTTGCTTAAAGCACAGATTACAAATTGGCAGCTTTACAGCTAAATTAGACTTGTAGATATGTTTTGAATGGCAGGCAAATTTTCTTTAAAATAGGTGACTCAACATTTAAAAATTACAGGATGTAGGAACACTGGGTCCACTGTCCTAAAGAGTTTAGAGGCCTTATGTGGGATAGGCACACCCAGTTAATGGTAGTCCCTACCGCTCCCTGTGTTTCACCTGCTGACAGTGCACCTGCTGCTTGCTTAGAAGAATGCAAAAATGTAATTCCAGAGAAGAATGGCCTTCAAGAAGAAGAGATCATCTCTGTCTCAAAAGCTGCTTTAAAAAGGAAAAGAAAAATGAAGGACAAGTGAAGGATTTGGAATCTGGGTCTTGAGTAATTAAAAAAAAAAAACAAACTTGTATTCAGTGGAAAGAAGAAATACAGATTGAAATTGAAGAATAAATGGAGGAGCCGGCGCTGTGGCATAGCAGGTAAAGCCACTGCCTGCAGTGCTAGCATCCCATATGGGCACTGGTTCATGTCCCAGCTGCTCCACTTCCGATCCAGCTCTCTGCTATGGCCTGGGAAAGCAGATAAAGAAGGCCCAAGTCCTTGGACCCCTGCACCTGCATGGGAGACCCAGAAGAAGCTCCTGGCTCCTGGCTTTGGATCAGCCCAGGTCTGGCCATTGCCGCCAATTGGGGAGTGAACCAGTGGATGGAAAATCGATCTCTCTTTCTCTCTTCCTCTCTCTCTCTCTACCTCTCCTTTCTCTGTGTAACTCTGACTTTAAAATAAATAAATAAATCTTTTTAAAAAAATAATAAATGGAAAGGGAGGAAATAAAAATAGCAGCTATAAACTTCCATTTCAGAAAGTTTCATAGTGAAGGAAACAAAATGGCTAATCCATTTTTGTGTGTGTGTGTGAGCAGAATGCTTGAATTTTTCTTTGCCTCTCCAGGATACATTATGTCTCCTGGTCTTCAACCTAGATCATTTAAGTCTTTTGTAATCATTGTAAGAAGGATTCAGAAGCCATAAGATGTATTAGTGTTGAGATAGAAATCAAATACTCAAAAATTTGCTTTCACCTGATACTTGCAAAGAATACATTGAAATATTTGTGTGGAAGAAGTAACTTTCATCAAATTTAAATTTATCTTCCTCTCCATCTCTCTCTGTCACACATAAAGACACAACGGTACTTTAAAAAGTTTGTGAAAAAATGGAATTAAAAGCTGTTAATTTTGGCACAAAATAGTTTTGAAATCCAGGCATTTGAGAGGGTCTTCAAAAATTCATGGAAAAAATACATCATAAAAAAACATGGGTTTCAAAATTATTTTGTCCCCAAATAAGCTTATCTTTAAATTTTTATTCATTTATTTGAGAGGCAAAGAGACAGATGAGAGACAGACAACCACGGAGTGCCTATCCACTGGTTCACTCCACAGATGCCCACAACAGCCAAGGCTGGGCCTGGACCAGAGCCAGGAGCGGGGAACACAATCTGAAGAGCCTATAAGAATGGCAGGAGCCTCACTACCTGAGTCATCACCACTTCATCTAGGATCTGCACTAACAGGAAACTGGAGTCAGAATTCACAATCAGTAATTAAAAACAGGCACTCCAATATGGGAGGTGGGTACTTTAACCACTAGGCGAAATATCTGCTCTAAAACTTAACCTTTTTAGTTGCATTTTCCCCAAAATTGTTGAAGCATCTTCACATATACTCACTTACACACAATAGTTGTATTCTGTATCCTAAGGCATATTTTTTGACATTTAGCATTTCTAAAATTGGGGAGTATCTTTCAACTAATAGCACAGAAATACATAATTATATTTTTGACTTTCTAATGTAGTCCATTTTCTAGGAATACATTGAAAGAAAGTGTCTGTGACTTCATTACAAATAATTTCTATTTCCTGGGCCCAGAGGGAGATAGAATATGAAAGGAAAATCAGATGAAATATGTGTATTTAATCAATTTTCAAACAGTTTGAAGTGGCTCAATTTTAAATGCCTGATTGATCATAGTAGTTATTTCCTAGTTGGAATAAATAACTGCCTGTTGGGTTCAGAGACAATAGTGATGCTCAGTCTGAAATATCTGAGCTTGCCTTTTTTTTTCTGCAGGAAAAATGACAGACCCAAGAAACTAGGAAATAAATCCTTCAGCTATTTTAAGATACTGTCGATCTCACTGTGTTTTTGTGTCATCATTAATCAATTGTCTGAATATGGAGATGAAAGGGAAGGAAGCTGCAGACCCCTTAATGTGCCTTACTTTAGCACAGCGGCAGAGCTCAGACTTCTGGTTGTCTGCCTTTGTGAGCATACACACATAATTAATGTGTTCGGAAGCTCACCCCGAAACTTTCCAAATCTTGAGGAAGAAACTCGGTAATATCTTTGAAATTGCCAATGTATTCCCACAAGGATAATGTGTGTTAGCTGTTAGCAAGGAATTGTATTTATGTGATAGAATCTGAAGTATATCCATTGTATATTGCAAATGTGTGTTGCTAAATTTGAATTTGAATTTAAGACAATGCAGAATGATAGTGGTAACGTGCTCTCATATATATGGTATACATAAAAGACTGCATCTCATACGGATTGTCTGCAAGTTCTGCTGTGATCAAGCATCTTCTGCTGTGATGTGCATCTCTAATAATCATAGCATGTTAGAAACGTATTTGACATTTTATAATTCATAAAAAATTTCATAGGTATTATCTTGTTCAAACTTGGACAATTATCTGAGGAAAGCAAGACACCCACAGCATGTTACAGTACAATGGAAATGGCAAAGAAGCCAGTTGCAGATGTATTTAGTTGTTTAAATGTTTATTATCAAAAATGAATTCTGTGTTCCTTACAGTGACTAATGTGCAGCTTAACATTGCACTTTCTTGGATTGGATTTTTTTCTATTTGATATTTTGGAAAGCTAAAAATGAAAAAAATATGGTTGTAAACATGAAAAGACTATGAATAAGACGAAAAATAGTTACCTGAATGCCATGCAGATGTTTGCACAGCCACACTTTGTAATGTGGCACAGTCCCACACACTTAGTATTCAAGCACATTATCTACCTGACAAGATATTAAAATATCCCACTCATCTGTTCAGGGCTAATTTTTCAAATTTTAATAATTTTATTAGTCCCTGGCAAGGCCTTTTAAAACTTTGCGAAGAATATTAATAACTCATTAGCGATTAATTACCTGTCAACTTTGAGGTCAAAGAGTTTGAGTGGTTTCTAGTTATCTGAATTAAAATGCATCTGCTCTGAAGGAAATACACAGTACAAGACTACCTACCAAACTCACTAAATTCTTATTTATAAAAACATATACACATTAATATTAACTCAAGTGCCTGACAATTAATTGAGGTGATGTCAATATGGATACAAGTAAAGAAATTTGGTGTACAGGAATGTTCTCAATAGAACTCCTTAATAATATGTAACTTAGTTTGATAACTGGGGGGATCAACCAGGGTTGTGTCAATTATCAAGTCATCAAGTCTTCACTATCTAAAATCTGCATGTTATTCTCATGGCATTAATGAGCATGAAATTTTGTTCAGTAAAAATTTGAGAATAAGAAGATATCATTTTGATGCTTTCTCATATCATCCAAGTTTCATTGCATGGATTAAGTTTAAAAAATAAGATAATTTCCTAATAAAGAATAGAGTAATTTTGAGAATTACAATGTATTTGGAAACAGAGGTAGAGATGAGAATAAAGGTCTAGAGGAGGTGTCTGTTTTGATTCTTGTTTAATTCTGACTTTGAAATGTGTATGGAACCACTAAAAAATGAATAATGATAAATGAGGAAAGAAGCAAAAAAAAGCATTTTGTTTAAGTAAAAACTTTATTTCAGTAACGAGTATATTTCAGATGTGACCTCATGTGAATTACCTATCATTTCCCTTTCATTCTTCTCATCTTTCAAACCCAAGACAGCAATCACACTGATGTGTATGCGCTGTTGTCAGGCCCAGGGTTACTATATAAAAACAAGTCTGCACTCAGTAAATCCTCGGTCACTAGTGGCTATTATTAGGACAATTTTTTTTTAATATTCAGATATCATTTTCCAAGAACTTTAAGTTTTACAAAAAGATAATCCAGTGAGCTCTGTTATGTTATTTAGCATGATGATGCAAAATCTTATAGTCATTTTCATGACCAATTTAGGGGAAATTATAGTTTCTTTGTTCTCAGAGGGTACATTTCTCTCATTATAGGTACTTGCTAATCTATCCCCAAAGGTCTACTGGTTTCCTTTCTTCATAATATATGCCTTGGGGGAAATTGTAGTTCCTTCTTCGAATTCTGGAACTTGAATTAAAGAGTCTGCCAGTCAGCATCGCCTGTTTTCCCTTGGTCCTGGCATACAGAACAGGAATTGGTTTCCACGGCAAAGCGTTCAATAATCTGCATGCAAAGTAGTATTTTTACATAGCTCTGAATGTCATATCCAAATGTAAAGCTGCCTGTTGCCTCAAGTGTGAAATCATTCTCATTTAAATTTTATGTTTCTTTGCCACTAGTGATGCTGGTATTTGGGGACTGGATTATGGAAACTCATGTGACAGTGGTTAAAAGTAATAAGAGCTGTGACTCTTGCCACTGTAGCCTCCATGAGGAACGTTCCATGTGGAAGCCACTCCTGGACCAAAGCAGAAAATCTGCAGGAGTCAAGAGAATAGAAATGTTTATTTTTTTGTTTTGATGGGACTTTACAATCTCTTCTCTGTTGTAGGTCTCCCAATATGTTGTAAGCACCAAAGTTTTAGAGAGCCTATAGTTAACATTATATGCTCTCTTTCATGATTTTAATTCAGATATTCAATAGGTTAGATCCCAGGGTTATTTTCAAATTTCTTTGCCTGGAAAGAGTCCGCTCAGCAATTAGAGCTTGGTTTTTAGGAAGAAAGAAAGTTAGGATGCTTGTCTTTGTTCGCTTACATTGTGGGACCACTGATCACAGTTGGTAGCTGTCGGTGATGATTTAAAGGTAGTAGTCATTTTTCTGAACGCATTTCATTTTGAGCTTTTGACGTTGATTTCAGTTCAAAGTGCCAATTGAGGATGAAAAGGTTACCAGAGAGTTTGCCTATTCATGATGCAACCCACTTTTCATCTGGATCCCATGTCTGCTCACTTCTAATCTGCCCACTGCTTCTCTGTAATGACTGCTGCTCCTTTGAACTACCTTTTCAATTGCAGAGGGTCAATGGCAAGAAACTAGAGTCTCTGTGGTTAGAAGCAGACCTCCCATTTAGGTGAAGTGCTATACCAGAAATCTAGGTCTTCAAAATCATTAATTACACACTGGGTAGTAAGAATTACAGCTCACATGAGATAACAAAAATGATAATAAAGATTATTATCTAGAACCAAAGTAAGAATGGAAAAAATATCCTTTACTTAGATAGAAACCTTATTTACCATGATGTTGAGCAAGATTGTGTAGCTATTGCTGTGTCAAATATTGCCCCCAAATTTAATGCCACCAATAATTATTTCTTATTTCACAAGAGTCAGTTGATAGGCGGGGCAGTTATGCTGGTCTAGGCCAGTCTTTGCTGATCTCTCTCCTCTGTAGTCAGCTGGCAGACCAGCAGTTACTAGCTGGCCCATGGTGGCCTCTTAAGACTTGATCTCAGAATTGGCACATCATCATTCTCTGCAGTCTACTGACCAAAAGCAAGTCACAAAGCCAATCCGAATTCTAGGGGTAATTCATCTTTAAGGAATGAAATGAAAGTTACGTTGCAGAGAGAAGGGATATAAGGCTGGGTAGAGGACTGGTGCCAGTTACACAATCCATCTACCCCAACTACTAAGAGGAATTTCTATTAGCACTGGAACAAAATAGCTAGATAGCTCTTCAGTGTTCCTTTGTACTCATTAATTCATTTCTGTAACATTTGACTGAACACAGATATACTCTCCCTTTTTAAGGGAATCTTACTTTTTAAAACAGCATGATTCAACAATGCTTCTTCTAGTCTTTCCTTTTTCTTTCATATATATGTGTATTCATATGTGTGTATGTGTATGGATCTATGGGTATATGTGGGTATAGATAGATGAGTATTTCCTCCTCCATTTCTGCTAGCTCACCAGTGTCTTCCATATTCTTTGGCATTCTCACATCTCACCTAAGGATGATTTTTTGAGTTTCCTAATTTTTCCAAAAATAGACTGCCCTGAGGAAAATGACATGCTATTTATCTCACTGGGTCCAACTAGTTATTCTATGGAAGAGAAAATCTAGGTGAGGACATTAATAAGCTTGTTTATGCATCTCTTCATTTGGTAGTTCTGATAGAAAACCCACAGGCTCAGCAATAGGGGGCTCAAAATCTGGCCCATAATTTTGTACCTGGGGTAGCTGCATTTATAATCCTCCATCAATTGCAGTGTTGTCATCTCCATTAAGAATGTAATGAGCGCCAGCAGGCCTAGCTAATGTGCAAAATACAGAGGTAGCCACATCCTCTGCCCAGCAAGCTGTTGCAAGATTACAGAGCTGCTGGTGTACACAAAGAGTTGGGACCTCCCCGTTTTTCCTTACTTCATAAATCTAGACACAGACTTCACTTTGGGGCTCATAGTATTAAGAGGAGACTATAGCAGAAAAACAAACCCCATTTGGTAAAGTAAATGATATGCCTGCTCCTGTAGCTACCCATGGTTTATTACTGCTGTATGTTATTTCCGGCAGTACTTATAACAGTGATCATAAGGGACCTTTAAAGACTTGCTGATGCCTCGTGGGCAGTTTCAGAATAATACAGTTTATAAATAATTCTGCCAACATATCTTATATCTTCAGGATTCCTTTCGCCTTACATTGTTTATTATGTGTATATTTGCATGAAAACATGCTGTTTGGATATTTGTCCTTTGAGAGCTATTGCTTATTCTTTCCTCCAAGTCAGAATCATGTTTCCCATGCCTTGCTCACTTCTGCAGCCAAGTGAAGATGTGTGAATTGTAGTGGGGGATGCAGCATAGGAACAGATAATATTGTAAGAAACCAGTGTTACCCTACTGAGATCTGTTTTGTTTGCTTTTTTTAGGAAAAACATGTTCTGTGTTAATTGTGGGTTCAAAGCTGGCCATTTTTACTGCAGTTTAAGTGTGCTTGGGGGGATGTTTACATTAGAATGGCAATTATAGAACAGGTGGGTATCTTTTGTGGGTATGTCCCCTCTTCTTGAAACAAGTTATAATAGAATCAGTAAAGCGCATGTGACCCATTTTAGTTCATATCATTTTTGTTTTTCAAAGATATTTATAATATGAGCTTCTACATTCAAGCTTTCTCGTTTGTCCCTCTTTGAGGGAAGTTTAGAAAATGTGCCAAATGCCCTACTACATGCAGTTAAACTATAATTTCTATTTGGAATTCAGAAATACAAGTGTATACCAAGACTTACAAAAAGCATCTGTATAGTTTTATTCCCGTACTTTATAGAGTGTTAGTCCTGAAATACCTGTTAAAAATACAAATGGTTGGGCCTTCATCAGTCCTGCTGAGTCAGATTTTCTGGGGGTAGAGGCGGTGTATACCCGTTTTTAAGTCAATTCCCTAGCTATTTCTTTTGCATATTAAAGTTCCAGAAGCACTGCTAAGCTTATCTCAGAATTAATTTTGAGTGTTGGGAAACTATATACTGGAGACCTCATTAATTTAATTCCCTGGATAACTGTCTTCATGGCACAGTGATTCACTATTTTGTACTTGATTTGTATCAAGAATCAGCACAAGGAACTTCAAAAGGTTCATGGAAAATGCAAATTAAAACAAGTTTATTTTGGTGTAAAAGTTTTGAAATTCATGCATATGTTTTTGAAAAGCTCATGGAAAATACATATTATGAATAAACTATGCATAGGTTTCAAAAATGTTTTGTACCAAACTAAAGTTATCTTTCAATTTCATTTCCCCACAAACTTTTTGAAGGTATTTGGTGCAGTGCTTGGACAGAAGACCTGGTTCTATGTCCTGATTCTTGCTTTGTACCAGTGTAATCCTTGGTAGGTAGGAGGTGTGGCTCAAGTACATTGTCCCTGTTTTCCATATGGGAGACCCATATTGAGTCCCCAGCTCCTGACTGCGTTGTGACCCAGCACTGGGGTTGTGGCAGGAATTTGAAGAGCCAACCAGCTATTAGAAGACCTCTGTTTGTCTCTGTCTCTCTATCTCTCTGCCTTTCAAATAAACTAGTTAATTTACAAAATCACTATGTTGTTCAAAGACCCTCAAACATTTACATTATATATTTCTTTTTAATCTAGCTAAATGCTTTGTCTACTCGTAATATACATACAAACAAGAAAATTAATCATTAGTGTATGCCATGATAAATTTTTCGAAATGAGCACATCTGTGTCACCAGTTCTCAGATCAAGGAGTAGAACATTACTAATACTCCTAGAAACCCCATGTGCCTCATGTGAAGGTAGTCACTATCCTCATTTCTATCTTTACAGATTAGCTTTGCTGGCTTTCGATCTTCATGTAAATGAAATCATGATGATATACCCTTTAGTATCAAGTTTCTGTCATTCAAAATGTTGGTAAGATTCCAGAATATCACATGTAATTGTAGTGTTCACTTCCATTGCTTTTTAATATTTCACTTCATGATTATCCCACAATTTCCCATTGTCTTGTTGATGAGTGTGTTATTTATCTAGTGCTACCTAACAAATTACATGAAATTTCAAAAAAAAGTTTCCCCTTCCAGATTCTAAGAGTCAGGGATGAGAAGGTAGCTTCAATGGGGATGGGAGGAGGCTTTCAGGTGCATATTATGAGTTAATGTTCCAACTGCCAGTTCCACCCAACCTCTGGAGACCCACCTCATGCCATCTGCAGGGTTTTCTCTGGCTGCTGGCAGGAGACTTCCATTCCTACTTAGCCCTCTTTATGGAGCTTGTCGTGACACCACAGCTGGAAGCCCCAGTGTCTATTGGGATGGTTTCCAATTTGGGGCTAATATTTATAATGCTGTTTATAGACACATTGCAAGTACCTTATGCATTTCTGTTAGATACTCACACCACTCTGCTATGGCCAGGGAGTGCAGTGGAGGATGGCCCAAGTGCTTGGGCCCTGCACCCCATGGGAGACCAGAAGAAGTACCTGGCTCCTGCAATCGGAACAGTGCGGTGCGCCGGCCATGGCAGCCATTTGGGTGGTGAACCAACGGCAAAGGAAGACCTTTCTCTCTGTCTCTCTCTCTCACTGTCCACTCTGCCTGTCAAAAAAAGAAAAAGAAAGAAACATACCTCCAAAGAGTTTTACCAAATTACTTAGAAAAATTCATACTTTTTGTAAGCAAAGTTTCACTTGTTCTATCCTAGAAAACTGTTGTTAGTATGTGTATTTTAGCCATTCTGGGAGGAGGGGTTCAATAGTATATCTTTGTGATGTTGCTTTATACTACTCAGATAATTAATGGTGCTTCTTTCTTTTTTTTTTTTTTATTGTCCTTTGCATTTTCCCTTTTATGAAATCCCTATTCTGGTATTGGGCCAATTTTTAATAGTAGATTGATTGCCTTTTATTATTAGTCTGTAGAAATTCTTTCTTCTGAATCTGGTCCTTTGTAGAACACAATTTTTGCAAATATTTTCACTCTGTGACATACAAGTTCAGTCTTTCAAAATCAGAGGTTCTTAGTTTTAACCTGCTCATGAGTAGCATTATTTTTTCTATTGAATTTAATCTTTTTGAGCTCTATTAAGAACCTTTTGCCTACTGAAGGTCAAGAATATATTTGCTTATATTTCCTTCTAAAAGCTTTATTGTCTTACCTTTCACATGTAAATCTGCAATCCATATAACAATATTATATAAAGGTTTGCTCAATAGGATTTATAACAGGGTTCATAAATGTGATTTTTGCAGTTGAATACTAGTGTAATGCATCATATTATTAGAGAAAATGTAGGAGAAAATTATATGATTGTATTAATAGATTCAGAAAAGTGTGTGATTAAATTAAGCACTCATTATAGTAGGATCCAATCACACATACACATATTCCCTTAGCAACTGAGGTAAAGACCATCTTAAATTGATTTTTATGGCTAAACCTCATAAAACTTAAGTTGAATAAAAGAATAAGTTGTCGGTAGAAAAAATTTCTGTAAACATATATGGAAGTTCAACAAACACAATACTTTGCTTTGAAATATAAATATATTTGAATATATTTCAGTTAATATTTATATAATTATAAAATTATTGTCCAATTATTATTGGTTCAAATATAGGTGAATAGAGCAATGTAATATAATAAAAATACAGAAATTTACCCCTAATTTTTTTTGACAGGCAGAGTTAGACAGTGAGAGAGAGAGACAGAGAGAAAGGTCTTCCTTCCGTTGGTTCATCCCCTAAATGGCCGCCATGGTCGGTGTGCTGCACTGATCCGAAGCCAGCATCCAGGTGCCTCCTCCTGGTCTCCCATGCAGGTGCAGGGCCCAAGCACTTGACCATCCTCCACTGCCTTCCCGGGCCACAGCAGAGAGCTGGACTGGAAGAGGCGCAATCGGGACAGAATCCAGTGCCCCAACCGGGACTGGAACCTGGTGTGCCGGTGCCGCACACGGAGGATTAGCCAAGTGAGCCACAGTGCCGGCCAAAATTTACCCCTAATATAGAGGTGGTTGGTTCATGACAGGAATAGTCCTGCCATGCAGTGGGATTATGAAGATATTTTTAACAAATGATTGTAGCTCCATTGAATATTCATATAAAAAAAGAAATTACTCTTGACTCCAACTTCCCACCACATACAAGTTAAAACATCTTACATTTATACAAAAAAATCAATGTTTTTAAGTTTTTTTAAATTATTTGAAAGGCAGAGTTAGAGAGAGAGAGAGACAGAGACAAAGAAAAAGAGAGAGTGATCTTCCATCCTTTGGCCACAATGTCTGAGGTGGGGCCAGGCTAAAGCCAGGAGCTTCTTCCAGGTCTCCCGCATGGATACAGGATTCCAAGCACTTGAGCCATCCTCCACTGCTTCCCAAGGTGCACTAACAGTGAACTGGATAGGAAGTAGAGCAGCAGGGTCTTGAACCAGCGCCCATAGGGGATGCTGGCATTACAGGCAGCAGCTTTATCCACTACACCACAACTCCAGCCCCCCCAAAAATCAATTTTTCATCAATTAGGGAACTATATTTTTGTTCATTCATTTGTTTTTGCTTTGCTATCCAGAAATGCACAGCTCAAGCATGTCTACTAAGAGTAATTTTCTTTAAGGTTTTTGGCTCAACTCAATTTTCTCTTTTATTGCATGGCAATTGTTCTTTCATCCTTGCTTTAGTGATTCTATTTTATAGGTCTCTCTTTTTTGTCTAAGTGATTTTAAATCAGTGTATAAATAATGGATAAATCATTGAATGAGGCAAGTTAAACTGTTTTTTTGAGATTTTGAAGCCTGATTGAATTGTCAAAAAGAATTATAGCTCACATAGTAATCCTAGTAATTACATTTTGATAGAATTATAACTGTCCAACATCGTATTGTTAATACATATTATGTGTATAAATATTACATGGAATATTCCTTAAATGTTAACATGTGTGTCAGTATTAAAAATAAGTAACATTTACAAGGAGAAAGAATCTACTTTTTATAAACTGCATGTAATATATACTTAGACAAAAAATAGATCTTTTGTTCCTCTTTAGGAAAAATTGCATGAATATTGGAATAGCTTTCTCATATGGCAGTGGTATAGAGGAAAGAAGGAATAGTTGTTTTGAAGGTGGGAAGTGTAATGATGGAAAAGTTTCCCAAACTCTGTGAGTGATTAAGAATACAGGCTTCAAGTTATTAGACCCCTTCATAGGAATCCCAGCTCTGCCACTCAGTGACTGTATAATCTCAGGCAAGTTACTTGACCTTCCTTAAGACTTACTTTATTTATATCCAAAATGGAGATTACAAAACCCACCTGGGACAAGACTGATTCCATACGTGGCTGAATACATGCATAATACAGATTTTTGCAGCGTGTAATCTTTCAAATTTTAGTACCTACCACTTAAAAACCCAATGTGGAGGTCTGGAAGAAAATAAACATGGGCACCTGTATGCAGGAAGATGACTGAATCAGCATTCCACCAGGAGAGCAGCTGAAAAACTCAGATGATGTGAGGCAAATAAGGAATTCCAAACACCGTGTGCAGCCCATCAGTTGCCATGAGAACGTGGGGAGTTGTAACCTCCAAAGCTGTGCACACTGTTGCTGTACTGTAAAGCACTACAGCACCGGCGAGCTCTCTGAGCTCCCATGCCACCTAACACACATGGTGACAGGGGGCAGCCCGCGGGATCCTTAGCAGAGCAATAGCAACAGCCTCAAGATGACATTTTAACGATTCCTCTAGTCTGCATTTGGGAGAATGATTTTAGACTTCGAGTCTCATCTTCTTCCGGGTTAATACACCTTCCTCATCAGATCCCTGCATTTGGAGAAATCTTTGTCGCAGCATAGTCCCAGTGAGGATTCTGTCTGATTCTGAATGCCCAGAGGGAACCTTTGATCCAAACTCAAGTTCAGCAGCCAGAACCAGAATCACAAGTATGTGGTAGTGTGGGAAGGCTGCCCATGTTCAAAAGACACGTGTATGCCTCTGGTCTTCTGGGATGATTTTTACTGGTGTTTTTAAGTCTTATCATCTTTGGCAAAGGTAGACTTTCCCAGCCAAGTGGAACTCAGTCTCATCTTGCAAAGGAAGTTTCCAAGTTCCTCGTTCCCTTCTGTTGACTCTCCTGCTTAATGGCATTTGCAATCACCTTATTTGATTGTTCCCATTGCTTGGGTGACTGAAAGCAGTACACACAGATGCTATTTCAGAAGAATTTTCAATATTTAGTATTAATCCAGCCCTTCCACACTCAGGAAACTGCTACTTCTGCTAACAGGACAGAATATTATTTTGTTATAAGACAGGAAGGAAAATAACTGAATTTTCCCTTCATTTCAATAATACCTTGTTCTCTAAGAATACTGTACCCCTTATATTACATTGGAGTAACACAGGCCATTGCATTAAAATTAATAGTCAGCCAGTCAAATATCTATGAAAATAACAATGCGATCTTAAACTCTCGCTATAGGAAGGAAGGGTCAGAGAATATTTAGTAAACAAATCAAAAAGTTCAATTTCACTTGGTTGTGAGAGACAGAGACGCATGCAAATATCTGAAATGTAGCAACATAGAAAAAGATAAATTCACCTTTCAAAAATAATTAAAGTGTAGAAGTGAAGTTTCTATCACGCAGTAATTCGCTAAACTGAAGCAGGAGTTATTTTGGATTGAATTGGTTACATAGCTCATGCATGAAATGATCTGTTGCTTGTTCTTGTGAAGTTGTTTTCACACCATGAAACGGCACAGGGAAAAATGTATTCTGTCTGAAGCATTGTAAAAATATTGAAAACTCTGACTGAGGTTTTAGTAGAGGTATCTGACTACAACTTGTCATTTATGCTTTACGGGCCAATAATTGTTATGCCAGAATCACAGATGCTTAGCTTTCAGAATTATCTCTTAATTTATAGTGGGTGCAAAACTCAACTCTGGCACCTGAAGATTGTCACTCATGTGATTACACTGCCACCGTGTGGTTTTAAAGATCCTTTTCATTAAAAAGAAATACATCATAGGAAACAGAAAATGATAACCCAGATATTTTCTGTTTTCGGGGCTCATTTTTCCCTGTGTTACAGTATTGCGGATGAGTCATCACAGGTGGTAGGACAAGACAGCATTGTAGACAGTTGTATAGACTCATACTGTCTCATGGATTCTGATTCTTCCCATGAATGTCCCCAGGGTACTTGCTGGAGGATGCTATCTTCATTGACTCTTTTCTGGATAAATCTACATTTACTGTGTGCAGGAGAATTGGAAAAATTTCTACAGGCAAGTGGTTCTCAAGCTGAGGGCCCTGTATTTTTTTTGGAAATGCAGAGTATTCAAATCTACTTCATGTGCTCAGTTAGGAACTCTGGAAGTAGGGCCCAGATCTGTGTTTTAAACAGCCCTGCAGATGATTCTGAAGCTTGCAAAAGCTGGAAAACCTTGGCAGAAGAGGATCACACCTCGCCTGGTGTAGATTAACGCGTACTTTCCCAGATTGTGTTAAATGTAGCCACCTGCTTCTGGCCCATGAAGAAAAATTCCACAGGGTGATGGAAGACAAGGGGTCCCAGGGATCTATCAATTTGTTCATGTCACCTCATGCAGAAAGCAGCAGAGACCATCTGGAGGGTCCCCATTGCCATCTTCTTTTTTAATTCAGTTGGAAGGAGTTGCTACATAATCTGCGTGAATCTTTCAGCCTTTTGCGATTTGTGAAGCAGGAGTCAGTTACAAGAGGGTAGTACCTAGGAAGCCGCTTTTCCAAGTTTAAAAAAAAATGTTTGAAGAAGGAAAGCTAAAAATCTGAAAGACCCTAAGGCTCTAAAAAATGTCAGAAGAGTGGGATGGCGTGATTTGACGCTCACCTGCCTGTCAATGGGACCAGCTACCTATTTGCTGTCCAACTCCCTTGTCTGTGCCATAGAGGAAAATTGGCCCCATGCTTCCAGAACTTCTGATATTTCTGATTTGAAAAAGCCAGAAACCAGAATTTTTATGTGAAATATTCCACTTTTTAAGTATAGGTGCTATTTTAGCTACATGTTTAATTTTTAAAAAGAAAAAGAGAAGAAAACAGACCTACCAGTTGGATTCTGTTTCCTGACCTCCTGGTTGTAGTTTCTGGGATGGACAGCTAAGGTCAGTCCTGGGTACCAACCATGGCATGCATTCACAAGCAAGCATGTGTGTATATTGCATTAAAGGAATCCAGGTCCATCTATTTTCATCTCTGCGTGTATGAATACATAGTAGAGCATGGAAATCCAACATCTCAACATATGGGGGAAAGTAAACTAGTCAACAGTGAATAGCTTCAAACTGAATGAAGGCCAAAAGAACCTGAAAGGTGCCTGCATTCAAAAAGCACATCCATACAGCACCATGCTTTAAGAAGAAAAGGCATGATACTTCTACAAATGTAGCCATGCTTTCATGCTTTCACAGCATTTTAAAATCTTACAACCATCACAGCCATAAATAGGATAAAAACACTGAAGATATAAACTGGCTTCTAGTGGAGCTTATGCCCAGAAGCATAAAATACTTCAAACGTATCAGGCTCTGGAATAAAGTTAAGCCCTCATTTGGAGCAAAAAATAATATTTTAATTATTTTAATCCCCAGCTGAAAAAGAAGTGTTTAATCAATAGCTGCTGAATTAATAGATGTGCAAGTATTTGTCAAGTGTTACCAGGCAAAATTTCCTTAATGGGCTTGCTCTCTGGGGCTCCAACCCCATTGTCTCCCTGAAACTGTGTCTTATTTCATAGGGCTTTTCCTGAAGAAATTTAAGTATGAAACGAACTAGAGATAGACTCAGTTTTATTTTTTAAAAGATTTATCTATTTATTTGAAAGGCAGAGTTACAGAGATAGAAGGAGTGATCTTCCATCTGCTGGTTCGCTCCGTAAATGGTCACAACACCCAGGAGTGGGCCAGGACAAAGCTAGGAACAAGGAACTTCTTCTGAGTCTCCCACGTGGGTGCAGGGGCCCAAGCACTTGGGCCATCCTCTACTGCTTTCCCAGGAGCATTAGCAGGGAGCTGGTTTGGAAGTGGAGCAGTGGGGACTCTAACCAGTGTCAACAAATGGGATGCTGGCATTATAAGCCACAGCTTTAACCCGCTGCACCACAGTGCTGACCCCTCTTGGTTTTCTTCTACGGTTTCTTTTCAAATCCAATAAAATTCCAGTGACTGTGCTGGTGATACCATCCTTAAGATTGTCTGATAGGAGACCTACTGGTGAAGGTAACACTGTCCACTCTGGGCTGAAGATGGGTCTGCTCCCTGGGGGGCCGGTGCTTTTATATATTCCCACCCCACTGTACAACAGATGTCTTTGGGATGCTAGTTCTTCTGATGTGTTGCCAGATATAATGCAGACAACCTTACACTATAGCCTTTCATTGTGCCCGGAATTCTTACCAGGGAGAGCCTTTACTTGCAGGCATATCTCATTAAAATACATATACTCTAGATGGGGATTAAAACATGGCATGTTCTTCATCTATTCCACAAATACTATTAATATTCTGGCGTTGGAACTGGAGTGAGCTGGGTGGATATATGGAAGAGCTCTACATCGTCCCTGACCAGAAGGAGTCCAGAAACCAGAAGCCAAAACAAACAATTGCATGGCAGTGTAATAAGTATGGGAAAAAATGCTTGTGGTCCACTGATGATAAAAAACAACCAGCAAGCAATCTGTCCCCGGGGATCTAGAATGGCTGCATAGAGTGGATAATATTTAAACTTCATCCAGGTCTTCCAGGATTAAGAGGCACTCACCTGTGAAGGAGGAGAAGATAAGACATGAAAACATATAAAACCTAATACACTTGTCCCCCTTTAACTGCAATATATTCAAAGGTCAGTGAATGCCTAAACTCACCAATAATCCCACACCTTAAACAGGCTGGTTTTTTCCTGTATACGTACTTTCCTATGAAAAAGTTTATTCGATAGCTTGGCCATAGTAAGAGACTAAAAACAATTAATAACCACATAGAGGAATTATAACAGTATAGTGTAATAAAAGTTATTTAAAACTTATGAATTGTTTATTTCTGGAATATACATTTAATATTTCTCAGATTGAAACTGAGCACAGATAACTGAAGTCACAGATAAGGAGGGACTGCTAAAGTTTCTTACATCTTATTGTGTATCCATCAGGCAGTGTAGCTGTGAATAGAATGTGCTCTCTTATCACAGGGTCTCCAGCATGAATTCAGTCGCTATTCTTTGATTTTAAGAAGAAATAAGTAAAAGATAAAAAAGTAAAAAAATAAGTAAGTTGTGTTTAAGTAGTACAATGTGAGTAGAAGGAATAAAATAAGACTAGAAAGATTGGTTAGAGACAGAGACCTTGAAGGAACGCAGAAAAAAATCAACTTTTATTCTATAGAGTACTGTGATTTCTTTTCTTACATCAGAATCCCCTGGCATTGGAATTGTTTGACGGACATTGAACAAATGGATACTCCTAACTGTACTACAGATCAAGTGACTCAGAATCTTTTGGGGACTGGGGGAAGGACTTTGCATCTTTTGTCCCCTGTGGAAACCACTGTAGAACAGTGCACAATCCATAAAACGTGAATTTGTAACTGCTTTGGGGTGCTCAACATCTTACATGAGCTGTTGAAAGCAATGGAAATTCTTCCCAGAAAAATGTAATTACATATACATTCTTTCCAGCAATTCTGGAGAGATCTCCTCACCCCTGAGATTAACTCATGGACTCACATTAACAGCCCCTGAAACCAGCCGCTAACAACGAAGAGAAAGTTGGATAGGAATCATTGTTAATAGCAGTTATAGTGAGGGAGGCTGTTAGATGAAGTTGAAGAACACAGATTTCTTCTAAACAACTTTGTCCAGGATCAACCTAATCTCATCCTGTCAATGTTTACTATGAAAAAGTCACGTTCATATTTAAAGAGAGAAAAATTTATGCTGGGAGCCAGGAAGCTTCTAGGTCATTTCCATCCTAAGTAAAGCATTTAATGAATAACTGGAATGTTTCAAAAAAGAAGAAAAGTATTTCTTGAACATTTACAAATGGTTATATTGTTTTGCCCTATTTCAAATAACAAATGAAGTTATTGGTATTCTAGAGAATGTTATGGGTTAACTGTTTATATACTTAATGCTTCGCAAATTTAGATTGTATCTAAAAATCTTGGTCTCTTTCTGATAATTCAGCATTTGGAAACCACAGCATAGTTCTGTTTCACCAAAATTGAGAGCTGTATCTGCAAAAAATGATCCAAATGGTCTATTGCTAGGGATATGTCACATGGAACAAGATAAAGCCTATGAAAACAGTCCTTTAGGAAAGTCATGGCTGAACTCTAATGACCTAGATTATTTAATGCAAACATTGTGTGCAACTCTGGAGATTTTAGGCAGCTCTCCCCATGGTCAACTGACTCAAGCCTGTTTATGTGAAACCAACGTGGAAACAGTGCAGAAGCACAACTCGCTGTTCTTTGTACCTGGTCAGAAATCACTGAACTTCATCCAGACTTGGAGCAGAGTCAGAAACTGGGTGAGAAGGTGTACCTGAAGCTGAGACATGGAGTGTGGTGGAATTTGAAAAAATGTTTTATAAACTAAAGAGTTTAAGGAGTTAAACAGTTAAGGAGTTAACAGTGTGTTCATTTCACTACATGGAGTGTTGTTCTACAAGCTTTTAATCATTGTTTAACAAATAACATCATATTATAATGCTCAGCCTACAACTTAATTTTTTACTAAACATTGCTTTAGAAGTTTGTATGTTAGTTATTGACTGTTTCCGTTTGTATGTGTGTCACAGTTTACCGTTGTGTGAATGACCTACAACTTTGTTTTCTGTTTGTCCAAAAGGATCATAGAGCTTGTTTTAAGTTGTTTAGTACAACCACCAACTTATCAAAAAATATTTGTCTGCTTGTATACCTGTGGCAGGCTTTCCTTTGGGTGTGTGTGAAGTGTGGGTTTGCTGGGTCAGAGGATGCTGCATCATCCAAGTTTGTTGAATAATGCTGAATTAGTCTCTACAGTAGCAGGGCTGATTATGAGAAAGTTGCAGTTTCATTGTTCTGTTGTTTTACTGGTAACACATTTTAAAGGAAATATTAACCTTGTTTCTCTGATTACAGGTAAAGCTTTGCATTTTCAAGTGTACTCTTCTGTGAATTGATGGTTAATATCCCATGCTCATTTTCCTGTGTCCCAAGTGCTAATCCTGGAATCAGTTGGAATGCACCTATGAACAAAACAAAGATCGGTTCCCTCTTAGAGTTTGTGTTCCAGCAAGAGGAAATGTGCAATAAACAACAAGTATATTTTGTAGCAACATAAAAGGTGATAGGTGCTATTGCAAATGCTCAAAGTAGATTCAGGTGAAATAATGTGCAGTAGGAGTGCAAGGTTGGCAAAAGATAAAGAGTAGCCAAGGTAGGTGTCCTCGAGAAGGCAAAATTGTAGTCAAAATAAGGAAATCCAAAATAGCAAGGGCTATGGTTTCAACAGATATGGCTGCCAAACTCATATAGAAGGTTAAATCCCAAGGTTACAAGTTTGGCTGCTGAAAAAATAGAAAAAAAAATTTTTTTGACAGGCAGAGTGGACAGTGAGAGAGAGAGACAGAGAGAAAGGTCTTCCTTTTGCCGTTGGTTCACCCTCCAATGGCCACCGCAGCCAGCGCACTGTGGCTGGCGCACCGCGCTGATCTGATGGCAGGAGCCAGGTACTTATCCTGGTCTCCCATGGGGTGCAGGGCCCAAGTACTTGAGCCATCCTCCACTGCACTCCCTGGCCACAGCAGAGAGCTGGCTTGGAAGAGGGGCAACGGGACTGAATCCGGCGCCCTGACCGGGACTAGAACCCGGTGTGCCGGCGCCGCAAGGCGGAGGATTAGCCTAGTGAGCTGCGGCGCCGGCAAAAATAGAAAATTAATCCTTACCTAGGAGATGGGCCTTATGGGGTGTTCTTAGGTCATTGGGTGTAAGACCTCAGAAGACAGTTCTTGCCAGAGATGGTTGGATATGAAAGCCAAGATGGGCCTACTTGTTCGCTCTCTGTGTCCTGGCTTTGCAAATAATTGTTCCTCTGCCCACCCTCTGCGTTTGCCTTCCTATAGCCTCACCAGGTTGCTGACCAATGGGGCTGTCCAATCCTTCCTTCCTAAGTAACTTGTCTTCAGTATTTCCTTGTAATGAAAAGCTGAGTAGTGTATCAGGAGACAACTGGACTGGAAGACAGAGGGGTTGAAGTGTAGACACGTCAGAAAAGCAGAGGAACATGGTTATTGTATATAGTCCTGGTAAGACTGTGGTTCTAGATGAATGAAATGGGGGAGATACTGAAGGGCTTTGAAAGAAGGAGTGACAGAATCTGGCCTGTGTTATTAAAAGACCACTTCTGTTTAATGTTTCCATACTATGGTGTCTACATACTGAACAACTTGCCTAAGTCCTTCCTTTTGGAAAATCTCATTATTCAATGATAGAAAATCAGTGGAGACTGGGAAACTTTGTGCTTGAATGAACAATTAAACTTTGGGGATTGCATATGCAGGGTGAGTTCTGACTGTGATCTCTCTAACTTTTCTTCTGGCATATCTGGGCTCTTGCCTGTGACCTTTTTGCCCTTAGCTTACCTACTTGCCACTTGGGAATAAAGCTCCTAATTTATACTGTTGCCCAGTCTGCCAGGCCCTGTGCCAGCTGTTGTTTAAACATTATCTCTGAAACCTGACAGCACTGTGTGTGGAGGTATTGTCATCTTCATTTTGCAGAGCTAGGATAGAAGCCCATAGGATTTTCCTACCTATATCTCAGTGAAGATTAAAATAATATGATTAAATAAGATGACACTGAATAATGCATAAGGCCACATTAAGTTTTTTAAGTGAAACAGTAATTATGTTAATTTCTATAATTCCTTGAAATATCCAACTTCTATCTTCTTTGAAACCACAGAGTTGCTTTATCCTTTTCTTATTTGATATGATGCTTGAAATGAGAAAAAATTATGAAATTAATTTTGGGTCTTTAAAAAGAATATCTTAGTTCTTTAGGAAAGTGTAACTTTCCACCTCACATGGTGGTCTGATATGCTAACCTAATTGTCAAAATCTAGGATGAATAGTTGGGTCCAAGTATTTTAACAAATTCAAAATTTTGAGAGAAAAAATAAATTTCCACCCAAATGGATAGTGTTTAACAAGCTATGTGTTATTTTTTTCTACCTGAGTTGAGAACAATTGATATGGTGATAAATCTATTCTCCTTGCATCTATTTATGCATTCTCTTTCTTTGTGTGATGATAACATACACAGTCCAAGTTCCAAAGGACTTCTATCAGTTTGCAAATTAAGATATCACTTTAATTCTCCAAATTCAGAGCTTTTCAAAAGCGCTCATAGCCACAGGATGTCTTTTTTTTTTTTCATTGCCAATTAAATAATAACAATATATATATTTTTCTGATCCTAGAAAAGTATATCAATTATACATTGTTTTTTCCATACTCTTTATTTTTAAAGAGATACACACAAACAAGGCAGACCACATTATTTCAATGTTAAATTATAATATCTTGCTAGGCGTATCATCAGTTACTACAAATATATGTAGGGAACCTCATGCAGAAGTGGAAGCAGTCACTTCCTCATTTAACAGTGCCATGAAACAGTGCTGCTCAATACCAGGAACACCTTCCAGCTTTGTAAGGAGGAGCTTTTTCAAGGTCACCTTAGCTGGGGGAACTGAGGAATCTAGAAATTGAGATGCTATGCATGTATATGATTGCATCTAGTTGGAAAAACATTTTGTTCTTGCAGATCATTTGTTATTTTTTTAAAAGTAAAAACAAGACATGCAAAGTTTCCTAAAAATACTATTTACTTATTTTGAAAGATCTACCCTTACACATTCAAATATTCAAATATGCATTCAAATCAGAAGATAAAAATGATGTTCTGACTTGTTTTGCCACATTTGAACACAGCTTGAGAAAGAAAAGTAATCAGCAACCTTCATTACTTGCCTAGAAGAATATTTGCCACTCTGAGAAAGTTGCCTCTGATTTTCCAGGTTTTTCTGACCAAATTTCACCTCCTTACATATGGAATTTAACAGGAAATATTACAGTGTATTCTCACTCAGTAACATTTCTCTGTAAGAGTTAAAAGGCAAGCTTCTATATAAAGTTGTCTGGTAGCTTCTTGGTCTGGGGAAAAACATTGGTTTACTTGTTCATGTTGAATAAAGAGTTAAGTCCAAAGGTCATAACATGACCTTATCCCATGACGCTCCCTCCCCCATGCACTTGATGAAAATACCCTCATGTGAAGTGCATTCTGAAACAGAATCCACTGAACACACTCAGCATTTGGTACCAGATTTGTGCTGTGACATTCAAACTACTGCCATGGCCACTGCAATGTAAATAGGAAATTCTAAATGTGATTTGAATTGCCCTTTGGGGAGTTTTACAATGAGAGACGGTACATTTCCAAGGTAGCCAGTAGTTAATACTGGAGACTGTTCTGCTTCAGAGCTCGAGTTGACAGGAAATTCTGCGCGCCTTCAACTGGACCGAGGGAATTTGGTGGTTGACATAGCCATATATAGTTTTGAAATATTTTCTCTTGTTAGAAATGTTTTAGATTAGTCCATGGAAACAAGCACCGTCATTATTCACATACGTGATTCTGTTTGGGGGTGACAGCTTCCAGCTTGGGTCCCACTTTAAAGATTGGCATAAACAATGACTGTTTTTTAATTAGCAACAAGCCTTTGTATTTATTAGAGGTCAGTGTTTCCTGTAATTGAAACATCTCTGGTAGCAAATTCAGTCTCATGGCACTTAGACAGGCTCAGAGTTTTCCCATGGCATGCAGCCATGTGGGTTCTGTCATGTTCAGAGACAATGCATCATCACTGTTTTATCAAGATGTTTCAAGAATTTTTAAAGTAAGAAATAGATTCAATATCATTGAATTTTACATATTTTGTGATACTACCTGGTGTAAAATTCTAGTTGATTCCACCCTTATATAAATGTAGATGTTGACACTTTAGACTGTGGGACTATGTAGACAACAGCAGTAAGAGAAGAGCATTGCTAAAGTGATCCACTAGAGGGCCATGGCGCCTTCATTTTTTTGTGAATCTGGACCAAGACTCAAAAAAAAAAAAAAAAAAGAAAGAAAGAAAGAAAAAAGGATAAATGCTATTATTTTTCTCTCAAACTCTTTGTTTTATATATCTTGTATACATTATAAATATATGATAGTAGGAATAATTTTAAATAATGAATGCATAAATGTATATTATGAAAATCTATGCTGGTTTTCCCCTTCCAGCCCACGACTCAGACTTAACCACCATTCAAGTGTGTTGGGTTTCCAATATTTAAGCTTATCATGTTTTTAAGCGCATTTATTTTATGTTTTATTTGTTTGTTTATTCACTAAACTACACATTGTAATAAACTTGTACACGTATCAGTCTACACAGGCCTGCCTTTTCTTCCATATGGTTTCAGAGTGTTTGATTATATGGCCCTAAATTGATTTGTTTAATAAGTCCCCTACAAGTGGACATTTAGATTATTTTCAGTATTGTTATATTAAAAACAATGTCTTGGTGAATATTATTGCATATATTTCCTTGCACAGATGTGAGACTTTCTCTGAAAGTTAAATTCCCTAGATGAATAATTGTAGGGTTTTTTTAATTTTAGTTTTAGTTAATTAATTTTACTTATTTGAAAGGCAGAGATACAGAGCTGTCAATAACTACTTCAGTCTTCAAATGCCTGCAACATCCAGCGCTAGGCCAAGCCAAAGCCAGGAGCCAGGAGCTCAGTCTGGGTTTCCCATGTGATTGGCAGGGACCCAACTACTTGAGCCATTACCTGCTGCCTCCCAGGTATACATTGGCAGGAAGCTGGAATGGAGTGCAGAATCAGGACTCAAATCTAGGCACTCCAGTATGGGATATGGGCACCCAAGTGCATTTTTGACCACTGCACCAAATATCCATCCCATAGGCATGTTTATTTAAAATTATAATGGCTATTAAAAGCTGTGTCTGTCTCAATGTAAAAAAAAAAAAAAAAAAAAAAAAAAAAAAGCTTGCACTGACTTATACTTATGCCAATTGTATGATATGTCTGTCCCAGACAAATGCAGGGTATGTCACACCTTGTAAACTTGCCGATCTGCTAAAAGAAAAACAATATCTTGGTAGTATTTTTCCAAACTTCTAGGACTATTATGACTTACTTCAACCTATTCCAATTTAAATGTTTTTCTAAAAAAAATACTTGTAAAAGTTTATTTATAAGTTTTAACAGAAAATAGAAACAGAATAACCAAAAGAACATCACTTGTCCAAACCACTGCCCTGGTTTTCCTAAACTAGTGACAATAAGCTAGCACTGTATCTAAATTAAGGCTCAATACTTTCCTATTAATACTTGTATATCATTTTGAAAAATTTGATTGTAGAAACTCTGAAAAGAAGATAGTCAGGAATTATTATATAGATGAGACTAAATATTCATTGTTCTTTTTATTCCATTACTGTTTTGATAATCAATTTAATGAAGCTCAATAAGGAATCTTGAAGTTTCTTATCTGAGTTTTTCTTGACTTCCTAAGCTTGTTAGAGGCTATTGGTCACAATTTGCCCATTCTCCTCTCTCCAGTCTAAGCTACGCTCCCACCCTTTCCTTTCAGTTTTAAGCAAAGAACAAAATTCTCAGAACCGAAATGTCAAGTATTTTTTCCTTGAAAAAAATTTTTATTACCTAGTTATATATACACCCAAAGAAGCAGATTGAAAATGCAACCAAAATTGGCTAGTTATTTGATTGATTTTGTTCATTGTCCTTTGAAGAAAAACTGGTTATTTTGCTGATAACCATATATATCCTTCACAACCCCAAAATATCTCTGTAAGGATAAGCCTACCTTGGAAAACATAAAGCGGGCAAGACTTGTCTATTGGCATCTCAGCCTTTCCTGTACTGCCCTCAGCAGAGACACTCTTCTCTCCTGTCATCTGCTTCCAAATTGTGTTTGGCTTTGTCCCCATAAGCTCAATAGGGAAGTTGGTGTTGTTAAATCTCTTTCAAGGATTGGAGAAGGCACAAATGGAAGATATTCCAAGATCTCAGGGAGAAGTTCCCCTGAGAGGATCCTTTGGGCCGTAGTGAATAGATGTATTTTTAAGAAAGAGTACTCTCACGTCGTAGGTGGTTTCTATGCCTGCATGCGTGGAGCATCCCTGGCTCTGTGTAAATGCAAAAATTCCAAATGCAGAAGAATAGAATGGTAAGAGGCCATTAGATGTCTTAGAGTGGCAAATATCTTCTCATGTTATGATTTCTTTTATTTTTCTGTGTTTATATTGTCACTCATAGTTCAAGCTTTAGAATACGGTGTTTAAGTCTACCTTCAAACCTTTCTTGGCAGGTGGATTTTGTTAGACTATGATGGGTGCTAATTAAGGAAACAGCCCCTGCTCCCAGCCCCCTACCCTAACTGGCTAAGAATCAGTGGGACTTAAGTACTTCAACAATTCCTTCTTCTGAGCCCTCTGAATTTTTAGGTTGTGCTGTGTAAGTTCCATTTTTAGTTATTAACTAATATATTTGAAATAAAGGAGGTGAAATGAGGCAGAATTGTTATTATTAGCTGCCAATTTCTAAAGTAAAGAAATATGACATTGCTAGAAAAGGAAAATACATATGAATAAGAAAACATGATTTAGTTACATGTACAGATATGGTTTTTGTTTGTGAGAAATGAGTTATGTATATGGGATGAATTCATGAGTGTGAGTCTTGTGTTGAAAAATAATAATTTAATAAAAATGCATTTATACAAACCAGAAAGGAAAGAGATTTGTGTTAGATAAACTTGAATTTATCTCTTCCTTGTGCTGTAACTTTCAGTGTTGAAAATGTGATTTTGGATTATAAAGTTCCAGCTGTGCAGTAATTCCTTATCAGTTGTATATAATAACCATTGGAATGTTTTCAAATTCTTCTATATTCTCCGAAACAGATATTGTGCATAAAATTCTCCATGCTCCATATTAGAGCTGTAATGTCCAATTTGACAGAGGGTAAAGCACTTAAAAATGATTAAAAATGAAATAGTTTCCAAGTGATTAAAGCTTGTATATGTAAGCTCAGAAACCATAAGCTCAGAATTGGTTTATCTATGAGACACTAGACCAGTGCACAGAAAGAGGGCCTATATTAAATGATAGATAGGGAAAGACCAAGAGAGATTTTTCCAATTACAGCTTATTCTGGTGGAGTTTTGTGGGTTAAATTGACACCAAGTGTGTGACCTTGTTGGTCCATCTCAGGGACATTAGAAAGCCTTGCTGGCTGGACTGAAATAAAATATGACAATGGAGGTAAACAGCCTATCTCATGCTTTGTACATGGGGACATCATTCTGCAACTTCTATTATATCTGATATATTCCTACAGTTTTAAATTAACAAAGTTTTAGTTGAATATACATTCAAATAAGAAGTTCTCAGCCTATCTTTATGGTACAGCTGGTTGAGCTACAGCCTGTGATGCTGGAATACCATATGAGCACTGATTCGAGTCCCAGCTTCTCCACTTCTGATCCAGCTCACTGCTAATACACCTGGGAAAACAGCAGAAGCTGACCCAAGTCCTTGGTCCCCTTTCACCCATGTGTAAGACCCAGATGAAGCTCCTGGCTTCAGCCTGGTCCAGCCTTGGCTGTTGCAACCAACTGGTGAGTCAAGCAGCACATGGAAGATCTATCTCTCTCTTCCATTCTCTCCCTCTCTCCCTCCCTCCCTGTCCCTCTCTCTGTGTCATTCTGTTTTTCAAATAAGTAAAGAAATCATTTTTAAAAAATATAAGAAGTTCCCACACTGTCCCTTAGTGTTGACTTGCAAAAGCATCTACTTTAAAAATACTGCCTTTATGCAGATATTTTGGGAAAGTAGATGCATATTTCAATCTCTGAAGATAACAGAAGCTCAACTCTGTAACACAATTATAGCTGATCAGCTCAATAATTCAGTAGAAAAAAGTCAACCATTTATGGTAGGCAAAACAGCCAGGTGAATAGTTGAATTTTTTGTTTCAACCCACACTTTCGACAGTGAGTGGTGGATGAATGTGTTGGTGTCCCCAGGTATGTATGTGTCCTGACAATCTCCTTACATGCACACCTGTGTGGTTAACCTCCTCAGGTGCTCATAAATGCCACTTCCTATTAAGCTACAACCTCGAAAGTCACAAAGAAATGCTCATGTTTCTACAGAACTGTCTTGTGCCAATATTTAAAGCCTTCAGATTCCACAAGCATTAACACTTTGGCAAACTATTAAAAGAAAGAAATGTCTGTAACGTTTCTGGGGTATATCATCTTTTGTTGGAAACACTTGAAGAACCCTCTGAAGAGCTTATTTGCTGTTTATGTAGAAAAGTGATTTTTTTCTAGAACAGTTTTCAAAAAGGTTTTGTTTTCATGGTGACATTAAGAGCAATAGTATTGAATCATGCACATTTCCAGACTCATAACTGAGTCTCACAGGTCAGAAACAGAAAAATAAGACATAAATAAATATAATCTTCTAAAATACTATTTGCCCTCATCAATATTAAACATGTTCAACACTGATTCTTGACTTAGTTTGGCTTAAAATCTGGATTTTATGTGAATTTTTAAAAGAACCATATACCCATTTTAATTTATACCTTTATTTTCTAGTTAGAATTCAGTGGAAAAAGAGTTGGTATCATATACCAAAAACAATAATGACATTATTTAAACTTCCAAGTCTTTCTTTTCCACAATTATGGATCCACACTGCCACAGTTCAGTTCAACCAATTTTAATAAAATTGCAGCCTAACTCATGATATGATGAGATGGAACATACTCATAAAACGTTCTTATTTGATGATTGTGTTTGGCATGACCTTACTTTTTGCCTGACCAAGCTCACCACACCTTCTTCACTTACCAAAACTGTATTTTCAGGAGCAAATTCCCCTTGTTTCCCTCCTCCCTTCTCCTATCTTGTAATAAATTCTGACGATTCACTAACTTGATTTGGTTGCAGCAAGGAAATAAAGATAGTATTATCCATCTTACTCGATAGTATCCCTGTTGTTGTCTTATTCATAATCTCAGAAAAACTTTGCTTGCAAAAACTATGCAGTTAACAAGCTCTCGGAACAACCTTACGTATTTATCAAACTATTTGAAACCATGACAAAATTTGTTCCTCTATATTTTATTAAACTCAATTAAGTAATGGGATCTTTTGTCATCAGTCTGAACTTCATCTTCCAAAGAAAACCCACTGCACTTTACAGCTCATAAGATGCCAACCATTCATTTCTTTGTGGTGCTGAAGGTAATTTGATTTATGTCTTGCTCTAGTTAAGATGCCCAGGTCTTCAAGCATTTTTGACTCCGAGTTAGAGGCTAAGGTCAAGTTAACAATGGTAATCTGTCTCTCTGTTTGCAAACAATGAATCACCATTTAGATTTTAAGACTGTATGGTAAGCTTTGACTTGGCAGCTTGGTTCAAAGGTTGTCAGCAAAATGTATGAGAGTGGCCTGTGTCTGGAACTCTGATCATAGATGTCAAGGATTTTCTAACAAGGCCACCAATATAGTTGTGAATAATTGGTAAGAAGGGGGGTGTGGTTAAAGAGGCATTAGCCCCATGCCCAATGTAGACTGGATTGATTTGATCTAGACTTAATAATATTAAAAGCTCCTCTAGTCATTCCCAGGGCACAAATGAAAATGCTTTCAAATTATTAAGAAAGAATGTGACTTATTCAGGACAATATGTAAGGAGAGAGTGATAAAATAAAGTAGTTCATTTCAGTCCCTTACTTTCGACCAAGTAAACTACTGCTGGGAGCTAAAGAGCTTCACAGAGAGTTGCAATATTTTATTCGTAATTGAATTGAAGTTTGTTTTGGAGAGTTGGCAGCTGAAATAGCCGAAGTTGAGATGAACAATTCATAAAAGTTAGGGGCTCATTTTCTTCAAGCATCTCATTGTTCTTAAAAAACTCAAAGTGGTGATTGAAATAAAGAAAACTCTGAGATCTGGTCAACTTTGAGATTTTTCCCAACAGCCTCAGTGCATGCCACTTAGTAAGTGTGGAATTGATATGTACAGATTCAGTTAATGAATCTTCAGGGGGTGTTTATGAGTGGACATCTGTCTTTAAAATATCAATGTTAAGAAAAGGGTGCTTATTTTCACAAGGCATGATCTGAAAGCAGTGATTCTAGGATTTGAACTGAGAAGAATTTACTTATTATACTATGGTTGTTTGATTTGGCTGCATAATGCAAAGTAACATTAGCTTCTACTCTTTTATTTTTATACCTATTTATCTATAGTGGTAAAGGGAGAATAATGAACAGGATGGCCAAACAGATGTGCTTTCAGGTCAGGATTTGAGCTGATCACTAGTACAGAACTTTCATTATTATATTGGAATATCATTTGCCAACTTCCAGTTGGTCTTCATGGTGAAATAAACATTTTTATTAAGAATTCATTTTATATGGGCTCCACAAATTAAAGCACTGGAATTACAATCAAAGAGCAAGTTTTTCTCTGCTGGTAGCAAATCTGAAAAGGAAAATTATTACCTTTTTAAAATTTTTGTTAATTTGAAAGGAAGAGTTAGAGAGAGGCAGAGGCAGAAAGAGAGGTCTTCCATCCGGTGGTTCACTCCCCAGAAGGCCGCAACTGCCAGAGTTGGGCCAATCCGAAGCCAGGAGCCAAGAGCTTCTTCTGGGTTTCCCATGTGGGTGTAGGGGCCCAAGCATTTGGGCCATCCTCTACTGCTTTCCCAGGTCAAAGCAGAGAGCTGGATTGAAAGAAAAGCAGCTGGATCTTGAACCAGTGCCCATATGGGATGCCGGTATTGCAGGCAGTGACTTTACCCGTGACACCACAATGCCAGCCCTGAAAAATTATTACTTTTAATAATTACTCTTTCTTCCTTAATTCTATGAATTTTATGTTGTAGGTCCGTTTAAGGGATCATTAACACTCTTGATTAAGAATACAAATGCTCAAAGTGTTTTGGATTGCAGAGTTTCTTACATACCGTGTAAGCAATCAATCTATCTGGTCCTGCTCTTTTTGTCTAGTTGTATATTGTTCATAATCTAGTCAATGAGTTCTAATAAGTGGGTATTAATGAAAGCTTCCATTATCATGCCAAAGAATAATCCTTGCATTGAATGTAACTGAAGTGATCCACTAACTTGGGGCTTTGGATACAAACATCCTGTATTTTGTGCACAATTCTTATTCTATAAATTTTAAATCATTGAAGAAAACATTTGTTGATGACACAGTATCTCAAATTTAATCCTTAATTGTTTCATCAAGGAATAGAAAATTATAGGATCTAGACTGTCAGTTACTATGGTTTGAATATAACATATCCAACTTATGTATGCACTTATATTGAAGTAGAATGGACATCAGTCTAATCACTTCAGGTGCTTTACTGATCATTTCCATAATGAAAGTTATTTAAAATTTTAAAATAACTGAAAATATGTATATGACAAGTTCTAATATGACGTGAGGAAGGTGGTTACTTTTCTAGGAAAACAAAAGCTAGACTCAGTAGCTACTAATATTCAGTTCATATCTCCTCTCACTAAATTACACTGATTCTGAGAAACATGGATCACAGATCCATCTGCAAAAGCCTATAAACTAACACAATATGGTCAGGTCCTCCTGTTAGTATAGTAACGTCTAGGAAGCAGTATAATACCTTAGTTACAAATACTGACTTTAGCTGTATAAGTTTTGGGTAAATTACTTCATACTAACATTAGGTTACTTTATTTTCCTCTGTAAAGTAAAAATAATAATACTTACCCCCTCATGGGGTTGTGTTGACTATCAAATGAAATTATATCAAGAGCCTAGAGGAACTAACCTGGTACACATTAGGTACTCAGAAGATGTCAGCTCTTTAGTAATAAACCTATCCATAAGTCTCCTTGGCATTCATTTTTTGAATGTTGGTTCATTTTCACTTTATATCTGCAAACTCTTTACCCTTCTCACCTTAAGCTGCTGTATTCTGACCATCTACCGAAGGTTAGTCTCTGAACTACAGGTATTTTAACTATGCTACTTGTATCATCTTTTAGTAGGTGCACAAAATACAAGAGAACATTTAAAAGCAGGCATGAAAAAAATAATCCTTGATATTCTCTCAGCAGCATTATATTGAAATGTTAAACTTATAAAAGCTTTTCATGTATTCATTTTATTTGAAGGGTAGGGAGAGAGAGAGAGAGAGAGAGAGAGACTGAGAATGTCCACAGCAGCACAAAAGTCAGGACTGGGTCAGGTCAAAGATGGAATCCAGTAACTCAACCCGATCTTCCATGTAGGTAACAGGGACCCAACTACTTGAGTCATCACTTGCTGCCTCCCAAGATATGCATTAGCAGGACACTGGAATCTGGAGCATAGCTAGGACTTCAACTCAGACATTCCGATATGGGTGGGATGTGGTTGTCCCAAAAAGCGTTATTATCACTTTTCCCACCCCAAAATTCTAAAAATTTGATTCATTGTTTGACTTTTTTCTGGATTAAGGATGAGGGGAAATGTTGGAAGATGGTAACCATTAAGTCCCACAAAAGGGATAGCAGCTGTCCATTCCTTAATGGGATGCCATGCTACCAACTGTATATAAGATATCCCTTAGCAGAAAGGAACATCATCACTTTGAATTAAACAGTGAAACATTCTGAAATTATCCTCAGCACATACTCAGAAATCACACTTAAAAGAAATGAACCAGATAGAACTGTCTTTCAAAAGCTATCCTTGGTGCATTGTCTTAGGAGTACTTTCTACTCTAATACACAGGCTGATATTGGTCTGAGCCCCTTTTTTACAGCTCTTGCAATGCTTTTGCTCTGTCTTATGCCTTTCCAAGCAGTGCCCCAACTACCAAGGTAGGCTGAAAATGCTTACCAAACATGAGAATGTCTTCCAATTAAGATTTGGTTATTTGCCGTGACTTTCTGAAGTCAATTTCTTAATATTTTAAGCTATATGTAACTTAAATGTGAGACTCAGGTTATTTTGGAATGGAGAAGCTATATGGTATGAACAAATAATAACAATATATACATTTTGGGATTTGATAATGAATCATCTGTCTTCTCTCTCATACAGTCTGTCACCCAGTACTTCCCATTCCATCTCTAAACCATCTGTTGGTGCAGCTTCTGCCTCCTTCCCTTTCCATCCAGATCACTAGTTGAGGTTCTTGGTGTCTCTTGTTCAAAGGAATGCAATAGCCTCCAATTGGGCTCCCATCCCCCAATCCAATATGTTCATTGTTGTCAGTATTATTATGATGTTTCTATGACTACCTAAAAGTGCATTATAAAAATATCAGCATATTATAAACTCTCCAGTTAAAGGGTGTAGACAAATCTTTAATTTCAAATTTGTCCCTAAATCCTTCCCTTTTACCATGAAGCAGATATACCCATCACTCTCAACTAAAGATTTCACTCATTCATGCTTTTCCTCTGGCTGATGAGTTCCTGCTCATCTTCTAACTCCCGTCCTAGTGGTACTTCTTGAGGACACCGTGATTCATTCTTGATAGTGTTAGCATTCTTTTATTGAAGTTGCCTTTGGCTGTTTATGAACCTCTTTTTAGAAGCACTTGTTCAATTATTCTGTGTCAATTTCTCACATATATTCCTGAGTCAGTGTGTTGGGTACTTGAGAGCAGACACTAACCTTGTTCCATTTTATATCATCAGTGCGAAACATGGGACACTGATCTATAGAGATTAATGAATATTTGTTTAATAAGAAAATGAACATAATAAACAAACAATATAGGAAGCCAGCATTCTATCTTTTTGTAGGATCAGCCTTTCACGTTCATGTGTATTGGAATAAGGGTTCTTTCCTTCTCCTTCCTTCCCTTTCTTCATTCCTTCTTTCCTTCTCTAAACATTGAGTACCTTGTGCATTCTAAGCTCTAAATGAGGTGTCAGGCATATTGAGGTTAAAAAATTGCTTTCCTCAGAAGTACTCTCAGTTTTAATGTGAAGGAAAATAGTAAAGTAATAATATAATTTGGGTACCAATGATATAATATGAGCTCCCTCCATGTGTGTAATTTAACTGTACAAATGGTCACTTCAATATTGTGTCCTAACATCATCACATGCAAAAGCTATTTGTAGAGCCTTTTTGAGTGTTTCAGTGATTCCCAGAGAATGGTTTCTGATGTTGATAATAAATAGGATATTTACCAGATGGTTTGGACCCCTAGATTCTACTTCTAGCTCTGGTACTAATTAATTGTTGTCTGGATGAAATAATTCAGCCTATTATATGGGTTAACTGTAAACCAAGTTCACCAGTCTAGATTCTAAATCAACAGTTCTCAACTAGGAGTTCATATTAGGAGATATACATTTATAGATATACCTATCTATATATAGATATAGATAGATATAGTGATACATATATAGATATAGATATATCTCAACAAATAGTCACTGAATTACAATCTCCCAGAGTGATTCCAGGAGATTCTAGCCTAAACCTTATCTATTTTCAAGGATTTTATGATATGGGAAGTCTCCAGGCATCTGTGATTCTATGGCATAGTCTGTCAGCTCCACCCTGATTGAGCCATGAGACTCAGAATCCCATCCCAGTCTTTCTCCTTTACTAGGCTGTGAGAACAAGGAACATTGTTTTAATAAACAATCAGATCAGCAGTTGACATCATAGTTCTTCCTGAAAGAGAGGAAAGAGATGCAGAATAGAGATAACACACACAAAAAATCACCAAGTGCTGGTGCCCTGCTGGTAATCAGAACTGGCACAGAGCTCTCTGTGGCTTCCTCAAGCATGAGTGGAACCCAGCCATTCTGATGCCCTAACTTGTATATATTTATTCTCTGAAGGAGGCACAAAGATCCTGGTGAGCTAATGCATCAGCCCATGAAAAATGAACAATTAAAACAATGAAGTTGTCAGTTCTTTTACCAGATTGCAAATAAATAACCTGCCTGTCAGACTGACTGCTCTGCTGGACCATTAGTTTAATACAAAGACATTCTGAGGAACGGGTGGATGACAGCTGATCTATCACCCTGGTGGTTCCAGGCCTTTGATAAAGACCTGAGCAAAATATGCTGTCATAAACCACAGAAGGTCAATTGCAGTTTGTTCAAAGTATTAGACAAAATTTGAATACACTTCTCTGCCTATCATGAAAGACAGGCATTTTTTTTCTTTAACTACGGGTGGTGGATCCTTCTTTTGATGATCCAAAATACTTTCCATTCTGCTTATGCTTACTTAGCTTGTAGGGAAATTGTGCTAGTATAGATGGCTATGGAGTTTTGTTTTGTTTTGTTTCTATTTATATAAGGGGAACAAAGTTCATGAATTTTATATATACAAATTTAGGGCCAAAGTGATACTTCCTACCATAACATCCCTGCCACTCATTCTCCCACCCTCCCTCCTCCTTCCTTTATTATTCTTTTAATTTTTACAACGACATGCTTTCGGTTTATTTTCTAATCATAACATTAACCACTCACTAAGTAAAAAAAATTAAACAAATAGAAGAAAAAAAACACTTTCTCAACAGTACAATGACTGAAAACAATAATCAAATCTAAAAATGTCAGTTTCGTTCATGTACATTACATTTTTGTACTCTATTACTTACCACAGATCAGGGAAAACATATGGTATTTGTTTTTTGGACTGGCTTATTTCGCTAAGCATAATGCTTTCCAGTTGCATCCATTTTGTTGCAAAAGACAGGATTTCATTCTTTTTATGGTTGAGTAGTATTTCATAGTATGTGTCTATATATATAAATAATTTGTTTAACCAGTCATCAGCCGATAGACATCTGGGATGATTCCATATCTTAACTAATGTGAATTGAGCTGCAAGAAACATGGGGTTTCCAGAGAACAGGGAAAACATATAGTATTTTTCTTTTTGGTTGGGTTAATCTTATGGGTATAAAGTAACTGAAAGCAGATCATTGTAAAAATTAAGAGAGGGAATAGGAGGGGAAGGAGGAAAAAAGGTTGGAGCAAGGGCTGGAGGGAGGGTAGGGTTGGAAGTATCACTATGTTCCTAAATCTGTATACATGAAGTGCATGAAAATTGTATGCCTTAAATAAAAGTAAAAAATAAATAAACACGAGGGTACAGATAACCATTTCACATGCTGATTTCACTTCATTTGGATAAATTTCCAAGAGTGGGATGGGTGGGTCATATGGTAGGTCTATTTTGAGATTCCTGATAAATATCCATACTGTCTTCAGTAATAGTTTTAGTAGTTGACATTCCCACCAACAGTATATTAGGATGCCTTTCCCCCCATATCCTTGTTAGCATTTGCTTTTTGCTTTGGGGATGATAGCCATTCTAACTGGAGTAAGGTGAAACTTCATTGTGGATTTTATTTGCATTTCCCTGATGGCCAGTGAGCCTTGAGCATTTTTTCATGTATCTGTTGGCCATGTGCATTTCATTGCTTGAAAAATGGCTGTTCATGGCCGGCACTGTGGCTCACTTGGCTAATCTTCCACCTGCAGTGCCGGCACCCCGGGTTCTAGTCCCTGTTGGGGTGCCAGATTCTGTCCTGGTTGCATCTCTTCCAGGCCAGCTCTCTGCTCTGGCCCAGGAAGGCAGTGGAGGATGGCCCAAGTGCCTGGGCCCTGCACCCACATGAGTGACCAGGAGGAAGCACCTGGCTCCTGGCTTCAATCGATGCAGAGCCCTGGTTGCAGTGCACCGGCCATGGCGGCCATTTGGGGCGTGAACCAATGGAAAAAGGAAGCCCTTTCTGTCTCTCTCTCTCACTCTCTAACACTGCCTGTCCAAAAAAAAAAAAAAAAAAGAAAAGAAAAGAAAAGAAAAGAAAAATGCCTATTCATGTCCTTAGCCTAATTCCTAATTCTTAACCAGATTGTTTGTTTTGTTGTTGCTTAGTTATTGGAGCTCTTTATAGATTCGGATATTAATGCTTTATCACTGGCACAGTTTGCAGATATTTTCTCGTATTCTGTTTGTTGCCTTGTTACTTTGTTGAGTGTTACCTTTGTGGTGCAGAAGCTTCTTAGCATGACAAAAAGCCATTTTTCTATTTTTGCTTTTATTGCCTGTACTTCTAGGGTCTTTTCCAAGAAGTCTTTGCCTATGCCAATATGTTGCAGAGTTTCCCCAATGTTTTCCTCTAGTAATTTGATGGGATTAGGTTATAGATTTAGCTACTTGACCCATTCTGAATTGATTTTTGTGTAAGGTATAAGGTATGGTCTTTTTTCATACTTTTACATGTGAAAATCCAATTTTCCCAGCCCCATTTGTTGAAGAGACTGTCCTTTCTCCAGGGGTTGGTTATAGTTCCTTTGACAAAGATTAGTTGTTGAAGATACACGGATTGATTTCTATGGTTTATGCTGCTCCACTTATCTACTTGTCTATATTTGTGCCAGTACCATGCTGTTTTGATTATAATTTCCCTGTAGTATGTTTTGAAATTAGGAATTGTGATTCCTCCAACTTTGTTTTTGTTTTATAAGATTGCTTTATCTATTTGGGGTCTCGTGTTTCCACATAAATTTTAGCATAGTTATTTTTTCTATCTCTGAGAAGAATGCTGTTGGTATTTTGATTGGGATCACACTGAATCTATAAATTGCTTTTGGTAATATGAACATTTTTATAATATAAAGTATTTCAATCCATAAGAATGAAAAACTGTATTTTGGTGTCTTATTTCTTTAATCTTTTGTAATTTTCACTATATAGATCTTTCATCTCATTGCTTAAATTTATTCCAAGGTATTTAAATTTTTTTGTAGCTATTGTGAATGGTATTGATCTTACAAGTTCTTTCTCATCCATGGCATTATCTATGTATACAAAGGCTAAGAATTTTTTGGGTGTTGATTTTATATCCTACAACTTTACCAAACTCTCTTATGAGTTGCAAGAGTTTCTTGATGGAATCTTTTGGTTTCCCTATAAATAGGATAATGCCATCTGCAAACAAGGATAAGTTGACTCCCTATTTTGCAATTTGTATCACTTTGGTTTCTTTTTTTCTTGCCTAATTGCCCTGGGTAAAACTTCAAGAACTATGCTGAATAACAGTGGTAAAAAATGGCATCCTTGTCAGGTTCCAGATCATAGTGGAAATTCTTTCAACTTTTCCTGATTCAATATGATGCTGGCTGCAGGTTTGTCATATATTGCCTTAATTGTGTTAAAAAATGTCAATTCTATACCCACTTTGCTTATGGTTTTTGTCATGAAAAGATGTTGTATTTTATTAAATCCATTCTCTGCATCTATTGAGATAATCATTTGGTTTTATTCTTCAATGTGTTTATATGATGTATCACATTTATTGATTTATGTATGTTGAACCACCCTGGCATACCGAGGGTAATTCCCAGTTAGTCGGGGTGAATGGTCTTTCTGATGTATTGTTGGATTTGACTATCTAGCATTTTTTTGAGGATTTTTGCATCTATGTTCGTGAGGGATATTGGGCTATAGTTCTCTTTGCTTGTTGTATCTTTTTCTGATTTGGGAGTTAAGGTGATACCTCGTAAAATGAGTTTGGGAGGATTATCTTCTTTCCCTTGTTTTTAATAATTTGAGAAGAATTGAAATTAGTTCTTCTTTAAAAGTCTAGTCGAATTAAGCAGTGGAGCCATCTGGTCTTGGGCTTTTCCTTGTTGAGAGGGTTTTTATTGTTAATTCAATCTCTGTCCTGGTTATTGTTCAATTTAAGTTTTCTATGTCTTTATTACTCAATTTTGGTAGATTTTATGTGTCCAGAAATCAATCCATTTCTTCTAGATTTTCCAATTTGTTGGCATATAGCTTTTTATAGTAATTCCTGATGATATTTTTCATTTGTGGTATCTGTTGTAACATCTCTTTTTTGTTCCTGATTTTATTAATTTGGATATGCTCCCTTTTGTGGCTAGTTGAGACAATAATTATCAATTTTTTTTTCAAAAACCAGCTTTTCATTTCACTTATTAGTTTTGTATCATTTTGTTCTCAATTTTATTTCTTACCTAGTTTTAATTAATTCTTTTCTCATGGAATTCTGTTTTTTTTTTAGGTCTGTAAGATTCACTGTTACTTTATTTATTTTGCCTTTCCAATTTCTTCATGTAGGCACTATTGCTATAAACCTCCCTCTTAACACTGCTTTTAAAATATCTGGTAGGTTTTGATATGTTGTGTAGTCATATTCATTCGTTTCCAGAAATTTTTTTTATTTCTCTTTTGATTTCTTCTATGACCCACTGTTCATTTAGGAAAATGTTTTTTTGGTGTCCATGTGTTTGCATATTTTCTAGTTTCTAAATTTGTTAATTTCCAGTTTAATTCCTTTGTTGTCATAAAATACACATGCTATGATTTCATTTTTTTTTTTATTTGCTGGGACTTGATTTTTGGCTTAGCATATGGTCTATCCTAGAGGAAGTTCCATGTATTGATGAAAAGAATGTGTCTTCTGTATCTGTGGGATGTAATGCTTTGAGATATCAATTAGTTCCTTTTGGTCCATGGTATAGATGAGTTCTATTGTATCTTTGTTGATATTTTGTCTACTTGATCTGTCCTTTGATGAAAGTGGGGTGTTGAAGTCCCATATTACTATTTTATTGGAGTCTATGTCTCCCTTTAGATCCATTAACATTGCTTTTAAATAGCCAGGTGCCCAGTCATTGGATACATATATATTTACTATAGTCACTTCTTCCTGTTGAATTGATCCCTTAATCATTACATAATGCCCTTCTTGGTCTATTTTAACAGGTTTGTGTTAAGGTTATTTTGTCTGATTTAGGATGGCTACTCCTGCTTGGTTTGCTTTCTGTTAGCATGGAATATATTTATCCATCCTTTCACCTTCAGTCCATGTATCTTTGCTGTATCTTCACTCCATGTTTCTTGCAGGCAGCAAATAGATCTTGTTTTCTAATCCATTCAGCTAGTCTGTATCTTTTAATTGGAGAATTTAGGCCGTTTACATTCAAAGTTATTGTTGATAAGTTACAATGCCCTGCCATTTTCCCATAAGTATCCCTATTGTTTGCTTTGGATTTCCTTTGTATGTTTACTGGGAGATTTTCTTCCTTCATGTTCTTTCATAATGATGACTATCTCCCTGTTTTTTGTCTGTAGCATATCCTTAGCATATTTTGTGAGGTAGTAACAAACAGTGACAAATTCTTTCAATTACTGTTTGGTGTGGAAGTCTTTTTTTTTTTTTTTGACAGGCAGAGTGGACAGTGAGAGAGAGAGACAGAGAGAAAGGTCTTCCTTTGCCGTTGGTTCACCCTCCAATGGCCGCCGCGGCTGGCGCGCTGCGGCCGGCACACCGCGCTGATCCGATGGCAGGAGCCAGGAGCCAGGTGCTTTTCCTGGTCTCCCATGGGGTGCAGGGCCCAAGCACCTGGGCCATCCTCCACTGCACTCCCTGGCCACAGCAGAGGGCTGGCCTGGAAGAGGGGCAACTGGGACAGAATCCAGCGCCCCGACCGGGACTAGAACCCGGTGTGCTGGCGCCGCTAGGCAGGGGATTAGCCTAGTGAGCCGCGGCGCCGGCCTGGTGTGGAAGTCTTTATCTCACCTTATTCATAAATGAGGGCTTTGCAGGGTACTTTATTCTGGATTGACAGGTTTTGTTTTTTTTTTTTTTTTTTTACTAAGACTTAGACTATGTCTCTCTATTCTCTCATAACCTGTAGGGTTTCTGTTAATAAATCACTATCAGACTAATTGGAGATCCTCAGAAGGTAATCTGGCATTTCTCTAGTGAACATTTTAGAATCTTTTCTTAATGTTTTACTGTTGAAGATTTGAGTGTAATGTGTCATGGTGAAGATCTTTTCTGGTCATGTCTATTAGGAGTTCTGTGTGTCTCCTGTACTTGGATGTCCCTTTCTTACTCCAAATTATGGAAGTTTTCTGTAATTATTTCACTGAATAGGCCTTCTAATCCATTTTCTCCTTCCACCCCTTCAGGGTCTCCTAAGACTCATATGTTAGGTCATTTGATAGTATCCCAAAAATCTGAAACACTATTTTCAGTTTTTCTCAATTTTCTTCTTCTGTTTTCGTCTGAGATATTTCCAAATATTTGTCTTCTATCTTGGGTAATTCTTTCTCCTGCCTCACAAAATCTGTTGTTAAGGATTTCCACTATATTTTTCACTTGACATATTGAATGCTTCATTTCTAATATTTCAATTTGATTTATCTTCTATATCTCTGTCTCACAGGAAAATTTTTCATCCATGTTGTATTTGGATTTCTTTAAGTCTTGAATTTGCTTCTCATTGCTTCTCATTCTCACTTTGAATTCATTTTCAGGCATTTCAGCAATCTATTCATCTTTGCATTCTAATATTGAAGTGCTGTTGTGTTCCTTTGGGGGAGTCATATTGTCTTCCTTCTTCATGTTCCTCATGTTTTTATGTTTATTTATAGGTAATGCAGAACCATTTATTGGTTTTCTCTTGTGACTTTTATCTTTGAAATAGGCATCTATGGCTTAGTGAAGTGTCTGCTCCTTCAGTACATATTCATAGGTGTGTTCTAGATGGGGCCAGGGAGCTCCAGTCAATGAATGGTCAGGGTGGTACAAGAGTCCAGAGTGACACTCACATTGGATGAGATAGATCTCCTCTATTGTCAGCAGAAGGGTGGGTATGATAACATCAGGTTGTTCATCACTTGCCATACCTCCTCTGCCAAGGTGATCAGTGCCCAAGCAAGCTCACAGGGGCTACACACCCCACCAATGCATTTGCAAGAACCATACAAAAGATCTGTGTGGTTCTCAGTGTCAGCACTGAACCCTCAATGCTGCAAGCCTATCAGTTGCTCAGACCCCAGTCAGATCCCCAGGCTAAAGTAAAAGTCATTGGGTGACTGTGGAGTGCCCTTTCAGCTGAAACTACAGGCGATGGGGCATACAGCAATTTCTTCCTACCTTGTTATGGTATGATGACAGCTCTCAGCCAGCATCTGGTTGCACTACCCGACTGGCTGCAGCAGTATCTCTCTTCTCTCCTTTTGACCCAGAGAGCATTCATTGCTTTTTCAGTTTTGGCCAAAAATTCCCATCAGGCAGGTCCTTCCTTTGTTCTTTTCATATCCCAAAAAAGCTAAAGTTAGTGTGGCTGCACACTATTCAGCAATCTTGGGTCTGGATATGGAGTTTTAATTGGCACATTGGTAGGACTGGGATCTTGGGACTTCACAATTTATCATCTTGCCAGTTAGGACAAAGACTTCCAAAAGAACTTATGCCTGCCATGCCAACTAATAAACAAAAAGTCATCCACTGCATTTTCTTTCTTTTTCTTTTAAATATTTTATTTATTTAAAAGACAGGGTTACAGAGAGATGTAGAGACAGAGACTTGGTCTTCCATTTGCTGGTCCACTCCCCACATGGCCGCAATGTCCAGAGCTGAGCTGATTTGAAGCCAAGAGCCAGGAGCTTTTTTGGGTCTCCCATGAGGGTGCAGGGGCACAAGGACTTGGGCTGTCCTCTGCTTTTTCCCAGGTGCATTAGCAGAGATCTGGATCAGAAGTGGAGCAGCCAGGATTTGATCTGGTACCCTTTGGGGATGTCAATGCTGCAGACTAGGGCTTTAACCCACTGTGCAACAGCATCTGCCCCCTGCACTGCCTTTTCCATGTATACAATTCCTATTTGCCATCTCATAAAATGTTTGTCAGCCAGAAGTACTGCTCATGCACAATGAAACAGTAGATAACAATTAAATGAGGACAAATACTTTAAATTATCTAGTTAATATCTCATTTATCTTTCAGTTTTGTGGAAAAAGAAAAGAAATAGCTTTCAGAAGTCACAAATACCACTTGTTCTCCTTGATAGGTGACAACTAACTGAGCACCAAAAAGGAAATCTGTTAAAGTGAAATGAACACTATGAGAAACGGTGACTTGATCAGCCCTCACCCTGACTGTTGATGAGCAACTTGATATGTTATCCCTCTTAGTATTTTTTTTTTGTTTGTTCTACTTAATACTTTTGGTTGAATACTGTAATCAATACACAATTCTTCTTAAGTGCTGAAACTTAACTGAAAAGTGATTGCTGTTAAATCTAAGAGTGGGAATAAGAGAGGGAAGAGATGTGCAATTCGGGACATGCTCAAGCTGACTTACCTCAAACGGTAGAGTTAGAAACATACCAGGGGATTCAAATTCAATCCCATCGAGGTGGCATGTACCAGTGCCATCTCACTAGTCCCAGTGATCAATTTCTGTTCACAACTGATCGTAATGATAGGACTAAGAACCAAAGGGATCACATAAACAAGACTAGTGTCTGCAAATACTAGCTGATAGAATCAAAAAGGGAGAGAATGATCCAACATGGGAAGTGAGATACACAGCAGACCCATAGAATGGCAAATGTCCTAACAGCACTCTGGCCTCATAATCAGCCCTTAAGGCATGCGGATTCGGCTGAAATGCCCATGAGAGTATTTCAGGCATGGAAAGCCAAGACACCTAAATGAAAGATCTCCACGAGTGAGATCCCAGTGGAAAGAATGGGTCATCAAAGAAGGGGGTAACTTTCTCTGAAGAAAGTGGAGAGAACTTCCACTTTGACCATGGCCTTGTCTAAATATGATCAGAGTCAGTGAACTCAGGGGGCTTCCATAGCCTTGGCAGCTCATGACAAGAGCCTAGGGTGATTACTGAGGCCATAAACAAGAGTGTCAATTTGTTAAGTCAACAACAGGAGTCTCTGTGCACTTACTCCTCATGTAGGATCTCTGTCCTTAGTGTGCTGTACATTGAGATTTAATGCTATAACTAGTACTCAAACAGTATTTTTCACTTTATGTTTCTGTGTGGGAGCAAACTGTTGAAATCTTTACTTAATGTATGCTAAACTGATCTTCTCTATATAAAGAGAATCGAAAGTGAATCTTGATGTGAATGGAAGGGGAGAGGGAGTGGGAAGGGGGAGGGTTGCGGGTGGGAGGGAAGTTATGGTGGGGGGAAGCCATTGTAATCCATAAGCTGTACTTCGGAAATTTATATTCATTAAATAAAAGTTGAAAAAAACAGAAGTCACCTTGAAAAAGATAATTCTTATTTCTCAGACAAAAAAAGGTACTATTAGAAAGAATTTCCCTTCAGAATAAGTTTGTGAGGTGTAGTATTTATGTGGTTTTTAGGATTAACTAGTTTGTCTCTATAGTTGGCTTTGTTCTAACCAGAATCTTAGCAAAACTAATACCTGTATTTCTAATGAAAGTCAGTCAATTGCCTGGGAAGTCAACAAACTGCAGAGAGCAAATTTTCTCCGTGAGAATCACAAGGATATTTATATGTATACAGATTGGATCTTCATGATGAATCAAAAATAGTCACTATTTATTCCTTGTTATTTTTGGGCACATTCTGTAGTTAATTAACAGAGTCAAATGAAGCTTTGATATCAGTTTAAATCGACACAGAAACCACCAATAGAAATTTTGTGGTCTTTCATTAGTCAGAATGATTTTAAATAGGAAGAGGCATCAGCCACATTACCTCCAACGGATTTAATCAGTTCTTTCAGTGAAATGGATGGCTATTTCACAAGCAGAATATGCAAGAAAGTCTTCATGTAAAGCATTTTAAGCTGATATTGCTACCTAGTAACTTAAACCACAACTTTGTCTGTTTTCTGCCTTTGTGTTTTTTTCAAGGTTATATAATATTAACATACCTCTCACTTCCTAAGAAGAAATCCTGAGAGAGCAAGAAAACTCAGAACTGAGAACAGCTTAGATTTTTACCTCTGGCTTCGTCATTTACTGGTCATGTCATTTGACTAAGTAGTTTAACATCTGCTTATATATTCTAAGCATAATAACATCTGCTTTAAGGAGACATTTTATAAATAAACAAATAAAACAAACAAACAAAAAAGCCCTGTTCTATAGATAATAGAGAATCCAAGAGAATTTTATTTTTAAAAACACAGCAAGAATGTTATACAGAGCACTAGGAAAACCAAGCAATTGACAATCTAGAACTTCCACTGTGATCTGCAATTAGCCCATTTCTCAAAGTTTTAACTCTTGGGAAGTTTTTCTTTTTATTGCATACCTCTTCTTCCTGTGTCTCCCTATAATTGTTTCTGGAACGCCCAAACTGCCTCCTGATCCTTTCTAAAAATTTCAAGCCATTTTCAGTGTAACACTATATTAAAATTTCTGTTTTGGATCTATTAATTGACTAAAATTGTTTTTAAAATATTTGGCCCTAGTTTTTACACACTTTATATAATTTTACTTTTAAATTTTTAAATTTTTAATATTTTATTTATTTATTTGAAAGGTAGAGTTACACACAGTGAGAGGGAGAGACAGAGAGAAAGGTCTTCCTTCCATTGGTTCACTCCCCAATTGGCCACAATTGTACTGTTTAGAATATGACTCTTTGTGATAATATGGTCTCTAAGGAGTAATTGAGAAGCTACTTGGAACATTCGCGAATGGCTACCACAGAAATTGCAGTAGGTTAAATATCGGCCCCTGAGTGATGTCCATGTCCTAATTCCTGTGACTATATTGCCTTTCACAGCAAAAGGGACTTTGCAGAATGTGATTAAGTTAAATGTCCTGCCATGAGAACATGTTTCTGGATTATCTGGATAGGCACAATATAGTCACAGAGTTTTTTTTTTATATATATAATAAATGTCTTAATAAGGAGATTAGAGAAAAGAGAAGCTAATTCGTGATTTTATGAAAGTAAAAATGTCCCACAAGTAAAGGAATGTAAGTGCCTTCTAAAAACCAGAAAAGTCAGGGAAACAAATCTTCCCTCCCAAGCCTCAGAAAGAAACATAGTTCTGCCAACTCTCAGTTGTAAATTTCTGACCTTCAGAACTGTGAGATAGTTAATGTGTGTTGCTTTAAGCTACTAGTTCACAAATACAAATGTGTGGTAATTTGTTATAGCAGCCATAGGGAACTAATAAAGGAATGCATATAATAATATATGGTTGACATTGTCTAACATATGTATACTATTATCAATAGTTTTCCCTGTGGAAATCTTTTCTCTTCCCTACCCTTTGTTTTTCTTTTCCCTCCCCTTATAACTATGAATCTCCCCAGTGTTTCAGTTGTCAGTTAAATAGTAATCTATTTACAATGATAGAGTCATCATCTAGAACTAAACACCACCACCCCACACCTGACAATCTAACTTGTTATCCCTGATTTTCTTTTTTTTTCTTTTTTCTCTCTCTTTTTTTTTTTTTTTTTTTTTTTGACAGGCAGAGTGGACAGTGAGAGAGAGAGAGACAGAGAGAGTCTTCTTTTTCCGTTGGTTCACCCCCCAATGGCCCCTGCGGCCTGTGCGCTGCAGCCGGCGCACCGTGCTGAACCGAAGGCAGAGCCAGGTGCTTCTCCTGGTCTCCTATGGGGTGCAGGGCCCAGGCACTTGGGCCATCCTCCACTGCACTCCTGGGCCACAGCAGAGAGCTGGACTGGAAGAGGGGCAACCGGGACAGAATCCGGTGCCCCGACCGGGACTAGAACCCGGTGTGCTGACGCCGCTAGGTGGGAGATTAGCCTTGTGAGCCGGCCGGGATCCCTGATTTTCTTCTCCTCACATCACCCTGTGGCATCACATGACAACTCTGGTTAAGCTACCCCTGTCCCACTTTAGAGTACCTGAGTTTGATACCTAGTCTCAGTTCCTGATTACATCTTCCTGCTTATGTGGACCCTGGAAGGCAGTGGTGATTTCCCAAATGATTAGGTTATTGCCACCCACATAGGAGATCTGGATTGAGTTCCTAGCTACTAACTTGGGCCCAGTCCTGTCTCAGTTAGCCATTGAAGTCATCTGGAGAGTAGTTCAGAGGATAGAATCTCTCTCTCTATCTCTCTGTCTCTCTCTCTCTCCCTCTCTGCCCCTTACTACATAATAAATGAATAAAAATATAAATTAGATATTTGTTTGAATAATTACTTGATTGTGTATATCTCCCCACTATTGCAAACTTCATAGGGGCAAGAATCATGGTTGGTTTTACTCACTGTTTTGGACATGGTGCAAACAAGAATTCAGATATCTTTGGCTGAATGAGAAGATTCTAGAATTCTGTATATTTTGCTAGATGGAGTAGAATCATGCACCACAATGGAATCCATCTGAAAGTATCATGCAATAAGCTAACAAGATTGCCTTTGTTCCTTACCACTTTCTGTTACAAAGGACATGAGACTATCATGCTTTACATTAGCTTAATTCCCTCTGAAATCTTAATTGAAGTCCCTATTATATAGTTGGGTGACAATTGATAGATATTTTTCATGATATCCTTAAGCTAAGAAATGCTACAATATTTACCCAAATTCTTCATGGGTAACTTGCAGAATGCTTTTTCTTGATTTTATTTCTTACTTCCATTTTCATTTTATTGCCTTGCAATAAAAGTCATAAATTCCTTCAGTGAGGTTTACATATCCACTTGAAAACTGACTGTAGAGCAGTAAGAGGTCAACTTGTCATGGTTGAATTATTTGTATCTTCTACAAGTTTTACTCCTCTTGATTCTTTTTTTTTTTATTTGACAGGTAGAGTTGCAGACAGTGAAAGAGAGGGATAGAGAGAAAGGTCTAGTTTCCATTGGTTCACTCCCCAAATGGCCACTATGGTTGGTGCTGCACCGATCCAAAGCTAGGAGCCAAGTGAGCCACAGTGCCGGCCCCACTCCTCTTGATTTTTTTTTTTTTTTTTTTTTTTTTTTTGCCAGGCAGAGTTAGACAGTGAGAGAGAGAGAGAGAGAGAGAGTTATAGACAGTGAGAGAGAGACAGAGAGAAAGGTCTTCCTTCCGTTGGTTCACTCCCCAAATGGCTGCCACGGCCAGCGCTGTGCTGATCCAAAGCCAGGATCTGGGTACTTCCTCCCTGTCCCCCATGTGGGTGCAGGGACCCAAGCACCTGGGCCATCCTCCGCTGCCCTCCTGGGCCACAGCAGAGAGCTGGACTGGAAGAGGAGCCACCGGGACCAGTACCCGGCGCCCCAACTGGGACTAGAATCCGGGGTGCCAGCACCACAGGCAGAGGATTAGCCAAATGAGTCACAGCGCCGGCCCTCTTGATTCTAATAATCAAAGATAAGGATGTCCTTCATCTCCTCCTGGGATGGAAAAGTGATTAATGTTTGAGAATGATGTTATAAAGCCCAAGATACTAAAAAAATAATGCAAACATGGATAAATTTTTATATGTGTTTCAGAAACTGCATATCAGATAATGCCAGTGTTTTTACAAAATAATTTTCCCTGAGAAGCAAATACATGCGATGATAGACTTTAAATATTATCTGGTTGTTCTCAGTAATTATGCTGAATTTTTGTATGATATCTGCCCATATATGGTACCGTAGTTAAGCAATTGATTTTGATGTTAAATATAAGGATTTCTGGGGCCGGCGCCATGGCTCACTTGGTTAATCCTCCGCCTGCGGCGCCGGCATCCCATATGGGCTGCGGGTACTAGTCCCAATTGCTCCTCTTCCAGTCCAGCTCTCTGCTGTGGCCCAGGAGGGCAGTGGAAATGGCCCAAGTGCTTGGGCCCCTGCACCCACATGGGAGACCAGGAAGAAGCACCTGGATCCTGGCTTTGGATCGGCGCAGCGCTGGCCGTAGCAGCCATTTGGGGAGTGAACCAACAGAAGGAAGACCTTTCTCTCTGACTCTCTCTCTCTCACTGTCTATGACTCTACCTGTCAAATTATATATATATATATATATATATATATATATATATGGATTTCCATGGAAAGAAAATAAACTTTGTGGAGGCACCATGAAATTCCTAAATGTTACTTCATCTACTGTGTTACTCCACATAACAAACTGTGAGATAGATTCTTTAATTTCAGTATCTAGAAAAGGAAATGGCAGGTTTTAGAACTTGCACAGTGTTGGCCCCACCTGACCAAAAGTTTCACACGACTTCCTCTGGAGTACACCACCATTTTTGAATAATTGCAGACCCATGCACTTTTCATGGGCCACTCAAAGCACACCAGTCCAAATGTCCCTTCCCTCAGAGCCCTGTGGGTTCATCACCTGAAGATAGGGAATGGGTAAATATATTGGGATAGTGGAATATATCACTCAAACCCTATTGCTTTTCAGCACAGCCCGTTTGACTTCTCGGTGCAATTCAGCTCTCTAAGCACAGTGTTTTGTGGACAAATTTTCTGTGGGAAGATCAAAGTTTATACTCAAATAATTCCTGTGGCAAAAATCGATCTCACAATGACTGTGAAGAATTTGTAGTGACTTCAACCCTTGATTCATAAAGCTGTCGGAAGCCACTGATGAAACATATTACTATCTTTGGAATACTTATCAGCCTTTCATGTTAGAAACCTCCCATGTAGTTCCTTTCATCCTGATGTCGCAGAAGAATGTAGATAATGCCCTCATGTGTTCACTGACAGGTGAAGGAAGTAGGAAACACAAACATCTATTCCCAGCCACCTCTGAAATGATCAGTTCCTTGGTTTGATCCACTTATTAACCAAGTTAATAAGCCTTTCAAATAGCAAAGCAGGTAGGCTTTTTTATATACCTGGCAAGTTCAGGATGAATGCTTTACTTATATGTATTTGGACAATCAGTGAGTCTTACTTAGCTAAAAGAGTGTCTAGACTAACAATAGTCTACGTAATCACCCGCTCAGAGACTGAGTCAGATTCTAACCAAAGTTCTCATATTTGCTCATGCCCCAGTCAAGAACAGGAAGAAACATACTCCTAGAAAATTTCTTATTAAATATCCCATGTTTCATCAGTCTTTGTTTCCAATTCTAAGCAAGCAAGCAATGACCCATAAAGTTAGAATTTCTACCATCACTGTCACCTTTACTTAAAATTGGAACATGAAATATTCTCTGGGATAGTGAATGATAAGAAAACAAAGGACATCCCTGGCACAACAGACAAAAACATGGATGCAGTAAACAAAACAATCAATACTTCTCCAATATGTGGTCTTTCAAAGCAGGTTAACTCTTTCAAGTTTTGGCATCGAGGTTAACCCCTGATGCCAAAACCTCTAGGTTATAAATAAAAAGATTGATCCGGTAATTATTATTCAATTTTAGGTTTCTGGGACCTAATGGCCAACTTCTGTGCTTTTTCCATTGAATTTGTGTGAATTGTCATTGAGACATAACAATGAAACTCAAAATGTCAACGTGACTCCATTTTAAAAATACCCAGGAAGTCTTTTTATTTTTAAGATAGATAACATGGCATGATGTTATTTGGAAGTTGGAGGTAAAGCTTTCACTGCTCAGTCTAGAGAAAGAAAACAGCAGAACTCAGTAGAGTAGCTGACAAGTGACACAAATACAGAACATGCTAATGCACCAAGAGAAACAACCTTGAGAGTTTAAACCGGCTGTACCAAGAAAAAAATATCTTTATCCAGATATGTGGTCCCTCATGAATTATACTATTATTTTAGTTGATTTTACCTGACATCACCCTATGATTTTTTTTTTCAGTGACAAGAAAATTGCAGCCAGTCCTTGACAGTCGGTCGCAAATTGACTGAACAAAACAAAATCAAACAGTGAAGTAATCCCCGAGTAAATTTAATGAAACCTAAATCCCAAAGGGCAGCACACTTCTGTAGGCAATGGTCTTATTTAATAAATTTTTCTCTGCTTTCACTTTTGCAGCTATATTTACACGGACAAATTTAATTCATCAGGTTTACATTTCCTCTTCCCTTTAGTTTGTCCATGAGGCACATATGGGAAGGGCTGTGACCAGGGATGTCAGTGCTCAGCTGAGAATGAAGGCTGTCACCCAGTCACAGGGAGATGTACCTGCCTACCTGGCTACTATGGAAACTACTGCCATTTCTGTGAGTGTGCTGTCTGCTCAGTCATAATTTATTGAGGAGGCACAGACAGAGTGGACCGTCACCTGGAATACTGAAGGGAAAATTAACTCAACCTTGCAATTCATAGCAAATTCAGTGGAAATTGTCATTTGAGTAGTTGAAAACATATACTTTATTGTTGTATTTTGCCCGTTCTATCCAAATTATCCCCAAGTTTTTCACAAATATCTCAAAGGAAAAGAAAGGCAAAGAAAACAGAAGCAAGAAAATGTAAATGTGTTATTATAAATCGGTGAGCAGCAAATGACAATATATTTAAGGTGATTCATAAAGTAAGTTAGTTCCAGGCGCTGCTTAGGAACAATCAAATTAAACAAATTGTTGTTCTGGAATGAAAATGATGACTAGCTTAAATGACAACATGCCAGTTGGCTCATTTTTGAGTAATAAAAGAGAATAGTCCCTAGACCAAACACCTTATATTGATTTGTTAGGACATTTTAACATAGAAAATGGTTATAAGAGAAGGTACCAAAAAAAAGTCCCAAAGAGCATGTTAAAATGTTCAGGCAGCTACTTAATTTTTAAGCTTGTAATTATTTATAATGTACTTTTTATAGGTTTAAGAATAAAATGATTTGGCGTCATTTTCATTGTGGTCCTCCAGCTTGGCGATGGATACTCTTTCCTCCACAGGCCTTTCTATGTTAGATTCTTTCTACTTCCCTAATTCAAAAAGGATTTGGGTGATTTGAAGATTTTTTTTCCCTCTGAACACCACTTTAGAAACATGGACTCATGGTCAACCTATTGACTTTCATTTTCTACAAGCTGTAGAATATATATTTTGAGTATCACCTCTAGAATTTTTCCTCATTTTAAACATTACCAGCTAAAAACACAAGCATGTATGAATATGGTTTCAAAGAATATTTTGTTTGGGACCATAACCATTGAAGTTATTCAAACTTAAAATGAAGAACTAAAATATAAAATTAATCATTTTCCATTAGTCTTCAGTTATAGTAATATCATGCACCCTTGTATTAGAAGAAAGGAAGTTATTTCTTATATTTGACTCAATCACCTATCTCAGAAAGAATTCCTTCTTGATATCAAGGAAAGTTTATCTAAACAAAATAATATCAAGTTACACATAACTAAGTTGTACTTTCATTTCAGAAGACAAGCTACCTTGGGTGAAGGAGGGTAGCGTCACCTTGTAAAAGCGAGTCTGGCTGAGTCAAGGAGCCATTCCCTGACTAGTCAAATTGGCTTTGTTCCAGGCAACACGCGGTTGGATGTGGCTGCAAGGGTTCCTTGGCAACATCCACTGTAATTACAGGACTATGAAAAAAGGTTCAAGAAAATATCCATAAAAGGTGTAGCTGGCTGAAAAGCAAAAGTTTCACCAGCCAAGAACAACTGGGCTTTCATGTTCTCAAGTTCAGAGTGGAGAATCAAAATTTTCTCTCGGCAGAGGTCAGAGAAAGCAGACAAACTTGGAGTAAGAATCTCTCCACTTGTCTATAATTCAAAGGATAGACAGGTCAGTCCCGGAGTGTGGATAGCATGTAGGAAAAAAAATACTGCCCAGTAGATATAAACACATTGTGCTATGTATTTTATGACCAATGAGAGATTTTAAAGTGACCACAGACCCTGGAAATCTTTTATTTCTCCAACCTGCAATATGTATTATTTATAGTCACTCTTTCTACGAGAATGTAAGGCCTTGGAATCCTCTCTAACCATAGTCAGCTCTATTGACGGTATTCCTGAGAAACCCCCCCCACACACACACACACTTGGTAGAGAATGCTTTGAGGACCATGGGCCATGGAAAAGCCTCCCAGTGACAGGAGAAAGATGCCAAGACATTCATAAAATCTTGGCCTTAATGCTATTGCTCAGAGCAATAAAAAAAATTCAGACAGACCAAATCCTGGTATTTTTTTGTAAGAGTAAAACAAAACTATAACAATGGCTAGTAGGAGAGTGAGTAACCTGGGCAAATACTAGGAAAACAGAACTTGGGAAAAACAGACTCATGCTTTTCATTTGTCTCAGGATACAGTCACAGCCTTGGTTGTTCTAAGTTTCTAATGAAACTACCAAATGCCATTAATGTTATCACAGCATACAGTAGAGAGCTGGCTATGTGACATTTAAAATTTAAACAAATCAAAACCATAAGTTCCTGTCCACGTTTCTTCTTGGAATGGAGGTGCAAGAAGAGGGGATTATGTAAGGATTGGAAAAAATAGTCACCTCATAATGGAAGGATCCATTGGAACACTCCTTTCCCGGAAGATGACATTTCTAAAAAGAAGGAATTGTAAGGGAACAGGCAAAGGCCATGTAATGACCAAAATGGAGCTTTAGGAAATGAGGGAGGGGAAACTTAATTTTTCTTACACGAGTCAAATGAAATCATTATGCCCTGGGTGTGTTTCCTTGTTAAATTTAGTGAACATTTGAGCAAAGGCTTTGTGGTTGACTCTAGAAGACAAATGTTCTCATAGTACAGAATTAAATGGGAAATTGGAATTATCAATACAATAATTTGCTCTTGGAATCAAAAAGTTATGGACATTTCTGTAAACACATACTGTACTCTTGATGCAAATTTGGTGAGTTGAATTAAGAGGCTAGAACATATATTGGCATACTCATTAATAGGCTAATTTCATCAAATTCAGGGTCCAAGTTCAAAAGGATAATGAAGTTAAAGGCTAAAAATGAGTGAACTTTTTTCCTATGTGTGAAGAAAAAACAGAAAAGGGTGTTTCTTTTACGAAATCATAACTAAAGTAGTTTGCAAAATGGGTATATGTCACGGAGGAACTATGTGTCCCAAGTAACTTTAACTCACATGGCAATTATCTCAAAATCTAGACCTTCATGGGATATATCAGTTATTTAAATACATCAAATAATTTTGCATAAGCTCTCTTTTCCTTTCAGCTGAGTTGATGATGCTTTGATATTCATAATTATATCAACAGTTTAACATTTTCCTCAATAAAAATGTTTCACTTTATAAAGTGTTTCTCCTTTCCTTCCCTGAACAGAAATCCATGTTATTTTCCACTTCACAGTAATGTGACTCCAGAGTTTTCTATGCCAATCAACCCTTATTAATTTAACTTCTTTTTAAAAACAACATACTAACCATACACAGCAGACCTCAATGTATCGGTCTCCATAGCTTCATCTTGTCTTCTGTGTTTTTCTTTAATATCAAGAAACCAAACATTCTTTTTCAATACCACACATCTATTTTACTATATTACTAACTTGATAAAAGCTATAAAATTGTACATTCTAAAAAACTGACCCAGATGGACATAAGGAAGAATTTTATGTCTTGGCAAATGAGAGAAGAGAAATAAATGAATATTTTTAAGATCACTAATTTTGGTTTTAGGTACATTCTATTGGGTTTTTGTAAATAATTCTATGCACTGAAAAGTGGCTCAGAACAGCTATCAGAAAAATAGCCTGTGGTACGGATGAAGTGTTTGCTCTCCATCTCCGTCATGGAGAATCTCATTCTAAACTGTAAGCAGGGAGGAACGGGACAGCCAGCCTTCAAGTCTATAAGCAAAATCCAAGACTCCAGGTGAGAACAATCTGTTTGGGAGCAGGATATTATTGTATATGGGCATTATAAACGTTTGAATATGGGTAAAATTCATTCTTCGGCAATGTATTTATCTCTTACTTAAATATTATTATGTTAGGCCACACTTCCGTGGATATGAAAGAAAAAAAAACTAACAGAAAATGAAAAGAGGTGCTTTATTCTTGGTCTCTTTTTTGAATTCTTGTCTGCATTACACCCATATTATTCCAGACAAGACAGTCTGTGGCACTTAAACATTAAATAAGATGATGAATTTATCTATGCTATAATGAAATCTTCTTGTTTGTTGGCAAATTGTCACCTATTCTGTATTCTTTACAAGTATGTGGACTTCCAAAGAAGCTCAAATTTAAGTTTTATCCCTTCTTATTGAGCAGCACCAGACCCTAATATCCATCTGACTGTATCATCTCATATCCACAGGTATGTCCATATCTTGAAGCAATAGCTTGAAGGTGATGGAAAGTTCCAAAGAGCAGCCGATGGAATGTTGACTTGACCACATGTCTGTGGGCATGAATTTAAACACCGATTGCCTCAAGTGACAGCACTACATGTGTCTTTGCTCTCCTTTCACAGGATGCAGAAAAGGCACTTACGGTCCATACTGCCAAAAGACATGCAAGTGCCTGAACGGCGGCACCTGTGACACCACGCTTGGCACCTGCAACTGCCCTCCTGGCTTCATTGGGGCTGACTGCAGTGAACGTACGTTCCTCCTACCTATGAGGGAGTGAATATGTTCATCATCCCAAGGTCCACTACTGGTAGTAAAGGTGCTAAAGCTGAGTTTTTAAGAATCGCACTTAGAAAAGTAAATGTAGTTACAATGATTTTAATTAATAACAGCAAACACAAACCAACCTCAACTCTAGATTGAGGACTACTTACATCAAATTTTTATTGAGAACTGGAGTCAGTGAAAGGAGATAAAGAGATCCATTTAGTCATAACCCCATTGCCCAACAGTGTTGAACTTAAGTCACAATTAGGACCGGCGCCGCGGCTCACTAGGCTAATCCTCCGCCTTGCGGCGCCGGCACACCGGGTTCTAGTCCCGGTCGGGGCGCCGGATTCTGTCCCGGTTGCCCCTCTTCCAGGCCAGCTCTCTGCTGTGGTCAGGGAGTGCAGTGGAGGATGGCCCAAGTGCTTGGGCCCTGCAGCCCATGGGAGACCAGGAAAAGCACCTGGCTCCTGGCTCCTGCCATCGGATCAGCACGGTGCACCGGCTGCAGTGCGCTGGCCGCGGCGGCCATTGGAGAGTGAACCAACAGCAAAAGGAAGACCTTTCTCTCTGTCTCTCTCTCTCACTGTCCACTCTGCCTGTCAAAAAAAAAAAAAAAGTCACAATTAGAACATCTGTTTGAGAAGATCAGAGCAGGCCTTGGATTCCTGTGTTCACAATATCAAGCCCATTGGCTAAAGTTCCATGATTGTATTTACCTTCAGCAATCTTCCAGCTCAAAAGTAAGCATTTTCCCTAGTCACCAAAAAGTGAACAGTGTCCTAAAACCCAAAAACCTTAACTACTTATCACAAAAACAATTATTGACATAAAGTTCAAGGGACCAGATATATATTGAAGAACATGTAAAAATACCCAGGCTCTGATAACTTAGGGATATACCTTAGTGAATACATTATTTTGTCAGATCTGCCATTTTCTAAACATTTGGAGAGTTTGTGTTTAATCCAAATCACTCTAGACACACTCATACCCTCTGATTCCTCTGGCCTGTCTGTGACGGTTAGGTAGTCAGAACAAATCCTCATGTTTGCAATCAGGATTCTGATGATCTTTAGGGAAGCTGGAGAAGGAGTGATTAGGAGAGCACACGGTAGGAGAGGTGGTCCTGGTAATATTGTGTTTAGGCCTCGGACCAATTGATGAGGATGTTCACTTTGTGATCATTCATTGAGATGCACATTTATACTTTGGTGCTCTTTTCTGTTATCTTAGACCTCTTAGAAGAGTAAAAGATCCAGCAGTAGATCTTAAAGATGGAAGTACTGTCTTAACTCTTATTCGTGCACACTTAGCTCAGCACTGTGACCAGATGGTGAAATCTCTTCAGCCGAGATCCTTTCATTTAGAAGAATGCTAGTTAAGTTTGTGATTAGGCACGGTACTAAGTCGTGCGCTAAAAACACCCAAAATGCTTCTTCCCTAGGAAAGTAGTTGCTCTCTGTTATTCATATGAGAGTGATTTTTTTTTCTGTTTAATTTTCCTGCCTTGTTCGCCTGCTGTACTGAGGGTAAGACAAAGTCCAGATTCCAGGTAGCAGACAACTGACAACTAGTGGATCCTGCCTCTGAGGCCTCAACTGCCAAGTTATCTTTGAGTTAAAGCCAACCCATAAACATTTCCTAAGGAGGGTTCTGGCTGGCTCCTTTGTGTTTGTTCTTCAAAGAGAATCAATGGGAGAAATTTCCTCTGGCCAAAGCATTTCCAAAATCTGTGGTTTCCCTGCAGATTGGGAGTATTTTCCTCTTAAGAAAGCTATGATCTTTTACCTGAGCTTTCTTTTTATTTACTTTGACAAGAGAGGTAGGTTAAAGCCAAATTTTCAGCCGACCTCTTACAAGGTCAAGGAATTATGCTAATTGTTTATGTATGTGTTCTTACCATATTGATTCTCAAAGAAATTTATTTTATCTTTTAATGTTATCTGTACTAGTTAGCATCTCAAATTTTGGAATGAAGTAGCATCAATACATAGGCAAATTAATAAATACATTTACAATATTTGAAGAGATGAGCATATTGGATGTTAATGTAAATGTTTAGGAGTATAAGCTAAGATTCAAGAATGGACTTTAAGTAGAAACACACAAAATCATTATAAATATATATAATTTGATCATGATTACATAGGTATATTTGAGTCATCTTCAAAGAGTTCATGGAAAATGTGTATTATGTAAAGATTATGCATAGATTTTAAAAATAATTTGCACCAAAATGAACTTAACTTTTAATTCCACTTTGCATGAACTGTTTAAAGTATCTGCATATTATGTAATTATGTAATACACAGAGATATATGTGTACACCCACACACATATACACAACATGCAAGGTTTTGGTAAAATAGGCCCACCTAGCAAAGAAAGATTTATGCAAATTGGGAAGGTGTTAGGGTTCCTAATTTCTAAGAGACATTTATGCTACATGTTAGTTTTTGATGCTAGACATTTGTTGGAAATTCACCCCGCCGACTAAAATCGTTCTATGTAAGCAACAATTTGAACAGTTCCTTTTGTTTTTTCAAAATAAACTTTTTGGTGGAAAACCAAACTGAATACAAGTCAGTGAAATCTATTTTTTTTTTTTTTGACAGGCAGAGTGGACAGTGAGAGAGAGAGACAGAGAGAAAGGTCTTCCCTTACCGTTGGTTCACCCTCCAATGGCCGCCGCGGCCAGCGCGCCGCGGCCGGCGCACCGTGCCGATCCGACGGCAGGAGCCAGGAGCCAGGCGCCCTTCCTGGTCTCCCATGGGGTGCAGGGCCCAAGCACCTGAGCCATCCTCCACTGCACTCCCTGGCCACAGCAGAGGGCTGGCCTGGAAGAGGGGCAACCGGGACAGAATCCGGAGCCCCGACCGGGACTAGAACCCGGTGTGCCAGCGCCGCTAGGCGGAGGATTAGCCTAGTGAGCCGCGGCGCTGGCCAGTGAAATCTATTTAATTAAAAGAAAGGTCCAGGTGCCTATAAGTTTTCAAAAATCTTATCCAGTAAAATGTTTAATAAGAATAACCTGGTTTGGCTTGGCTTGGCTTTGTTTTGCTCTCTCTTGCAGCTTGTCCTGCTGATCACTATGGGAAAGATTGTGCCCAGTGGTGTTTCTGTGGCTCAGGACAGTGTGACCCAGTGACTGGAGAGTGTCAGTGCCCACCTGGCCGAATGGGACCCAAGTGTCAGCAAGGTAACCATGGCCACAGGGGTCACTGTGCTTATCCAAGCACTAATTAATCCAAACTATGGAAGCAGATTTGGTTCAAGGGAATATAATTATAGGAGCATTGTTTACCAAACTTTTTTCTTTAAATGTTTATTTATTTGTTTTGCTTTGAATATTTGTTTATTTGAAATGGAGAGTAACAGAAGTGGGGGAGGGGAGGGATAGAGAGATCACTCCCCCATATAGCCAGGGCTGGGCCAAGTGGAAACCAGGAGCCAGGAACTCCATTCAGGTCTCCCACATGGATAGCAGGGATGCAGGTACTTGAGCCGTCTTTTGCTGCTTTACCAGGCACATTAGAAGGAATGCTGATTAGAAGCAGAGCAGCCAGGACTCAAACCAGTGCTCTGATATGGGATGCTGGATTCACCAATAGCAGTTTAACCCCGTGTATCACAATGATACTCCCATAGCAGTATTTAGGAAATAACCTACTGGGAAACAAACAAGGGGGGGGGGAAGGGAGGGTAAAGGAGGGGAGGGTAGAGGAAGGGGAGGGGAGAAGAGCAGAGGGGAGGGAAAGGAAATAAAGATGATGTCACCCAAACTCTTAACCAGCAGGAAAATTTTAAATAGCTTTGGCTAAATTTTTTAAATTGCCAAAAATTAAGTGTTGAAAATATCTAATAATAAAACTAAGATTTGCAATCCTCTTTGAGAAGCCCACTGAAAGCTATAAGAAAAAAGGAGATATGGAAAGGAAAGCACAGCCTTTGTTGGAAACTTCAAAACTTTCTTGTCCCACCTCATAATCTTGACTGTTATCATAGTGATGATTATAATAGTAAAAGAGCTCTCGAGTCCAGTGGAGGGGCCTGTGGGGAGGATGCTGGGTGCCTATGGATTGTGTGTATGGCCAGCCGTGCAGCCACTTCTGGCACATACAGAAGGGCAAAACTAATGACCCTAAGTTGAAAAACAAGGAGTTGGTGAGTGAATAGACTATAGGAGCTTTCTTGAATTCTCCTAGATATCATAAGATGGAGGGGGAAAGATGGAGAAAATCAGAAATGCACAGATATATCATGTTTTCAAACCTGTTCTAGCACAGATGGGAATCTTTAGTGGCAAGCAACCTTGGAGCTAAAGGAAGGCTAAATGCACACACACCACACACACATGCACTAACATACATGTACACATACACATGCACAAGCATACACGCATTCATATATACACATGCACACACATCCTACATCTGGTGTCGTATGGAGTTTAACTGTGAGCCAGGAAGGCTCCAAAATAGTTGAGATAATTTTCTAGCCCCAAATTCAAAGCATCATTCCAGAAATATCCAGTGCACACACAAAAAATAGTACAAATAAAGATTAAGCTGGTGCATTAAGTGGTCCCATCAATTTGAAAACAAAAATTGAAATCATTCCAAGGCTGTTTTCTTTTTTAGTACAAATTATTCTAGAAGGGAATAGGGGGAAAAAAGCAGATGAACCTAGAGCTCAAACGTTTTGCTGTGGAGCACATGAAGATATTAACCAGGATTTCTTCCAGTAATTCAAAGGACATCATGAAAAAGTGTTCTCTATAAAATGTGAGTGCATTGTAGAGATACAGGGTTCACAGAATAAATGAAAAGACAACAAAAGGAAATGAAAAAGTAAGCTGGCCGAGTTCAGAAAAGTGAAAATGAAAATTACACCTCACATCATATAAATGAAGGCCATGTTGGAAACAGAAAATAGGAGAATGGGATCTGTTGATGACACAGCCAGGAAACATGGAGAATATGCTGAAAATGAGGAGAGTAAATTAATGGAATGAAATGAACAAGAAGAGAAGTGTATAAGCAGAAAAAGTGTTCAGATATAAAATTCAGCATTTTTTCCTGCTGAAGTAAAAGATATTGTGCTCCAGGCAGAATGGATATCCTCTATTCTGGGAAAAAATAATTAAGATTTATTATAAGGGAAAATATGAAGGGAAGGCGTTTGGCACAGTGGTTAAGACGTCACTTGGGACACATGCATCCCATATCAGAGTGCCTGGATTCAGGTCCTGCCTCTGCTTCCTATCCAGCTTCCCGCTAAAGCACATCCTTCAAGGTAGCAGGTTATGGCTCAAATACTTGGGTCTCTGCCACCCACCTGGGAGACCTGGATTGAGTTCCCGACTCCTGACTTTTCCGAGTCCAAATTCAGCCTTTGCAGGCATCTGGGGAATGAACCAGTGGATAGAAGATATCTCTGTCTAGTTTCTTCTTTTTGACTATCTGCCCTTTAAATAATACAAATTAATAAATGTATTTTTAAAGCAAAAATTTGTGAGATCATTTAAAAGGGAGAAAAATCAGTTGGGCTTCACAGTTGTTGCTTCACAGCAACATTAATTACTAGCAAGCTAGGCCGGCGCCGCAGCTCACTAGGCTAATCCTCTGCCTTGCAGCGCCGGCATACCAGGTTCTAGTCCCGGTCGGGGCGCAGGATTCTGTCCCGGTTGCCCCTCTTCCAGGCCAGCTCTCTGCTATGGCCCGGGAGTGCAGTCCTTGGGCCCTGCACCCTCATGGGAGACCAGGAAAAGCACCTGGCTCCTGGCTTTGGATCAACGCGATGCGCCGGCCACGGCGGCCATTGGAGGGTGAACCAACGGCAAAAAGAAAGACCTTTCTGTCTCTCCCTCTCACTGTCCACTCTGCCTGTCAAAAAAAAAAAATTACTAGCAAGCGATTAATCAACATATATTAAGTTCTTGGGGGAAAAAGGAAATATTTTATATACAATTCAGCTTTTGTTCAAACATAGTGTGATGACAAATATTTAACTAATTTTGAAAATAAAAGTTTCTGAGAATATAGTAGCCTTAAAATATTTAGAAGAAGTTATTGGAAGAGAAATTTGAACCATCAAAACAATAAATGGAAAATCTCTGGTACAAAGACTATTGGTAAACATTAAATCTATTTTAATTAGGGCTAAGTTTAAAGCAGCTGTGGAAATTATGGATCCATGACAGGCAATAAATGCTCTAAATTATAATAATATAGAGATTTTTATCATAAAGTTATTAAGCTAAACTGGAAGAACAGAGAAATGAAGAGTATGTTTACTGAATTTATTTCTACATTAAAGGTTCTGGGATGGGTGGAACAGATCTGTGTCAAAACATTGTTTAGGGCCAGCACTATGGTGCAGTGGGTTAAGCTGCCACCTGCAATGCAGCTTAATGGCACCAGTTAGAGTCCCAGCTGCTCTGCTTCTAATCTAACTCCCTGTTAATGCACCTGGGAAAGCAGTGGAAGATGGCTGAAGTTCTTGGACCCCTGCACATGGGAGATCCAGAGGAAGCTCCTGGCTCCTGAATTTGGCCTGGCCTAGCCCTGGCTGTTGTGGCCATTTGGATAGTGAACCAGTGAATGGAAGATCTCTGTCTGTCTCTGCCTGTCTCTCTGTTGCTCCCTCTCTCTCTGTGATTTTGCCTTTCAAATAAATAACTAAATCTTTTAAAAATATTGTTGTTTAAATAGGATAATTCAAAAAATATATTTTAGGGTTTAGAGGAAAATAATGGAATTTGTAATGTTATAATTGAAAATTGAAGGCTAAAGTTATAGCCAACAAAAAATCAGGTGGAGTAAATAAGAAGAATTAGAATAAGAAAAAATCATATTAAGTTCATCAAATTAATATCAGAAAGTCCATATATACTAAATAAGAAATTAATATACTGTATTTGCTCTATCTATAAGTGATTCCATTAATTTTATAAAATTATACAGACATGACTGTCACTTAGAGAATGATAAAATACACACACTAATCTCCATTCTTCCTCTAAATGCAATTGAAAATTCTGGACAATATGTAGAAAACATACAAATATCAGAAATGTGGAGAAAAGAAGGAGCACTGGCTAGAGACATCAGGAACCTAGGGAACAATATTGCTGGTATGGTCCTGGGTTTTCTTTCTGTCGCATATGTCTAATATTTAATTTTTTATTTTATTTATCTCCATTTTATTTGAAAGATAAAGAGAGATCTTCCATCTGCACATTAACTCTCCAAATGCCTTCAACAGCTGGAGGTGGGGCAGTCCAAACTTAGGATCCTGGATCGAGATCTCCCTCATAGATGGCAGGGACTCAACTACTTGAGTCTTCACCAGCTGCCTCCCAGGTGAAGCTGGAATCAGAAGCAAACCTGGGGGAGGCTGTGCCATAGTGGGCTAAGCCTCTGCCTGCAGTGCCAGGCAGCCCCAGTTCTAGTCCCACAGATGGCGGGAGACCTGGCAGAAACTCCTGGCTCCTGGCTTCAGATCAGCCCAGCTCCAGCCACTGCAGCCATGTGGGCAGTGAACCAGTGGATGGAAGACCTTTCTCTCCCTGTCTCTGTCTGTAATTATATCTCTCAAATAAATAAAACAAAATCTTAAAGAAGAAGAAGAAGAAGCAGCAGCAGCAAACCAGGCACTCTGCTAAGGGGTGTGAGCATCCCATATGGCATCTTAACTGCCGTGACAAACATCCACCCCATATTTTCCATGAAGTTTTTGATGGTCACCTTATATACATGGATTTCAAAAATTTTGCACTAAAATAAGCATCTTTTGCTTCATTTTTCCACAAATATTCTGAAGTACCCTTGTTTTCTTCATGAACATAGTTTCAAGTCTAGTGAAATATTAGAAAATGAAATTCAGGAATATAAAGAATTATACACCATGGTCAAGTGTAGTTTATTTTAGGACTGCAAATAAGTTGAATATTTCCAAACCATTCACTTCTATCAATAATATTAATGGACTGAAAAAGAGATTTACTATTTGCATACCAACTCATGCCATACCAACTCATGCAGGAAGAGCACTTGACAAAATTCAACACCCATTCATGATTAAATACAGGCCTCCCCAAGAAAACTAGAATTATAGAGGACTTTCCTCAACTTGATAAAATGCATCTGTAAAAGTCAGGAAAAGTTGAATGCCCGCTCCCCCGACTACTGGGAACAAGGCAAGGTTGTCTGCTGTCCCATGTCATATTTAAGATAAACCTGGACATTTAAGTTAGCATAAGTTAGTGTAAGGAAAAAAATGGATGATTAAGATTGGAAAGAAACTACACAATTTTCAGACTTATTATATAACCAGACAGTGTGGTATTGGTTAAGAGATAGGCAAATAGATCAGTGGAACAAAGAAAGTGCCAGAAATTTGGGGCTGACATTGCGGCAAAGGGGGTTAAGTCACCATTTGCAACACTAGCATCTCATATCAGAACACTGGCTCAAGTCTCTGCTGCTCTGTTTTCTATTCAGCTCCCTGCCAATGCACCTGAGAAAGCAGTGGATGGCCCAAGTACTTTGGCCCTTGCCATCCATGTGGGAGACCCAGATGGAGTTCCAGGCTTCTGGCTTTAGCTTTGTCCAGCCCTGGCTGTTGCAGCCAGTTGGAAAGTAAATCAGCAGATGCAAGATCTCTTTCTCTTTGTGTCTCTCTTGCTCTCTGTCACTCTGCCTTTCAAACAAATAAAATCATTTTTTTAAAAAATCCAGAAATAGACCCATATGAATATGAACAATTGTCTGACTAAGGTACAAAGCAATTTAATGCAGGAAAGATTATCTTTTCAAAACATTATGCTGGAGCAATTGACAATTAAAAGACAGACTGCGTACTTTCAAACTATCAGAGAATCTATCCACAGACATAAAGAAAGAAAATGAAGTCCGAAGGAGTGTGCAGTGTGGCACAGGAGGTTAAGCTGCAGCTTGGGAGGACTGGGTCCTGTATCAGAGTGCTGGTTTTGGTTCTAGGAGGCACTCTACTTTACTCTAGCTTCCTGCTAATGCATTCTGGGAGGCAGTAAATGATGGATCAGGTGCTTGGATCCCTGCCACCTGTGTGGAGTTCCAGACTCCTGGTTTTGACCAGTCACTGACTGCAGCTGATATTTGAGAAGCAAATCAGTGGGTGGAAGAATTCTCGCTCTCTTTTATTCTGTTTCTCTGCCTTTCCAGTATATGAAAATAAATAAATATATAAACATTCAGAAGAAATAAAAAAGAAACACAGACTGCAGTGTATAAAGCAAATATGAAAGAAATTACTAAAACTACAAATCATAAAATGACAATAGCAAAAATTCAGCATAAATGTCATTCTAATGAGTATAAATAAAATGCAGTCACCTGTGCAAAGAAACAAACTCTCATAATTAATCACGAGGAAAACCTTATCATATACTGCATGCTAAAGGTACATCTAAAACAGACTCCAGTGACATGACTATATATCTTTATATAGGATGTATATGTATCAGAGTATCAAACTGTAACCCATAGATATGTATAATTATGTATGTTAAAATATAAATAAAGAAAACCAGAAAAAAAGATTCCAAAGTAAAGTAAAGATAAATAAATGAGTGTAGATATACCAAGCACATGTAAGCAGAAATAAAGCAATTATATATAACATCAATATGAAACCATAATTTAATGGCAACAAACCACTAATGGGACAAAGAAGGGTATCTACAATAATTAAGAATAAAATTCACAGTGAATATTTAAGTGCAGTAGATATGCATAAAATAATACAATATTGAAACTCATAGAGCAAAACCAATATACTATGCAAGAAGATATAGGCAGCAACAGTTTATCAGTAATATTTCAATTCATTTTTGTTAGGCTGTGAAGTCCTATGAACAAATGACTTCATACACATATGCCAGAAAAAAAGCATATGGAAGTCTGAATGTGAATAATAAGTTGTGAGTAATTGGTCTATATAAACTCTGTGGCCTGGAAAAGATGTCTTTTCTCAAGTATTCATGAGACCGTCACAAATATTGAAAAAAGAAAATGTCAATAAATTCCAAAAAGTATAATTTATGACATTCTTTGATCACAAAACAATAAAACAGTAATAACATAGCTAACTCTTATGCCAGGAACAAAAATACTAAGCCACATCATTTTCCAAATCTTCTTCTTAAATAACTAATGGCTCAAAAAAGAAAAAAACAGTATTGCAGAAATTTAAATAGAAAAATAATGACATCCAGAACTAAAGGGGAAAAGCTAGTTAAGCATTTATAAGAAATATTTCCAAAATATTTACGCTTGTAAATAAGAAGTGATAAAAATGAAGAACAATGAAATAGACTAAGTGGAAATGATGAATTACTAAATTACGAAACAGAGAAGATCTGACCTATTTAAGAAGTCACATTAAGATAGATGGCCAAGACAAAAATGAATTTGGATTTCTACATTATTTTGTTCACCAAAATTACTTTTTTTTAAAAAAAAATTTATTTATTTATTTGAAAGGCAGATTTACAGAGACAAAGGCAGAGTCAGAGAGAGAAAGGTCTTTCATCCACTGGTTCACTCCTCAATGGCCAGAATTGAGACGATCCAAAACCAGGAACCAGGAGCTGCGTCTGTGTCTCCCACGCAGCTGCAGGGGGCCAAGGACTTGGGCCATCATCCACGGCTGTACCAGGCCATGGCAGAGAGCTGGATAGGAAGTGGAGCAGCTGGGACTCGAACCAGCTCCCATATGGGATGCCAGCACTGCAGGTGATGCCTTTACCTGCTACTCCACAGCGCTGGCCCCAGATTACTTTAAAAAAAATTAAAATTTTACTTATTTTAAAGAGTTAGAGAGAGAATTTTCTGCCTGCTGGTTCACTCCCCAAATGGCTGTAATGGCCAGGGCTATGCCAGGCCAAAGCCAAGAGCCAGGAGCTTTATCTGGATCTCCCACATGGGTGGCAGGGGCCCAAGTACTTGGAACATCTTCCACTACTTTCAAAGGCCATTAGCAGGAGGCTGGATTGGAAGTGGAGCGGCCAAGACTCAAACCAGTGCCCATATGGATGCATGCAGCAGGCTTACCCATTGTGTCACAATGCTGGGCCCCAAAATTACTTTCAAGTATATCCAGTACTTAAAGATAATGACAAAAAAGTAAGAGAGTACTAGAATTATCATGGGGATTAAATAAATATTTTGTGCAGCCCTATACAAAACTTGACCAAAAATGCAGAATTCGTAAGAGGAAAAAGAAAACAAGTTGATGGTCTTTCTTATTTAATGGAAGTCAAAATTTTCTTCCAGGCATAATTCACAAAATACAATTAAATGATAAACTTTAAGAAAAAAGACTTTGGCCGGCGCCGCGGCTCAATAGGCTACACTGGGTTCTACTCCCGGTCAGGGCGCCGGATTCTGTCCCGGTTGCCCCTCTTCCAGGCCAGTTCCCTGCTGTGGCCCGGGAGTGCAGTGGAGGATGGCCCAAGTGCTTGGGCCCTGCACCCCATGGGAGACCAGGAGAAGCACCTGGCTCCTAGCTTCGGATCAGCGCGGTGCGCCGGCCGCAGTGTGCAGGCCGCAGCAGCCATTGGAGGGTGAACCAACGGAAAAAGGAGGACCTTTCTCTCTGTTTCTCTCTCTCACTGTCCACTCTGCCTGTCAAAAAAAAAAAAAAAAAAAAAAAAAAAAAGACTTTAATAGAGCACAGATTTTCTTTATGGACACACAGTTTTTCTATATTGATACAAATATATACAGCACAGAAAAGATCTCATAGAAAGATGATGGCAGCATTAACAATGTGAGAAATTCAACTTTCAGTTGCACTCATATACCATCTTCTCCTAACAGATTTTTATAATGCACCACATTGGCTAAAGGTTTAAAAACAAACATGTTGATCATCTTTCTTAGTAAATTGGGAAATCTTTTTGTGGAAAAATTTGATAATATTTATAACAGTTTAAAGTGTACATATTACTTTATTGTTAAAACCTAGAAATATACTCTGCAAGTATAAAATCACATAAGAATAAATATATCAGGATATTTGTTACAACAATATGCTTGTCTATCAATAGTAGAATGGCAAAATAATTTGAAATGGAATGAATTTCTGTGTGATTTTAAAAAAGAATTAAGTTTGTATGTAGTAATCTTGGAAATTTCATACTTGAAAGGGAAATTCCTGATATCACTTATATTCTAATCTTTAAATAAAAACGTGGCAAAGAGTAGGAAGGTACAAAACCATAAGCATTATAAGATGTGTGGATTATTTCTGGATATATTCATTCATTTATCCGCTCAGTTCAAAATGTATTCATTAAATGCCAATAACTGTTTCAAGTATGTAAGACATATGGACAACATACCAAATGTCTGAATCCTCGTGCAACTTGCTCTCAGCAGGGAAGAGGGACAATACACAATAAATAGAACTGATAATGGAATTATGTGCACATTAATGGGGATAAAGTCTGTGTCAGGAGATAAAAAGAGCAACATATGGGTCTACAGAGCTCTAGGCCAGCTAAAATTTTAAATAGAGTGGTTAGGGTAAGTCTCATTGAAAGAAGTGAAGGCCTGTGATACAGCAAAAAGCTGGCAATACTGGTGTTCTTAAGATGTGATCCTGGAAGAGTGGAGTGAAAGGAAGGACTACTTTTTCCATAATGTAACTTTATATACTATTTGAAATTATTAGGATCGACTTAGGTTGATTTTTTTTGAAAGCTCCGAAGTTACTTACACAATTGCTTGTAAATATTGCTCCAAGACTTAGACCTGTGGAAAGAAATTTTCTAAGTCCCTTTCACTTCTCTAGATATGCTTTTTCATCCAATTATATTTTAAGCCTCATCTTGGAGTGAAGAAGTCCTGTCTTTTCACAGATGCATCTGTTTCATCACTGTGTTTCTGCACTTAGGGACTGGAAGATGAAAGAGCCTGCTGGCTGAGGAGGCTGGGGTGGTTTAAGGGGAGTGAAAGGGAAAGAGTTGTACGTGCATTTTCATAGTAGAGGATTTAGTGTGATTGATTTTGCTTAATTTGCCTCAAAGGCAAAAATAATTACCTTAAAGATAGGTAATTGAAGGTAGTGGGTTACATGACGGATGATGATTCAATCATTAGTTGCATGAGTACAGATTTTATTTAAATAACAAAATCAAAACTCTTCTTGCATTGGCACTGAAGTTAAGTATAGCTGATCAGTTGAATGAAGGCAAAAAAGTGCCCCGCAGATTGAATTAACCAAACACCATTGGCTATGGTTTTTAAAAAATCAATTTTTCCTATTAGTTGAGGGTTGAAAAAAATCTCTCTAGAATCTCCCCTGCTAGCTGGAATAGAAATAATGACTGATTAGAAGTCACATGTTCTAGGTTTTGAATCTTTGTTCTTCCTCTTACTGGTTAAGTCTGTGCTAGACTAATCTCTGAGCTTCAGTTTTCTGAAGATTAAAATAACAGTGTTACTCACATCTCAGGGGTATTTGTGAGCATTAAATGAGATAATTCATGTGGAAAATACCATTATATAAAAATACTATACATGGGAGTTCATAAAGAACAGGCCCTTAGCCAATTCTAGCCACAAATGTGTTTGAATTGGCTGGCATAGAGTTGGCTTCCACAGTGCTGTAAAACAATTTTAATTAGTTGCAAACTTTCAAAGATTGGATAATTTCATATAAAATATGGATTTTGAGTTTTCATGAAAAACTTCAGGCCCATATTCTTCATGGCAAAACCAACCAAATATGAGCATTACTCTCACCTCCAGAGGGGCTTTACTCTCCCATTGGTACAATCCCCATCATAAAATTACTTTCTACCTGACGCTGCAGGAGAAGCTGTTTCCCTTGTGTCTGGTAAGTTTCACTAACTTGTGTCTAACTCCTCATGGCAGTACATTCTCTTTCGCATCTTCAACCACTGTACCCTGATGAGTTTTTCAGATATCAGCCAAAAGCTATTAACTAGCACATTGCCCATCTTTCTTCTTTATCAGTTATGAGACTAAATATATAAGACACTTCCATCCCTGTATGAAATTGGCTGCGAGTAATTCACCAGGGTATCTCCAGTTTCCAGTACACTGGGCACATGCTATGAACTCAATAATTATTTACGAAGTGAATGAATGCATGAATGGTTGAATGGCAGTGATGTATTTGCTACCTCACAGATACATCTGAGTAGTTCCTTCTTTTAATTTGAACATTTTTAAGCATTTCCTACATAGATACGCTTTTACTATCTGAAGTAGACAAAAATGCTTACTCATGTGACATTTCTTTTACTTTGACTTTTTGTTTCCTAAATTTTACTATAGGATGTCCCCAGACAAACTATGGACCAAATTGTGAGCTACAATGTACTTGTGAAAATGGTGGCCTTTGCGATCCTGTGGACGGAAGCTGTACCTGTGGCCTTGGATGGACAGGAACTCATTGTGAAAAAGGCAAGCTGATTTATTGCTTTCTTTCATTCAATAAAACTCTGAAGTTTAGTACCATTGGTTGATAAAGTACAGTAAAGGCATGTGAAAAGGCTTTTTCCAATAGTTCATGCAAGTGGTTTATAATTAGGATTGCATTTCAATAAAAATAGTTCTATAAATATTGATGGATTTGTTACCTTGTTACTGGAATATCACATGAGAATGTTGAAACACCTTAGGCAATTGAAATGGTATTAATGTGAAGGAATGCCTGAGACCTAAATCCCATTTTCCCTCCAGTCTGTAAGCCCAAAGCCTTTGTGCACACAAAATCGGCTGAGCCTTGATTTTCTAGGCATGAGACTGATGCACCTCAGCCACGACTGAGGCCTTGAGGCCTGCGGAGTGGACGTGTGGCGCCCAGGGAGGAGTCCATTCACAGGAAGTGTGGGCCAAGCTGCAGGCAATGAAAAGGATCTCCCAGGAGGATCCCAACTTCACAGCAAGAGGAAATGTTTAACCACGTACCTCCATATATGAATTTTTCTATAGAAATGGCATTCCTGTCCTCCTCTTTGTGAATATTAGAAAACACATGTAAAAGTCGAAACTGATTTGAGAGATGGATGACAACAAATATTTATAATGGTTCTAATGTTTTCTTCCTAAAACATCAGGTATTCTGTGCACAGCACTGAAGAACATACACTCCAGTTAGAGCCCATTTTTGCAGGAGACAAAGCTGTATTTTAGCAGAATGCAGAACCAGAGCTCTGGCAGGGAAGTAGAATGTGGATTAAAAACCTGGTGCTGGGGACCTGAGATCAACAAAGAAAAAAAAAAATCACAGTGAACTTCCACCTAGTTTCAACTATGGATGATAGGGGTCTTTAGGGCTACAGCTCAGAAATACCAGTGCAATGGGTGTGATGAGCTACCATCCGTCACACTAATTTATCTGACATGAAATTCAAGATCATGGTGTGGAAGAACACCTTGCAGTGGGTGTGGACAGACATGCGTGATCACCTCAGCTCTGCCTCTCTGCAGTGCCCAGCCTCTCCAAGATTTGGTTTTCCCTCCTGAAAGTGGGAGTCCTGACCTGAATAATGTGCAGCAGCCCTTCTAAATCCAAGAGGCAGACCATTTTTCAAGAAAGGTTTTTAAGGTGCATATCCTCCCTAATTCACTGGAGATAGCTCTTATCAAGTTTGTGATGTGAGGTTACTAAATCAAAGTAATAGTTACAGTTTAAAAATAGGCAGTTCTGTCATGTTCATATGGTTGGTTTTTAAAAGTCTAAATTGGATAATTCTCTGGCATTTAGCATGTGTGATATTTCTACTAGTCTATTTTATCATTTAAGGTTTCTATTATGGAACATGTCGAGTGTGTACAAGAGTTTAGAGAACAGTATATTGATATAATGAACCGTTTATGAGGTAAAGCTATCCTTTACCTCTCAACTTCAACAGTGATCAATTTTTGAGCAGTCTTATTTCTAAGCATATTTAGGTATTTAAATAATTACAGTTACTGTTCTTAAGGTTGGCATATTTTTCTGTGGTTGAGCAGGAAACTGTTAAAATTGGTTTCTTCGATATATCTCCAATAATGATTGATTGTTTGCTATCTGACAAGGCCAGGTATCCTGTGCTCAATTGTACTTACCCACCTTCAAATCTAGAATAATCTTCTTTTTCCAAAAAAACTCTGGTTTCTTTTATTTGGAAATTGTATTTAGAGACAAAAAAATCAGTTATGTTCACTACAACTGGGATAGTCATTTTTTCCTAAGGCTTCCTCTGGACAAAGCTACAGAATGCTTTTATATTAAAGAAATTTGTGTAGCTACTTCCAATTCAAATTAAAAACCACACTGATTTATACATGGCTTCTTCTTTCTTACAACTGTATTTTCTTCCTCTTATGTTGAAATTCCTGATCCTGAACACCATCAATATAATTCCTCTCTTGCTTTATCACATAAAAACAGTCAACAGTCTCGGGATAAGAATGGTAATACTCCTCAAAAAAATAAAATTCTGAAAACTATTTATATTTTAAATATTTTAAAGTGCATTTTACAATTCTTGTTTCATAATGTATTTCCCACTAGACACAGGGGTCCAATTAGTATGTTTTAAAGTTATTTGGAATAGTTTTTCTCTACATAGTTTTGCCACCAGCTCAGAGTTAAGTTCATTTCATATTTTCGATTTTGATTTATACTTATGTAAAATATTTCCAAGTTCTACAAAACGGTGTCTTTAGAAAAATCTAGTTTCTATCTCATACTTTCATTCTGTCTCCCCCTCCCCAGTATAAGCAGCCTTAAAAAGAAGTTTTGTAGCTTATTAAAAATCCACTTTTAATATACACAGTTCCTTTCTCAGGTAAGAGTACTACAATATTCAGTTTTCCCCTTTCTGTATTTAACACTTTTTATTTTAAAATAATTGTAAAATCTCAAGAAGTTGCAAAAATAGTTTAAGGAGTCCCTTATACCTGTCAGCCCGCATCCTCCCAAAATGATGTATTTTATATCTGTACTACAACATCAAAACCAATCAGTTGATATTGGTGCATTACTGTTAACTAGACTAAAATCTAATTTATTTTTTGTTTAAATACATTTGTCTTCGTGTGTATGTATTTGTGTGTGTGTAGTTTTATACAGTTTTATCCCATGCACTGATTTGTGTAATGAACAACAAATTAATATACAGAATTGTTTCATTACCCTAAAAAGAACTATTCTGTAATAATAAACAAAGCTGAACTTCACCTCTCTGTAAAACTGAATGATGTTCTACTATGTGAATATGGCATAATTTAGCCATTCTAAAAGTGGTTAATTGGGAATAAACTACCTCAGAACTAGAAAGCTTAATGACTTAAATATTTACCGTTATCTCTCTTGATTCTGGGTTAATAGTTACTACTGTGTGAATTTTCTCCAAGATGGCAGTAGGAGCTAAGAGATCTCTGGACGGTTAGAATGAACTTTTCAGTTGATGTTCCCTGTGGGGCTTCTTTTTCCATACGACAGCTCATCCCTGGAAACCTCTCAGAAGGACCTTTTTCTCCACCAAAACAAATGCATTTCTTACATGGCAGTTGGCTTCCCAAAGTAGAAGATGCCAAGTCATCCTAAGACTTGGAAGTGGCGTATCATTGTTTTCACCACATCCTATTGGTTAAAGCAAGTCATAGGTGCATCTCAGATGCCATGTGGAATGGGGCAACCCAGGGTGTGAAACTGAGGAGATTTGCTTAATTAGAAGCATGTCTAGATTATGTACTCTCTACACTTCAAAGGTTTTGTTGTTGTGTATGTAATACACATATCTCTTCCTTTCTATTGTTTTTTTCTAATGCTGTGTCACAATTAGGAATATATTTCCTCTCTTGGGTTTTAGAGGAATTCACCCCTAATACATCTATGATTCCAGTTTTATACATTTAATTCTCTGAGTGATTTTAAGTATTATTCCTAGTGTATGGCATGAAGAATAGATCCATTTTCCTGTTAATGGTTTTCTAGTTATCATAACACAGCTTTTCCAAGTCTGTTCTCCATTGATTTAAGATGTAGCCGTCAACAAACATGAGATATTTACTTGAAATTAGGTATAGTTGTGGTTGCTCAATTCTACTGGTCTATTTATGTAGAAAAGCAGCTATATTTTATTATGGAGTCTTGGAGATATATATATACATATGACCAAAGGGAAAACTGTCCTTCATTGCTCTCCCTTTTTCAGCTGTTTCTTTGCCATTCTTGTTTATCTGTCCTTCCAAATGAACTCTATTATCCAATTATCTAGATGCCAAAAACAATCAGGAATTGGTATTGTTTTATTTTCCTCTGTGTCTACTTTCTACTGGGGAGAATTAACATAAATATGCTATCATAGTATATCTTTTTACTAATTCAAGCATGTTGCTCACTATAAGATGCTGACTATTAGCTTTCATATTAAGACATAGCTATTAATTTTCTAATTTATGCAATATTTTAACTGAAATTTGTAGTGAATTTATTGCAAATGTCTTTTCTTTGCCTATGCAATTAATAATATGACTTTTCTCTTTAGTCTGATAAGTATGATGTATTATATTAGTGAATTTTCTAATACTGAATAACCTTACATTCCAGAAATAAATACTACTTGGCCATGATGTATTACTTTATAAAGTGCTGTTGGATTCTGTGTACTTATATTTTATGTGATTTTTGGCATTGATATTCATAAGTGAAATTGAGCTGTAGTTCTTTTATGTAATTTTTGTCATGTCTTAGAATTTATGTTTTACTCACTCAATAAAATGAACACTATCTAAAATTTTCCTTCCATTCAATGCTCTGAAATAGTGTAAGTCATAAGGTGATGATTTGATCACGTTATTTCTAAAGGTTTGTAGCATTTCTCTGTAAAATCTGGGACTGTTGCTTTCAGGAACTAGTTTACTATTCTTTGTATTGTTTTTCTGTTATAATTGACCTCTAGGTTTTCCACCCCATTATAAGGATGCTTTTGGTAAGTCATTTTCTATAACGTTTTCTATTTCATTCAGTTTTACTAAATTTTTTGTATTGTAATTTTTATATCTTTTGATGGTTATTTCCTACCCCAATTAAGATAAATTTGGTGCATTTGTGCTTTCTTCATTTTATCTTGATTGGGTTAGTTGATATGTCGGCTTTCATTTTTTCAGTAATTCTATTATTTCCTTCCTTTAACTCATTAAAAATTCAGTTGTCTTTCAATTAAAACTAATGCTCGGGCGGTTTTCTTTTTCAGAATGTTCTCCTGGTTATTATGGCCCAGGTTGCCATTTCAGTTGTGCATGTCAGAACAATGGAGTTTGCAACAGGTTTTCTGGAAGCTGTGACTGCCCCAGAGGTTACTATGGACGAGATTGTGAACATGGTAAACAGAGAAGTCGGCATATTACAGTGCTTATAAATTCTAAGCTTTCAAAGCAGCTTTTTAAATAAGAAAAGAAATGCATTCACATTTTAGCAAATTATCTATCAAATTTAGGTAATCTTACTATTTTAGTGAGTATTCTTTCAATGAGACCTGATTTTATAAGTCTAACTTAAATTCTAGATGTTGACTATTGCCGTGATGAATTAGTTGGGCTTGTTTGTTTTGGCCCTGCTGTCTGAGAAACAAGTTCTTTGGTTCTATAATCACTTGGAGAAAACATACTAAGGAATCAATGGTGATTCTTTCTAACCAAAGTAATTCTCCCTCCTCTGAATGCCTTTAGGAAGCTGTCTGTTTCTTTTATGTTGATCCAAGTTTGATCTTGAAAGATCTGCCTTCAATTTGGCTTCAATATTTGGCTAAAATTAGGAAAAAAGAAAATTATACTTGATCTTTAGCATCAGAGAACTCTGATGGACAACACAGGAGATTAAGATAGGGAGTTAAGTCTCCAGAATTAATCACATATGGCCTAGCTTTGGTAGCTTCACCATATGTAGAATGAGTAATAATAGCACTTCACTTACCTTAAAAGGTTATCATGGGGATTAAAGAAGAAGATACACGTAAAGCATTTAGCTCTGTGGCATATGGCAAGGACTTGATGAATATTATTTACTTAGAATGTAAAGAGTCTTTTATAGTCTCTAAAGTGATATTATTATGTTTCCATTTCTTTCAATATGTTTTTAGGCTCCAGCAAATATATTTTATGGTAACAGATCTTATTAACCTTTGAAATTTTAGAATTCTTGCAACCACTTTGAGACTTCTAGGTCAGGAGTGGGGAAATGAGTATTTTATGGATGTGTTTTGCTTGTTTTATTTTGTTTCAAAAATTAGAATTAAAAAATTATAAGAGAAGAAAAAATACTTAACCATCAGTTTTATCTTTCATGCAGTAAGATATGGACAAATGTTTTGAGTAAACAAGAGGTGTCATTGGTGAAATAAATCTGTAAATTGAGTGCATGTTGACTGTTAGGAAAGGGAGCTAGCAGCAGTGTCCAGGTAGGAAGCTATAGTGATCCTTCAGGATTTCAAAAATCAAGACTGGAATGAGATGCTAAGTGAGCAAATGGTATTTGGTAAGTAAGGTAGAAATGGAGATAAGGAAGATGGAAGAATCAAACATAGCTCTACAATTCCAAAGCGAGGTACTTGGAGGAATGATAGTAAAAGTTAGCAAAATGGAAAGATCAAGCAGGCAACCTTTATAACTTCAGTTTTATATGTAATTAAACTGAGGTTGATAAAGGATATCTGATTCTGTTATGTGGCCTCATTAAAACTGTATAAGAATGAACAGAAGGAATCCTGTACTGAATTTCCCAGTTAATTATGTTTAAGAGTTATTATAATGAGATCAGTAAACGGAAGAATGTATTACATAAAACAAGCATTCCCTATCTCCTTTTGGTTTTACCCTTTTTCTGCTCCCTGAAAGTGAGTTTTCCCTAATGGTAACACTGTTCATTTCATGTATCCTGGAGAAGGGTCTTCCATTCAAGCCTTGGCAAATCCAACTTGAGCTGCCTGGAAAGGGAGGCAGAGGGAAATAGAGAGAGAAAAGAGAGACAGAACACAAAATAGTAAAGAGAAAGGCAGAGAATGGATAACTGAAGGTGAGAACATTTTATCCCATGTGTGAATAGTGAACACAGCCCTCGAGAAAACTCAGGATAGAAAATAGTAATGTTTTGTCCACAAACTTAGCACTCACACACTTCTTCATGTTTGAGCATCTTTGACAATTTTATCCAACAAAGAATCTATTTTTTAACTATATGATCTCCAAATGTGAACCAATTACTTACTTCTTCTGATGTTATTTGTAAAAATATTGATCTTCTCCAACCCTGTAGGTAAACCAGGTTACTTTGGACTTGTAAGAGACAATTCTCTTTTGATTCTGATTGGATACCTAAGAACATTTTTCAAAAATTCAAGTTCAGTAACTTTAAAACTCAACTTGTTCATAAAAGGAGGTTAATCTAATGTATATCATTCATGTTCTCTACTATTCTCATTCTTGCTTCCTACTTTCCTCCCATCTTTCTTGCTTCTATCCCCAGGACCTTAAATATCAAGAACTCTATAAATTAACTGTCACAGATACTCTCTTATTTATTCAAATAATTTAATTTCAAAATCATCTTCATTAAATTTAGCCCGGATTTAAAAGTCAAATATATTGCTCTTTTGGGTGTTTAGAGTATTAGGCAGTTTTAGTGAAGTCTTCAGCCAACTATACCACAGCACAGCAAATAAACTTTCTTAGGTTTAAAGATATTTCAAATTTCCTTACAAGTTTTTTAGACTGTTTGCAAAGAACACTGCCTATATATTCATTCATTTATATAAAGGTACTTCAAACATTTCTGGACAAATGCAACTAAAAGATAAATTAATTTTGCTGTGAAAAAATTTTTAAATCTACATATGAGGGGACTTCAAAATTTGTTTGGAAAATATATATTATGAAAAAACTTTGCATGGAGCTCAGAGTTCTTTTGCCCCATAATAAATTTATCTTCTAATTATTTTTTTCCATTCCTTTTGAAGTACCATTGTATGATTAAACTATTGTCAATATGCTTCACCATATACTTTTTTTTGTTTTATAAATCTTCTGTATTTTCCTTCTTTGATCTTGGGAAACAAATTACCTAAAGCATATCCTTTAATTTCTTTTTCATTTATTCTTAAAGTTAAAATAGCACTTGACATTTCCATTTTCTAGTATGTCCTCCTGGATTTTATGGTTTGAATTGTACTCACATCTGCAGCTGTAAAAATGGAGCCAACTGTGACGCAGCAAGTGGACAGTGCATTTGCCTGGCAGGTTTCCATGGCAGTCAGTGTGAAGCAGGTACAGCCACAGAAGTGTTAAGTGCATGAATATGGAGATCCTGTGTGACCATGAGGTCTTCCTATCAGGGGATATACCCAAATAGAAAATATGCAACAATTAACTAAACTTTTGACTTGCACACTAAAATGGCAGGAATTTACTCGACAGCCAATATGGTGGATACTTATGGTGTTGTTGCTGATTGGCCAAAAATTTTATGCTCTTTTAAATGAAATAATCTAGTGTCTCAAAAATACCACTAAAGCTGTTGGTCTTCAATGGACAAAGATCCTACTTAGAAATGAGAGCAAATATATTTTAAAAGAATGTAACTTATATATCAGCCTCAGTGGTATAGAAAGAGACACAAATAATTTGTGAAAATACTTAAAGTCTGAATTTGGCATTTATCATAGTCATGAGTGTGATAACAATATAAACATGAGAATTTGGACTACTCTATTTGAAATAAAATATTACAAATCCCTAAAACACACTGTTCAGGCCTGTTGGAAACCGTGATAAACTACATAGCTCTCAGTAAACACCTCAAAGGCCCAATTTTTGCCTATATTATGACATTCTTACACAAATGGCTACAATAACTCTGACAATAATCATGGGGTGGTGGTGGCAGTTTAGAATGAATCAAGTTGCTGCTTTGAGCCTCTAAAAAAGATCTCTGTATTAATCTCATGCTATATTCTCAGACATCACATATTTCACATATTTTATCTCTTTTCTACCCTTTATTCATTTATTACTTACTGATTCAATAAATGTATTATTACTTGTTTGTTATGTGTTAAATTCTAGAAATATATTCAAAAGCACAGAGCTTATTGTCTTCTGAGAGATGCACAATAAGCAACATTTTAAGGGAAAATAGTATAAGTAATTCCCTTGTACAGTAGACATGGTCTCCTTCTTTAAGTTCTAGCCTTCAGAAAGTTTACTTTCATACTGAAATATACAAATGGTATTGAAAGTCAGACCTGAGTGTCAAGTCAGGTATAAAATGGACTTCATATCTGATATTTCTTCCCTTTCTTCTCTTTCTTATGGGTCAATCTCATTTTATCAATCTGCTTTATTTTGAACTCAATCTTGATAAAATTGTGTCTTTAAACTCAATGTAGCTGAACTAGTGAAAGCTCAAGTAGATTTCTCAGCCTTTCTCTTTCCTTGATAGAGTGTTCTGCAGGAAAGTTTGGAGCCAACTGCCATCAACATTGTGACTGTGAAGGAGAGGCCTCTTGCCACCCAATAACAGGAAAATGCCTCTGCCCACCTGGAAGAAATGGAGCTAGATGTGATGCTGGTAGGAGTCCAAGAACCCCAAGCTCCCCTGTGACCCAGGATGATGCAAACATCTGGAGATGTTTTCATACTATAAATGATGCTCTATTAAAGAACATGGCATCAACATATTTGACACTTCACCCTTATTGTGATGAATCAGGGTTTGTAGTTTCCCACTGGAGGCACCAAAACCAGCACCATGGCTGGCAGAGGGCAGTTGGCAAGTACTGCAAGTACTTCAAAGAGTTGCATCTAAACATCCCATTGCAAAGTTATTCACAGAAATCCCTAGAAATAAGACAATGAAGGTATGGCAAGGTGGTATTTTCGAGATCCAAGTTCACAGCTATTCTTGGGATTTATATTCTAGTTTTCTTTCCAGTCACAGGAAGACACTAGAAAGTTCGAACTCTTCGGGAGCTGCCTTAAAGAGCAGAGAGAACAATTGGAGTCAATGTTGATTGATCACTGTTGGTAGACTTAGTATTCATTATATCTAGATGAAAAAAATCTATATAACTTGCAGTAGAGTTGAAGGGCTGACCCTACCACAGATATAACCTAAAACAGAGCATTTAATCTCAGAATTTACTTTCCTTGTATTCAAAATGGAAAGACAGAAGCTGGCTATTTTTAAGATCATTTCCAGCAGTAATGAACAGATTCTAGAAATTGGAATTCCTGAAATTCTGAGAGAGCCAAAGGAACCTTCTTGGCTACAAGAGGTTACTGTTCACTGGATGCCAGACCCTCCATCCCTGCTTGCTTCTGAGTGATAGCAATAAAAAGCAACTTACTTTGAAAGACATGCCATCCTAAATATTTTCCCTATGTTCTTGAAATTCTTGCCACAACCTTATGAGGTTGTTCCTATTCTTAGTCCTATTTGACATGTGAGGAAGCTGTAATGGAAAGATAGAAAGTGACATAATCAAGATTTGTACTCAGGTGGTCTGGTTCCCAACTTATGATGATATCAGTCACTGATAGTATATATGAATGTCTGCATGTGGCCCACAATAAAAAAAAACTTCCAGGAGCTTGTCACGCATGTTGTGTTCTTTCCAATCCCTTCTTCTTCCCTTCTTTATGGGCTCTTAGAATCTGATCAAGGAGTTGTGATTATTGACATGGAGTATTTTGAGATCTTCCAACCCAGGAACTTACCAATGCTGTTGTCTGTTTTTTACAAAGCTCTGTCTTTCAAATCTCTAATCCTTGAAAGTTAGTTCTATTGTTATTTTCATTTTATACAAAAAGCTTAGGAAGAAAAGTCTAGCACATAATACTCATCATCCAATGTTTGCTAAATGAATCGTGTTTCTCTTCGCATTCTTCATGGAGTCAAGGTGGACAGAAACACCTGACTCTAGTCATAGCTGAACTAAATCTGTCAGAATAAATACCCATAGTGCACAATCACTAAATAAATGGTCTCTGAAAGCAGGATGCTTATAGTGTTTGTGACCCTATTTGAATTGAAGAAACCCTTGCCTATTAAGTACACATTATAGACCAGGTATTTTCATTTAGACTAGGTGCCCTTGCTCTCATCACTATTGCCATTTTGTAGATGAGGAAGCAGAAATACACAAAATTTAGATGACTTGCCCAAGTTTACACATGTAATCAGTGGCAGATTGGGGTTTTTTGACAGTCTGTCTAGATTCAGAGCTAGCAGTTTGCCTCTCCAGGGAAAGAAAGGAGTAAGAGTTGATTTTGCGTGTCTATCTCTTGTCCAATGTTAGGCATTTGCTCTGCATTTGCCATTTAATTTTCATTTAATTTAATTTAAAAATCATGTCTTTACTCACACATTTCACATTTCAAATGCTCAGTGGCCACATACAACTTCTGGCTACAATATTGGACAGTGCAATATAGAACATTTCCATCACTGCAAAAAACTCCGTTGGACCACCTTCAGCAGAGGCTTAAAGCTTGCCACCAAGCTGAGAGAACATGGGAAGGGTAGAAACTAGAGACTCACCCCACCCTCTGTGGCCCACTTGCCTGTATCTCACAGTCTGTATCATCTACAAGTAACTTGTTCTAAGGCAATGGTCCTGTGTATTCCTGTCTCCATTCTCCAGGGGTACCTCAAGGTCCTTCCTGTCATGAGCTAGTCAGGGTTCGCACAGCCTACACAGATGGACTACAAGGTCTTTTATTTGCATTTTTATTTTCAATTAGGCACAGTTCATCTGCGATATTAACTATGAGCAGCTGTGTCTATGCAGGCGCCATAAAGATAAAAGACCTCATTTTAACTTGAACTCTGGTAAAAGACCTATTAAACAGCCATAATATTAATTCATAAAAGAATGTAACAACTTTTTATTGGATTATCCTCCCTCCCCCTGGTAAATTAACATTTGCAGACATTCAAACAGATGTCTTAAATACACATCGTTATTAACATGAAAATGTGGTATTTTTATAAATTAAAATCAGATTCTGTACTGCTCAGGAGAGATCCCGGCTCATAACTTTTTCTTTCAAAAAAGAAAATGTGATCTTACCACCAAACTAAGTAATTCTCTACCACACTGGGCAGAGGTGGGGATGTTGGGCTACATTTGAAATGACAGGATTTATTTTTTAATGTTCTCAAAGATAGATTCAGAGTAGCTTCCTCTTGAAGGAACCTGTTGTTCCTTCATTTAGGAAGAGAATGAATTACTGCTTGCTAGTGTTGCATCCTTTTAAAAAGAATTAATTCCAGAACTGATTTATGTTTCTATTTACTTCATATCTAAAACCTAATTAGTTAATTAAGACAAGAGAGCTAGACTAGATCTTAACCTGTCTTCATGATGTAATAGAGTTGAAAAGTAAGCATCCAACTGCTCAGGAGGCATTTAAAGACTTTATTGTATTTATTTGAGAGGTATAGTTACAGATAATGAGAGAGAGGGACAGGAAGACAGTTCTTCAGTCTGCTGGTTCACTCCCCAACTGGCCACAACTGCAGGAGCTGAGCCCATACAGAGACAGGAGCCAGAAACTTTTTCCAGATCTCCCACAGAAGTCTAGGGACCCAAGCACTTGATTCATCTTCTACTGCATTCCCAGGCCATAGCAGAGAACTGGATCAGAAGATGAGCAGCCAAAATGCCAACCAGCAACCATATGGGATGCTGGTCACAGGTAGACGCTTAGCCCACTGCGCCACAGCACTGGCCCACAGGAGATATTTAGAAGGGTCCCAATTTCCAGGCCAGCAAGGAGAATATACTGAGGCAATAAAAAAATTATTTAACAAAAAATTTTACCCAGTGGTTCAGAATCTCTCTAGTACCCATTTGCATGTTTATATTGATACTTCCCAATTTTTCACATTACAGTTGTCTGCTTTGTTATTTGTGCTCCCTTCTCCATAAGCTCAATACTTTTGTGTCTTCCCGTGTGGTTGTGCAATATGAGGAAAGACCACTAGATGAGAACTCAGAAGTCCAATGCTGCCATTTACCTGGAACATAACAATTGAAAACTTCCCTTCAGCTTTTCCAAACCTCAGTTTGTTTCTCCCTAGAACGAAAGAGCTTAGCTTACTGCCTTGCCCATCTTGTGACGTTTGCTAAAAAGGAGTTAATATGTTAGGAACTTGGACTGTCAACTAAGCAAATATAAGCAATTGTTTTGATTGCAAAGAAAGTTTCTGCGGTCCTTGAACACTGGTAAGCTGAGTTACTTCCCAGTTCTGCCTGAATGACCAGGAAATGTGAATCTATTTTGTTTCTTTGAGTTGTGCATCCTGCTAATCCTTACAATTCTTCAGAAAAGAACCTCTTAATTCTTTGCTAATTCTTGGCTGGATATCAAACTAAGAACACATTTTCAGGCTGGCCCATTTTAGTCCATTTTTAGTGATCTTGATAAAACTAGCAGTTTTTATTCTCCTCCTTCCCCAGTTCATTTCTCCATTGGTTTTAAGCCTGGTGCCAGTCATTTTAAGATAGAGTCCTTTATAGCCACGGCTGAGTTTCACAGCAGTAGTTGCAAGGGGGATCTAAGGCCCTTTTGACCTGTTTTAACAGTTGAAGGACTTGTTTTTTAAACTATTTTATTTTCAACAGCATAAGCACAAATGACCATGTTTCAGCCTAAAGACAAATCTCACACATTGTGGGTTCAGGGTGAATATTGCCTTATTCTCGTCTTAAGGCCACTAATCCGTTGTCTCTGTGCCTTGCAATGCTACTGCTGTAAGCGTGATATATTCTAGTCCTGAGGAGGCATTTTGGAAATATAGGCTACTTTTCTCACTTCCCCCCTTGTGAATTGTGTCACTAACTTCCTTGCTACCTCCCGCCCTCCTCCTGTTTTCCATTGAAGCGCTCACTTTTGTTATATAATCTTCTAGCAGGGAGAATAAAAACCACCACATGGTAAAACAAGTCTGTCATTAGCTTTTTCAATTCCGAGAAGTGAGAGTAAGAAGACAATGCCTTTGAAAAGCATTTTGAATTGCTTTCCTTTTTATTTTTCCCCTTGCAGAATGCAGATCAGGCCAGTATGGACCCAACTGCGCTCTCCAGTGTCAGTGTGTGCACACGGCTTTCTGCAACCCTATCAATGGGAGCTGCATGTGCCCCTCAAAGACAATGGGCCCGACCTGTGAGGAAAATGGATTGGAGGATCCTCAGTAACCACATGCTGACAGCTTTTCAGACGGCGAGATAGAATGTGGTTGAAGTTCACCCACGCTTTATCATCTTAACTTTGGCAGAGAATCGTACTTACTCAACGGTCTTCAGCCCGGCCTCGCTTGTTACGAGGTGAAAAACAGGACGTCTCAACTTTATCGCCTCCAGGCCTCTGTCCCCTTACTCACAGAACCTTCCCAGCTTCCTTTTGCTGAAGAACATACCCAAGAATAAGAAAATGTTTTTTCAGGATCCCAACCATAGTAACATTTGGACTAATAAATGAACCTTTTTTTTTAATATGCACAGGAGGTATTTAAATTTGGAAGCAAGAACTGCTTTTCAGTCCTGGTTGGACTGCACTAAAATATTCACACCTATTCACCAAAGACCTCAGTGGCCATTAAGTAGCTGGATCCTCTTTAGAAATGTCTAGAATTTCATCTATTTATTCTTGGTGTCCTGCTTCCCAGTTCACTCTGCTTCAGATTGCTAATGTATTGTATTTCAAACATGACTTTCGGTGTGGGAGATTATGAAGTATTTAGCCACATAAAGATCAGGGTGAAAGTATGACGTGCACGTTTACAATGAATCATCAAAACGTTTTGTGCTGTTTTCCCCATCACTAGCCAGCGGACAGGAAAGACAGAGAGTAGAGCGACTGAGGCCAGTGCTCAGCGACCTTCATTGTGGGGGACATTAATTTCCTATAAATTAGGACCAGAGTGGATTCAGACTTTTAATCCCATTGGTGATCTTGAGCCAAATTGCCCATCACTTAGGATAGCTCTATAGCTATTTATAGACTGAGATGAGTTCTGTGATAAGCCCAAGAAAGATCCAACCATAAATAGAATTTTAGTTTTGCTCTCAAGTAGGTTATATGCATCTAAATGTTCAGAATATTGGTTAATTCATATTAGGAAACAATAACTTTCTGGACTCAAAATCTTGTTACTTATATTACCTGTGATTTTTCCAGATAAAAATAGAGACTATTGAAATTATATGACTAGATTTAATTTAAACAAAATATGTGGAGTGCCTTTTAATCAAAACTGACTTAGCACATAATTGACTGAAGGATTTATGAAAAAATACTTAGTGTTATCAACATATCAGTATGGTGCAGTTTCTGACCTTTATTTAACCTTTACCATTGTATATATCACCACCTTAACCAGAGATATAGCAAACCTATTTTAGGCAGCCATGACAAATTTAATGATATTAGATGATATAATGGGCTTAATGAGATCATATTTTAAGAGATTCTTTTTTTATATAAATTTAGTTTAGTCTTAACAGAGGTATAGTCAACTCATGTTTTTCTTTTTCTCCTCTATTTAGAATTAGAGCTTTGTATTTAGATGCAGTATAACAACAATAGCTATTCTATGGATCAAATCAACTGAAATCTATGCTTTATCAAGAATGCTTGCCAGGGGGCCAGCGCTATGGCATAGAGGGTGAAGCCACCACCTGCAGTGCCAGCATTGCATATAGGTGTCAGTTCGAATCCCATCTGCTCCACTTCTGATCCAGCTCTCTGCTATGGCCTGGGAAAGCAGTGGAAGATGGCCCAAGTGCTTGGGCCCTTGTAACCACATGGGAAACCCGGAAGAAGCTCCAGGCTCCTGGATCGTCTCAGCTAAAGCCTTTGCAGCCATTTGGGGAGTGAACCAGTGGATGGAAGACCTGCTCTCTGTCTCTCTGCCTCTGCCTCTGCCTCTCTCTAACTCTGTCTTTTCAAATAAATAAATTTTTTAAAAGAATACTTGCCAAGTTTTCTTATCTATTATTTTTCAAGATTATCTCAACTAACACCATCTAAGCTACAGAGAAAACAAAATCAATAGAAGCAGTGTTTTCTCTTGCTCTGCCATCCACCCTAGGCGTCCTTCTTCTGAAACAGTCACTGGGAATAGGAAAAGAGTAGGAAACCAGGTTTCTCTTCTTTCCCAGAAATTTTGTCTCAATTAACACAGAAGAGAATCTGGATATGGTAGGAAACAAAGAGTAAGTGTTTTGGGTTTTTTTTCTTTTTGGCTTAGTTTGTTGTTTTTATGTAATACTTAGTTCTTTATAAATGAGAACCCATACCTAAAATGTTGAACATGGTGCTTGACAATGGAAGGTATTTTTTGTGTTATCACCTTTCATCCCCATTTCCACCTGAAACATCAAACGAATCATGCAAGTGAGAAAGCAGAGTCACAGCCTAAACCTGGATTTAGTCTATCAGGTGACTGCTTAGACAAATTGAGTTTTACCTTCAGCCTTATACCAGTCAGTGTGAACTAATATAAGTGACCGTAGCCCCTTTTCTTCATAAAATTTTTCTGAAGTATCTTTCATATTGAAACTGAAAATAGAAAAATGGTTTATATCCAGAATATTTCCATTGTACTTTTGTTACCTTGAAAAATCGATTTAAGTGATTTTTTACAAAAGTCAATAAGCAATGCAGAGTCATTCCTGCTAAAAATACCTTTTTCTGCTGGAGGACACTAACATATTGGGAAAATCATTGTAGACAATATTTCATTCATGGACCAAGCCATAAAAATATTCATCTTAAATAATATAATAGCTAGAAAATTATGATATAATTTCCTTGCCATGTCATATAGAAGATTCTTTTTTTTTTTTTAAGATTTGTTTATTTATTTGAGAGGCAGAGCTATAGACAGAGAAAGGGAGAGACAGAGAGAGATGTCTTCCATCCATTGGTTTACTCCCCAAGAGGCCGTAATGGCCAGATCTGGACCCATCCAAAGCCAGGAGCCAGGAGCTTCTTCCAGGTCTCCCACATGGGTGCAGGGGCCCAAGCATTTGAACCTTCTAACACTGCTTTACTAGGCCATCAACAGAGAGCTGGATCAGAAGAGGACCAGCTGGGACACAAACTGGCACCCATATGGGATGCTGGTGCCACAAGCTGAGGCTTAGCCTACTACACAGTGTGGACCCCATATAACAGATTCTGAATTTCTTTTAGAAATAACTGTCATGTTAAAAATATGATTTAGTTCATATAAATAAAGCAAGTTGTTCACTTTTGCATATTAGCAGGATTTACCTGAGGTTTCTATATGTAAACAGCAGTACACGTAGAGAAAGGTATGATTTAGCTACCAAGAAATAATTTATGCAAAATTTTAAGGAACTCAACAATTGTTTAATTTAATAGGCGTGTCCTCTTTTAAGCTAGGTTCAATGTGTACCTTGTGATTCCATAGGAGTATTCTATATATTACTTCTCTTTTTCTTCCCTGTGTAATCTGTCTTTCAAATGTAGAAATGTTGATTCCCTACAGAAATTCATCCACCACAATGTTTAACCTCGTTACAAAGGTGCCTGTGCTGTGATGTGTCAAGCTCTTTCATTTGAAATATAAGATCAGAGAAGGGATTATTATGCTTTTCTGCAATAATATAGCTCAAGTTTAAGGAAAATGAGCAGATGTATGGAAGTGTGCTGGCTAATTTGGAGTCTAAATCCAACATGCCTGGGATATACCATTTCAGTGTAACACCTAACTTTCCCCTACTCTTTCTAACTTCTACATTCATTTATTGAGTTTTCCAGATGAGACAGCTATTTGACACAGGTTAAATTATTTTCAGAGAACTTGGAAATCATTCCAAGAGTTAGTGGCAAGAATGGCATTTCCTTTGTTAGAAATAGCAAAAAGGGTTTGGCCTCTCCTGGGCCTCTTTCACCTTGGTTTCTCCAGGACCTGGTAATACAGATGTAGCAAGAATTTAAAAGAGCATTTTGATGAAGTGAACAAATAATAGCAACTGTCTACACTCTAGGAGTTATGTATGCAATTCAGTTGAAAGAACTTTTCATGGTTCTATAATAGAAAAAAGAATCAAAGTAGCTGAGCTTTTAAAATAGATTTCAAAGTGATTCCAAAGTTTTGTCCCTTTTAGCTAATCATATGGAAACTATGTTATACTTTTCCTTTTGTATTCTGGTTTTTCTACTTTTCCTAAATCAAAAGACTCAAATGCTAAGAATTAAAGTCAAATATATTTATTTAAAATAGTAGATATTTCTTTTTATATTCTCTAAAATATTGACATACTCTTTCATCTCTAAATCCTATGTCAAGAAGACATGAAATGTCATTTGTTCATTCCTCATTTTAATGTTTGTGCACCATTGGCTCAATTTTTGATGAATATTAATTAATTTGAATTATTTCTATTAACATTTAAGATATTTCTCTTCCACTGATGTCTTAAAAATATTTAGGAAATTTCATATTAATGTCTTTATTAAGAAGGAAATAAGAGGGACTGGCATTGTGGCACATCAGATTAAGCTGCTGCCTGTGATGCCCAGCATCCCATTTGGGGCACCAGTTCAAGTCCCAGCTGCTCGACTTCCTATCGAGCTCCCTGCTGATGTACCTGGGAAAGCAGCAGAAGATGGCCCAGTTGTTTAGGTCCCTGCCATTATGAGTGAGACAGAGATGGAGTTCCAGGCTCCTGGCTTCAGCCTCCCCAAGCCCTGGCCGTTGAAGGCATTTGGGGAATGAAACAACATATGAAAGATATTTTTGTTTCTCTCTCTCTCAAATTAATAAATATAGCTCTTAAAAGATAAAATAATAAAACTTATGAAATATAATTATAGTGTTCAGAGTTCCTGAGAAAAATTCAACTATAGCCCAGCAGCAAAAAGATTCATGTGAAGAATTGAATATTAAGTGTGTAAGTGCTGACAATATCGCTCATTTGAAATGTGGAGCATTGGCTTATGAGTAAAATTCCATATGTGAGATTTGGATGAATTTGAGAAGTTTAACATGTATTTGTGAATAATGGAACCTGCGACTAATGAGATACCTAACTAGTCAATTGGTGATATGAGTATTTCAAATCATTTATTGGTAGAAAAATGCCTTCCTTCGTATCACTTTTAATTGCCTAAAAGGCAGTTTTCTGCACTTTATCTTTAATTTCCAAAATCATCATAAAAGAACTTTATTAGGTGTCTACTATACTAGATACTACTTTGAAAAAGATGGCTTGTTTCCTGTCCTCGTACACTTGTGCTTGCAACAGGAGACTATATTAGCCAACAAAAGCTCAGTTTTTAAATATCCTTTGCTGTTGCATCAATTTCATAGTTCACCAATCCTTTCATAGTTAGTTAATCCCTTCCTATGTGTATTTTTCACACTTTTCTTAATTCCCCTATGTTAATGCACACTTTGATAAATCAAATACATTCTACCTAACTTTAAATCCACATAGCAGGTTGTGCTCTTAATGCTGCTAAAGGAATTGAATTTTTTAAAAGTCATGAAATGCCATTTCACATTTATAGAAAACTAAATTAGTCTTTACAATACAAAAGAGATGTCTACTTTCAAAGTTGTTATTGTAACCCTGATGTATAAGGGATTTAGGTAGTGGAAGTAGAGAGAAAGAGGAGGTTGTTCCTCCATCTGACCACTGGTTTGTTCAGGTCAGTATTCATTACTGCCTTCTCTTTAATGGAGATAAGTGTTGTCTAGTGCTAGAACAGGGTGTAGACATTTCTAAGAATCTGGTTTCATTACAAAGCAAGTAGTTCTCACAAACATTAAAACATATCTTGCTATTTTAGTGAAGTCTTAATGCAAGATAAGAATTTTTTTTTAATTGTGGCAAAATACACACAGCATAAAATTTACCATTTTAATGATTTTAAGTGTACAGTTTAGTGGCCTCAATGGCATTCATGTTATTGTGATACAATGTCCAAAGATGATTTCTTTTAATAAAGGAAGAGCTTCTTGATGACAGTGGAGTAACACGCAGGAGTCTCAGGTTCAAATTGTTGTTCTGCTTGAATAGGGTAACTCATGTACCACCTTTACGTCCCAAGTTTTTCATATTCTTTGAAAGTGTTGACTATTTGAAAATATGCTTCCCGTAAATGTCTTCTTATTTTCTAGGAATTTGTGTAACAAAAACAATGCACATGTAAGAAGAGTTAAAAACATTTGTTTTGGGGGCATCACAGGCAGTAGAAAAGTCCCTTTCACTAAGCATATCACAGCTGCAGTTCGTTTCTTTATCATGCCCTAGAGCATGCTGGGAAATCATGAAAGAAAAGTGAACTCAGACTTTGTGGCACAGCAAGTGGAGCTGCCTGCCCGTATCCCACATCAGGGCACTGGTTTGGGTTCTGGCCTACTCTGCTTCTAAAAGCTTCCTGATGATGTATCTTAGAAGGCAGAAGGATGGTAGCCCAAGTGCTTGGGCCCTTGCCACCAATGTGGGAAACTCAGTTGCAGTTCCTGGCTTTGGCTCTTGGTTTTCACCTGGCCCAGCCCTAGCAGTTTCAGGTTTTTAGGGAATGATTCAGTGGGTCAAAGATCCCCCCCACCCATCTCTCTCTCTCTCTCTCTCTCTCTCTCTCTGTCTCCCTCTCCCTCTCCTTCTCTCTCTCTCTCTCTCTCTCTCTCTCTCTCTCTCTCTCTGTCACTGTGCCTTTCAAATAGATGGGGGCAGTGGGAGTGGGCTGGGAAGGACATAGTAATTAAACCAATAATTCTATTTTGAATAAGCCTCATGTATTTTCTATATTTTGTTCTTTTCCTAAGTATCTCCTGCCTGGACTCCACTCTGGCCTGAAGAGGCTGCCAAGACCCTGAGAACTTGAACAGTGCTTCCTGATGAGTACTTGATAGTATTATAAATTAGTTGCACTTAGTAAAGGAGAAAAGGAAGAAAGGGGCAGAATTGACTTTGTCTTATAGTCAGTAACAACACTCACAACAAGGAGATGCTGGCTTAAACAGAGCTAAATAATGTATTTTACTGAAGTGTACCTTAGGAACTCCAATATGTTATCGTGATGTGTGAATCTCCCACAGGAGAAAAGTAAGGAAGCATTCCAAATTATTTAACTTAGAATTCCTTTCTGGGAGAATGTTTTGAAAAACTAGTGTCCCTAGGAATACCTTTGTGGGAAATGGTGATAAATGTTAAGTGAGTCTTCAGATATACTCTGCTCTGCATACCCTGGTCATATATTTAAATGGTGTTTCTAGTAATTGCCTATGAGCCTTTAAGGAAGGCCTATTGCTTTATCATTTTCCACTGTGAGCCAGTATTTCTCAAAGTGGAGCTTTGGAGACAGAAACCAGACTGTTAGTAAAGTTCTTTAAAATATTTTTCTTGTTAATCCTATTAATATAATAAATTGAGCAAATGTTTTTTAAATATTAAGGACAATTAGAAAGATGTAAAATAAACTGTGTTCTTTTTAAATGGAATATTACAAAAGTTATAGAGAAATAGATGTTAGCAGGATGAGTGATGTAGTATAGCTGTTTAAGCTGCCGCTGAGGACACCCACATCCCCTGTCTTAATCCTAACTACTAACTCCCAACCCAGCTTCTCATTAATGTACCTGGGAAAACAGCAGATAACCCCAAGTACTTGTGTCCCTGTCAGCCAAGTGGGAGTTCCAGGCTTCTGCCTATGACCTGGCTCAGCCATGACTGTTCAAGCATTTGAGGAATAAACCAGTAGATAGAAGATATTTCTCTCTCTCTCTCTCTCTCTCTCTAACTCTCTCTCCCCAGCCCCCTCTGTCATTCTGTCTTTCAAATAAATAAATAAATCCTTTTTTTAAAAAAAAAAAAAGAGGCGATAAGTGTCAAAATCAAAGACCAATAAATGTGTGCAATGTGTGCTGATCAAATCAGGATTATTAACATTTCCCTGTCTTTGTCATTATGTTTGAAGGCTTCCAGCTTCCTTCTTCCATTTGTCCATATATATATAAAACCTATTATAAAATATAAAATAGGTTATTTAATCAAAATCTTCTTAATATTTAAAGAGATAGAAATGCTGAATGATATGATTTGCTTACCACGGAATGTGCGTACAACACTGTACTCCATAAATAAGTACAATTAAACACTAATAATACAACAAAAAGATTAAAAATTTTTCTAGCATCTGGGCATTTTACATTATTTAATATAGTAAGAATTCCAAGAATAAAATGTTTAATAGTGCCTAGAATGAATGTAATTCCTTTCTGAGAGTTGCTAAACAGTTATATAAATTGATGCCTTTTCACGACTGAAGTGTGTAAAATCTAATAATACAAGAGTTATAAGGACCTATCTATTACTAGCTAATAAGCCCTATATCATTTATTATGTAGAACAGTTCACATAAATGATGCCACAGTTCTCCATAAACACAAACAGACCTATTGTATATTATTGGTAGTGAAAGATTTAGGGGAGTTTTCTTTTATATAATATATTTAATCATGTTCTATTTAAACACCTGTAAAAATTTTAAATTATTACAAATAAATATACACCCAGTTGTTTTTACAAAAATATTCTTTTTCATTTATAGATACCTTCAGTTCCACATGAGTTTTATAGACACCTGTTTAACTATTAATAAATTGGAAATTAATCTTAATTCATATAGTGTCAGGCTAAAATACAACTTCTATTCATGATTTGGAATACATTATTTAAGCTATATTCTGTGTTAAATCACCAAACAAAACAAAGGAGAAACACTTAATAGAGTCTTGCTTGTTTGCACTTCACAGAAGTGCAGAACTAGAATAGAATTTAAAGCTCCTCCAGCCTTTTTGTTTTATAGGCATAGAAACCAAGACTTAGAGAATTAGACCCAACAATGAAAAAAATTGCTGAACCAAGATTTTATATTCTCTCATCTCCGGTCCCTCATATCTCTCCTCTTGTGGGTTTTGATTACTACCATTTCTGCAACATGTGAGAAGTTTTCTTTGGCAAGGAGAATGAGTGAGCTTTACAGAAATCCCTTTGAATTCCAGCTCCAATCTTACAGACCTTCCAAATTTGTAGTGTCACCATTTATTTTATATCCAAATGTATCTGAGAGCAGTAGTTAAATACAGATATAAGGAATTGAAGCCAATGGGAACATCATGGTCCTATAATGGTTTCATTGTCTTCCAAGAATTGTAATTTGAATTTTAATAGTTTTTTCTATCTTTGGCATATATTATCCAAACTTTATATTTTAAAAGACAATTTTGCCAGCATGTTTTAAAAATATTTTCATTTGCCTCAATTGTCAATTTCTGTTATGAATGATAAATGCAATTCCCAGATTTCTTCCTTTAAGTTCATTATATAACACCAAACACCTCTAGAAAGCACTCTTGATTAATACCCTATTTGAACCCATAAAGAAAAATTGTGTTAACTTTATTATTTATCTTGCTCATTAGTGTGAGAGCATTTATGATGGCAACCCCAGAGGTTATCAGCAATTCTATGCCCTATAAATTTGACTAACCATGTATGCTACCTTATATTTTAGTTACTCAACAGAAGCATAGTCAAGAAAATTTAGAATAATAAAACAAAAATGGACAATATCACCTTACTAAGCTGGATATGCCTGTGCTTCCAAAGCAATGGTGCTCAAGCTTCATCTGGGTGCAGAACATGTGAATATTAGACTGCTCCAGGTGGAATGTAAATTGTTGAAATATTTAATCATATTATATGAGCTACAAACAATATTACTTAGAGAAAGTGTACGTTTATTGTATGCATATGGTATTTGTGATTACGTAGATTTCTTAAACTCTTCAGTTAATCACAATCACCTTTCTGAGAAATTCCATTAATGTATTTTATACTTGTGCATTCACTTTGTCAGACTCAGCAATTATCAGGCATCAGTTATTTAAAAGAAATTTTCATTGTTGAATATGGAAATATAATCAAATGTGAACATGAAGAAAGGGTGGCAATATTCAACTAAGCATTGAAACACTTTTCCCAAGTTTTTAGAACACACTGTATAATTTGAGAGTTGTTCCTCCAGAGTCTGTGTTATGGTTTGTTGATCAAAATGTAGATGTGGCAACTGTGTTTCAATCTATACTTATATGATTTTTTTTATTTAATGAGCATAAATTTCCAAAGTACAGCTTATGGATTACAATAGCTTCCTCCCCCCCATAACTTCCCTCCCACCCACAACACTCCCCTCTCCCACTCCCTCTCCCCTTCCCTTCACATCAAGATTAATTTTCAATTATCTTTATATACAGAAGATCAATTTAGCATATATTAAGTAAAGATTCCCACATTTTGCTCCCACACAGAAACACAAAGTGTAAAATACTATTTGAGTACTTGTTATAGCATTAATTAAACACCTAAGAGTAATTGTATATTAATTACAGAGTTCAACCAATAGTTTTAAGTAGAGTATATGATTTTTAAAAATAGAAAAGCTGAATGAAGCTCTACTCAGTGATTTACTTTTGGCAAACAAGTTTGTTTTATAAAATGGTGCTCATTTTAAGCAAGCATTTCTATGATATGTTTCCTTTGTGATAATGTATGCATGAAGAATCATAAGCATAACTGAAATATTACCTCTGGGTTGAACTGTTTAAATGTGGGAAGTCAATTGGTAGCTATAAAAAAGAAAGGTTAAGTAAGTCTGATGTTTGTTAGCTTCACATTATTTTTTGATATCAGTTCACTAGTTGACATGATGTTTTTTTTCCACACTGGTTATTTGAAAGTATTTATTGTGACAAATAAATATTTTGTATAAGATGTTTGCCTTTCTTTATCTCTTTGGTCTAGTCTGCATGAATTTCTTGGTATTTTTCTCTTGGATGTTTTCTACTAATCTATTCTCTGTAAGTCATAGATAATTATTCTTTCTAACTACAGGATTGGTGCAAAAAAACCTAGCTATTTGTTCATGAGGAAATACTTCTTAAACACTAAAATATTATGTGTTAAATTTTTACTTTTTCATCATTATTTAATCAAATGAAATACAATGAATCAACTGTGTCTAGTGTGTAGATAAAGTTTTTCCAAATGTTTTCCTTAAACTGATTATGTGCTTTTATCTTTTGGTGATAATAATAATTATATGATTAACTAGCAACATGTATCAAATTCTTAGTATATGCCAGACATCATAATAAACATTTTTAAACATATTATTTAATCTTTGCAACAAGTATTTGGTAGGTATGAGTAGTCATCTAATTTTTCTTTTAACAGTTGAGATTGCTGAGACTTAAGGAATCTAAAAACTTGCTGAGGTCATATAGCTTCAACATAGAGCAAACCTCATGTTTGTATGATTCTGAGAGATGAGTCTACCTACATAGTATGCATGCAATTCTAAAACACTACCTTATGTGATGAAAATCTGTAACTGAAAATCTTAAAAATAAAATTTTGACTAATCCAATTTAGAGTGGGTTCATACCCTAAATTGTTTATTAAGACAGATGAACAATCACATTTTCAACTACCTTTATTTTTGGTACATAAAAATGCCTATCTGTGAATTTTGCTTGTTTGATATGTATATAAGTAGTGATTAAATAGTGGTGTCTCTGAGTGATGTCAACTTTAGACCAATGAATATCCCCTTTAATTCTGTCAGTATCCTGTGTTCTCCTGATCCCCAACCAAACTCTTTTTTTTAAAGATTTGTTTATTTAGTTAGTTATTTGAGAGGCAGAGTTACAGACACAGAGAGGGAGAGACAGAGATCTTCCATCTGCTGGTTCACTTTGCAGTGGCCTGAGCAGGGACAGCTGGAGACTGGATGATCTGAGGCAGGAGCCAGGAGTTTCTTCCAAATCTCCCACATAGGTGCAGGGGCCCACATACTTGGACCATCTTCCTCTGTTTTTCCAGGTCAACAGCGGGGAGCTGGATTGGAAATGGAACAGCCGGACTTTTCCTGGTGCCCATATGGGATGCTGACACCACAGGCAGGGTCTTGACCTAATATGTGACAATGCCACCCCCCCAACCAAATTCTTAAACATCAGAATGAAAAATAATTTACTGGGTAATCTGATTATAGTATCTCCTATTTCGTTTCTTAGCTTCATAAGACTATCTCCAGATAAATTTTGCTTCTGTTACCTATCCAGTCAATTTCAGATCTATGTTATAAACTTTCTTTGCTGATGATAGATCATCACATTTTCTCTTCACATTTGGGGGATAGTAATATTCTATTTCTCAGTGTCCACATGAGTGGAGCTTACATTCCTCACTTAAAAACTTGTGATGACAGCTCTTCGTAGAAGAAATCGATCTCCCTCTACCATGCCCTACCACCTCTGTTTCCCTATCCAATCTGCCTGTGGCCTCCAATCACTTAGAAGAACTTGCCCTAACCCTGAACTCGCCACATCTCTGTGCCATGCTCTCAGCTTGAAATCCTGTCTATTCTCAGCAGAACCAAGTTATTCTTCTTAATGACTCACTCAAAGAATCCCCTAAATCCCTAACCCAAAAGTTAAAGAAGCTTTCTTTTTTCAGCTTCTATTATAGCACAGAAGCTACCCTGTAATGGGAAAGAAACAAATGATTTATGGAATTGTCAACTGCATTAAAAATGAATGAGAGACTGATCTACCTGTCAGGAGGCCTCTTTTCTCTTCCAAAATTTAGAGCTGCTTATTTAAATTTCAAACACCCACTCCCCTTGTGGCTCTAATTGGCTTGGACTAGCAATAGCCAAATGAACATGTGTGGACAGAAGATGCCAAATAATGCAATTTTATTGAAATATGCATGTGGCTTTTTTGTTGGCGAGAGGGTATACTGCTATTCCACCATTTATACTTAGTTCAAAAAATGCAACATAAGGAAAAAACCAGATCCCATCTGCCAGGCAAAATAGCTATAAAGTGGAAAAATCAAGTTTTTAATGAATCCATCGAGAGTAACTTGAGTTATTTTTTAATGTAAGGGCAAATAAACTCTTGAGCAGGGCTGCATATCCATGGTGTATCCTTTTAATTTATAGCTAAGCCAAATCCAAATCCTGGGTTTAGCTAAATTAGAGTGTTCCCAGAAGAGAGAATGATTAGACAATACAAGTAGGCTTATGCTGGCCTTCCTCTTCTAAAATCTGGCTCACAGTCTAAGTGGACTGGAATTCCATTTGTAAGACAAGTAAACATTTCTCTGTATATTCAGGAGACTCACTGAACAACTTGGCTGGAGTTTTCTGTTTTCTTTAGCCCATATCCACAATAATAAGAGTGTTGCTCTTCCATATTCCAGTCTAAAGGAGTGTCGAATAAGAGCAAACACCTGTTCTTTTTTCTTTTTGGGCCAGCACCTTCTGGCTTTGATTCAAGACTTCCGATTTTGATGAATGTCTTTTTTCATTATCTACTAATAGCATTATTTGTAGTATAGCTCATCCATAGGATGCTATTGGTTAACAAAAAATGATATTCTATATGGAGAAAAATTATAATGTGTGTCATGGAGTGGTCAAGGCATTGCAAGCAATCAGTAGTGTTTGGGGTGTCTCACTGTTGATATCCCTTGTTCTAAATAGCCATTATACTTCACAGTGTCCTCCTTTCAGCAGATTGGAGAAGAAATCTGCAGAAACCTGACTTTGAATTCCTTTGAATCACAATTGAGGGATCAAGGCCAGTAGTTAACCATATCTGACTCAGGAAGGGAATAAATTTGTCCACTACACCTTGCAGGTGAGAGTTTTCAGGTTACTAGTAAACAATGATAAGCACATATGAATCAGATGAAGACACTGAAAATTCCTTGCCTGAGTCAGGAGCTCAGTTTGCATCCCAGCTCTGTCTGTAGGCAGATGTGGGATTCAAGCAAAACACAATCTTTTGAGCCTCCTTTTACTCATCTGCACAGAGGACAAAGTTCTTGACTCTGAGTTATCAAGTGGGTTAAAAGACAACATAGAGCATAGCACCTGGAGCTTATGGCTACTCAGTAATATACTGGGAATCTGTTCATAGAATCTAAGGTTCACTTGTCAGTAGTAAATCTATTAACAATAATAGCAGCAGCACACAGATTTGCATTCTTACCATCTGGATTCAGAACCCTATAACCCCAGTATGGCAACTTGGCATACTGAATGTTCTAAACTGAAGGAAATTATGTAAATCCTAGAAGCAGGAAAGTCACTCTCTGATCTTCTCCTGCTCTTCTCCCCTGAAGAGCCTCATGTGACAGGTGTCTTGCCCTAATCCTAGAAGAAATGTCACGGAGAACGGCCTTGAAGAATTTGAACAAACAGGTCTTGCTCATTTCACTGTAGTTTATTACCATTATACTGTATTCCTGTCATATTACTTTTTCTCAATTGTTCAAAATAAACCAGACTTCTGTGGATCTTTGCATCTTCATTTCTGAAGTCTTCCATGTCATGTAAAACATTGGTTAAGGGGCCAGCGCTGTGGCACAGTGCATTAACACCCTGGCCTGAAGTGCCGAAATCTCATATGGGTGCCAGTTTGAGACCTGGCTGCTCCACTTTTCATCCAGCTCTCTGCTATGGCCTGGGAAAGCAGTAGAAGATGGCCCATCAGATGGAAGACCTCTCTCTCTCTCTCTCTCTCCCTCTCTCTGCCTCTCCTCTTTCTGTGTAACTCTGACTTTCAAATAAATAAATAAATCTTTAATAAAAAATTGATCAAATACATTTGCTATGGCTTTCTCTTGTAATTCTGTTTTTGTTGTTGTTGTTGTTATGAGGGTCTCAGCCTTGAACCTAACCTGGATAAGGAATCAATGCCACTTTTTCTCCCTTCATTACTGAATGCAGAAAGCTGTTCTAAGCACTGGATGTCCATTGGCTCTTTGACTTGTATAACAGCTCTTGAAGCAGTTAAGTTTCTGTTGTTATGCTCTTTCATTTGCATGCAGTCTATTAATACTGTCTTGTGCAGGATGGAACATTCCAAGTAAGAAATCAGAATACAGGAGGGGACAATGGAGAGTTTAACATGCTATATTTGAAATTAGGACTCCTCTCCCCAAATTCAGAACTAAGAGTTACATTTCCCCCTTCTCTAACATATCTTTGAATTCCAGAAGCAAGGGTAAAGAACCCTGCATTTTAATATTATCAATGAAACACATGCAAATGGATCAATTATCCCTCTAGCATTTATGTTTATGAGTAGAATATATTTTCTTAATATATAAATCGACTAAACTTCTAAATATCCATATTCCATTCTTTTCATTAGAATGTGCATGATCATGGGTGTTTGGATCAAAAGTTTCTAGTACCATTTGGCTGGTTTCTAAAAGAATTGTGTCACATGAATATTTGCTTCCTACCTGGAGCCATTGAGAGATAAGGGCCTCACACTCACTGAGAATCACAAGAGGAACATTTGGAACAAGGATATGGGAAGATTTGGAAAGGTTGTTCAGAAGCTTTCTTTGGCCATTTAAAGTGGAAAGGTATGGAAATTGATGAAAAGGAGGGACAGTCTGGGCCATAGCTGTACATGTGAGCAGATGAGTTACAGAAATCTGAGCCCACCTTATTCCCTGTGATTTGTCTCAAGCCTCTGGGAGCCCCAAAACAGGAGAGCCCGGGACTGCTTCCATAATTTACACATTGGAGTAAATTAAGCAAGTCTTTGGTTTCCATCACTTTCTGTTCTACTTAGATGCCAAGGCTTTATCGTGAGTAATGTACTGCGCTTTCAGCCTTGTCTTCAGGGAGCAGTTTGCCTCCAGTGACTCCTTGCAGTAGTCAGAACTTTCTGTCAATGTAGAGGCAGGTGGGAGTCCCTTTGGGAACAGAAGGGGATAGAGGGGGGAGAGGAAAAAACAGAGAAGAGAAGAGTTGGTGGGGGGGAGAAGGGAAGGGAAATCAATGTCTCTGACCTCTAGAGCGTGGGGCACATATGTTGACAATGCATAAAATAGTAGAATCCAAGGGTTGAAAAGGATCTTATAAACCCCTTAAGAACTGCAGATTCTTACTTCTCACCAGTAAAGCAATCATCTTTATAACCGCAAGTCTGATATCCACCCAATCTCCTTTTGAATGTTTTTCTGTATTTCTTGAATATAAATCTGTTCCTTTGTTGCTAGCAATGTCTTTCTTAAACTAGTAAAAGTGATGTCTCCATAGAACCTCTAGTCTTTTTGGAAAATATGTCTTACTGCTCCTCTGCCTGTCAAACTTACAATGTTTGAAGCTAGCTTCCATGTTGCATTATTCCTTTTTTTTTTCCTCCAGATGAAAAACCATCAGTGTTTTGAGAGGTCCTGATAGGGTTTGTCAATCTCCTCTGAAGTTGTCAGAGAATAACAATTAAGTCCTGGGGCCAGCGCTGTGGCATAGCGGGTAAAGCTCCACCTGCAGTGTCAGCATCCCATGTGGGCGCTGGTTCAAGTCCCCGCTGCTCCACTTCCAGTCCAGCTCTCTGCTATGGCCTCGGAAGGCATTAGAAAATGGCCAAGTCTTTGGGCCCCTGTACCCTCATGGGAGGCCCGGAGGAAGCTCCTGGCTCCTGGCCTTGGATCGGCACAACCTGGCCGTTGCAGCTGGTTGGAGAGTGAACCAGCGATAGAAGACCTCACTTTCTGCCTCTCTTCTCTCTGTGTAACTCTGACTCAAAATGGGTGGATAAATCTTTGGAAAAAAAAAAGTCCCTTTCTTAATTGCCAAAGTTGAACCTTTGGTTTAAAATAAATTATATAAGACTTATTGTTTCTCCCCAATTATTTAAGTAATATATGTTTATTGTGCCAAATCATCTGCTTACATTTTCATGATTCCTTTTATCCTTATACCTTTTGTATTATTTTTTAAAAAATGGATTGTATAAATAATTTTGTTTTTCTTTCTTTCTAATATTATGGTGTGAACAATTTGTTACATGCTTTTCAAGCTTTTAGTCCTAAGTCTGGATTTCTAATTTCTATGCTGAGAATATCTTCTTCTTGACCCCTTTACCCTGTGCATCTACAGAGATTCTTTTTGAAGTACTTCATCAACATCAGAAAGATGGCCACAAAGATGGTAATCATTGATAACAAAGCACTTCAGGTACAATGGAAAGTCAATGTTTTTTATTTAGAAAGTTAGCTTAAACCCAGAACACCTCTCTCCTTTGTTGACTAAGTCTTCCTTCTTGAAAAGACACTTCTCAAGCAGATAAAGAAATGTATACTCTGTATTCATGAGGTATTCAGCCTTTGTGTTCTCAGGAGGACAAACTGAGTGCCATTAGCACCAGGAGTCTCTCCTGATGACAGGGGCGGATCCCCAGTGAAAGGACCAAGTGAAGGTGAAGCAGCACAAGGCTTTGTAACCATAGTTACTTTAAGTCTAAGATTATAAGTTTATTGTTTCCATTATGAAACATGCATTGACATTCCTTTATGTCCACTCTTGAAAACCTTGTTATCCTGGCTAGCCTATTTACTTACTTATCTCTTAAGAGATGGCTAGGCTTAATTAACACTTAAACATTAACCTTGAAGATATGTGGGGGGAGAATGGGGGGGTGGAGGATGAGAGGAAGGTGGGACCTGAACGCTGCTCTTTGAAAATGAGATGGAGTAATCTTAATGAAATGCTCAAATTCCAAATGAAGTAAAAATTTCATCTTATGAGCCTCTTGGAGAATGTGCTCCTACTGACCCAGAAAATCCTGGAAGTGACCTTCTGTGTCATTTTGCATACCTGAATGAAATGAAGGATGAAATAGCAGTACTTTGGATGGAAATCCCTAAAAACAAGATTGCTGTATTCTTTGCAGCTAATCATTCATTTATTTGTAGCATGTTTTCTTGTAGATGGTGAGAAATATTCACAGTAAACTACTGGGATGGTTCGTGCATTCATAACAATGGAATAGAATTTTTTATGACTAGGCTGTCACCACATTTGGGATGGTTGCAGCCTCCAAATTTTTTTTCCTATTTTGGCAAACATCCCCAGAACCACACAGTTTGGAATGAGAAACTATTGTACACCACTATAAGAACTGTAGAGTCACTGTGTTGTTGCTATTACTATGAGGCCTTTTGAAGACAGGATGCCAGGATGAATTGTTCCTCATTATTTATAATAAATTTCCAAGGTAAAAAATCTTCAACTGATTTTTCAAAAATATTCTAAGCTCCAGTGTTAGTCTTACTTGAGACATTTTCTAAAGTGTCTCTGTTCTACAAAGCAAGGGAAAATCTATCACTCCAGGCATAACCATACCACTTAATACGATAACCCTCTACAATTCAATTCCCATACTTTCCTGAATCCTGCAGATTTTAGCTTAAACATAGTTTTCTCAGAGAAAACTTGTTTCTCTATACTGAATTTAGCAGCCTACCAGCCCACTATCTGATCACATTGCCCACCTTCCTACTACTCAAAATTTCTTCACAGACTCAGCACATCTTTAGTTCTTACTAAAATGGCTATCTTTTCCATCAAGTTCAAGACTATGTCAAAGCAAAGACTTTATCGGTGCACTGAAATATTGTTTTCTCAGGACCAAACATAATGCCTTACACATGGTCTGCCTTCCGTAAATGTTTGCTGAATGAATAAAATTGCGTTAGGTTCCTTGAAGCATGAACTTTTTCATAATATCATTTTATTAGTTTATCCCAGCAAGGAGATGAAGCATGCAATTCCATGCTTTGGAAGGCAAAATCTACAAAGTTTGACTTGAGGAATCCCCATGGTTGGTGACACAATCAACCATATTTGGGGAAAGGCAAGACTTTTCTTTTCATTCTATTCTCCATTCTGCCTTAGAAGAAATACAAAAATCAAGGACAATGTGGAGCATGAGCAAGACTATGAAGCCCTCCATGTGACAACAGAACAGGTCAAAACATCTTGTGTTCCCATAGTGAATTTTCTTTGTAATTGGGAAGAATATATTCCCCTTGAAAGAATTTGGAGAGCTTGTCAGTTTGATTATTTCCTGTGGGGATAAAAAAAAGCTAATTATAAAAACTGAAAATGAGTGTTTGAAAATTCAGGTAACTGCATTTTATAAATATACCTTATGGAAGATACAACCCCTTAATTCTTAGCACTGCCCAAAATGATCCTCAATGCCCATAGACCCTCAATACAACCTTCAGGGCACACTAACAAGACCAGAGGAAATGTGTTATCATTATATTCATCTCTTATTCCTTAAAATCTCTGTGAAAAGTCTGACAGAGGATTTATTTTCACATTTGGAGATGTATAATAAAAGCATAAGATCAAATAAATACATGTAAGAGAAATAATAAATTTTCTTTGTAGAAGTGGATAAAGTTGAATTAAATCCAGATTGCCTGTCAAACCAGCATGTTGGAAAGAAAGCCAAAAGGGCATTGTGAGAACCCAAATTCTACTACAACATTTTGTCCTAAACCATCAAGTTCATTCACCTGTTTGAGAGTCAGGATCACCACAGGTCAAAGGTGGCATGTGGGGGCCTGTGTAGTGCCACAGCAGGTTAGGCTGCTGCTTGCATTGTCAATATCTTATATGGGAGTACCAGTTCAAGTCCTGGTCACTCAGCTTCCAATCCAGCTCCCTGCTAATGCACTTTGGAAGGCAGTGGATGATGGCCAAATGCTTGGGGATGGAGTGTCTGACTCCCTGCTTCAGCCTGGCCCAGCACTGGCTGTTGTGGCCTTTTGTAGAGCGAACCAGCAGATGAAAGAGTCTTTCTCTTTCTCTTTCTCTTTCTCTTTCTCTTTCTCTTTCTCTTTCTCTTTCTCTTTCTCTTTCTCTTTCTCGCGCTGTCTCTTCCTTTCTCTATAAGTAATTCTGTCTTTCAAATAAATAAATGCATCTTAAAAAAAAAAAAAACTAACACATAGATTAAATGACATTACATATCCATACCAGCTTTCTCGTTTTGTGACTCCAGTTCCTCAAGATGTTCAGAGAGCTCCAGATGTTGCCACGGAAGCTGCCTGCTGTGCTGGAAGGGAAGAAAAGCAAATGAATGGATTCTATGAGAGGGTTGATGGGGAGAGGAGGCAAAATGTTTTTGGATTAGCTTAAGAATGAATGAGTGCAAAAATACAGATTAGTCTGCCCAGGCCTGGGCTGCCAAGGCAAAGTAACACAAACTGGATGTGCAAAAAAATTCTCTCTCTTTGTTTCTCTCTCATCTCTCCCACTATTTCTGTAACTCTGCCTTTCAAATAAATAAAGAAACTGTAAAAATAAAAAAAGGAGGCTAGTGTTGCAACACAGTGGATTAAGCCACCACCTGTGACTTCAGCATCCCATATGGATGCCTGTTCCAGACCTGGCTGTTCCACTTCAATCCAGCTCCCTGCTAATTAGCCTAGGAGTACAGTGGAGGATGGCCCAAGTTCTTGGATCCCTGCCAGCCACATGGGAGACCCATATGGAGATCCAAGCCCAGCCCTGATTGATGTGATCATCTGGAGAGTGAACCAGTGGTTGAATGATATTCTCTCTCTTTCTCTCTCTCTCTCACTCAATGTGTATGTGCTGTCTACCTCTATCTCTGTAATTCTGCATTCAAATAAATGAATAAATCTTGCTCCCTCTAACACCTCTAGAAAAGAGGTGTTTCCACTTTCTAGTCCACGGTCATTTGTTGGTAACCTTTGGTGGTGATTGCACCACACTGTATTCTCTTTGTGCCTCTTTCTCTTCACATGAGCTGCTTCCTATAGGGGCAGCAGTCATGGTCTTGTAGCAGTCCAGTTACTTCAGTCTGACCTCACGGTTACAACTGCAATGACGCCATTTCCAATAAGATCATATGTCAAGGTACTGGAGGTTAGCATTTTAGCATATCATTTTAGAGGGGAGACAAAATTCGATCTGTAACAAATATACTACTGAGATAATTCTCCATTGTTTCAACATTTGTCCAGTCTTGCTCCACTCAGGAGTGCTTTGGGTTATTTTTTTTCCCTTTAAAAAAATTTTTTTTTCACCTACCTGAAAGGCAGAGTGACAGAGAGAGAGAGAGAGAGAGAAAGAGAGAGAGAAAGAGGTTTCATTTGCAGGTTCACTCCCTAAATACTCAGAACAGTCAATGCTGGACTAGATGGAAGCCAGGAGTCTGGAATTCCATCCGGATCGCCCATGTGGGTAACAGGCCCCAAGCACATGAGCCAGCTATTACTTCCCAGGATGCATTAGCAGGAAGCTGAATTGGAAGCAGAGGAGTCAGGACTCCAGTAGGCACTCTGATATAAACCAAGGGGCAACTTAAACTGGTGCCCCACAAGGTCTGCTCCACATATTTTTTTCCTTAATTTTTCCTCCTGGAAATGTTAACACCATAGATATATTCTGTATCTGTATCATGTAGCCCTATAAGTCATAAATGCCTGTAATATTTAAAATGTAAGATGTTTTTGCCACCACGAAGAACTAATTTTCTTACTCTTAAGAATTTAAAGGGCTGGTGCTGTGGCTTAGCAGGTAAAGCCACCGCCTGCAGTGCTGGCATCCCACATGGGCGCCCGTTCTAGTCCTGGCTGCTCCACTTCCAATCTATCTTTCTGCCTGTGGCCTGGGAAAGCAGTAAAAGATGGCCCAAGTCCTTGGGCCCCTGCTCCCACATGGGAGACCAGGAGGAAACTCCTGCTTCCTGGCTTCGGATTGGCGCAGCTCCTGCCATTGAGGACAATTGGGAAGTGAACCAACGGATGGAAGACCTTTCTCTCTCTCTCTCTGCCTCTCCTTCTCTCTCTGTGTAACTCTGACTTTCAAATAAATAAATAAATCTTTTAAAAAAAAGAATTTAGAATATCTATTGTAAGGGAGAGAAATTAAAGCTCTATGATATAAGGAAACCTTCTAATAATATATATTAGTATTTTTATTTGACTGGACCAGAACACATTTTTGGTTACAGATAAAATGCTGTTTGTTTTGTTTTAAAGATAAATATATGCATATTTCAAGATATTTAAATTTTTACTCCATGGAATTACAACCCAGACTATTCTACTGGTTCCTCACAGCCATGAAATTTGTCACAGCACCATGGATGCCTAACAATGAGCTTTACATTTTCATTTTTTAAATCAGAAATATCCTTGGTTATGGCTTGGGTAGATTCTTTTGAAGACTGATTGTATGTAGAGAGGGAGAAACCAAAAGAACATAGTTTTAGATTCCTTGTAGGCTACACTTGGGGTCTAGGGACAAAATTTAGTGTATAAGAAAGTAGGTCTGGTACAGAAGACATACACCATAGGTAAAATAGACATGTTCTAAACAATGCTTCAAAGACAAGTAGTATATTTTGCTGAAAGGAAGAGATAGAGATAAACAAATAGGAGAAAAAGCAGGAAAAAAAAAGTGTCCTTAAAGCCAACAGGGAAAAAGAAATAAATCTCTTCATTCACAGATGTCTATGTAGAAAATCTGAAGCAGTCACCACCAACAGAACCCCTCAAATTAATAAACAGTTAAATCAGGGTGGCAGGAAATAAGGTTAATCACCTGATGATTGGATAAAGATAGTGTGGCATGTATGTGTGAATATATATTATATATTATTATATTACATATTATATTATTAAATATAAATATTATAATATATAACTACTTATTATATTATATATTATATATATTCAAACATACACACACACATATATATATGATGGACTATCACTCAGCCATAAAAAGAATGAAATCCTGAAGTTTGCAGCGAAATGGGTGTAACTAGAGATTATTACACCGAATGAAATAAACCAGACACAAAAAGACAATTACCACGTTTTGTATTATTTGTAGTAGTTTATATGTAGAGTATTAAAATTGTGTGTATATCATATCATTTGGTATATAATTATAAATATTGCTTCACTAAATTATACTGCATAAATGATAATATACTCTTATTCCCCACGTTAAAAAAGAAATGGATGTGGGTGGGAATAATGAGTATGATTAGGGTACTGGTAATATGCTGTTCTTAATCTGGATGTTGGTTATGAGTGTGATCAGAGAACCAAAAGCTCATTTACCTATACATTCATATGCATTTCTTGACATGTATATTGTATTACAATAAAATTTTTAAAAGTCTGTTACTCTCCTATATATATATATATATCAGAAATGAATAAGTAGAATTAGAAATTAAAACACAATACATTTATATTATCCCAAATAATCCCCAAAATAAAAAACTAGGCATAAATATAGCAAAATATGTCAAAGATGTATATTAGCAAAATTATAGCACTCTGAAGAAAGAAACTAAAGAATAATTAAACAAATGGAGAAATAACCCATGTTCATGAATCAGACAACAATATTTACAAGATGTGAGTTTTTTCCACCTTAATCTACAGATTCAGTGCGATCCCAATCAAATTTCCAGCAAATGATTCTGTGGCTCTTGACACATAAAGAATAATGTCTACATGGAGAGGCAAAAGACCCAGACTTGCCAACCTATTGTTGGTGGAGAATAAATTTGGAGAAGTAAAACTATCCAGCTTCAAAACTTACTGTAAAGCTGTAACAGTCTTACCATACAATTCAGCAGTTGAGGTGGTTGGTATTTGCTCAAAGAGGTTGAAAATGTATGTCCACAGAATAAGCTGCACATAGATATTTATAGCAACTTTATTAATACTTGCCAAAAATTGATGGGTAAACTGTGGTACATCTGTGTGCTGGAGTAATTATTGAGCCCTAAAAAGAAATAGGTTCTCAAGCCATGAAAAGAAATGATAGAACTTTGAGTGCTTATTAAGTGAAATAAGCCAAACTGAAAAAGCCACATATTATGTGATTATAGCTGCATGAGATTTTGGTAAAGGCAAAAATGTGGAGGCAATAAAATCATCAGAGGTTTCCAGGAGTTAAGGGGAAGGAGGGAAGCATTAGAAGGGCGGGACGATTTTTAGGCAGGTGAAACTCTTCTGTATGTGAGTATAAGAATACACCCAGGTCATCACACATTTGTCAAAACCCACAGAATAAATTTCAAGTATATATCTTAATTTAAAGTATGGATTTGGGGTGATGACTGTGACAAATGAACCATTCTGGTGTGGGATATTGATAGTAGGGGTGGCTATGCAAGTGAGGAGGCAGGAAATATGTGAGAGCTGTTGGTACATTTGCTCTATTTTGCTAAAAACTTAAAACTATTCTAAAATATTAAAGTGTGTTCTGGAAAACAAAAAGGGGCACAAGTTTCACAAGTCTATTGCCTCTATGTATTAACCTGATAAGGAAAAGGTAAAGATCAAGGAAGGAACCTGGACAAATGTAGTAGAAGTCTGTATTTGAATAAGTCCTTATTTGCATTCAAAGCTAGTGGGGTAGGTGGCATCAAATGAAAATAGACCGATTATTTGTGAGGATTTGTGAAAATTTGAATAGATTATTCCCTTTCACAAGCTAGCACTTGCAATAAGGATATCAGTAAATTAAACATATTTGCCTTTGAATAGTACAGCAAACCATAATATGCAACACAGTAAGAGCCCAAATATGGCCCTGATATAAAAATGTAATTTCCATGGCAGGTCAAACTCGAGACCATTGTCTGAATCCTAGTAGGGAGAAAACCCTCTTTTCCATAGTTCTTGGCCATAGGTGTATTTAACTGTGATTGCTAACTGCTCTCTCTTGGGAGTCACGGTATTACAGTATTACCCCACACTTTCATGGTTTTATCTCTAGAAATCCTACCAAATTCTCATGGTGAAGAGCCAAGAAAGATCCCCTGTGGTTCTGGAAATTAGAGGAGAAAAGTAACCATTGTGAAATATGCTCCGAGTGTTCTCCATAATCTACTCTCCAGACTGTCTACCACGGTCTGTGCCAAACCTATTTGAAGGAAAACCGTTCCCCGTCTCCAGCCCCTTCCATTTTCTTGTACCATTAAGGGATGAAAGAATGAGAAACCTGTATGAAGTTCATAGCCCAGGTACACGGGCTCACCAGAAGAGCTGAGATACAATCATAGGATTACAGAAAGCTTCCCTTCTCCAATATTTTACCACCACACCAATAAGACTCCTCCAGAATAATAGTGAACTGCAGCAGAAAGATGTGCAATAAGCAGGCTGTCAAAGGAGGAGAAAATAGAGAGGATAAAACAAGGGTGCCTTAGGAATTTGAAACCTCTGGCACCTACAGCCCTAACAAACATTACAAGCAGCCCAACTACTATCCAGGTTAATAAAAATCCTGATACTAAAGCAAATTGACCATATTTTCTATTACCTGAAATGCCATGTATTAAAACAAAACAAAACCAAAAAAATCCTTTCAAATCATGCTAGAAGGCAGGAGAAAGCACAGTCTGAAGAGGCAAGACAAGCCTCAGAAACACATGCTGGTATGACATCAATTTTTAAATTCAGACAAAATTTTAAAATTAAATATGGGGACCTGCACTGTGGTGCAGCAGGTGGGGCTGTTGGCAGTGCCGGCATCCCATGTGGGTGCTGGTTTGAGTCCTGGCTGCTCCACTTCTGATCCAGCTCTCTGCTGTGGCCTGGGAAAGCAGTGGAGGATAGCTCAAACCCTTGGGCCCCTGCACCCAAGTGGGAGACCCAGAAGAGGCTGCAGGCTCCTGGCTTCTGGCTTCAGATTGTCCCAGCTCTTCCTGTTGCAGCCAGTTGTTGAACCAGCAGAGCTGATGGAAAATCTCTCTTTTTTTCTCGCTCTCGCTCTTGCTCTTTCTACCTCTGTAACTCCACCTTTCAAATAAATAAATAAATCTTAAAAAGTAAACAAATAAATAAAAATTATGAATAATATACTAAGAGCTGGAATAGAAAAAATTGACTACACTCAAGAAAGCACAGGAATGAAACTCCAAGATATACAAAAGGAAATACTAGAAATCAAAAATATTACAGAGGTTAAGAATGCCTTTGATAAATTAATTAGTAGACCAGATATGGCTAAGGAAAAAATCAGCAAACTCAAAGATAAGTAAATAGAAACGCCCCAAACTGAAATGCAAAGAGACAGACAAATGGGAGTGGAGGAAGGAGCCAGGAAATAATATCTAAGAACTATGTGATAATTTCAAATGGTGTAACATACTTGCAATTGGATCACCGGAAGGAGAAAAAGCAGATGAAATATTTGAAGTAAAAATAACTGAGAATTTACAAAATTAATGGCAGGCACAAAAACACACATTTAGATATCTCTGAGTATAGATTATAAAAATCTCTGAGAACAGCAAGCAGGATAAGTATTAACAATATATAACTATGCATATCATCTTCAAACTGCAAAAAAAAAAAAAAAACAAAGAGAAAATCTTGAAAGAAGTCAGTGTGAGGGAGAAGGGAGGGTGGGGGTAAAAACTTATTTAAAGAGGAACAAGAATAAGAATTAGAGTGGACTTCTCATCAAAAACCATGCAAACAAGAGTAGAGTGGAGTGAAATATTTAAAGTGTTGAAAGAATGAAATTATCAGGTTTGAATTAATCAAAACTATCTTTCAAAAGTAAAGGAAATGTAAACACTTTCTCAACAAACCAACAAAAAAATTAAGGTAGCCACTTGGGACACCTGCACCCTATGTTGCAGTGCCTGTGTTTGCGTCCTAGCTCTGCTCTCCACTCCAGCTTCCTGGCAGGCAGCAAGTGAAAGAATTCTAAATCATTCATCTAGGTGCTCCATTCTCAGAGAGACTTAAGCACAGCCTGCCCATAGTGACTTTCCTCTATAAAATATAGCAGAGAGAAGGGAAATGGAGAGTAATTTATAGTAGAGAAATCTTAAAACTACGAGTCTTTTGTAGATATTATGTGAAGTCATTAAAGGCACAGTCATTGGAATATATTATGAACTCCTCAATCTACCAGATTCACAAACTCATTTAGGCAGATATCATATTCCTCTTGAATTGTGAGCAATATAAGCAAGTAAAATATATAGGTATGTTCTACATGAAGAGTTCTAAGGAGGAAAAACAAGCATGGAAAGTAAATATGAAATAATGTCAGACTGGGAATTTTTAGAAATGATGAAGAGGAGAAGTTAACTTTGGAAAAAGGACAAAAGAGAACGAGGACATCAGACGTGAGTATTTACAGGAAAACAATCAGTGATGTTCCAGGCAAAGAATACAGCCAATGTGAAAGAAATAAAGAGCATGCCAAAAGGTTTTGAGCCAAGGTAACTGGAACAGAGAGAATAAGGAGAAGAATATTAAGAGATGAAATCAGAGAGGCCGCAGAACCAGATTATTTAGGTAGTTATCCAACATAGTGAGCAGTTTGATTTTTACACTGAATGATGTGGAAATCTATTAAACTGTTTTCAGAAAACTCAATAACATGAAAATAATTATTTTCTGGGTAAAAAATAAATAATTGGGGACTGAGGGCAGAAGTAGGGAGATGTTAGTAGCTCTTATAATAATACAAACAAGAGCAGTTGATGATTTAAAACATGGTGTCAGCAGGAGTGTTTGAAGAAGTGGATAATTTTTTTTTTTTTTTTGACAGGCAGAGTGGACAGCAAGAGAGACAGAGAAAGGTCTTCCTTTTCCGTTGGTTCAGCCGGCGCACCACGCTGATCCGAAGGCAGGAGCCAGGTACTTATCCTGGTCTCCCATGGGGTGCAGGGCCCAAGTACTTGGGCCATCCTCCACTGCACTCCCTGGCCACAGCAGAGAGCTGGACTGGAAGAGGGGCAACCGGGACGGAATCCGGTGCCCCGACAGGGACTAGAACCTGTTGTGCAGGCGCCGCAAGGCGGAGGATTAGCCTAGTGAGCCGTGGCGCCGGCCCGATAATTTTTTTTTTTTATTTCACATGGAACCAAGAGGATTTGTTGATGAAGTGGTTATAGAGTAGGAAAAAGAAAGAAAAGACAAAGATTTATGTTAGAATTGAATTGCTATGCAACTGAACTGGGAATGACTGCAAGAAGAGCCATAAGTTTGTTGGAGAGGGCAGATATGAGGGCAGATATAAGAAAGTCAATTTTGGACGTGCTATACCAGAGACATCTGTTAGATTTTCCAGTAGACGTGTGAAGTAGCTTCTTGAAAAGTTGAGGAAAAATGTCTATGTTGGAGATAGAAAATTTTTAACCATTCACATACATATAATAGAAAACATGCTCTTTTCATAATATACAATTTCAAGAACTTTTTTGAAGAACTTCACATATTAAAACTTAACATTTCTATTCATCAAAATATGCTATTAAGAAAGTAAAAACGCAAAATACCAAGAGAGAAAGCACAATTCAACACATACTGCTGACCAAGAGCATGTTTCCTGATTATATATGATTCCAAACCATGAGACTAGATAAGATGACTTAGAGAATGTGTCAGCAGAAAAGAGAGCTCTGGATATTTCAGCATTTCCTAATTTTCATTCTTCCCTGATATCTGTTCTTTGTATTTTCTGTAGACTTGAGCCCTTACTAAAATCATTAATGTTTGGCATTATTCTAGTGCATGGAAAATTTTAAAACTGCAGTATTTAAGAGCATGGTATTAATTTATAAAGCTGTAAGTGAATCAAATTAACAGGATCAACAGCCCATCATCAGATTGATGCAAATATAGATACATGATTTTATAAATCAGTGTTGGTAGTATAATAGGAAAGGATAGTATTATCAGTAAACCAGATTGGAGAAATTGAATACATAGAAAAAATAAACTTGCTCCCTACTTCACATGTATATGTCAATTCCATAAGTTTTAGAGATTTAAATATGTAAGATAAAATAATAAAGCATCTAGAAAACAATACAGAAGACTATATTAATAATATTGTAAACAAAAACTTCTTAAATGGAATACAGAAGCACTAACCATGAAAGAAAGATTGAGGGCTAGCATTGAGGCATAGCAGGTTAAGCTGCCACCTGAGACACTGGCAATCCATGGAGTATCCATTCAAATCCTGGTGGCTAATGTACCTGGGAAAGCCGCAGAAGATGGCCCAAATGCTTATACCCCTGCCACCCATGCAGGAGTCCCCGATGGAGATTCTGGCTCCAGCTCCAGATGTTGAGGCCATTTAGGTAGTGAATCAAAAGATGGAAGTTCTGTTTCTCTGTCTCTCCCTCTTTCTCTGACATGCTACCTTTCAAAAATTGATAAATCAGGCAGTGTGAAGGTATCTCCAAAAGTTCATGGAAAATGAAATAAAAGATGACTTTATTTTGGTCTGAAATTTTTAAAATGCATGTATAGTTTTCATAATACAGATGTTCATGAACTTTTTGAAGATTTCTCATACACTAAAACTAAACATTCTGTCCATCAAAATATACTATTATGAGATTGAAAAGGAAAAGATACCAAGAATGGAAACAGACTTTCAATACATACTACTTTGAAGAACATGTTTCCTGATTACATAAACAACACCCCACATGGGAATAAGAGAGGCAGACAACTCAATAGAGAAAAGAACAAGAGAACTGAAAAGACACTACACACACACACACACATAAATTGCTAAGTGCACTATCAACATACTGAATATATGAAAAGATACTTAATCTCAGTAGTAAAAAAATGCAAACTAAAGCCACATACAAGAAAAACTATTTTCGGGCCGGTGCCGTGGCTCACCTGGCTAATCTTCCGCCTGCGGTGCTGGCATCCCATATGGGCACCAGGTTCTAGTCCCCGTTGCTCCTCTTCCAGTCCAGCTCTCTGCTGTGGCCTGGGAAGGCAATGGAGGATGGCCCAAGTGCTTGGGCACCTGCACCCGCGTGGGAAACCAAGAAGAAACACCTGGCTCCTGGCTTCGGATCAGCATAGCTCCTGCCATGGTGGCCATTTAGGGGGTGAACCCATGGAAGGATGACCTTTCTCTCTGTCTCTCTCACTGTCTGTAACTCTACCTGTCAATTAATAAATAAAAATATTTTAAAAAAAGAAAAAGAAAAACTATTTTCTTTCTTCTTCCTTTTTTTTAAAAGATTTACTTATTTATTTGAAAGGCAGAGTTACAAAGAGGCAGAGGCAGAGAGAGTGAGATAAAGAGGGATTCCATCTACAAGTTCACTCCCCAGATGGCCACAACACCTCAAGCTGCACTGATCTGAAGCCAGGAACCAGGGACTTCTTCCTGGTCTCCCACGTGGGTGCAAGGGCCCAAGGACTTGGGCCATCTTCCATTGCTTTTAGGCCATATCAGAGAGCTGGATTTAAATTGGAGCAGCTGGTATTCGAACCAGTGCCTATATGGGATGCTGATGCTGCAGGCTGGGACTTCAACCCACTACTCCAACAGCGCGGGCCCCTCTTTATTTTTTAAAGATTTAGTTGGGACTATCATCCTATATGAGCCCTAGTTCATGTCCTGGTTGCTCCACTTCCAATCCAGCTCCTACTAATGCACCTGGGAATGCCACGAAAATGTGGCCCAAGTGTTTGGGCCCCTGCACCCATGTGGGAGACCCATAAGAAGATCGTGACTCCTGGCTTTGGCCTGGCCCAATCCCAGCCATTGCGGCCATTTGGGGAGTGAATCAATGGATTAAAGATTCTCTTTCTAACTCTGCCTATCAAATAAGTACAAAAGAAATCTATTTTTGTGGGGGAGTGATTTTGTTTTTATTTATTTGAAAGGCAGAGTTACAGAGATAGCAGAAAACACAGGGAGCTCTTCCTTTGACTGCTTCAGTCCCCAATGGTCTCAACATCTGGGGATGGAGCCAGGAACTCATGCAGGTCTCCTCCTAAGCCTAAGCACTTGAGCCATCTTCTCACTGCTTTCCCAGGTGTCTCAGAAGGAAGCTGAATCAGAAACAGAGCTGCTGGAACTTGAACTGACATTCACAGGCAGTGGCTTAACCCACTGTGCCACAACATCAGCCCCCCAAAAGGCTAAATTTTAAAATACTGATAACAAATATTAGGGAGCAGTGGCATTGTATTTTGATACAACTTTGGAAAAACCTATCTACTAAAGCTGAAAATACACATATATTTACTCTGCAATATGCCCAAGATAATGTAGAACACAAATTCTAGGAGGAGTCCACAAAAATGTTCACAGTAGCATTATTTACCATAATCAAAAATGAAAACACCTCAATGTTCTTCAACTAGAACATTCTAAATGACTGTGTCATATCCATAAATGGGTGGATGTAATGCTCAGTGAAAGAAGCTAATAATAATAATATGTAAATATATATGTATATATACATATACAGACACACACCACACACATACATACACATATACTGTATAACTCCATTTAATCAAAACAGGAAGAAATTAAAACAGGAAACAATGGAGTGTTTAACAATGCAGGCTTAGATGGTATAAAGAAAGCAAGGAAATGATTATCCATGCAGTCAATGTAATAGTAACTTTTGTGTGAGAGCGAGTTATTGAGAGGGAGCACAAAGGGGCCCTCCGGGCATTGACAATATTTTATTCTGTGATCTTGATGACAGTGACACAGGTGCTTGCTTTATAGCAAATATCTGCACTGTCATAAAAGAAAAAATGATTGGATTGATGGGCTGAAAGATAAGATAAAGCAAGTTAACTATAGATTTTCATTATAGTCACCTTATTAAGAGGGCCTGCCTACTACAGGGTCATCTAACATGTTACTTTTGATTTTATGCTTGAGGCAACTGTAGCAATTGGTAGGGTACTGTAAGAAAACAAAGGAAGGACACAAGGCAATATTAGACCAAAAAAAGGATCAAGGAGAGAAAAAAGTTTGCATCTCACTTAGTAATCTGATTGGTGTTCTGAGTGAGTTTGCGACTATGCATAAGCCAAGGAAGAAACTATTCTATGATCAATATTAACATCTACTAGAAGATGATTGTCATAGCTGTCCTTAAGGGCAGAATTCCCAAGTCCTGCTGAAAGGTGAGTTTTGAGGGAGAATGGTTTGATTAAGCCTGGGCTTAAATAGGAGCCTCTCCAAGCTCTGATGAAAATCTCACCTGCATTTTACCTACTGAGTAATAACAGGATGTGTGTATTGTGAGTGTGTGAGTAGGATGGGCGTGGGATGTAAGGCAGAGAATGATTTCTTAGGAAAAGGAAATCATTAACTACCTATTCAACAAAGAACAGGTGATGTAAAATTGACGTGGAGCACAAAGATTTTTCCTAGCATGGTCTTTGTACACTTGTATTTAAAAAGTGCTATCGAATTAAGATTTATGGTGGAAAATGTGAAAATGTTGGAAATGGCAACTTGGAAGCAGAAACCTTGGTTTCTAATGTCGGTGACATCACTAGTTAGGTGTGTGAAATTGTATAAATCAGTTTTCTCCTGTGGACCTCTGCCTCTTAACCTGTCAAGTGAGCAATTAGGACATTTCTTTCCAGCTTGAACAGGGACAGTTTAAGTGGCTAAACCTTGAGCCTTGAGCCTCCATGTCAAGCTTTTGTGACAGAGTATGCTACTTTACCTTCCTGGGCCCTGCTTCCTACTGCAAATTGGGGAGGGAGTGATAATACCTACGTCATTTGATTGTGAAAGTTAAACAGAGCTGAAGCTGTCAGGACCTCAGGCTGGTGCCTGGAAGTCCATGAAGTTCCGTCGACGAGAAATGGTAGCTAAGGCTGAAGTCATCTGCTTGAAACTATCTAACCTACTTCCAGGAATTTCCATTTCTTCTGGTTATAGAGGAATTAGTTTCTGGATCCACCATTTGGCAATATGTCATCTCTTTCATTTTTGACATCTTTTCCATTTTTTACTTAGATGTTGCCTAGATATTACATCAGTGCTGATGATGATGGTAGTCATTTTTCTATCACTAACAGTGTGCCAGGCACTGTGCTGGATAATTGCATCTAATTCGGAGTGCTGTGAGATAGGTGTTTCCTTGCTTTGAGGGTTTGGCTAGGTCGTATTTCATTAAACACCCCCACAGCACCAAGTACAGCACCTTGAACACAGCAGGCCCTCATTACACGTATTTTTGATTGACTGAAGTGTGGCAGTAGGTCCCCTCCCTCTCTCTCTAATGTATGTAGTTATTTGATTTATAAGAAATTTCTGTCCCTGGCTGTGGTCAGCTATTGAATTTATGTGTGACAAGAAAACCATAGAGTTTGGCAACTCTGCAGTGATAGGTGATGTGTGATTCATTTGGGGAAAGAATAAACATTTTCTATTCAGACTTTGAATACCTGGGTCCTATGGTTAGTTAATCATGTCTACAGAATGCATGACTGAGCAGACAGAGTCAAAGGTAGAGAACTTTACTCTAAATTACTCCATTGTGTGTGTTTCCAGATACCATCTTGTTGTCCACTGATAATATTTTCTATAGTCACTGCTCAAATGACTGAGACAAACACACAGTCTGGTGTTTGTTCATCTTAAAAAGAAATTCTGTAACATTGGAAGCAGGGCCTACAGTGAAAGCGCCAGGACATGGTGACCCTTCGAGGGGACAGGATAAGTCACATCTGTCTGTATCACGAGAAAACTGTGCGGATTGGCGCACGATGAGAGTCTCCTGGGAGCATGTCTTTCTGAAAGAAGCTCCAAGTCCAGAATTCAAAAGGGTTCTGGAAGCTTCTCAGCCACAGGGTAGCAGGCCGAGAGCTGGCAGACACCACAGCGGGCCACCAGTCCAGCCGCTGCTCTTAAGCGTCACCCCCAGGGGGCTGGCCCAGGCCGTTCCTCCTCAAGTAATTACTCTTGGCCTCCTTAAGTTACCCCCAGGTTCCCAATGGATGTTTTTCTTCACTCCCCGCTGAAATCACTTGAGTCTGGGCAGTAGTTGGGGTGGGGGGCGCGGAACAATTCCAACTTCACCGGTGGGAGAAATGGCCCTGTAAATCCTTTCAAAGGGCGCCCACCAAGTCTTTGAGTAGGAAGGGCAGCCTGTGACATGAATACGATTATTGTAACAGAGCAAAATGTGTGACCCGTCAGGATTCTGTTAAACCCAGCCAAAGGGAATGCCACAGTTAACCCGTCTCCCCTAGGAGCACTAAACCCGAGGCAGACTTATTAATTAGGGCTTCTGAGGGGCACAGAGAAGAGGAGGGGCCTTTCTAGTTCCAGAGACAGAGCCCCATTCTAACTATTCCTTTCCGTGGGGGCACCTTCTGTGTCTTTTCTTTTTTTAAAACCAAACAGTTTGAGTTACATGTGCACAAGGTCCCTGTTGTGCCAAAAAGCATTTTCAATTCAAAAAGAGCAGAGGGGAAAAAAAGTTTTTAGAATGAATCAGTAGGTGGAGCTCTTTCTTTTTATTTATTTTTCCATCCAAGATCCCATTTTTAGAGAGGGACACAGAGCTTTTGAATGAAAAAAAAATAGGCATTTTAAAAATGAAAATATATATACGATGTGCTTTCCTAATTGAAAGGGTATATTGTGAAATCATTACTGTCACAGAACATTTGAGTTGCATGCGAATGCTTAAGCAAAGAAAATATATAAACCTAAATTGACTTTAGCAATTTGAAAGTGATAGTGGACATCTGTATTCAATAACTTTTTGCTGGTAACTAGTGTTTAATATTTCATGTCAAATCAGGAAGAGTGATAGAAGGTTTTTGAACACGGAGATGGCTGGCATTTGCGTAGCACAGCCTGCCCTTTGTCATACTCACCATAAAGAAACCTGCTGTCGTGAGGGTTGAAATTGCAGCCGGGTGACTCCTTTTTTGGAACTTATATAAACTTCCAGAATACACTGTCTCCATTTTCTTTTAGAAAGATGTCTATAAGAAAAACAGGTTAAAGGACTTCCAAAGCTCATTATTTATTTAAGGGGAAAAAGGGTGTGTGTGTTTTGGGGGTAGGGAGCTCTTGGAAAAAATTACAGCAGCATAAATCATCTAGAACAAATCTTACCTTTGTGTTTTTGTTAATCCTGATTCTTTCCTGGTCAGTGTGCAGGGATGTTAAGGAACTTGGTTGCCAATAGAAACATGCCTTCCAAAGGCTCACAATGAGGTCTAGATAGTATTTTAATATTTATGGAGCTGGGCACGGTGAGGAGTGGAGAGCAGGGAGGAAGAGCTTTTTCAATAACTTCATAATTTCTTTTTCCACATCATCTTAGACATGTGATTTTGACTCTAAACACAAAGTCTGTCTTAGCAACAAATGTGTTCAAAGGAAGGACTGAATGGGCAGCTTTATACTCTGAGCTATGCATGGGATTAGCACTTGGTCCTGAAAATGGTCACATTGACCTGTCATGGTAGGCCATGCCAACCTCAACATCTTCTTCCATTCAGTTCTCAGCACAGGAACTGGACCCCTGAACCTGCTTTGAGTAAAATATAATGAAGGTAAAATTAGAAGGCCCACAGAATGTGAAATACTCTAGACAACTAGGCATAGCTCATGTTTATGCTGATTCAAGGGACTGAACATCCAAGCAAAGGAGTGTCACCCACTTTGCCCCAGCGAGAAAGCAGTCCTAGAATGATCAGTTCTATGCGGGCATAAGCTCCTTCTTATTCTAACAAGACTGACTTCAGAGCTGGATAAACAAGATGCTCAAGGTATCAAAAATCCTGGAGTATTTTCCTGCATGCTTAAATTCACCTAACTTAGATTCAAGAATGGAAGGAAATATGATTAAGTTAGTTTTCCTGAGTAGAAAAATGTCAGCAGTGTAAGAGAAAAATAGAGTAAATAAAGAATAGGAACATGCCCAGTGATATAGTCTAACTGCCAATCAGTCTAACTTTGCACCCGAAACAGTATATCCGCAGGCAAAATTGAGGTAATGAGACATAATAAATCAGATAGAGAAGATGTAAAGAGCTGATTGACAACAATAGGATATCTTGACATTATGCTTTGTGCTTTAATGTTACAGTGGTTGTGCTATTTAGTCATCATGATACTCTTAGAGTAAAGTGCAGTTTTCTTCCTCGTTATGGTCGCAAGGAAAGAAGTGGTTAAGAAATGAACTGTGCTGAAAAGTTCTCAGTCTTTGAGGACATATTTGTCCAAAAAGCCAAGCAGCATGGCAATGGCTAGAGCCCTAGGCCTCAAGACCACAGTCATATATCCTGTGCCTTTTTTCTCCCAAAGGCAGAATCTAACAATTGTCCACCAGACGGGCATTCAATGTGCAGAATGCAAGAGACCAAACTGATATCCCTGGCAGATGTTAAAACAATAGAAAAATGCAGATAACATACATGGGAAAGTGTAGCCTTCTCTTTCTACAGCTGCCAGAGTGATCTGCCTGGGGGCTTAGTCTGTTTCCCATATATTCCTTAAGTAAAATCCCAGCTATCGTGGCTAGTTAAAAGGGTGAAAGAAAAAAGATGTCATCACTCAAATGTTTCCCATGTAGGGTATGTTTATTAGTCATCAGTCTTATATATCACCATTCAATGGAAAGGTCCACATTTACAGTAACCATCAGGCCCTTCATTCTCCCCAGGCTGCAAGTAAGCCTGGGCAGTTTAATGCCTCTATAGCCATCCATTTGTGAGCCATTGTAGCTTCTTGCCAAGTTATCGTGGTGTTGAAGTCAGGCGTATAAACAGAACTTTACAGTACAGCTAGAAGAAATGATGTTTCCAGCAAGACACCAAAATACCCCATCTGCCCCTTTATCATCGAGGGAGATCCAATGCCCTATCACAGGATAATAACTTTTATGAGTCTGAGTCGTGTTTGATTTGGAGCCCGCTTTAGCTACCTAATTGTAAATCAGTGTCATCTGCAACCAAGAGTGCTCTGCTCCACAATTGTGAGTTCCTGTTACCTATTTTATTAACAATCACTTGTGTTCTTTTCAATTTTAGACATTAACTGTCTTTTAAATCAAAATGAAATGTGTACTTGGCCACTTCTGACTCAAGCATTTGGTTCCCCATAAATCCTGGAAATGACACAGTGTGCGCTTCGCCTCTGGCACACCTCTTCAAAAATCAGAGTTATGCAAGGAGGGGCACTTCAGACGGAGGGAGCACTACCCTGCAAAGCCTCCCTGAGTTCTCGGAAGCAGTGGCATGTTGAAAATGACAGGAACAAAGCTCTTAATCACATGGAATTGAGTGTGTGTTGGAGTAGGCCAAAAAAAAAAAAAACAAAAAAAACAAAAAAAACCACCAAGCTGCATTTTACTTCCTCGCAGTCTTAAGCAATAATGTCTTGGAGTCCAACATTGTCCCCATTTGTTTACACTTTCATTTAATCTTTGATATTTCAATTCCGGCCTTATTAGAATTATGTTTTTCACCTTCTTTGCCCTACTCAAATGTTATAATGTATGCAGTTATAAATTTCTCTTCTAGAAAATATTCTCTCACCCAATTAAAAATCAGAGTTATTTTAAAATCCTGCTTTTCTCAGACTCCCACTCATCACTCGTACGGCCACAAATGCAGAGAAATTGGGCATTCTTAATAATCACCCAGCGCAATAGTGAGAGTTCCTTTGCTTGATCTAACAGGTAGGAAATATATCATTTCCCAATTTAGAGAGAAGGAAACAGGCGCAAAGGTTAAGATTTGTCTATTGCTGGAACTGTCCATGAGCAATGCAAATCAGGAATCCTAATTGCTAGAACAATCCATAAGACAATGAACGCTGCTATATACTGAAGAGTGCAGCCAGAACTGTATTACATACTTACATTCTTTATCTCTGAATCCTGAGAGAACATGATAAGGTGGATACTAGAACTACTCTTCAAAAGATGAAGACGTTGGCTTCAAAATACCATAAACCCAGAAAGCAGGGAAGCAAACCTGCCTAATTTTTTTTTTTTTTTTTTTTTTTTGACAGGCAGAGTGGACAGTGAGAGAGAGAGACAGAGAGAAAGGTCTTCCTTTTGCCGTTGGTTCACCCTCCAATGGCTGCCGCGGCCAGCGCACTGCGGCCAGTGCACCGCGCTGATCCGATGGCAGGAGCCAGGTGCTTCTCCTGGTCTCCCATGGGGTGCAGTGCCCAAGGACTTGGGCCATCCTCCACTGCACTCCCTGGCCACAGCAGAGAGCTACCTGCCTAATTCTTAACCTCTGACAAAACTGCTCTTCAGTCACCTACACATTCACTCCGTAATGGTAATGTATTAACTGTGTTAACCATTAGAAGAAGTATTACTGAGTTTTTTCTTGAGAAGTATGTGTTTTCCATTTCCTTGGATACTTATGACTAGTGTCATGGGAGAGAAAAGAACTGATAGTGTGGGGCCAGCATTGTGGCATAGCAGGTAAAGCTTCTGTCTGTGATGCTGGCATCCCATATGGGTGCTGATTTGTGTCCCAGCTGTTCTGCTCCCAATTCAGCTGCCTGCTAATGGTCTGGGAAGATAGCAGATGGTCCAAATATTTGGGGCCCTACCACCCATCTGAGAGACCCAGATGAAGCTCCTGGCTCCTGACTCCTTACTTCAGCCTAGCCCAGCCCTGGCTCTTGCAGCCATCTGGGGAGTGAATCGTCGGGATGGAAAATTTTTTTTTTCTCTCTCTCTCCCCCTCTCACTCACTTTCTCTCATTCTGTCTCTCCTTCTCTGTGTATCTCTGACTTTCAAATAAATAAACAATTCTCTTTTTTAAGAGAAACATTTGATAGTGCATATAACTAACACCACATACTGAAAGCAAAAAGACAAGGCAACTAGAACCAGTAGCTAGACGGTTTCTGGGTAAATGGGGGTTTTGTTCTGTCTTCCATTCGCCATGTAAAAGAATCTGAGGAAGAGCATGTTATCATAATATAAGAATAGACAGAAGACTGGTTGATACGTCCCAAATGCTACTCCTCACCTTCCCTTCCCACGCTGAAAGGCTCACGTGAGAGGAAGACAGAGCCCAAGCTGGGTAAAGACTCAACGTGTACTTCTGTCAGAGCATGCATCTCATTGTCATGACTTTAAACAACTCTGTTTACTTTCAATATAATCCATTCAGTTAAGTACTTTTCCTTCCTGGACCTGATTCCGGATCCTTGAGCTATTGTTCACAGGTGTGCTTCAGCAAGCATCCCTCTTCCTCTACCCTGGGCTGCAACAGGACGTCTTGTCTCCTCACAGCCCATGCAGAGGGCATGACTTCAAAGAGGGCTGGAAACCCTCCACAAACTGCTTTTGCCATTTCACTCATTATTTTAATCTGACATAAAATAATTTTTAAAATATAGTTAATTCAGACATGCTACTTTAGGTCAGAAGACAATGTACCTTTAAATTGTAAAGATGACTGTGATGACCAGGGCAATAGATCTGAGAGAGTGGTAACAACATTCTGGTGCTTTTTAAAACATATTTTTTGAAGGAGTTTTGGAAATAGTAAATGTGAAATCAAAGAATCAAATGGCATGGTTGCTGAAATTTATAAGTAATTCTATGGTTTTAGAAACATGTTGTAAGATAGTAACCTTAATGTGCTATTACTTGTGCATAGATCTCCCTTACTATTCTGAGACTTATTGTAAAACAACTTCTTGGAAGTAAAATTTACATATGATAAAATTCATCCACTTAACAATCACTACAAATATATACACCCATGAATCTACCATCACAATGAAGATTTGGAACATTCCTATTGTCCCAGAATATTTCTTTGGGCAATTCCCAATTTCTACTTTACTTTTAAACCTAAGCAATCACTAATTTATTTCTATCACTATTCACAGAAGTTCCATACAAAATGAAAGCTACAGCACAAAATCTGCTTATGGTGAGGTTTGCTCATCAGGAGATTTTACAATTGGCAACATCTGAAATTTGTTCCTTGTTTGCATAGTATTCATTTGTATGCATGTACCACAATCACCTATTGAATACTTTTGTTTTCAATTATGACATTAATATGCTATGACAGGCCTATGTGTGTACAGAGTTTTGTTGTAGGTAAATTGCTTGGAATGGAAGTGCCGAGATACATAGTATATATATATTTAAATATATGACAAACTGTACAAATATTTTTGAAAGGATTATACAATGTTATATTCCCACCAGCAATATTTAAGAAATAAGTAATAAAACATGAGATTCAGATTTCCACATTCACATCCTTACCATTATCTGACATTATCTTAATTTTAGCCAATTCAGTGGCTATGTAATGATGTGTCCTGTAGTTTAGTTTGTTTTTGTTTGAAAACAAATGAGTTTGAACATTTCTTTTTAACTTATCACTGTTTATGTATCTGATACAAATGTCTATCTAAATATTTTACCCATTTTATTTGGATTATTTATTATTATAATGTAAAGTGTAAATCCTTCTTAGACATGTATACAGCGAAGGTTTTTTTTTTTTTCTTCAGCCCATGGCTTGGCTATTTATTTATTTTCTTTTTCTTCCTTTATTTGATTTTTCAAATAATTTTTATATGCCATACATTTTAAAGAAAACTTTATAAACTTTTTGTTTAATAATAATTGTAAATATTTATGGGGTACAAGGTGTCTTTAAAATTTTATTAAGTTATACAAGTTTCACGTATTTCATATATACAGATTTAGGAACATAATGACACTTCCCCCCTACCCACCCTCCTCCCTATGCTCCATCCCTTCCTGCCACTCCCTCTCATATTCCCATTCATAATTTTTATGAAGATCTATTTTCAGTTTACTTAATGATTGCATAGGTAACTCTACACTTAGTAAAATAGTTCAACAAATAGTATGAAAAAAAAAAAACACTATTCCTCAATGGAAGAGACAAGTACTGTAAACAATCATTGAATCTCAAAATGTCTATTACAGTCCAATAAATTGCATTTCAGGTACTCTATTAGTTACCTCAGATCAGGGAAAACATATAATATCTTTCTTATTGGGACTGCCTTATTTCAATAAGTATAATGGTTTCCAATTGCATCCATCTTGTTGCAAAAGACAGGACTTCATTTTTTTTTTTTTTACAGCTGAGTAGTGCTCCATAGTGTACACATACCATAATTTCTCTATCCAGTATTCAGTTTATGGGCATCTGGGTTTATTCCATATCTTAGCTATTGTGAATTGTCCTGCAATGAACATGGGGATATACATAACTTTCTTTTGGTTTGAGTAAATTCCCAGGAGTGGGTTGGCTGGATCATCTATATTCATATCTCTGAAGTATCTCCTGGCTTCCACAATGGCTGTGCCTGTTTACATTCCCACCAACAGTGGACCAAGGTACCTTTTTTCCCACACCCTCACCAGAATTTGTCATTTGTTGATTTCTGTATGTATGCCATTCTAATTGGAGTGAGGTGAAACCTCACCCAATGGTTTTGATTTGCATTTTCCTGATGGCTAGTGATCCTGGCCATTTTCTCAAGTGTCTGTTGGCCATTTTAATTTCTTCTCTTGAAAAATCCCTGCTCAAATCCTTTGCCCTTTTCTTAACTGGATTTTTTGTTTTGCTGCTGTTGAATTTCTTAAGCTCTTTATAGATTCTTGATATTAACTCTTTATCAGTAGATAGGTTGCATATATTTTCTTTTTTTAATGTTTTTTTATTTAATGAGCATAAATTTCCAAAGTACAGCTTATGGATTACAATAGCTTCCCCCTCCCCCCGTAACTTCCCTCCCACCCTCAACGCTCCCCTCTCCCACTCCCTCTCCCCTTCCATTCACATCAAGATTAATTTCAATTATCTTTATATACAGAACATCAATTTAGCATAAATTAAGTAAAGATTTCAACAGTTTGCTCCCACACAGAAACACAAAGTGTAAAATACTATTTGAGTACTAGTTATAGCATTAATTAAACACCTAAGAGCAATTGTGTACTAATTACAGAGTTCAACCAATAGTTTTAAGTAGAATATAAAATGCAACTTTTGTATTGTTGTGGCTCCCCCGACCCCAACCTCCCTCCCTCCCGTGGCCCTCCCCTCTCCCACTCCCTCTCCCATCCCGCCCTTCATCAGGTTTCATTTTCAATTACCTTCATATACTGAAGATCAACTTAGTATATACTAAGCAGGGATTTCAACAGGTTGCACTCACACAACCGAACCAGGTATAGGGTATTGTTCGACTAGTAGTGCTGTTTTTGAGTTTCATAGTTAAACACATTAAGGACAGAGATCCTGCATGGGGAGCATGAACCCAGTGACTCCCGTTGTTGATTTAACAATTGGCACTCTTATTCATGATGTCAGCAATCACCTGAGACTCTTGCTATGAGCTGTCTAGGCTATGGAAGGCGCTTGAGTTCACCAACTCTGAATTTGTTTAGTCAAGGCCATATCACAGTGGAGGTTCCTTCCTCCCTTCAGATAAAGGCGCCTCTCTCCTTGATGGCCTGATCCTTCTGCTGGGGTGTTGTTCATCAGGATCTTTCATTTAGATTGTTTTTTTGCCACCGTGTCGTGGCTTTCCATGCCTGTGAGACTCTCATGGACCTTTTAGTCAGATCCGAATGTCCCAAGGGTTGATTCTGAGGCAGGAGTGCTGTTTTGGGCATTTGCCATTCTATGAGTCTGCTGTGTGTCCTGCTTCCCCCGCAGGATCATTCTCTCCCTTTTGATTCTATCTTTCATTATTTGCTTACACTGGTCTTATTTGTGTAATCTCTTCGACACTTACCCTATCTTTTTGATCAGTTGTGTATTTATACTTTTCACTTTACCAAGTGTGCTGGCATTGATACCTGCCTCCTTGGTAAGACTGAGTTGAAATCCCCGGGCACATTTCTAGTTCCACCATTGGAGGTAAGTCCGAGTGAGCATGTGCCAACCTATATATCTCCTCCCTCTCTTATTCTCACTCCTGTTTCACAGAGATCAGTTTTCTGTTAATTTTTAAACGCTTAAGAATGGTTGTGCATTGATTGCAGAGTTCAACCAGTGGTCTTGTGTAGAGCAAACCGAGCAACAACAACAACAACAACAAAAATACTAAAGGAACAAAATAGTAAGTTGTTCCTCAACAGTCTAGACAAGGGCTGCTCATGTCATTGTCTCTCATAGTGTCCATTTCACTTCAATGGGTATCATTTAGGTGCTTGTTTAGTTGCCATCAATCAGGGAGAACACGTGATATTTGTCCCTTTTGGACTGGCTTATTTCACTCAGCATGATGTTTTCCAGCTTCCTCCATTTTGTTGTAAATGCCCGGATTTCATTGTTTTTTACTGCTGTATAGTGTTCCATAGAGTACATATCCCATAGTTTCTTTATCCAGTCATCCGTTGATAGACATTTAGGTTGATTCCATGTCTTAGCTATTGTGAATTGAGCTGCAACAAATATTGAGGTGCAAATGGCTTTTTTCACCCCTTTAATTCCATTTGGGTATATTTCAAGGAGTGGGATGGCTGGGTCCTGCGGTAGTGCTATATTCAGGTTTCTGAGGATTCTCCAGACTGTCTTCCATAGTGGCTTTACCAGTTTGCATTCCCACCAACAGTGGATTAGTGTCCCTTTTTCTCCACATCCTCGCCAGCATCTGTTGTTGGTTGATTTCTGTATGTAAGCCAATCTAACCGGAGTGAGGTGGAATCTCATTGTGGTTTTGATCTGCATTTCCCTGATGGCTAGGGATCCTGAGCATTTTTTCATGTGTCTGTCGGCCATTTGGATTTCCTCTTTTGAAAAATGTCTGTTAAGGTCCTTGGCCCATTTTTTTATTGGGTTGTTTGTTTTGATTCTGTGGTGTTTTTTGATCATTGTGTAGATTCTAGTTGTTAATCCTTCTTTGTTGTGTGGTTTGCAAATAACGTCTCCCATTCTGTTGGTTGCCTCTTCGCTTTCCTGACTGTTTCCTTCACTGTTAAGAAACTCTTCAATTTGAGGTAATCCCATTTGTTTATTTTATCTTTGATTACCCGTGCCTCTGGGGTCTTCTCCAGGAATTCTTCGCCTATTCCGATATCTTGAAGGGTTTCCCCTATGCTCTCAATTAGTTTCATGGTATCGTGGCGCATCTCTAGTTCTTTGATCCATGTTGAGTGGATTTTTGTATAAGGTGTAAGGTAGGGGTCTTGCTTTATACTGCAACATGTGGACATCCAGTTATCCCAGCACCATTTGTTGAAGAGGCTGTCCTTGTTCCAGGGGTTGGTTTTAAGTCCTTTGTCGAATATGAGTTGGTTATAGATGTTTGGATTGATCTCCGGTGTTTCTATTCTGTTCCATTGGTCTATCCATCTGTTTTTGTACCAGTACCAGGCTGTTTTGATTATAACTGCCTTGTAGTACATCCTGAAATCAGGTATTGTGATGCCTCCAGCCTTGTTTTTATTGTAAAGGATTGCTTTAGCTATTCTTGGTCTCCTGTTTCTCCATATGAATTTCAGCATCGTTTTTTCTAGGTCTTTGAAGAATGACTTTGGTATTTTGATTGGTATTGCATTGAACTTGTAAATTGCTTTTGGGAGAATGGACATTTTGATGATATTGATTCTTCAAATCCATGAGCATGGCAGGTTTTTCCATTTTTTTGTGTCGTTTTCTATTTCTTTCTTTAGTGTTTTGTAATTTTCATCATAGAGGTCTTTGACCTCCTTGGTTAAATTTATTCCAAGGTACTTTATTGTTTATGTGGCTATCGTGAATGGGATTGGTCTTAGTAGTTCTTCCTCGGCCCTGGCATTGTCTGTGTATACAAAGGCTGTTGATTTCTGAGCGTTGACTTTGTATCCTGCTACTTTACCAAACTCTTCTATGAGTTCCAGTAGTCTCTTATAGGAGTTTATTGGGTCCCTTATATATAGTATCATGTAATCTGCAAATAGGGATAGTTTAACTTCCTCCTTTCCCATTTGTATCCCTTTAATTTCTTTTTCTTGCCTGATGGCTCTGGCTAACACTTCTAGGACTATATTGAATAGCAATGGTGAGAGTGGGCATCCCTGTATGGTGCCAGTTTTCAGTGGAAATGCCTCCAACTTTTCCCCATTCAATAGGATGCTGGCCTTTGGTTTATCATAGACTGCCTTAATTGTGTTGAGGAATGTTCCTTCTAACCCCAATTTGCTTAGGGTTTTCATCATGAAAGGGTGTTGTATTTTGTCAAATGCTTTCTCTGCATCTATTGTGATAACCATATGATTTTTGTTTCTCAATTTATTAATGTGATGTATTACATTGATTGACTTTCGAATATTGAACCATCCCTACATACCAGGGATAAATCCCACTTGGTCCAGGTGAATGATCTTTCTGATGTGTAGTTGGATTCGGTTTGCCAGAATTTTGTTGAGTATTTTTGCATCTATGTTCATCAGGGAGATAGGTCTGTAGTTTTCTTTCTCTGTTGTGTCTTTTCCGGGCTTAGGAATTAAGGTGATATTGGCTTCGTAGGAAGAATTTGGAAGGATTCCCTCTCTTTCAATCGTTTTGAATAATTTGAGAAGAACTGGGGTTAGTTGTTCTCTAAATGTCTGGTAAAATTCGGCAGTGAAGCCATCCGGTCCTGGGCTCTTCTTTTTTTGGTAGTGCGTTTACTACTGATTCAATTTCTTCCATGGTTATGGGTCTGTTTAGATTTTCTATATCTTCATGGCTCAGTTTAGGAAGGTTGTATTTGTCCAGGAATCTATCCATTTCTTCCAGGTTCCCCAATTTGTTAGCATACATCTCTTTGTAGTAGTTTCTGATGATTCTTTTTATTTCTGTTGTGTCTGTTGCTACATTTCCATTACTATCTTTGATTTTACAGATTTGGGTCTTCTCTCTCCTTTTTTTGGTTAGTTGGGCAAATGGTGTGTCGATTTTGTTTATTTTTTCAAAGAACCAACTCCTGGTTTTGTTGATCTTTTGTATTGTTTTTTTGGTTTCAATTCTGTTTATTTCTTCTCTGATCTTTAGTATTTCTTTCCTCCTTTTGGATTTGGGCTTGATTTGCTGCTGTTTTTCTAAATCCTTGAGGTGCATGGAGAGTTCATTTGTTTGGTTTCTTTCCAGCTTCTTGATGTAGGCACTAATTGCTATAAACTCTTAGCACTGCTTTTGCTGTGTCCCACAGGTTTTGATAGGTTGTGTTATCATTTTCATTTGTTTCTAGAAATCGTTTGATTTCCCTTTTAATTTCTTCAATGACCCACTGTTCATTTAGGATCATGTTGTCCATTCTCCATATATTTGCATATGGTGTAGAGATTCTTGGGTTGTTGATTTCAAGTTTCACTGTGCTATGGTCTGAGAAGCTGCATGGGATAGTTTCAACTTTTTTGAATTTGTTGAGGCTCCCTTTATGGCCTAGTATGTGGTCAATCCTAGAGAATGTTCCATGTACTGGGGAGAAATACGTGAGCTCTGTGTCTGTGGGGTGGAAGGTTCTGAAGATATCTATTAGGTCTATTTGGTCTATGGCGTCAATTAGCTCAGTTGTTTCCTTGTTGAATTTCTATCTGGTTGATCTGTCCATTGGTGAGAGTGGGGTGTTGAAGTCCCCTGTTACTATTGTATTTGAGTCTATATCTCCCTTTAAATCCTTTAGTAATTCTTTCAGGTAGCCAGGCGCCCTGTAATTAGGTGCGTATACATTTATAATAGTAATGTCTTCCTGTTGGATAGATCCTTTAATCATTATATAGTGCCTCTCTCTGTCTCTTTTAATAGTTTTTATGTTAAAGTCTATTTTGTCTGGTATTAGGATGGCCACACCAGCTCTTTTTTCATTTCTGTTAGCTTGGAGTATCTTTTTCCATCCTTTCACTTTCAGTCTGCATGCATCTTTGCTGATAAGGTGTGTCTCCTGAAGGCAGCATATAGATGGATTCTCTTTCTTTATCCAATCAGCTAGTCTATGTCTCTTTGTCGTGGAATTAAGACCATTCACATTCAATGTGATTACTGTTAAGTACTGTCTTTTCCCCTTAATGTTTCCTGAAACGAGCTGTTTATGTATTTTGAACTTTGTTTGTGGGTTACTCTACATTCGCTTTTTTTTTGTAGTGAAGTTCTTGTTTTTGTATTTCTGTGTGCAGCACGTCTTTGAGCAAGTGTTGTAAGGTTGGACGCATGGATACAAATTCTTTCAGTTTCTGTTTGTCGTGGAAGATCTTTATTTCCCCTTCATTCATAAATGATAGCTTTGAAGGATATAGTATTCTAGGTTGGCATTGTTTGTCTTTTAAAACTTGAAATATATCATGCCATTGTCTCCTTGCCTGTAGTGTTTGCGATGAGAAGTCTGGGGTGAGTCTGATTGACTTACCCCTGAATGTGATTTGTCGCTTTTCTCTGGCACATTTTAGGATTTGTTCTTTGTGTGTCACTGAACTGAGTGTTGCCACAATGTGTCGTGGTGAATTTCTCTTCTGGTCTACTCTGTTCGGGGTCCTGGCTATCTGTTGTATTTGTGTGTTGTTATCCAGCTGCCTTTGTTTGAAGTTTTCTGATATTATTTCGTTGAAGACACCTTCCAATCCATTCTCTCTTTCCACCCCCTCAGGGACTCCTATTATCCAAACATTACACTGTTTGATTGAATCTTGTAGGTCTACGACCATATTTTTAATTTTTTCATTTCTTCTTCCTACATTTGAACTGACTGTATTATTTTTGGAAGTTTGTCTTAGAATTCTGATATTCAGTCTTCTATTTCATCTGTTCGATTTCCGAGGGATTCCACAGTGTTTTTTATATGGTCAATTGAGTTTTTCAGTTCTAGTATCTCATTCTGGCTTCTCTTTAGGATCTCTAAACCTTGGGCTTGTTTTTCATTCAGCTCTTGACACTGTTTCTCATTATTTCTAAGTATTCTGATTATTAATTTTCTGAATTCTTTTTCTAGCATGTTTTCAACTTCTTCTTCTGCCTCTGTTCTGGTTGGTTTAGCCTGCTCCATTGGCAAGTTTATATGTTCTTCTATATTCTTATTGTGGGTTTTTGTTTTGTTTTTTTTGGCATCCTCTCTGGGTGGTTTCCCTCTGCTATAGGCTGCTGTGAGTCTGTACCAATATCCAGTGTAAGCAGGCTGCTCTACACAGCCCGAAGGTAAACAGACAGGATGGCTGCTCTCTGCCCACTGCAGCTCTGGATCCTGCCCTTTCCCACCCCCACCCCCACCCCTGCAAGTGCTATTCAGTTTTTTTTTTTCTTGTAACTTGAGTAGACGGGTGTCAGGGCTTTGAGCTGCCCTCCCTCAAGCAAGAAGTGTCCTGTTGCTCTGCTCCACCTTTGGGCTCCACCTCCGAAGGTTAGTGTGGAGGCAAAGATAGTTCTCTTTAAGCCCGAATGTAACCAGACAAAATGGCTGCTTCCCACCCACTGCAGCTCTGAGGAGGCGCCAAGAGACACTGGCTTACTCAGTCTCTCAGTTAGTACCCCTGAATTGCACACTCTTTCCGCAGGCGCCACTCACTCTGTTCCGTTTTGTTTCCTTCCCCACTCAGTCATGTGTGTCTCAGTGTCCATCCCAGGGTGGGTTGGGGGAGGGGCAGCGGCGGCTGTGCCGCGGTGCTGGGTGCGCGCCCCATCTCACCTCGGCTTCCAGCACTGGTGCATACACCAGTTGCATATATTTATTTCCATTCTGTCGGTTGCATCTTCACTTTGCTAAGTGTTTCTTTTGCAGTTCAGAAGCTTGTCAGCTTGATGTAATCCCATTTGTCAACTTTGGCTTTGATTGCTTGTGCTTTTGGGGTCTTTCCCCAAAAGTCTTTGCCTATGCTAATGTCTTGCAGAGTTTCCCCAATGTTCTCTAGAAATATGATGATATCAAGTTATAGACGAAAATCTTTGATCCATTTTGAGTGAATTTTTGTGTAAGGTGTAAGGTATGGCTCTAGTTTCATACTTCTGCACATGGAGATCCAATTTCCCCAGCACCATTTGTTAAAGAGACTGCCCTTGCTCCAGGGACTGATTTTAGCTCCTTTGTTAAAGGTAAGTTTGTTGTAGATGCATGGATTGATGGATTGATTTCTGGAGTTTCTATTCTTTTCCATTGGTCTATATGTCTGTTTTTGTGCTGGTACCAGCAGGTTTTGATTATAACTACCCTGTAGTATTTCTTGAAATCAGGTACTGTGATTCACCAGCTTTGTGTTTTTTGTATAAGATGGCTTTTGGTCTCTGATGTTTCCATATGAATTTTTGAATCATTTTTCCTATATATGAGAAGACTGTTTTTGGTATTTTGATTGGGATCACATTGAATCTGTAAATTGCTTTTGGTAGTATGAACATTTTGATCATGCTGATTCTTCCAATCCATGAACATGGAACATTTTTCCACTTTTTAATGTCTTCTTCTCTTTCTTTACTTAATGTTTTGCAATATTCATCATAGAGATCTTTGTCATCTTTTTATTGATTCCAAGGTATTTATTATTTTTGAAATGTTTATTATTTTTGAAAAATTTAATATTTTTGAAATTTATTCCAAGGTATTTCATTATTTTTGGAACTATTATGAATGGGACTGACCATGAAAGTTCTTTTTCAGCCATGACATTTTCTGTGTATACAAAGGCTATTAATTTTTGTGTGCTGACTTTAAATCCTGCCAATTTATCAAAGTCTTTTATGAGTTCCAATAGTCTCTCCGTGGAGTTTTTTGGATTCCTCTATATAGAGAATCATGTTTTCTTCAAATAAGGATAGTTTGACTTCCTCTTTCCAATTTGTATTTCTTTGATGTCTTGTTCTTGCCTAATGGCTCTGTCTAAAACTTCCAGGACTATATTAAATAGTAATGTGAGAGTGGGCATCCTTGTCTGGTTCTGGATTTTAAGAGGAAGGCTTCCAGCTTTTCCCCCTTCAGTAGGATGCTGGCTGTGGGTTTGTCATAAATTGCCTTGACTGTGTTGAGGAACGTTTCTCCTATACCCAAGTTGCTTAAGGTTTTCATCATGAAAGGATGTTGTATGTTATCAAGTTCTTTCTTTGCATTTATTGAGATAACCATATGGTTTTTGTTCTTCAGTTTGTTAATGTGATATATCACATTTATCGATTTGCGAATGTTCAACTGTCCCTGCATACCATGGATAAATCCCACATGGTGGTGCAAGTATCTCTTTGATGCAATGATTTAATTTCTTTTGTAAATACGACAGAAGTGGCATTTCTGGATCATATGGCAGTTCTATTTCTAGTTTTTAAAGAAATCTCCATACTCTTTTCCATAGTGCCTGTACTAAGTTACATTCCCATTATGAGTGTATAAGAGTTTCCCTTTCTCTAAATCCTCACCAGCATTTTTTATTCTTTTTTATAACAGCCATTTTTATAGGTGTGAAGTGATAATTCATTGTGGTTTTGATTTGCATTGCACCTATGATTAATATTATTGAGCAGTTTTCCATATATTTATTGGTCATTTGCATTTCTTCTTTCAGGAAATGTCTGTTCAGATCCTTGGCCTATTTCTTTTCTGGATTCGTTGATTCTTTTTTTTACTGCTGAGTTTTTTCAGGTTCCTCATATATCCTAGATATTCATCCTTTTTTAGAAATAAGTTACAGATATTTTCTCCCACTGTGTCAGTTGTCTCTTCACTTTGCTCTGAAGAATCTTCTTAATTTAATAAAAATCTTCTCCAGTCATCAATTTTTGCTTTTGATGTCTGTGCTTTTAGTGTTTTGTCCAGACAATCTAGCTTATACTAATGTCTTGAAGTATTTACTTTATGTTTTCTTCAGTAGTTTCATAATTTTGGTCTTACATTTGGATCTCTGATCCTTTTTGAGTTGATGTTTGTATATCATGATAGATAGGAATCTAATTCTATTATTCTACAAATGTCTATCCAGTTATTCCAGAAACATTTATTGACTAGACCCTGTTTTCTCCCAAGTATGTTCTTGACATCTTCATCAAAATCAGTTTACTGTATGCAAATGGATTAATTTCTGGATTTTCGATTCATTACTTTATGCTGCCTTTTGAAGCAGAAGGTCTTAAGTTTTGATAATTTATCAACATTTTATGGTTTTTATTTTTTGTAATAGGAAATCTTGACCCTATCCAAGATCACATACTTTCTTTTATGTTTTTTCCCTAGAAAATTTTATATATAAGACTAGCTAAATAATTTTTGCACATGTCTAAGTTAGAGAGTGGTGTTAATATGTCTTAACGATATGATTATATACTTCCAGGCATCATTTGTTGAAAAGCTTAGTCTTTCTCCATTGAATTACTTTGGCATCTTTACCAAAACTTAATTAACAGTGTATATATGGGTATATTTTTAGAATTGCTATTTTGCTACATTGAACCTATTGTCTATTCTTATACTGATACCATGCTTTCTTGCTTATAATAACTTAATAAGTAAGTCTTGGGGCCGGTGCTGTGTCGCAGTAGATTAATCCTAGTCCTGGCTGCTCATTTTCCAATTCAGCTCTCTGTTATGGCCTGGGAAGGCAGTGGAGGATGGCCCAAGTGCTTGAGCCCCTGCACCCGTATGGGAGACCCATAGGCAGCACCTGGTTCCTGGCTTCGGATTGGCGCAGCTCTAGCCATTGCGGCCATTTGGGGAGTGAACCAAAGGAAGGAAGACCTTTCTCTCTGTCTTTCCCTCTAACTATCTGTAACTCTACCTCTTAAACAAATAAATAAAATCTTTAAAAAAATAAAATTAAAAAAGTAGCAGCAGGTAGTATAAGTTCTTTAATATTGCTACTCTTTTTCAATATTCTTTTGCAAAAGCATTTTAGAACTAGACTAGCAATTTCAATATTTATAAAAATTTCACTGGGGTTTAAATTTAATATGTGTTGAATCTACACAACAATTTGAAAAATACTGAGTCTCTGAACTTATAAAAATGGTAAAATTTCATTATTTATTTAGGTCTTTATTTCAAAAAATGTTTTGCATATTTTTAGAATACAGATCTTACTCATATATATAATAGAATTTATCTTTTAAAATGCTTATCTAATTTAGAGAGACAAAGAGACATCTCTTATCCACTGGGTCATGCCCAAATATTTGCAGTAGCCATGGCAAATCGAGGACAGACCAAATCTAGGGGTCTGAGAATCAACCTGGGTCTCCCCTGTGGGTGCCTGGGTCACAACATCTGATGCCTCCCCAGGTATACATTATCAGGAAGCTGGAATTGGAAGTAAAGCGGGATCTCAAACCCAAGTACTCCATTACAGGGTGAAGATATCTTAAGATATCTCAAGACCCAAATGTCTGTCACACTTTATCTTTTAAATTTTGGATTAGCATGCAATATTTGTATATTATTTTTGGTATACAGTGCGGTTTTCAACACATATACATAGCTTAAACTGATTATAGCAGTCTCTCTATGTCTGGCTTACTTCACTTAACATAATGATCTCCAATTCCATATATTTTACTGTAAACATTGGGTTTTCATTCATTTTTATGGCTGAATAATATTCCATTACATAAATATATTATTTATCCACTGATGGGCTCCTATGTTGGCTCCATGCTTTTGCTATTGTGTATAGTGCTACAATGAACATGGGAGTGCAGAAATTTTGTTACCTTTGGATATATAGCTAAATGTGGGATAACTGGATAATGCAGTAGATTTTTTTTAGATTTTGAGGAGCCTTCACATTGTTTTTCATAATAGCAATATTAATTTTTATTTCTACTACTAACTATGTACAAACATTCATTTTATTCCATATACTCATCAGGATTTGTTATTTTTTGTCTTTTTGGTAATATTCACTCTTACCGAAGTGAGGTGATACCTTATTGTCATTTTATTTGTTTTTTTTTTTCCTGATGGCTAATTCTATCAGCATTTTTTCATATATTTCTTGGCCATTTTTGTTTCTTATAAGTGATATCTATACAAATCTTTGGTTTTGTTGATTTTGTTGTTGAGTTTTTGAATTTCTTATATATTCTGATTATTGTCAGATAACTAGTTTGCAAATGTTTTCCCTCGTTTTGCTGGTAGCCTTTTCACTCTGTTGATTGTTTCCTTTGCTATGCAGAAGCTACTTAGTTTGATAACTGTCTCATCTATTTCTACTTTTGTTTCCTTTGATTAAAATAGCTTATCCAAATAATTGTTGCCTATGCCAATGTCTTGAAGTGTTTGTCCCATTTCATTCTCATTACTTCATAGGTTCAGGTCTTAATGTAGATCTCTGATCCATCTTGAGTTGATTTTTGTATAGAGCAAGAGGTAGAGGGTAAAGTTTCAATCTTGTGCATTTTGACAATCAGTTTTTCCAGCACCATTTATTGAAGAAATCTTTCCCTAGTATATTTTTTCCCTCTCTAGTGTGTGTTTTTGACACCTTTGCCAAAGGTAATTTGACTATTGATGTTTATATTCATTTCAGGATTTCTATTTTTTTAAAAGATCCATTTATTTTATTATGTGAAAGGCAGAGTGACAAAGACAGCTTCCATCCATTTATTCACTCCCCAAATACCCTCAACAGCCAGGACTGGCCATGCTGAAGTCAGGAACTAGAAACTTCATTTTGATCTACCCCATGGCTGGCAGGGACCCAAGTACATGAACCATCATCTTTGTTGCCTCCCAGGATGTGCAGTTAGCAGGAATGCTTGAACAGAATTGGAGAAGCTAAGACTCAGATCAACACTCCTATATGGGATATGGGCATTGCAAGAGGCAACTTAGCTAGCCGCACAACACCTGCCCCACTTGGATTTTTATTCTGTTCCATTAATCCATGGGTTTTGTTTTTTGCCAATATCATGCTCTTTTCATTACAATAATTCTGTAGGATGTCTTGAAATCTGGTATTGTGATGCTTGCAGGTTTGTTCTCTTTTTTTAGGATTGTTTTGGGTATTTAGGGTCTTTTGTGGTTATATATAAATTTTAGGGTTTTTGTTCTAGTTATGTGAAGAATGTCATTGGCATTTCGATGATTATTGTGTTTAACACATAAATAACTTCTGGTAATGCAAACATTTTAATAAGATTAATTCTTTCAGTCCATGAAAACGAGAATTCTGTTTTCTCCCCGCCCTTCAATTTTCTTCATTAGTCTTTTGTAATTTTCATTTTAAATGTCTGTCACATCCTTGGTTAAATTTATTCCAAATTATTTTTATAGCTACTGTAAATAGGATTGATGTTATACTTTATTTTTTTTAACTTTTATTTAATGAATATAAATTTCCAAAGTACAGCTTATGGATTACAATGGCTTCCCCCCACCATAACTTCCCTCCCATCCGCAACCCTCCCCTTTCCCTCTACCTCCCCCCTTCCATTCACATCAAGATTCATTTTTGATTCTCTTTATATACAGTTTAGCATACATTAAGTAAAGATTTCAACAGTTTGCTCCCACACAGAAACATAAAGTGAAAAATACTGTTTGAGTACTAGTTATAGCATTAAATCACAAGGTACAGCACATTAAGGACAGAGATCCTACATGAGGAGTAAGTGCACAGTGACTCCTGTTGTTGACTTAACAAATTGACACTCTTGTTTATGGCATCAGTAATCACCCTAGCTCTTGTCATGAGTTGCCAAGGCTATGGAAGCCCCCTGAGTTCACCAACTCTGATTATATTTAGACAAGGTCGTAGTCAAAATGGAAGTTCTCTCCTCCCTTCAGAGAAAGGTACCTCCTTCTTTGATGACCCATTCTTTCCACTGGGATCTCACTCGTGGAGATCTTTCATGTAGGGTTTTGGCTTTCCATGCCTGAAATACTCTCATGGGCTTTTCAGCCAGATCCGCATGCTTTAAAGGCTGATTCTGAGGCCAGAGTGCCATTCAGAATCTGCCATTCTATGGGTCTGCTGTGTATCTCACTTCCCATGTTGGATCATTCTCTCCCTTTTTTATTCTATCAGCTAGTATTTGCAGACACTATTCTTGTTTATGTGATCCCTTTGGTTCTTAGTCCTATCATTATGATCAATTGTGAACAGACATTGATCACCGGGACTAGTGAGATGGCATTGGTACATGCCACCTTGATGGGATTGAATTGGAATCCCCTGGTATGTTTCTAACTCTACCGTTTGAGGTAAGTCAGCTTGAGGATGTCCCAAATTGCACATCTCTTCCCTCTCTTATTCCCACTCTTATATTTAACAGTGATCACTTTTCAGTTAAGTTTTTAACACTTGAGAATAGATGTTATACTTTCTTTCTCAGCAAGTTTGTTAAACTGAAAGGGAAGGAACACTCCCAAATTCACCCGACAAGGTCAGTATTACTTAGATTCCAAAACTAGAAAGATTACAACAACAATGACAAAGAAAACTATAGACCAATATCCCTGATGAACATAGATGCAGAAATTCTAAAACAAAATGCTAGCAAGTAAAATACAACATGTCAAAAAAGATCCTTCCTCATAATCAAGTGATATTTATACCAGGGATCCAGGGGTGGTTCAACACACACAAATCAGTAAACATAATACATCCTATCAATAGAATGTAGGCTAAAACCGTATGAACATACCAGTAGATATAGAAAAAATTTCAATAAAATTCAACATAAATTTATGATGAAAATCTTAAATAATTTAATTATAAACTATACACATTTCAAGATAATACAAGTTATATGCCAATCATCATATTGAATGAGGAAACATTGAAAGCATTTCTGCTAAGATCTGGAATCTGAAAAGATTTCTACTTTCACCATTTTTATGAAGTGTAGTTCTGGAAGTTTCAGCTAGAACAATTAAGCAAGAGAAAGAAACAAAAGGCATTCAAACAGGAAAGGAGGAAGCCAAATTATCCCTGTCTGCAGTTGACATGATTCTATACAGAGAAATCTAAAGACTCTGCCAGGAGACTTTAGAACTGATAAATTCAATAAAGTGTGTGATGTACAATTACGAATACAAAGTGGTAGCATTTTTAAAGATGTATTTATTTAGTTGTTTATTTATTTGAAAAGTGAGTGTCAGAGGAAAAGAGAGTGAGAAAAGGACAGAGAAAGAAAAAGAGAGAGAGGAAGAGAGAGAGAGAAGGAGGAAGATCTTCCATCTGTTGGTTCACTCCCTAAAGTCCCATACCAACCAGGGGTGGTCCAGGTTGAAGCCAAGAACCAGGAACTCTAAGTCTCCCACATGAGTATTAGGAACCCAAGTGCTCAGGCCATTATCTCTTGCCTCCTGAGTGCATTAGCAAGAGGCAGGATTGGAAATGATGGAGCCAGGATTTCAAGCTGAACTCTGTTATAAGATGTGGGTATCCTAGATGGTGGCTGAACCCACTGTGCCACAACATTATCCTACCCCTTTTTAGGATTTATTTATTAATTTAAAAGGTAGACTGACAGAGTCACACTCACACACAGAGAGACATTAGCATATTTACATACTAATAGACTTCAGTTTTTAGAACAGTTTAGTTTACACTATAATTGAGCACAAAGCACAGAGATTTCCCAGCCCCCACACAGTTAAAGCTTTCACCATTACCAAAATTCTCAACAGATATATAATCATTAAAATTGAACTTACACTATCAAATGTTATAATCTCAAAGTTCATAGTTCATATTAGTGTTCATAGTTGATATTTCCTGTTCTATGCACTTGGACAAATATGTGATACATATATCCACAATGATAGTATCAAACAGAGAATTCCACTGAGCTAAAAAGCCTCTCTGCTCTACCTGTTCCTCCCACCCACCCCCCATTTCTCTTCCCAGCAATCATCGATTTAGTTCTGACTTTTCTAGATTACTGCAAATCCAATTGTAAATAGCAGCTTCACATTGGCTTTCTTCATGTAGTAATATGCTTTTCATTGCCTTTCATGGTTTCTCAGATTTGAGAGCTTACTTTGTTTCAGCACTGTCTATTATCCATTGTACTGATAGTATCACTTAATCCACTCTTCTACTAAAGGGCATCTTGAGTGCCTCCCACCCCCAGCCTGTGTCTTCTCTTCAGTTTCTTGACATTAACATTCACATAGCAAAATTTTGAAATTTTAATGAGGCCCAGCTTATCAAATTTTTCTTTCATGGATTATATCATTAGTGTATCTTAAAAGTCGATTTACCCAAAAGAAATGAAATCAGCATATGATACAGTTATCTGTATCCCAATGTTTTTAGCAGTTAAATTCACAATAGCTAAGATATGGAATCAACCCAGAGGTCTATCAATTGATGACTGGATGAAGAAAATGTGGCCCATGATGGAATTCAAGTCAGCCATAAAGAAGAATGAAATTATATCTTTCAAAGCAAAATAGAAACAATTAGAGGCCATTATACTTAGTGAAATAAGCAAGTTCCCAAAATACAAATATCAGAATGTTTTCTTTGATTTGTGGTAACTAATATACACAGTACTATACAAAAGTAAATGAGTGTAATTAACATCTTGAGATTTTTTTTCCTTCCTAATGCATTTTTTTAACTTTTATTTAATGAATATAAATTTCCAAAGTACAGAATATGGATTACAATGGCTTCCCCCCACCATAACTTCCCTCCCACCTGCAACCCTCCCCCTTCCCACTCCCTCTCCCCTTCCATTCACATCAAGATTCATTTTTGATTCTCTTTATATACAGAAGATCAGTTTAGCATACATTAAGTAAAGATTTCAACAGTTTGCTCCCACACAGAAACATAAAGTGAAAAATACTGTTTGAGTACTAGTTATAGCATTAAATCTCAATGTACAGCACACTAAGGGCAAAGATCCTACATGAGGAGTAAGTGCACAGTGACTCCTGTTGTTGACTTAACAAATTGACACTCTTGTTTATGGCCTCAGTAATCACCCTAGGCTCTTGTCATGAGCTGCCAAGGCTATGGAAGCCCCCTGAGTTCACCAACTCTGATCATATTTAGACAAGGCCATGGTCAAAGTGGAACTTCTCTCCTCCCTTCAGAGAAAGTTACCTCCTTCTTTGATGACCCATTCTTTCCACTGGGATCTCACTCACGGAGATCTTTCATTTAGGTTTTGTTTTTTGTTTTTTTTTTTTTTCCCCCAGAGTGTCTTGGCTTTCCATGCCTGTAATTAATACTCTCATGGGCTTTTCAGCCAGATCCGCATGCTTTAAAGGCTGATTCTGAGGCCAGAGTGCTGTTAGGACATTTGCCATTCTATGGGTCTGCCATGTATCTCACTTCCCATGTTGGATCATTCTCTCCCTTTTTGATTCTATCAGCTAGTATTTGCAGACACTATTCTTGTTTATGTGATCCCTTTGGTTCTTAGTCCTATCATTATGATCAATTGTGAACAGAAATTGACCACTGGGACTAGTGAGATGGCATTGGTACATGCCACCTTGATGGGATTGAATTGGAATCCCCTGGTATGTTTCTAACTCTACTGTTTGAGGTAAGTCAGCTTGAGGATGTCCCGAATTGCATATCTCTTCCCTCTCTTATTCCCACTCTTATATTTAACAGTGATCACTTTTCAGTTAAGTTTCAGCACTTAAGAAGAATTGTATATTGATTACAGTATTCAACCAAAAGTATTAAGTAGAACAAACAAAAAAAATACTAAGAGGGATAACATATTAAGCTGCTCATCAACAGTCAGGGTGAGGGCTGATCAAGTCACCGTTTCTCACAGTGTTCATTTCACTTTAACAGGTTTCCTTTTTGGTGCTCAGTTAGTTGTCACCTATCAGGGAGAACATGTGGTATTTGTCCCTTTGGGATTGGCTTATTTCACTCAACATAATGTTTTCCAAATTCCTAACAGGGATCACTTTTCAGTTAAAATTTAAATTTGATTGTTATTTATAGCCCTTGTCTATACTGTTAAGGAGCAATGTTTTTTTTTTTTCTATTTACTACTTGTTGAATTCTTTATTTAGTGGAGGATTAAGCTTGTACTTACAAAGTAAATTGACACTATGTTCCTAAATCTGTATATATGAAACACAAAATTTATATATATTAAATTTTTAAAAAAGAAAAAAGTGAATTTAAAGTGTACCATTGTAAAAATTAAAAGAAAAACAAGAAAAGAAGGAGGAGAAAGAATGGGAGAGAGGAATGGAAGGTAAGAAATATCATTAGTTTTTTAAAAATTTTTGTTTAATAAATATAAAATTCCAAAGTACAACTGTGGATTATAGCGACTTTTCCCCCCGTAAACTCCCTCCCACCTGCAACCATCCCATCTCCCGCTCCCTCTCCCATCCTATTCACATCAAGATTCTTTTTAAATTATCTTTATATACAGAAGATCAATTTAGTATATACTAAGTAAAGATTTCAACAGTTTGCACCCACACAGAAACACAAAGTATAAAGTACTGTTTGAGTACTAGTTATGCCATTAATTCACATAGTACAACACATTAAGGACAGAGATCCTACATGGGGAATAAGTACATAGTGACTCCTGTTATTGATTTAACAATTTGCACTCTGATTTATGACATCAGTAATCACCTGAGGCTCTTGTCATGGGCTGCCAAGGCTATGGAAGCCTTTTGAGTTCGTCAACTCTGATCTTATTTAGACAAGGCCATAGTCAAAGTCGAAGTTCTTTCCTCCCTTCAGAGAAAGGTACCTCCTTCATTGATGGCCAATTCTTTCCACTGGGATCTCACTCACAGAGATCTTTCATTTAGGTTTTTTTTTTTTTTTTTTTTTTGCCAGAGTGTCTAGGCTTTCCATGCCTGAAATACTCTCATGGGCTCTTCAGCCAGATCCGGATGACTTAAGGGCTGATTCTGAGGCCAGAGTGCTGTTTAGGACATCTGTCATTCTATGAGTCTGCTATGTATCCCACTTCCCATGTTGGGTCGTTCTCTCCTTTTTTATTATATCAGTTAGTATTAGCAGACACTAGTCTTGTTTATGTGATTCCTTTGACACTTAATCCTATCATTATGCTCAACCGTGAACAGAAATTGATCACCGGGACTAGTGAGATGGCATTGGTACATGCCACCTTGATGGGATTGAATTGGAATCCCCTGCGGCACCGGCACACTGGGTTCTAGTCCCGGTCGGTGCGTGGGATTCTGTCCCGGTTGCCTTTCTTCCAGGCCAGCTCTCTGCTATGGCCCGGGAGTGCAGTGGAGGATGGCCCACATGGGAGACCTGGAGAAGCACCTGGCTTCTGGCTTTGGATCAGCATGATGTGCTGGCTGCAGCGCGCTGACTGGGGCGGCCATTGGAGGGTGAACCAACGGCAAAAAGGAATACCTTTCTCTCTGTCTCTCTCTCTCACTGTCCACTCTGCCTGTCAAAAAAAATTAAAAAAAAAAAAGAGTTCAACCAACGGTATTAAGTAGAACAAAAAAATACTAAAAGGAATAAAATAGTAAGTTTTTCTGTCTGGCTGAGGGTGGACGCAGCCCAGAGCTGGTGCAGTTGTTATGTATGACCAAAATGGCACCTACTCTATTGTCTTGCTCACCTTTGTAAGGTGAGTAGAGAAAGAGAATCATGTCCATACTGGTCCCTTTTATTTATTTATTTTTTCCTCTCCTCTAGTTAGGCTGGTGTACTTTCTCCCATGGGATTTCAAACCTCGTTCCTTTTATGCTCTTCCTGCCACTTTTCCACCAGTGTCTCAGGCTACTGTGGTTTCACCTCACCTCCCTTTCCAGCGCTGGTGCATAGACTTGGCAGCTGGGATCCTGAGCCATGGGTGCCCGTGCTCTCCACATAGGTCCATCATGTCCCTCTAATTCCAGAAGAGTTTTCTCTGCAGTTTTTTCCCTTAACTCTTCCCTGAGACTACAGTATCTCCATTTTTATTAAACTATCTTTTACTGGACTATCAGTGAGCTCCCTCCCTATTGTGCCATCTTGGAGCCCTCCCTCATTAGGTTCTTAAAATTGTATACATGAAACACATGAAATCCATTCTTTGTATACAAATAAATTTTAAAAATTAGAGAAGTGGTTGTGGCCTAACCATAACTCATATAAATATTTTCTTGTTATTTTTTAGCAGTTTTAGAGTACTGTGTTTTACAATGATGTCTATGACCCATTTGATTTAATTTTAAGGGTATAAAGGTTAATTTAGATTACTTTTTAGTATAATTTTGTGGTGAGTATAAAGTTTTTCTTTAGATATTCAATTGTTTCAGCATTGCTTTTGAAATGAATACACTTTGTTTGTCTTTGCTTCTTTTTCAAAGATGAGTTTACATTTATGTAATATAAAACTATTTCTGAGTTCTTTATTCTGTTCCACTGACCTAACTTTCTATTCAATAAAAGTAAGACTGGGAAGTAGAGGAAGTGATTGAGCCACCCGGAGGTACCTTCTATTAACTCAAGGCTTACTTGATATGAGTTTGATTCCTCTTGGTCAGAAGATGAATAGACCCCCCACCTAGACCAGCTTTATATCAGTTCGGGTGGCCAAGGTTGACTTACATTGACCTACAGATTACTATATGCTCACTGTAATACATTAGCATGCTAGATGACATACCTACCAGCCACAACAACAGGAAATATTAGTCCACATAAGGAGCAAGTAGTAGCGGCAGTTAGAATCAGGGAAAGCTCCACCTGCTTCCTAGCAAAACCATGAACATTTCTCTCCTTTATTATAATAACCCCTTCTTCTCCTAAATAAGCCTTATGATGTTAAAGAGATTTCAGTACAGTAGTGTATATTTTTGGTTTCTCAATAAAATGTTTGCTACTTACTATTTGCTATTCTTTGACTTGCTCCTGAATTCTTTCTTAAGTTAAGCATCTGGTTTCCAGGTGTACTCACTGTCTGTTATCAGAACCACATGACTTGGTTATTGTAGTTTTTTAAAGGGCAGTGTCAATCCTCTTCCTTCAATATTGCGTTGGCTCCTTTGGGTCTTTTACCTCTTCATATAAACTTTAGACTTGTTTTGTTGATATCCCTAGAATGACTTGTTCAGATTTTTATTGGGATTACATGGAATCTATAGATCAAGTTAGAAAGAACAGACATCTTGACAACATTGTCTTCCTACCTATGAACATGGAATAGCTCTCCATTTCTTTAGCTCTTCATTGATTTCTTTCATCAGAGTTTTGTAAATTTTCTCATATAAATTTTGAACATCTTTGTTAGATTTGTATACTTGATTTTTGGGGTGCTAATGGAAATAGTGTTGTGCTTTTGATTTCAAATTCCACTTTTGCATTGCTGAAATATAGAAAAGTGATAGCCTCTTGTATATTAATCTTGTATCTTGCAACATTTCTGTAACTCCTTATATGTTCCAATGAATTTTTTGTTATTGTTTTGTTTTGGATTTTCTATACATTCACATCATCAGTGAACAATCTGGTTTCTTCTTTCTCCAATTGTATAATTTTATTTATTTCCTTTTCATATCTTACTACATTTGCTAGAACTTCTAGTAGAATATTGAAAAGCACTGGTAAGAGAGAGCATCCTTGTTTTATTCCTGGTCTTAGTTGGAAAACTTTGAGTTTTTCACCGGTAATTATATTAGCTTTAGGTTTTCTGTAGCTATGCTTTGTCAAGTTGAAGAGGTATCATACATATTTTATTAAATTTATCCCTAAGTACTTTGTTTTTATGCAATTGTAAATGCTATTTAATTAACATTTCCACTTATTTTTGCAAGCATATAAGGATATAATTAGTTTGTATATTAACCTTATATATCATCTAGCATTATTAAACTCTCTAGTAATAGCAGAAAACTGTTGGATTCCATGTGAATTTCCAGATTTATGAATACTCAAATAAAATATTTTTTCTAATTTTTGCGTTTTTTATTTATTTTTTCTTATCTCACTTAACTGGGTAAGGCCTTTAATACACTATTGAATAGATACTATCTTAAGTGTAAAGATTGCAGTATTTATTCCATAAGTATAGTGATAGTTATACATTTTACTTGGATATCTTTTATTGGACAGAGAGAGTTACTATTCATTCCTAATTTGGAGCTTTTAATTATTAATAGCTGTGGAACTTTGCCAATGCTTTTTCTACATTTATTAAAATTATCATAAGATTTTTCTCTTTTTTTCTATTGAAAAGGTAAATTATATGACCACTTTTCAAATGGTAAAACAGCCTTGTATTGCTGATAAAGACCCTAACATGTTGTATTTTCCATTTTAAAATTGGTGAATTTGATTGGCTAAAATGTGTTAAATATTTTTGTGTTGATGTTTGAATTAGAATTATTTTCGTTGATACTTATGTTGGGATTGTTAAGATGATCTATTTATTTTTTTAAAAATTGGAATTACAGAGAAGGAGAGGCAGAGGCAGAGAGAGAGAGAGTGAGGGAGAGAGAGAGAGAGAGAGAGAGAGATACCTTCCATCCATTGGTTTACTCATCAAATGGCCGTAATGGCTGGGGCTGGGGTAGTCTGAAGCCAGGATCCAGGAGCTTCTTCCAGGTCTCCCACATGGGTGGAAGGGTGCAAGTATTTGGGCCATCTTTCACTGCTTTCACAGGCACATTATCAGGGAGCTGGATTGGAAGTAGAGCAGCTGGGACTTGAATCAGCGCCCGTATGGAAAGCACTGCAAGCAGCAGCTTAACACACTAAGCCACAGTAAGCAATCCACTTCTATTTATTTTTGAGCCAACTCAATAATTTTATGAAAGAATTTGCTTATTTTCTTAGGTTGTCAGTTTTATGTCAATATATACCAAATATATACATATTTATGGCAATATGTCTATTTTTTAATAATTCTAATGTCACATTTTAACACTTATGCTGATATTAGAGTCTCCTCTTTATTTTATTAGTCTGACTAAAGATTTACCCTTTTAAAAATATATTTCACAATTTTAAGTGGTTTTTCTTTTATATTGTTATATATCACAGTGTTGTGTTCTATTTCATTTATTATTTCTCTTATTATTTCCTTACTTCTTATTCTGAAATCAATTTGCTATTTTTTAAAAAAATTATTTAAAATACACAAATTTTATGCATTTCATGTATACAGATTTAGGCTTATAGCAATACTCCCCACCCCTCCTTCCTCCTATTCCCATTCCCACCCTTCCTCCTCTTTCCTCTCCTATTCCCATTCCCACTCATCCTCCTCCTTCTTCTCCTATTCCCACTGTTAATTTTTATAATGATCTACTTTCAGTTTACTTGATATTCATAAAATTAAACCTATACTTAGTGATGAGTTCAACAAATATTGTGAAGAAAAAACACTGTTCTTCAAAAGTAGAGAAGAGGGCTGTAAACAATCATCAATTCTCAAAATATCAATTTTATTCCTATTATATTGTTGATACTCTATTAGTTACCACAGAGCAGGGAAAACATGATATCTGTCTTATGGGGACCCCCTCATTTCACTAAGTATTATAGTTCCCTGTTGCATACATTTTGTTGCAAAAGACAGGATTTTATTCTTTTTAAATATTTATTTATTCATTTGAAAGGCAGAGTTACATAAAGCAGAGGCAGAGAGAAAGAGAGACTTGAACTGGCACCCAAATGGGATGATGGCACTGCAGGCAATGGCTTTACCCACTACGCCACAGTGCTGCCCCTGACTTTATTCTTTTTTATGGCTGAGTAGTATTCCACAATGCATATATATATATATATATATACCATAATTTCTTTATCCAGTCTTTTTTTTTAACTTTTATTTAATGAATATAAATTTCCAAAGTACGACTTATGGATTACAATGGCTTCCCCCCCATACCGTCCCTCCCACCCACAAGCCTCCCCTTTCCCACTCCCTCTCCCCTTCCATTCACATCAAGATTCATTTTCGATTATCTTAATATACAGAAGATCAGCTTAGTATACATTAAGCAAGGATTTCAACAGTTTGCACCCACACAGAAACATAAAGTGAAAAATAATAGATAATTTTTTTAAATGATGATGAAATCAGATCAGACCTATTGTCATGTTTAATCCCAGTGAGAGTCAAGTTGGGTATTGATAATTTCTTTTTTTTTTTTTTTACAGAAGATCAGGTTACTATGCATTAAGTAAACATTTCAACAGTTTGCACCCCCATAGAAACACAAAGTGAAATATATTGTTTGAGTACTCGTTATAGCATTAAATCTCAATGCACAGCACATTAAGGACAGAGATCCTACATGAGGAATAAGTGCACAGTGACTCCTGTTGTTGACTTTACCAATTGACACTCCTGTCTATGGCATCAGTAATCTCCCTATGCTCCAGTCATGAGTTTCCAAGGCTATGGAAGCCCTCTGAGTTCTCCGACTCTTATCTTGTTTAGACAAGGTCATAGTCAAAGTGGAGGTTCTCTCCTCCCTTCAGAGAAAGGTACCTCCTTCTTTGATGACCTGTTCTTTCCACTGGGATCTCACTCACAGAGATCTTTTGCCAGAGTGTCTTGGCTTTCCATGCCTGAAGTACTCTCATGGGCTTTTCAGCCAGATCCGAATGCCTTTAGGGCTGATTCTGAGGCCAGAATGCTATTTAGGACATCTGCCATTCTATGAGTCTGCTGAGTATCTCACTTCCCATGTTGGATCACTCTCCCCTTTATTTATTCTATCGGTTAGTGTTAGCAGGTACTAGACTTGTTTATGTGCTCCCTTTGACTCTTAGTCGTTTCATTATGATCAATTGTGAACTGAAATTGATCACTTGGAATAGTGAGATGGCATTGGTACATGCCACCTTGATGGGATTGAATTGGAATCCCCTGGTATGTTTCTAACTCTACCATTTGGGGCAAGTCAGCTTGAGCATGTCCCAAATTATACATCTCTTCCCTCTCTTATTCCCACTCTTATGTTTAACAGGGATCACATTCAGTTAATTTTCAACACTTAAGAATAACTGTGTATTAATTACAGAATTAAACCAGTCATATTAAGTAGAACAGACAAAAAAACTACTAAGAGGGATAATGTATTAAGTTGTTCATTAACAGTCAGGGCTATGCTGATCAAGTCACCGTTTCCCATAGTGTCCATTTCACTTCAACAGGTTTCCTTTTTGTTGTTTAGTTAGTTGTCACCGACTAGGGAGAACATATGGTATTTGTCTCTTTGGGACTGGCTTATTTCACTCAGCATGATGCGTTCCAGATTCCTCCATTTTGTTGCAAATGACTGGATTTCGTTGTTTCTTACTGCGGTATAGTATTCTAAAGAGTACATATCCCATAATTTCTTTATCCAGTCTACCGTTGAAGGGCATTTAGGTTGGTTCCAGGTCTTAGCTATTGTGAATTGAGCTGCAATAAACATTGGAGTGCAGACCGCTTTTTTGTTTGCCAATTTAAATTCCTTTGGGTAAATTCCAAGGAGTGGGATGGCTGGGTCGAACGGTAGGGTTATCTTCAGGTTTCTGAGGAATCTCCAGACTGACTTCCATAGTGGCTTGACCAGTTTGCATTCCCACCAACAGTGGGTTAGTGTCCCTTTTTCCCCACATCCTCGCCAGCGTCTGTTGTTGGTAGATTTCTGCATGTGAGCCATTCCAACCGGGGTGAGGTGAAACCTCATTGTGGTTTTGATTTGCATTTCCCTGATTGCTAATGACCTTGAACATTTTTTCATGTGCCTGTTGGCCATTTGGATTTGGATTTCCTCTTTTGAAAAATGTCTATTGAGGTCCTTGGCCCATCTCTTAAGTGGGTTGTTGGTTTTGTTTTTGTGGAGTTTCTTGATCTCTTTGTAGATTCTGGTTATTAACCCTTTATCTGTTGCATAGTTTGCAAATATTTTTTCCCATTCTGTCGGTTGTCTCTTCACTCTCCTGACTGTTTCTTTTGCAGTACAAAAACTTCTCAATTTGATGCAATCCCAATAGTTGATTTTGGCTTTGACTGCCTGTGCCTCCCGGGTCTTTTCCAGAAATTCTTTGCCTGTGCCAATATCTTGAAGGGTTTCTCCAATGTTCTCTAGTAACTTGATGGTGTCAGGTCGTAGATTTAGGTCTTTAATCCATGTTGAGTGGATTTTTGTGTAAGGTGTAAGGTAGGGGTCTTGCTTCATGATTCTGCACTTGGAAATCCAGTTTTCCCAGCACCATTTATTGAATAGACTGTCCTTGCTCCAGGAATTAGTTTTAGATCCTTGATCAAATATAAGTTGGCTGTAGATGTTTGGATTGATTTCTGGTGTTTCAATGTTCCATTGGTCTATCCATCTGTTTCTGTACCAGTACCATGCTGTTTTGATAACAACTGCCCTGTAGTAAGTCCTGAAATCTGGTATTGTGATGCCTCCGGCTTTGTTTTTGTTGTACAAGATTGCTTTAGCTATTCGTGGTCTCTTGTGCCTCAATGAATTTCAGCACCATTTTTTCCAGATTGAGAAGAAGGTCTTCGGTATCTTGATTGGTATTGCATTGAATCTCTAAATTGCTTTTGGGAGAATGGACATTTTGATGATATTGATTCTTCCAATCCATGAGCATGGAAGATTTTTCCATTTCTTGGTATCCTCTTCTATTTCTTTCTTTAAGGTTTTGTAATTTTCATCGTAGAGATCTTTAACGTCTTTAGTGAATGGACATTTGGGCTGATTCTATTCCATAGCTTAGCTATTGTGAATTGTGCTGCAATGAACATGGGGTACAGGTCACTCTTTCGTATGCTGATTTCTTTTCATTTGGGTAAATTCCTAGAAGTGGGATGACTGGGTCATATGGTAGGTCTATGCCTGAGATAGCTCCATAATATCTTCTATGGTGGCTGTACCAATTTACATTTCCACCAAAAGTAGATTAGAATTGTAAGTTGATTGGTTGTTTTTTTTTTTTTTTTTTCAGCAGAACCTTAAGTATGTTTTTCCTGTTCACCTAGTTTCTGGCATAATGTGTGCAATCTTTCTTATGTTTACTCTACTTTATTTACTCTACTTTAATATATCTCTGGTTGCATTTAAGATATTCTTACTTTCAGTAATTTGATGCCGCAGTGTGTTTGTATGTCTGTATTTCTCTGCCTGCTCATCAGTGAGTTCTTTATACCTACAATTTTATAATTTTTTTCAAACTGGGAAAATTTGGGCAATCTTACCCTTAAATATTTATTGTATGTCTCTTCATCTTCTAGAAACTTAAATATACATATGTTAGGCTGTTTAATGGGAATTCCACAAGTCACTGAGGCTCATTTAATTTTTTTCTGTATTCTTATTTTTAACTATATTTTTCCAACTTCTATTGCTATACCCTTCAGTTCACTGAATTTTCTTTTTTTGTGTCTTTTCTTATTCTTGTTCCATAAGTGATATTTTCAAGTTTAGGAGTTTGCTTTTTTACTTAGTACTTATTTAGGAGTTTATTTTGTTCCATAAGTAGATATTTTCAAGTTTAGGAGTTTAATTTTGTGCTTTTTTTAATCTTTCATATCTCCCCTTACTGTGTTTGTGTTTTCCTTCAACTACTCAAACATAGCCTTAAAAGTTTTAAAGTCCTCATTTCCTAATTGATTCAGTTTTATACCCTTGGCTTCTTTTTTTGTTGATTGTTTTTCCTGGCTAAGGGCACACTTTTTCCCTTCTCTGTTAGTCCAGCAACTTACTAGATCCCAGGCATTGTGGATTTTATATTTCTGAATGTCCGGATGTTATTTTCTTTCTTTAGAGTATTTGTTTCCTTCTGATAGGCAGTTCACTTCTTTGTGTTTAATTTGTCAATTCAGTGCTTGTTTTTAAGCTTTGTTAGGGCATGTATGATTCACCTTTACTGTGCGGATAGTTTTGCTCTCTGTTAAACTTTGACTTTTTTCAAGTCAGGACCAAGCGCAACAAGTTATGACCGAACACTTCTAGCCTTGGTCACCTTCAGGAAATGATCAACTTATTTCTTCTTGGTCGTCTTCACCCATCGTCTAGTGTTTCATACTACACATGTGCAACTCAGAGTTGATTAAAGTCTCCAAGGTGGGTGGAGAAGCAGGTGTTCAGTTCAGCAGTTACATTGCCACTTGGACTCTCACATCCTATATTCTAGTGTCTGGTTTCAGTCCTCCTGGTTCCTCCACTTTGGATCCAGCTTCCTGCTAATGGGCATGCTGGAGGCAATGAATGATGGTTCAAGTTCTTGGGTGCTTGCCACCCATGTGGGAGACCTGGATGCAATTCTGAACTTCTTTCTTGGTCCCGGCCTGGGCCCTGACCACTACAGACATTTGGGAAATGAACTAGCAAGTAGAAGATTTCTCTCTCTCTCTCTCTTTCTCCTCTCTCTCTCCCTCTTTCTCTCTCTCCCTTTCAAATAAATGTTCTACATGTAACCATTGCTCCTAATCCAAACAGCTGACAAGATGTTTCCAACTGCTGTTAAACTTCTAATAGTTTGAAAGATCTTACGTATGAAAGTCATAGCATCCTAGATTTTAATTTTGTTTTTGTTTCTTTGTTTTACTATTTATTTGTTTAATCACTTGAAAGACAAAGAGGGAAAGACCAAGAGAGATCTCCCATCTGCTGGTTCATTCCCTAAATGCCTGTACCAAGCAGGGCTGTGGTAGGCCAAAACCAGGAGACAGAAACTTCATCCAGGTCCCCAAGCAAGTGGCAGGAAACCACATGCTTGGGCCACCCATGAATCCAACTGGCATTCTGATATGGGAAGCAAGCATCGCAAGTGGCAGTTTAATTCATTGCGCTACAACACCTGTCCCTCATTCTAGCATTTGATGAAGTTGTTGGTGTGCTTAACTAATACCATATTTTACTATGATGTCAAGGAGATCAAATGATAATAGCTTTCAAAATTTCCACTGTGATTTTACTTTTTAATGAAAAAACTAAATTCATTTTATTTGAAATGCAGAGAGAGAAAGATCTTTCATCCATTTGAACTAAGATTTTAACCCAAAATGCAAAAATGTCTGCTATTGTAAAAGATACTTAGTGAATGTTTGCCAAACTGAATTTAAGTGAACATTCTCTGTGGCTATCTTGTAACTAACTCATAATCATAATAATTGTCTTCGTTTAAGAACAAGCCAAATACCTAAGTCAGTATAAAGACCTCTTCAAAATCACCCAATGACTAATAGACTGTGCATTAGACATGATTCTCCAGAGAGACAGAACCTATAAGATGTGCACAATGTAGGAAGAGATTTCATTTTCAGAACTGGCTTATGTAATTATTGAAACTGGCAAACTAAAAACCTATCAGAATGATAGTAGGCTGGAGGCACTGAGAAGACTCAACCTTGCAGATCCTCTAGGCTGGAGATCACAAAGAGTTGATTTTTCAGTTCAAGTCCAAACACCACCTGCTGCAGCATTCCTGCTTGCTCATGAGATGTCAATCTTGTTCCTGATATTTGTACCTTCAAGTTGACTGTTTCTGTACCCACCATGGAGTAGCAGTCCAATTTCCCCTTGGTAAATAGGACCAATCACTGCAGCCAGCACAGTAACTCCCTAGATTGCCTGTTGATTCAGTGGTCTGAGGAGCCCAAAGTGGCTGAGTGGCTGTCTCTGGAAAACAAAGCATTCTTGCCTTCCAGCTTACCTAGAAGAAGGAAGAATATAAGAAGTAGATTAAAAAAAAAAGTAAAAGGAGTCATCAGTGGCTCAAAACTGAATCCCGGCAGTCAGCAGTCTACTGTTTACCCTTTATAGCTTCCATCCAATCTTGACTCATTATGCTTCCTAAATACATCATGAGTTTCCAAGCTTCTGTCTGCCTCGTCACCATCCTTGGGTATGCCACCCTGTCTTGCTTGGATTTTGAATGTAACTTCCTAAAATGTATTCTTGAATTCATTCTTTCCCTTCTGGAGCATTCTCCACGGTAAACAAATTGGTCTTGCAAAAGCCACAACACTTCAGTGGCTTCCTTCCTGTAAAGATTTCAATGATTGCCCATTGTGCCATGGCTTTTAGGGTAAAGTTCAAAATGCTGGAAATGACCTGCAATGCTCTGCTTGATCTTAAAGCTGTCTATCTTTTTAGCTTCATGTCTTGCACCTTCCCTTCTGATTCACTCTGCCCCACCCTCTTTGGCATTCTCTTTCCTGGAGCACAGTATAGTCTACCTATTCATAGATTTTGTACACTTATAAATGTCTAGTTCCTCTGACTGGTTATTGCCCACTTTCTATCCTCACTCACTCACGCTCTCTTTCCTTACACTCCCCTCGTATTTGCCTGATATTTACCATCTCTACCTGGAATTTTGCTTTGTCACAGAGACCTTCTCTTTCCACCCACTCAGATTAACCTGTTATGTTCTTTCATGTTAGATTATAATTACATAACTCAATTTGCAAAACTGAACAACCATCTCTATTTTACCTATCTCTTCATATTCAGCTGGCGAGCTTTAAAGAGTCAGAGACTGTTTTTTATTTTTATATCCTAAGATCCACACGCTGAACTTAGCCATATAATAAATATAAATTAAGTCAGAATATGAACAAATGACAGGAAAACAAATGACAGGAAACTTTGAGTAATCAAGTGACATTATCTGTTGTTAGAAATGATAGCATCAGGTGTTCAGGGTTGAATGAGAACAGGCCTGCAGCATTTGGCCCAGCCCCTAACAATAGACAAAATTTTCAGCATCTCTCCCTAAACCGACCCAAAATCAGGGAGCTTCCCTTCACTCGGAACAACCTGGATCCTCTACCAGACCAAAAATTCCCACACCATCCGGCAGAACTGTCTGACGGAGATTGCCTTTCCGCTTGTGCTTCCTGGGAGACCGTGTGGAGGAAATGAGAGTGGATGTGACACAGAGGACCTACAGGGAGAGCAAGGTCGCCCACCGTGTGGAAGCTGCGCCGCAGAAGCTGCACCACAGAGTCTGTGCGCCAGCGCTGGAAGGGGAGGTGAGATAAAAACTTTGGTAACCTAAGACATTGGCGGGGGAAGGCAGAAAGAGCCTAGAGGGAAGGAAAGCCCCACTGTGGAAAGTTCATCAGGTGGACTGGAGGAGAGAAAAAACTAACAAATAAGGGGAACTGGCACGGACATTAGTCTCTCTCCACTCACCTTACAAAGCTGAGCAAGACAAAGAGCAGGCGCCATTTTACCTATGTAAAGAGGCACCCGCCATTAGCCAAACAGAAAAACCTGACCCTGGTGGGGAGAAATAACAGGAGGTTAAGACTTAGTGAAAGTGAGGAGCTGACGAACTGAGACTGTGAAAATCTGAGGGGAGGGTGAGAGAACTCACCAAGTACACAAACTCGGCAAACTGGTGAGAGACTATTGAGAAATTTGAGACCACACTGATGGCTGCATATACTCTTTGTGTGGTCCCAGGGGTAACCAGACAAATACACACACAGGCCAGATTTCATACATCAGCTACCCTCAATTCCACTCAGCTGTGTGGAATTACTTCCCAACTGAGTCAGAAAAAAAAAAGAGAGAGAGAGAGAGAGAGAGAGAGAGCAAGTGGGAGAACAATCTGGGTGAGTCACTTTTGGCACACCCTTAACCCTGAAGAACCAAACAGAGCTCTCTGGCCACACCCATCACAGCCTCTAAGGATCCATCAAAAGCAGACAGTCCACTTAATCTAGAGTCACAGCATAACGAGAAGAAACCAAAGAATATCTCCAATATGCCAAACAACAAATGCAGAAACTGAGGTAACAAGAACAAGGAAGGCACTATGATGCTCCCAAATGAGACACCCCAATTCAAGATTATGAAGATGATGAGATAGAAGAAATGCAAGAAGCAGATCTCAAAAAATTGATAAGAACATTAAGAAGTTCTCAAAAACAAATTCTTGAACTACAGAAATCCTTAATGGACAAGATAGAAAATCTCTCTCATGAAAATGAAATGTTAAGGAGAAATCAAAATGAAATGAAACAACTAGTAGAACATGAAACTGTGATAGTGACGAGAAATCATAATGAAATGAATTCAATTGATCAAATGACAAACACGTTAGAGAGCCTTAAAAACAGAATGGGTGAAGCAGAAGAGAGAATATCGGACTTAGAAAACAGAGAACAGGAAAGTATACAGTCAAACCAAAGAAAAGAAGAGGAAATTAGAAATCTAAAAAATATTGTCGGGAATCTTCAGGATACTATTTAAAAACCCAACGTTCAGGTTCTAGAGTTCCTGAAGGCATGGAGAGGGAGAAGGGATTAGAAGGCCTTTTTAGTGAGATACTAGCAGAAAATTTCCCAGGTTTGGAGAAGGAAAGAGACATCCTAGTACAGGAAGCTCACAGAACCCCTAATAAACATGACCAAAAGAGATCCTCACCACGTCACATTTTAATTAAATTCACCTCAGTGAAACATAAAGAAAAGATCCTAAAATGTGCAAGAGAGAAATGTCAGATTACTCTCAGAGGATCTCCAATCAGACTCACAGCAGACTTCTCATCAGAAACCCTACAAGCTAGGAGGAATGGCGAGATATAGCCCAGGTACTAAGAGAGAAAAACTGCCAGCCCAGTATATTATATCCTGCAAAACTCTCATTTGTGAATGAAGGTGAAATAAAGACCTTTCACAGCAAACAGAAATTGAAAGAATTTATCAACACTCATCCAGCCCTGCAAAAGATGCTTAAAGATGTGCTACACACAGAAACACAGAAACATTGTCATCAATATGAAAGAAGGTCAAGGAAACCTCACAGTAAAAGATCACAGGAAGTTCAAAACATAAATTAGAAAATATCTTTGGCAAATGGCAGGGCAAAGCTACTACTTACCAGTAGTCACATTGAATGTTAATGGCCTGAACTGTCCAGTTAAAAGACACCGATTGGCTGAATGGATTAAGGAACAAAAGCCATCTATTTGCTGCTTACAAGAAACACATCTTTCCAGCAAAGATGCATACAGACTGAACATGAAAGGTTGGAAAAAGATATACCATGCCAACAGAAATGAAAAAAGAGCGGGCGTAGCCATCTTAATATCGGACAACATAAACTTTACAACAAAAACTGTTAGGAGAGACAAAGAGGGGCACTATATAATGATCAAGGGATCAATGTAACAGGAAGATATAACAATTATCAATGTATATGCACCTAACTACAGGGCACCGGTTTATTTAAAAGATCTGTTAAGGGACTTAAAGGGAGGCTTAGACACCAATACAATAGTACTGGGGGACTTCAATACTCCGCTCTCAGAAATAGACAGATCAATAGGACAAAAGATCAACAAGGAAACAGCAGATTTAATCGACACTATAGCCCAAATGGATCTAACAGATATCTACAGAACTTTTCATCCTACACACAAAAGAATTTACATTCTTCTCAGCAGTACATGGAACCTTCTCTAGGATTGACCACATATTAGGCCATAAAGCAAGTCTCAGCAAATTCAAAAGAATTAGAATCATACCATGCAGCTTCTCAGACCATAAAGGAATGAAGTTGGAAATTAGCAACTCAGGAATCCCTAGAGCATATGCAAACACATGGAGATTGAACAACATGCTCCTGAATGAACAATAGGTCATAGAAGAAATTAAATGAGAAATCAAAAATTTTCTGGAAGTAAATGAGGATAACAGCACAACATACCAAAACTTATGGGACGCAGCAAAAGCAGTGTTAAGAGGAAAGTTTATATCAATAGGTGCCTACATCAAGAAATTGGAAAGGCACCAAATAGATGAGCTTTTAATGCATCTCAAGGATCTAGAAAATCTGCAGCAAACCAGACCCAAATCCAGTAGGAGAAGAGAAATAATTAAAATCAGAGAAGAAATCAACCAGATTGAATCCAAAAAAAAATTACAAAAAGTCAGCCAAATGAGGAGCTGGTTTTTTGAAAAAATAAACAAAATTGACACCCCATTGGCCCAACTAACTAAAAAAAGAAGAGAAAAGACCGAAATCAATAAAATCAGAGATGAAAAAGGAAACATAACAACAGACACCACAGAAATAAAAAGAATCATCAGAAATTACTACAAGGACCTGTATGCCAGCAAACAGGGAAACCTATCAGAAATGAATAGATTTCTGGACTCATGCAACCTACCTAAATTGAACCAGGAAGACATAGAAAACCTAAACAGACCCATAATTGAGACAGAAATTGAAACAGTAATAAAGGCCCTCCCAACAAAGAAAAGCCCAGGACCAGATGGATTCACTGCTGAATTCTACCAGACATTTAAAGAAGAACTAACTCCAATTCTTCTCAAACTATTCAGAACAATCGAAAAAGAGGGAGTCCTCCCAAATTCTTTCTATGAAGCCAGCATCACCTTTCCTAAGCCGGAAAAAGATGCAGCATTGAAAGAGAATTACAGACCAATATCCCTGATGAACATAGATACAAAAATCCTCAACAAAATTCTGGCCAATAGAATAAAACAACACATCAGAAAGATCATCCACCTAGACCAAGTGGGATTTATCCCTGGTATGCAGGGATGGTTTAATGTGCACAAAGTAATCAATGTGGTACACCACATTAACAGACTGCAGAAGAAAAACCATATGATTATCTCAATAGATGCTGAGAAGGCATTTGATAAAATACAACACCCTTTCATGATGAAAACTCTAAGCAAACTGGGTTTGGAAGGAACATTCTTCAATATAATCAAAGCAATCTATGAAAAACTCAAGACCAACATCCTATTGAATGGGGAAAAGTTGGAAGCATTTCCACTGAGATCTGGTACCAGACAGGGATGCCCACTCTCACCACTGCTATTCAATATAGTTCTGGAAGATTTAGCCAGAGCTATTAGGTAAGAAAAAGAAATTAAAGGGATACAAATTTGGAAGGAAGAGCTAAAACTATCCCTCTTTGCAGATGATATGATTCTTTATTTAGGGGACCCAAAGAACTCTACTAAGAGACTATTGGAACTCATAGAAGATTTTGGCAAAGTAGCGGGATATAAAATCAATGCACAAAAATCAACAGCCTTTGTATATATATAGGCAATGCCATGGCGGAGGAAGAACTTCTAAGATCAATCCCATTCACAATAGCTACAAAAACAATCAAATACCTTGGAATAAACTTAACCAAGGACGTTAAAGATCTCTATGATGAGAATTACAAAATCTTAAAGAAAGAAATAGAAGAGGATACCAAGAAATGGAAAAATCTTCCATGCTCATGGATTGGAAGAATCAATATCATCAAAATGTCCATTCTCCCAAAAGCAATTTATACATTTAATGCAATACCAATCAGGATACCGAAGACCTTCTTCCCAGATCTGGAAAAAATGATGCTGAAATTCAAATGGAGACACAGGAGACCTCGAATAGCTAAAGCAATCTTGTACAACAAAAACAAAACCGGAGGCATCACAATACCAGATTTCAGGACATACTACAGGGCAGTTGTTATCAAAACAGCATGGTACTGGTACAGAAACCGATGGGTAGGCCACTGGAACAAAATAGAAACACCAGAAATCAATCCAAACATCTACAGCCAACTTATATTTGATCAAGGATCTAAAACCAATCCCTGGAGTAAGGACAGTCTGTTCAATAAATGGTGCTGGGAAAATTGGATTTCCACGTGCAGAATCATGAAGCAAGACCCCTACCTTTCACCTTAGACAAAAATCCACTCAACATGGATTAAAGACTTAAATCTATGACATGACACCATCAAATTATTAGAGAGCATTGGAGAAACCCTGCAAGATATAGGTGGTGGCATAGACTTCTTGGAAAATACCCCAGAAGCACAGGCAGTCAAAGCCAAAATTAACATTTGGGATTGCATCAAATTGAGAAGTTTCTGTACTTCAAAAGAAACAGTCAGGAGAGTGAAGAGGCAACCAACAGAATGGGAAAAAATATTTGCAAACTATGCAACAGATAAAGCGTTGATAACCAGAATCTACAATGAGATCAAGAAACTCCACAACATCAAAACAAAGAACCCACTTAAGAGATGGGCCAAGGACCTCAACAGACAATTTTCAAAAGAGGAAATCCAAATGGCCAACAGACACATGAAAAAATGTTCAAGATCACTAGCCATCAGGGAACTGCAAATCAAAACCACAATGAGGTTTCACCTCACCCCAGTTAGAATGGCTCACATTCAGGAATCTACCAACAATAGATGCTGGAGAGGATGTGGGGGAAAAGGGACACTAATCTACTGTTGGTGGGAATGCAAACTGGTTAAGCCACTATGGAAGTCAGTCTGGAGATTCCTCAGAAACCTGAATATAACCCTACCATACAACCCAGCCATCCCACTCCTTGGAATTTACCCAAAGGAAATTAAATTGGCAAACAAAAAAGCTGTCTGCAACGTAACAGGGTTAAGTTTCCCCACTTAATACATTATCCATCACAATTAATCAATTAACAATTACCATAGATTTTGAGGACCAAGTCATTAACTCATGGACTTTTGGGACTCACACAAACTATATGCAAACCATAGAATAATAAAAAATTTATGGGGCAGGCATTTGGCACAGTGGTTAAGATACACTTGGGATGCCTGCATCCCACATCTGAGTACAGGAATTCCAGTCCTGGTTCCATTCTCTACTCCAGCTTCTTGTTAATGCACATTCTAGGAGGCAGAAGGTGAAGGCTCAAGTAGTTAGGTCCCTGCCATCCATGTTGGAGACCTGGACTGAGTCCCTGACTCCAAGCTTCAGCCTAACCTGTCACCAGCTGTCGCTGGCATTTGTGAAGTGAACAAGCACACAGGAGATGTCTCTGTCCTCTGTCTCTCTCTCTCTCTTTGCCTCTCTACCCTTCCACTAAAACATACAAATGAATAAATAAATGACTTTAACTTGAAAAAATTAAATCAATAAAAGCTTATTCTCTGATACAGAATACTCCACTGCAGTACGCTGGATTGAACAACTAACTATTGTGTACGGCTTTCTTAAGAGAAATCCTCTCTCTTTTGTGGCTTTGCTCTCATGTGGCTCTGCTATCCTAAGGATGCTTAGAATCTTGTAGATTTGGCATAGGGATGTGGAGAGACAATGTAGAGAAAGAATGAATTTTTATGACAGAATATCATAGGAGAGAAGCAGGAAATGACATTCATGTATTTCACTGAAACAGAGGCTAGGAATTGTCTGTCTAGGAAACCAAGAGACACACTTTAGTGAATAAATAGTAAATTTCTGCCACATTTTTCATCTGAGTTGTCATAACATTATCCCAATCCCTAACGCATCACTCAGAAACTCTCCTTTATTCAAGTCTTTATTCTTGTTACTCCACTGGACCAGCTTGGGGATCTATGATGTTTACAGAGTTACAGCCATTAACGTTTAATTGGAATTCATTTTGTTGCTATTGTTGACTTGGTTGTGGGAATTGTGCTAACATTTAAAAATTAATTTGAAGTCCAATGGAAGTATATTCACTATTCCTATTTATCTACATCTGACTATATTGAGATTTTCAAATAGTATTTGAAGAGAAGACATTCTGTTTTAGAATCATTTCCTTATTATGTACTTCAGTTTGGTAAGAAGTAAAAGTGTATTATTTACATGGACACCAATATCATCAATGATGAATATTTATTTTAGCAGAAAATCAACCAAGCATAAAAGGCTTAGTTCCCCATGACTCTATAAAAATTCTTCCTTCAATTTTCATGAAAAAGAAGAAAATGTTAGATTCAATGAAGATGGGATTTAAAAGATGGAGAGTCAGTGTTATACAGCAGCCAGTTAAGCTATGCTTGCAACACTGGAACTGCATGTTGAAGTACTGGTTCAAATCCCAGCTCCCTGCTAATGTGACTGGGAATGCAATGAAGATGACCCAAGTACCTGGGCTCCTGCCACTCACGTGGGAGACCAGGATGAGTTACTGGCTCCTGGTTTTGTCTCAGCCCAGACCTGGCTATTGTGGCTATTTAGAAAATTAACCAGTAGATGAAGGAAGATTCTCTCTCTCTCTCTCATATCTATGCTCTTTCTCTTGCTCTACCTTTCAAATAAATTAATCAAAATCTTATTTTAAAAAGAAGTTAAAATGTATTATATTCATTGCATCACCAATCCTTCTATTTCTCCAAGATTTAAATTCTTACATGATTATTATATCAATTCTGTCTGATTCTACAATGAACCACAGCATGCATATATATATACATATGTATGTATATATATATATACAGCACACATATATACACACATATATATGCACACATATATGTATATATGTATATGCTTATAGAGTCACCATGATTTCACATGTGGTCCCCACCCAAAGAAGACATTCTAACCTAATCATTCCCCAGAGGCCTCACCTTCAGGCACCATAACATGGTTAAGTTTCCCCACCTAATACATTATCCATCACCATTAATCAATTAACAATTACCATAGATTTTGGGGATTAACTCATGGACATATATATGTATATGTATATGCTGACTATATATATAAATTCAGCAAAATCAAAATAGCAAAGACTTGTGATATATATATATATATATATATAGCATGAAGCATTCAAGAAATAATTATAAGCTGATGCTTTCTAATTTCTGGATTGACTTATTCCATCTTCCCAATCATTATACATTGTTAGATTCATTTAATTACTGTGTTATCAGTCAGTCATTTTCATTTCAACAGGTGAATTTGAAATATGCTGATATGCTGTGTCAAATATTTCAAGTAATTTTAATTTCTAAAAGGTAAAGCTATTGTTGAAATAGATTTGGGTTTTAATGCTTTACAGCAGAAATTTTTCTTTTGCCTTACAAAATTGTTGATTCCTCTTTGTCTTAGAAAAGGATGAGCTGAAGCATAGTTAAATTCAAGATTATATGGATAAAACTAGAAACAAAATACCAAATAAGGCAAGTATCAGATTTCAAACTTCCTTTAGTTTTTTCCTTTTTAAAATTTTTACAGGAATATAACCTTACGCATTTAATATATACAGATTTCGGAACATGGTGATTCTTTCTTTTTTTTTTTTTTTTTTTTTTTACAGGCAGAGTGGACAGTGAGAGAGAGAGACAGAGAGAAAGGCCTTCCTTTGCTGTTGGTTCACCCTCCAATGGCCGCCGCAGCCGGCGCATCACGCTGATCCGAAGGCAGGAGCCAGGTGCTTCTCCTGGTCTCCCATGGGGTGCAGGGCCCAAGCGCTTGGGCCATCCTCCACTGCACTCCCAGGCCACAGCAGAGAGCTGGCCTGGAAGAGGGGCAGGTGCCACAAGGCGGAGGATTAGCCTATTGAGCTGCGGCGCCAGCCAGGTACATGGTGATTCTTGTCCCTACTCCCCTCCCACCCATCCTTCTGCCTTTCTTCCATCTCTCTTCCTGTCCCATTCTTATTTTTTACAGAGAATAAATTTTCAGTTAATTTTTATACTCATAAAATTAACCGTACACTAAGTAGATAATTCACCAAGTAGTATGAAGAAAAAACAGAACCAATGTACCAACCAAACAAAAAAAATATTGTTCCTCAATAGTCAAGGCAAGGGCTGTTCAAAATCATGGCATCTTAAAGTGTCAGTTTCACTCCTATAGGTTTTGTTTATGTACTCTATTAATTACCATAGATCAGAGAAACCATATGGTATTTGTCTTTCTGTGACTGGCTTATTTCACTAAGTATAATAGTTTCCAGTTGCATCTATTTTCTTGCAAATGAAAAGATTTCATATTTTTACCACTGTGTAGAGCTCTATAGTGTATATATACCATAATTTCTTCATCCAGTCTTCAGTTGATGGACATCTGGGTTTTTTTCGTATCTTGGCTATTTTAAATTGAGCTGGGATGAACATCAGAGTACAGATCACTCTTTCATTTGCTGATTTCATTTCCTTTGGATAAATTACCAGGATTGGGATTGCTGGGTCATATGGTAGATCAATATTCAGCTTTCTAACATATCTCCATATTGTCTCCACAGTGGCTATACCAGTTTACATTCCCACCAACAGTGAGTGGATTACGTACCTGTTCCCCACATCCTTTCCAGCATTTTTTGTCTGTTGATTTTTGTATTAGGGCCATTCTAATGAAATGAAACCTCATTTAGTTTTGATTTACATTTCCCTGATGGCTAGCGATCCTGAGCATTTTTTCATGTTTCTATTGGCCATTTGAATTTCCTCTCTTGAAAAATGTCTGTTCAGATCCTTTGCCCATTTCTTGACTAGGTTGTTTGTTTTGTGGTTGTTCAGTTTCTTGAGCTCTTTATAGATGCTGGAAGTTAATCCATTGTCAGCTTCATAGTTTGCAGATATTTTATCCCATTAAGTCGGTTGCCTCTTCACTTTGTTGAGTGTTTCTTTTGCAGTGCAAAAGCTTCTCAGTTTGATGTAATCCCACTTGTTAATTTTGGCTTTGATTACCTGTGCTCCTGGGGTCTTTTCCAAGAAGCCTTTACTTATGCAAATGTATTGTAGGCTTTCCTCAATGTTTTATAGTAATTTGATAGTATCACATCATAGATTTATATCTGTGATCCATTTTGAGTGGATTTTTGTGTAAGTTGTAAGGTAATGGGTCTTGTTTCATGCTTCTGCATGAGGAGGTCCTGTTTTCTTTCCAAACACCATCTGTTGAAGAGACTGCGTTGGCTCCAGGGGTTGATTATTATTGCTCCTTTGTCAAAGTTAAGTTGGTTGTAGATGTGTTGATTTATTTCTGGAGTTTCTATTCTGTTCCATTGGTCTACCCATCCATATTTTGCCAGTACCAGGCTTTTTTGATTATAACTGAGGTCTGGAATTGTAATGCCTCCAGCTTTGTTTTTATTAAGATTGCTTTAGCTACTCAGGGTGTCTTGTGTTTCCATATGAATTTTAACATAATTTTTTTTATATCTGATAAGAATATTATTAGTATTTTGATAGGGATCACATTGAATCTATAAATTGCTCTTGGTAGTATGGAAATTTTAAAGATGTTGGTTCTTCCAATCCATGAACATGGAAGATTTTTCTACCTGTAATGTCTTCTTCTATTTCTTTATAATTTTGTGTAATTCTCTTTGTAGAGATCTTTGATGTCATTGGTTAAGTTTATTCCAAGGTATTCAAAATTTTGTAGTCATTGTGAATGGGATTGATCTCTAAAGTTCTCTCTCAGCTATGGCATTGTCTGTATACAAAAGCTTTTGATTTTTATGTGTTGATTTTATATCCTGCTACTTTACTAAACTATGTTATGAGTTCCAATAGTCTCTTCATGGAGTCTTTTGGGTTCCCTATATATAGAATCATGTCATCAGCAAATAGGGATAGTTTGACTTCTTCCTTCCCTATTCATATCTCTTTGATTTCTTTTTCTTGCCTGCTGGCTCTGGCTAAAACTTCCAGGACTATATTAAATAGCAGTTGTAAGAGTGAGCATCCTTTTCTTGTTCCAGACCTTAATAGGAATGCCTCCAATTTTTTTCCCATTCAGTAGGACACTGGCTGTGGGTTTGTTATAAATTGCTTTGATTGTGTTGGGGAAAGTTCTTTCTATATCAAGTTTGCTTCAGGTTTTCATTGTAAAAGTTGAATTTTGTCAAATGCTTTCTCTGAATCTATTGAGATAACCAGATGTTTTTTGTTCTTCAGTTTGTTAAGGTTATGTATCACATTGATTGATTTGCAATTGTTGAAATATCCCTGCATATCAGGGATAAATCCCTCTTGTTTCAGGTGAATGATCTTTCTGATATGTTGTTGGATTTGATTGGCTAGTGTTTTGTTGAGGATTTTTGCATCTATGTTCATCAGGGATATTAGTCTATAATTCTCTTTGTCATATTTTTTCTGGCTCAGGAATGAAGGTGTTATAGTCTTCATAGAAGGAGTTTGGAAGGATTCCCTCCTTTTCAATTGTGTTAATAACTTGAGAAGAATTGAAGTTAGTTCCTCTTTAAATGTCTGGTGGAATTTAGCAGTGAAGCCATCAAGACCTGGGCTTTACTTTGTTGGAAGGGTCTTTATTACCGGTTCAATCTCCATCTTGGTTATTGGTCTGTTTATGTGTTCTATGTCTTCATGATTCAATTTAGGTAGATTTGCCATGTGTCCAGGAATCTATGCATTTCTTCTAGGTTCCCTGATTTGTTGGCATACAATCCTTTACAGTAATTCCTGATGATTATTTTTATTTCTGTGGTATCTTTGATTCTGTTAATTTGGGACTTCTCCCTCTTTTTTTTCTTTTTTTTGGTTAGTTGGGCCAATGCTGTGTCTAATTTGTTTACTTTTTCAAAAATCTAGCTCTTCATTTCATTGATATTTGTATTCTCTTTCTTTTCTGTTTCAATCTTGTTTATTCCTTAGTTTTAATTATTTATTCTTAAAAATTTGGGGTTTGATTTTTTGTTGTTTTTCTAGGTCCTTGAGATGTGTTGACAGCTCATTTAGTTGGTGACTTTCCAGTTTCTTGATGTAGGCACTAATTCCTATAAACTTTCTCTTAACACTATTTTTGCCGTATTCCATATTTTTGATATTAATGTATTGTTATCTTCATTTGTTTCCAGAAAAGTTTCAATTTCTCTTTTGATTTCCTTTATGATCCACTCTTCATTTAGGAGCAGATTGTTCAGTCTCCATGCATTTGCATATGTTCTTGAGATTCTTGAGTTGTTGGTTTCAAGCTTCAATCCACTGTGATCAGAGAAGATACACGGTATAATTTTGACATTTTTGAATTTGCTGAGACTTTCTTTATGGCCTAGTATATGGTCTATCCTAGAGAAAGTTCTGTGCAGTGCTGAGAAGAATGTGTATTCTGCCACTGTATGGTGAAATGTTCTGTAGATATCAGTTAGATCCATTTGGTCCATAGTGTCACTTAGCTCTGTTGTTCCTTTGTTGATTTTTCTGTTTGGTTGATATATCTCTTTAGATCCATTAATAGTTGCTTTAGATGACCAGGTGCCTTGTGGTTAGCTGCATATACATTTATTATTGTCACATCTTCCTGATGTATTAATCCTTTAATCATCATATAGTGTCCTTCTCTGTCTCTTTTAACAAATTTTGTGTTAAAATCTATTTTTTCTGATATTAGGATCTCTACACCTGCCTTTTTTTCCCCATAAGGGTGGAATATCTTTTTCCATCCTTTCACTTTCAGTATACATTTATCTTAATTGGTAAGATGTGTTTCTTGTAGGCAGCAAATAGAAGGGTCTTGTTTTTTAATTCATTCAGCCAGTCTGAATCTTTTAACTGGATAGTTGAGACCATTTACATTCAGGTTAACTATTGATAAGTAGCTACTTGGCTTTGCCATTTTTGTGTGAATGTTCCTATCATTTGCTTTGGAGTTCTTTTGTACTTTTACTGGGGGATTTTTCTATCTTCCCAATCTTTCACAACTGTGTGTAGCACATCTTTAATCATCTTTTGTAAGGCTGGATGGGTGGTGACATATTCTTTCAATTTTGCTTGTTATAGAAATCTTTATTTTACCTTCATTTATAAATGAAAGCTTTGCAGGGTACAATATTCTGGGTTGACAATTTCTTTCTCTGAAAATTTAGACTGTATCTTGCCATTGTCTTCTAGACTGTATGGTTTCTGCTGAGATTTCAGCTATGCATCTCATTGGAGATCCTCAAGGTAATGTGGCATTTCCCTTGTGCACATTTAAAATATTTTCTGTATGTATCAACTTTGATTACAATGTGTTGTGAAGATCTTGAACATTCCTTTCTTTCTCCACATTAGGGGAGTTTTCTGTAATTATTTCACTAGGTGGACCTTCTAGTCCCTTCTCTCTTTCCACACCCTCAGGAACTCCTAAGACTCATATGTTGGGTCTTTTGATAGTATACCATAGATCTCCAACACTGTTTTTAAGTTTCTAATTTCTTCTTCTTGTTTTTGGTCTGACTGTAAAATTTCCAGAGATTTATCTTCTAGCTCAGATATTATTTCTTCTGCCTCACCAACCCTGTTGTTAAGGCTTTCCACTGCATTTTTTATTTGATCTATTGAATTCTTCATTTCTAGAATTACATTTTGATTTCTCTTTAATGTCTCAATTTGATTGGAAAAATTTTTACTCATATCATATGTAGTTTTCTTTAGTTCACACATTTGCTTCTCATTGCTTTTGAGTAACCAATGATTAATTTTTTGAATTCCATTTCTGTCATTTGCTTAATCTCTTCATCTTTACATTCTAATATTGAAATGTTGTAGTGTTCTTTTGTGAGGCTCATAGTTCTTCCCTATTCTTGTTTCTTGAATTTCTTCATTTATTTTTAGGCATTTATAAAATGTATTTTTTTTATTTTTTGCCTGATGGCTTTAATCTTTGATCTGTGCCTCTGTGGCTTATCTACACTTTCAGTGAATACCAAGAGGTGTGTGGTAGGCATAGCCAGAGAGCTCTTTTCAATGCTCCAAGGTGGGGCAAGTATCCAGAGTAACACCCAAATTGGGCATGGTAGCTCTCCTCTGGTTAACTGGATGGAGAGGAATGGTGACCACCCCTTCAACTCCAAACTGAGGGATGCCCAGCTGTTAGTTCCCAGAGTGGTCAACACTGATCTGCACCACTATAAAAACTGCACATATGATATGTGCAGAATCCTTCCTGTAAGCATGATTCCCTCTGCTATGAGCTGCTCTAGGAAACCAAGGAGCTCTGAGAGTGTGGAGAAGCACTTTGTGGTTGCCCAGAACCCAGCCACACCCAGCTTCCTCTCATGAAGTCACAGTGTTTTCTCAGTCTCTGCTCCCAGGGCTCTCAGGGTCAAGGAGTGCCAGTAGAGCCACTCTGTCTGTCCTTTCCAATGGGAAACCAATGTGTTCCCAGAGCCATTGTCTGTGTGTACTCCAGCCTGTTGGATCGAGTCTGGTCCTCCCAACCAGATTCAGTGTCAGTGGAAAATATGGGTTTTTCTCTGCTTAGATCTATGCTTCACAGGCATGCAAAATAACCACCCGCCACAGCTCTACTTGTTTCACAGTTGTGCTGGGTGTGTAGGGGAATCCTGCAGATGGCACTTCCGTTCTGTAGGGATTGCTCCCCCTGCTCATCCTGTTGCCAGGTGGGTGCAACTGGTGCAGTGGAGGCCATCTCCCTCAGTTTCCCCTGAACTGCTGTGGTTGCCCACACTGACTGAGTGAAGGATGACCCCAATAATTGCTGGGTACCACACAGGAGCTGGGGCAGCTGCTACCTGCCTGTGTCTAAAAATGGCACCAGCCCTCTCACCACTGGCTACAGATCTCTGTTGTAGCAGGGAGGAGGGTAGGGAGAAAGACACTCACTTTTTTTTCCCACCTTGGGGTGAGCGGTTGCCTTGCTATCCTGGGAGATTCAGGTGGGACTATAAAAGGTACAGTTCACTAGGCTCTCCCTCCCTCTGTATCAGCAGCACAATGGGCCTGCAGTGTCCACTCTCATCTAGTTTGCCAGGGTGGGTGCCTTCCTCCCCAGATCCAAGCTGGTGGATCTTTTGCTGTGCGTCTGTTCATTCTGTATGGGTCTGGACCGTTTCCTCTGGCCTCAGAGGATCTACTACTGCAGCTCCCCCATAGCTTTACCTTGAGAGTGCACCTTTCTGACTTTTTTCCAATATTAATTTCACCCAGCTTAAATCAAACAGCCCTGTTGCTATTCCATCATCTTGGAACACCTGAATTTCTTTCTTCAAATCATAAGCACAATTATCAGTTCTCAAATCTCCCATAAAATCAGGTCACATCTTATTATTTTATAGAGGTTATTTTGTAATTGCTGGTTTTTAGAGCAGATGAAATTACCAGAAATGAGGCAGGGTAACATATGGTAAGACACAGTTCTCCTGGTTTTAGAATTATTTTAGAATCTTTGTAATATTCTTAGTATAATAGTCTTCAAGTATTTTATTAATCTTCTCAGTATCACTCTGATAAATCACTCAGTAGCTACCAATTCAGACACAAGCATAGTTTATTAATTTATGTATTTCTAGAACTTTGGACAATGCTTAAAACATAGCAAACACTTGTTAAGTGTTTGATGAAAAATTCATTGAAATCTATTTTGTTTTTATAAACATAAATCAAAACAAAGTAGAATGATTCAAGTCTGATAAATTGCATAAAATAACTCACATTTATTTTTCTTGGGTTGCCTCCAACTCAAAACTTCCCAATTATCAAATTCTGTTGTAAAATATCATGGCACAACTCCTGGTAAAATGTATATGTGATACAGAGTAAATATTTAATGATACACATTTGAAGAATGACTGAATGAACAAATAGGGATGCCCAATAAAAGGCAAAATTGTGAATAAGGCTTAGATGTGGGAACTATGTTTTAAAAGGATTATTGTCACATTAGTGTAATTCTTATAATTGACAGAAAAAAGCATATTGATAACAATGTATTTAACAAATTACATCATACAATGAGATCAATATAAAATGAAATCTTAAGGAGGAATCAAAATGAAATACAGAAACTAGTAGAACATGAAATTGTGATAGTGAAGAGAAATCAAAATGAAATGAAGAATTCAAAAGATTAAATGACAAATGCATTAGAGAGCCTTAAAAACAGAATGAGTGAAGCAGAAGAGAGAATTTGGACTTAGAAGACAGAGCACAGAAAGTATACAGACAAACCAAGGAAAAGAAGAGGAAATTAGAAATCTAAAAAATATTGTCAGGAATCTACAGGATACTATTAAAAAAACCGACATTTGGGTTCTAGGAATTCCTGAAGGCATGGAGAGAGAGAAAGGATTAGAAGGCCTTTTAAGTGAGATACTAGCAGAGAACTTCCTGGGTTTGGAGAAGGAAAGAGACATCCTAGTACAGGAAGCTCATAGAACCCCTAAAAACATGACCAAAAAAGAGATCCTCACCATGACACGTTGTAATCAAACTCACCGCAGTGAAACATAAAGAAAAGATTATAAAATGTGCAAGAGAGAAACGTCAGATTACTCTCAGAGGATCTCCAATCAGACTCACAGCTGACTTCTCATCAGAAACCCTACAAGCTAGGAGGGAATGGTGAGATATAGCCCAGGTACTAAGAGAGAAAAACTGCCAGCCCAGTATATTATATCCTGCAAAACTCTCATTTGTGAATGAAGGTGAAATAAAGACCTTTCACAGCAAACAGAAATTGAAAGAATTTATCAACACTCATCCAGCCCTGCAAAAGATGCTTGAAGATATGTTACACACAGAAACACAGAAACACGGTCATCAATATGAAAGAAGGTAAAGGAAGGAAAGCTCACAGTAAAAGATCACAGGAAGCTCAAAGCATATATTAGAAAATATTTTTGGGAAAATGGCAGGGCAAATTTACTACTTATCAATATTCACATTGAATGTTAATGGCCTCAACTCTCCAGTTAAGACACAGACTGGCTGAATGGATTAAGGAACAAAAGCCATCTATTTGCTGCTTACAAGAAACACATCTTTCCAACAAAGATGCATGCAGACTGAAAGTGAAAGGCTGGAAAAAGATATACCATGCCAACAGAAACAAACAAACAAAAAAAAGCTGGCGTAGCCATCTTAATATCAGACAAAATAAACTTTACCACAAAAACTGTTAAGAGAGACAAAGAGGTGCACTAAATAATGATTAAGGGATCAATTCAATAGGAAGATGTAACTATTATAAATGTATATGCACCTAATTACAGGGCACTGGTTTATTTAAAAGATATGTTAAGGGATGTGAAGGGAGACTTAGACACCAATACAATAGTACTGGGGGACTTCAGTACTCCACTCTCAGAAATAGACAGATCAACAGGACAGAAGATCAACAAGGAAACAGCAGATTTAATCGACAGTATGGCCCAGAATTAAGAAGGAGATAATGACCCAATATGGGAAGTGAGATACACAGCAGACTCATAGAATGGCAGATGTCCTAAATAGCATTCTGGCCTCAGAATCAGCCCTTAAGGCATTCAGATCTGGCTGAAGAGCCCATGAGAGTATTTTAGGCATGGAAAGCCTAGACACTCTGGAAAAAAAAAGACCTAAATGAAAGATCTCTGTGAGATCCCAGTGGAAAGAACGGGCCATCAATGAAGGAAGTACCTTTCTCTGAAGGGAGGAGAGAACTTCCACTATGACTATGACCTTGTACAAATAAGATCAGAGTCGGTGAACTCAGGGAGCTTCCATAGCCTTGGCAACTCATGACTAGAGCCCAGGGTGATTACTTACGCCATAAACAAGGATGTCAAATTGTTAAGTCAACAACAGGAGTCACTGTGCACTTACTCCTCATGTGGGATCTCTGTCCTTAATGTGTTGTCCAATGGGAATTAATGCTATAACTAGTACTCAAACAGTATTTTACACTTTGTGTTCCGGTGTGAGTGCAAACTGTTGAAATCTTTACTTAATATATGCTAAATCGATCTTCTGTATATAAAGGTAATTGAAAACAAATCTTAATGCGAATGGAAGGGGAGAGGCAGCAGGACATGTGAGGGTTGCAGGTGGGAGGGGAGTTATGGGGGGGAAGCCATTGTAATCCATAAACTGTGCTTTGGAAATTTATATTCATTAAATCAAATTTTAATAAAGAGATACTTCTAATTTATAAATATACAAATGACTGATAATAAAAGATTTGAATTGATATGTGAAGTTAATACTATTCAAAGGCTAACAGTAATGTAATATCAGTGAACACAGACTAAGGTACAAAAATTTGTTTTATGTTACAGGCTATTACATGGTTGAACTTTGAACATATTATACTTATTGAAATAAACAAAACAATAAAGTATAAATATTGTATGATACCATTTACGTGAGAAAGCTAGATTGGGCAATTTCATACAAGTATTGTGGGATAGAGGCTAGTAGGTATTTGAGACAGGAGAGAGTTTTACATAGTGGATACAGAATTCCTGATTTGGATGGTGATAAAGTCCTCGATATATAGACAGTGGCAGTATGGGCTACATGTTCCCCCAAATTTTATTTTGAAACTCTAATGGGATAATATTATGAAATTTGACTTTTGGAAATAGTTAGATTTCAATGACCAGGAGTCATGAGGGTAGACCTCGGTGGTGATATTAGTTTCATTGTAACAAGAGAATGAGTGCCTCTTTCTAGCTCTCTCTGTCTTTCTAGCTCTCTGTCTCTGTCTCTCTCTCTCTCTTTGTCTCTCTCTGTGTGTGTCTCTGTCTCTGTCTCTCTCTGTCTCAGCCATGTAAGCAAACAGCAAGAACACAACCATCTGAAAACTAGGAAGAAGGCTCTCACTGGACACTAAACCTGCCAGAGCCCTGATCTTGAACTTCCCAGACTCCAGAACTTCAATTATAGAACGCACATCTGATGCACATACCTGATGCACATATATAACATTAAAAAATGATTAGAAGCATTAGTAGGCCATAGACAATATTCAACTACCCCTGACTGGTACCCTAAGGAAACAAATAAAGAAGAAAATTAAAGGCAGTATTTAAAAGGAAGAAATGACATCAAAGAATCTAATTAGACGAATTGAGAATAATATGAACATATATAGCAAATTGGCAGAATATTAGATTCATAGACAATAATAAATCATATTTTATAGAGCAGCAACAAAAAGTAAATGCAATTTATTTATTTATTTTCAATGATTTATTTATTTGAAAGGCAAAGTGAGAGAGAGAAAGAGAGAGATGTATCCTTCATCCATTGGTTCACCCCATAAATTACTGCACCATCCAGAGTTGGGCTACTCTGAAGCCAGGAGCTTCTTCTTGTTCTGCTATGTGGGTTCAGGGGCTCAGGTACTTGGGACATCCTTTGCTATTTTCCCAAGCTGATTAGCAGGGAGCTAGATCCGAAGTGGAACAGCTGGGACTTGAACATGTACCCATATGGGATGCCAGTGCTACAGGTGGCAGCTATTCCACTACACTACTGTGCTGGCCCCACAAATGTAACTTTAAAATACCATTTGCATTAGCAACTAAAACAATATCATAATAGGAAAAAAATCAAATACATGATATGGAAGGGCAATTAATATTCTAAAGATTCAGCCAAAAAATTAAACTAAGACTTATATTAATGGAGTAATTATATATATATATATATACACACACACACACACACAGATAATCAATGATGTAAAATTTTCAAATGAACCCAATTTGATCTATAGCTTTATTGCTATCTCATGTTTTAAAATCAGATTCTAATATTTAGAATAGAACAGAATTGCTACAAAAAGCTATATGTTAACAAATTGGGAAACCTAGAAGAAATGGATAGATTCTGGACACATGCAATCTACAAAAGTTGAGTCATGAAGGCATAGAATATCTAAACAGACCAATGACCAAGACAGAGGTAGAATCAGTCATAAAAACCACCCCAAATAAAGAAAAGTTCAGGGACAGATGGCTTTGTTGCTGAATTCTCCCAGACAGTTAAAGAAAAATTAACTCCATTTCTTCTCCAGGTATTCAAAAAAATTGAAAGAGAGGGAATCTTCCCAAACTCCTTCTGAGAAGTCAGCATCACCTAAATTCCTAAACAAGTAAACGTACAACAGAGAAAGATAATTATAGACCAATATTCCTGATGAACATGCAAAAATCCTCAACAAAATAATAGCTAATTGAATCCAAAAACACATCAGAAAGATCATTCAACCTGGACAAGTGGGATTTATCCCTGGTATTCAGGAATGTTTCAACATTTGCAAATCGCTCATTGGGATACCTCACATTAACAAACTGAAGAACAAAAGTATACAATTATCTCAATAGATGCAGAGAAATAACTTGATAAAATACAACATCCTTTCATGACGAAAGCCTTAAGCAAATTGGATATAGAAAGAACATTCCTCAACACAATCAGGCCAATTTATGACAAATCCACGGGTGGCATCTTACTGAATGGGGAAAAGTTGGAAGCATTCTTACTAAGATTCAGAACCAGGCAAGGATGCCCACTCTCACTTCTATTTAATATAGTCCTGGAAATTTTAGCCAGAGCCATTAGTCAAGAAAAAGACATCAAAGGGATACAAATCGGAAAGGAGGAAGTCAAAATATTCCTACTGGCAGATAACATGATTCTATATATAGCAGATTCAAGAGAGACTATTGGATCTCATAAAAGTGTTTGGTAAAGTGTCAGGATCTAAAATTAACACACAAAAATCTGTGTACACAGGCATTGCCATGGCTGAGAAAGAATTTCTAAGATCAATCCCATTCACAATAGCTACAAAAAATTTAAATACCTTTGAAAAAATTTCACCAAGGATGTAGAAGATCTCTATGATGAAAACTAGAAAACATTAAAGAAAGCAGTAGAAGACAAAAAAAATGGAAGAATTTTCCATGCTCATGAATTGGAAGAATCATTATCATCAAAATGTCTGGACTACTGAAGCAATTTACAAATTCAATGAAATCCCAATTAAAATACCTATAGCATTCCTGCCTTCGGATCAGCGCGCTGCACTGGCCACAGCGCGCCGACCACGGCGGCCATTGGAGGGTGAACCACGGCAAAGGAAGACCTTTCTCTCTGTCTCTCTCACTGTCCACTCTGCCTGTCAAAAAATAAATAAAAAAAAAGAAGAAAACAGCACTAAAATTCATATGACAGCACAAGAGATCCTGAATAGCTTACTCAATCTTGTACAACAAAAAAGCTGCAGGCATCACATAACCAGATTTCAAGACATACTACAGGGCAGTTATAATCAAAACAACCTGGTACTGGCATAATTCAGATGGTAGACTCATGGAACATAATAGAAACTCCAGAAATTAATCTATGCATCTACAGGAGAAAGGGGCTAAAAGCAATCTTTGGAATAAGGAAATTTCTTCAACAAATGGTTTTGGGAAAACTGGATCTCTGCATGAAGAAGCATGAAGCAAGACCCCTACCTACACTTTATTAACAAATCCACTCAAAATGGATCAAAGACCTAAATCTATGACTCAATACCATCAAATTATTAGAGAACATTGGGGAAACCCTACAAGACACTGGGATAGGCAAAAACTTCTTGGAAAAAATCCCAGAAGCACAAGCAATCAAGCAAAAATTGACAAATGGGATTACATCAAGCTGAAAAGCTTCTGCACTGCAAAAGAAGCACTCAACAAAGAGGCAATCAATAGAATGGGAGAAAAGATTTGCAAACTATGAAACTAATAAAGGTGAACATCCAGAATCTAGAAAGAGATCAAGAAATTCAACAACAACAAAACAAAAAATACAGTTACAAAATGGGAAAAGGACTTGAGCAGGCATTCTTCAAGAGAGGAAATTCAAATGACCAACATGCACTTGAGAAAATGCTCAGGATCACTAGCCATCAGGGAAATGCAAATTAAAATCACTATGATTTCCCTGATCTGGGATAACTAATAGAGTACCTAAAATGTAATGTATTGTAGTGTAATAGACGTTTTGAGATTTGATCGTTGTTTATAGCCCTTGTCTCTACTTTTGAGGAACAGTGTTTCTTTTTCTTCATACTATTTGTTGTACTGCTTACTTAGTGTAGGGCTAATCTTATGAGTATAAAGTAAATTGAAACTAGATCTTTGTAAAATTTAAGGCTGGGGTTAGGAGAGGAAGGAGGAAGTGTTAGAATGTGGGTAGGAGGAGGATAGAGTGAAAAATATCACTATGTTCCTAAAACTGTTTGTATGAAATACATGACACTTATATACCTTAAATAAATTTTTTAAAAAAGGTGAAACATTTTTCCAAGCAAACTTATGAATTATAAGTTCTATCTTATTGATAATAAGGAAAATGCATATTAGATGCAATGAGCAGTCACCATTGGTACCTATTTAAACAGCAGAACAAAGGATCAGCAGTTGGAAATTTCCAGGCTACCCTCTAATTCAGATCCAACTATTTGATAATGCACCTGTCAGGAAATGAGTGATGTCCCAAGTACATGGGTTTCTGCCACAAATATAGGAAGCTGGGATGGAGTTCCTGGCTCCTGTCTTTAGCCTGGCCCAGGACAGGCTGTGGCAGCCAGCTTGGGAGTGAACCACTGAATGGAAATCCCTCTCTTTCTCTTTTTCTTCCAATTTCTCTCTGTTGCTCTGCCTTTCTAACAAATTAATTTTTGAAAACACATTAAAAGAATCTGACAATGCAATAATTGAAGAGGATATGGAAGCTCTTAATCAGTAGTGGCACAATATTAATTCTTTCAATTAAACCCTTACAAGTACATCAACTGTTCCCACCAGGGCACTGAGTAGAATGAACATTGTTGCTTATGTCATAAATCTCAGAGTCATGGTTGGTAGATTTATTCTTGTAATTTATAACATTTCTTTTTTTAATACATAGTTTATATTATTTCATAATACATGTTTCAGACAATCCTCTATATGTATTAAATATGTTTAAAAATAATATTTGTATATAAATATTACTTATATAACGTTATTATGCATATATAAATATGACAGTTATCAATATGGATAAAGCCTTCTATTGATATAAATTTCATTCATAAATGAAAGTTTCTGAGTTCCTTGAATTCCTGCTTTTGTATGAAATAAGCTTCTGAAATTTCTCTATTCCAGAAATTTAACTGTAGTTCTCTTAAATACTAAACATAACTAAGAACAAAATTTACATGTTTCAAAATTATTTGTTGTGCTTTAATGTTCAAAAACGTGCTTTAAATATATTTGAGTCCCAAAGTAAGGCTGAGCCATGGATGGATAACTCAGCTATTAGGGCAACTAAATAAACAGAAACAAAATATTTCATAGGGTAAGTTTACCTACAAACACCCACACAACTAGTTAGTGGTGTAATTGTACTTTTTAAAAATTTATTTTATTTCCTCCACCTGCAGCGCCGGCACACCGGGTTCTAGTCCCGGTTGGGGCGCCGGATTCTGTCCCGGTTGCCCCTCTTCCAGTCCAGCTCTCTGCTGTGGCCCGGGAGTGCAGTGGAGGATGGCCCAAGTGCTTGGGCCCTGCACCCCATGGGAGACCAGGAGAAGCACCTGGCTCCTGCCATCGGATCAGCGTGGTGTGCTGGGCACAGCGCGCCAGCCACGGCGGTCATTGGAGGGTGAACCAACGGTAAAGGAAGACCTTTCCCTTTGTCTCTCTCTCTCACTGTCCACTCTGCCAGACAAAAAATATTTATTTTATTTGATTTATTGTATTGATTTGAAATTTGATTTTTTTTTATTGATTTGAAAGGAAGAGAGACAGGGAGAAGGGAGAGAGAGAAAAGGAATGAGATCTTCCATCTGCTGGTTCACTCCCCAGATGGCTTGTGACAGCCAGGACTGGGCCAAGCCAAAGTGAGAAGCCAGAAACTCCATCCAGTCTCCCACAGGGGTGGCAGGGACCCTAGGACTTAGGCCTTCCTCTGTTGTCTTCCAAGGCACTTGAGCAAGGACCTGAATCGGAAGTAGAGCACACAGCTTCCAACCAGTGCTATGATATGGGATGTCAGTGTTAGAAGTGGTCACTTAACCCACTGTGCCACAATGCCAACAACAGTTTGTACTTCTGACTCTGTGTCGGCTCTTTCTCCTGCGCTGTTTTACCTCTAAAGATGATAATAAGCTTGGAAGTCTGAAAAAACATTTCGTAGTTCAAATGCTTTCCATATCACATCATCTGTTTTGATTCTCGCATTTAACTTTGAGTTCCTAAAGCATGTATCCCGCTTCTCTGGACATACAAAAATGACAATTTAAACCAAGCATGCTATTAGCTATCAATGTAACATTTTCAGTTTAAAAATTAATGGAAAATTGAATCAAAGTAACAATAAAATGATTGTGTTCTGTTTCATAAACTCTGTGGCTGTGTCCACTGATTTTGCTAAGATATAAGTACAAGCAATTATTTTAGAAGTTTCTTGGTGGTTTCTTTTTTTTTTTTTTTTAAAGAACAACTGAATGAATGAATAGCTATAGAAACAAAATAGCTTCCGTTTTTCTGGACTTTGTAGAAATAGAAAGGAATTTGTCCCTCCTTCTAGAAAACCATTTATGCTACATCTAACAAAGGAAATCTTCCCAGAAATGTTTCTCTAACTTTGCTGCAGCAATCATGGGTATTATTTGAATGACTAAAGTAGTAATATTAAACAATAACATTTATTTTCATTATTATTTGTAAACACATTGCTTAAAAGTCCTCTCTCTCTCCTTAACCGTCCATGTGACCTTGGCAGTGAATGGTAGTCTGGTTTTAGGCAAATTACATCTCACATCCCATTAAACCCACCTGCTCACACGAGGCAGGGTTTGGCCGGTGTTTCTGCTCATTAGAGCCCCTGGCAGAGAGAAAGGGTGAATGGAAGAAGCAATGAAACCAGTGCCTGAAAAGTGAAACTGAGGTTTAGGTTTTATATGGGGTTTTATTTGGTGAGTGGTTACACTGCTTTTCATTATACCAGATAACAGGTTGCTGGCAGCGTATTTAAGAGATACGAAACTTTTAAGGGGCTGAAAATGAAATTAAAACTTGATGAAATAAATTCTAATCTGTGCCCCCATGTTCATATGTGTGCCAGGCAATGAGCATGCTGGTGTTTTAATGTTAATCCGGCTGCTCCCTTAAAGGCAGCAACAATATCCACTCTGCTGCACATGGAGAATCTAGGAAACAATGCTGTTAAGAGTTTATGTGCCATCTTAGGCTCTGCTTTCTTCATAACTTTACATCAGTTCTACAGGCATTTTCTGCCCCATTGACCAACTCCACTCTAGTCAATGAAGTTTTGCTCTATATGCCCCCAGGGAAGAAAATAATGCAAGAGTTTTACTGTCCATGTTAATGCCGTTTAATACATTACTCAAACACATACTGAGGACCAACAGTTCTGATTGCACAACTTGGGTTTAAAGTGGCTTCCAAACTTTCTTGCTAACTGGCAACTTCTCCAGAGCTCCTGTCTTCCCAAACTTCTTTTTGGAGGATTGGAGGGTCAAGCAAATTCGGTTTGTGATGCAGCCTACCCTCTGGGTTGTTTTTAATACTGTCATTTTATTGTTTGAAAATAAAAGGAAAGAGTAGTTTCCTGCTGGTTTATTTTGCTTTGTTTTTAAAGCTTTTTGCATTTAAATGCTGCTTTGAAATGGAATTAGTCCCCATCTACCTCTTGGAAGGCTAATGTCTTTGAAAAATGGTTTAACATTCTAAAAATGATATGAGTCCAAAAGTTAGAGTTTGAAGTAGAAGTGAATAGTGAGGTACAACAGCATTCCATGTCTTTTTTTGGAGGACTTGGATTTCACTCCAGTTCTTTGGAGTAGGAGAAAACATATCTGTCTTTTCTCTGTTTGGATAAGGAGGGGAGAGGGCTTAAAGAAGAGAAACATTTCAGTACCAGCTGTTCCCCAACTCAAGCCCTGCATAAATTTATTCTTTCCTAAGCTGCAGATATTAGAACAAAACCCTAAATAGAGCGGAAAACAGTCAGTGAATCAAAGAAGTCAATTTTATTATTCTAAGTCACAGATTTCTTACAGAAGAACAGAAAGACTAAGGAGATAAACTAACCACATTCACTCCAAATGGTGCTATGAAGATAGGGATCTAAGCACTTCTCTGAACATACTCTGGTGGGGGAAGAACTTTCAAGCCATCTATGTGAGATCGATATCAACAGCTAATTTTTTTTTAAATAAAGCTCTCTATATTTGTTAGCAAATATCACGATTTGTATGAATCAAACAATGCCATCTCAAGGATAACTAACTGGCGCTCTTATTTTTGATTAAATGTGTTTTCCATAGCTAAACTTATTATAATACTGTCTTCATATTAGGTCTTGTTATTAAAGCTTAATATCTAAGCTTAACACTAAGTTTAAAGTCTTGTTTAAGGTTTGACTCCCAGGAGTGAGTGTTGGGGTGCTGCAGGTTTTGCTGCTGCTTGGAACACTTGCATCCCGTATCAGAGTGCTGGTTCATGTCCCAGTGCCTCTTCTAATCCAGTTCCCTGCTGATGCACTTGGCAGGCAACAGATGACTTCTTGCTACTGGCTTTGGCCTGGCCTATCCCTGACTGTTGTGGGTATTTGGAGAGTGAACCAGTGGATAGAAGATTTCTCTCTCTCTCTTTCTCTCTCTCTCTCTTCCCTCTCTCTCTTTTTGCGCTTTTCAAATAAATTAAATAAATATTTTTTAAAAAGATTTAACCGTTTATCCTGTAAACATAGTATAGACTAGCAGGTTTGGGATATGTGTACTTAAGTTCAGGAAGACTTTAGCTATTTCAGTTCCATAATAAGAGTAAAAGACACATAATAAGCATGGCAACAGGAATTTAAAAACAGTGTCTCTGTATAACTCTATATTTTATTCATTCTGACCACTGAACATAGATTTGTTTAAAAGCAGAGAGTAAGTGGGATCAGGAGGCAAGCTAGAATTCTATTTCTCTTGCCGCACATGTTCATTTGAGAGAAATTATTTGCTAGACAAACTCATGATTGTTTCTGTCATACTCAGACCCTTTCTTTTCCAAAATTTTCCATTTCTTACAATGGCACCCGTTTTCTTGATTTGCTGAAATAAAGATTTTATGTCTTTTCCCCTACATTCTAGTATAGATTCTACGATATTACCTGAATTTTTTCATCTTTGTAAACCACCTTAAATTCTGCATGAATAGTCATGGGTTTTGGCACCCAACAGATCTGAGTACAATCCCCATTTCTATTGCCTATTAGTATGTTGTCTTTAAAACCTCGTATCATGAACATACATTTCCTTATCTAGAAAATGAAACTGTGTTAAAGGAAGTAACATGAAAAACAAGATGCTAGGGTCTTCATAATGTTCATGGAAAAGATATTACATATTATGAAAAAACTGTGCGCGGATTTCAGGTGTTTTTTTTTTTTTTTTTTTGCACCAAAAGAAACTTATCTTTTCACATCATTTTTCACAAACTTTGAAATCCCCTTTACAATGCAAAGATGAGTTTTAGCCAATGGTAGGTCTTAAAGTAAGGACCTAAGGGGAGGTAGGATGAGATGGATGGATGGTCATGCCATCTCCACCCCTTCCAAGCGGAGTCTTTGTGTGCTAGTCCAGGCCTGAAAGCCATGGAGGCAGCAGATGGGCCATAAGAGAAGCTGGGAGAGCTGTTTGAGAAAGAAGTGTTTGGCTACAACTTCACTCCCCGAGTGACTAACTCATCTGGGCAAGGGAAGCGAAGCCTGAAACACTGGGATTGCTGTGAGGGAAGCCAGCCCGACAGGCTGAGTTGCCTTTCTTGTCCTTGGCATTGTAACAGTGCACGGTCTTCTGTTGTTCCTGGAACCACTCAAGCATTTAATGAATGGAGTACCAGTGATTGGAAACGGTCGGCCCAAGATGATATTTCCGCAAGTTGTTTTCCTTCTACAACTTGGTAATGGATTTCTCTAACTTTAACAGGATGGTTGAAGTGTCTCTTGATTTTATATGCTGTTGCCCCTTCTGGATTTGGCTCTGTCCAGTTATCATGTCAGGTTTTTCAACACTGAAAAGCAACTACTCTGCACAATCTTATATGTTTTCCTTGGAGGGATACATGATCTTAAGCAAACAAACAAACTGCAGAGCCATTCTGGCTTTTCTGAAGAAATTGAAACTTTTTTTAAAATAAGCTTTTGAATCTGTAGCTTAGGTTCACTGAATTCTGCAGAGGTCAGGGGAGAGTACAGAACGTTTGACAGTCTCTGGGCAAGAAGGAAATGGAGTCTGTGAGGCTGATCCATTTCAATGGACCAATACCTGGTAGGCCAGTTGAAGGGTGTGGCAGAGGTCCAGGCTGTGAATGGTGAGTAATGAAGCACTGTGACAGCAGACTGGCCACACATGCATGGGTTAAAAATCCCAGCTGTACTCATCACTACAAGAAGGAACTTAAAAAGCATTCGGAAAATCAAAGAGCTTCAATTTCACATCCCTGTGGCATTGGGAGGATTCCTATTTATTGAGTGCTTACTAGATGGTGGTCATTATTTTAAGCACTTTCTTGTAATATCCCACTTAACATCCACAACCCGCCTACGAGGTATGAAGCAAATATTAATATATGTACTATATAAATATGAAGATGCTAAGAGAAAGGACATCTGGTCAAAGGTAACACAATTAGTTATGACACATTTAAAATTGTCACCTAGGCAATTTGACTCCAAACCCATGTTTTTAACCACTATGATGTAGCTAAGTCACTAGAGAGATTGTCTGGTATATAACGAGCATTTAATAAGTGGGAAATGTCAATGTAGACTTACAATGCATATCGTTTATGTATTTAAATATATATATGTCATATGTATGTTTCAATTTTGGTTTTGCAACTTTGGAAAGAAACAGTAACCTTAATCTGTTAAAAAAATTAATAAGCTTTGAGAATTTGCTTATTGGAGTTGAGAGTGACACAGGTCACTGATTGGAGACCTGTTCCCCTCTGAATGCTGAGCGTAAATAGGGAAATCAAAGGAATGCTCTACCATTAGAGCAGATATTACATAAGGATCTTTCCTTTTTATTTGTTTATTTGAAAAGCAGAGTTACAGAGAGGCAGAGGCAGAGAGAGAGAGAAAGTCTTTCATCCGCTGGTTCACTCCAAATGGCCACAACGTCTGGAGATGGGCCCATCCAAAGCCAGGAGCCAGGCAGCAGGAGCTTCCTCGGCTTCTCCCATGCAGGTGCAGGGGCCCAAGCACTTGGTCCATCTTCCACTGCCTTTGCAGGCCATAGCAGAGAGCTGGATCAGAAGAGCAGGACTCAAACTGGAGTCTGTATGGGATGGTGGCACTGCAGGCAGCTTTACCCGCTATACCACAGCACTGGCTCCAGGGTCTTTTCTTTTGCCCTTTTTTCTTTAGGATATGATTTTCTTTCCTAAAAAGGGGAAAATAATTGAAATGATTTTTAATTTGGCACTACTTTTCAGTCACTTTTGCTGTGCTTTCAATTGATACAACTTTATGATTCTTTACCCTAGATTTTTGGTTGCTGAGTTTCGATTCTCTCAGGAATAGGGAACAACTGACCCATGGGCTGTATAAGGACCCCAAGATCATTTGGTCAGGCTCTGCCAAGGGAAACTTTTGCTGCTGGGACTCACAGTTTAATAAATCTATATTGGGCTAGTTTTTAAGTTAGTAATTTTGTGTGACCTGCGAATGATGTTATAATATCTAAGTGGCCCTTGGCAGAAATAAGGTTCTCTACCCATTCATTTTACAGGGTACAATTCTGACTCAGTGGTTGCACGCTAGCGGGTAGAGTCCCTTCTTCCATCTTCACAGACACAAACCAATGTCAGTGCTGTCATGGAAAATCCCGTTTCTAGTCCCCCTTGAATATAAAACTGCAAAATTAACAACAGAGCCTTGTCTGTGCCTTCTGTAAGCCCCGTTATGCCAATCCATCACCCCCACAAGCATATAAGCTTATAATAATTAATAGAAATTTCGGGACTTTAAGTGCTGCCTCTATCAGATTGCAATGATATTTTTGTCTTTGAGCACCTTAAACTGTTCCTCTGTTTTCCACATCATTTCCTAACACAATCACCTCTCTGCAGCCCTGTTCATGGTCTTCTTTTCCATCTCACTTGTATTCCTGGCTTTTCTGATTCTGCTCGCATCAGTCAAAAATCTGAGACCAGTCTTGCTCAATGACAGTCTCTTGTGAATCTACCTTCCAATTTACCTGTCCAAATATTTTTTTTGCTGACAACTTTATTATCTGATGATTATTGGTATCCTAAGTTATAGAATCAGTTTTCAATAAGTTACTGATTTGTGAATTCCTTACTAAGCATGGAGGTGCATATGGAGAGAAGTAATTAAACTGCAAGACCATGTGTTGTCAAACTCTGCCCTTGTTTGGGTTATGTTCTCTTACATAGGTCCAAAAGTTGCTTCGTAAGTGCTCGCTACATGTTTCATTTGTGTTTGCTTAGGTTCCTGTGCTGCTTTGTTTTGGGGAAGGAAAATTGATTTTTAAGTTTTTCCTTTGAGTCTGTCATTTGGTCTCCTTTTTTCCATATTCAAATTCCTACTCAAATGTATCCTGATGTTATAAAAATCTATGAGAGGGCAGGCATTTGACCCAGTGCTTAAGATGCCACTTGGAACTCACATACCCCATATTGGATCATCTGAGTTTGAGTTCCAGTTCCGCATCTGATTCTAGCTTCCTGCTATCGTACACCCTGATGGGCGGTTAGTTATGGTCCAGGTAAATGAGTCCCTCACCTCAAATGGGAGACCGTGACTGAGTTCTCCACTCCTGGTTTTGGCCTAGCTCAATCCTCCCTGTTGCAGCAGTTTGGGGAGTGAGCCACTTTATGGAAGATATCTGTGTGTGTGTGTCTATCTGCCTTTCAAATAAATGTTTTTAAAGAAATAAAAGAGTAAACAAAAATTTGAATTTAAATTAAATAAAAAATTTAAATCCAAGTACACATTAGCAGGGAGGGGATCAGAAGGAGAACCGAGACTTGAACTCAGCATTACAATATGGAACTCAGACTTCTTAACCACTCTGCCAACACTCACCCCCCGAAATAAAAATTGTAAATACATCAATAGTTCTTTACTTGTTATGAAGTCAAATTTCATCTTTCCTCATAACTTTTTAAAGAAAAGAAAAAAAGAAAACTAATTTATTTGTGATTTTTCCATATTTAAATCAATTAATGAGCTAATTAATGATTTTTTTAATAACTGTGAGTTTTTAAGAAATGTTTAATGAGCCAAACAGACAGCAAGCAAAACAAGTCAGGAAATAAAGACAAATAGACTAATCAGTCATATAAAAAGAGAATTTGGGTAGTGGAAGCTCAATGCTGTTTTGACATTCTTGAATGAATTCACATGTGAAACCCAGATTCACACAGTGCATAAACTTAGCAACCAAAGGCTGACATTTTGGAAATTTCAGCAGACTCATAAAAGCTGTTATTTTTGATTGAAGAAATGAAATTTGCATTGATTACCCAAACAGACTGACATTCATTTGTGTGAACATGATAAATCTACAGCAAGCACACCAGCCAAATAGCACGTTCGCTGGAAAATAGCTTCAGTGTGAAATTAATAAGTTGTTTTCCTTTTTTTAACATGAGCAATAGGAACTTTTTGGTTTTGCTTAAGTATTATCTATTCCAGCTTATACATTGTTTACTTTTCTTAATGTAATAATAACAGCACAGCACCAATGCATTCTTTCCATGTGAGATAATTACATAAATTAAGTTAGTCCAATACTTACACCTAGCCTGAGTTCAAAACAGTTTTTTTAATGTTTTGATTATAAGCAAGTAAATGAGCATATGTCCAATTACATTTTGGGTGCAATAGCTTTAGCCACCACATTTTGGCATTTTATTTTATTAGCTAAAAGTTCACATATGGTTTCCATGTCTCCAAGCTGTCTTTAAGGATACAAGAGTTGTATAACCTAATATTGTTTTCTTTCCTTCTCTCTCCCAGCCCCTTCCCTATGTCTCACACATGCTCCCTTATAGTGGTACCTTTCTTCGTTTTACAGATTATATGTGCAAATAATGAAAATCTGAAATTTTGCTGATGCTTTGAAGAAACGATGAAAGAAATGCTGGCAAGCCGAAAATTTTTACCTAATAAAAGATTCTGAAATGAATGCCAAAATGTTTACTATAGAAACAGCACTATTAAGTATACAAATGCGACTATATAAAGCTTACAATTGTTATTATTTAGCTGCTTCCTTCTTTTGGCCAGAGGCCACAATTGAGTGGCTGCAGTCCCTCGCCACCTTGGGAGACTCCACCAGCGCTTTGGGATGAAGGAAGGGGGGACCTCAGTGAATATCTTAAAGACTGAAATAGTGTAAGACACAGCCATGCTGGGGAAGGACACAGGACAAGGGAACACAAAGAACACATTCAGCTCTTTTTGGCTTCAGCATTCAGCTCTATGTATCTGTGTTACTGATATAGTTAATGGTTTGGAAAACTGCAAGTCTTGCATATTCTGGCCAACGGTAAAAGACAACTTTCCTGAACAAGCAACTAACAACTTGGTTACTTTTTAAGGCTGTTGCTCTAGCATTTCAAGATCCTTGGAGTAAACCAAATTTCTCTCTTTCAGCAGCCACACCTCTATACTGGGAATCGTATGTCAAACTTCCAAAGACAGTGGGAAATTTGAATAAATACTGATTTAAAAGATTTCTGAAACTTCATACACAGGCAGGATTCAAGTTCAAGTATATATAAAAATATCTATTTAATTTAACAAGAAAAACAATGAGATCCTAAAAGAGTCAACTGTTAAATGTCAAACTCTAAAATATAAAATGTAAATTATTGCAGGCCATGTCAGTAGATTAGGCTCCTGGCTTTAAAGATATGACATTTGAAGATTCCACTACTTTGAGGCAACACATAAGAACCAGGACATGGAATATATAGTCATTTTCTCTCTGAGGAACAGATTGGTTGGGCACATGGGGCATTTTATTGTATTGGCTCAAAGGCCACATTCAGTTTGATAGAATATTATGGAAAAGTGAGCTTAGCTGACTACCACATGCCTACTTGTCCAACTGATTTTCATTTCTCAATGGACATGCACAAAAGTATTTGTAGGCAGTAGAAAACCTTTGTTTCTTTGTGGAAAAAAAAGGGAGCCAAAGCTTAATAAATCGCTTTAGTCTTTTCTTATAAAATCATTAAGAATTTGAAAGGGCCATTTACTTTTCACTTCTTTTATTCAGTTATAAAATATACTTAGGTAGGATGCATGCTAATAGAGTTATTTAGAATTTTGCATCATAAATGCCAAAATATAAATATATTTTACTTCTTTTTCAGATAGAAAAATTCAGTTTTGAAATATGAAGATACTATTGTTGTTCTACTTAATACTATTGGTTGAACTCTGTAATTAACACACAATTATTCTTAGGAGTTTAAATTTAATTGAAAAGTGATCCCTGTTAAATATAAGAGTGGGAATAAGAGAGGGAAGAGATGTACAATTTGGGACATGCTCAATCGGACTTACCCCAAATGGTGGAGTTAGACATGTGCCAGGGGATTCCAATACAATCCCATCAAGGTTGCATGTACCAATGCCATCTCACTAGTCCAAGTGATCAATTTCAGTTCACAGTTCATCACACTGATAAGTCTAAGAGTCAAAGGTATCACACAAACAACACTAGTGTCTGCTAATACTAACTGATATAATAAAAAAGGGAGAGAACAGTCCAACATGGGAAGCGAGATGCACAGCAGACTCATAGAATGGCAGATGTCCTAAACAGCACTCTGGCCTCAGAATCAGCCCTTAAGGCATTCGGATCTGGCTGAAGAGCCCATGAGAGTATTTTAGGCATGGAAAGCCAAGACACTCTGGCAAAAAAAAAAGAAAAAAAAAAAAACTAAATGAAAGATCTCTGTGAGTGAGATCCCAGTGGAAAGAACGGGCCATCAAAGGAGGAGGTACCTTTCTCTGAAGGGAGGAGAGAACTTCTACTATGACTATGATCTTGTCTGAATAAGATCGAAGTCAGCGAACTCAAAAGGCTTCCATAGCCTTGGCACCTCATGACTAGAGCCTAGGGTGATTACTGACGCCATAAACAAGAGTGTCAAATTGTTAAGTCAACAACAGGAGTCACTGTGCACTTACTCCTCATGTGGAATCTCTGCCCTTAATGTGTTGTCCAATGTGAATTAATGCTATAACTAGTACTAAAACAGTATTTTACACTTTATGTTCTGTGTGGATGCAAACTGTTGAAATCTTTACTTAATATATGCTAAATCAATCTTCTGTATATAAAGATAATTGAAAATGAATCTTGATGTGAATGGAAGGGGAGAGGGAGTGGGAGATGGGCAGGGTGTGAGTGGGAGGGAAGTTATGGGGGTGGAAGCCATTGTAATCAATAACTGTACTTTGGAAATTTATATTTACTAAATAAAAGTTTTAAAAAAGAAAGAAATATGAAGATACTTCAAAAAGTTCAAGGAAAACTAATGAAAAGATTAGTTTGGTGCAAAAAATTTTCAAATGCATTTATAGATTTTTCATAATGCACATTTTTATAGTCTTTTTGAAAATCCTTAATTTTCAAGGATTTTAAAAAACTTTTTCACCGAAAATCTTGTCTGCAATTACATTTTTCATGAATGTGTTGAAGACTCCTCATATATGTCTATAGCTAACTGCTGTCATTTTGACTTATTTTGGCTTGGAAAGCCACTTTGTGCTAGAAATTGCCAACAAATGTTGGCTGATAGGAATTTAGAGTTGAGTCAGAAATTTCAGTTTCTTTTCAATGTGGCGGAACCATGCTCAAGACTAATTGCTCATTTTCTATAGCCAGATACTAACATTAAAATTCAACATAGGGGATACATCCATTTAATAGTATTAAGCCTAGTGACTTCACTGCTTAAATCACATGTTCAAAGATTAGAGAAACTATGATGCTCTCAGACTTGTGGTTAAGACATAATATAGGCTATTGCTCTTTATAGCACATCTGCTTGTTATTGTACTCCTTCTGAAATGACAATTTTGACATTATTATTCCTACGTTATTAGAAATACCCAACCTCATATTAATATTCTCAAGAAAGATGATTGTTGTAATAGTGATACAAATAGTTGTTAATACTTTGAAACCCCTTCTCTCTGTCTGGTACTAAGGTAAATGCATTACATACATTACCTAGTTTAATGCCACATCAATAATTTTATTCCTATGCTGTACATGAGAAAACTAGTGTTTTGAGAAAATACGAGTAAGCTATACAACTTATAAGCTATATAACCGGTAAGTGACAAAACTGAAGTTTTAACTCCAATTGTTAATAATTATTTATAATGGTGAAAATTGGTAGAAATTATCCTTTTAACTTTGGAGCATTTGATTAAGAAAATTTTGAATTTTTTTTTTTTTTTTTTTTGCCAGGCAGAGTTAGACAGTGAGAGAGAGAGAGACAGAGAGAGACTTACAGACAGTGAGAGAGAGAGACAGAGAGAAAGGTCTTCCTTCTGTTGGTTCACCCACCCCCAAATGGCCTCTACGACAGGCGCGCTGCGCCGATCTGAAGCCAGGTGCCAGGTGCTTCTCCTGGTCTCCCATGCAGGTTCAGGACCCAAGCACTTGGGCCATCCTCCACTGCCTTCCTGGGCCACAGCAGAGAGCTGGATTGGAAGAGGAGCAACTGGGACAGAACCCAGCACCCCAACCAGGACTAGAACCCGGGGTGCCAGTGCCTCAGGCCGAGGATTAGCCTAGTGAGCTGCAGTGCCGGCAAAAATTATTATTTGAAAAATATGTTAAATGGAGGTGCAATTTTAATAAAAATATTTCTGAATAAGAAATATGTGTTTGTTTTAAAATTCAAAAGTTAGTATTATACACTAAAAGTACTTCTTTGCTTTCACTTAAAACACTGTTTTTCTCCTGAGAGAAAACCAGGACTACCACTTTCTTGTTTCTCCTTGTAGACATCTGTTGAACATAAAAGCACTCACACACATACACACGTCCACACACACACATATCTATTCTTCCGTATCAACTTCCCCTTTTTTATATTAGAAGTTCATTCTGTTCAAGGTAGAAATGTGCCCAACTGAAATACAACAGTCCCATTAGGCTGTTCTGGCCACTGAGAAGGAAGCAGGACTGTACTTTGCAAAGGTGCAGAATGTAAACTTCCACTTATCTCTGCCTGAATTACCAATAAGATGCTGGAAATGGAACAGCCAGCTTGCAAGGTGGCAAACTGCATGGTCAACATTAATGAGGATAATAATAGACAAAACCTGGATCCTTGCTCATATAATGCCGCTGTTGTGGTCTGCTGCACTGGACTGATTTTATGTCAGAAAAATAAAATTCCTAATTTATGCTGCATCCTTTTGACAACAGCGTAATATTTTACTTTATGTATTTATTACATTTTATTTCCAGACTCCTGTTCAAGTTCAATTGGGTTGTTTTGTGCTCTTATGAATGATAATTCTGTAATAAGTACTCAGAAAAATATCATTTGATGCATAATCAAATGAATATGCACAATAAATTCTTAGAAGCAAAGTTACTTGAGCAAAAGGTGCATATATTTTGAAAGTTTAGGTGTTGTGAAATTGCTTGTCTTAGAAAATTCCAATTTAATATCGGTTCATAAAAAAGAAAGCTTATCCACACCCTTATTATTGTAATACATCAAAATTTAATTTTTTTTCTAAACTTAAAAGAAAAAATCATCCCAGGGGAGAATCAAATTAAATTTCTTTCATTATAAATAAGGTTTAAAATATTTCCACTTTTTACTGTCATTTACTTTCACAACCTTTGGTATTGCTTGTTTAAATTTCAATGGATTCATTATTACCCAACCATTCAAAAGAAATATTCGAATAACAAAAATGATTCCTTTATTTTTAAATCATTTAAAGATTCTCTAGCTTTTTTTTTTTTTTTTTTTTTTTTTTTTTTTTTTTTTTGACAGGCAGAGTGGACAGTGAGAGAGACAGAGAGAAAGGTCTTCCTTTGCCGTTGGTTCACCCTCCAATGGCTGCTGCGGCCTGCGCACCGCGGCCGGCGCACAGCGCTGATCCGAAGGCAGGAGCCAGGTACTTCTCCTGGTCTCCCATGGGGTGCAGGGCCCAAGCACTTGGGCCATCCTCCACTGCACTCCCTGGCTACAGCAGAGAGCTGGCTGGAAGGGGGGCAACTGGGACAGAATCCGGCGCCCCGACTGGGACTAGAACCCGGTGTGCTGTGCCGCGGCCGCAAGGCAGAGGATTAGCCTAGTGAGCCGCGGCGCCAGCCTGATTCTCTAGCTTTTAATTTGCTTTTTACATCCTTTGTTTTAAAATCCATGCATAATTTTTTTTACATTTATACAATTGAATTGAACTTTTTTAAGTGGATACTGAATTCACATCTGACTTATGCAGACCTTCCCTACCAAATTATAAGTCATTCTCCAATAGATTTAAATGTTTGATCCACTTTGGGATTCAATTTGACATAGCACGTGAGGTAGGGATTCAACTTCATTTTTTAACCAGTTGTTTACTCAATTGTTCCAATACAATTATTGAATAAGCCGTTCCCCCACCTATTTGCAATGCCACCTTTATCATATAGTGAACTCTGTATGCATATGAGTCCATTTATGGCCTTCCTCATCTATTACATTAATCAATCTGTCTAGTCATGTGCCAGCACCATGCTGTTTTAATTATTGTAGCATTTTAATGTGGTTTAGCATTGGGCTTATTCCCCGCTTATTACTTTCATTTTTCACAGTTCTTCTTACTCTGCTTGCTTGCTTATTTATCCACATGAACTTTAGAAACATAATGTCTGGTTCCAAAATGTTTGCTCTTCTTATAAATATAACCTTAAATATACTGTTTAATCAAGAAAAAAATCTTTAAGATGCTGTGTCCTCCTATTAAAAACATTATGTGCATTTCCACTTCCTTACATCTTCCTTTGTTTCTTTAGTAATATCTTTTGATTTTCTTCTTGAAGATATTATGCTCTTCCTGTTTATTCTTTCATATTTCATTGTTGCTATTATAAAAGAAGTCTACATTATACCTCTTAACTTGCCATTGTTTTTCTATACATGATGATGGGTGATTTAAGCATATTAACATTTCTCCAACAAACTCACTAAATTCATTCATTTTTTTGTTAGGTCTTTTAATTAATTTTCTTGGATTTTCTAGGTAAACTGTAGCAAAGTTCATAATGATAATTTTCTTTCTTTCTAATTTTAAGCTAATTAATGCCTCCTTTTTCTAAATTCAATGAGTAGAGCAGAAGTTCAAATCCAAATTAGGGCTGTAAGTTAACACAAAAATATATTAAAAAGTTCTCCCAACTTTGCTCCCTGCCTCCGTTGCTAATACTATTATACTTATCCTAGCATTCTCTTGGGAGATTTTAACAATCCATAGGAAATGTCTTCTAACTATAACTAATTTTTGATAGAAACAAGGTAGTAATAAAGAGAAAAAATGGTGATAAATATAAAAAACCACATCCAATGTCAGTGAAATTCTTGAATAACGAAAATATTTACAAGCATTAACTGACAATTCCACCATTCCAAAGAGTATTGATGGCAACAAAATTCAAAGTAAAGAACAACATTTTCCTAGAGCTTAACGTAAAAAAAAAATAATCTGGAAAATTCTTCATCCTAATGAAAATGAATGTTAGCCTCTAAGATAGTGTTTTATAATTACATTCAATATATTTTAGCTGAAATCTTATTTCAATTGTTTGGTATAGAACACTTTACATCTAAGCAACTGGAAACTTTAAGGTGAATAGATAACATCTCTAAATTACTGAGCTTTCCATAGAATTGTCAAATGTTGGCGCCCTCTGCATTACTTGTTATATATCACATTTGAATTTTAAGAGAGAGAGACAAATAAATGGACAAAAGGAACCATCATACAAGAAAAAATGAAGCATACAATAATGAGTAGAATGAGATCAAAGATCATAAAGTTGGTTTACTGTGATGAAGTTTACCTGTTTCAAATGTTGATCTCAAAACTAATTTTACAGCAAATTCTTTCCTTAAAGAAAAAGAAAGAAACATGTCATGGCCAATAACTGCTGAAAAACTGTGGAGACTGGCACTTCCAAATGCTTGGCAGATTATTAAGCCAATTTTTATTGAGTCCACTCTAGCTGTTGGAGGGTCTGTGATTCCCAACTGTTTCACATCAGAGAATGAAAACAAGTAGGGCTCAGCCAAGACCACATTGGTGACTGCCAGCCCCTTTATATGCCAAACATGAAAGCAACAAGTCTAGAGGCTTTGATCCTTGCATTTTTGGACTCAGCCCAATGTTATAGAAAAAAAGCACAACTCATGTAAGGACAACATACATTATAACTAGAAATCAATCAATAGCACTGTGACCTTCAAACTTAGTAAATGTTTGGAGTTAGTTTCAGAGCATGTAATCTAAATTGGGGATTGGAAGTTGGAACGGGTCCTAAGCTAACAGAAAAAAATGTATATTTTTAAAAAATAGAGATTAAAGGAAGCAACAGATGAAGTTTTAATTTATATGTGTATGTACGTATGTGTATATACATATATATATTCATGAAGAATGTATTCTAATTTAAAAGACTAAATGGTAAAGAAAAGAAACCCACCACCACAATGAAAACCTCTTTTCCTGCATATAATTAAAACAGAAACTGAATTGTGGCAGGCAAATATATTGGAAGGAAATTATGAGTTTTCTCCCAATTTCGGGTAAGAGAATAATGAGATAATTTAAGAGGTGAGTCACTTGGTTGCTAGGACACTGTCCTGACTTGTGGCAGTAGCCCAGGCCTGCCAACTTGTGAAACAACTGGCCCTGCTCTTGGCAGGGCTGTGGACCTACATTCCCCAACACAGGTATATTGAAGAACTGGTGATGGCAGAGCTAAGCTGGAAAAATTATGGCCAAGCTGAATTTGGGCACAAGTAAAATTGTGGCCTGAATTCCCATAATTTAAGCCAGGGAGTTACCTGAAAAAAAAAATCTGCTAGGATAGAGGAAATATCTGTAGCTACCTTTGCTAAGGGGGTGGAATCTGGCACCAAGAAGTATTGAAAAGGAATTTTGCATCATTTATTTCATTTTATTTTCTTAATTTTACAGTAATGATTTGACTGTTTTGTCACACAATTTCTGTCTAGACTACATTGTGCTAAAACTTCCCCCTTTTGTATTCTGAGACTTTTGAATCATTCCTGGCACCAAATAGCCTATTCTAGCACAAAGGCTAATTTATAGTAATGTTGATAGCATTCAAGAACCTATCATTAGACTTCTCTCTCTTTTCTCATTTTTTTAAAGAACACTTTTCTTGGTCAGAAAAGTATATTAGCAGTGGTGATAATACTTTCTAATAGTTTCTACTGACATGTCAGAAAGGCAATGAACAGATAGTGCAAAGTTTTCAAAATGTCCCTGGGACTGGAGGAGCCATTGCTGAAAGACTTGGCCCCATCCTTTAAAAAAAAAAAGTTTGTTTTGGCTGCATGTGAACTGTCCCAAGATGCTTCCTGACACTTTCAGGAGATCAGAAGTTGGCCTGTTGGTGAGTGAGCTCATTTACTCAAGTGCGGAGAACATCTTGATTCAGAACTGAGAAACATTGGCCCAACAATACAAAATCTGTATTTTGCATTGAAATAGTTAAATTGATTAGTGCTTATATCTTTAGAAGAAGATACTTCAAAAATTCATGGGAAAATTAATTAAAAGATTAGTTTAGGGGCCGGTGCTGTGGTGCAGCAGGTTAATATTCTGGCCTGAAGCGCCAGCATCCCATATGGGTGCCGGCTCAAGACCCAGCTGTTCCGCTTCCAATCCAGCTCTCTGCTATGGCTTGGGAAAGCAGTACAAGATGATCCAAATCCTTGAGCCCCTGCACCCACGTGGGAAACCCAGAAGAAGCTCCTGGCTTCTGGCTTCAGATAGGCTGCTGCGACCAACTGGGGAGTGAACCAGCGAATGGAAGACTTCTCTCTCTCTCTCTGCCTCTCCTCTCTCTGTGTAACTCTGATTTTCAAATAAATAAATAAATCTTAAAAAAAAGAAAAAGATAAGTTTATTTGGGTTAAAAATGTTAAAATCCATGCGTAATGTTTTCATTACACATATTTTCTATGAACTTTTGGGAGACCTATCATATGTATGGATTTCAAAATTGTCTGCACCAAAATAAGTTCATCTTTTTTTAAAAAAAATTGATTTTGAAAGTCAGAGTTAGAGAGAGAGAGAAAGAGAGAGAGAGAGATCTTGCATCTGCTGGTTCACTCTCCATATGGCTGCAATGACCAATTCTAGGCCAGGCTGAAATCAGGAGCCAGGAGCTTTATCAGGGTCTCCCACATGGCTGCAGAGGCCCAAACACCTGGGCCATCTTCCACTGCTTTGTTCAGGCTATTAGTACAGAGCTGGATCAGAAGTGGAGTAGCCAGGACACAAACCAGTGCCCATATGGGATGGAGGCCAGTACTGCAGACAGTGGCTTTATCCACTATGCCACAATATCAGCCCCAGGTTTATCTTTGAATTGCAGAGGAATTTCTCTTTTACTCTTAAATAAATGTCAAACAAGTCTATTTCTAAATAAGTATGTAAATTGGGAGTGGACAAGAGCATGCAATTCCACTCTTATTTTAGGCCCTGATAGTTGAAGGGGATTTTACAAAGTGGATAACAGTATGCCACAATAGAAGGATCAGGGCCTTCAGAGTAAGAATGTTGAATTCAGTTCCTGCTTTGCTTCTTGTGTGGGGGGCCTTGAATAAATCACCTATCCTCCCCACATTTCAGCTTGATCATCTCTACAGTCTGAATAAGTACACTGGTCCTTGATGATAAAGGGACACAAGGCTAAGTCTGTGACATTCTTGCAACCTGTAAACATGAAGCAGTGCAGGTATTATAAGGAGAGGATGTTTTTCCAGCTCCAAATGAGTTTCTCTTCCAATTCTAAGGCAAGACTTCTTTACCTAAAATAGTTTTAGTACTGATTAAAGTATTAATTAGTACTAATTAAAGCAAATTTTGATTAACAATATTAAATAGTGAAGATATACATGCTTTAGTCATATTAAAAACAGTTTCTTTCAATAGAGAGAGGAAACATCAGAACGAAAGAGCTCCATTGACTGGTTCACTCGCTAAATGCCTACAGGCCAAGGCCAGGAACCTGGAACTCAATCTGGGTCTCCTTCGTTGCTGGCAGGAGCCCAACTACTTGAGCTGTCATCTGCTTCTCCCAGGGGATACTTTAAGAGGATATTGGAATTGGGAAATGAACCAGGAGTCAAACATAGGCACTCCTATACAGAATGCAGGCATCCCAAGCAGTGACTTAACTCCTGCACCAAATGCCACTCGTGTCTCAATAATTAATTTACAAGAGACATCAAGTGGGCTACAATAATGAGCAGAGGCTTCAAGCTTTGAGAGGAGACCAAAGGGTGATATAGTTGCACTAGACCAAGATAAAGACAAAACACGTAGAGTTAGGGAGTTCTTTTAACCACAATATGAAAATAGAAAGATAAAACAAATATTCCATCTATTATTTATTCGCACAAAAACATTGGTTTGGTATGAAGAGAACAGTTTGGCTGACACACTTTTGGAAAAGATATGAAAAAAAAAGAAAATGTGGAGCTTTTACTGCCTTCTGCTATGCTATAATCATAAAAGCTGGGGCAACTCTGTCATATTAAAGATGGTACAACTAAAAGATGTATATCTGAAAAAAGAGAATGTAAGAGACATTAACAGGAAACCTCTGTGCCAATTCCTCTAGCCTTAGCTTGCCAAATGGGGAAGTGACACCCAAGACAAAATATAGTGATGTATTTTTGGAACAACTCCTGGCTTAGTTCTGAGTTTGGAATAACCTTAAAGGGTATTTTGGATGGTGTATCTGGTCTACTTTATGTTGGCACCTGTGATGTTGTTCCGAAGCTAGGTGAGCCACTCTGTCTTGTCAGAATGCAGGCAAATCTAAATGTCAGGCAGATGGCCAGGAACGCCAAGACAGGCCTGAAATAGGGTCAGAGGTAGAGGAGGAAAAAAAGGAAAAAAGTCCAGCCTTGGTCCCAGCTGGCATGCACACAAGAAATGCAAACGGGAGAAGCCTTAGAGCCGCAGATCAACAATGAGGCTGAGTAAAGGATAGTGTGGTGCATCCAGAGACTCCACTGGCTTGAGCAGATTGGTTGAAACTACAAGAAGAGACAGACACAAGAAAGATACAGGTTGGAAAAATGCAGAGAGACAGACGCAGCCTTGGGATGAAAGCTGCCTGCACCAGTAAGAATCGGGTACCTCGGCAGCACCGGCCGCCTCCTTTTCCCTCTCTCACTTCCTCCGATTCTTTCAGAAAAACTCTTTGTCTCCTTTTTCCTCTCTCCCTACTTTCCTCTCCCTGATTTCTGTCTTTAGTAACAGACTATAGGAACACAATTTCAAGTTCAGGATTGCATTTGAGAATTTCTTGAAATTCTTTTACAGAATTTTTTTATAAGAAGCAAAGGTTTAAGACTTTGTATCAGGAATTTTCATCTTATGGTAATGGTGGGCTAGGTTAATGCAAATAAACTCTCCCACCAAGATAAGGAAAAACATGGAGATGCACATATATACATGCAAGTCTCCCCTTCCATGCTTCAAGTGAATAATTTTTGTGTTTATGAACTGGAGAGCTATTGAAGCAAGGAGGATTACAAAGGTCCAAATATTGAAGACACAACAATAAGAAAGAGGTAGAGGGACTGCCATTGTGGCACATCTCTTGCCACATTAATATCTGGACAAGAAAACAGCAGGTGGAATAACTGTGTGTGTGTGTGTGTGTATATAAGTATGTCTGTCTTCCTCTCTCTCTGTCACTCTGCCTTTCAAGTAAATAAGTCTTTCTTTTTTCTTAAAGAATGAGGTAAAATTGTGAACCAATGTTCTATGCCATTTTACTTCCACCATTCATTGATTCGTAATCCAGAGTTAATAAGCTGAAAAGCGGAATAGTTCTTCTGGAAGGTTTAGGCAACACAAAAAAATGGAGTTCAGGGCTCATTAACATGGAGCCCCAGGAAAAGCTCTAGGCTTCAATACCTTACAAGGGTCACCCTTTAAGTGTAGGAGTAGAATGGAATTAGACTGGCCCTAATACAGACTAAAGCCCACTGATTGGATTAGAATGATCTGTCTCTATCATAACTGTCCACAAGTTCAAGTGGTCCAAAACCAAATATAAAGAAAAAAAAAAAAAGACAAAAGGAGGAAACTCCAAAGGAATCTAGGTATGCACATTCTCACATTCTCCTCAATTTGTGATAGAGTTCTATCCCAGCAAAGATACCATAAGATAAAATGATATTTGGTCAAAAATGCACTTAATACACCTCCTCTACTGAACATCATAGCTTAGCAATACAACACCCAATGTGGTATTTGTTATTTTCCCTGCTGCTACCCAACATTGTGAGAATATTGTATCACATATTTGTAGGTTGGGTGATGATCAAGATTCAAAACTTATTTTTACACTGTCAAACATAAAAAATGTCATAAGCAGAACAATTCATCATAGGTCAGAAATTATCTGTAGTGGTTAGCAGACACAGACTTTAGAATAATCATAATTTATATATTCAAGAAATCAAATTATATATCTCTTCCCTCTCTTATTCCTATTCTTATGTTTAACAGGGATCACATTTCAGTTAAATTTCAACACTTAAGAATAACTGTGTATTAATTACAGAGTTAAACCAGTCATATTAAGTAGAACAGACAAAAAAAACTACTAAGAGGGATAATGTATTAAGTTGTTCATTAACAGTCAGGGCTATGCTGATCAAGTCACCGTTTCCCATAGTGTCCATTCCACTTCAACAGGTTTCCTTTTTGGTGTTCAGTCAGTTGTCACCGATCAGGGAGAACATATGGTATTTGTCCCTTTGGGACTGGCTTATTTCACTCAGCATGATGTGTTCCAGATTCCTCCATTTTGTTGCAAATGACTGGATTTCGTTGTTTCTTACTGTGGTATAGTATTCTAAAGAGTACATATCCCATAATTTCTTTATCCAGTCTACCATTGATGGGCATTTAGGTTGGTTCCAGGTCTTAGCTATTGTGAATTGAGCTGCAATAAACATTAGGGTGCAGAGCTCTTTTTTGTTTGCCAATTTAAATTCCTTTGGGTAAATTCCAAGGAGTGGGATGGCTGGGTCGAACTGTAGGGTTATCTTCAGGTTTCTGAGGGATCTCCAGACTGACTTCCATAGTGGCTTGACCAGTTTGCATTCCCACCAACAGTGGGTTAGTGTCCCTTTTTCCCCACATCCTCGCCAGCGTCTGTTGTTGGTAGATTTCTGTATGTGAGCCATTCTAACCGGGGTGAGGTGAAACCTCATTGTGGTTTTGATCTGCATTTCCCTGATTGCTAGTGACCTTGAACATTTTTTCATGTGCCTGTTGGCCATTTGGATTTCCTCTTTTGAAAAATGTCTATTGAGGTCCTTGGCCCATCTCTTAATTGGGTTGTTGGTTTTGTTTTTGTGGAGTTTCTTGATCTCTTTGTAGATTCTGGTTATTAACCCTTTATCTGTTGCATAGTTTGCAAATATTTGGGACATGCTCAAGCTGACTTGCCCCAAATGGTAGAGTTAGAAACATACCAGGGGACTCCAATTTAATCCCATCAAGGTGGCATGTACCAATGCCATCTCACTATTCCAAGTGATCAATTTCAGTCCACAATTGATCATAATGAAACGACTAAGAGTCAAAGGGAGCACATAAACAAGTCTAGTACCTGCTAACACTAACCGATAGAATAAATAAAGGGGAGAGTGATCCAACATGGGAAGCGAGATACTCAGCAGACTCATAGAATGGCAGATGTCCTAAATAGCACTCTGGCCTCAGAATCAGCCCTAAAGGCATTCGGATCTGGCTGAAAAGCCCATGAGAGTACTTCAGGCATGGAAAGCCAAGACACTCTGGCAAAAGATCTCTGTGAGTGAGATACCAGTGGAAAGAACAGGTCTTCAAAGAAGGAGGTACCTTTCTCTGAAGGGAGGAGAGAACCTCCACTTTGACTATGACCTTGTCTAAACAAGATAAGAGTCGGAGAACTCAGAGGGCTTCCATAGCCTTGGAAACTCATGACTGGAGCATAGGGAGATTACTGATGCCATAGACAGGAGTGTCAATTGGTAAAGTCAACAACAGGAGTCACTGTGCACTTATTCCTCATGTAGGATCTCTGTCCTTAATGTGCTGTGCATTGAGATTTAATGCTATAACGAGTACTCAAACAATATATTTCACTTTGTGTTTCTATGGGGGTGCAAACTGTTGAAATCTTTACTTAATGCATACTAAACTGATCCTCTGTAAAAAAAAAAAAAAAAAAGAAAAAAAGAAAAAGAAAAGAAAAGAAATTATCAACTCCCAACTTGACTCTCACTGGGATTAAACATGACAATAGGTCTGATCTGATTCCATCATCTATTATTTTTCACTTTATGTTTCTGTGTGGGAGCAAACTGTTGAAATCCTTACTTAATGTATACTAAGCTGATCTTCTGTATATTAAGATAATCGAAAATGAATCTTGATGTGAATGGAAGGGGAGAGGGAGTGGGAAAGGGGAGGGTTGTGGGTGGGAGGGACGGTATGGGGAGGAAGCCATTGTAATCCATAAAATGTACTTTGGAAATTTATATTCATTAAATAAAAGTTTAAAAAAAAAGATGCAGATTAGAAAAAAAAAGAAATCAAATAATATAGAGCTTTCATTACAGGATGGAAAGCAAGAAAAAGAATAAAATATAAATTGCTTGAATGAAAAATACGATAATTAAAGTTAAGAACACACTAGACTAGATGAGTTTGTATCAACCAAAGCACAGCTGGTGTGGGTGGTTATTGAATTAGAAGACAGGTAAGAAAAAAATCATGTCTCAACTGAAACATGGAGAAAAAAAGGATAAAAATAAAGAAAGAAAACCTTAAAAAATAACACACAAGAAATTTCAGAGATAATGAGGAAAAACAAACAAAATTGCTATATTTGTAATAGGAATGACAACAATTCTTTGGTCAAATTTTCAGTCAGACTTCTTCGACTTGCCTGTGTGCATCTGTACACTACCTTGCACAATCCAGTTTTAGCAAAGGAACCCTGCTAAGTTAGTGTAGGCAGAGCCCTACCACCACCGCCATCCTCAATACCTGATCATCCTGGATATCTGAGAAGGTGCCCTAACCCCACCATCCTCCAGGCAATGTCTGATCAACCAGACCTTTCATCAGCAAGGGTCTTATTAGACCAGTTTAGCCAGAATCCCCTTTAACCTTGATATTTCTTTATAATTTTTTCTCCACTGATCCCCACACTGCTCTTTGGCTATAAATTCCCATTTGTCTAAGTTGCATTTGGAGTTGAACTCAATCTCTTCCTCGGGCAATACCACATTGCAGTGATCTCCATACCTATCACAAGAGTCCTGGGTAAAATCTGCCTTCTATCTTTTCACTCATGTTACTGAATAATTTTTTTCTTTTCCTTTCTATTAATTTATTTGACAGGCAGACAGAAAGAAAGAGAAAGAGCTCCCATCTGCTAGTTCGCTCCTTAAAAGCTCACAATAGCTGGGGCTGGTCCCAGGGCCAGAGCCAGGAATCAGAGCCAAGAACCAGGAACTCAATCCCAGTCTCCCATGTGGGTGGCAGGGACTCAACCACTCGAGTCATCACCTGCTGCCTCCCAGAGTCTGCATTGGCAGCAAGCGGGGATGGGGGCAGAGCCAGGAATCGAACTCAGACACTGATATGGAATATGGAGACCGCTAAACCAAATGCCTGCCCCCAATTTTTTTCTTTAATATGAACTCTAGACAGAAGAGAGATAATCTTTAAATTTTAACAAAAATGTCATTAAGCAGCCAAAAACACTGTGAATTCCAGGTAGAATAAATATAAACAAGATTATATTTAAAAAAAGTATATTCCAGTCCATCACATTAAAACTTCAAACCAAAATAGAAGTAGTTACTTAAAATTAGCAACAATAAGATTGGTAGTGAATGATGAATGACAGAAACCAAATTCATGATATTTTCCAAGTGCCGGTAGAAAATAGCTGCCAACTAAGAAGTCTGTATCTTGGGAAAAACGCCTTCAAAACCAAAATCCAAATAACAGCATTTTATGACAAGTAGCTATCATCAATATACACACTTTTATGATAAGAAGGTATCACCATACTGTATTAATGGAAATACTGGAAGGAGCTTGTCTGTCCGAGGGAAAATGGTCTTGGAGAATGTAGGAAGGACTAATGTACTGAGAAAAGGGGGAATATGAGAGGATATCTTACATGAAAGCTAGTGCCTTGCTGGATTTAAGATAGGTATAGCATAAAAACACATGACAATAATGTAATAACACGAAGGTCATGAAAGTAACAAAAAGTTAAATTATCCTAAGTTGTTAGAGAAGAATGAAAAAATACCAATTAATAATATTTAAAAAGAATAAAATTCTTGGCCGGCGCCAGGGCTCACTAGGCTAATCTTCTGCCTGTGGCGCTGGCACCCTGGGTTCTAGTCCTGGATGGGGCGCCAGATTTTGTCCCAGTTGCTTCTCTTCCAATCCAGCTCTCTGCTGTGACCCAGGAAGGCAGTGGAGGATGGCCCAAGTGCTTGGGCCCTGCACCCGCATGGGCGACCAGGAGGAAGCACCTGTCTTCTGGCTTTGGATTGGCGCAGCACGCCGGCCATGGCGGCCATTGTGGGGGTGAACCAACGGAAAAGAAAGACCTTTCTCTTTGTCTCTCTCTCTCTCGCTGTCTAACTCTGCCTGTCAAAAAAAAAAAAAAAGAATAAAATTCTTACTAAGATAACCACTAACAGAATAAACAGAATAGAACAGTGCATAATTAACAAGCTAACAAAGAGAAAACTATAAGAAAAAAGGAATATTGAAACAAATAGAAAACAATAGATGGTGAATTTAAAACCAAATATGAGTATGAGAAATTAAAGTTAAGTGAATTATCTGCTACAATAAAATCAAAGATGATCAGGCTGTATTTTAAAGAAAAGCAACAAAAAATCATTTGCTATTTATAAGAGGTACGCTTTAAATATAAAAAATGTTGAAGGATAGAAAAACTGTCTTAAAAGCCATAAAATAAAGGAACCCAGTAGAGTTATACTAATGTCAGACAAAGTAGACTAATATATGAATCATTACTAGAACTAAAAGAAGAATTTCATTTTCTTAAAAGGTTTATTTATGTATTTATTTTGAGAGAGTTACAGAGAGAAAGGGGGAAACACACACACACACACACACACACACACACACACGGACACACATAAATAAGGAGAGAGAGAAAGAGAGAGAGAGAGAGATTCCATCTGCTGATTCACTCCCAATGGCCAGAGTTGGGCCAGGCCAAAGCCAGGAACCAGTAGCTTAATCCAGGAACCAGTAGCTTAATCCCAGCCTCTCATGTGGGTGGCAAGGGTCCAATTACTTAGGCTACCTTCTACTGCTTTCCCAGGCCATTAACAGGGAACTGGATTGGAAGTGGAGTAATCAGGGCATGAACCAGTGCCCATATGGAATGTCACAATACCAGCCCAAAACATGACTTCCCTAATGTCAAAAATTCTAATTGTATTTCTACCTAATAAAAGTAAAATTGGTTGTGCTATAAGGAAAAAGAAAATACCTACAACTGCTTTTCCATACTTCAGAAATTGACAAAACAGACAAAAAAATCTGCAAAGATACAGAAGAATTAGCAACATGATTAGTAAATTTGACTTAAAGGACTCATGTAGCACACTACACTGAACACCTGCAGAACACATATTCTGTACAAGTATTCTTGAAACATTGATCAAAGTTGGATGTATAATGAACTACAAGGCAAATCTCAACCAATTTGAAGCCATTCAAAGTATGTTATCTGACCATAGTAGCATGAAGCTACAAAACAATAATAAAAAAATTTTAAGTTCCTAAATATTAAAATTAATAGCAAGGGCCTACGCTGTGGTATAGTGTGTAAAGCCGCCACCTGCAGTGCTGGCATCCCACGTGGCCGCGGTTTTAGTCCCTGCTGCTCCACTTCTGATCCAGTTTTCTGCTATGGCCTGAGAAAGCAGTAGAAGATGGCCCATATCCTTGCGCTCCTAAACCTGTGTGGGAGACCCGTAAGCAGTTTCTGGCTCCTGACTTCGGATTGGCGCAGCTCTGGCCGTTGCAGCCATCTGGGGAGTGAAACAGCAGATGGAAGGCCTCTCTCTCTCTCTCTCTCTCTTTCTCTCTGCCTCTGCTTCTCTATAATTCTGCCTTCAAATAAATAAATAAATCTTTAAAAAATTAATTGTAGACTTGTACGTACATTTGTGGACTAAAGAAAAATCATAATGGGAATTAGGAATAAATTAACTTAATATTTATAAAAATATAACTATAAAAATGTGAAATTCAACAAAGTTGTGTGTTTTTTTAAAAAATGTTTTAAAAGATATTTGAGAGGTAGAGAGACAAATAGAGATCCCATCAACTGGTTCACTCCCAAATGCCCACAGTGTCAATGTCTAGACTGAGGCCAGAGCCAGGAACCAGGAATTCCAGGCCCCCATGTTGGTGTCAGGAGCTCAATTCTTGAGCCACCGTTTCTGCTTCCTGTGGTCTGTGTTGACAGGTAGCTGGAAATGAAATCCAGGCACTCCAATGTGGGACACAGGTATCTTAAACACAAGGCTACATACCTGCTCCTAAAGTCATGTTTAGAGGAAACCATATAAACTCATATTAGTAAAGAAGAAAGATTTAAAAATTAATTATCTAAATATTAATCCCAAGAACTTTTGTTAAAAAAGATTTATTTATTCATTTGAAAAGCAAAGTTACAGAGAGGCAGAGGCAGAGACAGAGAGACAGAGTTCTTCCATCCACTTGTTCACTCCCCAAATGGCCCCAATGGCCCAAGCTGGGCCAATCTAAAGTCAGGAGCCAGGAGCTTCTTTTGGGCCTCCCACGTGGGTGCAGGGACCCAAACACTGCTTTCCCAGGCACATTAACAGAAAGCTAAATCAGAAGTAAAACAGCCGAGTCTTGAACCTGCACTCATACAGGCTGCCCCCGCTGTAGACAACTGCTGTATCATGGCGCCACAACACCAACCCCCAAAAAACTTTAAAAACAAGAGACGAAACCTGAACAAATCATAAAATAAGAGGAATTAATGAAATAGAAAAGACAGTCAACAAAAGAAAAATGATTTTAAAAATATAATAGAATTAATGAAAATAAGGTAGCATTCATCAGTAAATTGAGAGTGTATTAATTTCCAGAAATGATTGTGGTAACGATGTCCCCATAACTCTATAGAAAAAAGAAAATAAAAATAAAATAGCATGAGCTATTTTATACCAATAAAGGAACAAATATGTGGAAAAAATGTTCAATGACAGTCATAAATTTTTATTAGCTTCATATTAAAGTACCCTAAGGGATGGATTTTTGGATCAATCCTTTGTGTGGATATTTTTAAAAATCTCTTTTGGGACTATTCAGAACACCATTCTGGTCATTTTTGTCCCCTCATATGACAAGTGAACACCATGTGTCTAGCCCTTAACAGCTGCAATATAGAATTAGTCCTGTGCTTTTGATGACAAAATTCATATGGAGAGTTTAGAGAGTGACAAGGTAGACTTGTAAAACAAATGAACCTTGGGCTGGATGACATGATACAATAAAAAAGAATGGATTTGATGGTCCTATGTCCTGTAGCATAAGTCCTACTCTATCCCAATGCTTGAAAGACTCGCGTAGCAGATATGCCAGGTCTTTGATGAGGTCCAGCAGGCCAAAGTGCCACAAGTTCCCTTGATGTGTCTGAAGGTATTTTCAAAGAAAAGGTTTGTTGCACCAGAACATTCTTCCCTATCTCCATGCAGTCCCCTTTCTTGTTTTTGTAAGATTTTTGAAATTTATTTGGAAGACAGAGAGTTACCGAGAGGCAGAAGCAGGGAGAGAGAGAGAGAGAGAGAGGGAGAGAGAGAGAGAGTCTTCCATCTGCTGTTTCATTTCCCAGATGGCTGCAAAGGCTGGAGCTGCACAAATCCAAAGCCAGAAACCGGGAGCTTCTTCCAGGTCTCCCATGTGGGTGCAGGGGCCCAAGGACTTGGGCCATCTTCTACTGCTTTCTCAGGCCATAGCAGAGAGCTGAATAGGAAGAAGAGCTGCTGGGACTGGAACCGGCGCCCATGTAGGATGCCGACACTGCAGGCAGTGGCTTTACCTGCTAAGCCTTTCCTAATCTTCTTCCCCGGTTTCTCTATTTCTCCTCTGTCTTGTTGTGAAAGACTTTCCTAAGCAGTGTCTACTCAGAACCTCAAATTACACACATCTTTTTTGGCATCCTCTTATAGTTACAATTAATTATGAGTGACTTCTCAAAATCTGTAAGCTCAGACTCTCTTTTGGACCCAGAATAGAAATCAAATCATGACACTCTCCCCTCAATCCGATGTTCAAGGGCCTTTATAACTCAGAATTTTACCATTTAACTCCAAACTACCCTTCCAGTGCTTCCTGTCTTTAACCCCTGCTTCTCACTTTGCAACTAGAGGCCCATTTTTCTATCACATGACAACACACAAGTCTGTGAATATTCTCTGTATGCTTCAGTGTACTTACACTCCTTCCTTTTGCAGAAAGGTCCTTTCTCCTGAATCCATCCCTCTTGTTGTCACCTTTCAAAGTGTAGCTCCGATCTAATTACACCTGAGAAACTGTCTTGCATCAATTTTCATTCTTTTTCACCTCTCTATAGTCTTTCAATAATTTTCTCCTTAGAAAGTGTTCATTATATTTTTCATAATGGTGTTAGTTAAATTGCTTTCTCTACTACATTATGATGGTGGGGATCGCTTTTAATTCATCATTCTTTTGCCACAACTCTTAGTTCACAGTCTGTACAATGTAATCAGTAGAATCCTTTTGAATTTTGAACTTTGAAGTTTTATGCGTTTCAGTCATGCACATGCCTGTGTTTTAATTGTGCCTCTTGACAGGTATTTGGAGCAGCAGTTAAGACACCACTTGGTATGCCCCCTCTCACATTGCAGAGCTTTAGTTAAAGTCCAGCTCTGCTTCCCATCCAGGTCCCTGCTAATATGCACCTTGGGAGGTATCAGTGATGGTCAAGTATTTTGGGTCTTTGCTGCCCATATGGAAAATATGGATTGAGTTCTTGGCTCCAGGCTTCAGCCTGGCTCAGCCCAGGCTATAGCAGGCAAATATGGAGAGTGAGCCAGCAAGTGGAAGATTTCTCTGGGTCTGTTTCTCTGTATCTCTGTCTCCGCTGTGTTCACGTCTGTTTCTCTCTCTCTGCCTTTCAAATAAATAAAAATAAGTAAATAAAATTCTGCGATTGCTCCTTCTGCCTGAGAAAATCCTGTTTATTCTGAGATATCCAGTTCTTCTGTGATTTAGTCAGTGAAGACTCATTACCACGTTGAACTAACTTCCTGATTTCACATGAATATGCTATCTTGTTAGAACATCTAACTGGATTTCTCAGAGACATGCAATATTTAATTCTAAATTTGTAATATGAAATTTGAATTATATATGAATGTGTTTGGTATCATGTTGAAGTATACTTTAAGGCACATTTGACTATGTGCAACTATGTGTGTATTCAATTAATTTTTCATAAATGTGGTAATTAAAATATGGTAGAAAAAATATATTCCCACTACAATGTATCATCTGGAACAAAGTCTGAGGGCAAAAGTAGCTGTCACAAAACTCCAAAATTGAAGGCAAAGTAGAAAACCGCATGAGAAGCCTCAGTCAACAGTTTCTGCAGCATTGCTTTGGCTCAAGGTTAACAGCATGTGTTTGGGGGGAACATTAAGTGTACCCCATATTTCAAATTGACCCATACAGTAATGTCATGGGAACAGCAGTCTAGTAAAATATTTAGAGAAGAGATTGTGAATTTCCAGGAGATGAAATTTGATTTATTCATCCAAATGCAGTCCTCTTCAACAACCACAGAAAAATCCTACCTCACCAAACATTCTTGATGCAGGCATAAATCCAGTAACTGTCTGTGGTATATGTTCAACAATTGAACAGTACATATCCTGTAGCAGCTCTGGTGTGATCCAGGATTTGTGCCATTTTATTGTGTTCTGATCTTGTCTTGAACCATATTTCTAGATAGACAAATGCTTTTACCAAGTCAATAAGTAAACAGCCAGTGATTGTTGCTTTAGTTAGAAATATATTTTACGAGATACACTGAGTTGCTATCTCCCATTCTTTACTGTCCTCTTCAAAAACTAATCAACCTTGTTCAAACCATGGTGACACAGTGTATCAGGATACAAAAAGATGACATTGATTTACATAAGAGAGGTTGCAGTTGAATTGAAGGAAATCTGCATGAAACCACAAATTACTGTAGGAAAAATTGAAAACCAAATCTATTGTTTGTAAAACTTCTCTTGCATGGGGAACGATTTAGGACATTGTTAGGATGAAAAGTAAACAATAATCCTCTGAAGGAATTACTCGTGTTTTTAGTCAGAAAGCAGCAGCAATATCAGACTAAGTTGAAGTCAGAAAAATAATGCAAGGTCCTTCTATTAAATAGCTTTTACAGAATGATCTGTGAAAATTACTAGATGCAATGTCAACTCAGACTGTGTACCTTCATGTGGCATATCCATAGTTTGAGTTGTCAACTTTTTTGATGGTTCTCTCATATTTATACTTTTAATAGATTGAGTTTAATTTTCTTATGTTGAACTCATGGGTTGCTTTCAATAAAAATCAATAGATTTTTTCATTACCCAGCAATTTTAAACTTTATTTCCTTACTTTACTTATTTACAACACAGAAAAAGAGGGAGAGAGAGAAAAAATAGAGAGCTCACATCAGCTGGTTCACTCTGTAAATGTCCACATTGGCTGGGATAGGCCAGGAAAAAGCTGGGCGCTGGGAACTCAGTACAAGTCTATGCTTGGGTGGCAGGGACTAGAGCAATCACCTCCTGCTTCCCAAGGTATGCCTCCCAGGGATCTAGAGTTGGGAGTGGAGCCAAGGCTTTTGCCCTCTGACATGGATGCAGGCATTTCAACTGGTCTCTGAACCACTAGGTCTAGTGCTTGACTCTCCCAGCAATTTTAGAATGTGCATTTTATTCTGTTGATAATTATGCAATAATAAGTAAAGTTGAATTTTAATGGGTAAAATGGAAATAGAGTTCTCTGGCTTTGCAAAAATAATTTTGACAAAAAAGCACATGACTCAGTCTAAGTAGTTAATGAGATATAAATCATCTCAACACAAGCTTCAGAATGTTGTTTTAAAATTGAAGAAATAAAGATTTTTCTTCCCTGGCATTTCCACAAGACAGATCTTCAAAGCCAGATGCGTACCATAATACTCATCCAACACAAGTGTTATTGATTGAACAAGTATCTTTAGCAGAAGCAGAGTATATGAAGAATTATCTGGTGGTGTCCTTACTTAAATTGATGTTTACTTTTTTCCATAGCTAACAATTTGGGATCAATCTGAAATAGTCATTTAACATTTTTCAGCTACATTTTTTGTGGACAGCTTCTTTCATTCGTAACTAAAGACCTAATAAATCATCCAGTGTTTATTGAGTGCCTGCTATGCACTGGGCTCCAGGCTCTGCTTTATATGATATTATGAAGAACACATTCCAGGTCTTGAAGAGACTATCGTCCAATTGAGAAGACAACAGGCGCACAGTTACAGTGGCAGCCTTGACTAGACCAAATAGAATCTAACTTTTCAGAGCATGGAAAAGGTTTTTGATGTGGCTAATAGAAAAGGGAGTTTGGGGGGAGACAGAAATTTGTTTTGAAGAAACCCCAGAAACTGAAGAAGCAGAGTTCAGTAGATGAACAGTGTTACAAAGCAGTACTGACCTGCACCAAGAGTGTGAAAGAACAGAGCATGCTCCAAGCCCAGGACTCCATGGATGCTGGCCTTCATGACATCCCCAGCACCCAAACTGTCCCACTGGTCATGCCAACAGGTTGGATTCTCAATCTCTTCTCCCATTTCCAAAAGCCTGAGATGTATTCCTTCAAGTTCTCCCCCAAGTTCTGCTCCTTCTTTGATGACAGCTGATTGGTCCATGTGTTTTCTTTCAGAACTCTGAGTCTACAACTCTTTTAATGCAGGACCAATTTTTACTTTGAATTCTGGTGTCCAGCTTTAGAGTCTCACTCTTCATTAGGAGCATTTGTACCAAAAGGACCAAGTATTCTTCAGAGATAGAGACTAATGATGGCTACACATCCAAGAATTATTTGTCGAATGAATGGATTTGTTATGAACTGATAAGTAACATGCAATCAAAGGTAACATACTGCTTTTGTATGCACTCCTGTGGTACCTTAATGCAGAAAAATCTTCATTCAAATCACATGCAAGGAAACTCATAATGTAGTCTTGGATGCTAAAAAGGAGGATTTTGGTCAAAGAGTGTAACAAGGACAGGTCCAGATTAGTAGCAATAGTGATGGAGGACAGAATGGGATTATAAAATTGAATAGGTACAAGACATGAAAAAGGTAGGTAATGAATTAAGTGCTTCCTTATTTGAAGCCTCATAGCAGTTTAAATAATGCCTTGCCATTGTAGATACCATGATATTCAGCAGTGACTTGCAAGTTAATGAAGATCACTCAAAAGAAGATTGCTGAACTCCAATCCCAAGATGGGTGTTCCCTGGATTAGAGATGTTGCTCAAGGTAGTTAATATTTCTAATCCACAATTTCCTCAATAATAAAATAAGGGTAGCCTTGTTGAACTAATTTTTTTCTTTTGGTGGGAATGTAAATGAACACAGAGACTGTGGAAAACAGTCTCAAAAAACTAAAACTAGAACTACCATATGACCCAGGAATTCCACTACCAGGTGTATATGTCCAAGGAAAATGAAATCACTGTGTTGAAGACATATCTGTACTCCCATATTTATCGCAACATTATTCACAGTAGCCAAAAAGTGGAAACAAGCTGTCTCCATCAACTAATGAACGGATAAAGAAAATATTGAATTCTTTTGATTGCTGTGAAGAATCAAGAGAAAATACCAAAAACTGCTTCCCACCACATCTGATATTTATTAATTAACTGGTTAGAGGTAGTTATCAATAAATGTTTCCTGATTGTATAAAGAATCCCTTATGATAGAGGTAGAAGGGAAAGAGGAAAGAAAGAACACAAGGAAGGAATGAATAGGCCCTTGGAAGATAGAATTTAATGGAGGTTGTCAATTCTCTCTCTCTTTCTCTTTCTCTCTGTTTTGTTGTTGTTGCAGGAGGCTTTGCCAAACAGATGAGCCACTAAGCAAAAAGAAACTGGAATCAACAGAGTTCATTGTTGTATGTGTAAAAAAGTAGACCCAAGAATGAATTGGACTTATTTTAATAATGAGTAATCCTTACTAGGCTGTACTGCTATTAGGTACAGAGAGATTGTACTTACCATAAATGATAATAATTACTATTATCGTCACATGGATCCACTGAACAGAGCTACCTGAGGAGAAAACAGTGAAATACGCAGAAGTCTTAGGCTGTGTAGCCATCTAATGACAAAAGCATGGGGTAAAGAACAGCCATCGAAAGGAAACACCATTCATATACAGATCATGACTCATGCTCTCTGCCCCTTCCCCCTGTTAAAGTTCTCCAACATTTAAGGAATGAAGGACAAGGAGCTTGTACGTGAAAGCCTTCAGATTTCTTTAGGACGTACAAGCCAACATTTTTAAAAATCACTTAATATGATGAAAGTAAATCCAGGTTATAGACATTTGTCCTTTGTATGTATCCCAAGGTACCTATTGACTTTCTTTTTTTAAGATTTATTTATTTATTTGAAAGTCAGAGTTACTCAGAGAGAGGAGAGGCAGATAAACAGAGAGAGAGGTCTCCCATCCAATGGTTCACTCCCCAGTTGGCCACACCGCCGGAGCTGTGCTGATCCAAAGCCAGGAGCCAGGAGCCTCCTCCGGGTCTCCCAGGTGGGTGCAGGGGCCCAAGGACTTGGTCCATCTTCTACTGCTTTCCCAGGCCATAGCAGAGAGCTGGATGGAAGTGAAGCAGCTGGGTCTCGAACCGGCACCCATATAGGATGCCGGCACTTCAGGCCAGGGCATTAACCCACTGCGCCACAGCACCAACCCCTGACTATCTTTCTTAAACCTAAATATTTTAGATCAGTAAGTGTGGTCTGCAAGTCAGCTTCCATGCCAATGTGCATCTAGGCGCTCATTCTTGAACCCAGGTGATTTAGATCAGAGAGCTTCCTGCAAGGCCTCATGACTGACCTTAGCAATCAGGTCCAGCCTTCCTTCTTCAGAATCCACCTCAACATGTTGCTTTAGGCAGTCAATGACACATGGATTGGAATTGGCCTCTAAGTTAAAGCCTGTTTGTATTCCTTGATTCAGATATTTATCTGCCTTAAGGCAGGTGCCTGGCACAAACATTCTCTGAAATTCATGTCCAGTTCAATGAATATATAGACTTCTCAGTTCCAATAATCTAATTAGTAAAACAAGCCTATGATTATTTAAGAAGGAGACTCTTGAGTACTGAAGCCTTGAGGTAAATCAAGATTAAGGTAATTTATGTCTATGGTTACATGACTAACTTTATCTTGATAGCTTTTGGATCCTTCTAGTTGTGCGTGCACATGTATGTCTGCGTGTGTTTATAGAACTTCTATGTATTTAACTTTGCCCACATTAATAACTTTATCCCATATTTACCTAAATTCTTAATCACTTTTTCATAGTTTTTGTTCCATTGAGTGTTTCAGAACTGACTCATAATTCAGTCTGAGTTCGACTAATCATTCCTCCTGGCAGTGATAATCAGTCTGAAATACGATGACACTGAACTGCTTTTTAAACTCCTGGCACTTTGAATAATGATGCTCTAATTGTCGTTATAGGAGAACATACCAGCCACTCCTCTTTTTGACACACTGGACACGTTTCCAACAATTGGAGAAGAACGTCTTTAGTATCAAGCATTCCAGAATTTAAAACTAATTTATGAGCTTTCTACATGATCTTATAATCTAAAAGGATTTTCTCGCATTTTTCTTTTTTTCTTTCTTTCCTCCAATGCCATCATTAAAGATGTCTGACCCTCATCCATTCAAAAGACCTCCTTCAATTCTTTTCTGTTACTCTTTTCTTTCCTGTTCTCCCAGATCTTCATGTATTTGTCTGTTACATTTTTCCTCCAGTGTGTAATATTTCCCCGATAATAAAATTTAAGCAAAGAAGCATTACAAAGTAGCTACTTGCCAATTCTCCCAAGGCACCAGAAAAAAAAAAGAAAAAAAAAAAAAAAAAAAACAGGAAAGGTCTAACCCTTTTATACCTTTTTAACCTATTGATGCTAGCACTATCAATATTGAAGGGGTATTAGTAATTAACTAATCAGACAGACCCCACCATAGGAAATTAAATATTATTTTGGTTACTTCTAGCCATTTGTCATTTTTCATGGCACACATTTATTGAATGGCATTATAGGATGACATAAACAAATTTTCTGAGGTGAGGAAGGAAGCACAATACTCCCCAGTTAATGGTCAGATTAGACTGACTAGAACATGGTGTTTAAAGAATTTTCAGGAAGGGTACTGATAAGTTCAGTCTAAAAGCCAATCAATCACCTACAGGTATTATAACCTCAAAGAATGCTGCTACCTGGGTGTAACAACATTTTAATTTGAGTTAAAGAAGAGGGGTCGGCTGGCGCCGTGGCTCAATAGGCTAATCCTCCACCTTGCGGCGCCGGCACACAGGGTTCTAGTCCCGGTCGGGGCGCCGGATTCTGTCCCGGTTGCCCCTCTTCCAGGCCAGCTCTCTGCTATGGCCAGGGAGTGCAGTGGAGGATGGCCCAGGTGCTTGGGCCCTGCACCCCATGGGAGACCAGGAAAAGCACCTGGATCCTGGCTCCTGCCATCGGATCAGTGCGGTGCGCCGGCTGCAGCGGCGGCCATTGGAGGGTGAACCAACGGCAAAGGAAGACCTTTCTCTCTGTCTCTCTCTCTCACTGTCCACTCTGCCTGTCCAAAAAAAAAAAAAAAAGAAGAGGGGTCTTACTAAAGTTTCTCCAATTCATCTTAAAATTAAACACTCCAGAGACCCTTCTTTAACAACTCTTTTGGGTCATTCCAAAACACCTCTGTTAAGGAGATTAATATTCTTTGATTCTGAGCCAAAGGCATGGTTTTCAGATGTTACAATTACCTGTTTAGTTCTCAGGGGCAATTATTTGAAAGGAGTAAATGCTCTGGCTACAACTGTCTCTGTGGGAGCCGCAGTAATTGCCATTCACCAGGGCAGCAACCTGCTGAGGGCATCAATTCATAAACTCTGAGCCATCCATAAACCTGAGCCCCTTGTGCCAACATTCTTCACACAATGACACATTATTACTGACGATTAGGTAAACAATGAGCCAACCAGGAAACGGGAATGAGGTTGCCAGTGATGACATCAGGGCTCCATCCCCAGATGTCTGGATTCTTCTCCTGTGAGGGACACACCTTGGCAGAACTGTACACCAAGAGGATTGGACTGTCACAGAGACTTCTCAGACCAAAGAGCAAAGAAGGGAAAAAGCGAATTAGCCAGTTTTTGCTGTAATCGGGAGATACGATGTAGGGCAGTAGACAGAGACATCATGTAGATACCCATAGACACCGTGTGCCACCTTTGTGGAGAACGGTGGAGAATGGACAAAGAAAACCACAGTCCTGGGGTGAACTACTGGGGCCCTTCAAAAGGTTATGTACATGGAATTAAAGTTTAAGTTTATCTTTGTGTAGAAAACTCAGAAACACATGCATAGTTTTTTCGTGTTTTGTATTTTCTGTGAATTTTTGAAGACCCTCATACTTACCTATGTTCACGGAATTTATGTTAATGAAAGACAAGCATTTGTGATGCGCTTAAGAAGTTAAAATCATTTTGCCTTATTTCATGAAATTTGATCAGCATAATATATTAACAGGGTAAGGGCCGGTGCTATGGCATAGAAAGTTAAGCCTCTGCCTCCAGTGCCAGAATCCCATATGGGCACTGGTTCAAGTCCCAGCTGCTCCTTTTCTGATCCAGCTCCCTACTAATGTGCCTGAGAAAGCAGCAGAAGATGGCCCAGGAACTTGGATCCCTGCACCCACATCAAAGACCCAGGAGAAGATCCTGGCTTTGGCCTGGCCCAGCTGCGGCCATTGAGGCCATTTGAGGAGCAAATCAATGGATGGAAGGTCTACCTCTCTCTATTTCTCCCTCTCCCTCTCCATAACTCTACCTTTCAAATAAAATAAAATTATATATATATATACACACACATATGTGCATGTGTGCATTTGTGTGTAGAGACAGAGAGCAGGGTAAACACGGTAGACATTGTTATTTCTGTATTGGTGGGTGATGGGGGATCCAGCATTGGAGATGCTGTTTTCCAGGTCACTTAAGTCACTCCCAGACCATCCCAGGCTTTTCCCACTCTGTGCTATTGTCTGTCCTGTTCATGTTCCCCCACTAAGGAGCTCAGGCCGGGCTTGATGTTCATTTCCAGCTTACCCTAATCCTACCAGTAAGGCACTTGGGCATCAGGCCCTACAGCTCAGAGCTGTTCCCCTCACAGGGCTCCGCCTTGAGGGGCCAAGGAAAAAGCTGCAGTAGGCAAGAGCAGCAGGAACTTGCGGTCAAGCCCTGCTTCTGATGCTGAAGCCAGAGGACCAAGGAGTGAAACCCAAGGCCCCAACAGCACCTTCAGACAAACACAGAGACAGGGCTGTAAAAGTTATTTGAACTGACAAACACAATGGGTCAGGTTGAAATGCAATCAGAAAGTTGACGTGTGATGAATGTGTGGGATGTTTTATGAAGTGAAAAAGAAAGTAACTCCAAACCAGATAATTGTAGTCATTTTTCTGTCTAACTTGGAATTGATGAGTCCCTCATCTCTGCTCTTGTTGTTTTTACCCGAATAAATAATGCTGCTGAAAGCTGTCTGATGGACTAAGAGTGCACTGCTAAAACAGGAAAAATCTGTCAGAGCAGAAGTGGTGGGAGGTCAGGAATTTTTAAAAGGCACCATTAGAGAAATGATGTGGTTTGGGGTATGTTCCTAAGGTACTGCAGTGCACCCTCGGCCAGGAAATTCTTTTGACTGATAAATCATATTTTATTTTTATATGACCCTTAAGTTTATTAAATTCATTTTATATATCAAACGAGTTTAGGATCAATAAAATATATTTCTGAAAACTAAGCAGGAAGTGGCAGTCCAGTGGGTGAGAACACAGATGGAGAAGTAGGAGTTCTTTATTTTATTTTCAACACCAACATAAGCTCAAGACTTCATGTGATCTGGGCAGAAGAGCAAATGACTTTTCTTCTCATTCCCTCATTTGGAAACAAAACAAAAACAGATGAGCCTTTTTCACTCTTTTCAAAGCATGGTTTTTTTCCCTTCCTCTTTTCTTTTCCTTTCATTTATAAGTGAGCTCAAAATTGTGTAGTGATTGCAGCAAAGTGTAGGATAAATATTTGGTGTAAAACTTTTAAGAGCACATCAGAGCAACATTAAAAAAAAGGTCAAAGACAGGACAAAACCTAAAGAAAATTTCAAAATAATTACATTTGACTTTGACTTTGGCTCAGGATAGGAGTAAGGGCTACGAGAAGAGGAACTGTGGATCCCTGAAGTCAGACGCATGATGAATGTCCTCAAGAACTTCCTCTGAAGTCACAGTAGAAAGCCTTGTGAGCTTGTCCCAGCTCCTAGGTATGGGATGAATTCTTAGACTCAAGAGAGGAAATAAATAATAGGAAACACCGAGGAAACAAACTGCTCTCCAGCATTGGGAAGACCCTGGGGTAGCCTGTCTATAGAATTAGACAAGTAAAATAAATTATGGCAGAATTACTTCAGGTTTAAAAAAAATGATAGAATATGTAAACATTTTCAAAAGATGTGATTTACTCTTTTTACTGCTTTCCTTGTGAGCTCAAATGCCTTGCTATTTTCTCCCTTGTTAGATCATAAGGGCAAGGACTGGCTGTTCTGTTTCTATAGCTCTCTCACAGCCCTTAGAACTACTGATTGTCAGTCTCAAGTATTTGATTCCATTAGTTAAAGGATTTCTTTGTCCTGGAAGTATGAAATTATTCTTCTACTCTCAAAAAACAAAAAAATAAAAAACCAAAATGACATTGTAAGTAAAAGCTGGTATAGAGTCTCAATTATAAAGAATTAATGTCAACATTTTTATTTGATATCTAAATTATACATATTTTATAGTGCTGATTTCACAATATTCACAAGACATACTATGTTGCACAATGAGTGTTTTTAGAAGTTGACAGAATCACATTTTAATCAAGTCATTGCAATTATTTATCAGTACTGTAATTGAAATATACAATTTTAAAAGTCCCTCTGTTCATTTGTAAATCTAGATGCTAATGCCAAATACAATATGGTGGGTTATTTCTATTTAAGGCCTTTATTGAAATGCCTGGATTGGAGAGGTCTCAGAGACAATGAGAACCTAGGTTCCACTTGAGTTTAAATGGTTTATTATTGCGATCTCTCTGGTGCTTAAAATCTGCAGCACAGAATTTGGGATGAACTAGTCAAACAAAATTTTTAAAGGATTTATTTACTTTTTTGAAAGGCAGTATTACAGAGAGAGAGGAGAGAGAGAGAGAGAGAGAGAGAGAGATCTTCTAGCCACAATTTTATTCCCCAATTTGCCACAATGGCCAACGCTGGGCCAGGCTGAAGCCAGGAATCAGGAGCTTCATCCCAGTTTCCCACATGAGGGCAGGGGTCCAAGTACTTGGGCCATGTTCCACTGTTTTTCCAGGCCATAAGCAGGGAGCTGGATCCAAAGTGGAGCAGCTGGAACTTGAACCGGTGCCTATATGGCATGCCAGCACTGCAGGCGGTGGCTTCACCCAATATGCCACAATGCCAGCCCTGAATTATTCAAAATTTTACATTGTTATTTATTGTTCACAGATGGATATTGTTTATTGAAATAGATTACACAATCCTTACATATAGCAACCACAGCTTTTTATATAATCTTTAGCATTTAACACAACTCTGAGAGATGAAAGTGACCTCATTTAGTCTAAGACCTCTAAAACTTCTAATAGCAAAGTGTTTGCAGTGTTATAGGGCAAACAATTCTCTACAACAAATTGAGAAACATTCTAACTAATGGTTCAAGTCAATAGTAGTTGGGAGATAACTATTTAAATGAACTTTCAATATCACAAGATATCTCTTTGCTTTTTTGCTGAAAATATAATGAAATTCTTTCACAATAACTATAAGTAGATTAACCACAGATATAACTTACATTTTATAGCAACACGTTTATAAAATACTCTTAACACTACTTGTTGGGGCCAGCACCATAACACAGTAGGTTAATGCTCTACCTGCCACGCCGACATGCCATAAGTGCACCGGTTCTAGTCTTGGCTGCTCCTCTTCCAGTCCAGCTCTCTGCTGTGGCCTGGGAAAGCAGTAGAAGATGGCACAAGTGCTTGGGCCCCTGCACACACATGTGAAACCAGGAAGAAGCACCAGGCTCCTGGCTTCAGATCGTTGCAACTCCAGTTGTTGCGGCCATCTGGAAATGAACGAACAGAAGGAAGACCTTTCTCTTTGTCTCTCCCTCTTACTGTCTGTAATTCTACCTCTCAAATAAATAAATAAAATCTTTAAAAAAAAACACTATTTGTTTTCTTTTTCAAAAAAAAAAAAGCTTAATGGTAAATCTAGTGTATTGTATTTTATGAGAGCTTGTGTCAGGAGCTCCTTCACTAAAACTTTTGATTAGGTGGTCCTGTAATTTAAAATCCATGAATTTAACTATCATATTTTTCATTTTTGCATCAAGGATTTTGTGGCCTATAATAATTTGTTTCTGTATCATATATTCTTTCTATTTTTCTCAGTGAGGTTGTCACAGGTAACAAGACTCACTCATTCTACATGAATAAGAATGCATCAACAAAGGGTGCAAGTTGATACTAGCAACCATCTTGTGATCAAGAATAGAATTAGCAAAAAGCAAAGTAACACTGTGGCTATCAGGCCAAAAAGATAAAAACCAGTTATATCTATGATAATATTGTGTGCTAATTGTTCAACTCAAAGGAGTAACCTACGTCTGAACTTCCTCTAGCAGGAATAAAATGCTCCAACTTTCTTACTATTTAAGCTAGTTTAAGTTGAATTTCAATTACCTAGAGAAAGAGAAAATATACCAAAACAATGTTCCAAGAAATGGAGAATAAAGAAGCAACAAACAAACTTTACTCAAATTATATATATTTTTTTCCTGGAGCCATCCATGATTATTAACTGCATTTCACCTAAGTTATTCAAATGTAGGTGTTAAGATAAACCGCAATGAAATCAGATCAAAGAAATAAGCAATAAAAATATCTTCTAGCAGGGTTTGAATCAGGAGTGCTAGTTTGGTCTACTGATGGGTCTGTGGCTACCTGCAGCTCCTGCTATTGTTGTTGTTGCTATTGTGAAAGCCTCGGTATTTTTCTCTAATAGCTGGAGTTTATTAAGCTTTACTCTATGAGTCAAGCAGTTTGCCGTCTTAGGAACTCAGAATGTGGTTTCCTTTTCATCACCAACAGTAAAAGCAGCCTGTCACTTAACTTTGTTTGTTTCTACCTTGACTACCTAAGAACAAAGACATACCCATTTCTCAACCATCTTACAACACTAATAGCTACTCAGGTGATTGCCTTATCTTGCACTTGAAGATTTTTCTTTGCATCATTTGACTCATCCAGTTAATGGATAATGCCCTTGTGTTTTTCCATTCCTAAGATAATCATAATCTTTGTTTCTTTTATGGGTGGCCAGTTCCTGTTGACTATTAAAGTGCACAATATTCATTCTTTTTGGTTTCCTAGTCTATAGTAAAGTATTTTGCTAAGTTTATTTAAAGAAGACAGCTTAGAGTAGTTTGAAATCAAATTGCCTAGATTTGAAACCTGGTTCTTAATTACAAGATCTTGAGTAAGTAATAATGTGGGCAAGTAGTAACTCTCTTGAACATTATTTTCCTCATTTTCAAAGTAACAAATAAGTAGAATCTATCTTATAGAACTACTAAGCGGCTACCATGGGTAAATATGTGTAAAACACTTAGAACAATACTGTGGGGAGCAACTCGGACTAGACTGTTACTGGAATTAAGACTTATTCTATGCATCTGCTCTCCCACAATATGGTGCTGAGAAGGGAGTAACAACTTCTACGCAGCTGCCTCTCGCCAACTTGAGTGATGACCTGCAGGAGCTGATCCTGCTCCTGATTGGAGGAGAGCAGCGTACTCAGCGTGTGGGTAGCAGAGTTGGGATTGGTGGAAGAGGACTATAAAGGAGGAGAGAGACAACATGCACCAGGAACATCTATCTGAAGGAACACCTGTGCAGCCCCCGAGAGAGCCAGCCGGCGGGTGTGCCGCTCCCCCACGGAAGTGGGGAAAGTGGCAGGGGGAACCGCCCTTCCATGGAGGTGGAAGGGACGGTAGCCAACCCAGGAAGAACCAGCAGCAAACCCGGGGAGGGCCGAGCAGGCAAAAGAACAGCGCAGGGTCCCGTGTCGTTCCTCCGCGAAGAGGGGGAGCGACATAATGGTGCCGTGACTTGGATATGAAGCCTAGGCAGGGTTTAGTGTCGTTCCTCCACGAAGACGGGGAGCAACACAATACCTGGCATTTACTCACATATTTGATAAACAATTTGTTGAGATTCTAATATTGGTAAGGTACTGGCCTTGGCCTCATGGCAATATAAGGATCAGAAGACATAATCATTTTCTATCTTTAATTAGTTAACAGTCTAGTCTCAGAGATCCTTCACAAGCAAAAATACTAACAATGTCGGATAGTATTCAAAACACCACCTATTATGTGTTAAAGAGGAGAGATGAATCAAAGCTAGTGTTAGTTTTTTTTGTACTTATATAATTTATGTAGTTTAATAGTTTATATTTCTTCTGTTGCTGTAAAAGATTCTTTTGTCTGGGGTTGCTGCCCTAGTCTGGCCCATTTTCCTATTAACCCACACACAAAGAAATATAGAGTACTAAGGTAGCAAGCAAGAATGCTAAAAGAAAGTACCAGAACATAGAAAACATTTTGTGATCTTCATCACAAAACGAATAGAACTGATCATACCTTCCTTTGTGACTCATTGTGCAATATAAATAGTTGACCAAGTCTGAAAGATGGAAAATCATGTTGTATTTGATATTGAACTCCCCAGTATCAATAAAATGCCCCTGCTTCCAGAGATCTGGCTAATTGCACTATCACTTTCTCCTGGTCACAGTGACTCGTTCTGAAAAGGGAAAATCATCCAAACAAGACTTAAATTTTTCTGCCAGAACAATTATGGAAAGATTCATTCTGTCTACTCATTTTTCCAAGCCATTGGAATACCAGCGTGGTGTTGCCAACAACCATCTTGCTGCCGTCTGGAGAAAGTCTGAGAAGGAGGCAAGAGAACCAGATATGTAAAGTGAAGGAGAGGATATTAACATTAGCCTCTAGATTCAGCTGGACTTGACTGAGCCCTTGGCTTTCCCAGTTAATACAGTGGTGCATTCCTTGTTTGTATAATGCTGTCCTGATGCTAGTGAGAGTGGATGCTCACACATGAGAATTATCACGAGAAGTGTCAGTAACAGTATCATTACTATTAGTACTCCCAGGATTTTTTGTGATCAAATCCTTGTAAGATGTGGTTTTATTATTTGAATAGTTATTGAAGTGAAGACAATCACTACCATCAACACCATGCCCAACATAACACTATAACACTCAACATGCTCATTTTCATAGAGTTTTGCAATTTATGAAGTTCCTCTGTCACAGTGAACCAACATAAGTATAAAAATGGGAGTTACTAATAGTAGTATATTCTTCAAACAAAATTAAGACTTTTAGGGACCTGTGCTGTGGTGCAGCAGGTTAAAGTCCTGGCATGCAGCACCAGAATCCCATAAGGGCAGCAATTCGAGTCCCAGCTGCTTCTCTTCCAATTCAGCTCTCTGGTATGGCCTTGGAAAGCAGTGGAAGAGGGCTGAAGTCCTTGGGGCCCTGCACCTACATGGGAGACCCGAAAAAAGCTCCTGGCTCCTGGCTTCGGATCAGCTCAGCTCCGCTCCGGCCATTGCATCCATTTGGGGAGTGAACCAGCGGGCGGAAGACCTCTTTCTCTCTTTCTGGCTCTACCTCTCTCTGTAACTCTTTCAAATAAATAAAATAAATATTTTTAAAAAATTAAGACTTTTGTTAGTTAAGTCACTTTGCTAGGATAATTCATTTAGTAGATGAAATATCTGTTCCCCAAAACTTAATTTTTCCATTGTAAGATTGAACGTATACTGGTTTATACCTGTAGCAAAGACAGAGTAACAGACCCATATTTGCCCTCCCATTTTAATTAATTTGAAAATGGGAAAATCTACATGTAAAACTTGCAGACACTGAAAAACATGAGAAAACTACACAGGATAGAACTATACTCTGAGAGACAGGAAGAAACAATGTGAGTGTACAATTTCACTTGCTTAATCCCTGGGGCTGGTTTATAGGCTGCAATCAGGAAGGAAAAAAATCCAAAATGTGCCTTAGTCTCTCCAAGTAGGAAAGACACAGAAAACAGTACCAGCAGGCCAAGGCAACTTGAATTTAGGGAAGTTCCAGAAAGGAGAGATTTTGGCTAATGAATCAGTTTATGCTTGGAAAAGCTGATCTAAGTTCAGAGAAAGAGCCACCAAAAAGGAGTAGGCAGAATAATCTGATACTCATAGTAATCTGAGAATGTTTTGTGTTCCCATTGGTCAGAGTGCAAAGAAGAAAAACTGTTAAAAAAAAAAAAAGACAAAAAAAGTCATTATGTAATGATTAAGGGATCTATAATAAATGTAACTGCACTCAATGGCAAAACACCTAGTTTAATAAAGCAAATGTTATTGAATCGAAAGGAAGACATGAACTCCAACGCAATAATAATGGGGAATTTCAACAACCCACCTTCATCAATGGACAGAACTCTGGCAAAAACAAAAAAAAAATTGATAAAGAAACCACATAACTAATCTACACTATAGACAAAATGTATCTAATAAATATCTACAGAACATTTCATCCCATAGTTGCAGGATACCCATTCTTTTCATCAGTGCATGGAACATTCTCTAGCATAGTCAATGTATCAGGCCATAAAACAAATCTCAACAAATTCAAAAAAATTGATATCATATTATGTACCTTTCTGACCACAATGAAAGGAAGCTGGAAGTTACCAATCAAAGAAACTCTAGAAAAATGTACAAACTCATAGGTACTGAACAACATACTCTTAAATTAACAGTAAGTCATAGAAGAAATAAAAAATAAAATTTAAAAATTCTTTGAAATGAATAAAAATGATCACAAAACATCAAAACTCGGGGCCAGCGCCGTGGTGCAGAGGGTTAAAACCCTGGCCTGAGGCACCAGCATCCCATATGGGCATCAGTTCTAGTCCTGGCTGCTCCACTTCCAATCCAGCTCTCTGCTATGGCTTGGCATAGCAGTAGAGGATTGCCCAAGTCCTTGGGCCCCTGCACCCATGTCAGAGACCTGGAAAAATCTCCTGGCTCCTGGCTTTGGATTGGTGCAGCTCCAGCCCTCTCTGTCTCTGCCTCTCTCTGTAACTCTGACTTTCAAATAAATAAAATAAATCTTAAAAAAAAAAAAAAAACTTATAGGATATGGCAAAGAAGTGTTAAGAGAAAATATACAGAAATAAGTTCCTACATTATAACATTAGAAAGGTGTCAAATAAAGGCTTCAACAATGCATCTCAAAGACCTAGAAAAACAAAAATAAAACAAACTCGGATTTAGTGGAAGGAAAGAAATAATAAAAATTAGAAAAGAAATAAAAAAACATAATTTTTAAAACTATACCAAAGATTAGTGAAATCAGGAGTTGTTTTTTTGAAAAAATAAACAAACATTGATAAATCATTGGCCAAACTTACAAAAAAAAGGGAAAAGACCAAAATGAACAAACAAGAAATGAAAAAGGAAATGTTATAACTGATACCGATGATATATGAAGAATAATTAGTAATTATGGCAGCTACATGCCAACAAAGTGGAAAATCTAGAAAAAAATGGACAGATTTCTATACAATATAATTTACCAAAATCAAGGCACAAAGAATTAGAATTCCCGAAGAGACTAATAATCAGGGCTGAGATTAAATTGGTAGTAGAGTCTTGCAAACAAAGAAAAGCCAAACAATGGATGGATTCACAGCTGAATTCTATCAAATTTTTAAGGAATATCTAATCCCAATTTTATTTAATTATTCAAAGCTATTTAAAGATATAGAATCATTCCAAACTCATTCTATGAGGCCAGTTTTACATGAATTCCAAAACCAGAAAAATATGCAATAATAAAGAGAACTATAGACCAATACCCTTGATGAACACAGATGCAAAAATCCTTAACAAAATGCTAGCAAATAGGATTCAACAACATATCAAAAAGGTCATCCACCTGGGCCAAGTAGGATTTATCTCAACAGTGCAGGGATGATTCAACATATACAGATCAATAAATGTGATATATTATATCAACAAACTGATGGATAAATGCTATATGATTATCTCAATAGATGCAGAGAATGCATTTGATAAAATTTAATAAATTAAATATTAAAAATTTTAAAATTGCAAATAGAAGAAATATACCTCAATACAATTAGAAAATATATGATAAACACACAGTCAACATCATATTGAATGAGGAAAAGTTAGATGCATTTCCACTAAGATACAGAGCCAGACAAGTATGCCCACTGTCACCATTAGTATTCAATATGTTTCTAGAAGTTTTAGCCAGAGCCATCAGGCAAGAAAAAAGCAATCAAAGTGATACAAATTAGAAAGGAAGAAATCAAATTATCCCTGTTTGTAGATTACATGGTCCTTTATATAGGGGAACCAAAAACCACCACTAAGAAGTTATCAGAACTCATAAGAGAATTTGGAAAAAGTTGGAAGACACAAAATCAATACACAATAGCAAAACATCAATAATATTCTTATGCATCAAGAATGCTCTGGCTGAGAAAGAATTTCTAAGATCAATTCCACTCACAGTAACTTCAAAAATATTTAAAAACCTTGGGATAAATTTAACCAAGGATGTGAAAGATCTCCACAATGACAATAATGAAACTTTAATGAAATAATTAGAAGACACACAAAAAAAGGAAAAATCTTCCATGTTCATGGATTGGAAAAATTAATATCATCAAAATATCCAAAGTAATTTCAGATTCAATATAATCCAAATCAAAATGCCAACATTCTTTATGATCTGGAAAAAACAATCCTAAAATTCTTATGAAAACACAAGGTACCCCCAAATAGTCAAAACAATCTTAAACAATGTAATCAAAGTCAGAAGCACCATACATCAGATTTCAAAACATACAACAGGTTTGCTGTATTGAAAATAACCTGGTACTGGCACAAAAATAAAAATGTACACCAATGGAACACAACAGAAACCCCAGAAATTAATCCAAGCATCTACAGTCAACTAATTTTTGACAAAGATAATACCATTCTCTTCAGAAAACACAATCTCTTCAACAAATGCTTTTGGGAAAATTGGATCTCCACATGAGGAAGTATGCAGCAAGATCCCTACCTTACAATCTGTACAAAACTCAACCCACAATAGATGGAGAACATGACGTTAAGTGAAATAAGCCATAACCAAAAAGAAAAATATCACATTTCTCTTATTTATGGTAGTTAATATAGAGAGAGAGGATAAAAATTGTGTGGATGCCAGATCATTTAATATATAGTGATAAATTTACTTCACTGACTCATGCAATGTAAATGACAATATGCTCTTATTTCACACACTAAAAAAAAGATATGGGGACTGCAGATACTGAGAGCTCTTAGAGAACTATCAATCCTTTATTCTTTATTTGATGTTTGCTGTGAGTGCGATCAGATGACAAAGAAAAACCATTGATCTACACAGTTAAGTGCATTTCTTGATATATATACTGTGTTTTGTTAAAACATTTTTAAAAAATAAAATAAGAATAAAAGGGCATAATCTTCAGAAGGGTCATGATTAATAGTGAGACCAAATAAACACTATAATTAAAGAAAGCCCCCATCTCTTGGGGCTGGCAGTGTGGCATAGTGAGTTAGGCTGCTATAGTGCTCACATACCATTTGGGTGCTGATTCAACTCCCAGATGCTGCACTTCTGATCCAGATATCTACTAATGGCCTGGGAAACAGTGGAAGATGGCCAAGTACTTTGTCCCCTGCATCCACATGTGGGAGACCTGGATGAAGCTCCTGGCTCCTGACTTCAGCCTGGCTCAAATCGGGCTGTTGAGGTCATTTGGGGAATGAACCAGTGGTTGTAAATGCTTTCTCTCTCTCTCTCTCTCTCTCTCTCTCTCTCTCTCTCTCTCTCCAACCCCCCCTTCCTCCCTTGCCTCTCCTTCTCTCTCTGCGCTTCTACCTTTCCAATAAAAGAAATCTTTAAAAACAGACACTCTTACATTCGAGTAAAGTTTAAAATCAAATTTCAAAATGATCCAGGGGCTGGCGCTGTGACATAGCAGCTAAAACCGCCGTCTGCAATGCCGACATCTCATATGGGTGCTGGTTTGATTCCCGGCTACTCCACTTCCAATCCAGCTCTCTGCTGTGGCCTGGGAAAGCAGTGGAAGATGGTCAAAGCCGTTGCTCCCTTGTACCCATGTGGGAGACCTGGAAGAAGCTCCTGGCTCTTGGCTTCAGTTCAGTGCAACTCCGGCCATTGTGGCCAATTGGAGAGTGACCCAGTGGACGGAAGACCTCTCTCTCTGCCTCTGCCTCTCCTTCTCTCTTTGTGTAACTCCGAGTTTCAAAATAAATAAATAAATCTTTAAAAAAGATCCAGTTTATTGCATTTAACTTAACTGTATGTCAAAACAAAATCCAACAGTATTTAAATGAATTCAATATTATCTAGCCATAAGTAATAGAAAATTCACAGTGTCTAATATCCTTTAAAAGTTACCAGGCAGTCCTGGCATTGTGGCATGTCCAGTTAAACCATTGCTTGTAAAGTTGGTATTCCAGATCAAAATACCTCTGATCAAGCTCCCTGCTAATGCAACAGAAAGTAGCAGAAGATGATTCAATACTGTTTCCTGACACACAAGTGGAAGACTTGGATGGAGTTCCAGGCTCAGCCCAGGGAATTGTGGCCATTTGAAGAGTGAACCAGTGGATTGAGGGTCCCTTTCTCTGTTTCTTCATCTCTCTCTGTCATTTTGCCTTTCAAATAAATAAAATAAATATTTGGGGATGTCACCATGCATGAAAATAAGCAGGAAAATATAATTTATAATCAGGAGGAAATAAATCAACCAAACTAAGAAATATCTTGGAATTATCAAGATAAGAAAATCATCAGAAAAACTTATTGAAACACTTACAGATACTCACATGCTCTCTATTTTAGTGGACACAGACAAAAGTATGAGCACAATACAGAAAAAAATTACAGATCTAAAAAGAAGTCAATGCAACTTTCAAAATGAAAAACATAGTATAAGAAATTAAAAATAATTTAAATCAGATTAACAGCATATTAGTCACCGCTAAAGTAGTGGCATAAAGTGGGCAAAGCTGCCTCCTGCAATGCCAACATCCCATATGGGCACTGATTCATGTCCCAGCTGCTCCACTTCTAAGCCAGCCCCCAGCTAGTGACCTGGAAAAGCATTGGAAGATCCCCCAAGTGTTTGGTCCCCTGGCTGCCAACCACCCAAGCTCCAGCCATTGAAGGTATCTGGAGAGTGAACCAGCAGATGGCAGATCTCTACTCCATCTCTATCTTTCTTTCTCTGTGTAACACTGGATTTCAAATAAAATCACATAAAATCAATAAAGAAAACATAAAAACAGAAATTATCAAATAGTTATCACATGAACTATGAAAATATAGCAAATGAAATTTTCCAAAATTCACCTACACACAAAAAGACTAGAAAATGTGAACAAAGCATCAGTGTCCTATAAGACAATATTAAGCATTCTAAAATATATATAATTGAAGGTAAAGAATGATGGGTGAGAGGTAAAGAAAAAATATTTTAAGAAATAACTTTATTTTTCCACATTTGATCCCCAAAATGTGCCCATCAATGTAATAAGTGCAAAAAAATCTCAAAGTCAACATGCATAGAAATATATCAAGGTATACTTTAATCAAATTATTGAAAAATAGTGATAAAGACTTAAAATTATTTGGGGGAAAATCCCATTATAGACTAAGAGATAACCATAAGAATTACAGAAGACATTTTGTCAGAAACTATGCGAGCCAGAAGACAATGAAGTGAGTTCTTTCAGGGAAAGAAGGATTCCACATTTTTGCCTAGATAAAACACTTGTTTTTCAAGGATGGGCATTTGGTGCAGCAGTTAAGACACCACTTTTGATGCCCACATCCCATATTGGAGGGTCTACTTCAAGCCCCACTTCAGTTTCTAGCTTCTGGCTAATGCATATTGTGAGAAGCACAAAATGGTGGCTGAAGTTCTTGGTTCTCCTCACATATAATTTGACTTAGGTGGGGTTCTGGGCTGCTGGTATCAATATGGCCCAACAAAAGCTATTGCAGGCACTGGTGATTAAACCCATGAATGGAATGTGTCTATCTCAGTCCTCTCCTCTCCCTCTCTCTCTCTCCTTCAAATGAAATGAATAAAATAACTTTTTAAAAATGTTTGATTTTTTTAAAAAAAGAAAACAGAATTAATTGAAAAACACAAAAACAGAGGTAATCCCATTTTATTTCCAAAGCAAGATATAATAGTATTACATCTACAGCAACTAAATTTTAAATACGTATGTACCTAATAACACTTTTTCAGTATGATAAAGTAATCTACAAAAGACCTATAACTATCATCATAAAAATCTTGAAAACAAAGAAAATATTTCCTCTCTACCCCCTTTTTTAAGAAAACTTTTATTTAATGAATACAAATTTCATAGGTACATAATTAGGAAGATAGTGGTTCTTCCACCCACACCAGCCCTCCCACCCCCACTCCCTACCCACCTAATACTCCCTTTCCCATTCCATTCTTCATTAAGTTCATTTTTAATTAACTTTATATATAGAAGACAACTCTATACTAAGTAAAGATTTCAATAATTTGCACACACACACACACACACACACGAAGTATAAAGTACTGTTTGACAACAAGTTGTAAAGTTAATTCTCATAGTTTAACTCATTAAGGACAGAGGTTCTACATGGGGAGTAAGTGCAAAGTGACTCCTGTTGTTGATTTAACAATTAACACTCTTACTTATGACATCAGTAATCACCTGAGGCTCTTGACATTAGCTGCCAGTGCTATGGAAGCTTTCTGAGTCCACAAACTGTCAGTATTTAGACAGGGCCATAATCAAAGTGGAAGTTATCTCCTCCCTTCAGAGGATGGTCCCTTCTTCAATGGTCCTTCTTTGATCGTCCCTTCTTTCCACTGAGGTCTCATTCACAGAGATCCTTGATGTAGAGCACTTTTTGCCACAATGTCTTAGCTTTCCATTCATGAAATGCTCTCATGGGCTTTCAGCCAGATCCGAAGGGCTGATTCTGAGGTCAGAGTGCTGTTTAGGGCATTTTTCATTCTATGAGTCTGTTGTGTGGCCTCCTTCCCATGCTTCCCTGCTTCCCTGCTTCTCTTTTTAAATTAATTTTAAAAAGTAATTTCAATTACTATTAGCAGACACTTGGTGTTATTTATGTGATCCCTTTGACACTTAATCATATCTAAATGATCAATTACACACTTAATATTATCATTTTAGTAATTAAGATGGCATTACTACCACCCAGCTTAATGGGATTTGGAGTCCCCTGGCAAGTTTTTAGCTTTATCCTTAGGGTAAGTCCTTGGGAATGTGTACCGAATTTTGTGGTGGAATAAGAAGGCCATGCCAAGATGGCTGTTGGCAAGTGAGCATCAGTTACTCAGGAATGCCTTCAAACCTACCTGGCAAAGGAGCCTGCCTGGCAACCAGCAGTGGTTGGTTAGGGCATAAACCACCCCTTGACCAGATTGGCTGCCTTGGCTATATAAACTGCTGTACCAACTGAAATAAATGAGTCTGTGAGCTGCTTGCCTCTAGCCCACTTTCACCTGACTCCTAGTGTCTGTGTCGTGACTCCACACCTCTTGCCCCACCGCATTTCTCCTCTCAGAACATATACACAACAGAACTGCATAGCTCCTCCCTCTCCTATTCCCACTCTTAGTTTTTTACTGTTTAGTTTTTCTATTTTCAATTGACTTCATACACCTATGATTAATTTTTGGTCAAGTAAAGAGTTCAACCAATAGTATTAAGAGGCAAAAAAAATTTAAACAATAAAATAAAATAATAAACTGTTCCTAGACAGTCAAGACGAGGGCTGTTCAAGTCACTGCTTCTCATAGTGTCTATTTCACTTCTACAGCTTCCTTTTATGTGCTCTGTTAGCTATCACAGATCAGGGAGAACATGTTGTATTTGTCCTTTTGAGACTGGCTTATTTTACTAAGTATAATGTTTTCCAGATTCATCCACTTTGTTGCGAATGATCAGATTTCATTTTTTTTACCACTGTGTAGTACTCCATAGAGTGCATGTCCCATAATTTCTTTACCCAGTCTTTCGTTGACAGGTATTTAGATTGATTCCATGTCTTAGCTGTTGTGAATTGAGCACAATAAACATGGAGGTGCACATAATTCTTTTATTTTTTGATTTGATTTACCTTGGGTAAATTCCAAGGAGTTGGATGACTAGGTCATGTAGTAGGACTATATTCAGATTTCTGAGGTATCTCCAAACTCTCTTCCATAGTGGCTTTAGCAGTTTGCACTCCCACCAATAATGGACTAGGGTACCTTTTTCTCCACATTCTAGCCAGCATTTGTTGTTTATTAATTTCTGTATGAAAGTCATACTAGCTTGGATAAGGTAAAACCCCATAGTGGTTTTGATTTGCATTTCCCTGATGGCTAGTGATCTTGAGCATTTTTTCATGTGTCTGTTGGCCATTTGGATTTCCTCTTTTGAAAAATGTTTGTTTAAGTCCTTTGCCTATTTCTTGACTGGATTGTTTTGTTGCTGTTTAGTTTCTTGATCACTTTATATATTCTGTTTATTAATCCTTTTTCAGTTGCAAGGTTTGAAAATAATTTCTCCCTGCCAGTGCCGCGGCTCAACAGGCTGGTCCTCCACCTAGCGGCGCCGGCACTACTAGGTTCTAGTCCCAGTCGGGGCGCCGGATTCTGTCCCGGTTGCCCCTCTTCCAGGCCAGCTCTCTGCTGTGGCCAGGGAGTGCAGTGGAGGATTGCCCAAGTGCTTGGGCCCTGCACCCCATGGGAGACCAGGAGAAGTACCTGGCTCCTGCGCAGGCCGCAGCGGCCATTGGAGGGTGAACCAACGGCAAAGGAAGACCTTTCTCTCTGTCTCTCTTTCTCACTGTCCACTCTACCTGTCAAAAAAAAAAAAAAAAAGAAAAGAAAAGAATTTCTCCCAATCTGTCAGTTGCCTCTTAACTTTCCTGACTGTTTCTTTTGCTGTACAGAAGCTTCTCAATTTGATGTAATCCCATTTGTGAATTTTGGTTAGATTGCTTATGCCTCTGGGGTCTTTTCCAAGAACTCTGCCTGTGCTAATTAATGTTTTGCAGGATTTTACCAATACTCTCTACTAATTTGATTGTATCGGGTTGTAGATTTAGGTGTTTGATCCATTTTGAATGGATTTTTGTTTAAGGTGTAAGGTAGGGTTCCTGCTTCATATTTCTGCATGTGGAGATCCAGTTTTCCCAGCACCATTTGTTGAAGAGACTATCCTTGCTCCAGGGAATGGTTTTAGTTCCTTGGTTGAATATAAGTGGTTTGTAGATGGTTGGATTGATTTCTGGCATTTCTATTCTGTTCCATTTACCCCTTGTTATTTAATATTGCATTGTAGGTACTAGCTCAGAAAGTAAGGCAAAAAAAAAACCTCTTAACTGGAGAAAGTATAGATGCCTTTAAAAAATAAAAAGCAAAATGTGGTGAAAGAAAACTAAAGCCACATGAAAAAACTAACTTACATCTTTAATTACAACTTATATGTAGAGATAAAAATATAAAAAGAAAACAGAGAATATATTTGTGACTTTAGCCAAATATTTCTTAGGTATAACACAAATAAGACAAACCACTAAAAATGAATACATTTGTTTTGATCCGCAATTAGATCATTGCACTTCAAAGGACACTTCTAAGAAAATTTTAAAACACACACACCACAGATGGAGATAGTTACAGAAATTTTTTGATAGAGGACTTGGAACATTTAAATAATTCTTTACAACTTAATAAGAAGAATTTAGAATATATAAGGAATTCTTGCAACTCAATAGGAAGACAAATGAAAAAAGGAAAGAAAATGAGCAAAACATTTGAGTAGAAAATTTACCAGGAAAGATTTACAAATGTTAAAAAAGCATTTGGAAATGCAAATTAAAATTATAGTGATGTATTATACACTGCGATGACTAAATTTCAAAGACTTCATTTATCAGGTATTGGAAAGGCTGTGGAACAATTAGAAAACTCATTTATTAATGGAGGGAATTCAATATACTCATCTATGATGGAAACACTTTGGCAGTCTCTTATGAAGTAAGAGGCACGGAAATCAACAAACATACTTACATGCTTACTAGAGAAATGAAAATGTATTTTAACATAAAGAATTCCTCTTAAAAAGGTTCAGAGCAACATATATATAATAATCAAAAACTAAAATCAATCCAATGTCTATCCTATGATGAATGTAGAAGCACACTATGGCATATCCATATACAAGAATACTGCTCCGCAATTACAAGGAAAAACCATCTAATCCACACAGCCACATGGACAAACCACAAAAGCTAATTAGAAGCCTTACAAAAAAGGCTACACTCTATCTGGTTTGCTTTATAAGGAATTCTATAAAAGGCAAATATACAGTGACAAAAATATTAGTGGTAGTCAGGGGCTAGGAATGGGTGACAGCAAAGAGAAATGATTACTTGGGGAAGGATGGAAATGTTCTATGCTGGGAGTGAGGTGACAGTTTTACAACTGTGCACATTTGGAACAATCCTTAAACTGTACAACTAAATTTGGTGACTTCTGTTATATGTAAGTTATATCTTCACAAAACTAATTAGAAGATACTTATTTAGTTCCTTTTTGCACAGCATACATACTAAGTATTGAAAAGGAAAGTTTTCCTTTGTTTAAATTATATGATCCATAATTTTCTGGTTACTTTATGGCCTCTGTCTGTTTCTTCATTCTCTTCCATACCATCTTTTTCCCCCATCTGTATATGCTTCATTGCCTCTGGTACATCTCCACTTGGATGCCTCAGAAACTGTTTAAATTCAACTTATCTAATTCCAAGTAACCACAAGTTTCTCCCAAATACTCTGTTTTATTTTGCTTTCTGTTTCACTACCATGCATCAAATTCAGAATCTTTGACTTCACTCTCAGCCATCAACAGCCAATCAGCCTTATCTTTTCTACTTGCAGAATCTCTCATCATCTCTTTATCTGCACAGTCTCCACTCATTGTACACCAATCAACCCCCCCCCACACACACACACACACCTTGGAGAGCAGCAGCCACCTCCTCACTGGACTCTCTGCCCCAATCACTGCAGACTCCAATTCTGGGTCTGTCACAAAAAAGGACAGCAGCACCACACTGCCTGCAGAATTTCATTCCGGTTGCTTTCCATGGACTGATAAAGGTACTCCCCATTGCCTGGCTTATCTCTGCAGTCTTAACTCTGGCTTCTTCCGCCACGGAACATTGTCTTCAGTTCTTAGAATGTGGTGTTTTTGTTCCACCTCCGCGACTGATGGGAATTCCCTTTCTCTTGAATGTTCTCTCTTCACTCAATGTACACCTCTGCTTCAGTCTAATCAATTTACCTTATCTTATTGATCTTGCAGTTACCCTGTATGTCATGTCCCCAGGTACTTTTTGACTTTTCTTGCGTTTCTTTGGCTCCTAGATAGCGTTTACCAAAGTTAATTTTTTAGGTTTATTTTATTTATTTGAAAGTCAGAGTTATACAGAGAGAAAAGAAGAGGCAGAGAGAGAGAGAGAGAGAGAGAGAGAGAGAGGTCCTCCATCTGTTGGTTCACTTCCCAGATGGCCATAATGGTCGGAGCTGCACTGATCTGAAGCCAGGAACCAGGAGCTTCTTCCAGGTCTCCCACGTGAATGCAGGGGCCCAAGGACTTGGGCCATCTTCCACTGCTTTTTCAGGCCACAGCAGAGAGCTGGATCAGAAGTGGAGCAGCCAGGACTTGAATTGGCACCCATATGGGATGCCAGCACTGCAGGTGGCATCTTTACCCGTTACCCCACAGTGCTGGTCCCAGTGAAATATTTTTTAAGCCTAAGTCTCTTTCTAGATCACAAATTCCACAGGGGCAAAGAAACTTCTATCTTCTTCACCCGTCCCTCAAAGTTTAGCCTACTGCAGTTTACAGAAGAAACACTTGACTAAGGGTTGAACAATTAAATGATTCTGCTTTCTCTTCCTATTATCAAAAATGCTTAGGTTAATCATAATCCCTTTTAACATTAAATGTTGTGCTATTTGCTTAGGTTTGAACACCATAATTCAAATATTTGCTATGGCAGCAAAGTCATTTTTAAAAGCTAGTTTAGCATGAATTAAAAATCCAAATCTACGACCCGACACCATCAAATTATTAGAGAACATCGGAGAAGCCCTGCAAGATATTGGCATAGGCAAAGACTTCTTGGAAAAGACCTCAGAGGCACAGGCAGTCAAAGCCAAAATTAACAACTGGGATTATATCAAATTGAGAAGTTCCTATACTACAAAAGGAATAGTCAGGAAAGTGAAGAGGCACCCGACAGAATGGGAGAAATTATTTGCAAATTATGCAACTGATAAAGGATTAATAATCAGAATTTACAAAGAGATCAATAAACTCCACAACAACAAAACAAACAACCCACTTAAGAGATGGTCCAAGGACTTACACAGAAATTTCTTAAAAGAGGCCAACAGACACATGAAAAAATGTTCAGAATCTATAGCCATCAGGGAAATGCGAATCACAATGAGATTTAACCTCATCCAAGTTAGAATAGGTTTCATACAGAAATCAACAAACAGCAAATGCTGGTGAGGATGTGGGGGAAAAGAAACATTAATCCATTTTGGTAAGAATGCAAACTGGTAAAGCCACTATGGAAGACTGTTTGGAGCTGCCTCAGAAATCTGAATATAACCCTACCATATGACCCAGCCATCCCACTCCTCAGAATTTAATCAAGGAAATTAAATTGGCAAATAAAAGAGCTATCTGCATCTACATGTTTATTGCTGCTCAATTCACAATAGTTAAGACATGGAATCAACCTAAATGCCAGTCAACAGAAGACTGGATAAAGAAATTATAGATATGTACTCTATGGAGTACTACACAGTGGTAAACAAAAAAATGAAATCCGGTCATTTGCAACAAAATGGATGAATCTGGAAAACATTATACTGAGTGAAATAAGCCAGTCCCAAAGGGACAAATACCACATGTTCTCCCTGATCTGTGATGACTAGCTGAGCACCTAAAAGGAAATCAGTAGAAGTGCAATTGACACTATGAGAAGCAATGACTTGAACAGCCCTTATACCGACTGCCAAGGAACAGCTTATTATTTTATTCTTTTTGCTATTTTCTTTTTCTACTTAATACCAATGGCTGAACTCTTTACTAACACAGAATTATTCATAGGTGTTTAATCCAATTGATTATCCAATCTTATTGAAAATAAGAGTGGAAATAAGCGAGGGTGGAGATGTACAGTTCAGCACTCATTCACACGGACTTCCCCCTAGGGTAAAGCTAAAAACTTGCCAGGGGACTCCAATGCCATCCTATTAGTTAAAGTGATCAGTTTAAGTGCATAACTGATCATAAATATAGGAATAAGTGTCAATGGGATCACATAAATAACACCAAGTGTCTGCTAATAGTAATTGATAGAATTAAAAAGGAGAGAATGGTGCCACGGCTGACTAGGCTAATCCTCCACCTTGCGGCGCCAGCACACCGGGTTCTAGTCCCGGTCAGGGCGCCGGATTCTGTCCCGGTTGCCCCTCTTCCAGGCCAGCTCTCTGCTGTGGCCAGGGAGTGCAGTGGAGGATGGCCCAAGTGCTTGGGCCCTGCACCCCATGGGAGACCAGGATAAGTACCTGGCTCCTGCCATCAGATCAGCGCGGTGCGCCAGCCACAGCGCGCTGGCCGCGGTGGCCATTGGAGGGTGAACCAATGGCAAAAGGAAGACCTTTCTCTCTGTCTCTCTCTCTCACTGTCCACTCTGCCTGTCAAAAAAAAAAAAAAAAAAAAAAGGAGAGAATGATCTATCATGGGAAGCAGGCCACACAACAGACTAATAGAATGACAAATGCCCTAAACAGCACTCTGGCCTTAGAATAAGCCCTTAAGGTATTCAGATCAGGCTAAAAAGCCCATGAGAGTATTTCAGGCATGGAGAGCCAAGACATTGTGGCAAAAAGTGTTCTACATCAAGGATCTCTGTGAGTGAGATCCCAGGGGAAAGAAGGGGCCATCAAAGAAGGAGCTACCTTTCTCTGAAGGGAGGAGAGAACTTCCACTTTGACCATGGCCTTGTCTAAATAATATCAGAGTTAGTGGACTCAGAAGGCTTCCATAGCCTTGGCAGCTCATGACAAGAGCCTTGGGTGATCACTGCCATCATAAATAAGAATGCCAATTGTTAAATCAATAACAGGAGTCACTGTACACTTGCTCCCCATGCAGGACCTCTGTCCTCAGTGAGTTGTGCTTTGATAATTAATGGTAAAACTAGTCTTCACACTCTACTTTATACTTTGTGTTTCTGTGTTGAAATCTTTACCTAGATTAGGGTTGATCTTCTGTATATAAAAATCATTAAAGTTAATCTTAATGAAGAATGGGATGGGAGAGGGGGTAGGAGGAGGGATGGGAGTGGGGGTGAGAGGGCAGGTATAGGGAAAAGAACCACTATAATCCAAAAGCTGTACCTATGAAATTCATATTTATTAAATAAAAAATCATTTAAAAAAAGGTTAGTTTAGAATTATTGTCAATTGTCTTTCCTTATAGTAAATTTTCTCTCACTCTCTCTCTCTTTTTTTTTTTTTTTTTTTTTTTTTTTTTTTTTTTTTTTTGAGAGGCAGAGGCAGAGAGAAAGAGAGGTTTTCCATCTGCTGGTTCACTCCCCAAGTGGCTGCAATTGTCAGAGCTGCGCCAATCCAAAAACCAAGAGCCAGAAGCTTCTTCCAGGTCTCCTATGTGGGTGCAGGGGCCCAAGTCCTTGGGCCATCTTCCACTGCTTTCCCAGGCCATAGCAGAGAGCTGGATTGGAAGTGGAACAGCTGGAACTCAAACCAGCACCCATCTGGGCTGCCAGCACTGCAGGCAGCAGCTTTATCCGCTTCCCACAGTGCCGGCCCCCTCATACATTCTTTAACTCACCAAAAAAACAGGGGACATACGGTATTGTGATGTCTGCAGTGTAGGCAAGTCCCAGTTATACTCAGTAGTTCACTTTAAAAATTCATAGTAACTTGGGGCTGGTGTTGTGGTGCAGCAGGTTAAGCTGCTGCTGTAACAATGGTGTCCCATATGAACTGCAGCACTAGTCCCAGCTGCTCCACTTCCAATCCAGCACCTTGCTAATATGCCTGGGAAAGCAGAGTAAGATGGCCCAGATGCATGGTCCCTGCAGCCACGTGGGAGATTCAAATGAATCTCCTGGCTCCAGAGTAGCTTTGGATCGGCCCAGCTCCAGCAGTTGTGGTCTTCTGGGGAGTGAACTAGCAGATGGAAGATTCTGTCTCCTCTCTCTCTCTCTCTCTCTCTCTCTCTCTCTGTAACTCTGCCTTTCAAGTAAATAAAAAAACTTTCAAAAATTTATGTTAAAGTAGAAATTGATTTTATAGATTATTGTTAATATTTTCTGTATATTTTTCTAGTAATGTTTTGATTTTATAAAGCCAAATTTTATATATATATGCACATATTTTTAAAATATTTATTTATTTACTTGAGAGGAAGTTACAGGCAGAGAAGGAGAGAGAGAAATCTTACATCCACTGGTTCACTACCCAAATGGCCACAAGGACTGGGGCTGAGCCAATCCAAAGCCAGAAGCCAAGAGTTTCCTCCTGGTCTCCCACGAGGGTGCAGGGGTCCAAGCACCTGGGCCATCTTCCACTGCATTCTAGGCCATTAGCAGGGAGCTGGATCAGAAATGGAGCAGCCGGGACTGGACTGGTGCCCACATGGGATGCTGGCACCACAGGCAGAGGCTTAACCTGCAACACCACAGCCCCAGCCCCATATGCACACGTTTTACAAAACCTTGATTATATTATAGTTTTTTAACCCACATTCTCATTATATTCAACCCACATTATACTGAACTCACTCACTGACTGTAGTTTATTTTACCTAACTTCTATTGCTAAATATTTTTATGGCCACAAAAATGATGTTACAAAGAACAAAAATGAGCATAAATCTTTCTTAATAGCTTAAAGTGTTTTCTTACAATGCATTCCTATAATATTTTAAGCCTCTTTAAACATATAATTTATATTGCCCTCTGGAAAAGCTATATTATTATACATTTCTAAAAATAGTGCATGACTGTCATCATTTCCCATCACCCTTGTCAATACTGAATGTTGCCTTTCTTCATTTTTGCCAATGTTGTATCTGAGAAATATTTTTCATTAATATATTAATATGCACTTTTTGATTTTGTGTGATGCAGGCATTTTCGCAAATTTTTCACAACTTGTGTGAATTACTTGTTATTTCCTTTAATCGATTTTCCTAATTAATGTATCTTACTAGTTGGTAAAAATATTCATATACAGCAGTTACTTCTTATTTTATTTTTCAATTATTTCACTAGTTTATTGTTCAATTTTACTAGTTTAACATTTTAACTTTATTTGAAATTTTATGACAACAGTTTTTAATTTTTATAGACTTCAATTGATCTACATTTCCACTTTTGATTTTACTTTGTTCTTCTACCAAGAAATGTTATATTTTTTTCAGGGCTTCTTCTATTTATTTTATGAAAACTATGTATTTTTAAATATCTTAATCCATTTCTATATGATGACTATAGGGAAAGCTGGGCCAGACTGAATCTAGGAGATGGGAACTCAATCTGGGTCTCTCTCATGGATGGCAGAGACCCAGCTACTAAGCCATCACATGCTGCCTCCCGTGCTGCACCTTAGCAGGAAGCTGAAAGAGACTGGAACTGGGACTCAAACTAAAGCACTCAAATATGGAATGCCTGTGTCCTAAGTGGCATCTTATCTGCTGTGTAAAATGCCTGCCACAATCCACAATTTTTAAATTAATATTGTGTTAGCTTTATCATTTCTAATCCATCAATAAATTGTACTATCCCCCTTCCCACTGATTCAACCAATCTTTCCTTTCTTTAAATGCTAAATTTATCCCCTTAGTAAATACATGTTCTCTCTGGTTATCTGAGGCTGTTCATCCTCTCACTTGTCTTGTATATGTGAAACAATATATTAGTGTTCATTTAACTGTGGCATTAATTTTAAATATGCTTCATATGACGTTTTCTGGCTAGAAATAGGTTTAGAAAAATGATGAATATGTCCTGGGTCTCTCTCCATTGTTGTTTTGTTTTGTTTTTATTTTTATTTTTTGACAGGCAGAGTTAGACAGTAAGAGAGATAAACAGAAAGAAAGGTCTTCCCTCCATTGGTTCACCCCCCAAATGGCCGCTATGGCCAGCGCACTACGCCGATCAGAAGCCAGGAGCCAAGTGCCTCCTCCCTGGTCTCCTAAGCGGGTGCAGGGCCAAAGCATTTGGGCCATCCTCCACTGCCTTCCCAGACCACAGCAGAGAGCTGGACTGGAAGAGGAGCAACCAGGACAGAATCCGGCACCCCAACCGGGACTAGAACCCAGGGTGCCAGTGCCACAGGCGGAGGATTAGCCTAGTGAGCTGCGGTGCTGGCCTCTCTCCATTGTTTACACCCTTTCATTAATTCATTAGCTCATGTCTTTATGATAGTATCACACCAGGGTCAATATTGGAGGTTTAATAACATGGGTAATTTTGAAAGACTTCTTAAACATTTTTCTTTCATAATTTTTTTTGCATTTGCATATTTCTATTCCATAGGAGCTTTAAAATCCATTTTGATGGAATTTCTTTACATCTGTATATTTCTAAAGAGAGTGGAATCTTCATAATATTTGCATTCAGGAACATAACATATCCCTGTAAAAAATCAAACCTAATAATGTCTTTCTCGGTATAATATTTGTATACATTCAATATATCACAGAATTTATTCTTAGGTATAATTTTAAGTCTTTTAAAAATGAATTTTGTTTTCTTGTTTTATAATTCTAAATGAATTATTATTAGCAGCAGTACTAACCACTATTATCTTTGAAAGTACAAAATAGGTCAGAACCTCTTGTTTTACAAAGAGGTCACTTGTCCATTCCTATCAGGAAGGGATGACTAACAACAAAAAGAACATAAAGCAGAAAATACAGTGTGTGGGGAAAGTGGTGATTAACTTGGAGGAGTAGTTCTGATTAACACAGTTTTAAGAGCATAAAGATACTTCCCACCATACCCTTCCTTCTCCCCACTTCTTTTCTTATTTTTTTGTTGATGTTTACCTCTCGTTAACTCCAAAAATTGTTAACATTCAGGACTCTGCCTGGAATTCTGAGTTCATGAGAGAAGACAGAAATCTTGATTCCTTGGCAAAACAATATCAGGGTTTATAGGGACACATATAGAATTACAAAGTCTCATATACAAAGCTAAATGTAAGAAACTAGCAAGATCATAGAAACAGTATGTTTTGTGTTAATATTAGTATGTCCCAAAGACATGGATGAAGCACCTTTATGTGTCATATTCTGTAGAGAACAGAATAGCTTGCATCAGGTGGCTGAATCAACAGCATTAATTTCTCATGGTTCTGGAGGCTGGCAAGTCCAAGATCAAGGTACATAAAGATCTCACATCTGGTGAAGATTCAATTCCTGGTTTGAAGATGGCCATCTTGTTGCAGCTTCATGTGGCTGAGAGAGAAATGTCTTTCACATCGCTTTTTATAAGAGCACTGATATAATTCACAAGGGCTCAATCCTTATGCACTAGTCATCTCGCAATACCATCCTATTGGAGACTGGAATTTTAATGCATGCATGCTAGAGGGTATAAAAATTCAATTCACAGCAATGTACAAAATAATATCTCTCTTGGGGCTAGCATTTGGCCTATGTGGTTAAGACACCTGTATCCCACATCACCACATCAGAGCTCCAGACTCCAGCTCCCTGCTAATGCAAACTCAAGGAAGTAGTGGTGATGGCTCAAGTAGTTTGGGTCCCTGACACTCACATGGAAGACTTGGATTAAATTTCTGGCTCTTGCTTACAGCTCTGGCCCACCCTTGGCTGGCCATTGCCAGCATTTAGAGTGAACCAGCAGTTGGAAGCTCTTTATGTCTGTCAGTCTATTTGTTTCTCTCTCCCTCTTCTCTCTGCATGTCAAATAAATGAATACAAAAGTTTCAATGTCTTCTGTAAAGAGTTTAAAATAAATAGATGAGCTCACTGTTCAGTTGTATAGTAAAGAATTAACCTGTTCAAAGAAAGTTCTGACCTTGACTCTCAGCTATGGGAAGTGATCTTGGTGCCCTTGGAACATCACGCTTGATAGCAATGTCTGTGTTTGCTTGGGAATTTTAGTCACCAGATAGTATAATAAAGTGATTTATGGCAGGGGGTCTGGGTCTTATAGTATCAATTTTGCTTTCAGACTGGAGTCTACAGGTATCCATTCAACATCTGGAAGGTACGGCAGACTAAGAGGTCAGCTGCATGAGCAGCACGTGTTTAAAACACAATAAAAACTATCAACAGAAAAGACCTGAGTGAGTTTCCCTGGTTGGCAGTACTCTGTGCATACTGTCAAACATCAGTGCCAAGAAAGTAACATGTCTGTGACTCCACAGGAAGAGGATGATGGGAGCTGAAGATTGGGTGCTTTTCCTGCATCCTGCCCTAAGTGCTTTGCTCCTTGGTTGATTTTAAGCTGTATCCCTTCTCTGTAATAAACTGTACTGCAAATATAATAGCTTTCAGTGAGTTCTGTGACCCTTCTAATGAATTATTGAACTGAAGAGTACTGTTTCATGGGAACTATTCCTCTAAACTTTTGCAGTTGGCTTAAACTCTCACACTGGCCATTTAAGTTAAAGTCCTAAATGACAAGACCATTCACCACAAACACGCACGCACACATACACACATATATTCACAACAGAGTGATATAATAAAAAAGCAATCAAGAAAAATATTGGATGACTACTTTGAACACTTTTTATAAATAACACATGAGAAATTCTCTCAGAATAAATCCAGGTTGATGTATAAAAGCATTTTTGAATTATACCATGTATATGACTATATAACTTTCTTTCCTCATTATACGATCATTATCATGAATCTCTCACTTTGTGATATTAATATCCATGGTTTTAAGAAATAAACCCATATATTTGTATGTATTTAATATATACAAGTAAAGTATAGGGAAAATATTAAAAATTGTTCATTCTTAATATTAAAAAATTTTTAAAAGTGATCCCTGTTAGGAATTTGGAAAACATTATGTTGAGTGAAATAAGCCAATCCCAAAGGGACAAATACCACTTGTTCTCCTTGATAGGTGACGACTAACTGAGCACCAAAAAGGAAACCTGTTAAAGTGAAATGAACACTATGAGAAACAGTGACTTGATCAGCCCTCACCCTGACTGTTGATGAGCAGCTTAATATGTTATCCCTCTTAGTATTTTGTTTGTTTGTTGTACTTAATACTTTTGGTTGAATAATGTAATCAATACACAATTCTTCTTAAGTGCTGAAACTTAACTGAAAAATGATCGCTGTTAAATATAAGAGTGGGAATAAGAGAGGGAAGAGATGTGCAATTCGGGACATGCTCAAGCTGACTTACCTCAAACGGTAGAGTTAGGAACATACCAGGGGATTCGAATTCAATCCCATCGAGGTGGCATGTACCAATGCCATCTCACTAGTCCCAGTGATCAATTTCTGTTCACAATTGATCGTAATGATAGGACTAAGAACCAAAGGGATCATATAAACAAGAATAGTGTCTGCAAATACTAGCTGATAGAATAAAAAAGGGAGAGAATGATCCAACATGTGAAGTGAGATACACAGCAGACCCATAGAATGGCAGATGTCCTAAACAGCACTCTGGCCTCATAATCAGCCCTTAAGGCATGCGGATCCGGCCAAAATGCCCATGAGAGTATTTCAGGCATGGAAAGCCAAGACACTCTGGGGGAAAAAAAAAAAAACCTAAATGAAAGATCTCCGTGAGTGAGATCCCAGTGGAAAGAATGGGTCATCAAAGAAGGAGGTACCTTTCTCTGAAGGGAGGAGAGAACTTCCACTTTGACCATGGCCTTGTCTAAATATGATCAGAGTCAGTGAACTCAGGGGCTTCCATAGCCTTGGCAGCTCATGACAAGAGCCTAGGGTGATTATTGATGCCATAAACAAGAGTGTCAATTTGTTAAGTCAACAACAGGAGTCACTGTGCACTTACTCCTCATGTAGGATCTTTGTCCTTAGTGTGCTGGTCATTGAGATTTAATGCTATAACTAGTACTCAAACAGTATTTTTCACTTTATGTTTCTGTGTGGGAGCAAACTGTTGAAATCTTTACTTAATGTATGCTAAACTGATCTTCTGTATATAAAGAGAATTGAAAATGGATCTTGATGTGAATGGAAGGGAAGAGGGAGTGGATAAGGGGAGGGTTGCGGGTTGGAGGGACGTTATGGGGGGGGGAGCCATTGTAATCCATATTCTGTACTTTGGAAATTTATATTCATTAAATAAAAGTTAAAAAAAATTAAACAATTATATATATATATATAAACTGAGGTGAGAGATCTGTGCGCAATCTTGGAAAATTACAGAAAGTCACAAACATTTAATTTCACAAAGGTTAAAAAAAGGACATTTTTATGTTGGGCAAAGATACATGTATATGTTGGAAAATAGAAGGTAACTTGAGTTCTGATAATGAACAATTTTCCTGATTCATGAGAAGATCACTAGGCTGTAATTCAAATACACTATAGATAATCTTTCTGAATACAAAATTCTGTGATTTGAAAGCTATTTTCTATAGTTATAAAAAATTTTTTGAGCGTTAAGATGCTACTTTTGATGTCTATAGGAGTGTCTGGGTTCCAGTCCTGGTTCTGGTCCTAATTCCAACTTCCTGCTAATGCACACCATATTAGGCAACACGTAGTTGGACCTCTGCCACTCATGTGAGAGACTTGTATTGATCTTCTGGTTCTTAGGTTTGGCTTGGCCCAGCCCTGGCTGTAGTGGGTATTTGGGGAAGTGAACCAGTGGATAGAAGAGCTCTCCTCTCTCTCTCTCTCTCTCTAACTCTATCTCTATCTCTCTCTCCTCTTTTGCTATCTCTCAAATTAATTAATTAAGATTAAGATTTATTCACATTTTGATAGTTTTTCCTAAAGTATACCTTGTTATAAGCCACGAGCATTTTGTTTAATTCAACTGGAGGACAAATGTTATAAATATTAATTGTGGCACCTCCTCACTTATAATTTTCTTGCCTGGGCAGGGTCTTATCTTATAGATTGGCTTCTTGGGGACTATTTTGGTTCTGTATGAATGTTTTTGCATGAACACAGCTGATTGGCTCATGTTGGGACCCCTGACTTGAGCTGTGGACTCACAGTCCTTATCCATAATTTTCAAATAAGTCCGAGACAAAAGGAAGTCCCTCAACATTAGCCTACTGAGAACCACAGAATGTCATGTTAAGGTTTTTCTGACATTCATGTTACCCAAGACACAGGAAGAAGCCATGGGGAATCAAAAGACAAAACATGATAAAGGTGACTTCAGGAGAAGATCCCTTTCTTTGTTCACTTACCTTTGAGACTTGGCTGTACCTTTGCCTTGCCTTTTGTTAGAGAAGTATACTTCTGATAAGCTGCCTTTGTAGCCTAGGCTAACTCAACTTGACTATCTGCTACATAGAAGCAAAGAATTCTGATATTATCACATATCTATATTGTACACACTTGTTTGAGGCAAACTTCTGAATTCTGTCACAGAGCAGATGAGGTGGTTTTTATGCAGACCTCAGTCAATGCCATTTTCTGAAGCAATGGAATCATGTACAAGACTTTTTTTCCTTCATATGTCAATAGCATTGATCTTAAACACAGCATTGCATTTTCCTAGACATTGTATTGTCTTGATGATGTGGAGCTTATATACTATAAGAATTTCCATTATTGTAGCCTTAGAATTCAGTGAAGCCTTCAAGAGCTTTATTAAATAGGACAAGATGTTTGTACCCACACTGAAAGACCCCAGAAAGCTATGCTTTGTATTTACTGGATCTGATTGATTGAGATTCTCTGTCGTTCATTCACTGACTTGCTGTGGTTTTTATATTTACCTCTGAAAAGAAGTGATTGAGAAACAGCATGACAGTTGTAGATAGAAAGTTTAGATCAGTTTTTGATAGATTATTTCAATATTTGAGATTACTCCTCCTCTTAAAATTCATTCTTTTTTATGGCTGAGTAGTATTCTATCATGTATATATTCCACATTTTCTTTATCCAATCATATTTTTTTAATTCTTCACTCAATGGAGGATTGAACTTATGGTTGTAAAGTGGATTGAGGATATATGTCATTGCAAAACTTAAAAATAAAGTAAGGGAAGAGAGAGAGAAGAAAGCAGGGAGAGAGGGTGGGAAAGATCATTACGTTCTTAAAACTGTATATATGAAATACATATAATCTGTTCCCTTTATATAAATATAGATAAATAAAAAATAGTAAACTCTTTGTAAAGTAAGATTTCTTAAAGAATAAAGGAAGGTAATATGTGTAAAATAGTCCAAGCACCCACTTTCTCCCACTTATAATTTACTTCTCCTAAATTTTCCTGGGCTAGGGAAACAAATCTGAATATATGGAATCAGAAAGTTTGATGATACTTAAAGGTGATTTCATTTTTAAAAATTGTTTTAAAGTTATTTATTTAAAGATTGTTTCATTAAAAACTACCTAACTACATTTGAGTACTCTCTACAAAGTCCCTATCATATGCATAGGTAAATACTTCCTTGTTCTACCCTAAAGAGTGCCAATTCCACCCTTGAGGAACCAGGATTATTAGAAAGTTCTACTTACATTGAGCCCATTGCACACTGCAGCTGGTTCTACTCATGACTGCCGAATAGGTAGAGGTATGTGTATTTCCATATACTGATTTTAAAATATTTGAAGAACTCTGTCTTATCCCTTAAGCCTTCTTTCTTCTCTGTTAAAAATGTCTACTCATTTTATTTCATCTTCTTTAAACATATTTTCAGTATTATTCAGTTTATCGTTTTGAATGAATGTACAGCAAGTATTATCTGAGTCATTTGGAAGATAACAAAATTTTCCCAAGAATAGCCCAAAATTTTACTTATTTATTTACTTATGTTTGGTAGGGAGAGGGAGAGAGAGAGAGACTGACTCAGTCCATTGATTCACTCTCCAAGTACCTGCAACTGTTTGGGCTGGATTGGAAGCCAGGAACTCAATCCAGGTCTCCCATAAGGCAGTAACCCAACCAACCACTTGAGCCAACACTGCTGCCTCCCATGGTCTGTATTAATAGGAAGCTGGAGCCAGGAACAGGAGCTGGGGATTGATCCCAGGTACTCCGATGTCGGAGACAGGCATCCTAAGAGGCAGTGTAACTGCTGGATCAAATACGTACTCATGTATAAACTGCAAACAAAAACTGGGGGACTCAATGGAATAAGCTTCAATCACTTACAAAATTTATTTGCTTGGGATATTTCGTTGTTAAGTGATTTGCTCAAAAGAAAAGAAGTCAAAGTCTTTTTCCAAAAATATCTTAGCATTACCAGAGCGTTAAATTGCAAAACAGTAATTAAGTGGCTTACGAAAACAAAGTATGTTCAGTTATGATTAAGGTCTTAGGGGAAAACTGAGTCCATGATAGGGCAAGTTTCTCTAAGACATTTTAATAAAATATTCAAAACACTGTTTCATCTTCTAGCTCAATTGTTCCAAAGTTTATGAGGTGAGGTGAAAATGTGTAATATCATTCCCTTTTACTGAGGTAGAAGCCAAAACTTGGCAAGAACAATACATGGAAATGTATGTTAATCATTAGAAGAGGCTTAAAAATGTATGTGCATGACATGGCTATATTGATACAGTTCTCAACTGTAATACTATTTATGTGAAAATTCAAGCAACTGCCACTACAAAAGAGTTTATGCCGAAGGCAAATTGTCAAATATGAAATGTAAGGGCTAAAAGCTGGTCTTGGACAGATTAAAAAAACACACAGCAAATAGACTGCATTGTTGTTGGCTGAAGCTCATTTTCAGAAATACATTGCTCAGCACTAAAGTGGACAGTCTAATCAGTTCCTCTGCAGCAATAGCAAGATTTTCACAAAGGAAAGAAAATCTACAGAGATGAAGCTGTGACTGGAAAATTTGATCCACATGGTTGTATTTTTAGATCTGTCAAAGATTGACCTCCTTTTGCAGTTTTTCTAGCAATAGTTTAATGTAAAATTAGCCTATTTATTGCATTTTTTATTTCATAGAGTTGTATGAAATATGTGTTATGTATCATGTCCTATCTGTTCATTCCATAAAGGTCAAATATTCCCTTTTTTGTTCCAAATATTCCTTCTCTTTAAGATAAGCAAACAGTAGATAGCTTACTCCACATACACTTTGTGTAGTGTATTTGATGGAAATTTTGGTGGCAATTTATGGAGGATGGAATGTACTGTTTTGTTACCTTCAAAATATCTGAAGGGTAAAGAGATGGTGAACAGATGGGGAAATTCTCACTGGTGGAATCCAAGTAGGAAGATTTTTTTCATCAGTATGTGGGAAAATCTTGAGTGTGGAAAAAGTGGTGACTCCTCCATATTTAAAACAGACACAACCTGGTTGTTTTCACAGGCAAATCACTATTATTTTCTAGATAAGTAAGTATATAAGTGTGTCAACATACACACACACATACATGAGAGACTAAGTAGCGAAAAAAGCTCTAGAGTAAACCCATTACCCTATTTTAAGCTCTGCTTTTACTAAACCTATTATTGGCAATTCAGTTGACAATCATATTACCATGTGATATTCAAATGTCAAATGCATATCTCATTTTCAACTAAGACCATTACATCATTCCTTGTCAAATGCACTGAAACATGTCTAGGTCTAGGTCTGATTAGATAAGGGACCTCATGCTGGTGTTAGCAAATCCAACCCCAGGGATTGATTCCCAAGCCGAGGGAAATGGCAAAGTTATTATTGATGATGGTGCCAAAGCTAACAGGTTTCACATGTCCATCAAGAACATGTGGCGATAGCCCCAACAGCAACTTAGTTAAGAGCCATTTATTCAAGTGTCCTAGAATCACTGTTGGAAAAAAAGGTGAAAAATCTGTAAGCTTAAATAGCCACCAGTGTGGAAGTTTGTCAACTCACTGATGGGTCCTGATGCATTGCTTTGACTGGAATCGTATGAAAAATAATCCATTATGTATGTGCACAACTTTATCTCATTAGAAAGACTTGAGTCTAGGCTCTGTGCATTTCTATGTGACTTTGGCAGTGTTCTTACTTTCTCTGAGTATCAATGCTTCCTCATTATTATAAGTATTGTAAATATTATGAAATCATGTATGTAAAACACCTGATGATCAGTAAATGATGGCTCTTCCTGTTAGCGTTATTTAGCTATTTCTCAACTTCATGAAATATGCAGAATATGCTTTATAGCCTTTAGATCAAGAGACAGAATGAGTAAAGGAAAAGTGGCTTGTCCAAGGTCACATTGCTAATAAGAGTAAAAGAGAATCAAGCCCAGGTCTCTTGATTTGAAATTCAGTATTCTTAAAGTGTCTGTGGAGGAATGAAATCCTATAAATTAGACTATAATTAAGGTACTGCTACACTTATAGAAGCAAAGTGAAATGGTGAATTGGTCCAATTACTTCCATAATTCAAGCCTGAAAGTACCAAAACACTTTAATGTAGTATGTCTGAATATCTCAGGCCAAATATCTGAATAATTGGCCCAATTATTCATATCATTTTGAATATATGTATAAATCGGGTCCTTTTGTGGGGGAAGGGATGAAGGTGAGCTCTGAATCACATGTCCAATTTTCCAACATAAATAGAAAGCATCATTTTTCACTTCCCCCTTCTAACGTGTTTCAAAATCTTGTGGTTTTTTTAATTAAATTAAAGTTTGTGGATAAATGGGAAGCTCTTTACTGAAATTTTGGTTTGAATTAGGCTGCTTACAAGCATAGCTTCATACAACAGTGAGAAGACATGATCTTTGTGAGTCAAGGTTGAGGCTGAGGCACAGTTGGAAACACACTCTTTTTTAATCCTTTCAACTTTTATTCTAGGTACAGAACCGAATTCTTATCTTGGAGTAAATGCTTCTACCCTGCTTAAAGGGTTGATATTCAAATCATCCCAAGACAATTCATGTACCAAGAGTAAGTTAAAATTACAGTTATTTGAAAATAAAAGAAACCCACTCATTCTCTTTTTTTCTGATCTTTACAAACCATATGCCTATTTCAAGGTAGAATTAAATTCTTCTGATTATATTTCCTTAGCTACAGTTGTAAACTGAATATAGTATCACTATTAACAAAGAAATGAGTCCCATTTAGAAAACAACCAACAAAAGTTTTTTGAACTATAGAAATACACATCAATTAAGATAGATTGAGCGTGGTTAAAAATCCAGCGTCTGCACTAACAAAAATCTGTCAGCCCACTGTCATTTATGTTTTATAATAAATATAGTGCTTAACAGAATGTGGGAATAACATTACCCTGGATTGACAAGGCTATTATACTTTGAACAGGTACTTTACAGAAAGCAGTGAAGGGAGTGTCTTTGTTCACTGTGAAGTCTGTGTTGTAGACTGATCCCCAGAGATGAGGAAGGAAGAGATTCAGACACAATTGGGGCCCATTTGAAAGACTCTGCTCAGTAAAATGCTGTGGGTGTAAACTCCTCAGCATTAGCGTGCAAGCATACCCTCTCTTTTGGTTGCTAATAAATTCTCTGCTCCCCTAGTCAACTTCCTGGTCTTTGCTTTAAAATCTGTCCAGAGTGAAAGGCGGTGAAGGGTCCCTTAGGGCCAGACAATAGGTCTTGCACAAAAGCAGGTGAGATTACTTCTCTCCAAGCTTTCATAGGCTCTTTCTTGGGAATTTGCAGCCTATATTTTTTATAGTCTCCATACTGTACTAGTCCATGGACCAATGTTCATGTGAAATGGAGAAGGAAGGCAGCGCCTTCACGGAAGAGACTAATGGGAGAAGTGCTCCACACCTAGTAAAATCCGGAATGGTCTTCCTGGACTAGATGCGAAAGGAAGCCTAAGAGGCAGAAAGAGAAAATGATACAGCAGGAAGTGCTTACAGATTCATTTCGTGATTTTACACGGCAAAATGTCTGTAGTTAAAGTTCCATCGCTTTCGGGGCAGTAGGAGACAACTCTTTCCCTGATTTAATCTAGGAAGGCTGTACTATCAATCAAATAAGATGAGAAAAACAAAACAAAGCGTAAAAGCCGTTTGATGAATTGTGATTGGTAAGACACCGATAAAGAACGTTTTTAAGGAAAAGGTTTTTAGTTAAGATGCTCACAAGCCACATCAGGCTGCCTGAGACTGAGTCGTGGCTCTGGCTCTTTATTCCAGCTTCCTGCCAGTGCAGATCCTCAGAGACAGTTGTGGTGGTCAAGTGATTGGAGTCATTGTCACCCATGGGAGAGATATGGATTATGTTCCCAATTCTTGGCTCCAGCTTCTCATGGCAAGATTTTTTTTATAGGGTAAACTAGCTGGTGGAATCTCTCCAACTGACTACCATACATAAATTTTTCTTATTGTTTTTATTTTTAAAAATTTTAAAGCTTTATTTATTTACTTGAAAGGCGGTTACAGAAGAGAGAGAGAGAGAGAGAGAGAGAGAGAGAGAGAGAGAGAAATCTTCCATTCGCTGGTTCATTCTTAAAATGATTGCAAAGGCTGGGGATAGGAAAAACTGAAGACAGAAGCCTGGAACTCCATTCAGGTCTCCCACATGGGTGCGGGAGTAGATTGGAAGTGGAACAGCCAGGACTAAAACTGGTGCTCATAGGAGATGCGGGCTGCCACTTAACCAGCTGCACCACAACCCCTGCCTCAAGGTTTTTACTTTAGTAAATGTTCTTTCAATCACTTTCGGTCTGAAATTCTATTTATATAAAAGTTTTTTGCAGAAAAATTGTACAGAGTCTGTACAATAATTATTAATGTGCATATATTAAATTTATGCATGTATTCAGATGGAATAAAATTATACTATTAAAATGGTGATATTGAAATTTTTTTTTTGCTTTCAAACTTTTATTTAATGAATATAAATTTCCAAAGTACAGCTTATGGATTATAATGGCTTCCCCCCACTATAACGTCCCTCCAACCCGCAACCCTCCCCTTATCCACTCCCTCTCCCCTTCCATTCACATCAAGATTCATTTTCAATTCTCTTTATATACAGAAGATCAGTTTAGCATACATTAAGTAAAGATTTCAACAGTTTGCTCCCACACAGAAACATAAAGTGAAAAATACTGTTTGAGTACTAGTTATAGCATTAAATCTCAATGTACAGCACACTAAGGACAAAGATCCTGCATGAGGAGTAAGTGCACAGTGACTCCTGTTGTTGACTTAACAAATTGACACTCTCGTTTATGGCATCAGTAATCACCCTAGGCTCTTGTCATGAGCTGCCAAGGCTATGGAAGCCCCCTGAGTTCACTGACTCTGATCATATTTAGACAAGGCCATGGTCAAAGTGGAAGTTCTCTCCTCCCTTCAGAGAAAGGTACCTCCTTCTTTGGAAATTCTTTGAAAATTTTAATTTAACTGGTACATACTTCTTATAGTGGCCTGGATCCTGGCCAGACACTGGCATATCGTGGTATCTGTTTCACAGACCTCATATTCTAGCAGAAAGACAAAAATGGAAATATTTATTTATACTTGAGACCAGTATGGTCATATAATAACTGAAAAAGATATGTCAAGGGACATTGTGCTGCTTACTAGGAGCCATCTTCAAAAAGTTCATAGAAAATGGATATGATTTAAAAAAAAATTCATGGATTCAAAAATATGTCACTGCCACATAAGTTTCACTTTTGAAGTACCCTTGCTTATATGTTTATAAACACTTACACATATACATTATAGATAGGCACATCTGTTAGCTTTCATTGTGTTAAAAATCTCTCCCAAACACTATCACTTATTCTCCTTCAGGCATTTATTATAACTTATGCATCACTGTAGGTTTGTGCTTGGGCTGCTCTGCCCCACGTGTTCCACATGTCTTTCATCCTCCTTAAAACAGCAGGCCAGAGAGAGCCCATTCTTAAGGTGTTGTCAGCAGTAGAATCAAGAATGGAAACAGGGCAGGCCTCTTTAGGACTGGGCTTCTGAGGTTTCAGTGAAAATCACAAGACACACAGACATCAATGTTAGTGATCTGAATGTAAGAGGTTTTTTGACTTCTTCCATTTATTTTTTTCTGGAATTTCAACAAAACAAGTACAAATTTTATTATTGAATCCCAATAAAAAGTTATTTCAAGTATTTTTCCAAATGTTCACAAATTTCCCATTTCTTATGTCTCCTTCACAACTTTTCGTTTACAGAAGAAACCAGTGGAAAAAGAGGTAATATTTTATGATTTCTACTTATACATCATTAGGGTATACCCATCTCATGTTTCCCCTATGTATACAGACTCTGTACCACTGATGGACTGAAAGAGGTGGAGAGGTAGGAAGATAATCCAATCCTTGTTTACTTATTGATGTTCTTTATTTGGAGAAAAAAATACACAATCAAGTTCATTCTCAAAGAAAGCAATTTCTTTATATTTCCTTTTATTTGCATATATTCAACTAAATATTTAGATCTGGAATTCAACTAAGTACTACCTTGAGTTGCTGCTTAACTTCTCAGAAGATGTGTGGTCCTTCATCTCCTAGTCTTTCTCCCCATGGGAAATGAAAGGAAGGCTTTATGCCCCCTTCTTGTTCCTTGCTTTCTTTTCTCATGGATGTGAATGTATTTTCCTTTGCCTATTGATTGGCTTAGGAAGCCTTTTTCCCTCTTTTTTTTTCTTTCTTTTCTTCTTTTTTTTAGTGTCATGATTAGATTGAGTAGTAGATGTTTCTCGTGAATCATTCTACCAATTAGGCTAAAATATTAAAGACAAGTAACTTGAGACGGAAACTCGCATTTCTATAGCACTTTGCAGCAGATGTATCCTATTTACTTCTTTATTTTATTGCTTAATGACTGGATCTGAAGTAATTGCACCATTTGACAGATATTTATTTGTAAAATGTGATTCATTCAGTCAGACACTTTTAGAATGATTTTCATGCCAAGTGTTAAAATTGTGTAGGCTTGAGGAGCTGTTTCAAAAGATGCAAACACGCATGTAAATTCCATGCATCAAGCACATCCACTTTCGGCTCTTTTTATTATAGAAATATTCCAGTTGACAGAGTGCTAGTGAACAGACGGCAGGGACTTCTGGACTTTAATCAACCGCAATCACTGGCAGAGTTCAGAATTAATTTCCTAACCATGAATCACCTGCAGACAATGAATCACGTTTTAGAGAATTTTGCCAAATAAAACAAGCCATCATGCCCTGTACAACTTTTGAGGACAGGGCCATGGAAACTCATTTGACTAGCATAGCTGAAATAGTGAAAAGAAAAGAATACTAGAGAGTAGCGGAACAAGCTATCAAACAGTGCCTGGTGACTTTCAACCTATGAAGACAAGGCAATCAGAGTTCAGTAAGAAAACAGTCCATTCTTAAATGGTCTACTCGTGGGTTGGACTTTGGTCCAAATTCTAGCTATTGACAACCAAACTAAAGAATTCTTACTAAGAATTTTCAGCTATAAAACTTTCTACACATTATAATATAGACATCAGAACATTTCCATCTATTCTTTAACCAAAGCATTACTAAGTTTCTTTAGTCTGATTCAGACAGTGTCTCTTCCCAGAAAGAAAACAATTATGAAAATAAAGGAATATTCAGGCAATTCAGGTAAAAAAATACTTTTGAATGAAACAGCCAACTGGCTTGATACTTAGATTATTGGCATGATTGCCTTTATTTTCCATTTTCTCTTCCAGGTTTAAAAAAAAAGTAAATAACTATTTGTTTCTAGACACAATGAAAAAGCTGAGATAAATTGTAGCCTAATACATACCTAATATCACCAAATTAAAAAGTGATCACTTAAGAAGGAAATGTTTGTTTTGTCAGATTTTTATGAAGTTAATTTCAAACCATCCCATTAAGTAGATAATATACAACTGTGAAACAAAATGTCTTGTCCAACCCTAAACTTTGATGTACATTGCCCTAAATTACATGCCACTGCAAAGAGAATAGAGAATAAGTAGAAAATTCTTACTGAGAAAGAATAGTGAATAATAACAATTTGCGAGTGCATTATTAGACAAACAGCCAAAATTCAAATTAAACTGACTTGGTGGTTTTTTGGGTTGACTCCTCATTACCATAAAATAAGTTTACCTTTATATATTCACCTGACATTGGCAGGTATAGGAAACAAAGAAGCAAAATTCATAGAATAAAATAATTTTTAGAGTATGAAAATAAGTAAGGCTATATAAAGCATGCATTGTCAGCCAGATTAGCCAATGAATAGAGCATATTAGTCATCAATACTATTGAGTGAGTTGTTGCCTTTGACTTAATATACCATCTGGGTATTCTATCCTCCATCCTTCACAGCATGTTCTCTTCCAACTTCTGATCATTCTGTCTCATTTGCTGATTGCCTTGGTGCCTGGGTTTATGTTTCTCCTTTCTTTCCCAGTTCTGCTATCATCCTTAGTGCCTGGAAAGACCTGTGTTCAGATGAAACAAACCCTTGGCTCTCTGTACGTTGGCCTCATGTCCAATGACTTTTACTTTCTTGTCCAGTGCCCTTCAGGCATGCACAACCAAATTGTAAATCTGGGACTTCAATCTTCACCTGAAACTGCTCCAGCTTTTAAATTGCAAATTCTAGCTCTATAATTATTTGACTCAAAACTTCCATTCTCTTTCTCTGTTGCTCAATTATTTCTAATACTTTGGTCCTTAATCTCATTTTCTTCACCACTCTAGCAAATATTGGCAGCCTATGAATGCTTTGTATCTCCTAGCATGAACAAGGCAATCAAAGGGAACTGCTTACATGCAGCTTACATTCAAAATCCTTGACTTCTCTTTATTCTCCTGAGCATCTCTCCCCATGCTCCTTCTCTACGTAGTTTAAGCCTCATGACCTAGCATTTCAACTACTCTGGTTTTTAAAAGATGTATTTTATCTACTTGAAAAGCAGAATGACAGAGTGAGGAAGACACCTGTGCATGCACACACACACACACAAACACACACAGAGAGATCTTCCATCCACTGGGTTCACTCCCCAAATAGCCACAATAGCCAAGGCTGGGCCAGGCCAATTCCAGGAGCCTGGAACTTCATCCTAGTCTCCCACATGGACAGCATGGAAGCAAGTACCTGAGCCATCTTCTGGTGCTTTCGCAGGTGCATCAACAGGGAACTGGATCAGAAGCAGAGCAGCAGGAACTCTACCTGGTATCTGTTATGGAATGCCTGTGTTGCAAATGTCACTTAACCAGCTGTGCCACAATGCCAGACCCTCAGCTACTCTATTTTTATTATCCCAATATTTTTACTCACTATTCTTCCATCATCTATTGGCAGACGCCCAAGTCTAGAGGAATCCAACGACTTCCCTTAGCATATTCACCCCAGTGACTGAACATAACTTGGAGGAAATCCAATATCAGTGCAGATGGATGGCACAATAAAATCCCCATCTCCACAACAACAACTGGGTCCTCAATACCTCCCAGAAATCTTTTCTTCCAGATTTTCTTTCCCTTTTTTCTAGGTCCCTTGGTACTTACTTCAAACAAGCAAGAAAGCTTAATAATGTTGCCATCCAAGGCAAGAGTTTCCTACAGAACCATAAGTCAACTCTATATTCATGATGCCTCTGAAAAATGATGGTGGTTAGTACCAATACAGAACATCTGGAGGTATCCTTGCTTCATTAATCAGAGCTCCAAAGTCTAAGGCAAAAAGAAAAGTTTCTGGGCCTCTGTTGGAATGGAGCAACTACTAGGCTTTGCCTTGAAGTTGAACATTGTGTTGAGCCTAACTTATTCCAGCAAGAGGGGTTGGAGTAGGAAGCTGCCTAGTGTTAGTCATAGAGAAAGAAGACACACATGCAGCTTCACACATTGCCTGATCAGCTGAAGTGCAAGGTGATCAGCATGCTCCAAAGTTTAGTAGGGCCTGGAGCAACTATTTCATGTCTTCTCCCCTTGACTGTCAGGAAAATATGCATAATAGAATCCATTTAATAGCGTTGCTGTGAAGATTGGATGGGACAATTCATGCCAAATGTTTAGAACACTACTTGGCCCTTATAAGCACTCAGTAAATGTGCATACTAGTTACTGATCTCACTTCTATCCATAACTCTGGCTTTGTTTCATTCCCTCCTGTCCCATCAAGCATCTTTAAAATTCTGTCTGTGTTTGCAGCATCTTCTTCCTCATTTCTCTGTTACTTCTTCACCACTTCTCTGAACCTGTTCTTGTTGAAATCCCCAGTGGGCTCCTTGACACCAAACACCTTGGTATTTTTCCCCACTTTAGCCCAACCAGCATCATTTAACCCTAATGACCACAGTTTTCTTCCAGAAATGATCTTTACTCAGCATTTATGAAAACACGTATGCCTTGACTTTCTCTTATATTTGCATTTAAGTTTATACCTTTTGTCCCCCTTTTCAAGATTCTAGAATACTTTTTCAACATTGATGTCTCTCAAGGTCTTTCGTTTCTCACTTCACAGACTCTCTCTGGGGTTTCTAACACTCTCCTGGGATCACCATCTCTGCTGTTCAGGGTAAAGAAGACTGAGCTACCTTGCAAGAAGGAACAGGCTAGCAAATGTACATTAGCTCCTTCTTAGAGTCAGGGTGCACGTGGCCCACGTGGCAGGGCAGCTCTGCACCACAGAGCTCTCAAAGCAGCAGCCCTGCCCTGCATCAGCTGCATCATCAGTGTCTGCTATTTGAAGCTGAGCTGCTAGAAAGGGTCCTGAGGGAGAGAAAAAGAAACAGGAAGTCCACGGGTTGGGACTTTAAACAAATGACAGGAAAGTTGCATATATCATACCGACTCACATTCCACTGGTGAGAACCTGGCCGAATGACCACATGGCTGCACTATGAGAGCTGGGAAGGGAGAGAGGATTTTTGCAGATAGCTAGCGGTCTTCCCCACACTGCCTATTACCAATAGCTGGAAAGTCTGCATTTTTGGACAGACCCCTTTCATTGTGCTCACACTCAAACATCCAAGTGCTTCCTCCAGAGCTCCACTTCCGTTTCTTACTTGCCCCTAAAATCAGGATGTCCCAAAGATTATTTATAATCCTCTACATCCCATGATATCCATCTTCTGTTTCATCAGCAATTCCTGTTCCATAAGCTTTTTTTTTTTAATCACATTAATAGAAACATCACTGAGTTCTCAGGAACAGATAATTGTGTGTCATCTTTCAACCCCTCTGTCTCCAACCCTCTGTATTGAGTCTACCATGATGATCTATTGATGTTCTCCCTCATCTCTCTCAAATCTTCAGGTCACTGCCATTTTACAACCAGTACTTTCTCCAGCCTCCTCTGCTATTGAGTTCTCAAATTGAAAAGCAAGAGTTAAAGACGGGGAAGGACATCATCTAAATCTATTTGTTGTGTCTAGCAAGATGTTAGAGATTGGGGAGATTTAGAGATTGGGAACTTATCTAAAAGCTTATCTGAGAATCCTCTCTCCTGGATTGGGAGTCTGTGAGCTCTTATCTCTAATAATGTAGGTAGCAAGGCATTCCTGTATTCTCCACAGTTATGCCTCCTCCTCTAAAACACAAATCTAATCTTACCACTCTGCCATGTATGTAACTTTTCAGAGGCCCTATAACACCTGTAGGATAAAGTCGAAATTCTCAGAAATCTTACATTTCTGATATCTGCTTAATCTTCCCCCCTCTTATCCTGAACTTTTGACTCCAAATGTGGATAATTTCTTCTGATTTTTCACTTACACCTCCCCATCCTTGTCCTGAAGCCTTTGCACGTGGCATTCCATTTGATTAGAACTCTCTTCCTTAAGCTCAGATCGTTTTGCCCAATTCCTACTGAACACGCAGGGAACAGCTAAGCCACCATTTGTCCCTCACTTTCAGACAGGATCAGGTGCCTTTTACTATTTGCTATTGCTTACTCTCAACATTTATAAAGCTTTGTGATTGCTTTTCATTTATTTCCCATCAGAAATATAAAGAACAGTCTGTTCTCTGTCATCTCTGCAGAACACGGATAGAGTTTGGAATGTAGTAATTGTTTGATAAATATTAACCAGAAATTTATTTAACATTTGGATATCTGAATTGTTTGGATTGAGATCAAAAGTACTTAGGAATATTTAGTTGCAAGCAACAGTTCTTTACACAGTTTTATGATCATGATGAGCACATTGGTTTTACTTACTTGAGCACATTTTTATTTAGGAAAATAATCCAATAGTACTTTTGAGAGTAACTGGCGAAAATGAATGATGGCAGGAAAGACACAGAAATGTCAGAGCATACCTGATTTCTGGTCTCTCTTCCTTGCCCAGGATTTCTGCCTTGGCCCACAATCTGATTCTGTGAGAGTGCTGAGGTAAGTAGCAGAGGGACATTAGCCCAACAGCTGGGTGTCCCTTCATTCTGAGTCAAACTTCCCTCTTGGACACTTGTCTTAGGAAACAGCTGGAATCTAATGAGGATGTATCACCGGTGACTACCAATAGCAAAGTAACTATGCTTGTTAATTAAAAAAAAAAAAAAAACTACAGTAGATTCAACGCTATCTCTAAAATAGCATCATTCTTCCCACTTTCTTATAATTTTCCATTTTGGGGGATTTTCTTAAGTGGAAAAGAACTGACGCCATCTATGCCTGAGCTGATGCAGAGAACTGGATGTGCCCACTTCATACTGAGAACGTGGAATCAGCAAGTGTGAGTTAAGCAGGAGCGCGTTTTCATACTGCCACCCTGGAAGGGGAGAAGAGGAGGACTCTTCAGCCGGAGGGAAGTCTCAGGGCTGAACAAGGCCAGGCGGTGCTGCTAGCAGAAAAGAATGGAGTCACACTCCTGAAGGCCTGTGACTGCAAGGGGCCACCCTCAACTCCTCCCACACGGGCAGAACAGCAGTTTCCTCTGTGGTATCCAGCAGGTTGCAGTTCCAGGGAAGTTTCTGTTACCCACAAGGAGGGATATGAATGTTGACTTCATGGGGACACCTAGAGTAGGCACAGGATATTGTAAAAAATTTAGGGCCACAAGTGCTCACAGATCAATGACAGACTAGTCATTTTAAATTTTATTGCTAAAAAAAATCACACTCCTTTTTTTAAAGATTTATATATTTATTTGAAAGTCAGAGTTACACAGAGAGAAGGAGAGGCAGAGAGAGAGGTCTTCCATCCACTGGTTCACTCCCCAAGTGGCCACAACAGTTGGAGCTGTGCTGATCCGAAGCCAGGAGCCAGGAGCTTCTTCTGGGTCTCCCATGCTGGTGCGGGGGCCCAAGGACTTGGGCCATCTTCTACTGCTTTCCCAGGTCATAGCAGAGAGCTGGTCAGAAGTGGAGTAGTCGGGACTTGAACCAGCACCCATATGGGATGCCAGCACTGCAGGCGGGGCTTTACCCACTATGCTACAGCACCAACCCTCCCCCATTTTTTTTTAAAGACTCCAATCACACTCTTATATATCAGGTATAACCTTTAGTCCTCCATTCAACTGATGCATAAACTGTGTTGCAGTAGCCAGCTTTTCATTCAGACCTACAAGATTCAATTAATTTAGGGGAGAATTCATGGCCAAAGAGAAAAGCCTCTTCAAATAATTTAATTTACATGAAGTGAGACACTGGACCCAAAAAGCAACTAAGCAAGGGCCCTACATTGACAGCATGTGTGTCTCCAAGAGAAAGGAAAAAGCGATACGACCCTCCTTTAGGCTGCCTCTACCAGCAATAGCAGAGAAGCCTCCCATTTATGCTGAATCTGATCTCATGCCTGTTTCTAGCAGCCACCCCCCAAGCTGTGTGCGTGGTGACATCTGATGACATTCCAGGATGTGAAAGTATGGGGAATGACCACTTCTCTAGAGGTCTGATGTCCACAATTCCCAGTAGTTTTGCAGGTTTCATCTTAACCTGGTCAGGCTTTGCAGACCCAAATGCAAACATATCCTCTTACTTAGAGTGCGATTCTTCCCTTTGGTTCATTTACTGTTTTTCATTGTTCTTGTTACTCTTGTGTGTGTTTTGTTCATTTGAAAAGTCAGTTCTTTTTAAGAGTTTATCAGTGAGTTACATACACGCAAAAAAAAAAAAAAAGTTAGAGGACATGGTGCAATGTCTGAGAGAGCCACAAGTTTTCTTGTTTCTAAAGGTTTGAACATTCTCAGACTTGCTCTGGATGAAGAATCTCTAATCCATGCAGACATCCACCAGCTATCTTTCATCTTCCTCCATCTCTCTTTCAAATTATGTGTGAAACTGTAACATTGCAGATTGGTTACTCCCCAGCGAATTCTAAGCTGTCCTGAAGATCATTTTCTACCACCCTGAAGGTTTAACTATAAGTACATTTAATTGGCACTGGTGGGCAATTCATCAGGGGCGGCGCAGTGTGACTATTCAGGAAATGTCTGCCTGCCACACAGCTGGCAGGCTTATTCCTCTAAAATCTCACAAGATCACTTGTCGAAACGTTTTGTGCTACAATGTTGATGATGTGTCCAGTTCAATCAATCAATTGGCAAATATTTATGCTAAATGTCTGTTCCATCACTACCACTGACTTGACACTCTTCATTGGCCCATGTGCTCCTCTGAATGGCGGGCAGGCAAAGGTCAAGATGATCCCTGTCTGACCCCTGTGGTTACACTGATGCTTCTAGCCATTTCTAGATGGAAAAACCAATTAAAACACCAGAAAGTATTTACTGAGCACCTACTATGTGCCTACATTGAGAGAAAGCTTACGCTTCTTTCAGTCTAAGGAGAAGCAAAAATTTGGGCCTCTCCTTCTCTCTTCCAATCCTTTGCTGTTTCACTAACAGTTTATTGTATCAATACCTAACACTTGTATAGAACTGGGTAGTTAACAAGCTATTTTTACTCTTAGTCTTTCCAAAAACACAGGAAAGTATGTTTTTCCTCTTTTACAGCTGAAGAACCAGGAGGCTGGGATTTGTCCAAACTCACAGCCAGTAACAAGTGACTTCCCAGCACCACATTTCTCACTGATACGAAGTAAAAATGCTAAAGAAATGTTTGAGTTTGGGAGCAGAAGTGATAAGGAGATGAGTAAAATAGTTTTTGACCTCAAAAATGTATTCCAAATTTATCCCAAGGGCCCTACGACATAACAATAATTGTGGCTCATTCTAAAGTAGAACTAAGAGTCTGGTGCATTTCAGATATCTCCCTTCTATTCATCAAGAAATGACATGAATCTCTGGAGTTCTCCACATTCGCCCTCACTTTCCTGTCATCCTCCTGACACAAGCCGCCTTTCTCAGGGCAGCCTTCTCCATACAACATGTGTGCACAGCTGTATCCAAATGCAATGTCCATTTCTTCCCTCCCCAGACGTCCAATTCACTCCAGTGTGGCTGCTGGCTCTCCCATTATCCTAAATAGCCTGAGTTGAGTTAAGGTCATAATTTTCCTTTTTTTTTTTTTTTTTTTTTTGACAGGCAGAGTGGACAGTGAGAGAGAGAGACAGAGAGAAAGGTCTTCCTTTGCCGTTGGTTCACCCTCCAATGGCCGCCGCGCCCAGCACGCTGCAGCTGGCGTACCGCACTGATCCGATGGCAGGAGCCAGGTACTTATCCTGGTCTCCCATGGGGTGCAGGGCCCAAGCACCTGGGCCATCCTCCACTGCATTCCCTGGCCACAGCAGAGAGCTGGCCTGGAAGAGGGACAACCGGGACTGAATCCGGTGCCCTGACCGGGACTAGAACCTGGTGTGCCAGCGCCGCAAGGCGGAGGATTAGCCTAGTGAGCTGCGGTGCCGGCCACGGTCATAATTTTAACTGAAGTTTAAAAAAAAGATCTGTCTTTACCTTTGAATTCTCAAGCGGCAGAACAGTCTAGTTGTAAACAAAGCATGGAACTCTCAAGTCAGACTGCCTTGGGTGACTAGTTGTGTGAGCTTAGGTAGGACACCTGAGCTCCTTGTGTTTCACATTCTTCATTCATGAAATGGGTATCATAATGGTCTCTACAACATGGTACTGACGGAGAATTCAATAAGTCAAAATATGCATTGACATGAGAAATATTTTAAGATACATTATAGTCCATTGACATATTCATCATTTTCCTTTTTGAATCCCAAACATCCATTGACCTTTGTGATGCCACGTTCATATGATTTTATTCTATCCTTTCCAGCAGTTTTCTCACTCCCCTCAACACCCTCTTCTGTCTTCATTTGTTTATCTTCTACTTAACAAGTACAGGTTTAAGTTTTTCCAGTTTCATTTACAGAGTCCATTGGTTTTTTAGTTTCCTATCATTCAGCAATCCCACAAAAATTCACACATTAGACAACCTACTTCATTCAGATATGTTTTTCCATCACGTATTCTTTCTCTGAACTGTAGATTGACATATCAAACTGTCTTTTCATGACACCTCCATTTGGATATCTCAAATGCATCTGAAACACAACTTTTTCGCCAAATTGGTCACCTTCTGGTATTCTTAGTCAATAAGACCAGCATTACTGGAGCTATGAAGCAGGTACCATCTGGACTACTTCAGTCATCCTTATTATCTAATCAAGTCCTGAGGGTAATACCTCCCAATCTTTTGATTCACATATTCCTCATACCCAGTCAGTGTTATCACTATCATTCACCTGACTATTACAATAGACCTCAGCGGACTCTCTTCTCATTACTCTGACCCCTGTCTGTCCATTTCCCACCCATCAAGCAGAATGATCATTTTAACACAAGGGAATCTGTCTTTACTTACAACATTTGGATGTCTTTCTTAAACTTTTATATTAAGGACAAATTAACACCTGACTAAGCTCAAAAACTCATAAATCTCTTTTTTTTTTTTTTTTTTTTTTTTTTTGACGGGCAGAGTGGACAGTGAGAGAGAGACAGAGAGAAAGGTCTTCCTTTGCCCTTGGTTCACCCTCCAATGGCCGCCATGGCCGGCGCACCGCGCTGATCCAAAGCCAGGAGCCAGGTACTTATCCTGGTCTCCCATGGGGTGCAGGGCCCAAGTACTTGGGCCATCCTCCACTGCACTCCCTGGCCACAGCAGAGAGCTGGCCTGGAAGAGGGGCAACCGGGACAGAATCCGGCGCCCTGACAGGGATTAGAACCCGGTGTGCCGGTGCCGCAAGGCGGAGGATTAGCCTAGTGAGCCGTGGCGCCTGCCAACTCATAAATCTCAAATTTAACCACCTCATACTTCCCTTTTTTTTCTTCTTAAAAGGATTTATTAAAATCAGAGGGCAGAGAGAAAGAGAGAGGAGAGAAAGAGAGAGAGAGAGAGAGAGAGAGAGAGAGAATGAACTTCGGTCTCTGGTTCACCCTGCAAATAGCCAGGGCTTGGCCAGGTTGAATCCAGGAAACAGAGTCCATCTGGGTCTTCCACATGGGTGGCAAGAACCAAAGTGCATGAACCATTATCTGCTGCCTCCAAGAAGCATTAGCAGAAGCTGAATAGACGGCAGAGGAAGCTGGAACTCAAATCAGCATTGCGATATGGAATGTGTGAGTCCTGAACAGTGACTTAACCTACTAAACTACAATGCTCAGCCCTCTCCTTGCTTTAGTACTGCAGAGTCATTGATCAGTGTTTCACTTAGCATTCGTGACTCCCTCTTAATGCAGGCCCATTGCACATGTCAGTCCTTCCGCTGCCCCCGTTCGTTCTTTGCCTCCTCAATTCTGACTTTGCCTCATTCATGAGATTTTAGCTGTATCATCACAGTCTCAGGAAAGCCACATCTTGACTTTCCTAGACAGATAATCTTTTCACATCCTTCTTCTTAACATTCATCATAGTTGTAGTTCTACAACTCTCTTGTCATTCTTGGATTAGGTTTGTCTTATAAAGTAAACTACAAATTCTGTGGAGCCGAGCCTTGAGGGGAAACTTAGTAGTATACAACCAAGACCAGGAAAACACGGCCTGCTCCAGTATATGCTGGTTGAAGCAACTTAACACTGGGCACTCAGAGTCCAGCTCTCTGTATATATAGCCTAACACCTCATGGGCCTCATTCTACAGGAAAATTAGCTACATAAATACATTATGCTAATTATGGCAAGGTTGCTGTGCTTAAAACTTGATTGGTGGAGCCAGCATTGTGGTGCAATGGATTAAAGCCCTGGCCTGAAACGCTGGCATCCCATATGGACTCCGGTTCTAGTCCTGGCTGCTCCTCTTCCGATCCAGCTCTCTGCTATGGCCTGGGAAAGCAGTATAAGATGGCCCAAGTTCTTGGGCTCCTGCATCTGCATGGGAGACCTGGAGGAAGCTCCTGGCTCCTGGCTTCAGATTGGCACAGCTTCGGCCGTTGAGGCCATCTGGGGAGTGAACCAACAGATGGAAGACCTCTCTCTTTGTCTCTACCTCTCTCTGTAACTCTTTCAAATATATAAAATAAATATTTAAAAAAAAACTAATTGGTTTAAATAGACAGGGTTGGGGCAGGTAAAGCCCCAGTCTGCAGTGTCAGCATCCCATTCAGGTGCCATTTCGAGTCCCGGATGCTCTACTTCTGATCAAGCTCTCTGCTATGGCCTGGGAAAGCAGTAGAAGATGGCCAGGTCCATGGCCCCTGTACTCTCATGGGAGACCCAGAAGAAACTCTTGGCTCCTGACTTCAGATTGGCCCAGCTCTGGTTGTTGCTGCCATTTGGGGAGAGAACCAGTGGATGGAAGACCTCTCTCTGCCTTTGCCTCTGCTTCTCTGTAACTCAGCCTTTAAAATAAACAAGCAAATCTTAAAAAAAAAAAAAAAAAAAAAAAAAAAAAAAAAAAGAAAAGAAAAGAAAAGAAAAAGAAGTAGACACAGTCATCAGAATTAAAGCCAAATGATTTCTAGGTTTGTTAGAGGACACTATGATTCGCATAACTGACAGGATTAGAAGAATTAAGCATTTCAGTTCATTTTGTTGTATTTTTAACATCGATTTATTTATTTGGTTGAAAGGCAGAGTTACAGAGAAGGAGAAGCAAAGACAGTGAGAGCTCTTCCTTCTGAGGGTTCACTCTCCAAATGGTCGCAATGGCTGGGCCCAGGCCAGGCTGAAGCCAGGAGCCGCGATCTTTATCCTGGTCTCCCACATGGATGCAGAGCCCTGAGCATTTGGGCATCTTCCACTGCCTTCCCAGCTGGGTTATCAGGAAGCTGGATCAGAAATGGAGCAACCAGGACTTGAACCCACACTCCTACAGCACACTGGCATCCCAGGTAGCTGTTTAGTCCACTCTGCCACAACGCTGGCCCCTCATTTTGTCCTCAGGTTGCTGTGACTGCAATTTCCAGGTCCTCTTTACTCACAGGCATTATCACATGAGCAAATGCAGCAATATTTTATATTATATTTTTTTATTTATTTTTTGTTTACCAACTGCATCTTATTTGCACTGGAATCTATAGCCAGTACTTGAATTCCCCCCACCCCCCAAAAAAGCAGTTTGGTTTAAATCATGATAAATAAACTTAGATCCTATTGATATTCCCCAGACCACAGTAAGGGAATACGCTGGAAATTAGATTATTCTATCTTTAGAAGGACCAAACTATTCCAACAACAGCCTTTTGATGACTTCAGAGATGCTAACAATATGGTTGATTTTACTAAATAAAAGGAAGAAATTTACAGTCCTTTCTTATTTTGTGACTCCAACCCATTATTTATGACCTTGATGTTCAAATATCAAATACTCTAAATTTCTTATACAAACAAAATCGGATGACTCTGCTTGGAAAAATTTTTTCCTGTAAATATTATAGGAACTGTTAAAGAAAAAAAAAAAGGCATCTGGACAGTTCATTTGAATGGCCACAAGAGAGCAGTAAGAAATTAAAGCTTAGGAAGATGACTCAATAGTCATACTTGGGAGTGTGCTTTTTGCTGCTAGGAAGACTTGAAAGACTTGAAAAGACTTCCTATTTACATTTTTTTTGCAAGATAGTTTGGAATTTCTTATCTTTTTTAAAAGTAACTTATGAAGGACAATATAGACAGCATCATTAAATTAACTGAAAAGAACCTTGAATTAACGCTTTTGGAACTCCACTGAGCATGTGCAAATGGAAGAAGGTAATTACCCTGAGGAAGGGGGCATCTGAGAGGCCGTCCAGCTCATCCCTGAGGATATGGGAGCCAGACAGAAAGGTATGTTAGCACGTCTGCCAAGTCGCACAGAAGACAGTTCTGGCATTTCGTTCTTGAGCATAGCCAATATTTACAAATGGAGTCATCATAAACTTTTTAATATTTAATCCTATTCTCGTGTTACAATTCAGCTACTATTTTAAACAATATCAAGGCATGTCCTGCTCTTTCCCTCTAATGCTTCATGTGCCCCTGCCCTGTTTTACCCATAAACATTACCATGTTTTACATGGACTCTTGGATGCCATGAATTTTTAAGATGAATTTAAGAAACTATAAACTTGTAACATAACCAGCAATAGCCTTAACTTATGAGATGCTACTAGAAACCAGCCTGAAAAAAGATGAATAATCAGTAGAAAAGTAGGTTCAATGACTGAACAGGAGATTCACAAAGAATCACAAGTAGGTAACGTACATATGAAAATTGTTCATGCTTAAGGATAAACAAAGAAATTTAATCTAAATACAATATTTTATATTAATAGAAAAGCACAGATTCAATTGATAATTTCTGGTGTTAATAAGAGCCACTAAGGAACACAGGGACATTTGTTCAAATGTTTTGAGGAGAGCAATTTGGCTATGCATATGAACAACTTTTAAAATGTGGATTTCCTTTAACTTAGTCAGTTCATTGCTAGAAATTACTCCTATGGAAACAATTACATAAATAAAGACATAAGTTTTAATGGCAAAAGAATTGGGAAAAGCACGATTTAAATTGTCTTAAAATGAGAATTGGTTAAATAAATTAAAAGATAGCCGTACAAATGGACTATTAAGAAAGTCATTAAAATGTTATAAATATGTATTTATTGGAGTTGAAATCCCATGGCACATTTTAATTTAAAATAAGGTTGAAAGTGTCATGTATGTTATGATTCCGTGTGGGAAGAAATTGAGAAGAACTGCAGAGAAAAGTGACTGCATAACATTCAACAAAAGAGCAGCTACATGTGGTTAATCATCTAGGAAGTGATTTTTTTTCCATCTTCTTCTTAACTTCCTGTCAAACCTGAGTTTGCTTTTTGTTTCATTTGATTTTTTTCAGCAATTAACATGTGCTCCTTTCAAAATCAGTAAAAACACAAAAAATCAATTTCTATGTTGGAAAAAATTCTTCAGATCATTTTAAGGGTTAGTTTGTGAAAGTTTTTCGATCTGATCACCAAATAGCAAATTGTAATCAAAATACGGCTTAAGAAAATACAATCTGGGGGCCAGTGCTGTGGCATAGTAGGTTAGGCCTCCGCCTGTGGCACCGGTACCCCATGTGGGTGCCCATTAGAACCCCAGCTGCTCCACTCCCTCCAACTCCCTCCTGATGGCCTGAGAGAGCAGTGGAGGATGGCCTGAAGTGCTTGGGCCCCTGCACCCACATGGGAGACCTGAAGGAAGCTCCTGGCTCCTGATTTTGGAACAGTGCAGCTCCAGCAGTTGCAGCCATTTAGGGAGTGGACCAGTGGATGGAAGATCTCTCACTCTCTCTTCCTCTTCCTCTCTCTGTAACTCTCCTTATAAAACAAATAAATAATCTTCAGAAAAAAATAAAATACATTCTATAACATGTACATTTTCTTAATAAAAGAAAAAAAATAACACCTAACAATAAGATACTAAGAAATATGGAGTTTGAGTCCACATGCAGCAAATTTGTACAGGTGAACATTTTTTAAAAATCCATTCAAACAGATTTTCATATGTTGCAAGGTACAGTTTTGTAGGGGAAAATGTTCTATTTGCTTTTACCCATGTACACATCAGCAAACTGATATACAACCTTCATTTTCTCCAGATAGTCTCAATGACCATATGATTTTCAGATTCACATTTAAGAGAGGATTGGTGTAATGAAAGATCTCTCTAAGGGGTATTTATTTAATGTAGCTTCTGTTTAGCTGAGGATCTCTTTCACAATAATGAAAATCATTATACAGGAAAGTTCCAATTGCTGACGATTTGGAAAAGAGTGACCAATTTGGGCTGTGTTCGAGTTACCTCTATGGATTCCTAAAATCATCAACTACTAAATAGCTCCTATGAGCCTAGTACAGACTAGACCTCAGAACAACATTGCAAGTATTTCTTATTATCCCCAACATGAGATATAAAATGAGCTCAGTCGTCCGCCATGAATAGTGCAGCTGGAACTGGGCTCCGTACGACCATGCAACCTGGTTTTTTTTTTTTTTTTAACAGAAGAAGCCTTTTCCCACAACTGCTCACACTGTTCTTTTTGAAGCATTTGTTCATATATGTGAAAGCCATTTGCCTCCCATCATTAAACCCTCCATGTGAAAACATGTGTATTTCTAAGCGATACCTTTGGAAATAAACAATTTAATGTTTCGTAATTTCAAATCTGCTCACCCAGGCATGAACTGGGTGCAAGAAAAGGAGATCCAGTGGGCTGGTTCAGAGGTCCCTCTGCAGCTTACCCAAGGCCTGATTCACCCTGAGGTAACTCCCATCCCTTGCCCTTTGTGGCTCTTCATTTGTGGACTTGAGACAGATGTTGTTGTTACCCTTATTAGTTGGCTGCCAATGCATCCCACATTAGTATGAATTTTATCCCTCCAAGAAAAATTAAAAATGAGACATGAGAGCAGAAAGGAAGCAAATGCTTCTGTTTTCTCCATCATGTCTGAAAATAGAGTCTTTAGCAGCCTATCAAATTGTATTTGATAGGCAGAGCACTTAAACACCCTCAATGCTGGGGCTAAGATGTTTTAGATACAGAACATCGAGATAAAAGACACTGAGGTTGTTATTATTTATTTGAGAGGCAGTGTTACAGACAGAGAGAAAGAGAAGCAAAGAGGTCTTCCATCAGCTGGTTCACTCCCCAAATGGCTGCAATGGCTGGAGATGGCCCAATCTGAAGCCAGGAGCCAGGAGCTTCTTCCGGGTCTCCTGTGTGGGTGCAGGGGTTCAAATACTTGGGCCATCTTCTGCTTTTTTCCTAGGAGCAGGGTGCTAGATCAGAATTGGAGCAGCCAGGTCTCCAACTGGCACACATATGGGATGCCAATGCTGCAGGTAAAGACTTAACCTACTACTCCACGGCACTGGCCCCGAGGTTCTGGTTGTACAACAAAGTATGCCATCAAGGATGAATAAATGCATTACTTTGCAGTCTTCCTTCTGACCAACACAGCAAAAGAATTAATTCACCTGTCACTGACCTGCACCCTCTTTGGTCAAAGGGTTTCTTAAACTTGTGAGGGTCTCCCAATTCTTACCACCAGTCTCCCCTTCCTCTTTATTTCCTGTCTCCTTCATGTGACCCTCTTTCCATCCCTTATCTTTTGTTTGTGTGTGCCCTAAAACAATATTTGGAAAAACAATATGTTTGAACCTTAAGAAAATACAAGAGGCCTGGCACTGGCGCAGTGGGTTAACACCTGGCCTGAAGCACCAGCATCCCATATGGGTGCTGATTCTAGTCCCGGCTGCTCCTCTTCCAATTCAGTTCTCTGCTGTGGCCTGGGAAAGCAATAGAAGATGGCCCAAGTCTTTGGGCCCCTGCACCCACGTGGGAGACCTGGAAGAAGCTCCGGGCTCCTGGCTTTGGCTCTGTACAACTCCAGCCATTGCAGCCATCTGGAGAGTGTACCAGCAAATGGAAGACCTCTCTCTCTCTGTCTCTACCTCTCTCTGTAACTCTGCTTCGAAATAAATAAAATAAATATTAAAAAAAAAAGAAAATACAAAGAGAAATACAAGAAAAAGCAAAGAGGAAAGTCATCCAACCAACAAATAGACAGGAAGATAAAATGCAGGAGATGAGGGGAGAGGAATGAGGTGGGGGTGGGGAGAGGGTTAGAAACCTGAAGTGCTTGCTCTGGATGAATCACCTAACACTGATCCTGTCTGGAAAAGGGGATGTAAGCACACTCCTGTAAAGAAATTCTATGTGAGCAAATACATTAAAACTTTTGAAGATGTTCCTATAAAAACTCTATAACACAGTTATAGCCTTTGCAGTTCAGGAATCATGAAGACATGCCTTGCCAACATTAAGGCAGAGGTTGTGTGGTCACTAATATTTCTCTTTTTATGTTTAGATACTTAGCTTCTTAAGTAGAGTTAATAATATGGGAAGCATGAAACTGCTCAACTTAGTGAAAATAAAATGCCAGATACCAATTCTGCCAACATTGACTAAGAACCTTATATATGTGGGGTCGAAATGAATGCAGAGCTCTGGTGAGAATTAAGGCAACTGTGAGAACAAATGAATGAAAATTAATGAGTCCTAAGTTAATTATAGGAGACTGAGGCCCTAGAAACAGTGCTGAGATTTTTCTGTCTAGTGGAAAAATTTAGGTAAACTCAATGATTCAATCTTTCATATACCCACAGAGTGGCTATGCCAGAAGAGGTTATGGTCCCCATGAATAAGATAACGTCCTTTTCCTCAGAGAATGTGGTAGGCATTCTCATACAGGAAGACAACTAGATGGAGAGTAGAGAGTGTGGTAAAGGAAACCAAAACTATGGTAGAGAATATCCCCAGAGATGTTTTTAGGTACAATGGCCTGGGAAGAGTTCTTTAAGCACATGACATAATGCGCCAGCTGGGATGGATAAGGAGTTAAGTAGTGTGATGAGACAGGCAAAGAGTCTTTCCAGAAGAAGGAATTGCCACACCAAAGGCTTCAAGACAGGACCAGAAAGAGGGCAATGTGAAAGGAGTCAGAGCAGGAATGGTAAGAAGGTAGAGAGAAAAAAGGGACAGATGGTGGGAGTTGTCTGTGAGCTGTCTCAGGAGCATGGTGAAGACATCAAAAGCTGCTCTCCTGGAAGCCTTCCCTCTCCTCTTTCAATCCCTCTGCTCTTTTTAATACAATTCTTTTACTAAAAACTATCTTCTCGTCTGGTTCATCAGCCTCATACTTTGCCGTCAATAGAATAGGTTCCTGGGGTTCAAATCAGCTGTAACACCAGTGCATGGAACACAGTGGGAGAATCAGAAAAGAGTTTAGATGTTGATCAGAGTGCACTAAGGGGCACTGGAGCAGTTCCAGCAAAAGAATCTATCTCATTTATGTTTAGTGTTGAGAGAAAACTCAGGTTTCTCTGGATGAATTACAGAAGAGAAAGAATGAAAGGAACATAAGGCACAAACCTAATGCACACAATTATTCAGTAAGTCCAGTGAGCAAAGATGCTGGCATGGATTATGGGTTCTTCGTGTGCTGTTGGGTAGCATGGGGCTCTTTGTGCTACATGTACAAGATTTCGGTAGTGTTCCTTTGAAGATAATCACATTGTGTCTCAAACTGAACTTACTGATGACAGAATGAAAGAACTAGACAGGTGAGGTTCACCACTACACTAGAAAGACATTGTCATTCTTCATTCTATTCCTGTGATGCTCTCGCTGTATCACCTTGTATCGTGGCTTGAAATGCAGATAATGCTTACTCTGTCCTCACTTCCCTCGCCCTGGGATTCTCAGTATCTCCAACGGTCACAAGCAAAGAAGGGAGAATTGGAGTCAATGGTTGCTCAGATTAACATGGAAACTGAGAGATACAACTGCTAGCAGAATACAGGTACTGTGTCTGGATTTCAATAGTGCTGTAATCAAAACCATATTGCTTTAGAACTGGAGATCTCAGCTTCTAAGAACTGCAAAGTGGAGGTTTACCAACTTAACTAATCATGCAAAGAAAAGGTCAAACAGCAATAACAGATTTTTGTACTCTTGTCTGCGTGAAGAACAGAGGTTGGGGGCCCTGCCCGGCACTGATCACAGAGCACACAATTATTCAGGCTCCATGTTTCAGTAGAGTTTTGCTTAAATGTGCCAGATATTGTTAAAAATACAAAGAACCCTGTTCATAAACACCAGGCTTTATACTGATCCAAAAGCACATGTTTATTTGTGTGGTCACTGGCCTGCATATTTTAAGAATCATGTAAATAATAAAGTCAAACTACTTTATTTGGTATGAGTGAAATTGATGGCCCAATAATCAGACACATTTGTGGGCTGTTGTATCTGTACATATGCTATTGATGAGAACTAGTGACTGTATACATGGTAGTGAATTTATAAAAACATACTTAAAATGTACATATTTTCTGGAAAAGAAGCATCTCTCTCTTCTTTGCTTGGTTATTTCTCTTTTGCATCTCATTACATTAGAAAATATAATTTATTTTTTTAAATGGCTGCCGTGCTATGTTCCCAAGTAAAAAGCAGCATAACTGTTCAAGACCAATCTGACCTGTAGTAGAACATGTTTCTAACCATTAAATATAATCAGAATATTTAGATGGATTCTTGGGTCTTATGTTGTGAACAGGGGAGTACGTTCAGTTTTACTTTTGAAACTGAAACAATAGTATCCCCCTGATTTGAACCCTATCAGAAATAAAACTGAACTTGAAGAAGTCTAAAATCTCATTTAATAAAGTGTCTAATCATAATTAGTTTTCAGAATATGTATGTTTCTTTGAGATGCTCTACAATTTGCTTGTGGTCTATAAATGATATATTTGATGAAATAAATTTTTAGTTTGTTTTGGTACGCCAGTTCTCTTGCTTCTAGTGAACTGACACCTAAATTCAGAGCAGTGCTCACTGCAGATATCTGAACCTGGGCTGAAGTCATCATCAGCTGTCAACCTGTTTCTAAACCACTGAAATAAGATCAACATTCTTGGGTTTTTTGTTTGTTTTTCTGTTTGGCATTAAACTAAGTTATGTCCAACCCAAGGGAAGACTCAATCTATTGCTGATTTCTAACTTTTAAAGCCATTAATAACACTTTCACATATTTATTTTTCTCAGATCTAGCCAGAGACAATTTGAAATTAGCATTTAAATAATCACAAATCATTCTCTGGTATTTGGTCATTTGTTGAACTTGTAGCTACATGTGAAATGGCAGAGTTTTCATTTCTGCCCCTAAGGTGGACATCACCAGCTGATCACAGCACACTTCCCTCAGAGCGTGGATGAAACTGCAACAGAGTTCACCAGGTACTATGACAAAGAATACCAGGAAAGGAGATGAAAACTCCATACATTCCAGATCTATGCACAAATAGAAGGGAACAATTTTTCACATCATAGTGAACAACGTAGCTCCTCATTCATGTCACATCCTCTCATTAAATTGCAGAGAAGAGAATTGTGAGAGGATTCTCAATGCTGAGAAAATCTGAAAGTAAAGGACCCAGGACAGAAAAAGACAAAAGAGAGATGCAAAGGTACTTCATTTGTGCAACACATAACATCTGAATAGGCTGCTCAGTGCAGAGTAAGCAAATGATAATGTGGTCAAAAGTGCTCAATAAAGTCAAGATCAAGTCCACATCCAACTCATCCTGTCTTTACTGTCAAGCCCTGTGTGGCATATTATAACTTTTGTCTGTGAACTTCAATTCATAGGGGAGATTTCGGCATTGCTTTCAATTGTAATTTTATGAAAGAACTGATTAATGGTAGTCACAGAATGGATAAAATATTTGATTCTTTTTGTGTATAAGATTAATACCAAATAAGATAAAGAAGTAATATCTTTGATTTTTTTGAAGGAAAGGAAAGAAAATCTGAACTGTGCATTTAAAAAGTTGGTCTATTCAGATACTACAATCTTTTGAGGCAACATGGATCCAAGCTAAACAAGATAAATCTTTTATTAGAGTTAACTAGCAATGTGAGTTAAGAAATATATCTAAGCTCTGATTAGAAATAATTGCTACTGAACATATTATAATTCATTTTAGCATTCAACAATATAAATTATTTTAGTCTCCTCAGTATCTGTTTAAAACCTTTCAAAATATTATCTTTAATCCTCATAGTTTAAATAAAGTCAAACACATACTCAAGTAGAATGGGAGATGCATTTACAAATTTGAAAATTTTCACTGAGTTATATGAGATAAGCTAAGTCTTTCCAAAATTATAAAGATGAGCACTGTATTTTGTTTTCTTTTCAAATAATTACATGGTCAATATCAATATTACTGAAGAAAAATAATTTATATAAATAACCTAAAATATCAAAATTTTTTCAACAATATATTATTTTCTCTATGATATTACTGAGTTATTTCCATAAAACTTTTAGTTGAAAGGATTCACTATCTTGTTTGAAATATTAAATCCAGAAGAAAATATAGTTATAATGTTACCTTTCAGTCAGTCCAGGAGGTTAGAACAACAGTTCTTACAATCAGAAGGGAGCTGGGGGGGAAACAACTTAAATAAATTGAACATGAATATTTCCAGTTGCACAATTATCAGCTTCCTCTTTTCCTAACAAATCTTGCAGAATATCCTATTTTACTTGAATATCCTCATGTAGTTTTTTTATTTTTTAAACTTTTATTTAACAAATATAAATGTTGAAAGTACAACTTTTGGATTATAGTGGTTTTTCCCCCCATAACCTCCCTCCCACCCACAAACCATTCCCTCTCCTACTCCCTCTCCCATCCCATTCTTCAGTAAGATTCATTTTTAATTATCTTCATATACAGAAGATCAACTTAGTATATACTAAGTAAAGATTTCAACCCTCATATAGCTTTGATTATTATTCTTTTTCCATTACTACTTTCACATTTCTAACCTGGACATTTGCATCTACATCATTGTTCAGGTTTAGAATTGTGGGTGATCTACCTGGATAATGATACTAGTTTTCTAATTATTGCCAACCATCTCCCATGACTCTTATCCTAATCCTATGTTAAAACGAGGAACATTTGTGGAAAAAGAAAAGAAAATCAAAAGAAATAATTTGTCTTATTTTTGTACTTATTTTGAGGATGGGGACTATCTGGACTAAAATTCAAGGTCTACATTTACTTATAGAAATACAGAATCATATTTTCAGGTAGATTATTCAAAGTAGATAAATGTTACTATTGAGTCAGGCATACTGTCTGTGTGAGACAGAAAGATTCTTTACATTTGCTGTGTTTATGAATTCTAACTTACCTAAATTTTGTTTCTCAAACCAATGTAAGCACACAAATGTTGCATTGTAAATGTACACAATGGTGTGAGCTATTCTGGAATAATACAACTGTTGTTTCTTTGACTTAAAAAAAAATTTTTCCTCCCAGCAACTGCCTCTAACTTCAGTTTTGAAACATGACTTCCATGCACATCCATGAATTATTTAGCGTTCCTTGGTTTCTGACTCTTCTCTGCTCCCACTGTTTGCAACACTCACTGGTTTTGAACCATTGTCCTTAAAAGATAAAGCACATACATCCAAGACTGAATTCCACATGAGCCACGTATTCATGTAAAGAGTTCTCCCGAAACGCTTATACTCTCCAGAGTGGCCGAGTTCTTCAGTAAAGTGAATACATAGTTCATTAGAGTTTTAATATAAACTTTTGAAAATTTGGAGTTTCATAGGTACAGTATCTTTGAATCTAATGAAAAACAGTTATGAGTAATTTCACATGATAAGAATTGTATCTGGAAACAGAAAAGTCTCCAACTTTTATCTCATTAGGTATCTCCAAGGATGAGGCAGCCCTCTAAAAAGTTTCCCACGTGTGTTTTTCAAATTAATGAAATGTGTTGTCATATCTTTTTTAAAACATCTCATTTAGAAAAGTATTCTTTGTTGATATGTGACAGTATCAATTTCTTCAGCAAGGAAAATAGTACTAAAACATCGCTAACTAGCAAAAAGAAAAATGAAAATTTAAATCCATTTTCAAATATTGCCAGCACCCATAAATCACATACGAAGTGCATTGGCGACGACATATCTCAGCTTCTAGGGGAAAGGCCATCGCATTGGAACAGCACCAAGAAGCTTGAGATACATTCTGTCTTTCCCCATCAAACCTAGCTTTTGTTGCTTTCACTTTTATTCTTGCCTTTCCTCTTTTCCCGTCTTTTCTTGCTCTTTTCTTCCCAAAATGTTCTTCATGTCTCAGTGAAGCTTAGTTCTTCTCACTGCTCAACTCACAAGGGGCCTCTAGGACCAAGCCTATTTTTTCTGTTTGATGTGAATTTTCAGCCAGATGATTTGCATCCTATGGACACCACCCCATTTTTCAAAATCAGATCTGGCAGCATTCAACTGTAGGGTTCAGCTGCAGATGCCAAAAACGCAAGGTGCTGTGATGGAGTTTTATAGTGTCTAGTGGAAAAACTCGTAAGTGGAATTCTTTCTCCACCAACTTTCATACATTAAAAGGCTAAATTTTTTACAAATAAACTCAGGTTTATGGAAGAATCATCAAACACAAAGGCGTGGCTCCTTAGGGCATCTCAGTTAAGACACATTTTTACAATTTGTTTCTACTCCAAACGTTTGATCATTTTACTATGTTTGAAGGAGTTAAAACTTTCTCTTCTGATGATTCTTGCATTCTTCAATGAATATTGTTTAGAACGACTATAAACAAATCCAACTGAATACCTAAAACTGTCGTCTAAGAATATAGCCCAAAATAATGATTTTTAAAAATACTTAAATAAAATGTAAGCATATAGTCCTGCAGATTCTTAGTAGGAAACAGGTTTGGGAAATTTATCCTGATAGCTCAGCTATGAAAAAGATATTCTGGATATATTTTAAGAATAACATGCCAGTTTCCTCAATAACAGAAGTTAACAATGTGTAATAATATAGAACATTTTAGAACATTACTAAAACCAAAACGTGTAGATTTTATTTTTAAATTGCCATTGTCAGTATTTTATTTTTTGTTGAAACTTCATGTCTTAGCTAGTTTTCAGGAATTCCATATGATACTTTGACAATGAGTTTTGATGTAAGCATTACTTTTTTAAGCATATAGATTTCCCCAATGGTTTTAAAAATCATTTTAAGGATGTCCTTACTTTTATAGTTCAGTGTTATCAATAATATTCAAATAATTTATCTTTTGTCATATTAAACTAAAAAATTAACAGCTAGGCACTTTAGCATTAAGTTACTGAGCCAAAAATTATTTACATTATTAGTTCTTTCAATTGCAGAATGAGATAATTCATGTAAAATATTCTTAGGGAAACTCAAGTGGCTATTTTTCTTAATCATGCAGATTGTTATGTATTTTCCTCTTGTTCCATGATATGAAAACAAACAGGAAGCATAAAATGTATTTTTCTAAACTAGCTTGAAATCTTTTTTTCAAAAATTGGTGCATACTTTGCATGTATGGCTCTCAGCTGTTTGTTTGTTTGCTTTTTGGACAGGATATAGTGGTACTTCCTACAATTTTGACTCATTTGAAAAAAAATACTTATTCCAAAAGTCTTAATGGCCAAAGATAAAATCAAGAATAACAGACACATTTATTGCAGGAAATTTTAAAACTGTATATGCTTTATGTGAAGAAATTCTACTTAGCTTTCTCAACTGCCTTTGCAAATGAGATAGAATTTGAGATAAACAACATACATCCCACAGTAAAGATCGCATATTAAATATGTAGCAACTATTCCAAGATGCAATATTCTTTACTTTTTAATGTCAAGTAACAACTTTTTAGTTAGACTTAGATTTAGGTTGTTTAAATTGATAATACACTTTTAGTCAAGAAATGAAGGAAAATTATATGACTTGTGACTAACACTGTGTGCTTTTGTTTCTAAAGGGAGCAGCTATGGTTGTGTACATTGTTGGGATGTATTTATAGCATGTTCTTATTGTTACGGTCTGCCTTCAGAGCTTCAGGAACATTTGAGAACAATAATCAGTAGTGTGTAATGGTATTGTTAGTGGAGCCCTTTCTATTGAATTTTCAAGATGTTGTAAAGTGAGATTATGTGAGTAGCACCTCTGGACACTTTTTCCCATCATTGTGTTGGTATCAATCGCTGACTTCCACCATTTCTCCACGTATTAAATAGAAACACTGGTTCCCACTGCCTTGATTGGAGGATTTATAATACTTGACAGAGCTGATAACCCTACTGAGATTAAGCATTGTGATCTTGTGAAGGTTAAACGAATCCAGCAGGTCCAGAGAGGATCTCTATGGCAGAGCTGGGAAGGTACAAGACGGCGTCTGACTTTTGTTCTTATTTTGACAAAGCACTTCCCCCCAACCCTGAGAAATCTGGCCCAAAGAGACAGTGAGAAAACTTCCTGTCTTCTTTAGTTTTCACCACAGTTGGGCAACCCTTCTCCTGGCAGAGGTAACCTTTGCCAGATGCCAAGGCTCATGCCTCACTGCAGAAACTGTGGCGTATGATCAGTTACTGAGTGAGAACAGATTGCCAGCACACACCGGATCAGTTTGCAATTGGCAGTGCTCAGTGAGCTTGGAAATTGAACCATGTATGGAGAAGAGGTGTCTAGTCCTGGATCTGCCCCTGGAGTCATCTGTAACTGTGGAAAATGCCTTCTCATGTGTGCTTCTGTTTCACATGCACACAAAAAAGGAAATAAATTTTAAAATCACTTATTGATGCTTTTCTAAAAGGAGTTAAGGGGATTCAATATTAAAGTATCACCTAATCTGATATATTGAGGGCGGTATACCAGCCTTCGGGGCCTGCCAAGACCAATAGATCTACAGTTAATCACTGATACCATAAAGATTTTAGCTATATTTTTATCATTCTCACGAGTTATGATCAGCCACTCGTGATTGGAAGAAGACAAATTGCATGTCCTTTTCTCTCTATTCCCTGACTAAGCCAAAGAAAGCAGCTACCTCAAAGTCACGTTGGGAAGACACTTTGACAACAGAGAATTGCTCTACCTTTCCAGTTCTCATTTACTATGCTACTTATAGCGATCCCTTTCCCAAATCCACAGAATCCACTGTGTATCCCCATACACATAACGTTCAGTGCACTTTCACATGTTTCTGGGTATGTTCCGACTCACAAATCCTTGTTTTCTCAAAATATGCACTATTTTATGTTTCATTTTGATCAACAGTTATCTTCTTGGTGGTTCACTGAAAAGACTGTAGTTAAGTTATAAGTAGATAGTTACAACTTAATGACATTATCTGCTTTAAAAAATATTTTGTTCACCAAGTGATAAATATCTTAATCCAAAGAAATGATCTTTAATCATATTTTATGGGGCTTATTTGTGCCAGACTAAAAAGACACAAATATATAAATTTTCTGAAAGAGATTTAGTTATTGTGCAATGCTACAATGGGTAGTGGAGGCTTTATGATACTCTGAGCTTGTTAGATCATATATGAAATATTGCATCTAATTCTGAATCCTTTATCTTTGTTTTAAAAGATTTTATTTATTTATTTGAGAGGTAGAGTTACATACAAAGAGGAGAGACTGAGAGAAATGCCTTTCATCCGCTGGTCACTCCACAATGGCTGGAGCTGGGTCGAGCTGAAGCAGGGAGCCAGGTGTTTTCACTGGGTCTCCCACACAGGTGCAGGGACTCAAACACTTGGGCCATCTTCTGCTGCCTTCCTGGGCCATAGCAGAGAGGTGGATCAGAAGACGAGCAGCCAGAACACAATATGGGAAGCTGGCACCACAGGCAGAGGCTTAGCTTACTACACCACAGAGCCAGCCCCACCCCTTATCTTTTTTTAAAAAAAGATTTATTTATTTATTTGAAAGGCATAGTTACAGGGAGAGAAGGAGAGACAGAGAAATAGAGGGAGAGGCAGACAGACAGATCTTCCAACAGCCAGGGCTGAACCAAATCAAAGACAGGAATCAGGAGCTTCATCCAAGTCTCCCACAGTTGTGCAGGCGCCCAAGCACCTTGGCTATCCTGCACTGCTTTCCCAGGCACAGAGAGCAGGGAGCTGGATTGGAAGTGAAGAAGCCAGGGCTCAAACCAGTGCCAATAAACCAGCATCTCAAGAGGTTGCTTTACCCACTGTGCCACAATGCCAGCCTTATCTTAAATGTATTTCTAAATCATAAGATATTCAGATGAGTGTGACAGAACTGGGGAGATGTCTGAAAAATCAAATCATGTTAGGAACAATAGAAATAACAACAGATGTTTTCTGTGGAGAACAGAAGACATAGAAAGGAGTGAGCCCATGATTTTCAATGGACAGTGTAGTAGAAGCATTGGACTTACTCAACAAGGTAAGGGGAAGATTATTTAAGAAGGGAGCATGAAAAGACAATAACTAGTATCTCTAATATTTAGCTTCCTGTTGCTGGAAATACAGATTGAATAACCAACTCATAGCATACTTGAATGAATAGATATACCTGGAAGATTATCTATAAAATCTTTTGAACGTTTAGATTTTGATTTTATAAATTTCAAAAAGGTTGTAGATTGTCAAAATGGAGATTTTGGTAAGCTCTCGGATCACAGCCATCACACTACCTTTTTTCAGCTGAGTGTTTCTCAACTTAGCATGTGTGTCTACCAGGCAGTCTTGTGTCTAGCCAGAAATCCAGAAGTTATTTTTAACCCCTTATTTTTCATTGCTTACCAGATATAATAACTCACCAAGTCCCAGCAATTCTATCTCCTAAATACTCTGTAGATCCATAGATTTTTTTTCTCATCTTCATGGATGCCACTCTATCCAACTCATCACTGTTTCTCACATAAAACATTTCAAATTATCTTCTATGCTGTATTCCCAAAATCATCCTAATAACATTCTCCATACTGATTCTACAGTGACTTTTCCAACCAATTCTGGTAGTGTTATCTCCCATTTAAAATAAGACTTACCTGGTTCTAGGTTTAGAATCAAATCCACACAGCCTGGGTTGTGCCAGTCTTTCTAGCCTGATCATATATCACATTGATGCTTGCTCTCAGAGCTCTGATCATTCAGTTTACTTTCAAAAACAAAAGTAAAACAAGCTTTCTATCTTCTCAAGACCTTCAAACTTGCCACTTTCTCTATGGAGAGCATTTATTTTCTACCACTCTCAGAAGAGGTAACTCCAATTCAGCCTACTCATTTCAAATTAAGTATTATTGCCACAAGGAGGTCATGCTTGTCGAATGTTTTAACCTATGCCATACCATCAGGGCTCTTTTGAAACATTCATTTCAGTTAACTTCACAAGTTCAATGTCTGTCATTTCCATCAAAGTATAAGATCATTGAGGACAACTGCTACTATCTTCAAAACTAGGATAATGACTGACATAAAATATAACTCAACAATAACTTGTAGAGAGAATAAATTAATGGTAAACATAGAGTTAATATCAGATAGTCTGAAGAAATGAGATTTTAAATTTTATTAGGTTTTTTTTAGAAATAAAAACTTCACACTTCTTGAAATCTCCAATCATGATTAGGGAAAGTAAAGACATTTTATGAAAACTTCTAAAATCAAGAACATGTTTTAAATAATACTACATCAGTTCCCACAGAAAAGAAAAGCAATGAAAATTTTACCTGCATTATGTCTGATGTAGCTAAACATTAGTGCAATTAAGGGATGTCAATGCATATAAGCAGGAAAAATAACAGATCTTAATTCTTTCAAGAAATGTATGCATCAAGTGTATAGTACATGCCAGGAACTGTTCTAGATATTTTAAATACAGGGTGAAAAATGGAAACTTCTTGCCCTCATGGAATTTACATTCTAGTAACACAGGATGGTTAATCAAGTACACAAACATGGGAGTAAATATGAAAACACTGTTCACCCAGATTTGGCTACATTTTGAAAACTTTTAAATGTTTCTGAACATGACCTACCAAATGGTGGTATGTTCTCACCTATACATGATTCTCCTATGGCATTTCCTCTATGGAACAGAAGTCAGATAAGACTCTGGATAAATGCTGGAGCACAGGTTGGTGTAACCATTTTGTGGATTTGCTGCTAGAGATTTATGTGTAAATAGGTAAATGTTAGTAAATAGGCAAATATTACTCAAACTGGAATAACTTAAACATCTCAAAGCAACAGGAACACTGAATCTCTTCCACCAAGACCAATAATTCTAATATGTCCACAAGGAATAAATTACTTTTAATGACTTTGATCCCCTTCACTCTCTGTAGCATCCACAGTTTTGACTGAAGGGTAATGACAAGGTTAGTGGCACATGGAGAGTGCAAGGTGCCTAATAGTCCCCAGATCAGATAGCTCATGGGAATACATGAGAATCTAGATTGTCAGGAGTTGAAAAGAAACCATGGAAAGTAGGGTGATATGATATCCCTTGTAATCCCTTTTGTTTTAATTCCAAAGGATTCTATATTGGTGCAAAAACAAACAATAGGCTGAGCAAGAGCAAAGGTCACAGTACAATAGGTGTTTCAAAATGGATGTCAATGCAAAAGGAAATAGAGCCACTTAGAAAACAGAATGTTACCTTTTGTCTTGAAATTTAAGCCAAATATAACTCAAAAAAGACAATTTTGAACAAAAGAAGAGGCCTGTGACTTCTTGAATTGCTGCAATCAAAACCCACAAATATTTCTTATAAAAGTTCTCCATGCAATATCTGATAAAACTAAGTGGGCATTAATGACTTTATTGATTCATTTGACAAATATTTATAGAAGCAACACTGTATATCAGAAATCACTGTAGGCGCTGAGGATAAATGATGGTATTTTAAAAAGCTGACCTTCAGATATTAAAAGGCAGCCGAGGAGATTTCTGAGAATATCAAAATTCTATGGAATTTGGATTCCAAGCTTTTGTGTATAGCTTTAAAGACACCCGGATACAGACCCCATACTGAAAAGGGTAGCTGCAAAGTTGTTCCAGAAAACTAAGGAGCTTCTAACTAAAGCTCCAGTATTGGGAATTGCTGATGACAGGATTCTATGGAATTTGGATATCAAAATTTGGATTCCAAACTTTTGTACATAGCTTTAAAGAGGCCCTGATGCAGACTTTGTACTGAAAAGGGTAGCTACGAAAGTTGTTATGGATTCCAGGATTTGGATTCTAAGCCTTGTGTTCACTTAAAAGCCTCTGAAACAGACACTGTGCTGGACAGGGGAGCTGCAAAGGTGTTCCAAGAAATCAAGGAGTTTTTGACAAAAACTCCAACATTAGAAATTCCTGACCAAGCCATTCATAAAAAAGATCCTCTTCAGATCAGTTTCAGCGTAAATGAAAGGGACCTTACCAGGTGCTATTGAGCACGACCACCTCCGTGAAATTAGGATTAAACTTCTACCTCTTAAGTCTTCGCAGGTAAATGCGAAAGACATGCCTGGCTATTCCTAAAGCCAATCAGAAACCTTAGGTACTTCAAAGCAAAAAGGATAAGTAAAGCTTTTGCCTTTGTCTCTTTAAGGCAAACATGCTGTACCTGCCTTTCTTAATTATCTCTGGGAACTGTTATTGATAATAAAGCTACCTAATGGGTTCTTCTATTATAATTCTCTATACTCAAGCTAAATGGGTTTATAATCTACATAAGGGTAGCCTATCACTACCCACTTTGTAGAAATCTGTAAGATACGTTGTTTTCAACTAAAGGGGCACCCCACCTCCAGTTGGTTTTGCTCCAGTGTTGCTTATACTAATTAACAAGCTTATATGTTTCAGAACTCAGCTTCTGGGAGTAACTGACCATGCAGAGGACACAGACATTGACAATGACTGAAACTGCTCCAGCTCACAAAAGGAATTTGTTAGATAGGATAAATAGAGACGTCCAGACCCTGGATAGGCAGGGCCTGCACTACACCCCTCATAAGCAGGAAGAAGTTGCATAAGAGATGATTCGAAGTCCATCAACTCCCCTTAGGATTAAGGGGATGGAGTCTCTGAGGGGGGAATGAAGTAGTCAGGCGTACAGGTTAAAGGTGTACAGGTTTGTGAGCTGGAAGACCAGGCCTTCGCCACTCCCCTGTGTGACCTCATGCCCCTACCTGGCCACACCTGGGTGCCCTCCAGCCAATCAGGTTAATTAACTACTCCCCTTTGGAAGTAGATTAAAAGCCTGGGACACAGTCTATCCCGCACCTTCTTTTCTTCCCTGGCCTCTTGCCAGGAGGGGCTCTCTGTAGCCTTGCGCCTCCAGGGCGTGTGGCTTTCAGGCCATGTGCCCTAGGCTTCCTGGCCTAGATGCTCCTCCATGTGGCTGGTTCCTGGTGCTGGATATGAACCCAGATTTACCTCTCTCTCTTAAATAAAGCTCTCACTCTTCTACGTATCTTTAGCACTAAATAAAAGCCTAAAATGTAAAAAAAAAAAAACAAAAAAAACCTGACCTTACACAAAGCATGATCTAGTGTGGATGATAAATATATAGATGATAAACTGGAATCCAATATAATGTCAGAAGGTGACAAGTGCCATGAGAAAGATTTGGCAGGGAAAGAAGACAGAGAATGACTGCAGGTGGTATTTAAGATGGAGTAGTCTAACTGTTCAACCGTCATTTGTACCAGAGATAAGTGAGCCAGGGGAAGCATGATCAGAGAGGAGTCTGGAAAGATACTATAGGCCATGATGAGGTATTGCGGTGACGTGGACACGTGTTAATTTTGACAGCTCCTTCCACAGACTTCTTTTTTTAAAAAAGGATTTATTTACTTATTTGAAAAACAGAGTTACAGAGAGGCAAAGGCAGAGGCAGAGAGAGGATGATTACTCCTCAAATGGTTACAATGACCAGAGCTGGACCTATCTGAAACCAGGAGACAGGAGCTTCCTCCAGGACTCTCATGTGGGTGCAGGGGCCCAAGCACTTGGGCTATCTTTTACTGCTTCCCCAGCCCATAGAAGGGAGCTGGATCAGAAGTGGAAAAGCCAGGTCTCCAACTGGCACCCATATGGGATGCTGGCACAGCAGGCAGTGGCTTTACCTGCTGTGCCACAGCACCAGCCCCTCCTTAAACTTCTAACATAGAAATTTCTTTCTTAGAATCTGTTTCTTAGGAAACCTGACAGTTGGTGCCAGCTATGGTCCAAGGGTGTAGGCTCAAAATGGAGTTCTTAGGGGAGATCACTGGTAGTCAGTTAGCAATAAGTACATAAAGAAAATACTGCCAATTACCTACTTGCAATAGCAGTGCAATTGTTAACATTATTGAAAGTAATAAACTTGGATGGACACAGTGACAGGCAAACTGGAAAAATGATCCCCAGTGACTCTCTCCTGATATTCAAGCCATGCGTAGTTCCCTAGCATACTTAATTGAGGTGATCCATGCATCAAATAGAATACTGCCAAAGTGAAGGGTGTGACTTCTGCGGTTGCATCATTAACAGGTTCAAGATTGCACTTTGGTGTATCTCAGTTCACTCTCCCAGAAGGAAGTCAGCTGCATGTGATAAGGACACTCAAGAAGCTCTGCAGAGAGATCCTAACAGCCAACAATAATTTCCCAGCCAAGTGCAAGTGAACATTCCAGCTACAGTCAGAACTTTCTAAGAGGGCAGATCAAGGTGCCATGCAGCTGAAGCTGGTGACAAACCCAGAGGCAGAGTCTGTTCAGACAAGCCATGCCTGAATTACTAACACAAAGAAACTGCCGGAAATCATAAATGCCTATTGTTACTTGCAGTCTCTAAATCTGAGAGGTAATTTGATACACAGTAATAGGTAACTTAAACAGATATCCCTGAAAAGGAGTATAATGGAAAGTACAATTCATCATATTTTGAGAAATATTGAGGATATATTCATTATGAGGGCTATCGAACTAAATGGGCTAATAATGCAGGCAATGGATGCATTGGAGAAAGGAAACAAATGAGTCACCAGGTTTATTCACCCCGAAACTGAAAGTCAGTGGACCTTCCTGTCAACTCAAACTCAACTCACCTCCTGCAGTCAGAAGGCCAAGAAAGATGAAGATCAACCCTAGAACTTGAATATGTGTTCCAAAATAGATTCCATTTTGAAACGTGACAGTTCTGTTACACCCACATCAGGACTCTAGGTGTGAAGCAATGGGACACTGAGATTTCCGTTGGGGATATCAGGATTGTTGCATTAAAATATCCTGAATCCCTAGACTTCATTGAACATTTTGGATTAGCATTAGTGGCCCACCCTCAACCTTTGTCTAAAAATGATGCAAAGTTCTCTACTTTGTAGAACAATATCCTCACCCTCACTTCAGGATCCTGCTAAGGGAGGATGTGTCTGTGTTCCAAAAGCATGTTGGGGCCTAATCAACCTACATCAACAAATGGCAGGAGACTGTTGGATCCTGAGGATGATGGATTAAGGAGGATGAAAAATAAAGTTGGATAAGGAGAGTTTATTAATATGGAAGCCATGTACCATTACACAGGATTTAGTATCTTGGCAAAAGACATTGGAGAGCTGAACTAATATGCAACTAAAATAGTCATGGAATTTGCTGAAAGTTATAGCATTAACTAACTTACCAGGGAATTCTGGAAAAAATGAAGAAGGAATAATACAAAGCTGAAATAAGTGGGCATAATTCAGTTCATGCATCTCATAAGACTAGAAAATCCACTAGATGACTTTTTTGTAGGAAGGTCAGAGGGTGCCCCTTCGCAAGATAATGAAGAATGTGCAATGGCCGGTGCTGTGGCATAGCAGTACTGGCATCCTCTATGGGTGCTGGCTCGAGTCCTGGCTGCTCCACTTCTCATCCAGCTCTCTGCTAGGCCTGGGAAGGCAGTGGAGGATGGCCCCAAGTCCTTGGGCCCCTGCACCCACATGAGAGAACTGGAGGACTCCTGGCTCCTGGTTTTGGATCGGTGTAGCTCCCACCATTGCAGCCAACTGGGGAGTGAACCAGCAAATGGAAACCCACCCCCCATCTCCTTCTGTAACTCTGACTTTCAAATAAATAAGTAAATCTTAAAACAAACAAACAAAAAAAGAATGTGCAGGACAGAGGCAAACCAACCCCACTGAGAATGGTAATTGTGGCTGTCTTCTACAGGTCGGGGTGAATGACAAGAGATGCTTCTAAGGATTTGTCCTCCCTGAAATGATAGCAGAAACAATGCAAGAGCCAAGTATTATGATGAGCTCCAAGCTTGGAGTGACAGCTCAGAATACATATAGTAGTTATTGAAATGTGTGTACTTCACCTTTTCTAAGTGAATTATGTAGACTCAGATCTAGAAACTGAGCAAGGGATGGGCGCTATACAGTGACAATAGATTGTTAAAACTCAACCAATTAGGAACTCCAATTGTAACTGTTGAACCAGAAATGGTATCTTCACTAAAGCAGATTAATAAAGTCTCAGATTCACTGGTATAGCAAGTATATTCTTTTTTAAATTTTTTAAATTAATTTATTTATTTTTGTTTTGTTTTTTCAGAGGGAGAGAGACAGAGAGAGGAGTCTTCCATCTGCCAGTTCACTCCACAAATGGCCACAACAGCCAGAGCCAGGAGCCAGGAACCTCTTCTGGGTCTCCCACAGGGTGCAGGGGCCCAAGCACTTGGGCCATCTTTCACTGCCTTCCCAGGCCATTAGCAGAGAGCTGGATCAGAAGAGGAGCAGCCAGAACACCATGAACCGGTGCCCTTATGAAATGCAGGCACTGCATGTGGAGGTTTAATCTACTATGCCACGGCACTGGCCCCACAAGTGCATTCTTATCCAATATTATTAGAATTGAAGATCAGGAACAGTTCACATTCATTTGAGAAGGACAACAGTATAAATATACAATCTTGTCCTCATGGCTATGTTTAATTTTCCATCCATGTCACAAAACAGTAAAAAGGACTTGAACCATATGTATATTCTGCAGAAAATGACAATGGTCTGTTACATTGAATATATCACATTAATTAAACTGAATGATCAGGAATTGGGAAGGATGTTGCAGATCTTAGTAAAACAGCTTCCTTATGGGGAGGGAGTGTCAAGATAAACCTAACAAGGATTCGTTGATCTGTGCAGATCATCGAGGTACAGTGATCTGAGATATACCTAGTAAGAAGTAAGCAACTGGTCTCTAACGTGTCCCTTCGGATTGTAGAGGGAGCATCTTCTACTCATAGGGATTCTGTTCAGATTAAAATACTGGAGAAACAAGAGGTTGATTGGGTTACCTGACCATTTACATGCCAACAGACACTATGGGCCTCGGCTCACTAGGCTAATCCTCCACCTGTGGCGCCGGCACACCGGGTTCTAGTCCCAGTTGAGGCGCCGGATTCTGTCCCGGTTGCTCCTCTTCCAGTCCAGCTCTCTGCTGTGGCCCGGGAAGGCAGTGGAGGATGGCCCAAGTGCTTGGGCCTTGCACCCACTTGGGAGACCAGGAGGAAGCACCTGGCTCCTGGCTTCGGATTGGCGCAAGGAAGACCTTTCTCTGTCTCTCTCTCTCTCTCTCTCTCTCTCTCACTGTCTAACTCTGCCTGTCAAAAAAAAAAAAAAAAAAAGAAAGAAAGAAGAAGAAGCATTTGTGGAGGGCATATGTCATGTGGATTTTATGGAAAACCCCAAAGGGAATATCACAACAAGGATTCTTGGAGTCCTGAAGCAGAGTTAGGCAATTTGCAAATGACAATTATGTAGCTTTTGGAGGCTAACTCCTGGCTTGCTCCTAGACCTTACAAGATACAAAGAATCTGACTATTGGACATCAAATGTCCATGTGGTCGGACTATCCATCATTAACTGGCTCTTCCAGACTTGGTAAGTCATAAATTTGAGTGATTTCTGCAGAAATCCATCATAAGATAGAAGTAATGTACCTAGGATTATGATGAGCAGGACAAAAAACAAGACTACATAAGAGGCAGCTCAGACATCCCTCCCCCTATAGCATCTGTTTTACACTGTTTTACAAACATCTTTTCCTCAGCTCACACCTATGGTCACATGGTAAATGTGAAAAATAAGTCGTCCAGGTGAGAATGTTTACAACCTTTTAACCAATCTGACTGTTTCTTCTGGAAACTGAAGGGTAATGATTGGAAGGGCAGGGCAAGGAGGTTCAGAAAAAAAATGTAGATGGATTAATGTAAGTGATTATGAAGTGTAAAGATCTTTGTATCACATAATGTCACTCATGAGACGGCATTTGCCACAGAATGGGCCGTAGCAATAAAACAGACAGAATGACTCAGACGCTCACAGGAATAGGGAGTAGAATGGTAGTTTCCAAGGCTAGCAGGTGGGCAGAAATTGGTCAAAGCATGTATACATTCTGTTGGAGGGTGAGTAAGTTCTGAAAGTCAAATGTTTAGCATGGTTACTATAGTTAGTAATACTGTATTGTATTCTTGAAATTTGCCAAGAGTGGATATTAAATGTTCTCACCACACAGCAAAAAAGATAATTACGTTAAGTGATGGATGCCTTAATAACCTTGATTGTGGTAATCATTTCACAACATATGTGTATGTCAAATCATCACATTGTATACTTTAAGTATCTACAATTTTATTTGTCAGTTATACTTCAGAAAAGACCAAAAATATGAAGTATGACTCAGACAATGGATGTCAGCCAGATTACTCATTGGCAGTCCTGGTTCTAGAACAATTGATACAAGAGTGGAAAAGCCTAATGGAACAAATGAAGATCAGCATGGAACCAAAAGCCTGAGCACTCCTTATCAAGCTACTGCCACCATCCAAATTACAGAGACCAGACACCAACACCAAGCCCTCTGTAGAGCACTGTATCTCAAGAAGAACCATCTTGGTGGCAAATTGCTAATATTGGACCCTACTATCTTGAAAGGAGCAAAAATTCATCTTGAGCAGAATCAACATGAATTGTAAGTATGGGCTTACCTGTATTGCTTGCATGACTGCTACCAGCATGATTACCTGGTGTACAGAGCTTGATCACCACTGCGGGAACCCACAGAGTGTCATATTGTTCTAAGGGATACTGTACAGCAAAGAAATTTGTGGAATTGAACACCTGGCCATGAGATCAAATTGGCCATAATCACATATTGCTCCAGCCAGCTGGCCTGACACAATGATCAAAGAATGTAGTTATACACCCAACTTGGGATCTTATTCTTTTTATTTATTTTTTAAGCTTTATTTTATTTTTTGAAAGGCAGAGTTACAGAAAGAGAGAGACAGAGAGAGACAGAGAGAGAGAGAGAGAGGAAGGGAGTGATGGAGGGAGAGAGAGAGAGAGAGATCGTCCATCTCCTGGTTCACTCCCTAGATGGCTGCAACAGCCAGACCTGGGCCAAACTAAAGTCAGGAGCCAGGAGCATCATCCGGGTCTCCCACATGGGTGCAGGGGCCCAAGCACTTGAGCCATCTTCTGCTACTTTCCCAGTACATTAGCAGGAAGTTACATCAGACGTGGAGCAGCTGGGACATGAACTGATGCATATATGGGATGGTAATGCTGTAGACAGAAACTTTACCTGCTGTGCCATACTGCTGGCCCTGGGGTGCTATTCTTCATAATGTATTATATAATTATGATCATTATGTCATGATCATTATATGTATCCAGTACCCAGATACCTCTGTCCAACATCCAAGAAATGGAAATGGGAGTGGCCTACCATCATCTTTACAGAGTTGGGTAGTTTGTACTTTCCCCAGCCCCAGGTTCAGAGTCCCTGATACTCAGTTGGAAGCATTTCCACCAGGGAGCATCATGGGAACTTCGAGCTGCAGTTTCTGCTTGATCACTCTGGGGTCCTCATGTCAAGAGAGCAACAGCAAAGAAGGAAATCACTCTGCTAGCACGGATAATCAACCCTGGTCATCAAGAGCAGAGAGAGTTACTGTCACCCACTGGGGCTGGGAAGAATGTCTGATGTTCCTGTGATCTACCTGGGTTTCTCTCCATCCTCCCTTGCTGATTTTATTGACAGATGAAGACACACAGCAGCTATGGGCTGAGAAAAGTATGATGATCATGAGGTGAGACCCCTGAGAGCTAAGGTTCTGGGTCATCCTGACATCATAAGTCACCTTGACCTGCTCATATGCTAGCCAAAGAACTTACAATGTGTGATAGAGGTTGAAATGGCAGGTGTAAGTTGAGGCCTCAAGACCAGCTACAGCATATAGTACATTCCACTAGTTTTCTTCATTTTCAGTTTCCTAGGAAAAAATATCTAGCAGAAATCTGTAGGACATCCTCTTTTAAAAGTGTACCCAAGCAACACTAAGGTGGTCTCTCCTGAGTACTGTGATGTGCTATACCTGTTTCCACATTTTAGTACTAATCTCCCAGTCTCACAGCTAACCAGAAATCTCCTTAGGCTGAAAAGAGCCTCCTTACTCAAGACTGTGCTGCTTCCTAGGGCCAGCCCTCATCCAACAAGTGCTTCATGATGGTATTTAAAAGACCAGGCCCCTTGCCAGGATTTGGGCCATCTCAGTATCACAACATACCATAAGATGAGCCAAGATACTTACTGTGACTGCATTGTCCTTCCTTCACTCCCACAAATGTTGACTCCAAGAACACGTCCCAGTAAGCTTCCTATACATGCCACTTCCCATCGCAACCTTTCTTTCTCTGAGATTCCAACCTACACCAAAGCATTGGGTATTTTTATTATTACTAGGCACTCAGCATATATGAATTTAATTCTACCCTGAAAGCCCCCTCTAAAACCAAGGTTAGTGTTGAAGTCAACCCTTTATATGAGGAAAGAGAAACTGAGAGAAATTCAATACTTACCTAATATCACACATCTCACTGCGAGAGTGAAAACTAGAGCTGGCCAGCCATTCTAGAAGCCACAGCATGAACATATCCACAGATGATAGGTTCATAAATAGATGATAAATAAATAGATGATAGATAGATAGATAGGGATGATAGATTAGTTGCACAAAGTATTCTGTGAAGGGTGTTAAGTAAATGGAGGCTGGAGCTTGGAGGCATGAGACATAGGGGGAGAGAAGTCCCAAAAATGTGTCTAAATTGGGAGAAGCCATGAATACTACAGTAACTATGGATTTACTCCCGACATGAACCAGTTCTATAGGTTTCTGCACCATTCTCTATCCCAAAAACAAACAAACAGACAAAATAAAAGAAAGAAAGAAAGTTTGGCTTCTGGACAAGGCAAAAGTTAATGGAAAAGTTACATTTCAGCCTTAATTCCGTTACATCTTTGCCATGCCTGAGAAAAGACAGGGGATGGAGGGAGAGGAGCATGGCAATAGCACAGAAAGAAATCCAAACCCCTCCTCCCCAGGGCTCATGGGGTGAAGGTGCCAGTCGTGGAATGCTGCACTCCTACCCTTCTGTGTTTATTCAGCCCTGGGGCTGAGGTTTGCCTTGGAGTTGTAACCTTTATAAGGGGTTTGCTTAATGACAGAATTATTCAGCTGCATACCTCACCCCAATTAGAAAAAGGCTGTTTGGATTCTAATTGGCCTTGACACAAGTCTGCTTAAAGAGATTCCCCAAGAATTATAGAGCTACTTCCAGAGTTTGACTTGGCTGGGAATATGAAATGTAACACGGTTTTTTGAATTTTCTGCACTTACCATGAAACGACCAAGCCACAGGTATCAAACATGCCTTGTTTTTGTGTTATAATCACATTACAAATTGAACATTTCCACATGTTCAAGTTGGCAAATCTAAAATGAATGATTATGAAGATTGCAATTGCATTTATCAGGTATATGCGGACTACATATTTTCACTCACACAAAAGTGTATTTCTCGAGTCCCTAGACGTCCATGTATAGTGTGTTTATAGGATGTAAAACCATCATCCTTTATATAAACCAAAAGTGTATATTTTGAAATAGTCATTGCCAGGTCAGGTGATAAGTCGACATAATATTTGGAAGGTGTAAATACCAGGAAGGGCTAGAGATTCCTAAGCTAACCATGAGGAAATGACTAATAATAATAGGTTGAAATCAAGATCATAATTTGGACTAAATATCAGGAGGAGAAAAAATAAGCTTCCTGGCCACAATAACTGTTAAGCTATGAAATAATTCCTAAAGGAAGTGGAGATCTCTTCCTTACCCAGGACTTTGGAAATGAGGCATGGATTTTTGGAGTCCTTTAAGGCAGGCAGTTTTGCTTGGGTAGTGGAAGATCTTTTCCATTTCCATTTTCTGTGATTTGGTATTAAGGGAAAATCTCAAAAGTAATCGTGTAATTACCTATTACATATTTACTAAACCACCTTGAAGTGTGATCCTGCATTTACCTTCTAGTGAGCGTTATGTCTCCTGTCCTCTAATAGCCAAGAAAAATCCCACAGTCACGCAGTTTGCAGCGAGCAGGAATTTTTTTTTACACCAAACTCAGTTTGGTCCCGCAGGCCACTTGGCAGTCTTTCACTCATCCCTAAGCACCTCTCCTTGCCGCTGCAGTGGAGATTTTTCTAAGAAACACAACTAACTGCTTTAGGATTATCTCCTCATTCACCCCAACCCTAACTGCTTTCTCACAACAGAGACTGCAGCCTATTTCATAGTGAAAGTGAAAGCCTGGAATATAAGCACTATCCAACTCCCTCTTCACCAACAAATCCATCCACACCTCCTTTCCTCCCTTCCTTGCAGTGGCCATACCCTCTTCCAGTCCCTGCTCTAGAAAGCAACCATTGGAAAGATAGGGCTTTTTCTCCCAGGTGTGTAGATATGTATATTTCACCCATTTTTGGTGTGGAGGGATGCTTCCTCAGTCTTTTCTCTAGAAGGCAGAGACAACTGCTGATGAGCAGACCCTGCAGGCCAAAGGATACCCATGGATGTTAGCATAGAAAGAGGTATGGTGGAGTTTCTAAGCCCTCAGTGGCCACATACGTGTGTGTGTATGTGTGTGTGTGTGTGCACAGTGCTCTTTACATCCTTGGAGGTTCCAAGGGTTGTAGGAAAAAAGGGGGGGGGCTCCTTTGGGTGATTTAGGGGTTGGAGTTCATCTCTGTCAGCTACCATATTCCAGAAAAGAACTCTTGAGGAAGCTAAGAGTTTGAAATTTAAATCTGGCCCCTCAGGTGATTACAATGGCATATTTATCATGTCAGGAAGTGCAGTGGTTTGAATGTCCCCTACCCCCAGGCTTCAGGAAAAGTGTGCATTAGAAAATTAATCCCCAAACCATGTTGGGAGGACAGGCCTAATAAGAGGTGATTAGGCCATGAGGGCTCCACTCAGGAATGAATTACTGCCACTGTCATCAGGGTGAGTGCCTTCGGAAAGGACGAGTTCTCCTTTTTCTCTATTTCACCCCACCTTTGCCCTTCTACCATGGAATGATGCGATAGAGAAGCCATCACCAGAGGTCAGCCCCTTGGTTTTGGATTTCCCAGTTTCTAGAACACTAAGTAAGAAGTTTCTGTTCATTATAAATAACCTTGTTTATAATACTCTGTTATAGCAACACACAAAAAAAAGACTATTCCAGGGACAAAGCATACTTAATAGCCTTTCCTATTGGTTCATGCCTTTCAGAACTTCCACTGGACTCTTGTCCCTAGCCCTGCAGACATCAAAGTGGCTGCCTCAAGCCACTCTAATCTGGATTCATTTACCACTCTCATAACATTTGCTGCTGAAGTTGTCAATGATCCTTTTCTAGTTCTTTGCATTTGACATTGCTGACCAATCCTTCCTCAAACCCCCCTCCTTCCGCATCAGACAACTGTATCCTAGTTTCCCTGCTTCTTTCTGGCCTTTATTACTTGTCTTTCATGGGTGCCTAGTCTGCCGTGACTAATCTCAACAGAACTAATGCCCAGAATTCTGTCCCTGGATTCATTTTTCTGTTCTTTTTTTTAAAGATTTATTTATTCATTTGAGAGGCAGCGTTACAATAGAGGGAGACACAGAGAGAGAGGTCTACACTCCACTGGTTCACTCCCCCAATGGCCAAAATGACTGGAGCTGAGCTGATCCAAAGCCAAGAGCCAGGAGCTTCCTCCAAGTTTCCCATGTGTGTGCAGGGGGCCAAGGAGTCAGGCCATCCTTTGCTGTTTTCCCAGAGATATTAGCAAGGTACTGGATAGGAAGTGGAGCAGCCAGAACTTGAACTGGCACCATCTGGGATGCTGGCAAAGCAGGTGGAGGCCTAACTCACTACACCACAGTGCTGGCCCCAATTCATTTTCTTATTATTTTATATTCTCCTCTATAATTTATAGGTTTTTATTCATATATATATATATATAATTCATACCAGTAGGTCTTAGCCTAGATCTATTGAAGCAACTGAATGTGTTGTTTATAATTCAGACTCAAAATGACTGAAATTGATCTACCTTCTACTGACTTCCACACCTACTCACCCAACTACATTTTTACTTCTATAAATGACACAAATTCACCTGCCCACCCCACCCCACAATCTAGAACATATATTTGAATACTTTATGTCTCATAGCCAATCCTTCAACAGCTTCTGTTGACACTATTAAAATACACTTGAACTCATCACAATAAATTTGTCACCGGAACCCAACCATAGCAAAAATCAAAAATAACATAGGAAAGAAAATACTCATAACAACATCATTGGATACATAGATTCAGGCAAATCTATCAATATGGGCCATCTAGCCTACAAATGCAGAGGAAGTAACAATTTTTCAGAGGCTGTTGGGATGGGAAAGTTCTCCTTCAAGTACAACTGAGTCTTAGATAAGCTGAGAGCTATATGTGAGCATGTATCACCAGAAATATCTCCCTGTAGAATCTGAGACCATTAAGTATCATGCGAGTATCACTGGTGACCAGGACACCCAGGACACAGAGACTTTATCAAAAACACGATTGCAAGCACATTTAAGGCTGACTATGCTTCTCTGATTGTTGCAGCTGGTGTTGGTGAATTTAAAGCTGTTATCTCCAAGAATGGGCAGACCCATGAGCACACCCTGGGTGTGAAACACTGGGTGTGAAACAGCTTATGGTTACTATTAACAGAGTGAACTCCACTGAGTCAACAGAAGAGATATGAGGAAATTGTTAAGAAAGTCAGCACCTACATTAAGAAAATTGGCTACAACCCTGAAACAGTAGCATTTATGCCAATTTCTGGTTGGAATGGTGACAACATGCTGGAGCCAAATGCTAACAGGCCTTGGGTCAAGAGAAAGAAAGTCACCCATAAAGACAGCAATACTAGTGGAACCACATTTCTTAAAGACCAGGATTGCATCCTGCCACTAACTTGTCCAACCAAAAAGTTCTTGCATCTGCCACTTGCAGATGTCTACAAAATTTGTGGTATTGGTACTATTCCCATGGGCCAAGTAGTGATTGGCAACTACAGCGTGGTAGTCCCCTTTGCTCCAGTCAATGTCACAGCTGAGGTGAAATCTGTTACTATGCACCATGAAGCTTTGAGCAAAGCTCTGAGTGAAGCTCTTCCTCAGTACAATATTGGCTTCAATGTCAACAACATATCTATCAAAGATGTTTGTTATGGCAACATGGCTAGTGACAGCTATAATGATCCAGCAATGGAAGCAGCTGGCTTCATGGCTCAGGTGATCATCCTGAACCATACGAGTTTATTAGTGCTGGCTCTGCCCCTCTACTGAAATGCCACATAACTCACACCACTTGCAAGCTTGCTGAGCTGAAGGAAAAGATTGATCATCATTCTGGTAAGAAGCTGGAATCTTCCAGAAATTCTTGAAATCTGGTGATGCTGCCATTAATGATATGGTTCCTGGCAAACCCTTGTGTGTTGAGAGCTCCTCTGACTCTCCTCTGGGCTGTTTTTCTGTTTGTAGTTGCTGTGTCATCAAAGCAGTGGACAAGAAGGCTGCTGGAGTTGGCAAGGTCTCCAAGTCTTCCCAGAAAGCTCAGAAGGCTAAATGAGTTATTAGCCTGAATATCTGCCACACACACTTAATCGGTGGAAGAACAAGTCTCCAGCTCTTGGTCTCCATTTGACATGTAAGTGTAACAATAAAGACGGGTTAATGATATCAATGCATCACAAAACTTACAAAAAGAAAAAAGAATGTCTCAAGAATCATTCGGTTTTTGGGGTGTGGTGGTTTTTAGTTATTAGTTTCTAAAATCAGTACTTTTGAGTGGAAACATTGATCAAACATCTGTCACAGCACTTTGACATCCGTGAGAACAAAGTTTAGTGAGAAGAAAAGCCCCACTAATTTGACACAGTCTGTTCTCCCACTTCATTCTTCTCAACATCTCTCGGGACGTGTGTAGTTTCTAATGCATATTTATCATTTCTCACGTAGACTATTGTTTAACATCCCTGAATTCTGAGTGTGTCATGCTGCAGCACAAGACCCATTAGTGGTTATGAAGTCATCGCAGTGGATCATAATCAGCACTTTTTGCAAAATGACATGCACCAGGAAGGTGTTTGCCTCATGGCTGGGACTCCCACATGCCACACTCAAGTGCCTGGGCTTGAGTCCCAGAGCTTGCTCCTGATTCCAGATCCTGGCTAATGCAGGCTTGAAGATGCAGCAGTGAGGACTCGGGTGAGTGGGGTCCTGCACCCACATGGAGCAACTGGCATAGGTCCCTGCTCTCAGGTTCAGGTCCCCTTCTTCGTACTAGACCATTGTGGGCATCTGGGGAGGGAACACGCCTATGGGAGTGCGTGTGCTCTCTCTCTCTGATCTATGTGTCTCTCTGCCTCAAATAAAATTTTGAAAATTAAAACTGAAGTGCACAGAATAAACAGAAAATATCAGTGTACAGATTACATTTATTTTTATTTATGTAGACACATTCACATGTACAGATACATAGACTATATATATATTCAAATAATATTGGATTCCAATCAAAAAATAACACTTTTTTTTTTTTACTAAGGATAGAAGTCAGAAAGTTTGAGAACCACTGAACTGCTTGTTCCCTATTTCTGGTCTTCCTCACTGCGGACCTCTCCCTCTCTCTCTCACTCTTTTTTTCTCCATCTCTGCTTCTCTAATAAATAAATAAATCTTAAAAAATATTAAAAAAGAGTATATTAGTGCCAAAGCTCAATACATTGTTCTCCATTAAACTGCCCTCCACGACGCTTGCTGTGTATTTCATTCATACATTGTCTGGTAAAGACACATGCCTCTTCCTTATCCGTCATGTGGGATCTTTCACTTATGCCTGCCAACTGCTCTTCGTGAAGTTCTCTTGCATCTGTTCCAGTGCCTTCCTCTCCCTCCTTGTCCTCACTGGCTCTACATTGTTCTAGTCTTTATTTCTTGCATGGCTGATCGACTAGACTTCAGTCTGCTTCCCTGGTTCTGGTCTGTTCACACTCCCATCAGCCTTTCACATCAGAGTTAGTTTTCAAATGGGAGGTCTGACCTTAACATGCTCTTGGAAAAACATGTCTGTAATATATTCAAAGACCTTTATACAGTAATATTAGGCTCCCAAAACAATGAGATACCTTAAGTAAAGTATTACCTCCAGGAAAACCAGATTTAATGAAAAAATTGAATGTATTGGTTAATTTGGAATAATATTTATAAAGCATATATTAAATATATTTAATATCATACTTTAAACACTTAATTTTGAGCTATTTAGTAGTTGTCATAAAATTATTGAAAAGATGAAAGGAATGAATATGGCAAGATTGTACAGGGTGCTTGAATTCTTATTTTGCATAATAAGAATCTGAAACCAATGAATAAATAGTACTATAAAAACATTTTTATAAATGAATATCTAAATACCTAAAAGACTTTAAGTTATGTACACTCAAAAGTATGAGAAATGATATAATACACAAACCAATGCATTTTTCAAATAGTTATAACAAAATACATAAGATAATTTGACATTTTAAATTGATAGTCATTAAATAACATGCAAAGGAAAAATAAAAGCCTCTCTGTCTCCCTATCCATTCAGGCTAAGTATCCCTTATCTAAATACTTGGGACCAGGCTGGCGCCACGGTTCAATAGGCTAATCCTCCACCTGCAGCGCCGGCACACCGGGTTCTAGTCCCAGTCAGTCGGGGCACTGGATCCTGTCCTGGTTGCCCCTCTTCCAGGCCAGCTCTCTGTTGTGGCCCGGGAGTGCAGTGGAGGATGGCCCAAGTCCTTGGGCCCTGCATCCCATGGGAGACCAGGAGAAGCACCTGGCTCCTGGCTTCGGATCAGCGCAGTACGCCGGCCGCAGCGCACTGGCTGCAGTGCCAGTGCGCCGACCACAGCAGCCATTGGCAGCCTTTGGGGGATGAAGACCTTTCTCTCTGTCTCTCTCTCTCACTGTCCACTCTGCCTGTCAAATAAATAAATAAATAACTACTTGGGGCCAGAAATCCTCAGATTTTGAAATAATTTTGAGTTTTTGGAGAACTTGGGTATACATTTTGAGATGTTTTGGGACATCTCAAAGTAAAAAATTTATTTGTATGTTATATACATCTTACATATACAGCTTGAGGTTAATTGTACACATGCATGTTGATTACAACCTGTTACATGAGTTCACATATGAAATTTTCTGTTTGTTGTGTAGCATCAGACTTCAAAAAGCTTTACCTTTTGGTGCATTTCAGATTTTCGAATTATGAATGCTTATCATTGTGTGTGTGCATGTGGTGTAAATGTATTTAAAATTTTTTATGTATTACCTTACTTATATGAAAGGCAGAGACAGAGAGATCTTTCATTTCCCGGTTCATTCCCTAAATGCCCAAAATAGCTGGGCTACGGCAGGCTGAAGCTGGAGCTTGATCTCAGTCTGGGTCTCCCATAGGGGTGCAGGGATTCAAGTACATGAGTCCATCGCCTCTGCTTCCTATGGTACATATAAGCTGGAATCAGAATTGAATCTGCAACTCAAATCCAGCCACTCCAATACCAGTGTCTTAACCACAGTGCCAAACAACCACCCTATGGAATTGATTATATATATATTTTTTTCACATGGTGTGAGGTCACTGATGCTCCTTAAACTAATTTGTTAATTTAATGAATCTCAGCTATTAAAATTAAAAATCACATTTTTAATAATGGTATATGCTGATTTGAAAATTCCATTTAAAAATGAACAAGCAATTTTAGAAAATTCTTGAAGAGTTAAATAATTGGAAGGAATTATCCCAGTAGTTGTGCAGACTGTGCACTGAAATATTTTAGGGGGTGGGGAGCATGGAGCTACCATTGGTCTTACAGTTTATATTAAAATGTTCTGAAAATGAGCTATGCAACCTACATGTTTGTATAGATCAGTTCTGATTCAACCGTTAAAACTTTTTATAAATAGGCATATCAATTCATTGGGAAAGAGGAGGCCACCAAAATAAACTAAAATTCATATAGAAATCAAAAATACAAAAAGGGGAGATTTCAAATCAGTGATGCAACACTGATTATTATTATGATGTTAGGGAAGACACATAGAATCTACACCTCATATCTTAACAACAAAGCTAACTTCAAGCGGTGCAAAATGAAACTTAAAAATAACCAGAGTATGAAACTTTAGTCTACATATAAGGAAGCCTAAAAGAAAGAAAAGACATGAACAATCTGCAAAGGACAACCAAAAGCTGGAAAAATATAAAAAAGTTATAAAGGCTATATCATAGGCCGGTGCTGCGGCTCACTCGGCTAATCCTTCGCCTGCGGTGCCAGCACACCGGGTTCTAGTCCCAGTCACAGCACCGGATTCTGTCCCGGTTGCCCCTCTTCCAGGCCAGCTCTCTGCTATGGCCCGGGAGGGCAGTGGAGGATGGCCCAAGTGCTTGGGTGCTTGGGCCCTGCACCCCATGGGAGACCAGGAGAAGCACCTGGCTCCTGGCTTTGGATCAGCGTGGTGCACCAGCTGCAGCACACCGGCTGTGGCGGCCATTGGAGGGTGAACCAATGGTAAAGGAAGACCTTTCTCTCTGTCTCTCTTTCTCTCACTATCCACTCTGCCTGTCAAAAAAAAAAAAATATATATATATATATATAATTTTATATTGGCCAAGATAAGCAAAGAATAGGTTGTTTGATATGGGAAAACAAGCAGTCTCAAACACTAAGGTGGTAAGGTTAATGTGATAATTAATTCTTGGACTATTTTAATGTCCACAATTTTTGATTCCACAATTCCATTACTCTTCACCAGGGTATTTTCTAAACAATTGTTCCCAATTACAAAATATTGGAAATAATCCTAATGTCCACAGGTAGGGCACTGGCCAATAAAATTATGATACAACAGAATATTATGTGCTTGAAAAATGAAGAAAAGATTGGGCCTGCGCCTGCGGCACTGGTAACCCATATGGGTGCTGGATTCTGTCCCGGTTGCTCTTCTTCCAGTCCAGCTCTCTGCTGTGGCCGGGGCGGGGGGCAGTGAAGGATGGCCCAGGTGCTTGAGTCCCTGCACCCACATGGGAGACCAGGAAGAAGCACCTGGCTCCTGGCTCCTGGCTTCAAATTAGCATGGCGCCGGCTGTAGTGGTCATTTTGGAAGAGAACCAACGGAAGGAAGACCTTTCTTTCTGTCTCTCTCTTGCTCGCTATCTATATCTCTACCTATCAAATAAATAAAAATTAAAAAAAAAATGAAGAAATGAAATACGAAGGAAAAGAGAAAAAGAATAAGAGATTTTTATTTGAATTCATATCTAATGATCTGAAATATAAATTAAGTTTCATAAAGTTCCAGGAATATATGGTATGCTACAATTTGTGGGAAAACTAGGAATAATTTTAATTTCTTCTGGAAAGTTATTTAAGACTCCTATAGCATGATTTGCATCCCTGAAGAGGAACCAGGGAAGAAAGCTTGCTTTTTATTGTTCTTCCTTTCATAATAATTTTCACTGTTTACCTTGAGCAGATATTAATTTTCCAGAAGATTAATAACAACAATTAAAAGAAGAAATATAACAGATTACAGTGGAGCCCACTCCTGATTATCTATTGCTACTATTTTTGAACGTAGATTATGTACCAAATTCCTCATATACATCAATGTCTATAATCTTCCCCCAAATAGCATGCTAATTATTATTATCCCCATTTTATAGGTGAAGAAACTGGAGCCCAAAGATAAAGCGATTTGCAAGCCATGTGTTAGCTAACAACAAAGGTGTAATCCTTTTCTGGGTGTGTCTGCTTCAGACCATGTATATTTTATTCTCAGCATCCTCTTGCAATGACATGCCCTACTGAGATTCTTTTTCAAGCCAACTGAATGACACCACATCCCATTCACTATCTATCCACCTATCAATTAATTCCCTTACCCCTCTGCATTCCCTCTCCACTTCCTCATACTCACCCAAACACGTCCACACAGAAATGACTTTGTTTAGAAAGCAACCACCTACCATGAAATGACCCAGAACCTTGCATGGGTCCATGGATAATTGTAGGAAACCAACAAATAGTTTTCATGTTAAAGACATATGTGAGCAATTGGTCAAAGTTAAGTGGCATCCATCCTGCTCTGCATAGTTGGATTGTTCTCACAACCTTCAACTCTCGCATTCCTCAGCCAAGTGTTTTGTTTACACAAGCGAAATTCTAAGCACATGCATATTTCGAAGGCTGTCTTGATGATCAGATTCCAAATAGTCAAAAGACAAGAAGCAGGACACAGTTGGTAGAGAAAAATATAATTGTTGGTTAATCAGTGAGAAATTAAAATAGCATCCCTTGTCATCAGGGTGGGAGAAGGATTGAGTACATAACCTTTGGAATCAGTACGCGTGGGTAGTTTCCAGCTGTTGTATTAACCTGCTGTGGAATTTCAAATAAATTTCCTAGCCTCTCTAGCATCAGTTTCCCAGATGATAAGCTGAAAATCCTAACACTGTCCACCTCACAGGCAGGATTGTTATGAGGATTAAAAGAAAGACAACTTTTTTTTTTTTTTGACAGGCAGAGTGGACAGTAAGAGAGAGACAGAGAGAAAGGTCTTCCTTTTCCGTTGGTTCACCCCTCAATGGCTGCCAATGGCCGCTGCGGTCGGCGCACTGCGGTCGGCGCACTGCGGCCCGCGCACCGCACTGATCTGAAGCCAGGAGCCAGGTGCTTCTCCTGGCCTCCCATGGGATGCAGGGCCCAAGCACTTGGGCCATCCTCCACTGCCCTCCCGGGCCATAGCAGAGAGCTGGCCTGGAAGAGGGGCAACCAGGACAGAATCTGGCACCCGATTGGGACTAGAACTGGGTGTGCTGGCGCCACAGGCGGAAGATTAGCCTATTGAGCAGCAGCACCAGCCAAGAAAGACAACTTTTGTCCTCAGAACTGTATACATGGTAAGGATTTAACAAATAACCATTGCTTTAGGTAATAGTTGAAGACACTATGCACCAAATCATCAGCAAGTGCTATTGGCTCTCCCTCCAAGACACGTCCGTAATAAGACATGTCTTCACCTCTTCTTGAAGTGGTTCCTTGGGTTTCTTGTCTCCGTGATTCCACTCTTCCACAAATGCCACAAATAGGAGGGCATTTGAAGATTGCTACATATTGCTCCCTATACCTGCTACACTCCCCACCTGCATCATTCATGGAGGACTTTGTCCCAAGATACGTGTCTCTACATGAGAGCCACCACCTCAGAGAAGCTTACCTTCCCCACAAAGACCATCTTTTTTATATCTCCAGAGGATAAAATAATGTGAAATAAATATCTGCCTTCAAAAATATCACTGTGCAACACTGCATGATTTATGTAACTCACCAAAAAATTTTTGTTGTGTGCTGAGTAACTATGATCTTCATGCATTTTCCACCCATCATAGAGCCAAGTGTTTTCTATTTTTTTCTAAGGGAACCAAGGATCAAAGAGTTTGTTTTTCCCAGTAGTTTTTTTTTTTTTTTACCCAATGAAACCTTTTATTTAAGGGGTACAAATTTCATAGGCACAACATTAGGAATATAGTAATTCTTCCCACCATACTTGCCCTCCCACCCCTACTCCTACCCCTCCTTCTCCCTCTCCCATTCCCAGTCCCATTCTCCATTAAGATTCATTTTCGATTAACTTTATACACAGAAGACCAACTCTATATTAAGTAAAGATTTCAACATTTTGCACACACACACACAACTGAGAACAAGTTTTACAGTTAATTCTCATAACAAGGAGATATATTTAAAGCATATAAAATCAAAGTGTTCTATTGCTAATATCCGCTTCATTTACTGTTTCAATAATTTTTAGAATTGTAACTGAAACATGAAAACTATTCTAATTTTAATTACTTTTAAATGTTTATTATACTCAGGAAGAGCATCTCAAATTAGAGCTAGTATTTCTTAAACATCTTGCTGACTTCCAAACATTCCCCTTTTTTCAACAAAGAGCAAACGAATGAAGAACCCACAACTTTAGGCAGGTAGCAGCATCGAATTAATCAGAATAGGTTAGGTTTTGCTGCAAGCAAAAATCACACCCAAAGTTCTAGGACTAAACTGGGTAAAATTATATTTCTTATTCATAGTGGAAGTGCTATATAGATTAGTTTCCAGGATGGAAGCAGATATGTGCTACTGTCACTGAGGGACAGTGGCTGGGCTCAGTTCTACCATCTTATCCATGCATTATCTGACATCTGTAGCTTTCTTTTTTGGTACATCAGGAGAAGAGAGTAGAGAAGACTGTGCATTGTCAATTAAATTATTTCACCTAGGGGCATGTGTTTGGCCTAGTAGTTAAGACGAAGGTTATGACACCAATGTCCTACCCTACCTCGAGCACTTGGGTTTGTTTCCCCACTCCACATACCGATTCCAACTTTCCGCTAATATAGTGATGGTTCAAGTACTGGGGTTGCTGCTACACACGTGGAAGATCTGGATTGTGTTCCTAGCTCCCAGCTTTGTCCCCCAGACCATTGCAGGCATTTGGGGAATGAACCAACAGTAGGGAGCTCTTTCTCTCCATGTCTCTCTTTGTTTCTCTGCCTCTCAAAAAAAAAGTAAATAAAAAGTGATTTTAACTTAAATAATCTATTTATTAATTATTTATTTACAATAATATTTATTTAAAATTATTTGGCCTGGAAGTGCTGTCACTTCTTCTTATAGCCCACAGACAGAACTGGTCACAGAAATCTGTCTAGAAGAATGTGTGCTATTCAATACAACCAAGAAGTTGCAACATCAGCCACAACTGTCTCACTAGGATCTAATGGCATTGCTATAATTTTCATTGTGCATATTTCTATGATTAAGTAACATTTAAGGCAGATGTCTTTCTGTTTACATGATCTTTTAAAATATTACCAAAGAGTAAGAAAATCAAGACAAAGCCATGTTAAGTAAATAATGATACAGATGGGATAGATAGAGGACAAAAGTTGTGATGATTTCTAAATCATCAAAATTTGAGAACTGCTGTTCCTGCATGAAGTTGCACCGCAAGTTTGTGGCAAAAATGATAATATTCCAGATTTCTTCCCATTCTGTAGTTGCTTTTCTAAGATCTATGGAATCCGGTGAACTTATGATGCTCCTCAATCACTTCTGTGTTAAAATTAATGAGAGAATTTCTATTTTCTCAAATTATTCTTTATTTTTTGTGCCTTTATACAGTATTTTATGGAGAAAAATAGAATGACCTAGAAACTACTTATTAGTTAAGTCCACAAAATTTATTGGACTTACTGGAAAAACTTGGACAAGAAAATGAGGATTTTAAGTACATGAAAGAGCATGTCACCAATTTCTACATTTAAGTATTAATGACACAAAATTAGTGATACTAACAAGGGAATGCTTTCTAATAATGACTTTGCTTCTTTCTCTATGTAAGAATTCAGAGATAAAAATGCAAATTGTTACCTTTCAGTCAGAATTTTTTGCTCAAAAGAGGTGTGTAAAGCCATATAACTAATTAAATTTTATTTACGCTATCCCAATAGATTTACTCTTTAAAAATTCTTTATAAAGATTTCCCATTTATCCTTACGTTATTGTTCTTATTCTGTCAAATTGAAAGTGTTGAGTCTTAACTTTCATTTTCAAGTGAATTTTGATGAAAGAACCAGTCCTTGACAAAGGAAAGCAAAGCAAAGCAAGCAGCGGCGCTCTCCTCTCCTCCTCGGGCATTTTCTCCCTGCCTGGGGAAGCAGAACTCAGAGCTCAGATGCCATCCATTCACGGCTGTGCACATTTGTTCATTCAGAGACAGCCTCAGATCTGCCCCCTTACATCCATGTTCACCCTCCTCTACCTATCACAGAGAAAAGGATTAGACTCATCAAAATCACTTAACATGTAACCTTTCCTAGATAATACAAGGGCACTTCAAAAAATGCATGCAAAATAGAATTCAAAGATTAGTTTATTTTGATGCAAACAATCTGAAATCTAAGCAACTTTTTTCACAATATGTTTCTCCCACAAACCTCCTGAATTACCCTCATAAATTCCTATTTCAAGGGAAGAGAATGTCACCATCACAAACCAGGGTGATTCTACGATGGCAGTAAGAGACATTCTTTGACAAGCCCATAGCAGTTGCTGGCCTCCTGATAGCTTTGCAATCTTTGCTTCTTTGGGGGACTCTCTAATCTTTTATCTGCTGATTTATTTAACCTGATTTAGAGATGATGTTGCCTATGAGAGGTGATTGGAAGAAGCCAAAATTTTATGCTGCAAGGATATTAAGTGATGAAAAGCATTAGAAGTCACTTTTGTCTTATTCAATGTCAAATCAGGGCAGGATTTTTACATAAAAAACTTTTGGCTGCATCTTTCTTGCTTATATGAGCTCAATATTCAGTTGGCTAAAGGAACCCATTTCTTCTAGTTTTTTGTTTTGTTTTTGCAGAGAGAGAGAGAGGTCTTCCATCCACTGGTTCACTCCCCAATTGCTGCAATGTCCAGAGCTGCACCAATCTGAAGCCAGAAGCCAGGAGCATCTTCCAGGTCTCCCCTGTGGGTGCAAGGGCCCAAGGACTAGGCCATCTTCCACTGCTTTTCCAGGTCATAGCAGAGAGTTGGATTGGAAGTGGAGCAGCCGGGACTTGAACAGGCACCCATATGGGATGCTGGCACTGCAGCCGGCTTTACTCACTAAGTCATAGCACCGGCCCCTCTTCCAATTTTGTTATTTTCTTTTTTAAAAAAATTAACAGATATGTGAAAGTAGTGTATATTTATGGAGTATAATATGATATTTCATTACATATTAGGTAATATCCAAACAAGACAAATATATTTATCATTTCAAGTATTTATTATTTCTCTGTAGTGAAAGTGCACAAAATTCTTCCCTATAATTTATATTTTAATAGAGAAAAATACAGTAAATTAGCTTTATTTATACCCACCCAACTATGCAATAGAATCACAGAACTTCTCACGCCTACCTATAAGCCTAGTGCCAGTTAATCTCTCCCAACCTTCCCCCCCCCGACTTTCCACTCCAGTTTTTGATAATCACCATTATATTTTAACTTCTATTAAATCACCTATTTTTTAAGACCACATACAAATGAAATCATGTGATATTTGTCTTTTTGTAATTGGTTTATTCACTTCACACACTGACCTTCAGTTCCATCCATTTTGTTGCAAATGACAAAATTTCATTGCTTTATGACTGGTAATATACCATTGTGTATATGGACCACATTTTATTTAGCCATTCATTGGTGGATGGACACTTAGGTTGTTTCCATTTCTTGGCTATTGTGAATAGTGCTGCAATAAACATGGGAACATTTCTCTTCAACAGGTAGATTTCATTTCCCTTGGATAAATATCCAGGAGGTGTACGGGGGTTGATGGATAAAATGGTAGTTTTATTTTTAGTTTTTTGAGGGCCACTATACTATTTTCCACAATGGCTGTACTACGCTACATTCCCACCAAGTTTTACATTTTCTCCACATCTTCTTCTAATGGTTCCAATGTTTCAGGTCTCATTTAGATTAATAAATTTTCAGTTGATTTTTGTACTTGGTGAAAGATAGGGTGTCAGTTTCATTCCTCTGGATGTGGATATCCAGTTTCCTCAAAACCTTTTATTAAAAACATTATCCTTTTTCCAATGCATGTTCTTAGTATCTTTTTCAGAAGTACATTGGCTGTGGGTTTACTTCTGGAGTCTCTATGTGTTCCATTGGTCTGTTGATCTTATTTTAAGCCAATACCATGCTTTACTGTAACTTTACAAGTTATTTTAAGTCAGGCAGAGGGCTGGTTCTGTGGTACAGTGGGTTAATCCTCTGCCTGCAGTGCCAGCATCCCATATGGACACCGATTTGAGTCGCAGATACTCCTCTTCTGATCCGGCACTCTGATGTGGTGTGAGCAAGCATAGAAGACGGCCCAAGTGCTTGGGCCCCTACACCTGGGTGGGAGACCTGAGGAGATTCCTTGCTCATAGCTTTGGATTAGCCCAGCTCTGGCCACTACCACCATTTGGGGAGTGAACCAGCATGTGGAAGACCTTACTCCGTGTCCCTCCTTCTCATTGTCTGTAACTCTGTCAAATAAATACATAAAATCTTTAAATATAAAATACGCCTCCTACTTTGTTGTTTTTTCCTTGTTCTTTGGCTGTTCAGGATGTTTTGTAGTTCCACACAAGTTTTAGTAGTGTTTTTTCATATTATTGTGAAAAATGCTATTGGGATTTTGAATCTGCAAATCGCTTTCGATGGTATGAGCATTTAAACAACACTGATCCTTCCAATGCATGAACACGTGTATCTTGCCATTTCTGGGTCTTCTTCATTGTCTTTCATTGCTGAGATGTTTCTCCCCTTTGATTAAATTTATTCCCAGGTATTTAATATTTTTAGCTATTGGAAGTGGACTTGCTTTCTTGATTTAGTTTTTAGATGATTCACTATTGGTGTATAAAAACACAACACTAATCATTTTTGTACATTGACTTTGTATCCTGCAGCTTTGCTGAATTTGTTTGCTAGTTCTAACAGCTTTTTTATGGGGTTTTTGAAATTTTCTATATGTAAGATCATGTCATCTGCAAACAGTGAAACTGTGACTTCCTCCTTTCCAGTTTGTTTGCCCTTTGCTTCTTTCGTTTACCTAATTGCTCTAGCTAACACTTCCAGGACTACGTTGAATAAAAGTGGTGACAGTGGACACCCTTGTCTTATTTTAGACATTACAGAAAAAGTCTTCAGCTTTTTCCTGTTTGATATGCTATTATCTGTTATCTTGTTATATGTGGCCTTTATAATGTTGATGTATGTCTCTTCTATACCTAATATGGTCACAGCTTTTATCATGAAAGATGCTGAATTTTATCAAATGTTTTTTCTGTATCTGTTGAGATGATCATGTGATTGTTTCCCCTTCATTCTGTTGATGTGATGTATCACATTTATTGACTTGTGTGTGTTTATCCATCATTGCATTCCTGAGATAAATCCCAAATGATGTGGTGAATGAACTTTCTAATGTGCTGTTGCATTTGATTTGCTAGCAGTTTGTCGAAAATTTTTGCATTTGTTTTCCTTAAGGATGTTACACTGTAGTCTTACTCTTAGGTTGTATCTTGTCTGATTTTGCTATGAAGATAATGCTAGCCTCATCAAGTGAATTTGGAAGAATTCCATCATCTTCTATGTTTTGAAATAATTTAAGAAAGATTGGTGTTAGTTCTTTCTTACAAGCTTGGTATAATTCAGTAGTTAAGACATCTGGCCTTGGGCTTTTCTTTTATGGGAGCTTTTTTTTAACTCCTGTTTCAATCTCATTATTAGTCTGTTGGGATATTCTATTTCCTCATGATTGGTAAGATATATGTGTCCAAGAATTTGTTCATTACATTTAGGATATCATTTATTGCCATACAATTATTCATACTAATCTCTAACTACTAATTCTGTGGTGTCAGTTAAATGTCTCCATTTTCATTTCTGATTCTATATGATTGAATGCTCTTTTTTTGGTTAATCTAACTAAGGTTTTATCCACCAGTTATCTTTTCAAAGAACAAATTTTCATTTTATTAATTTTTTTGCATTGCTGTATTAGGGTGCTCCAATATTTAGCTTTATTGTATTGGAATATATCTTTCACTTTGGGTCAGTTAATATTTGCTTTATGTATTAGGGTGCTCCAATACTTAGCTTGTTTTTTATAAGTGTTTTACAAGTGTTGTTTTATAAGTTTTATAAGTGTTATTTTTTTCTTGATGGAGTGAACCCTTTATCATTATTTAATTATCTACCTGTTCTTTTTACTCTCTTTAATTTAACAGATATTATATCTGATAGGTATATGGCTACCCTTCCTTTATGCTGGGTTTCATTTACATAAAATATCTTGATACATCTTTTTATATTAATGCTATGTGTGTCCTTAGCGGTGAACTGAGTTTCTTGGAAGCAATATATAGATGAGCCCCATTTTTTTAAGCCATTTGGTCACTCCGTCTTTTAATTATATAATATAATCCATTGACACTTAAGGCAATTATTGTTAAGTAAGGTCTTGTCTGTACCATGTTAATATATCTTTTGTATTTTTATTGTGATTTCTTTCTCACTAAAATCTTCATTTGTGGATAAATGATGTTTTCTAGTGGTGTATTGTGACTCTGCTTATTTTTGGTTAGTCTGTTATAGGTTCTTACTTTGTGGTTACCATGAGGCTTTCAAAAAATCTTTTCTGATTACAGTAAGTTATTTTGAAATTATAGCAAGTTATCATTGATTATAAAGATAGAGAAAGATGCACATAAAAAAAGAGGTAAGAAATCCTAATTTTGAAATAAAAGGTTTCTTGGGGGGAGGTTCCAAGATGGCAGAATATGGAGGGAGCTTACTGATAGTCCAGGAAAAAATAGTTTAATAAAAGTAGAGATAGTATAGTCTTAGGGAAGAGTTGGGAAAAAAACAGTGGAGGAAACTCTTCCATAATTAGAGGGACACAGTGGATCTACATGGAGGGCATGGGAACCCATGGCTCAGGACTCTAGCTGCCAAGAGCCTCTGCACCAGCACTGGAAGTGAGGTGAGACAAAACTGCAATAGCCCAAGACACTGGCAGAAAAGTGGCAGGAAGAGCCTAGAGGGAACAAGACTTGAAGACCCATGGGGGAAAGTACACCAGCCTAACTAGAGGAGAGAAAAAATAAAAGGGACAGTACAGACATGATTCTCTCTCTCCACTCACCTTACAAAGACGTATGAGCTGATAGAGCAGACGTGATTTTGGACATATGTAACAGCTGGACCAGGTTTGGGCTGTGCGCAGCAATCAGCTGAGCAGAAAAACCTGACTCTGGTGGGGAGAAATAACAGGAGACTAAGACCTAGTGAGTGTGGAGCTTATGAACCAGGAGTGTGAAAAAAAAAAAAAAACTGAGGGTGTGTGGGAGAACTCACCGTGTGGCTGAGATGTGAGCAGTCATCTGTGGGAGGTGCCACAAATTCAGGAAGCCTTGGCTACCCGGGGAGGGACATTGCAGGGGAATCTGAGCTTACACTGAGGACTGCACAGATCCTTTGTGTGGTCCTTAGTACAGAGCAGACGAATATTATACCCACTGGTGCTAGTGCTCAAGCACTGATCACCATCCAGGAGAAGAGCTCAGCTGAGCAGAATCACTTCCCTTCTGATTAAGAGAGAGAGAGAGAGAGAGGGAGAAGATTTACCATGGTAAACCTGGGCGTGTCAAGTTAGGCACAATCTTAACCCTGAAGAACTGAACAGAGCTCTCTGGCCACATCCACAACAAGCCCCTAGAGATTCACTGAAAGCAGACAGTCCACTTATCTAGAGTCATAGTATAATGAGAGAAGCCTCCACAGCAGAAAAAAAAGAAGAAACCAAAGAATATCTCCACAATGTTGAACAACATATGCAGCAACCGAGGAAACAAGAACAAGGAAGACAACATGATGCTCCCAAAAGAACATGACACTTCAATAAAAGATTATGAAGACAGCCGGCGCCGCGGCTCACCAGGCTAATCCTCCGCCTAGCGGCGCCGGCACACCGGGTTCTAGTCCCAATCGGGGCGCCGGGTTCTGTCCCGGTTGCCCCTCTTCCAGGCCAGCCCTCTGCTGTGGCCAGGGAGTGCAGTGGAGGATGGCCCAGGTGCTTGGGCCCTGCACCCCATGGGAGACCAGGAAAAGGACCTGGCTCCTGGCTCCTGGCTCCTGCCATCAGATCAGCGCGGTGCGCCAGCCGCAGCGCGCCGGCCGCAGCGGCCATTGGAGGGTGAACCAATGGCAAAAGGAAGACCTTTCTCTCTGTCTCTCTCTCTCACTGTCCACTCTGCCTGTCAAAAAAATAAATAAATAAATAAATAAAAATTTAAAAAAAGATTATGAAGACAATGAGACAGAAGAAATGCAAGAAATGGAATTCAAAAAATTTATGATAATAATATTTAAAGTAATCAAAAACAAATGCATGAACTCCTGAAATTCATGCAGGACATGAAAGAAAGTCTCTCTTGTGAAAATGAAACTTGAAGGAGGAATCAAAATGAAATGAGGAATTAATAATTAATATTGAAGAGAAATCAAAGTGAAATGAAGAATTCAATAGAACAAATAAAGAACATATTTGAGAAGCTTAAAATCAGAATCAGTGAGGCAGAAGAAAGAATATCGGACTTAAAAGTCAGAGAACAGGAAAATATACAGTCAAACCAAAGACAAAAAGATGAAATTAGAAATCTTAAAAATATTGTTGAGAATATACAGGATAATATTTTAAAAAACCAGCATTTGGGTTCTAGGAGTTCCTGAAGGCATGGAGAAAGAGGAAGGATTAGAAGGCCTTTTTAGTGAGATATGAGTAGAAAACTTCCCAGGTTTGGAGAAAGAAAGGGACATCCAAGTACAGGAAGCACACAGAACTCCCAATAAATATGACCAGAAAAGATCCTCACCACTACACATTGTAATCCAACTCACCACAGTGGAACATAAAGAAAAGATTATAAAATGTGCAAGAGAGAAATGCCAGCTTACTCTCAAAGGAGCTCCAATTAGACTCACAACAGACTTCTCATCAGAAACCCTACAGGCTAGGATGGAATGGCGAGATATAGCCCAAGCACTTAGAGAAAAAAACTGCCAGCCCAGTATATTATATCCTGCAAAGCTCTCATTTGTGAATGAAGGTGAAATAAAGACCTTTCATAACAAACAGAAATTGAAAGAATTTGTCGCCACTTGTCCAGCCCTGCAAAAGATGCTTAAAGATGTGTTACACACAGAAACACAGAAACATGGTCATCAATACGAGAGAAGGTAAAGGAAGAAAATCTCTCAGTAAATAATCACAGGAAGTTCAAAGCATATATTAGAAATACATTTGCAAAAAATGGCAGGGCAAAGTCACTACTTATCAATAGTCACATTGAATGTAAATGACCTCAACTCTCCAGTTAAAAGACACAGATTGGCTAAATGGATAAAGGAACAAAACCCATCTATTTGTTGCTTACAAGAAACACACCTTTCCAACAAAGATGCATGCAGACTGAAAGTGAAAGGTTGGAAAAAGGTATTCCATGCCAACAGAAACCAAGAAAGAGCTGGCATAACCATATTAATATCTGACAAAATAAACTTTAACACAAAAACGGTTAAGAGAGACAAAGAGGGGCACTATACAAAGATTAAGGGATCAATTCAACAAGAAGATGTAATTATTATAAACATATATTCATCTAATTACAGGGCATTATTTAAAAGATATGTTAAGGAACTTAAAGGGAGACTTAGACTCCAATGTAATAGTAGTGGGGGACTTCAATACTTTCAGCAATGGACAGATCAACCAGACAGAAAATCAACAAGAAAGAGCAGATTTAATCAACACTAGAGCCTGAATGGACCAAACAAATATCTAGAGAACTTTTCATCCTACACTTGAAGAATACAATTCTTCTCAGCAATACGTGGAACCTACTCTAGGATTGACCACATACTAGGCCATAAAGCAAGTCTCAGCAAATTCAAAAGACTCAAAATCATAACATGCATCTTCTAAGATTACAATGGAATGAAACTGGAAATCAGCAACTCAGGAATCTCTAGAGTATATGCAAACACATGGAGACAGAACAACATGCTCCTGAATGAACACTGGGTCATAGAAGAAATAAACACAAAAATCAAAAACTTCCTGGAAGGAAATGAAGATAACTACACAAGATATTAAAACTATGGGATACAACAAAAGCAGTGTTAAGAGGAAAGTTTATAGCAATAGGTGCTACATCAAGAAATTGGAAAGGCACCAAATAAATGAGTTATCAGTGCATCTCAAAGATCTAGAAAAACTACAGCAAACCAGACCCAAAACTAGTAGGAGATTAGAAATAATTAAAATTAGAGAAGAAATCAACAGAATTAAATCTAAAAAAAATTTGCAAAAGATCAGCAAAGCAAAGTGCTGTTTATTTGAAAAAATAAACAAAATTGACACACCATTGGTCCAACTAACTAAAAAAAAATGAGAGAAAAGACCCAAATCAATAAAATCAGAGATGAAAAAGGGAATGTAACAAGAGACATCACAGAAATAAAAAGAATCATCAGAAATTACTACAAAGAGTTGTATGCCAGCAAACTGGGAAATCTATCAGAAATGGATAGATTCTTGGACACATACAACCTACCTAAATTGAACCATGAAGACATAGAAAATCTAAACAGATCCATAACCGAGTCAGAAATTGAATCAGTAATAAAGTCCCTCCCAACAAAGAAAAGCCCAGGACTGGATGCATTCACTGCTGAATTCTACCAGATATTTAAAGAAGAACTAACTCCAATTCTTCTCAAATTATTCAGAACAATTGAAAGAGAGGGAAACCTCCAAAATTCTATCTATGAAGCCAGCATTACCTTAATTCCTAAACCTGAAAATGATGCTGCAGAGAAAGAGAATTACAGAACAATTTCCCTGATGAACATAGACGCAAAAATCCTCAATAAAATTCTGGCCAATAGAATGCAACAACACATCAGAAAGAGCACCCAGAACAAGTGGGATTTATCCCTGGTATGCAGGGATAGTGCAACATTCGCAATCAATGTGAAACACCACATTAACAAAATGCAGAAGAAAAACCATATGATTATCTCAATTGATGCAGAGAAAGCATTTGATAAAATACCACACCCTTTAATAATGAAAACTAAGCAAATTGGGTATAGAAGGAACATTCTTCAATACAATCAAGGCAATTTATGAAAAATCCATAGCCAGCATCCTATTGAATGGGGAAAAGTTGGAATCATTTCCAGTGAGATCTGGTACCAGACAGGGATGCCCACTTTCACCATTGCTATTCAATATAATGCTGGAAGTTTTAGCCAGAGGCATTAGGCAAGAAAAAGAAATTAAATGGATACAAATTGGGAAGGAAGAAGTCAAACTATTCCTCTTTGCAGATGATATGATTCTTTAGGGGATCCAAAGAACTCAACTAAGAGACTATTGGAACGCATAGAAGAGTTTGGCCAAGTTACAGGATATAAAATCAATGCACAAAAATCAACAGCCTTTAATGCCAGGGCTGAGAAAGAACTTCTAAGATCAATCCCATTCACAATAGCTACAAAAACAATCAAATACCTTGGAATAAACTTAACCAAGGATGTCAAAGATCTCTACGATGAAAATTACAAAACCTTAAAGAAGGAAAGGAAATAGAAAAGGATACCAAAAAATGGAAAAGTCTTCCATGCTCATCGATTGGAAGAATCAATATCATCAAAATGTCCATTCTCCTAAAAGCAATTTATAGATTCAATGTGATGCCAATCAAAATACCAAAGACATTTTCTCAGATCTGGAATAGCTAAAGCAATCTTGAACAAAAAAAAAAAAAAAAAAAAAAAACAAAGCTGGAAGCATCACAACACCAGATTTCAAGATATACTACAAAGCAGTTATAATCAAAATAGCTTGGTACTGGTACAAAAACTTATGTATAGACCAATGGAATAGAATAGAAACACCAGAAATCAATACAAACATCTACAGCCTATATATATATATATATATATATATATATAGAGAGAGAGAGAGAGAGAGAGAGGCATAGTGGACAGTGAGAGAGAGAGAGAGAGAGAGAGAGAGGTTTTCCTTTTCCATTGGTTCACCCCCCAAGTGGCCGCTGCGGCCGGTGCACTGCGGCCAGCGCATTGCACTGATCTGAAGCCAGGAGCCAGGTGCTTCTCCTGGTCTCCCATGCAGGTTCAGGGCCCAAGGACCTGGGCCATCCTCCACTGCACTCCCAGGCCACAGCAGAGAGCTGGACTGGAAGAGGAGCAACCGGGACAGAACTTATATTTGATCAAGGATCTAAAACCAATTCCTGGAGCAAGGATAGTCTATCAACAAATGGTGCTGGGAAAACTGGATTTCCACATGCAGAAGCATGAAGCAAAACCCCTACATTACACCTTATACAAAAATCCTCTCAACATGGATTAAAGATCTAAATCTACAATTCGACAGCATCAAATTATTAGAGAACATCAGAGAAACCCTGTAACATATAGGCACAGGCAAAGACTTTTTTTTTTTTTTTGACAGGCAGAGTGGATAGTGAGAGAGAGAGACAGAGAGAAAGGTCTTCCTTTCCCATTAGTTCACCCTCCAATGGCCACCACGGCTGGCGCACCACGCTGATCCGATGGCAGGAGCCAGGTACTTATCCTGGTCTCCCATGGGGTGCAGAGCCCAAGGACTTGGGCAATCCTCCACTGCACTCCCTGACCACAGCAGAGAGCTGGCCTGGAAGAGGGGCAACCGGGACAGAATCCAGCACCCCGACCAGGACTAGAACCCGGTGTGCCGGCGCCACAAGGCGGAGGATTAGCCTAGTGAGCCACGGCGCCAGCAGGCAAAGACATTTTGTAAAAGACTCCAGAGACACAGGCAGTCAAAGCCAGAATTAACAATTTAGATTACATCAAATTGAGAAGTTTCTGTACTACAAAAGAAACAGTCAGGAAAGTGAAGAGACAACTGACAGAATGGGAAAAAATATTTGCAAATTATGCAACTTATAATGGATTAATAACCAGAATATACAAAGAGGTCAAGAAACTCCACAACAACAAAACAAACAACCCACTTAAGAGATGGGCCAAGGACCTCAATAGACATTTTTCAAAGAGGAAATCCAAATGGCCAACAAACACATGAAAAAATGCTCAGGATCACTAGCCATCCAGGGAAATGCAAATCAAAACCACAATAAGGTTTCACCTCACCCCAGTTAGAATGGCTTACATACAGAAATCAACTAACAACAGGCGCTGGTGAGGATGTAGGGGGAAAGGCACACTAATCCACTGTTGGTGGGAATGCAAACTGGTAAAGCCACTATGGAAGACAGTTTGGAGATTCCTCAGAACCCTGAATATAGCCCTACCACATGACCCAGCCATTCTACTCCTTGGAATTTACCCAAGGAAATTAAATTGGCAAATAAAAGAGCTATCTGCATCTCCATGTTTATTGCCACTCAATTCACAATAGCTAAGATATTGAATCAACCTAAATGCCCATCAACAGAAGACTGGATAAAACAATTATGGGATATGTACTCTATAGAATACTATACAGCAGTAAAAAAAATGAAATCTGTTCATTTGCAACAAAATGGAGGAATCTAAAAAACATCATGCTGAGTGAAATAAGCCAGTCCCAAAGGGACTGTTCTCCCTAATCTGTGACAACTGAGCACCTAAAAAGAAACCGGTAGAAGTGCAATTGACACTATGAGAAGCAATAACTTGAACAGCTCTTGTACTGATTGTTGAGGAACAACTTACTATTTTATTCCTTTTAGTATCTTTTGTTCAACCATTGGTTGAACTCTTTAATTAACACACAATTATTCTTAGGTGTTTAAATTTAACTGAAAAGTGATCCCTTTTAAATATAAGAGTGGGAATAAGAAAGAGAAGAGATGTACAGTTCGGCACATGCTCACTCGGACTTACCCCTAGTGGTAGAGCTAGAAACGTGCCAGGGGATTTCAAATCAATCCCATCAAGGTGCCATGTTATGAGTCAAAGTTATCAGTTTAAGTTCATAATTGATCATAAAGATAGGACTAAGTGTCATAGTGATCACATAAATAAGACTAAGTGTCTGCTAATAATAACTGATAGAATTAAAAGGAGAGAATGATCCAACATGGGAAGCAGGATAAATAGCAGACAAATAAAATGGCAGATGCCCTAAACAGCACTATGGCCTCAGAATCAGCCCTTAAGGCATTCGGATCTGGCTAAAAAGCCAATGAGAGTTTCTCAGGAATGGAAAGCCAAGATACTGTTGCAAAAAAAAAAAAAAAAAAACACACACAACACCTAAATGAAAGAACTCTGTGAGTGAGATCCCAGCGGAAAGAACTTCCACTTTGATTATGGCCTTGTCCAAATAAGGTCGGAGTTTGTGAACTCAAGAGTCTTCCATAGCCTTGGCAGCTCATGACAAGAGCCTCGGGTGATTACTGACATCATAAATAAGAGTGTCAATTGTTAAACCAACAATGGGAGTCACTATGCACTTACTGCCTATGTAGGATCTCTGTCCTTAATGTGTTGCACTATGTGAATTAACAGTAAAACTTGTACTCAAACAGTACTTTATACTTTGTGTTTCTGTGTGGGTGTAAACTGTTGAAATCTTTACTTAGTATATACTATGTTGATCTTCTGTATATAAAGATGATTGAAAGTGAATCTTGATGTGAATGGGTTGGGAGAGGGATTTGGAGATGGGTTGGTTGCAGGTGGGAGGGAGGTTATGGGGGGAAAAGCCACTATAATCCGAAAGTTGTACTTTTGAAATTTATATTTCTTAAATAAAGGTAAAAAAATAAAAAAGAAAAAAGAATAGCTATGAAATATATGCAAAATGTTAGAGAGTAGGAGCTTGCTTTACCAATTGTATAACTCCATCTTTGTCATAAGGCAACCGGAGCTAAGAAGGAAGATACAAAGAAAGACATCTGAATCAATGGGAAGAGCACAGAGTCCAGATAAAGGTATTTTAGATTGGTGAAAAATTAAAACATTTGGATAATCATGGAGGGAGAGAAAAGTTAGATTCCTTACTTTATATGGAAAAACAAGCAAACAAATTCCAGAAGAATGAAAAAATGTAATACAATATTACTAAAATTGGCCGGCGCCACAGCTCAATAGGCTAATCCTCTGCCTGCGGCACCAGCACCCCGGGTTCTAGTCCCAGTGGGGGCGCTGGATTCTGTCCCAATTGCCCCTCTTCCAGGCCAGCTCTCTGCTGTGGCCCAGGAGTGCAGTGGAGGATGGCCCAAGTCCTTGGGCCCTGCACCCCATGGGAGACCAGGAGAAGCACCTGGCTCCTGGCTTCGGATCAGCATGGTGCACCGGCCACAGCGGCCACTGGGGGGTGAACCAATGGAAAAGGAAGACCTTTCTCTCTGTCTGTCTCTCTCACTGTCCACTCTGCCTGTCAAAAAAATAAATAAATAAAATTTAAAAAGCAATATTACTAAAATTAATTATGGTATTTTCTTCTTAACTGTAATCAACCATTTTTTTTTCTAGTTTTAAGAACTCCTTTTGGCATTCTTGCAAGACAGGACTGGTTACGATAAATTCTCTCAGGCTTTATTTGACAATATTTTTATCTCTTCCTCATATCTAAAGGACAGCATTGCTGAATACAGTATTCTTGGCTCACAATTTTTTTCCTTCAGTTCTGTAAAAGTCTCATTCCACTCCCTCCTGGCCTCTAAGATTTAAGCTAAGACCACAATTTGGTGAATTGGGACACCTTTATGTGCTATTTTCTGCTTTCTCTTTTAGCTTCAAAAATTATGTTAATCTTTAACACTGGAGAACTTGATTATAATATGTCTTGGGGTAGACCTGGTTGGTTTGCATCTGGGAACTTTTGACTTTCTTGCACCTGCATAGTGGTTTCTTTCTCTGTGTTTGGGAATGTGCTTTATACCCCTATGGTATATATTCGTGTGTGTGTGTGTGTGTGGTGTACTCAAATCTCTCTTGAAACCAAGTAATTCATGCATCTGCTCTTTTAATGCTACCATATATTTCCCATAAACTTTCTTCATTCTTCATGAATATTTTTTCTCTCCTCCAACTTTGTATTTTTAAATGCCCTGCCTTAGATGTCACTTATTCTTTCTTCTGTTTTTCTATTGATGCTTTCTGTTGCATTTTATACAATTTAGTGCACTTTTCAGTTGAAGGATTTATGTGTGGTTTTATTTAGTTACTTCCATCTCTCTATCAAATATCTTTGTTATAATATTGAATTGTTTCTCTGTGTTCTTTTGAATTTTATTCAGTTTCTTTAAACAGCTATTTTGAAACCTTCACCTGAGTATTTGACAATGTCAATTCTAGATGGCTGATTCTGGCATCTTATTTTGTTCTTTAGGTGAGGTCATGGTTCCTTGGAATTTCTTGATGTTTCCTATGTACAACATTGCACATTAAAGGACTAATTATAGTAATTTGGCTTCATTTGCAGCTTTCCTTTGGAAATTACAAGAAGTCTGCTTATTTTCTCAAATAAGATATTTCTGCTGTTTCAGCACTAGACAGCACCTGTTATGGTTTGCCCCATGCCCTCTGTTGATGTTATCCTGATTCAGTCCTACAGTAGTTCCCAAACTGATATTTATCCCAGGTCTTCAGTTGTGTTGTGCAGTATGAACTGGGGAAGTGCCTAAACAGGGGTAGTCAACCCTATAAGCCTCTTCCTGGGCCTGTGACAGATCAGACTCCTTGGTTTTTGTCCATGAGTACCATGATGCTGGGTCACATCCAGAGCCTTCAATCCACTAAGACCAGTGTAGCCCAGGAGTACAACCAAAGCTCATCCAGCTATAGATTGTGTGCTGCTGAAGGAGGCTCAGTGTCTGATGCCACACCTGTCATCCACTGGTGATGCAGACTGGGCTGTAAGACTGCTTACCTGGGACCACAAAACTCTGCTAGACACTGACATAGGTCTCTGCTCCATATACAGGCACTGTCCTAGGGATAGAGAACATAAGTAGCTGATCTTCCTGGCACTAGATCACAAAACTGCTCTGTGATTCCTTACTGTCTGTCCCAGGTTGTAGGAGATGTGGTGGAGGAAGCCCTTCAGTTATTTAGGCAGGCCCTGAATGGGTCAAACCTGAGTCTCAGTCACTAAACCATGTACAATCTTGGGTGTGCATTGCAGGCCTGCAAGTGGCTGCTGGTGCTACATCCCAGAACAAGTCAGTCTCATCAGGGCATGTCTCTGCCTGATACTGGGGAAAGTCCAGAGACTATTCACAGGCGCTTGCTTCTAGACAGAACCATTAAGGTCTGCCTAGAAGTTGGTTTTACCAGCCTAGCACTGAGACCCAAAATATAGATACATAGCCCCTCACTGTCTGGCCATGATTGAAGGCATCATAAAGGCACCCTCCATCAATTCATACTGATCCCAGCCTGTTCACAACTGGTTGCCACAGTCACAGATCCCTACAAATCCTAGGGATGCTTACCATGCCTGCCAGAGGTGGACAGTGACACACACCAAAGTACTGGTACTGGACAAATCTAAAGGCACAGTCTGTGAACACTGGCTGGGATGTTGAGGCCTTTGGGAATTATTAGTTTCTGCATCTCACTGTAGTAGGTTCAGCCCTGAGCTGTAAGTCTGAATCCTAAATTCTCTCTATTGGCCTCTCCATGAGGCTAGTTTCCCTTTTTGCTGCTGATTGGTTCCACATGGCTGTAGAAGCTCCAAATATTCTACAGGGTGAGATGCTTAGCCTGACTGAATTTTTCACTGTGGGCCTGGCACTGGGGTTAAATCCCCTCTCCTTCCCTAAGTGAAAGGTATCTCTCCATACTGTGCTCATTGAGACTAGAGGAGGGTTAAATCCTGCTTGCTTTCTCTTGCTTTTCTTCTTTCTTTCTTCAATGTGACTTTTCTTATGAGTATAGCAAGGCAAGGCACTGTGGTCTCTCCCCCCGCTTTTGTAGCATTTGTGGAGGTGATTTGGTGGGTGTATAGTTGTTCACATAGATGTATCTCTAACTCAGTTGTCATTTGTATTCTGATGCCATTTCTTTCCTTTTTAAAAAAAGATTTATTTATTTATTTGGAAAGTTAAAATTACAGAGAGAGAGGGAGAGCCAGAGCAAGGGAGATCTTCCATCTACTTGTTCACCCCCCCAAATGACTGCAACAGCCTGGTCCAGACCAGGATGAAGCCAGGAGCTTCATCTAGGTCTCTCACATGGGTGCAGTTTTGCTGCTTTCCCAGGTGCATTAGCAGGGAGCTGGACTGGAAGTGGAGCAGCCAGGACTTGGCTCAGAGTCCACATGGGATGCTGGTGCTACAGACAGCAGTTTATCCTGCTACACCACAGCACTGGCCCCTCTGATTCCATTTCTAATGAGTATTTAAACCTCAGACTAACATGAAATTGATATGAGTCAGTTTGTGTGAAGTGGAAACTGCATTCTACTTCATTTTTTTACCTTTTATTTGAAAGGCAGAGAAACAGAGATCTTCCATCTGCTGGTTTACTCCTTAAAATACCATTATAGCTGTGGCTGGCCCAGGCTGAAGCTGTGAGCCAGGAACTCCACCTGAGTCTTCCATATGAGTGGCAGGGACCCAAATACTTGAGCTGTCACCTGCTGCCTCCTAAGGTGTGCCTTAGTGGGAAGCTGGAATTTTAGGTGCATGTGGGACTCAAAGCCAGGCACTCCAATAAGGGATAGCAATATTCCAGGAAACATTTTAAGCATTTTAATCACTTTGACAAATGCCTGCCCTTACTTTTTTTAAAGATTTTATTTATTCATTTGAGAGGCAGAGTTATGGACAGAGAGAGAGAGAAAGATCTTCCATCTGTTGGTTCACTCCCCAGATGTATGCAACAGCTGGAGCTTCACCAATCTGAAGCCAGGAGCTTCTTCCAGATCTCCCACATGTGTGCAGAGGCCCAAAACTTGGCCTTCCTCCACTGCTTTCTCAAGCCATGGCAAAGAACTGGATCAGAAGAGGAGCAGCCAAAACTCGAACAGGTGCCCATATTGGTGCCGGTTCTGTAGGTGGAGGCCTAGCTCACTATGCCACAGTGCCAACCCTCATCTGCCCCTTCTTTATAAAGAAGATAGTAATTTTGTTGTCCTAAAGACATTCTGTTTTAGCTTGTTACACATAAGACAAGAGTTCAAATGAAGTCCAATACTTGTGGTATGATCAATTTGGCCACTTTTAGAAGCAGTCTAACCCCTGAACTTATAGTAGCTTTTGACCTGAACTCCTTCATTGAATACTAATATTTCACTCTACTCTGCTAAGAGACAACTCTGCACTATACTATGCCAAAAGGTAGAAACATCAATTGGACCCAAATCAGCTTTCTGATCTTGGGTACTGGACAAAATCATCATCTTTCAGTCCAGATTTCACTGTGTCATGTGCATAGGGATCAGGCTGGGCCCAACCAACTCTATAGTCAATGAACAAAACGTACCAGTTCATTCTCTCAGGTAAGACATTTTTGTGTGGTCTCATTGTACTGTTTACCTAATTTGATTTCTTTTTATATCTGTGGTGTCTGTTGTTACGTTCCCTTTTTCATCTCTGATTTTATTGATTTGGGTCTTTTCTTTTTTTAGTTAGTTGGGCCAATAGGGTGTCAATTTTGTTTATTTTTTTCAAAAAACCAGCTCCTCGTTTGGCTGACTTTTTGTAATGTTTTTTTGGATTTAATCCTGTTGATTTCTTCTCTGATTTTAATTATTTCTCTTCTCCTACTAGATTTGGGTCTGGTTTGCTGTAGGTTTTCTAGATCCTTGAGGTGAATTGAAAGCTCATCTATTTGGTGCCTTTCCAATTTCTTGATGTAGGCACCTATTGATATAAACTTTCCTCTTAAAACTCCTTTTGCTGTATCCCATAAGTTTTAGTATGTTGTGCTGTTATCCTCATTTACTTCCAGAAAGTTTTTGATTTCTCTTTTAATTTCTTCTATGACCCATTGTTCATTCAGGAGCATGTTGTTCAATCTCCATGTGTTTGCATATGCTCTAGGGATTCCTGAGTTGCTAATTTCCAACTTCATTCCTTTATGGTCTGAGAAGATGCATCGTATGATTCTAATTCTTTTGAATTTGCTGAGACTTGCTTTATAGCCTAGTATGTGATCAATCCTAGAGAAGGTTCCATGTACTGCTGAGAAGAATGTAAATGATTTATGTGTAGGATGAAAAGTTCTGTAGATATCTGTTAGATCCATTTGGGCTATAGTATTGTTTAAATCTACTGTCTCCTTGTTGATCTTCTGTCCTGTTGATCTGTCTATTTCTGAGAGTGGAGTATTGAAGTCCCCCAGTACTATTGTATTGGGGTCTAAGTCTCCCTTTAAGTCCCTTAACAAATCTTTCAAATAAACCGGTGCCCTGTAGTTAGGTGCATATACATTGATAATCGTTATATCTTCCTGTTGAATTCATCCCTTGATCATTATATAGTGCCCCTCTTTGTATCCCTTAACAGTTTTTATGGTAAAGTTTATGTTGTCCGATATTAAGATGGCTACGCCTGCTCTTTTTTCATTTATGTTGGCGTGGTATACCTTTTTCCAGCCTTTCACTTTCAGTCTGTATGCATCTTTGCTGGAAAGATGTGTCTCTTGTAAGCAGCAAATAGATGAGTTTTGTTCCTTTACCCAAACAGCCAATCGGTGTCTTTTAACTGGACAGTTCAGCCCATTAACGTTCAATGTGACTATTGATAAGTAGTAACTGTGCCCTGCCATTTTCCCAAAGATATTTTCTAATATATGTTTTGAACTTCCTGTGATCTTTTGCTGTGAGGTTTCCTTCCTTTATCTTCTTTCATATTGATGACCGTGTTTCTGTGTTTCTGTGTGTGACACATCTTTAAGCATCTTTTGCAGGGCTGGATGAGTGGCAACAAATTCTTTCAATTTCTGTTTGCTGTGAAAGGTCTTTATTTCACCTTCATTCACGAATGAGAGCTTTACAGGGTATAATATTCTGGGCTGGACTGTTTACCTAATTTGAAAGCCACTTTTGTTTTTATAATAATGTCTGCTTATTTAAAAAGTAGCATGTTTATTTTGAGCCGGCGCCGTGGCTCAATAGGCTAATCCTCCACCTTGCGGCGCCAGCACACCGGGTTCTAGTCCCGGTTGGGGCGCCGGATTCTGTCCCGGCTGCCCCTCTTCCAGGCCAGCTCTCTGCTATGGCCAGGGAGTGCAGTGGAGGATGGCCCAGGTGCTTGGGCCCTGCACCCCATGGGAGACCAGGAAAAGCACCTGGCTCCTGGCTCCTGCCATCGGATCAGCGCGGTGCGCCGGCTGCAGTGGCGGCCATTGGAGGGTGAACCAACGGCAAAGGAAGACCTTTCTCTCTCTGTCTCTCTCTCTCACTGTCCACTCTGCCTGTCAAAAAAAAAAAAAAAAAAAGCATGTTTATTTTTATATAATTTAAAGATACAGATCAGCAATAAGAATAAAACAAATGAAATTAACCCATGATTACACCAATCAGTAAAGTATTACAGTATAGAGTTTCCAGACATTTGTAACCTGGGTGTTCAGTTGTATGCATGTATGTATGTATGTGTAGTTGTATGTATTTATGTATGTGAGGTTGTATATATGTGTAATTATATGTGTGTAGTTGTATGTATGCATGTGTGTAGTTGCATGTATGTATGTGTAGTTGTATGTATGTGTAGTATGTTCAGATGATCAGTTCTTATGCTTAATCATGATCATGTATTACAGCATAATTTACTTCATTTTTTCATAATCATTTTTGTTGTTTATCAATGTTAATGAACATCCATGAATACAAAAATTTTTATTCAATACTAATTTCTTAGGATAAATTCCTAAACTGATAATCTCATTGTCATGAGTTATACTCATGAAAAGAAAGAGTTTTTTTTTTTTATTTTTAACTTTTATTTAATGAATATAAATTTCCAAAGTACAGCTTATGGATTACAATGGCTTCCCCCCCATAACGTCCCTCCCACCCGCAATCCTCCCCTTTCCCACTCCTTTTCCCCTTCCATTCACATCAAGATTCATTTTCAATTCTCCTTATATACAGAAGATCAGTTTAGCATACATTAAGTAAAGATTTCAACAGTTTGCTCCCACACAGAAACATAAAGTGAAAAATACTGTTTGAGTACTAGTTATAGCATTAAATCTCAATGTACAGCACACTAAGGACAGAGCTCCTACATGAGGAGTAAGTGCACAGTGACTCCTGTTGTTGACTTAACAAATTGACACTCTTGTTTATGGCATCAGTAATCACCCTAGGCTCTCGTCATGAACTGCCAAGGCTATGGAAGCCCCCCCCCGGTTCACCGACTCTGTTCATATTTAGACAAGGCCATGGTCAAAGTGGAAGTTCTCTCCTCCCTTCAGAGAAAGGTACCTCCTTCTTTGATGACCCATTCTTTCCACTGGGATCTCACTCACAGAGATCTTTCATTTTCCAGAGTGTCTTGGCTTTCCATGCCTGAAATACTCTCATGGGCTTTTCAGCCAGATCTGCATGCCTTAAGGGCTGATTCTGAGGCCAGAGTGCTGTTTAGGACATCTGCCATTCTATGGGTCTGCTGTGTATCTCACTTCCCATGTTGGATCATTCTCTCCCTTTTTTATTCTATCAGCTAGTATTTGCAGACACTATTCTTGTTTATATGATCCCTTTGGTTCTTAGTCCTATCATTATGATCAATTGTGAACAGAAATTGATCACTGGGACTAGTGAGATGGCATTGGTACATGCCACCTTGATGGGATTGAATTGGAATCCCCTGGTATGTTTCTAACTCTACCGTTTGAGGTAAGTCAGCTTGAGTGTGTCCCAAATTGCACATCTCTTCCCTCTCTTATTCCCACTCTTATATTTAACAGCAGTCACTTTTCAGTTAAGTTTCAGCACTTAAGAAGAATTGTGTATTGATTACAGTATTCAACCAAAAGTATTAAGTAGAACAAACAAACAAAAATACTAAGAAGGATAACATATTAAGTTGTTCATCAACAGTCAGGGCAAGGGCTGATCAAGTCACCATTTCTCATAGTGTTCATTTCACTTTAACAGGTTTCCTTTTTGGTGCTCAGTTAGTTGTCACCTATCAGGGAGACAATCCCTTTGGGATTGGCTTTTTTCACTCAGCATAATGTTTTCCAAACTCCTAACAGGGATCACTTTTCAGTTAAAATTTAAACACCTAAGAATAATTGTGTGTTAATTACAGAGTTCAACCAATGGTACTAGAACAAAAAAAATACTAAAATGGATAAAGTATTACATTGTACATCAACCGTCAGGACAAGAGCTGATCAAGTCACTGTTTCTAATAGTGTACATTTCACTTCAACAAGTTTCCCCTTTGGTGCTCAGTTAGTTCTCGCCAATCAGGGAGAACATATGATATTTGTCCCTTTGGGACTGGCTTAATTCACTCAGCATGATGTTTTCCAAATTCCTCCATCTTGCTGCAAATGACCGGGTTTCATTGTTTTTGACTGCTGTATAGTATTCTATAGAGTACATGTCCCATAATTTCTTTATCCAGTCTACATGTTGATGGGCATTTGGGTTGGTTCCAGGTCTTAGCTATTGTGAATTGAGCTGCAATAAACATTAATGTGCAGACAGCTTTTTTGTTTGCCAATTTAATTTCTTTTGGGTAAATTCCAAGGAGTTGGATGGCTGGGTTGAATGGTAGGGTTATATTCAGGTTTCTGAGGAATCTCCAGACTGACTTCCATAGTGGCTTAACCAATTTGCATTCCCACCAACAGTGGGTTAGTGTCCCTTTTTCCCCACATCCTCTCCAGCATTTATTGTTGGTAGATTTCTGAATGTGAGCCATTCTAACCGGGGTGAGGTGAAACCTCATTGTGGTTTTGATTTGCAATTCCCTGATTGCTAGTGATCTTGAACATTTTTTTCATGTGTCTGTTGGCCATTTGGATTTCCTCTTTTTTTTTTTTATTTTAGACTAATGTAATGTTTTCTTTTTTTTAACTTTTATTTAATGAATATAAATTTCCAAAGTACAGCTTTTGAAAAATCTCTGTTAAGGTCCTTGGCCCATCTCTTAAATGGGTTGTTTGTTTTGATCTTGCGGAGTTTCTTGATTTCTTTGTAGATTCTGGTTATCAACCCTTTATCAGTTGCATATTTTGCATATATTTTTTCCCATTCTGTTGGTTGCCTCTTCACTTTCCTGACTGTTTCTTTTGAAGTACAGAAACTTCTCAATTTGATGCAATCCCAAATGTTAAATTTGGCTTTGACTGCCTGTGCTTCTGGGGTGTTTTCCAAGAAGTCATTGCCGGTACCTATATCTTGCAGGGTTTTTCCAATGCTCTCTAATAATTTGATGGTGTCATGTCATAGATTTAAGTCTTTAATCCATGTTGAGTGAATTTTTGTGTAAGGTGAAAGGTAGGGGTCTTACTTCATGATTCTGCACATGGAAATCCAATTTATTGAATAGACTGTCCTTACTCCAGGGATTGGTTTTGGATCCTTGATCAAATATGAGTTGTCTGTAGATGTTTGGATTGATTTCTGGTGTTTCTATTCTGTTCCATTGGTCTATCCATCTGTTTCTGAATAGATTGTCCTTACTCCAGGGATTGGTTTTGGATCCTTGATCAAATATGAGTTGGCTGTAGATGTTTGGATTGATTTCTGGTGTTTCTATTCTGTTCCATTGGTCTATCCATCTGTTTCTGTACCAGTACCATGCTGTTTTGATTACAACTGCCCTGTAGTATGTCCTGAAATCTGGTATTGTGATGCCTCCGGCTTTGTTTATGTTGTACAAGATTGCTTTAGCTATTCGAGGTCTCCTGTGTCTCCATATGAATTTCAGCATCATTTTTTCCATATCTGAGAAGAAGGTCTTCGGTATCTTGATTGGTATTACATTGAATGTATAAATTGCTTTTGGAAGAATGGACATTTTGATGATATTGATTCTTCCAATCCATGAGCATGTTCCTGAGGTTGTTGCTATAGCATAGTGGGTTAAAGCCCCAGGCTATAGCACTGGCATTCCATTCAGGCTCCAGTTTGAGTCTGATGGCTCCACTTCTTTTTTTTTTTTTTAAGATTTTTTTATTTATTTGAAAGATAGAGTTACAGAGAGTGGTAGAGACAGAGAGAGAGAGGTCTTCCATCCACTGGTTCACTCCTCAGATGGCCACAAAGGCCAAAGCTGTGCCGATCTGAAGCCAGGAGCCAGGAGCTTTCTCCTGGGTACAGGGGCCCAAGGACTTGGGCCATCTTCCACCGCTGTCCTAGGCCATAGCAGATAGCTGGATCGGAAGAGGAGCAGCTGGGACTAGAACCGGTGCCCATATGGGATGCCTGTGCTTCAGGCCAGGGTTTTAACCTACTGCGCCACAGTGCCTGCCCTGGTGGCTCCACTTCTAATTCAGCTTCCTGCTAATGCACCTGGGAAAGCAGTAGAAAATGGCCCAAGTCCTTGGGCCCCTGCATCCATGTAGGAGACCCAAAAAAAGCTCCTGGATCCCGGCTTTGGATTGGCTCAGCTCTGACCGTTGTGGCCATTTGGGTAGTGAATCAGCGGATGGAAGACCTCTCTCTCTCTCTCTCTTTCTCTCTCTCTCTACCTCTCTCTGTAACTCAGTGTTTCAAATAAATAAAATGAATCTTTAAAAAAATTATTCTTGGCCGGCGCAGTGGCTCAATAGGCTAATCCTCCACCTTGCGGCGCCGGCACACCGGGTTCTAGTCCCGGTCGGGGCGCCGGATTCTGTCCCGGTTGCCCCTCTTCCAGGCCAGCTCTCTGCTGTGGCCAGGGAGTGCAGTGGAGGATGGCCCAGGTGCTTGGGCCCTGCACCCCATGGGAGACCAGGAAAAGCACCTGGCTCCTGGCTCCTGCCATCGGATCAGCGCGGTGCGCCGGCTGCAGCGGCGGCCATTGGAGGGTGAACCAACGGCAAAGGAAGACCTTTCTCTCTCTGTCTCTCTCTCTCACTGTCCACTCTGCCTGTCAAAAAAAAAAAAAATAAAAAATAAATAAATTAAAAAAAAATTATTCTTTTGAAAACATTTAAATAATCAAAACTATACATTATAAAAGCAATTCTTTCCCCCTCGCTAGAGGTAACCACAGACAATGGTTTCATATATGTATTTCAAGAAATGTATTTATTTATTCACTGACTTAATAACACATAGAATAGCCAGAATATGCCATACTTCATAGGAGTCACCAGGGATAGAGTATTGATCAGTGTAGACAGTGCATTCAAGGAGCCTAAAATTTCAAAATAGAGATCTTAAATCTATACATACATACCTATCAAAATACAGATGTGTACATAAAAATCCAATGTATATATTTATAGTATATAATTACAAATTGTAATAGGTGCATTGAGTGTATGATAAATTGTTTGATGAGAGACTACAACAGAACTAACCAGTTTACGCCAGCAGGTATGCAAGAGTGGGAAGATATCAGAGAGATTTCTCTGAAAGGGTAACATGTACTTTAAAATCTGAAGAATGAGCTAATATAGCTAACTAAGGATGTGGAATGTGGGGAAGATTTGGAGAAGAGTGGGGTTCTGAATTGACAGGGAGACCAAAACATGTGCTCCAAGTTCACAGGGTATGGTGGCCAAGTTCTTGAAAGCAGAATTGAGCTTGGTGAGCCAAAATAATACAGTAAGTCTGAGACAGATAAGTAAATGGAAAGAGACAGGAGAGGCAGACAAGAATTAGGACATGGGGTGCCATAGAGGCCAGGTTGAAGCATTGGTACCTATTCCAATGAGGAGTTATTGTAGGCTTTCTCCATTCATATTGCATAGGATGCAGGTTAGGCAGTCCCCTGCCAGATACAGTTTAATGGAACCAGCACCTTTCCCACCGTTCCTCTGCATCATGGGTACACGAATACTTAAAAACCTCCTTCCCCACACTCCCTTACTCTCTGATTTCCAATGGTTTACACTGGAAAACACCAATGGGAGGTGAGAAGAGAAAGAGGAAGGGTGACCCCATAGCAGGAATGATAGGTGACTGAAGGCATACAGGAGTTCCAGCAACAGTAGTGGGGCAACATCAGCAACAGCCGCTGCTCTTCCAAAACTCCACAGTGAAGGCCCCAGCTGCCTCCTGGTCTCTAGTTTACATATTCTTTTTCATCCAGTCTTTCAATGCTTTTGTACACAACACTCTACATCAAATCTCACGCTGCTTAAAGTGTTTAGAATGGTTTCTGAGTTCCTTTGTAGACATTGATTTACTAAATGCTTGCAATTCAGACAAAAGCTTTAGTTTCTTATTGACCATCAATCATCTGTAAGAATCATAATTGAAGCACATAAAACAAAAAACAAAGCAAAGCAAAACAGCAATCTCAACTTCAAGAACTCAAACAATTATTCCTGTGGGGATTGTGGGTCTGATGTTGTCTGAAGTAATTTAAATTTTGTTTGTGCAATGTCATCCCTCTACTCATGACATAACCAGATTCTGTATCCTGTCTTCAAAATATTGTCTCTCACATACTTTTTAGTTTTCCTATGATACTTTTGGCATGGGTTTTCATTGTTTTTTTTTTATGTGCATGACATATTATCACTGATCTAGGAAGAGCCTCTCAAACTGCCCTGTGGGAACCTGTCTTTTCTGTATCACATCTTCTGATGAATTTACTGGTGCTTTTGATCAAGTATGATCTCATGTAGGGTCATGCTCTAACCCTAGAATTTGAACCTGGACTCAGAGTACAAAGCAAAAGAAAGAGAAAAGAAATGCTGGTAGTTGATGCGTCTCAATGATAATAGCCTGAGAGTCTACCCAGCAGCACTTGAAATTGTCTGTCACCTGGTACCAGGTTCTGGCCTAAGTGTGGAGCTCTAGTTTTATCTTCATTTATGCTTATATGACTTTCTCTGCTTGAATTGAAAAGAATGAAATGCTTTCAGCCTGAAAAGCCACATAGATGGAAAGGGATTTTTTTCGCCCTTTTTCTTAATGTTGGTAAAGTATACCTAAGTTTTACCATCTTGATCATTTTACATGCATAGTTCAACAGTTAGTATACTCACATAGTTCAGCCAATCTCCAGAACATTTCTAATCTTGCAACTGAAATTCTATATCCATTCCCCACCTCTCCAATCCATGACAGCCACCATTCTGCTATCTGTCCCTTTGAACTGACTATTCTAGGTGCCTCACATAAGTAGAATCATGGGGCAGGCACTGTGGCATAGTGGGCTAATTATTATGGACACCGGTTTGTGTCCCCAATGCTCCTCTTTTGATCCAGCTCTCTGCTATGGCCTGGTAAAGCAGTGGAAGATAGCCCAATTCCTTGGGACCCTGCACCCATGTGGAAGACCCGGAAGAAGCTCCTGGCTCCTGGCTTTGGATGGGCCCAGCACTGGCTATTGTGGCCATCTGGGGAGTAAACCAGCAGATGGAAGACCTCTCTCTCTGTCTCTCCCTCTCTCTGTTTGCAATTCCATCTCTCAAATACATAAATAAAATCTTTAAAAAAAAAAAAAAGTAGAGTCATTCAGTATTTGCCTTTTTTGTGACTAGCTTTTTTTTTTTTTTTTTTTTTTACTTAGGAAGGTTTATCCATGTTACAGCAATGTCAAATTCCCTTCCTTTTAAAGGTTAAATAAGATCCCATTGTTTGTATCTGCCACGTTTTGGTTATCCATTCAGCCATTGATGGACACTTGGGTTGATTTGTTTCCACCTTTGGACTACTGTGAATAATGCTGCTATGAACATGGGTATGCAAATATCTCGCAGAGATCCTGCCCTTAATTCCTTTCAGGACATATCTAAAACTACAATGATGCTTTTCTTAGGAACTTCCCTACTGTGTTTAGTGGCTGTACTAATTCATATTACCATCAATCAGTAAAACAAAGTTTCCAATTTCTCCATGCTCTTGCCAGTAATTATATTTGTTATTATTGTTGTTGTTTTTATAGTAACCATCTTACATGCTAATGATTATAATGATGTTCTTTTTTATTTAAGAGAAATATGTGTTTCACCAAGGAAAATCTCTTATATTCACAAATGGTTAAGCAAAATATGATCAACAGTGTAACGCTAGCCCAAGTCTCCAGGGGAAAAGAGCCTGACTCTTTCAAGTCTCTTCAGGGCTCATGAGTCCAATCAGTCCCCATAGTTTGTCCTTCCACCCTGCCCATCTCCCTATGTCTCTTCCATTAACAATTCCTTTAAACTTGGAGAGAATAAAATAAGTACTTTTTCTTTAGTTGCTTTTGTGTTCACATTTGCTTTCTCTCTTCTAACCAATTTAGAAGGGGCTTAAACCATGGGATATTAATAAACAAAATGTAGGTTTGGGTTAAATCTCTCTCTCTCTTTCTTTTTTAATACTAAGAAAGGAGGAAACTCAATCCACCTGCTAGGAATTTGCAAACCAGATGCCTTGTTCTGTTCTGACTTGAGATAACCTGAATTTTAAAAGCCCGAAAACCAAACCAGTCTTTGGTGTTCAACCTTTCAGACTTCACAGCCAAAACCCGAGAAGCCTAAATGTCTCCTGGGCATAGTTGCTTCTCTGACAGCTTCACTCCATGTAGGGGCGCATTTCCTGGGGTTCAGAACATTCCTTTCTGGCTTTTCTTCAGTTGTGCCTGAACCCAGAGTTCCGAGACTTTTGGCCAGAAGTGAACTAAGAAGCCATGGGTCTCTGGATTCTTAGCCAGCCAGTTCCCAGATGAGTTACTTTAAATAAGGTTCTTGAACTCTCATCTCCATTTCCGCATCTTTGAAACAATAATGCTGCCTGCTTATAGGCTTATCATGATGATTAATTGAGGGAGTGGGTATATACATTCCCACCATAATATTGTTGAATAAGTAGTTTAAAAATGAACAACTCCTCTGTATATAAAGTTAAACTAAAAATGAACCATAATGAAGAAGGGGATGGGAGAGGGAGCCAGGGAGGGAGGGCAGGTATGGGAGAAAGAACCACTATATTCCTGAAGTTGTACCTATGAAAAATGCATTCATTAAATAAAAGCTTTAAAAAAAACAGTAAAATGCCAGAAATATTCAAATAAATCTAATACCATTCGAAGATACCAGAAAAAAAATGAACTCATTTTATTTGTTCTATACAGAAATAGATTAGTGGATGGTCATTATCTGAAAATAAAATTATAAATATGCCTACTCTTCAAATGTGTTTCCTCAGTAGTTATTGAAATTTTTAGTGCTCTCAAAAATTACACTGGAAAAATGAAGTTCAAAGGATCTGTTATATACATCACAGTGACGATAGTTAGTAGCAATGAATTTTATCCTTGAAAATTTCTAAGTAAGTAGATTTAAATTTTTAAAAATTTATTGATAACAGGGACAAAGAGCAAGAGCTCAGATCCATTCATGTTTCGTTTCTCAAATGCCTATATGGGCTGGGGCTAGGCTGGCCTGAATCCAAGAGCCAGGAACTCAATTCAGGTCTCATACACGTGATGGCAGGGCCTAATTACTTTTGCTGGGTTGGGGGGAGCCTAATTACTTGAGCCAAAAATGCTGCTTCCCAGGGTCTGCATTAGTGGGAAGCCAGAGTCTGTTTCTGGAGCCAGATATTGGGACATGAACACCTCAACCAGTGTATTAAACTCTAGCCAAAAACTGTTGAAATCTTTTCTTAATGTATACTAAACTGATCTTCTGTATATAAAGAGAATCGAAAATGAATCTTGATGTGAATGGAAGGGGAGAGGGAGTGGGAAAGGGGAGGGTTGCGGGTGGGAGGGACGTTATGGGGGGGAAGCCATTGTAATCCATAAGCTGTACTTTGGAAATTTATATTCATTAAATAAAAGTTAAAAAAAAAAAAAACTCTAGCCAAATGCCCATCTCTAAGAGAGTAGATCTTGAATGCTTTCATGACACACAAAACAAAGTATGCATATGTGGATTAGATTGATTTAGGCATTCCACAGTGTATACACATCCAAAATATTGTGTGCACATTAAATATATATACTCAATTAAAAATTATACTGGCCATCTCATGTTTTCAAAGGGCTGAGCTTCTTTGTCTTACAAACCTCCATATTTTTTTCAAAAGGCCTCTAACATTTTTTATAAAACATCCATATTTATTTTAGTGTATAGTCTAAATTTGTTATAAAATTTTTCTATTAATGCAGTACTTGTGTATACCTATATAATAATATATGTGAAAGTATACACACACACACACATACACATTTTATTCCTTCAAATTTCTAGAACTGTTACAAAATATCATCAAAAACTTACTTTGATTCTTAACATTCTCAGAAATCTAATGCAACAGCAGGAGAAGTAGTTACTACTACCCTCGTTCCAAAGATGACATTTTGGGAGGAATGAGACATTCCCAAAACCTTGAATCCAGTAAAGTAATGCAGCCAGAACTCAAACTCAGGCCTTTGGTTTCAAAGTCCAAGTCATCTCCATCCCAAGACCGTGTGGTGGACTGCTGGCAAAACACATGGGGATAAAAAAGAAAGGTGCAATATAAGCCTTGAGGGCCTTTTGGAATTTGGAGGTACAGAATAGCAGCGAACAAGTGAACTGTCATGCTCCAAGTCTAGTAAGAAATTGGAGGCACTGGGAGTATTTGAATTGCTTCAGAATCTGTACATGCAATCCTTTTTTCCAGTTATTTTAAAATTTAATTCGAACTTATTTCAGAAGCTTTAAATCTATAAAGCAAAACTAAGAATGAGTACAGAGGTCTTGTATACCCACCACCCAGCTTCCTTTATTGTCATCTTCATTAGTATGCTGTATTTATTTATTCATTTACTTATTTTAAAGCTTTTATTTAATGAATGCATTTTTCATAAGTACAACTTTAGGAATAGAGTGGTTCTTTTCCCCCATCCCTACCCTTCCACCCCAACTCCCCTCCCACCTCTATTCCCTCTGCCATCTCCTTCTTCATTATGGTTCATTTTTAGCTTAATCTTATATACAGAGGACCAACTCTGTGTAAGTACAGATTTCAACAGTTTGCATGCACACACACACACACACAACATACAGAGTACAATTTGAGAACAAGTTTTGTAGTTAATTCTCATAGTACATCTCATTAAGGACAGAGGTCCTATATGGGGAGTAAGTGCACAGTGACTTCTGTTGTTCTTTTAACAATTAACACTCTTATTTATGATGTCAGTGATCATCTGAGGCTCTTGCCATGGGCTGCCAAGGCTATGGAAGCCTTTTGTGACCACAGACTCCATTAGTATTTGGACACAAGCATAAGCAATGTGGAAGTTCTCTCCTCCCTTCAGAGAAAAGCACATCCTTCTTTGATGGTCCCTTCTTTCCACTGAGGTCTCACAAAGATCCTTTGGCTAGGATATTTTTTGCCACACTCTTGGTTTTCCATAGTATGCTGTTTTTAAAACAAAGAAAAGTGCACAGTAACTCCAGTGTTATTCTTATTTCCCAAATGCCAGATTCTTCTTTTCCTAAGTTATGGATTTATAGTGTTAGTGTGCTTCCTGACTGTTAAAAAAGTCAATATATATCCCATATTATTAATTCCTAGACTACTGACATTTTGAAATGATGCAAGGAGATTCTCTATGTATTTCACATTGTGGCTTAGAAAATGTTCAAAGAAATTAGTCTGGATTAATTTCCATGTGTCATATTTATTCTTCATGCCTTGTTAAATCTCTATAGTCAGGCAAAATTGTATTACTTTATTCTAAAACTATTTGGCATTACATTTAAGGAGCAAGAAGAAATACTCATAATTGCTCCTCCACTGGAGAATGTACCATATGAAGGACCTATCACTCTGCACGTTCCAATTCTGCATATACAGGAACAATTACATGCATGCAAATTAAAACACTCTTGCTCACACTCATGAAAAGCAGAAATCAGTTTGATTTTTCAGCAAAATTGAAATGAAAGAGGAAATTAGAGATCAAACTTTTTGGACTATGGGGCAACTGCTATATGATTATTTTGAAGAACTTGGTAGCACGATGCAGTGATATTTTTTGCTACAAGAAAGAATGCACAAAACCATGTTTGCACTCTGATTGTAACTACAAAAAAGGCTATTTTGCACATGGACAAAAATTTAAAAGGATAATAGGAAAGTTAAGGCTGCCTCCTCTACTTGGATAACTGAACACAAAAATGTGCAGCAGAGCTCCATTTAGCATATTTGATGTAAAATACAGTAGAAAAATGATAGGTTGTTCTCCATCCCAATTAAAATGGGTGCTGTGAACATGGAATGACACCAGGACTAGCACACAGGACATATTAGTCCTGATTTTTCACCACAGAGAGAAAGTTCAGAACAATTAGCAGGATTCCCTGTTAGCTAAGGACTATCACTTAGGTAATCTCAAAACACCACAAACATATTCTAGATTCCATACATCCATTAGGGCATCAAGGTCTCAGATATAGTATCTTGATATGATTGGATCCCAAAAGTAATCTAAAAATTGCATGAGAAGAGAAAATACTACACAGTGGGGAAAATAGTCATTTTTGTAAGTCTTTATTTTTTAGTTGCTCCTCCCATAGTAATGCACTGAAAGGCATAACAGTTTATATTGTACAAAGCATTTGAAGAAAGTACCTCAACTTGCTGATTATTTCAAAATGAGATTACAAACAAAAAGAAAACAAATCTGGTTTCTCAATAAAGGGCAAAAAAAAAAAAAACTGAATACAGTCTGTTATTTACTTCTCTCTTTTAACATAAGGTCGGGAACACTTCATTTTACAAATAGGATTAACATGAACATAACATCGCACAAGCTTGCAGGCGACCAGCATAAAATATGGGGGACAGTTTTTCATTAGAAGAATCATGCTTTCATGAAAGAAATTATAATCATTTACACAATTGAATCAATTTCAGTATTACAAAAACTAAGTTGCCTCTATTCGTATTTAGTTCATTAAGAAAGAAAACAAAACAACAAAAAAGGAATGTTAAGAAAAGCCAAACACCATTGGCACTCCCATACACAGGTCGAGTCACCTTGGTCCTGGGAATTCTGAAAGGGTGTGCCTCAGACGTCATAGAGTAGTGGCTGACTGGAACAGTGCTATCTGAATCAACAAACAATAGTTTGCCAACAAATAAATACATGATACACGCAACCAAAAAATTAAACATTAAAAAACAGTGACATGATTGTCTAAAATTAAGATGTTATTACAAGGATTTGGCAAACATTTTATTAGTGGTACAGTGGTCTGGTGATAAACAGGTTACTTCACTGACTTCACCTCTTTGAGCATAAGCATCCATAGTTTACAATATACACATACCCTTTTCTTCCCTAGTTTTAAACAATGTACTTACGAAGGCAAAAGTTAAGGAGGGGAACAAGTACTCCCTGTTATCAGTTTCTATAATAATTGACTGTGCATTTCATCCGTCTACTACTTCCATCTTCAAAGGGTTAAATTACATAAAACTTTAACAAAGAAAAAAATTCATCTGTAATTAAAAGCAACTGTTCCCAATCATGTCAGGTTATCTTGTACAAAAAAAGAATTCCATTCCTAAGGAGTGTTCATTCCTATCAATGCTGCCATCTCCACTGCCCCTCTCACCCACCCACACGCTAGGGCAGGGTGAACTGGAAGACGCTTCCTGCCCAGCGAGTTTTCCATTTTCATTGAATCACATGAAGTCACATTGATCCTCCAGAAGTCAGCAGCTGCCTTTGCTGTGCAAAACAAAATATCGAGAATAAATAGTTTCCTTTTTTCTTTATTTTTTTAATCATTCAGTTTAAGGTCACCAGACTTTAAATGAGTGACCCTTCAGGTTTATAAGGCATTCTGCTCAGCAGTCTTGTAAATAGTCCTATATGAAAGAGCCATGCTACTGTTGGACTTGGTCCCACTCTGGTCAACCTTGATAACGTCATACGTGGCTTATGGACTGGATGGCACTGGATTCTGCCGCCGCCCTTGCCATGCTGTGCCACACATTGGAAGAACTGTGGGATGTAGAATGGAGGGACTCCTTGTCGGACAATGACAACATCATAGCATATGCCTGGGGTAAAAAGGAGAGACTCAGTAAATGGCATTCGAAAAATATCACTTTCAACATAAAGAATATTGGTGATGAATGTGGAAAGAAAAGGGACCCAAAGTAGGAGCATCCTTCCTGGATGTTTTTCAAGGAGGCATTTTTTGTGTGCATGTGTTGTACTTGTTAAAATGACATAGGATTACTGCTGTCTTTCAGTGCTTAGGGACCATAAATCGACACATACTACAGAACAACACAAAAATTACCCTACCTGAAATGTCAATAGGGCTTCCAATGAGAAACATGAGCCCTCCCCCATGTCCAACCAGAAATCCAGCCATCCATCCACTACACCTGTTCAGTTCAACAAAGTTATTACTACATGCTGACAGGTGAAAGTCCAAACACTAAAAGGGTACAGACTTGTCTTGATGGAGCTGTAGACTAGGAAACACTCCGGCCCCTCCACTTGATAATAGCACCAAGGGTAAATACAACCTGCCCAAAGTCACTCAACCAGAGAGTTGGGGAGCTGGAATCAAAACTTATTTCTAGCCAACTTTTAACCCAGTGTCCTGTCCCCAGTTTCCTTCCATGCTAGAAATATTCAAATGCTGACACCCAAAGACCTTGAAACAAAATGCAAGACTCAACCATGTCCTAACCAACTTGTGCGCCTGTGTCTGCCAAGCAGAAGGTACACAGAGGTGTTCTTGAGGAAGTGCACTCTCTTCCCTATTATCATGTCAAATTCTCAACTGCTGAGAGGATCCCCATTTCCTGCCAAGTGAAATATTCAAATGAAATGTTTGGTCTTGACTTGTGAGTGAACTTTTCACTGTTGATTTGCTATTGTTGGTCTCATCCATTGCTAAACTTGCTTGTCAAAATGCTGCTGAAGTGGAATCATTAAAGTTCTGCCAAAGACATTCCACTGTCTGTAAACAAAGACAGAATGCCTCTGCTGTTAGGCAGAATTTCATCTTGGGAGTCATGCTGAGACATGTGGCCAGTCTGTGGTTTCTTCCATAACCGTGGCATTCAGTTAGAAAATCTGCCCTTGCAGGCTGATTTTGATTTGCTGGGTCATTGCGCTAAATGTACACATTTGACTTTTATGTATACAATTTGCCCTCTTGACCTGTACAAAATCTCAATACCCACTTAACAAACATTGCTTAAGCATCTGCACCATGCCAGCCATGGTGCAGGGTCTTCAGGAATCTAGGATACGTAATATAGATTCCTTTGTAGACTTTAATGTAAGAGGGATCTTCAAAAAGTTAATGGAAAAATATGTGTTATGAAAAAATTCTGTGAGGATTCTAAAAGGTTTTGCACCAAAATAAACTTATCTTCTGATTCAATTTCCATGAACTTTTTGAAGTACCTTCATAGGGTTAAGTGAACAGTGAACATATATTATCTATTTTCATTATGCATCCACTGTCATAGATCAAAAATAGAATATTCTGAGAGAGTTTAGTAAAATTCATTCCAATAGTTAGAAAGATTAAAGGAAGAATTCAAAGAATTTTAGAATCCTGAATTTTAATCCTGACTTCCAACTTGCCTCTATTTACCCAGCTGTGTGATCTTGGGCAAGTTGCTTAGCATTTTAAGTTTCACCATCCTCATATAAAATATGAAAAATAATAATAGTACTTGCTCCCAAGGATTGATGAGAAATCATAGATACAAACTTATACAACTAGCTTAACTACAACATGCTTAACTCAGTGTGCCTATTATCATGATGATATTTTTTGGAGGATAGGTTTTTTTCAGAGAAGGAAGATTCCATGTAGAATAAAGCCATTGTTGTATTGGTCAAATATCTTAGATTCAATCAGTATAAACACTATAGACACTGTAAATAGATGAATGTTTTAAATAAAGTATCTGAATCTTTATATTATAGAAAATGGCAAATATATAATATCTTCCATTTTGCAATCCAAGACAATAAACATTTTCATGCACAAGAATCAGTACCAGCACATAATGGACAGTTGATAAACCAATGAATCAATGAATGAAGGAAGGAGTGATGAGTTTCATGAAATCCATTCAGTTTGCAAAATGGCCCAACTGATATATAATCAATAACAAGAAAAATATAAGCTAGGATTGCAAAAGGCTAGTATTTCTTGTGATGGCAATTGTTAGCTCAGGGGGCTAGGGCTTTATGTCAAAATGCTGGTACTGAAATATATCATATCCATTACCTCCAGGTTCTCAGACCCTTTTGCTTTCTATCACATCTGACGGTTTCTGAAATGCTTTAGGTATTGTACCTTACAATTAAAAGTAATTTTGGCAGAATAACTGAAAGAAATTTAAAAGCAGAAAAATGGGTCCTCCAGGTTTCTTTTATTGACTAGGAAGGAAGAATGGGAAATCAAGTTTTTTAAAAAAATACAAGTCACCTAAAATAGATGTCTCCAAGTGAGAATGAGAGGTCTACCCTGGCTAGTTTAATTTTAATTCTAAAAATTAAAAAATTCATTTTCATTCCCATATAATCATAGAACAAAAAAGGATGCCTTCTCCATCACTCCCATTTACAATTCAGAAATGGTACCCATGATCTTGAAGAGATGTTCTCGAGCTCATGGGGCTAGACTCTAACAGCCTCTAGTGGGAATGCCAACTGATTTTACTTCAATTCAGAATGAGTATTTATTTGGCCTATTTCCATACACAATACCTTAGACTCTTCACTATATTGAATACTTAAAGATAATTAAAATCTGACTGATTTTTACTGACCAAATGTTTCCCCCACATTAGTTGAGATATTTCTGTATTTGCGGTTAAGACCAGCCGAGACTATCTCACCCATACAGGAAATCATTTCCAAATGTACAAGTCAATAGGGTCACATTACTTGCTATGTCAGGCCAACATCAAAATCAAACAATTGGACGAATGTGACCAATAAATATGTTAATAGGAAGTTTATTGAACTGAATGAGCAATCTGATTGAGTATGGACATCAAACAGAAAGTATTGACTTCCTTTATTTTTTAATAAAATATCTGAGGCTCCTTTAATTGATAGGTATGGATTCTTAAGTAGATTTATTTTTATTTGCCACAATGCTGAGAGAATGAAATTGCGTACCATTCATTCATTCAATAAAAGTTGCTAAGTTTTATTCCCAGATATGCCACTAATTTGATACAGATCTTTGACAATTCATTTCATTTTGGATCCTCAGTTTACCCCTAAATGCTATAAGCAGATGACTTAATAATTGACTAGATGTATTAAGAGAACAAGCATATAAATCCATTTTCAAAAAATCTTAAAATGTAATTAAGTTGACAAAATTTATAGATGCAAAGCAACTAGAACATAATTTAGGGGAAATATATAAATACTTCAAAGCAAATAGTATAGTCTATTCAGAAGTAAGGGCATTGCACACTAAAGGAGAGATTATTGTTAGCTAGGGTTTGTCACAGAAGTTTCTGTGTAGAATACAGCGTATTAGTTGTGGTGCTTGTTAACTATTTTGCTTCAGTCAAAGACAAAGACATGAACATTCTAAGTATAACACCTGAACCTGTTTGGATTCTATCATATTGCAAAGAGAAAATATCTGTTTTTTGGAAATCAAATGAAATGTACATTTTCATGCAGAATGTCACCGTGATGCTGGAGTGCGGGAAAGTATGTACCTGTGATTTGGACTTTCTGTGTAACGGCTGTTTAAGTTCCTCTGGCACATGGGCAGTACTAAAAGAAGACAGCTCAGCTTCAGCATATTGATTATCTTCCATTTTCCTCATTTTGAGGCTATCTGTGAAGTGCCTTATATGATCTAGAGCAGAAAGTCCAGTTTTATATTCTTCCTCTTTATACCTAAAATGAACCAATGGGAAAGCACAGACGTTTTTTCTTTTTCCTGTTGGTTTCTTATCTAATCAAATCACTTTCATTTGCATCTATACAGCTGTCAAAGTCCATGTTGTACTTGCAATGTAAAATAGCATGCATCAGTTATTGAGTTCTTCAAAATGTTTACAGATATATTTTTAAGTGTATTTCTCTTAAAATTTTTAGTTACTAAAATCAAGCATATGTTTGAGATAAGAGTTAATTTAGCACCGTGTGGAGATAAAATTCATACATTTATAATTTCCATTTAAAGTAAAAGCTAGTTATGACAATATTTGGTCAGTGACCAATATCCTGAGTATATATGCCCACCAAGTTAACTATTTGCATGTTTTTTTCCATTAAAATGTCATCAGCACATATTACATATATACCTAGTAAAGTAAAATTTATCTCAATCATATCTGGTTGATGATCATACCAGGTTATTTGGATGAATTAAGAGTGCTGAAATCTCTATTTTTTCTCTTTTATAATTAGCATCTAAAATTAAAGGGTTGCACGCTTGGGTAATTTGTGCTTATTCTGCCTCCCTCAGGCTAACCAGGTCCCACAAACATTGGTGTATGTACATGCCTGCAGAGGATGTTAATGGCCACCTTATTTTAATCGATTTAAAAGAGATGTCTTAAGGATGCCTTGCTAATTCAGATTTAATTTTTATGACTTATTCCCCCATCAGTTGTTTACCACCTGGAATAGTGCTCTGATAGGAAAAGAAACCAGGAACAATTGCACCTGCGTGGGGCTCCACGCTTGCTTAGCTTCTCAAGTGACCCATGGTTCTCACCTCACTGGAGAGGTCTTACAACTCATCTCGAGGGCACTGGTTTCTTCATAGTCATCTTCAGGGTTTCCTTCATGCAAATTACTTGTCCCTGCTTCCTTTCCTGGTTTCCCAGTAATATCATTGTCTTCATCCTCTTCATCTAGCAACACCTCATCTTCTACCTCTTCATCATCCAGTAAATCTGAATTTTGACTGGTCACCAAAGCCTTCTCATCCTTAAAGTGACTGCCATTCATTCTTTCAAAAGCATAAAAAGAAAAAGGTCCAATGATTAGTTTTATTTTTAAACATGCAGTTAGATTTCTTATTACGTCTTCCTAAGAACACATAAAATTTTTAACACTGTCATAGGAAATATTTATTGTTAATGCTTTATGGCAACCTTGGGGAAATCATATAATTTCACAAATGAGAAGATGAAGAAAAAATAATTGGATGATTATTCAGATTACCAATCGAGCCTCTGGCAGAACTGGAAAACAATCCAGTCTTCCATTTCATATCAAGACTTTGCCTGATAAATGATATTGTTTTGCATGATTTAAAAAGTACACAAATGTTTTCCCTTCTTGATATATTAATTACTATATAACTATCCACCATTTAAAATAGATTTCGAGAAAACTTGTATTCCTAGGCACCACTGACTACAGCTTCAACACCCATGGCCAAAATGAACCCTAGAGTTCAGTCTCAGGGCAGCTGCTAAGGGTGAACCAGTATTTGCTGTTTCTGACACTTGTAGTGTATTCCACTTAGACACTCTACCCAAACTTTGAGGTGACTGACAGCTCACTTAATTGTACTGTTTACAAATCATCCTCGATATTCTAAATGTAAAAACATTCCCCTTTCCCCAAGCAAACACCAGGTTGGGAAAGGATCCAGAAATATAATTGTACAAACATCTTTTGACATTCATTTAGCAAGCATGTTTCATACAATGATGCAAAAGAAAGTTATATTTTTAAAAGTCATTGTAATTATTTTATTTATGGTTGCAAAGATTATAATACATGATTTAAGAGCTTAATATAAAAGATTAATTATACAAGAATTCCAATATAATGTATCTGAGGGCATTTATGAACCTGGAACGAGTTTAAAATAAACATAAATTTTTAAGTTTTTCTGTAAGATTTAAAAGTTGAAATGCAGTTACAAAGTAATTATAATTGTTTCGAACTAGAATGCATCTTTTACTAATCTCTTCCTTTTAAAGTCAGATGGCCAAAGAAGTCAAATCACTCACTTCAGGTTCAGAAATCTAGTGATGGATCGAATAATCATAGGCAGCCAGGTACCCTGGTTTCTTGGGCATTCATAACCTTTGCATTTCTCCTTGCTCCTCTACGTATTACTAACTCAGAACACTTATGGAGGACTACGAAGTTCTCTTTACAGTTTTGTGTGATTTTCGCAAACATATAACTATTTTTCAGATTATGGAAGATCAGTTATTAGCAACATACCTCTATCACATTCCCACATACAAAAAAAGAGAGCATAATTTAATATTTAAATTTCCTGCAGTACACAGGCTCACAATTCATTAAATAAAACAATCTTAGATGTGATAGATATACACAGTACAAATCCATTTGACCAGAAAAAGTCCTATCATTACTAAACTTTTTATATAACCAATCTCTTAACCTCCTTTATCAGAGAATGATGAAAACATATTTTGTGCAGACATAAATTATTAGTTTCCAGACACACTGCCAACTTGCAAGCTTGAATGGATCGAAATTGTTATTTTAAAAAATGAAAGAGAAAGAAAAAGAACAAAAGAATGTGTGGATGAAAACCAAAAGTAACAAAGCCAACATAATTAAGAAAACCTATTTGTTAATTATGCTTTCAAATGTGGCAATTTATAGGGGATAAATTATTCATCAAAAGTAGCCTGATAGGAGTTGAGGGAAAAAGTTAGATGACTCACCCTTCCTATTTCTGTGCTGTTTAGACATGTTGAAGCCAGATGTTGGAGCTTTTCTGGCTTACAAATCCCCAATTAAGAGCTAAGAAATCTGAATAGGTATCTCAGAGCCAAATGGTGTATTTTGTACAATATTTCTTATTTGCATCATGTACATATCATTATCACAATGTATGATTCTGTTTCTTCCTTGTTCTTACTACTTTGCACTTCTGATCATCTGTGCGTTCTTCTCTCTCTCTCTCTCTGACACACATATATGCATACAAAGGGTAAAGAGAGGGAAAGACACATCCTATTACACAATGTTGCTGTGTAATAATCAGACTTCTTAGAGGCTGGGCAGACCTATCTCTCCTTTCTTCCTTACATAGACTTAGATAGTTGAAGAACACATATGGTCCTATGTTTTTGTTATTTTGGTAAAAATATTTATTTGAAGCTTTCCTTGATGGAACACCTTACCAGAAGACATTTTTATAGCATCAAAAAGAGGATATAAAGTCAATAATACTTGTGTGATGAAACCATTTAGTAGAGCATTGAGCCTTTGACACTAATGTAAGTTAAAAATATGTGATCTCAAAATTTAAAGAAAGAAAGGAAGGGAAGGAGAGAAAGAGGAAAAAAAGAGAAGCAGGAAGGGATGTATCATTATATTCTTAGAATTGTATCTATGAACCACATGGAATCTATTCTATTTGTATTAATATCAAATTAACATGAGAATTGATGAGAACTGTGTTGTAGTAATTATCATGCATTTTCTGTAACCCTGAGGGAGAAAAAAATAAATGAAACTTTCACCAATGAATTTCATGTTAAATTGAAATGTGCAACACAACATATCAATACAAGACGCCATTGGATAGTTGTATTCAAAAAAAGTGTAGTTCTCAATATCAGATATATAATTATAACTTACAGATAAGAAAAATTATTTCTAGTAGTGTTGGTAAAATAATACATCATTAAACACATTATGATGTATAATGCTAGCTATGTGTGAAGTATTACTATCAAAAACACTAAAAGCTTTCCTTTTTGAATGAAGCCACATAAGCTTTGTGTTGATCATGACAAGAGAGAGCCATACCACCATGATCAGGTGGTGCACTGAAACACAACAGAGCAATGAGCACCTGCTGCAGAGGATATAAAGCAACAATTGAATCTCAATTCAGCAAAGAGTTTCCAGGTGAAAGATCTGAATGCTCTTCAATGAGAATTTCATGTGAATATATGCATGCATACATACATACATACATATGTATACATATATAAACACAAATATATATATGAGAGTACTTTTAAAAGTTGATGGAAACATAATTTAAAAATAAGTTTTGGTATAAAAAATGTAAAGCCATACTTTTTTCATAATACACATTTTCCATGAACTTTATGAATTCCCATATATATAATAGGGAGAGAAAAACAGAGAGAAAAGGTGTCATATGTCATCATCTATTGCTTGTAATATACATAATAGTTGATATATACTAGTAACCTTTTTTGAGCAGTGATTCAGCTGAATCCCAGCGACGATCTTCCCTTATACTTGTGAAATTTGGATAAAATATTCTGTCTGGCTATCAAGCCAGGCAGATCAGCATGCTGATAAAGTTAGTTCTGGTACCAGGCAGCCCAGGATGAATCCCATTTATCATTAATCTGGCAAGTTACTTCACCTTTAGTGCCTCCATTCCTTCACTAATAAAATTATGGTCATTATCTCAATGCAAAGTATCACACACACAATATGCGCTACGTACATATCAGCCATTGGTGGTAAGAATTAATATCAGTGCTATTATTTTTGTGATCACATAAGTAAGCACAGCAAAGCTAGCGTTCATCGTAGACATCACAGCTTTACCTCTCCTCTGCATTCCTGGGAGACTGGCTGCTGTGGTTGCTGTTCCCGATGAAATTCCGAATTTCTGTGAAGTAGGCATCTTCTTTATCATCCAGAATTGCCCCTGTACTTTCCAGTTCAGAGTGAGGTGAGGATGTGGCTGTACCTGAACGGGCACAAAAGTCCCTTGTGACAAAGATTATTATTTAACCTGGCAACCTATGTTGAACTTTATTTCTTCTGAATTTGATCATCGTTGTTTGCTTGATTTTTTTTTTTAACTCAATTCACTTATTTATTTGAGAGACAGAGACAGACAGATAGAGGGTTCCCGTTTACGGATTCAATGTCTAAACACTTAAAATGGCCAGACTGGACTAGACCAAAGCTGAGAACCAGAAAATTAATCCCACATGGGTGCCTGGAATCCACTACTTGAGCCATAACCAGCTGCTTCCCAGAGTGCACAGTATCACAGAAGCTGGAGTTGGCAGAAGAGCTGAGACTTGAATCCACACCTCTGATCTGAGTCGCAGGCACCCCATCTGGCAGCTTAACTGCTAGACAAATGTCCACCCTAATGTTGTTTCTTAAAATCTGCCATTTGGTATATTAATAATAGTAACTTTAGGAGGTTGAAATCTTCCCAATTTACCATATGCAAGTCCCTGTGTAAGTCCCTTGGGAATATTTTGCACCATTAAAACAATGGGGTACAGTCTCCCAGAGATTTCGTTCCTCTCACTAGCTTTTCCCTATGCTCACTGGGGCAGCAAAACATTTTTATTCATACAATGAATAACTATTGTGAAGTAAAATATAGACAGGTCTTACAGAGATTCTGCCACAGGAGCCCGTACCCTCAGTTCTGCTTGCCGTCAATATGTGTGTGTGTGTGTGTGTGTGTGTGTGTATATAAAGGTGCTGTATGTTACAAAATACAGATAAAGACACGCTGAGGATTCTGCATTCTGACTGGGTAGGCTAAGCTGTAGGTCGAATCAGCAGACACCAGCCCAGAGGGTGGCAGGAAACAGTGTCTAGAGGACAATATCGGGTCTGCTGGTCACAGGGTCACCTCCAGCTTCCCCACCTCCGCAGAGGAATCTGAGTTCCTGGCTCACTGGACCATTGCAAAGTTGATCTAAGTTTACACAATGTATCTGTGGCTGAACTTTCCACCAACCTTAGCTTCATGCTGTTTATCTAGCCCACAGAGGATCTGCAATTTTATACTTCATCACAGTAGTCCACATGACAAAACCAAGAGGTTAAGAAATCTCCTCAGTTTAAAGACATAATAATCTGGGTCAACAAATAAGTATTAGCTTTCACACATTACATTTGAAAATATTACACTTGAAATGTTACACTTGAAAATATTTTCCCCAGAATATCTTTGATTAGAAAATTTTACTAGAATGCTCTAAGGGTACACACAGAAGTGATCTGTTTTTTATATCAAATCATTGCCTAAAATCTATTATTTTGAAAGCATCATTGTAAGATTTTTAGTTTTAAGGAAAATAAGGAGTATTTAGTTTTAAGTAGTCATCATTCAAGAAACAATGTGCCTTTATAGTGGAGGAAGGATTAGTAAAAAAATAATTACCTTACGAAAATCACCAGTCTGTAGAAATATAACTTTTTCCCTACTCTTAAAATCTCTTTTTCTGAAGTCCATACCCACTCCCCACCCTCAGTTCACTTCCTTGAAGCTGTGGCTGCACAGATTGGCTCTGCACACATACAGCAACCTGCAAATATTAGTTAACGGCTTGTTATCTAACTCTTAGGTGCCAAAGACAAAGAAACCTGCAATGCCTCTGCGCAGTATGTGCTGGCAGGACTGAGACAGGGAAGCCTCGTTTTCATGAGTCACTTTTCACTTACTTTGATATCAGAATGTGTGACAAAAACAAAACACTGCTGTCATTTGCTGGGGGTATGTCTTCTTTCCCTAATTCTCCAAAAGAACAGCAAAACAGAAAGACACCCTGCAGAGGCTCTCCGAGTTGCAGACCTTCTGCCTTCTACCAAAGCAGCCTGTTTCTAAAGTCGATATTGTGAGCGTAGTATTCCGGGGTTGCCACTATGGATTCTGTCTTGCATAAAGGCCACATTCTGGCCACATTCAGGAGGTGGGACAATGTTGGCCTGCAGCTAAGGAAGTCTTGACTCACATGTCTCTTGTGAGTCTGGGTCATGGTTCCTTGACTCCTTAAGATTGCCCTTTAGGTGAATCCAGGAGGACAAGAGAAAAATTCCCAAGTAAGCCCACCAACCTGCACGTCATTCAGTGATTCTGATATCTAAAGGGAAAGCTGTAGTCAATGTTCACAATAAGATCAATCTGTGTTAAAATGGAATGAAAGGAGAAAGTCACAATTATAAAACATAAGAAAATAACTTGTGACACAGTGGATACCCACCGGACATGTTTCCATTCTCATGCTTCTTTAGGTGTCTGTCTAAATTGGTTTGTTGACCGAAGCACCTATCACATAAGTGACACTTAAACGGCTTCTCCTTGTTGTGGATGTTGCGCACATGCCGCTGCAGGTTAGAGGATATGCTAAATGATCTGTCACAGTATTTGCATCTGGAAAATAAACACAGAGGAAACACCTGTGAGCAAATCAGAAGATATTTCTCAAGACTACTAAGCTAACTATAAACAATTAACACCCATAAAACAACATGTTAGAGAAAAGGCACAGAGAAGAATACTATTCACCCAGTCAAGATTTCAATTCCAATGGACATTGATTGCTAAAATAATTTTCAATACTTTATGAAAAATCATAGAGAAAATTGGTGACTTGATTTTCTCCAAATTAATTCAGATAACAGCTCTAATATTCTAATTATATATCATCATCTTAAAGATGTTAAAAAGAGCAACCTTGTTTTAGCTTCAGCTTAGGACAGTATAATTAGAACTTTTCTAAACAAGCAGGTAAGAAATTCATGTTTTCTTCAAATAAAGTAAAATGATCACCCTTTAGTTCAAAATTAGGGTCTATTAGCCAATTACTTAAAAAAAAGATTTATTTAGTTATTTGAAAGTCAGTGTTACACAGAGAAGGAGAGGCAAGAGGGAGAGAGAGGTCTTCTATCCGCTGGTTTACTCCCCAACTGGCTGCAAATAGCCAGAGCTGCGCCAATCTGAAGCCAGGAGCCAGAAGCCTCCTCCAGGTCTCTCACATGGGTGCAGAAGCCAAAGCACTTGGGCCATCTTCTACTGCTTTCCCAGGCCACAGCAGAGAGCTGGATCAGAAGCACAGCAGCCGGGTCTTGAATGGGCGCCCATATGGGATGCTGGCATTGCAGGTGGAGGCTTTACCTGCTATGCCACAGCGCCGGCCCCAGCCAATTACTTTTTAGAATCTGATTAACTGATTTCACTTCTCTATTGCTGCTTCTAAGTAAAACTCTGTTATCCTCTCCAAAATAACAATAAACACTCTAGACATTTAAAACTGAGATTCAGTGTGATATCAAAGACACTGATATTCATAACCTGTAGTGATTAAGCCCAAAGCCTTTACTCTATTGGTCTCTGTTACAAAAGCAAACCATAGTGTCAAGAAATTCTCCTTCCGTTATAACTTCTGTAACTTCTGTTTTTCTTGAAGATTCTGTACCAGTTCTAAATCAGCTGAGATTGTCAGAAAAGCACTCATTATTGGTTGGAATATTGTTTCTGCCTTCTATGTGATTAAAAAAAAAATCACTTAAAAGTTTTCCATTTGTCATCATATGAAAATATAAAATGTAAGATCTCATTGTCCCAATTGTTGTCAAGAGGAAGAGGAGTTGTTATAATCGATGGAGTTATTCTCTTCTGGCATTCCAAGGTAAAGATTTCATCTTTTGTTCATTATTGCTTTTTGGGGGGGTGTGTAGCTTGGAAAGAAAAAAAATTGACTTTCCACCAATGACACTTAAGTGAAAATTTCTAACAGTGGCTAGAAAATTCTTAACTCATTCTTCCATGTGTGAAGGGCCCTTCTCCTCACACTTCTGAATGTAGACTCAGTGGTTCAAGTGCTCTAAATCAAAAATTACCCCCATTCCACTCCAAGTACTTGAGCTGCTTTGGCTGGCCTTACATGATGCCAGAAGTCCAGTCGGTTCAGTGGGAAAAATAAATCTGTTGAACTGGTTATTTTGGCATAGTATCAATAAAGGAACTCAAAGAGTGATTTCATTTTCCCCTTTAAAAAAAACCGTTCAGGTGATGAGGTTCTTCAGCGTTCCTTTCTTATGATATTAATAAAAGGAAATGTGACAGCCCACACTGATGGTAGCTGAAATCATATAATCTCCTTAACAATAACAAAAAGCATATGGAGTCAGGGCCTTCTCTAAGCCCAGAGCAGTGAGAAATACAGCACCCTTTACTCCACTGCACTGCCTTAACCAGAACAACTTAGGAGACACTGGTAGAGAACACTCACCCTCCCACCAATGATTTTACATTTTTTACATAAATCATGAGGAATAGAGATGTGTGTCTGACATGCTTGTGACTTTCTGTAAGCCAAGGACATTTCCCAAATCTAGCGAACGCCATCATCTCTGAGCGGAGTAAAACTAGCAAATGAGGATGCTCTAACCGATGACCAGGTATTACTTTGCATTTCTCCTCAGCTAACATCTTCGCCAGAAGGGCAAATATTCTAAATAAGCAATCATTCCATATAAATGAGTAAGTGGTTAAGAGACAGCTCAATCAAAGGGTCAGTCTCAGAAACTCTTAAGTGAACCTGTAACACAGTCATCAGCAGGACATTAGTCAGGCTTCATGGTGTCTGGGTGTAGACAGAGGGGTCAACACAGTCTTTGAGATCACAATCTGCCATAACACCCCTGCAGCAAGAGCCTGGTGCTCAGATGTTAATTCTGGCTCTATTAGTATCAGATTTTATAGAAGGCATTTGGCATCTATAGAGCAGAATTTTTTACATTTGTAAAATAGAGGACTTATACCAAATAATAATTTGATTCCCCATCTATGAAAAAATTCTAGTTAGTGTCTTCCTCAATATGTACAATGATTGTATCATTCATGAGGCAGAGGAAAACCACTGAATTCAAGTACAAAGAACGTGTGAAATGAGCATGATAACACAATTGCACACCAGTACCCTTGACCATAACAAAATATGAATGTGGAAATCTTTCCTTCCATTTAAACAAAATCTCAGCAGACAGAATTTTCTCAAAAAGAGAAATCATGGTTTCGCATTATCATCTTTGAGATCTGTTACAGCAAGTACATTCTATCACATATAAAGTAAAAATATCACTTGTGATTTGTGATGTAAAAAACATACAGGAAAACAAAGAATTTATGAAAGCACCATGATTTTCTGAGTGTATAAGTCCCTATAATTTTCTCCTAAAATTTCAATTATCTCCAAATGAGCCTTGGTCTTTGTATGGCCTTATTCTTGCATGTAAAAAAAAAAATCCTTGAAACATGATATTTTATTTATTTATTTAAATTAAAAAGCTAACATTCTGATAAAAATAAGTTTACAAATAAGTAATGCACAAGAATTTCAAAGAATGAATTTATGTTACTTAAGGTGAATAACATCAATTCTTAAATGCTTATTAGCAGCTGCACTGTGTGTAAGATATTGCACATTACATAATTCAGGTTATATTTTAAAACTAGCTGGGAAATGTTTCTTAATTTCATTCTTAAATAAACAATTATATTAATTAGACATGTTCCATGTGCCATATGTTTAACTTTGAATTTAACAGAGTAACTTAGGGAGTACTTCAAGAAATTATTGACAGAATTTTCCCCTTTTCTTATAATATATTCTATTTTAATATCCATTTACTATCTGTTCTACCCTGTAATTCCACATATTTTCCTCCTCCCTAATTTTTTTTCCTTTAAACTTCATAATAGGACTTGTGGCTAGTGGACACTGACCTGGCTATGCCAGAAAAACAAAGTGTAAATGGACTGTTAAATCCTAGCAGAGATTCAAGACTTGCAAAAGGGAGGCTGCAGTGTTAATACTTTTATAAACTAAAATAGTGTGCATTCTTAACAACAGAGAGCACTAATAAAAAAAATTAAAGGTAGCTAATATTTAAATGTGCATATTCTGTACTAAAGAGTGTGCTATTACTTTTAAAATAAGAGTTAGAAAGCCTCTTTTTGAGAAATTAAGACTGTTCCAACTTCTTTATCCTAGCTATTAGTCAATTCCTCCTTGACTCAAAATTGAATAAACATACATTCAGACATGCACAAAAGTAGCCTTCTTTAAAACTGCTCACATGCTCACTTTACTTTGACAATATTTATCAAGATATTAAGCAAAAATCATTGTCAAACCTGTAAGGCTGCTCCCCTGTGTGGGTTCTCAAGTGCCGGGTGAGGTTTGCAGACCTTGGAAAAATCTTGCCACAGTATCTGTTATGAAAAGATGTTTATAAGAGAAAGTCAGCACAGTGGACTCTGTCACTGGAGTTGCATAGCAGCCAGACGCCTATTCCTGATTTAATTAGTGTTGCATGGAACTCGCATGTCTTTGGCATTTAAAATTTGCAACAAAGCCATTCTACAGATATAAATAACTACAAATCTGAGCTGTGTCATGAGATCTGGTTGAATTTGCTCAAACACAAGCAAGCAGTTTATGAAAACAGACTTTAGTTTTGATGACCCCCGTGCGTTTCTTTTATTAGTTCTGTATCTCTACATAAAGAAAACCGAACCAGACAAGGGGATAAAAAAATGACAAGAGTTTGTGATTCTGGGTTGATGTAAACAGATTTCAAATGTTCCAACTCATTTTACATGTCAGCCTCATGACAACTCCCTATACATTGAATGGTATCAGATCAGACAAGATTCTGAGACTTCATCCATCAAGGTATGTTCCCATGAAAGCTTTTCTGGAAAGAAAATGACACATTTTCCAAAGGGAAGACAAATTGATATGCCTGAGTCAGATATCATAAATTTCTAGACAATTCAGAAACTATAAGCACAATTTATTTAAACACACAAACACACATAGAAAGAGAGAGAGAGGGAGAGATGGATCTTATTCAACCTTATGGATGTTATTCAACCTTCATGAATGGCCTTATTCTTCAATGCTGTGACAATTAATAAATGTATACTTGAGGACAGTAGTATTATACTTTTAGATGAAAATAATTAACTGTGAAGGAAAATGCATAAATATCAAAGTGAGACAACTAGACAGTATTTGGAGTATTTCCAATCTCATTTATCACAACCAAATGGCCTGTGTTAAAACTCTCATTTAGTAATAATTTTTTAAAAACACGGTTTTTATATCTCACTAAATAAAGAACACTTTGAAGTACCTGAAATCTATCATGATTGCTATTCATCATCCAATCAAGAATAATTTCCAAAACAAACAGCAGAGCCTTTTGAAATCAGAAGGGAGATTTGGGCAAAGTCAGACGTCATGAACGGAGCCGTTACCTGCAGGTGTAGCGCTCCTTTCCCTTCCGCAGGAGGTTCTCTGGCAGGGCGTTGGGAGGTGCTCTGAAGTTGAACATGGAGGGCACCGACTGCAGAAGCTCGCTGGCCTCGGGCTTCAGGGCACTGAAGCTCTCTAGCTTTTCTGCCATGTTCTCAATAGCCGACATCTGAACATAAAAAGCACAGGACCGTGAAGGATCTGGCATCCTTTCTTCTGTCATAATCTTGGGCAAACCAACAACATCATTAACAGAGACACATCAAATCTGCTGAGTACAATGGGTGCTAGCAAAAGATTGGAATGTCCGAGTAGTAAAGTAACAATGAGAGGATTGATTTGTGAGTAACAGAAGCAGAGGCAAGGTTATCAAAGGACAGGTGAACTTTTTCCACAAGAACTTGGTTGGGCCATTTTATAATTTAATATATAACTGAGCAATGATACATAATAGAGATAAGCCAAATTATTTTATATTTAATTAAGCAACAGCTGTAGTATTACATTGTGGACATCAACAATCTAGAAGAAATTTTAGATGCTATATGCTTTGCCTAGATAATGAAAACCCTAAGAACCATGGACTCCCATGAAAAGAACTCATAGAATAGAAGAAAGTCAAGTGTTCCAAACTTACAGGGCAAGCCAAATGTGTATAACTTAGCAAGAACAACAATGGAAAACATAGACTGCCTAGAATTACATTAAATTAATGTCTGGGTATACTTGATTTTAAGTAGGATTATATATAAAGAATTTAGATGAAATATTTTTCTGGGCAGATATTGAGCTAAAATGACAATTGATGATATCGCCAATATAATTTTATTGTGACATAACTTGGCACGCATGTGACAGGACAGGGAGGAAAGTCCATGTGACCTTACTCTTACAGAAATATTCTTAAAGAAAAACCCACCTACCTAATTCTTCCCCACTAACCCCAACATATTTTACTTATAGTCTTCACGTGTTTTTCTACCTACACACAAATTTTGTGGAATCACAATTGGAAGGTACCATTTACTTTTTTTTTTTTTTTTTTTTTGACAGGCAGAGTGGATAGTGAGAGAGAGAGACAGAGAGAAAGGTCTTCCTTTGCTGTTGGCTCACCCTCCAATGGCCGCCGCAGCCAGCGCACTGCGGCCGGTGCACCGCGCTGATCCGAAGGCAGGAGCCAGGTGCTTATCCTGGTCTCCCATGGGGTGCAGGGCCCAAGCACTTGGGCAATCCTCCACTGCACTCCCTGGCCACAGCAGAGAGCTGGCCTGGAAGAGGGGCAAGCGGGACAGAATCCGGCGCCCCGACTGGGACTAGAACCTGGTATGCTGGCACCGCAAGGCAGAGGATTAGCCTATTGAGCCACGGCGCCGGCCAGTACCATTTACTTTTTAAGTTAGCTTTATCTTTAATGTCCACAATTAGAAGGATGCCCCCCCCTTTTCTTCAATTGTTAAATTTCCTAAGTGCTCACATCTTATTTGGAAGGTTCCTACTAAAGTTTAAAGTAAAAACACAAATGCTCAGATCATCTTGGTAAATCAGCTCACTCATTATTTATTTGGTTCTCAGGGCAGGATGTCACTAGAGCACTCCAAAATCTATTGAAAAAGTATTTTCCTATTATATACATTCGCTATATCTCTCCAAGAGCTGGGGTAGCAGACCAGAAGACACCTAAGGACCAAGATGATGGTAACAACTGCAAATGCAAGGCAGCTTGTAAACCCAAGAGGCTGTTTTTTGCTGATCAGACAGCAAGGCAGGAATGGGGGACATGTTTATGAGTTCGAGGTAAAAACGGTAGTCAACATTTCCAGCTCAAAAGGTGAATTAACAAAACACATTTTCTCTGGACACACAGCTGGACAGAACACCATCAACCTCTTAAACTAGAGCAAAATCTTAAAAGAATGGCCTGGACATGATTCTCTTCACACAAAGGGAATATTGTGTGCTTGATTCTTCAAATGACTATTCATGTTCTAGTTAGCTTTCTTTCTTTTCTCTTTATCCTGGTGCCTGCCCTCTCATTTCATGCTCGGACTCCTAATGCTAGCTACAAATTGCAACGTACGGGGTACCACTGCCAATTTGCCAAATGTCTTTCATCAAACACAGTGCAAAAAAAAAAAATCTCAGAGGAAAGTCAAGATACATTTACTTGTCAGACGACAAATGTGAACGCATTGGGAGGCAGTAAGGGCTATAAGCTCAGGGGTTTGATTCATAATCACTCAGCTGCTAAAACATTCTCCACAGATGCAAGTGGACAGCACATTTGTCACTATGAAGGATTTTGACACATACTGATCACAGGGCAGAGATATGGAATGATGATGCTGCTCAGAGAGGCTGGAGGAAATTTGGTCTCCACAGAATACACTCATTACCCCCTTCCAGCCAGAACATTAGCATGTTCACATTTCTTTGCATTTGGTTTATTAAAAATCAATCCAGAAAAATTTGTATGACACTATTTTATTTGCATTTATTCCTTCTAATTGTTCCTTGCAGAAAATCATTTTGATATTCCAGCCACCATGGAATGAATTGTCTGAGTGAAAAATGACCTCTGGTCTTCAGGCTGATTAGCAGTAACAAGCAAGGGTAAGGGTCATGATCGCATGTATTTATTGGGAAGAACAGTAAGTGCATGGGTGATGACTATAAATGTTTTATTTATGTACATTTAATATTTGGCTAAAGTTTCATTATCTAGTGGTTTTAAATCATTGAAGTGTCCACCCTGCTGACACACTCAGTTCCCTGCTGCAATGCATCTTATAGAACTACTTTTCCTTTTATATGGAAAATAGCTTACTCATGACTATTATTATTCTCAGCTTTCATCTCCAGTACACATAAACTACAAGTCCTTCAAGTTATTTGAAAGCAATTGGCTGCTGAGAAATGTGTCTTGCTTTAGTAGCTGCTAATAGCTAGCTCCTTTTGAAGAAAGATCACTGTGATTACTTTACCTCAAACTGTTTCGATTTGGGCAAACCATTAAGAAACAAGAAAATATATTATGGGCTACATGGCTAAATAGCGGCATTCTTGAAGCTAATAGGAAAAAGAATAAGGGTTGCCCAAGTACTACCCTGTTATAAGCCACCCCTGCCTTCAGCTTCTGGTGTCAAATGAAAAAAGGATGAAATTTGAGTGGGGAAAGGCAGAAAAGGAAGATGGGAAGTGAGTTACGGGGTAGCTATTGGCACCACACACACACACACACACACACACCACTCTGCCGAGCCAGCAACCACTGAAGCAACATAAAAGTCTTCATTGAATCCTTCCTTTCATCTTTGTAAAACATGCTCTTACAACACTTGACCTCAGTTGGAAGGAGGCTGGAATAAATTTCCCCATTAGGACAGACAGAGGTGATTTAGACATCTGCCAGTGGGGGGCCTCTAATAATTCTGTAACCAGCATCAACCCTAGTCTGTACTTTAGATTAAGGCATTGGATTAAGATGAACTTTCTCCAGTAATAGGCCAAAGCCCCAACTGCCATCTCGTCTGACAATGCTCCTCCAAAAGTAACACATTTTACAGAAGTAATGAGTTTTTATATTCATTTTAAAATTGGATTTGGTATTTTAAAAATAAAGACAGATTGGGATAAATGGAAAAGAGTTAACTGTTTTTTAATGATGAAAAACCCAACTGAAAGGCAAAGGGCAATGTGTACAAAAATGAATGAGAAATTTGCTGAGAATGGAGAAAATAAAGGAAGAAATGCTTGAGCACATGTTTTAGAAATGTATTGCTGTGTGACCCACTAATGTCATAGGCTAATCTCAGATCAGTAAAGGACAATTTTTTCTATGGAACAGTAAGTTTTATTTACATATATAATAGTTATTGATTGTATCTGTAGCCAGATGTCTGGTAGAGGAAGTTGTTCCACCTCCTTCCAGTTCCCAAGAGGCTATTAACTTTATACTGACGCAAACTAATATTTAGACACAATTCCCTAGCTCCTACCAAAAAATGTAGTTATCTCCCTAGTTAAATAAAGTTAGTATTTTTAAAAACATTTCAACAGGCAAGATATAATCAACGGAGTCCTAAGCACTTAGCTTAGCATTTATTATCTGACAGCCAATAATTGATGACATAAAACAGTTTCTCATTAAAACTATTAAAGTGACAACTTGATTATATGAAATGATATGTCCAAAGGCACCATGAATCACGTAACCTCATGGCTCACAAGTTAGCTTACCCATGGCTTTATCAGAAAATAACTATCTCTACAAACATAACTTATGATGGGAAAGTTTGCAGATTTGATAGTTTTCTATATTTATTCACCTGATAATCTTGCAAAATCTCCAAATCATGGTCATTTAAGGAAAAAATAAATATTCATATTTTATGTTTATCTCATTTCATGCATCATATTCAGCAGTCATGAGTATGAAATTAATTTGTGATTTTTACCAAAAATATTATAAAAATATATGTTTAATATTTCCCCTAATAATTGTCTCATAATATAAATATAAATCATATTACTGAAAAATCTGTGATTCAAAGGAATGGAATTATTTCTAAAGTACTGCAATGACAGTTGCTATGTTGTTGTAGAAGGAAACAGTCTAATTTAAAGCCTTGATTTAGCCCTCTAAGTTGGTAGACTAATTGGCCATGACTGCATCAAGAAACATGTTAAGCTTCAAGCAGCTAACAACACAGCTACTGCTTATTAAGTCACACTGTTCCCTAAAAAAGATGGAAACCACGAGGCATGATACTTAGCACAGACCTCTGCCATGAAAGACAGAGGAAGAACCCTGGAAATTCAGGCCAAATAGCAGAATAATCAAAAAATCACCCCCATGGAAGGTGTTGGGCACAGAGATTAAGATACAGTTTAGGGGCCTGTGCAGTGTCTTAGTGGGTAAAACCGTCACCTGCAGTGCCGGCATCCCATAAGGGCGCCGGTTCAAGTCCCAGCTGCTCCACTTCCAACCCAGCTCTCTACTATGGCCTGGAAAAGCAGTGGAAGATGGCCCAAGTCCTTGGGCCCCTGCACCCATATAGGAGACCCAGAAGAAGCTCCTAGCTCCTGGCTCCTGGCTTCAGATGGGCACAGCTCTGGCTGCTGCAGCCAATTGGGGAATGAACCAGAGGACAGAAGATCTCTCTCTCTCTCTGCTCTGCTTCTCTGTAACTCTGCCTTTTAAATAAATAAACAAAAATCTTAAAAAAAAAAAAAAAAAGATACAGTTTGGGACATCCAATCGCAAGTCAGAGTGCCCGAGATTGGTGTCCCAGCTCTGCTTCTGACTGAGAGGCAGCAGATCCCTACCCCCACGCAGGAGACCCAGACTCAGTTCTGAGATTCTAGTTTCAGTGCAGCCCAGCCCCAAGTTGTTTCAGGTATTAGGCCAATCAGTAGATGGACGATCCTGCTCTCTCTCCTTCCATTCAATCAGTAGATGGAAAAATCACTCTCTCTCTCTCTCCCCCCCTCCCTCCCTCCTTACCTCTACCACCCACCTTTCAAATTAATTATTTTTTTAAAAAAGAACCACTCCATTTATATACTTACTGCACAAATTTGCCTTAGTCTTTCTCTCCATAAATAAATACTTTTATACTCTTTAAATAAATAAACTAAATCCTTAAAAGTCTATCAGAATGATAAAATTCACAGTTTGTCATGTATTCCACAAAAGAGTGGAATCTCTAGTAAAGAAATACTAGCATCAGATAAAGAAAAAACAGGAAGTGCTAAAATGTTCCAACTAAAATTAATTTATATATAACTATATGGTAGATTTTGAAATCAGAAATATATCTCAAGATTTTCCCCATGCCTTAGAAATTCCCATAATTTTGAGTGAATAAAAGAAGTAAAAGTAGGTGCCTAGAGGAAATTTTGGAATATAAATTATTTCCATTAACCAATGTTTTATTTGGGGGTGAAAATTAAATAAGTAGCATTCTTTGTATCCTAAATGTCTTTCCCAATTAAAAAAAAATAAAGCTATTCCCTACTATCAGTAACTGAAACTAACTGTACCTGTAACTACTGATGTACAGTTGACAAAGTAAGAGCCAATGCTAAAACATCCACTTATTAGTTAGATATGAGTTTTTAAACAACTAGCCCTACTTTTCCAAATACCCAGAACCACTGTCTGCAGTGGGACACGTGAATGAGTAATTCCAATGCCAGCCTGTGTCTACCCTTCAGTTCAGGTTTACTCTTCAGAAGGCTTCATCAATAGCCTCTTCAGTGTGCTGACACAGCCTCCCCAGACAACGTTTGCGCTCAGTGACTATTTCCAAGTTCTTTTAACAACACGCTCCCAGGTGTCCAGAAAATTCCACACCAAGGTGCAATTACATGGAACAAGTCAGATTTATCAAATAAAATGGCTGCATACACTTTTTGGGGGGTGCTTTCTAAAGGCCCAATGATGACTGAAAGGATTATACAGCTTCACAAAGCAGGGGAATGCACTGCTGAAGCCTTATCATTTAATGGAAAAGAGCTCAGAGCTCCATGTCTTACAGCAACTTACAACGTGATTCTTTTTAATGCTACATTACTTTAGGCAAAAATATAACCAGGAAACTTACCCAAGTTCTCTGATCAGGCAGTTGGAACTGGGAGCAAAATTGAGACAAAAACAAAAAAATTATTTCTGTGTAGGTATCTTTATTACAATCTAACCTTTGAGAAATTAACATTTATTAATTTAGTGTATTTTGCTTATCCTGTATCTTTGAGAAAATGTTTGGAAATGATAATTAAATAGCTTTTATAATACTGCTATGTTTCCTCTATTTGCCTAAATTAAATCTTAGAATCAAAGTTATAAACTAGATTGTACTTTTTCCTAAGAAAGATAAATGCTCTGTACTACTATCAAATCTTAAAGCAAAGTTGACACTTCCTTTCCATTGATTACTCACTATAAAACTATATCCCCAAAATTTTAAAACTCAAAAATTAAGCAACTCTCTGCCAGTAAATTCAATCTTCTACACTTTTATATTTAATAATAAATAAAATATTCATCAAAAAGTAAATCATTGAATAACGAAAAGGAATACTTGGGAATTCACTACTTGATTTGTTAGGATGCGACCGAGACCATTAGGTAGATCCCTTAAAAACATTAATTAAAATAAATAAAAAGGCCTAGTTATGGAAATTTTTGACGATTCACTGGCAAAAATATTGCCGGTTTAGCAGCTCTTCCAGGAAACACTAAAGTTATATCCCCAATGATACCATTTTGTTCAGTTAGAGGAGTTAGTAAGGAAGAAACCTAGTTCCTAAAGGATGAAGGCTCCATCACAGAAGAAATCTAACAATGGGAAATACTTGAAAGTAAAACAAGATGAATGGCCAAAAACTTAAGTGATTTTCACAGCAATGTATAAATACTTTGAGAAAGACTAACTGGGCCTGGCACTGTGGCATAGTAAGCTAAGCGTCTGCCTTCTGTGCCAGCATCCCATATGGGCACCTGTTTGAGTCCTGGTTGCTTGTCTTCCGATCCAGCTCTCTGCTAATTGCCTGGGAAAGTAGAGGATGGCCAAGTCCTTGGGCCCATACACCCAGGTGGGAGACCGAGAAGAAGCTCCTGGCTCCAGGCTTTGGAGCAGCCTAGCTCCAGCCACTGCAGCCATTTGGGGAGTGAACCAGCCTATGAAAGACCTCTCTTTCTATCTCTGCCTCTCTCTGTCTATAGCTCTGCCTCTCATATAAATAAATAAAATCTTAAAAAGAAAGGACTGACTTAGTTGTAACAAGGCAGTCAAGAAGAAATACGTAAAAGGAAAAATATATAAATGAATAAATAAAGGGCAGAAATGTAAGCAAAGGAGAATCTTTGTTGAAGATGTACACAAACATTCGAAAATAAAACTAAAATGTGTAAACGACCAACAATGATATTTAACGACCAACAGTGATATTTAAATTATAGGAAAAATCAAACCAAAGAATAATAGCCAGTTTCACAACAGTATAGTTTCCAAATGATTTCCATGGTGGTTCACATGAGCTACCAGTGTGAATGCCAAGTGCCCATGGTAGAAATCAATGAAGTAGGCATTCCAAAGATCACAGACCACCACTCCCTCCATCTTAACTGTCTGTAGACACCACCTCTTTCACAAAATTATCATTTAAACTAAAACACCAAAAATAATTTTTGACTGCATGTCCAGGGAGAGCCACTACAATGCCGATTTCTCTCTAATGTTAAACTAACTTATTTATAAGTTAAAATGGAAGGCTGAAAAGCCCTCCAGTGGCCTGACAGAGCAAACACACCTCTTTAAAAAGTGGTGGCCACAGGCCAGCGCCGCAGCTCAATAGGCTAATCCTCCGCCTTGCGGCGCCGGCACACCGGGTTCTAGTCCCGGTTGGGGCACCAGATTCTGTCCTGGTTGCCCCTCTTCCAGGCCAGCTCTCTGCCGTGGCCAGGGAGTGCAGTGGAGGATGGCCCAAGTGCTTGGGCCCTGCACCCCATGGGAGACCAGGAGAAGCACCTGGCTCCTGCCTTCAGATCAGTGCGGTGTGCCGGCCACAGTGCGCTGGCCGTGGCAGCCATTGGAGGGTGAACCAACAGCAAAGAAAGACCTTTTTCTCTGTCTCTCTCTCTCACTGTCCACTCTGCCTGTCAAAAAAAAAAAAAAAAAAAAAAGACTTTAAATGAGAAAAACCCAAGCTTCTCCTGCTTGTATCCCAGCTTACACACGAAGACAACTGTAATGATAATATATTTCTGTAGTACTTGGGAATTAGCCTCTTCTCTAAGCACCCTGAGTAACTCTTGATTCCCTGGCCTCTTCTTTAATGATAGCCCTACTATTTAGCCAATAAAACAGTTCCCAGTTGGTACAGCAAAGGCCTCCAAAATCCTGCTCCAGCATAGCAGGAATCCATTCTGATTATCTGGTATTTGGGTCAGATCAAGAGTTAGATAAGTTAGATATTTGAATTATCACTCTTGGGTCCTGCTCTAACAGCAACATGCAGCAACAGATGGTACCTTCCACTCTGCAGTGGGAAGAAGTCACCCCCTGCACTGGGTTCCCTCAGGCACATCTGTGAAATAGAAGGAAGGATCACAGTGCACCATGCACTGGGCACAAGCACCATCTCTCGTGATCCTCCATTAACTCTGGGAATACTAAAATAGAACATGTCTTCTCTCATAGCGTTTTATTAAAAATGTTGAGATACCATATTAAAATCAGCTTTATATATATATATATATATATATATATATATATATATATGGTGAACGGCAGACAAAACTGCCCATATAATCGACCAGCAAACACACCTTGATTAGCTAGAAATCTTTTAATTTCAGAGTGGGTAGGGATCTTACACCCACTTCTAATTTTACAAACAAGAAAACCAAGAGCCTAGTAGACTGTTTGCTAAAAAACACTGAACTCTAGTCTTGTTTTTTTCTCAATTGTATCATACACTCATAACAACACCAGCATACTTTATTAAAGTGCTGGTTCAAGTCTAAGCTGCTCTGCTCCAATCTCGCTCTCTGCTAATGTGCCTGGGAAAGCAGCAAAAGATGGCCCACCTGCTTAGGCCCCTGCCTTCCACCTGGGAGACCTGAATGGAGTTTGGGCTATTGGCTTTGGCCTGGCCCAGCACTGGCCATTGTGGGAATGAACCAAAAAATGTAAGATCTCTCTCTCTCTCTCTCTCTCTTTCTCTCTCTCACATACACATTCTCCTCATTCCCTAACATTTTGCCCTTCCAATAAATTAAATATTTTTAAAGAATATGACAATAATGTGATTATAATTAAATGTACATGAATATTATATCATCACAAGTATTTCTTTAGCATAAGAAAGGAAGTTATCAAGAGAGATGTACAGGGGATGAGGATGGGGAGAGGGGACACAGAGAGAGGTTGGCTAACGTATACCAAAACACAGTCAGATGAAGCAGGTTCTGATGTTCCCCAGCACAGTGGGGCAACACCAGTTCACAATAATGTATTATGTACTACGTACAGCACTGGACGAGAGAAGTTAAAAGGCTTTAAACATGAACAAAAGGAAATGGAATCACCAGCTGATCTGATCAGTTTATGCTGTACACATCTGTTGTAATATACATATTCCATAAAAATACACAAGTACGACATATTAATCAAAAACTTAAACTATAAGAGATGCACTTTATATAACACCATGTGACACAAAATGCACATTATATTCAGGTTAATCACCCCAGGAAACCTTGCAAGTGTTAATTAGAACAGCATGAACATAAGATATAAGGCCCTGATAAACATTTGTTGTTCTAGAACTTTCTTGTTTTCTGTAATTATGTAAACGGTATCCTTCCTTATGCTTTTTATATAAAATTAATACCACTAATATGTTTCTAAACCCTTAATATTAAAGCATGTATTTTCTCAGTTAGATATGAAGTGGGAATTTTTGAACAATAACAGATTTTTCCAGCTAACACAGGAGATTGCATTGCATTTCAACTCATACTCTTTGCTTATGGCTTTGGGAATGTACTTGAAAAAAGTAGACACAAGGTAACAGAGAGGCAAATAAAATTTTAAATCATATCCCAAGATGAATAATTTAATTATCCCATAACTTTCCAAAAGATTGTATACCAGTTGTTTTGGAGGATCATCTTTTGGGGGTTGAACATATCAGATCAGAACAAATTATGGTTTTCGATCATTTTCTTAAGAGTTTTGCTATCCAGACCAGAGCTTGTATCTTTTAAAATAAAATAAAAAATAAAGAAAGAAACTTAATTCAAGAATGTATTTATTTGTTCTTTCAATACAACTCTGCAGACGATGATTGATAATGGAAACCAGGATTTTTTTTAAAATCACTAAATGAGTAGGGACATAGAGATGAACCAATTAGATAATACTCCTTTGTATTTGTATTTTCCTCGCAATAAGAAACTGTATATATTTTGATAAATAGACACAACTCTGTTCAGCAAATAGCTCTGTGTATTGTGAATTCTTGTGCAATTACAGATCTTTGCTGGAATGCCCAGTGGTCTCTAGATAAATTCCTTCACCCTCTATGGTAACAACTTGTCAGGTAGACTCATTTCCTGTTTTTATCTAAGCACTAAAAGAACAAGAATGACCTTTATGAGTTTGAGAGGAGTCACAGTATGATCCATATCTTAGTGTCAGCAACCTTTAAACACAAAAGACAATTTCAATGTTTATTTTTCTTAACTAAGTTCTGCTCATTCCAAAATGCACTTGGGCTTAAGTAGTTAGTAGCAGACAATAATTTAACACCAAAATCATGTTATTCTTACACGTATGTGAATTGCTTTTTCTTTAAAGAGCTTGGGTTTTAATTCTGCTAGAATTTCCTGTGTTCTTCCACAGCAGCGTCATAGGAAATCCTAGTGTTCTCAAGATTTCTTTCATTTCATTGCACCTGCTTTTCAGGATCAACAAGTTAGTTTACAAGCTTGAAATCTCAAGTTCAAAATACTCACTTGTGGGTGAAACAAGAATCCTGGAGAAGGTCTCAAGTATTTCTCTTTTAAAGCTTCAAGTGGGTCAGTTAGTTTTCTTTTCTCTACTCTGAAAGGTTAAAATTAGATTTTGGAGATGAATTAGTCTTACATATCAATCACTACATAATTACTGACATTTAAAGTAGCTAACAATAAAGCAAATGGTAGGTTTCTGGGAAGCACACTAATAAAAATAGAAGGATGCCTGTTCAGTTCATGAAGGATACTCATGGCACTTCTAAGTGCTCCTATTTATAATGGAAAAATTCCACCGAATGACTAGTAATGACAATGAGGAAATATGAAGAATGAGGAGTTAGTGAATTAGAGTCATTTGTCACAAATTCAGTACCTTTCCATTTGAAATGGAGAAAAGAGGAGGCCTTGGCAATTCTGAAGTCTTGAGAACAGAACTAATTTTAAACATGAAAAGCTATTTTTTTAACAAGAAGTTATCCCCCCCAAAAAAATTCATTTGTTTCTTCTATTTTTTCCCTTAATAGCAAGGGAGTTCCAAACATCCTATATGCCCTACTAGCCACACACACACACACACACACACACACACACACGTTCATATATACACACACAAACATGTACACATACACATTCTTTAGGTACCACCTGGTGATAAACTGAGCAGGTTAGAAGAGGATGATAAGGACTTTTTAAAGATAGGGAGAGACATGGGAGTATAAAATGTACCTATCCCTGTTGCTTCAGAAATATTTGCCACTCTATTTTGTATTAAGCACATAAGGAAAATGATATCATGAGTTACACTAAAGTATTTCTTCTACCAACTGCTGGTATTTTTCCTTTAAAAACTACTGAATGAGTATACCTGAAAAAATATAATTTAAATGAATAAAGATAGTTTCCACTTCGTAAAATTTTAAGTATGTCATGTTTTGTATATCCTATTTCACTTATTGAAGTAGGTGATATTGTATCCATTTTTTGGGTGGAGATAAAAGTTTAGGACAGGGGAAAGTGAGATTTCAGCCAGGTCCTGAAACTATAATTGGGATTTAGTCCGTTCATGATTTTGGTAAAATGACAGGCTTAGGACCTTAATCAAAACTGAAACATCAGAGAGAAGTTGGAGATGAAAGGAAGTAAGAGGAAGGTTAGGAGGTGACAGAGATGAGTCCAACGTACACATGGAGGAACTGGAAGCTGGTTTTGATTGAAAGGGTCTAAGAAGTTAAGAGAAATTATCTTCACAAAGGACTGAGAGATGCGTCATGCGGCTGGAAATATGACCTTACTGGAAATGTGTAACCTATAATCTACATGTATAATCCAAAAGGTATGTGTTTCCTTCTCCAGTACTGGGACTGCCATAGGATTTAAGATATAATCATAGGGAAAAGTCCCAAATATGGTCAAGATAGCACCCAGATATTTTTGTACTGTCTTATTATATTCCCTGTGTCATATTCAAATCAGAGTAACCCTGGTGGTGTTCCTTTATTTATGTGTTGTAGATGATATAAGCAGAAATAAGGACTTTTAGGGCCGGCACTGTCAGTAGGCTAAGCCTCTGCTTACAGCACTGACTTCCCTTATGGGCACCAGTTCTTGGCCCTTCTGCTCCTCTTCCGATCCAGCTCTCTGCTGTGGTCTGGGATAGCAGTAGAGATGGCCCAAGTCCTTGGCACCCTGCACCCATGTGGAAGACCCGGAAGAAGCTCCTGGCTTCAGATGGGCCCAGCTCCGGCCATTACAGCCATTTGGGGAGTGAACCACCAAATGGAAGACCTTGCTCCCGGTCTCTCCCTCTCTCTCTCTCTCTAATTCTACCTCTCAAATTTTTTTAAAAGGCTTTTACGTGAAAAGAATTTGCAGGTCTAGTGCCAATTAGATAAAAGGAATTTCATCAACAATGTCGAATGGATGAACAGCACAAAATCTTTTCTCCATAGAAAAGAATCAAGAAAAAATTTGAAAATACTCTCATTTTAAGTAAATTCAATAAAAATTACCTACAGATTCATTGAAGCTATGACTGTGTACAAGATTTGAATAAGATAGTAAGTGCAAAAAATGCTTATATTTTAAATGTTATAAATTCTTGTTTATATTTATTTTAAAAACTACTGAATGAGTATACTAGATATATTATTTATGTTATATTTATGTTATTAAATTGCTATTTATATCAATTAAAGAAAACTAAATTTTAAAAGCTAAATCACAGGCAGTCATTTGACCTAAGACACCAGTTAAGACTCCCATGCCCCATATCAAATTGCCTGCATTCAATTCCCAGCATGGACTTCAGATTCCAACTTCTTGCCAGTCTAGACTCTGGGAGGCGGCAGATGATAGCTCAGGTAGTTAGACATTGTCAATCATATGAGAGACCTGGACTGAGTACCTGGATCCCAGCTTTAACTTGGCTATAGCAGGCATATGTGGAGTGAACCAGCAACTGTAACTCTCTCTCTCTCTCTCTGTGTGTGTGTGTGTGTGTGTGTGTGTGTGAGAGAGAGAGAGAGAGAGAGAAATTGAAAGAAATAAGCTAAATCACTTTGAATGGTTAAGTAACTATTGCAGAATACTGCCTAAGAGGTATTTTATTAAATACGTAATTTCACCTAAAGAATTTTTGGATTCATAAACAAACCTGAATAATTAAGCCATTAAATATAGATTCTGGGCCCGGCATTGTGGCGTTGTGGGTGAACACGCCACCTGCAGTGCTGCATCCCATATGGGCTCTAGTTCAAGTCCTGGCTGCTCCACTTCTGATCTAGCTCTCTGCTAACGTGCTTGGAAAAGTAGTAGAAAATGGTCCAAGTCTTTGGGCCCCTGCACCCACATGGGAGACCTGGAAGAAGATCCAGGCTCCTGGCTTCATATGGGCCCTGCTCCGGCTGTTGTGGTCATTTGGAGAGTGAACCAATGGATGGAAGACCTCTCTCTCTCTCTCTTCCTTTCATATAAATAAATAAATCATTGTAAAAAATAGAGATTCTTTTAGGAGAACTACTCATGTTATATACAAAACAGATTTTTGTGATTAACATTACATTTACTTAGAGCTCTTAAGAAATCTATTGAGAAACAGAACAGATGCAAAGGATGTGTTGATGGGTTAACACAGAGTAGACTCTTGCATATAAAGGTACCCATACATGTTTGCATTAATCCTCCAGGAGTATCATTCTTCTGCCACTTGACAAATCACTTCAAATACAACTTTTACATATTTTCCACTCCAAAAAAACAATGTTTAAAAATAAATTTATTGTCATGGGAAAGAAATTCTGTTGGCTTATTCCAAACTCAGAGATATCCAAAAATGAGTCGAAACCTACAGAGCCAATTTTCTGAATTAAAAAAAAAAAAAAACAGATTTCACTAGATCAAACAACTTGACTCTCTCATAATAATAATAATAATAAAAAACCTTTTGGGGAAGATGGGAGTTTGTAGTGTTAAAACCACCTTTCGTATCTGCACTCACATTTCATCATCTCCTACTGGCCCTTACCTGTAAATAGGGTCCATAAAGAAAGGAGTGGGCCTGGCATGTTGCAAGGAACCATCTGAAGCTGGTCTTGATTCAACATTGTTGCCTTTCTTTTCCCCAAACACATGGTTTTTCCGAGGCTCAGTTAGCTTCGTCCCACTGGCTCTACTCCTACTGCCCATACTTAGATCCAGGGGCTGGTCTTGGCTTGTGGCAGGCGTGGCTGGAGGCTTGGAAGGGACTGGAGTCAAGGGCTTCTCATCCTTTCGTTTAGTGGTGAGATCAAAGGGGGACTCAGAGCTGCCCTTCTGCAGTTTCTTTACTTCATTTGGTGATTGGGGTTCCATTTTCAAAGGTAACGATCTCAAGTCTCTATCAGGAAATGGGTACATTGATTGAGAGAATGCTGGAAAAAATGGGAGGGGAAACATGGAAGGGTAAGGTAAAGCTCCAACTTTTTTGTCTTGCAGCCCCACCAGTCCTGTTGAACCAAAGTATTTTTCAGCAATAGAAGCAATAGCCTTTATAGAATCATTCACAGCTCCTGACACCGCAGTTTGCTCCTCTAAAGATGGTGAGAAAATGGAATGATTGCTGTATTCTTTCTTATTATTTATTGAAGCCAGATTCTGCAGAGGGCTTACTTTGTCTTTGAACATTTTACCATTTTCTTTAAATTTTTCTTTATCACTTTCAATGTCACTTTCCAGATCAGAGCCCGAGGTGGTTTCCAGGTCACTGCCACTTGGTGTACTGACATCATCAAGGTCACTACTCTCTGACTGGTCACTGATTTTCTCAAGGGGCCTCTCTTCAGAGGACCTCTCGGCCTGGAGCTCCACTGGCTTATTGTCCCCTACAGGTGGGTGTTTAGAGAGTGCCTTCAAAATATCCTGTGTAGCTGGCAGTATCTGAGGATGTGTCATGAGGGGACTTTGACTTTTGTTTGTCTGTTCAGTACTTGATAGTCCTTTAACAGGAGAACTAGCAGGTATCAAAGGAGGCCTGTGGTACAAGCCGGAAGGAAACAGACCAGGGAAGCTAAAAGAAAATCCAGGAGCTGTTGGAAAGGTAAGACCAGCAGGATGCCTATTGGCGCCAAAATAGTCAGCAAGGCCCGGGTTGGCATGACTCATATTAACCATGGACGTTTTATCCATAGCTGGGGTTCCAGGAAGTGAAATGCCTTGGCCAAAAAATCCACCTGCCGCAAAATGGTTCTTGCCCTCACAAAACCTCCTGTGTTTATTTAAGGAAGACGTAGTGCTGAACATTTGTCCACAGTCTTTGCACTTGATTTGGGTTCTGCAATCAGCATGCATGCGCTTATGTCGACAAAGGTTTGAAAACTGAGTATAGGATTTATGGCAGACCTCACCTGTGTGCAAACAACAAAAAAGAATCTCAGGCTTTATGGCAATTGCTTCTGAATTTAGCAAGTATCACAATTGGTTTACCCCAAATTTCAATTAAGAAGCCAGGAAAAGATATCGGGGGTACAATCTGGATGCTCCAAACACAGAAAACCCCCATTTTACTAGATTCCAAAGCAAGGCATCCAACCTGACAAATGTCTCCAGGCAGCACAAATATTCCATATATATATATATATATATTTAAAGATTTTGTCATTCCCCCACTGCACAATATTTTGCATAATATTTGTGTATTTAAATCTTTCCGAAAAAGTCAAATTCCAGCATGCACTGACTCCCCACCCAATAATGACACTAATAGAATCTTTAAAAAAAATCACAAGTCTTAAGATATATTAGGTATGAAGCATAAAAGGAACCCTTTTAATTTTAGACAAGTTAAAGAATTCTACATCGTAGGACCCAAGACAAAATAGAACGGCCTTTCCCTCATCCAGAAATTTCACTTTAATACCTCTCCCCTTGAAGAGAATATCTGTGCCTGCTCTACTGTTATTTAATTAGCATTATATCATACACTCTCATCATTCACACATCAAAGCCACATAACAATGCACATTGTGTATTCTGAGACTTTTTTTAACAATCATTTTCATGATTTGAGAAAGACTGACATAATTTACAATGGCTCTATTTTAAGCCTGCAAAGGAAACTAAATTGAATGTAGCCCATCCTGCATTGCTGGTTCCCATGAACTATGATCACGTCCTCTGACTTCCCCTCACACCAGTGGCTGTGCTAATCTTCCTGCATTTATGAAACCCCCGTTCCTGGGAAACATGTCCACTGTTGTCCTATCTTCACCCGTTATCTCAGGCCTTGACTTCTATGTGTGACAGCCAACTGTGGTAAGCAGGGGAGAGGGCTGGGAGTGCTCCAATCCAGCAAGGACGACGCAGCAGTGGGTACGGCTGTGAAATAGCCCCCTTTGCCAGGAATTTACCAAGAAAGTGGAATGTCTTTCTTCTTCATGGATGTGTCATCAGATCTAAGCATATTTTAAGACCAAACTTTGCAACCCCGAAGGATTCCCTTGCTAAGAAAGAATCCCACTCACTTCACAGGTCAGCAGGCTTATGATATCTGTTTCAAAGTATCGTATTTTATTTTATTTTCCTTTGCTGTAAATGAGCTAATCGTCCATGTGAGTTTACTTTAATGTTTCTGTGCATGTTTAATACATGCAGAAACAACATATACTCTGTTGGCCATTCCTGAAACACATTTATTTTAAGAAATTAAATGGAAGACAAAATGCCCTGTGTATTGTGGCACACGATGACTGCCTGGAAGTGCAGAATGGTTGAGCTCCTGAGTCAAAGCGTTAATAATCAGAACATAAACACCATGCAAAAGAGATTTTATAGACCTTCCTCAAGAAAAACGCACCAAGAAAACGCATGCAAACAGGAACTAACAATTGATTTCTTATCTATTTCTTTTACTGCTAAAGTTAAATTATGTTGCTATATACATCAAGGGTGCTTGGTTATTTTAAAGGAGCCTTCTTAAAAAGATGATTCTTAACCCTTTAGAGGTTGTCTCATGCATTTTAATAGGAAAAGATGATGTGATTTCTTCTTTAATCATTCTTCCAGAATATACTGGCCAGGGTTCTGTTTTAAAAGTTTGTACTACTTAACCTACACTATAACTATGCATACTATTTAAATTCTTTGATACACTAATTAAAATCGCATGATGCAGAGGGAAAACACCACGACTTTTGCTAGACACACTATACTAATTCCACTATGAATTATAACCAAAAAAAGAGTAAATAAAAGATTATTGGGATTACAAAAATGCGCTCATTAAGAAAGCAACATCTCTTCCCTGGGCATTGGAAAGGTATCTAGGATATGTCTTCGTGGGCTTTCAACCAAAGCATTAAGTATTTGAAAGGGCTACAACTTTTGCAAGGCAATATGGCTCTATACTCTTGTTTCTTGGAGTTGCCTGGCTTTAAGAAAACCAAGCACTTTTTCTGTGCTGGAGAAACAGATGCTGCATTTGACTTCCCCGGCTCTATCCTTTGTTACACGGATGAGTGGCTTTTGTGTCTGGTCACAAGAACACAGAATCTGGGATGTTTCCTTAGGCAGAGCACTTGAAGGGCTGGCCTGGTACACCACAAACCGCCAGGCCTCCAGGTAAACTGGTTCCAATGCTGTTGAAGTCTACACTCTATTGTAATTCTCTCAGTAATAAGGAATTAGCCAGCAGTTAATGTTGCATTTTTCTGCTTATTAAACAAATTAAGAGGTATTTTGAATCTATTCAGTCTATTAGAGCATGTGGTTTCTATTTGCGAGGCTGGAGGTTTCTGTAAAGGCAGTGAGTGATTACCTTCGCACGGGTGACTTTGGGCTCGGCTTGGGGGCACACTGTAATAAGAGACAGTTGCCATAAACACACCAGTGGGGGTAAAGCGTGGTGTGTGGCCTTCTGGTGCGAAACAGATACCAGCTCTAGGTGAACCTCCTCCACACCAACTCCTGATCCTCAAACTCTTTTGTTCTGAAATGACACGGCTATTATTCATAATTACTCCACGGGTCTCTGTCAGATTTTGTATTTGAAGAATGCCATCTGCTATTTAAATTTGCCAATAATTACTGAAAACATATTCATGGGAAATATGTTATGCAATCTGATTGGAAAGGGATACCCTATGGCGCTTTAAATTGAAACATTTGACTTTAACACAATTAAAATTCCAGATCCCAGAACCTCAGATGACAGGGGCTCATGTTTTCTGACATTTATTTTAAACAATACAGAAAGCATTAAATGAGTAATCAGCATTGTGGTCTATTCTACTCCTTTTCTCATCAAAACATAATAAAACTTACTAAAATTTATTTCTGAGAAATCAGAAACAAATGAACTACTTGATACTGTATGCCTGCAGCATTTTCATGGACATATTTAGGACATTACCACGTAGACTCAGGAATCCTTTTTTGAGACAAGAAGTCTAAAATTCCTATTGTATACTTTACTTCCTGTGACTTTCAACAGAGCTTTCCCAAGGGAGATTAGAGCACCCTTTTATTTATCTACCAGTCCTCTCACTCCACCCAGGGACTAGAAGAACAGGCAAGCAAAACAAGACTCCTAGTGTAAGCTGAGAAAAGAAAGAACAACTCTTTTGGTGCTTGGAAGCACAAAAAAAGGCTGTGTCCAGGGCAAAGAAGTAGAGAGTGAGTCTCTGGCATCTCGCTGTTGGCACTGAAATTAAGTTTCCCCCTTAAGGTCCTGTAGTAGTGTCTCATATACCTCCTACAAACCATCAGGTATTTGTTAGAAAAACTGTTTTTCAAGAGGTTCCCAAATGATAGGTTTGGCCAAGTGCTGAACAGGCTTCAACCAATTCTATGTGTATCTGGATCCAAAATCAGTCTTGAAGTTTGCAGCACAACTCAATGAGTCACTGTATTTATACGTCCAGCCGAGCAATGGATCAAAAGCAGCCCAGCGCTGTTGCCCAGATGGACTAAAATCTACCGATTTTCCAGTGCAACAAACACAGAGCACAGGAGTGAGTGGACGGAGGCAAAGCAAATGAAGACTGAGTTTTACTTTATTTGAAGTATGGTACTAAAGTGCTCTGTACAGAGGTGTGCTAAGTAACTGGTCAGATTGCATGTCCCCCGCATGCACACTGCCTGTAAATTTGCTTTAGCGCAGTGAGTAAGAGAAGCAGCGTGTCCACCATCAAAGGGAAAATGTTCTGCTTTTCAAGTAACAGAACTACTGATCCGCAGCCCGTGACCAGTGACGATGGGTAGATTAAAGAGCATTTTATTCACCCTCTCTCCGCACACAAACACGCACACACCAAGTCAGACGGCTACTTGCCAGGTGGGATTCTTCCAGCTCTTTCTGATCCAGAACAGGTTTTTAATCACTTCATCGCGTTTATCACTTCATCTTGCTATTTGCCATTTTACGAAGCCAGGAACATTTACAGTGTGAGACAAATCTGGTTGTCTCTATTAAACCCTACAACCCAGCAAGCTTTCCTTTCATTCTTTAATGACTTCTCTTTTCTCTCCCTGTTATTTATTTCATCTAAAGAAAAACACCCCAGAGATCATGAACAAAAATACCACAGATCTGGGTATCGAAGATTTTTTTTCTTTTGGTCCTAGAAAATAGCCCTACTGCACGGACCAAAAATACCAAATACCGGCGAGTCCCCTAATGGCCACGTGCGGCCATTCTGATGGTCGCAGTTCTTGTGGAGGGAAGACAGATGCGGGAAGGAGGGCTGGAGCGTTAAGCACTTACAGATGAACGGCTTCACACTGCTGTGGATGTGCTTGTGTTGTTTGAGGCCTGACGACGTGGCAAAGGTTTTGCCACACTCCGGGCACGCGTGGGCCCGGGCGCCGACATGCTGGGAGCGAATGTGCCGCTGCAGGTTGCTAGGGTCCGTGAAAACCTGCTAGGAAATGAGTACTGATTAATCAGGAAACTTCACCCAAGACCCAGGAAAGGAGGCCAGGGTGATGCAGAAGGAATTCTGTGCACCCGTTTGTTGTTCCCAAAGAGCAAGTGAGAGTCCTGTCTCCAAAGTATTCTCCCATCCCAGCAAGAATTATAAAGTATTCAGCTCATGGGAAAAAAATAAAATAAAATAAAAAATAAAATAAAGTATTCAGCTCTATCTTCTTAGCATGGAGTATCCACTGCTATCAGTTGAACACGAATAGAATGAATGGTGCTTTAGGCCATGTTCAAGGTCTCTTTGATTCCACTTAAGAGTGTGCATCAGTATTGCTGCAAATATAGTTTTGTAAAATTTTGTTTTATACTGTTGTGAAACTGATTACTCCCACTAAACTAGGGTCTTTTTGCTTTTTAATTGTTAAGCTTCTTATTCAGTGAAGTTTGAAGCCTATTTGATGTAGTTTTAAAATATGTTATCTCAAAAACTAAAAAAAAAAAAAAACAAAAAAAAAAACAAACAAACAGAAAGAAAGGGGGAAGGAAAGAGAGAGAGGGGGAGGAAGGGAATACCAATATGTTGTAAAAATTGTATCTACAAATCACCTTGAATGTTAAAAACTAATTAAAAATCAAAATGTGAACAAAAAGAATGCCTGGAGAGGAATAACAAAACCACAGCCACGCTATGATTACAACTGGCATGTTTCTTCTACTCTTTAAAGAAAGATATATTATACACAAAAGTTGGGAGATTTTTAAACTAAAATACTTCAAAGATATCTGAACAGTTTCCCAAACTCTGTGTTACAGTAAGTTACCAGCAAGCTAAAGTTATTTCTTTGGCCACTGTACTGAAAAAAATGAAAGAAAAGAAAAGAGAAGGGGAGGGAAGGAGAGGGGAGAGGAGGGGAGAGGAAGAGAGAGGAGGGGAAAAGAAAGGAGAGGAGAGGAAAGGAGAGAAAAGAGGAGGGGAGGGGAGGGGAGGGGAGGGCAGGGGAGGGGAGTCAACCAACATATCCAAGAGCAAAATACACTAAAACCTAATTTCCAATGCTACCATTTCAATCGACATAAGAAAAGGCACTCAGCTGCTACAAAAAGTTTTTGACGATAGAAAGCAACTTTAATGATACCTGCACATCTTTGAGTTCAATTAAGAAACACCGAAATCAAAGATGTGAATTACTCTTGCTGTAGTTCACAGTTCTGGTCCAAGTAGGATACATGCGTTCCACCCTTATTTTATGTCAGTACTGGCTACTCAGACAGAGGATCGAAACTTTTTAATTAGAACCATATCGTGATTTATTGTGAGGACTTAGGTGGAAAAATCTGCAAATGCAGGAGTCTCCCATTCTTTCTCAGTAGGCATTCAGAAACTGTACGTGACTTCCTCACACACTGCTATTAAAAGAAATCAGTAATGTGCATTGGATAAAATTTTCATTCCCCGTAAGGCTATAAAACAACCCCATGCTGGCAAGTCAGTAGCGGAACCAGGAATTTACCAAGGATGTCTGACACCTAGTTCTGGAACTCGCCATTAAGCCTCACTTCCTCCCTTACAAAAATAAAAGGATACCCACTAAGTGTTTTTATACACTCTACTAATGCCTTTTAGCATACAACACTCAGGCTACTTTTCTCAAGATATTTATAGTTTCCCCTCTCAAGGCTTGTTTTTATATATCGTAACAAGTGATGGATTAAGAAAGAGCAAGATGACAGAGAGAGGCCAAGCAGCCTGCAAATTCACTGTACCTTGGCACAGTTTTCACATTCATAGTGCTTTCCACTGTCATGTGACATCTGGTGGCGAATTAAATTGGACTTCCAGTTAAATGCCTTGGGACACTGATCACACTTGTATTCTCTCTCTTCTGTATGTGACAACATGTGTTTCTCCAGGCTGTTAAGAGAACAACTGATTTTAATAAGACACAGTGACAACAGATAGATCCAATTTTAAAAAAAATAATTTTATTACTAACCCAACCGGTAATTATGGAAATAAGGAGTAAGAGTTGAGATGAGAAGGAGGAAAGAGAAGAAACAGGCTTGTGATGGACAAAACTACATTTTAGGTTTCCTAAACTGCATCTCCCACTAATGTAGAAATGTACTGCTGTTGTTAGAAAATAAATCTGGGACAGCTAGCAGGGATTATCTGTCAAGCTAGGAGCATGGTAAACAACATGCCATTTCTCCAGTTCTAGATTCCTTACACAATTCTAAAACAGCACATAGTGATAACACCCACTTAATTCAAATGCTCAAACAGAAAATGTTAAAAAAAAATGCTAAGAACATGCAGGTAGGTATACTGTTTAATGTACATAACCTCTAAATTCATAAAAGGTACTGTTGTTTGTATAAGTGTCACCCATGTGAAAATGATCTACAAGCTAATTGTTCAACAAGCAGCTTCCCAATTTGCCCCTTGGATGGATGGATGGATGGATGGACAGACAGTTGCAAGGATATGCATGTATATGTATATACACATATATATGCACACACACTAATAAAGATGGGTGTGTAGAATGATAAATATAATGCATGAATTAAGGAGAAGAGTGTATAATATTTCAAGCAGATACATTATTAAGGCCTCTAAAAATAAGGCAGGTTTAGAAATTTCTCAAAAGGATAGTCTTAAAGCTTAGAACAATTTTTCCTTCTCAGATTTTCCCCCCTTTCTGAAATATGCATGAATATAATGAAAAACAAATATTACAGATAATGGATTACGGTGATAATCAAAAGAAATCTGATTTTTTGCTGATTAAATGCACAGACATGAAACATAACAGGATACTACCCCCAAGTACACAAGGAACCTGTGCCCCCAAGTCAAGTAACCAGGATTTCTCCTTGGAGAAAGAGCCTATTTAAATCTGATGCACAAAATATATGAGTTTTGAACACCCTGCATTGAAAAAAATGAGAAAGTTATAGATCATGTAAAAAAAATTAGGGTGCCAACTCAAACAGACCCAAAGTGGGTAAGCTAAACACCAATGAGAGTAAGTCTTTTAACAACAAAGATATTCAAAACACACAAACAGAACCTCACCGGTCACTCTCACAGTATAGATGCTGGGAAGCCAGATCATTATTTGAAAACCGGTAAATAAAAGGAGACAAGGCAGTGCACATGCCCTGCTTTGCCAATATGAACTGAACTTTGGGGTAACCAGACAGACAAGAAAGGACAGTTTCTCTACACAGAATTAATATGAACAATAAATGATGAAAGAAAGATAGGACTAGAATATGTTCAGTTTGCAGCCCCTGAAGGATTAAGGAGCACAGGAAGTCCACTATGTGTCTCCTGATGCAAACAAACGACATTATCAGTGAAATGTTCTTATGAAAACATTGAGCATAAATCCTAACTAGGCTTGGGATATAACTATGAGTTTATAGGAAATAGAGGGAATGAAGGTGTTAAACAACTGCAAGGGGATACAAACAGGAGAATCCAGACTGGAGGAAATGCTATGGGAAAGATAATTCAGTTTCTTCTATCATCTTCTATAAATATATTGTAATGAGAGAGAGAGAGAGATGCCTGGGGGAAATCTTCAGATAAAAATAGACAAAAGGGGCTTGTTGACCTATTGCTATGTATGGACTTTATATGGGTCTTAATTCAAACCAAAAACTCAAAAGTCACGAGATAGTTGGGGAAACTTGAACTTTGACTGAATATTTGATAATGTTAAGGAATTATGATTTTTGAAAGTGTGGTGTTGACCTTACGTTGTAAGAGTCCTTGCTTTCTACAGACACATACTGAACCATTTATAAATAAAATGATATAATGTCCAAAATTTGGTTCAAATAATCCAAAACAGGTACAGCTGAGACAAGATTGACCTTGTGTGATAATTACTGATGCTATACATATGGGCTTTTGTTTTTAACTTCTCTCTAGCTTTGTGTGTAGTTGAAACTTTCCATAACAAAAAGTTATCTTAAAAAAAAACTACTAAATATGTAAGTTCTGGTTTTCTCCACGCTTTCTTTATCTGTGAGATAAAGGCTAAATTTGAAAATCAATTAAGAACTTTGTGTGCCTAGAATATGTTACCATTGTGGCTGTGCGGACTAGGAGAGTGGGAGTCTGGGTAAGAAAATGAAGTAGCCAGTCTCATATCTCAGTAAATTAGAAGTGCCTTTCCCCCACTTTTTCTCTAACCCAGCTTCCTCCCTACAGCTCTGTTCATATTGGCACATGAACTTATTTTTCCTGCCCATGAGTCAGTCGAGTTGGAAGCACTATTCTATTTGAGCACAAGTGGTGATATCTCCATGAACACAAGGTACCAGGAGAGTACAGGTGTGTGTAGTCATAAGAGAGGCCCTATCTTCATCTGTTATATGTAATCCTCTGTTTGTTACAGAAGTTGAAATGTTAATAAAAGAGTTAAGAGAAAGATACCAGCAACTGCAGTTGAGGGGCATCCTCCAAAATCAGAGCACAGACTGTAATTCTCACTGTCCAACCCTGACAACCCAAGAAAGCAAGACGTTCCACGAAATATATTCCAATGTGCCATATGTCAAATCATAAACTCTGAAATCTAGAGGCAAAAGATCGGCTTCTGTTCAGTCTTGCTTTTTTCCAATAACTGCAAGGGTATGGTTTAGCTTTAGGAGTGTATTTTGAGTGCACGTCAATGGGAGGAGTGAGAAGAACAAAGCAAGGGAAATTTTCCCTTCTTTGCTTCCCATAGTCTATCAGAAGATCCACATTGTTCCACGGCATCACAGCTGTCAGTGAGTCAGTGTTAAAAAGAAAAAAAGTAATAAAGTTGCTCTCACAAAAGCAAATGTGTATTGCTTTCATAATCAGAAACAATTCAATCCATCGTTAGTGAGACTTTTCCACTTTTCACAGAATTTAACCTCAATTTATAGAGTTTTGCTCAGCACGCTGAGCTCTTTTCATCTCTTGCATACATCAGTCTTCACTGATTTCTTGTTCTCTTTTACATTCTTTTTTCAAGATTTTACATAGAAGATACAGAACAGAATATATTGTGTCAAGAAATGAATTTTCATTTGTTTAAAATATAAAGTAATGTTACAGTATTCAATAGAGTGGAAAGTGTTCAGGGAATGTATGTTAAACATGTGGCTAAACTATACATATATATATATATATATATATATATAATTCATAACCAAAAACATGACCTGAGGACTGACTGACATCCAGATGCCTATGAGATGCTTCATCCATCTAACTGGGCCACCATTAAGTACATTTTGAGAGTTAACCCAGTGCCAGATAATTGGGTTTCTTTACTGTTTTCCACTGACTATCTGACTGAATCAACTACACTGACAGTTGGTTTCAGCAACAGGCTGTGTTGACTCGAGCTTAAGCATAATTTTCCAAGGAGGCAGATTAAGCTTTCTCCACCTACAACGTGCTGCTCAACAATACTAGGAGGAAGTCAGAATTACATTTTAGTGTTTAGTCTGTCAATGTTTGCTTTATAATGCTGTCCATTATTTATGATAATATAATTAAAGGAAATATACTGAATTTTTAATGCCAGAGATATCGCTTTACAGTGTAAATACTTTTCTGACTCTTGGCATGTATTAGTTTCATTTTGCTTGTTAATCTGGGCATGATAATATTAAGGGGACATGCTGTTACTTTTTTTTTTATTAGAAATCCATGTATTACCAAGCATATATAATAGACTTATTCAGTTTGCAGGTTTATAGTAAGTAGCAGAGATGAGTCTTAAGAGTGCTTGGAAAGCCCTCTTATCCCCCAAAATGTTTTCTAATAACTAAATTAGACCTGAATTTTCAAAGCCAGAGATTCATTCTTTCATTTCAGTCTCTTTAAGGAAGGGATTATATGTGATGCCTGTTCGGTTATTTGCACCTTAAAGTAAATGACCATGATATGAAATCCTTTCTTAAAGAGGATGTAGGCAATCAGTCGAGTGAAAAGGAGAGCGAGAAGGAGCCACCAAGGAAGGAATGGAAACCGAATGGTTAAGTGGATGAGGTGGAGTGTCAAAGATAAACTTTGAGTAATTCTCATTCTTGATATACTACCATTCCCATTTAAATACAATGTTGCTATGTTCTCTTCAAATTCTGATTACAAGTTCCAAGGATCATTTCTAGATTAAAAATTGAAATAGTAAATTCAATTATTAAAACTGTTTGTAGACCAAGGCAAAAACCATTAGGTAGAAACAAGCAAACAAAAAACCTATTCACTATTTGTGTAGTTTTCTGAACCTAAAGACCATTTTGTATCATAACTATTAACATGATTTTTAAAGGGAGGTTATAGGATTCTCTTTAACAGAAATTTTTTAAATGTTCTCAAATTAGAGTCAAAGGGCTATAAAAGGTTAATACATAACTGAGATACAATTTTGATTTTTTTAAAAAAATAAGTACCTAAGGATTATTCCCTTTAGATTATTACATTCATTTTTTTTTCCTTTTAAGAAATTCAACAATTTAGGAACTAGAATATGGATTTCTTATTTTTTCATAGATGTGCAGTTTACACAGTTGAAATTAAACCTATGAGCTACACTGCTCAATCAAAATATCACCTGATAGGGCAGGTAATTGGTGCAGGGATAAAGATCTCCACTTGGGACACCTACATCCATTATCAGAGTGCCTGGGATTGAGTCCTGCCTCCACTGCTACTAATGCACACCCTGAGCGACAGCAGGTGATGGCTCAAGTGCTTGGGTCTTTGCCACCCACGTGGAGAGTTACATTGAGTTCCAGGCTCCTGACTTCAGACTGGCCCAGCTCTGTGTGTGGTGGGCATTTGAGGAATGAACCAGAGGATGAAGATCTCTCTGTCTGTTTCTGTCTCTCCGCCTTTCGAATAAAATGAAAATAAATATAATTTTTAAAGATCATCTGTCAATTTGTGAGTATCATATCTACTCTTTTTTCATCATCTAAATGTTCCTAGAGATTGCTTTACTGTTTCTTGGCATACAAGTACTAAATCCATCATTTCCATTCCACATTCTTGTTGTTTTCTCAGTTATGATTTACTGGAAAGATAAGCCTTCAGTTCCCAATAACATTATCCACATAATACTATAGCATATTATTTTCTATCTTACATCAAATTTTGCTGTAAATATTTTACAGATGAGAACTTCCAGGGAACAATGGTTTCTGAATATGCCAGTAGCACATTTGTCTGGCTCATCACAGTTTCAAATTTCCCAGCCACATAGATTTTCAACATTCAGCACACCATTTTATGGCAGAGTAAATACACAAGGATTGTGGTGCAACATGCCATCTCTAACCTTTGCAAATCAGGAAAAACTTGGTCACATTCCTTACACTCCTGGATGGCATGTATCTCTCGGAGGTCATTCTCACTTTCAAGTTTCTGCTGAAAGTCCTCTTCCACCATGGAGAACGCAGAGTGAGGCGTACTGCATGGGAACTTTTGGTGATCTGCTAGTTCAGCCTTGGATTCAAAGAGCTGATCACAGTCCTCACAGCGATACTGCCGTTCTTCTGTGAAAAACAATTCAGTTGTTACTAGGAGTGGGTAGCCACCACAAACTTACAAAAGACATACTGGAAATCAATTGACTGTCATTTCTACCACACCAATTTTTAACATGGAATAAAAAGATCACAGGTAAAGGACCCAGGCTAGAACTGAAACAATTAGTGATTATTGCGGCTGTAGCACAATTCCCTTGATCAGACAACACTTTCTAAACTTTTATAGGTTCAGAGGACATGGAAAGTAACAATTACCACTTACGGATCATCGTCAACCCAATGCACAGATTACTGGTATTCCTTAAAATATGAGTATGAGCAATTTTAAGTCCTACTGTCATCCCAATATTCAGATGATGATATTGAGGCTCAGAGAAGTTAAATAATCACAGAGTACTGAGCTAAGTGGTAGTGTCAGGATTCAAACCTATCTCTTCCCCCATACACTTCTTCCTGTGCCATGGTACCTGTCGGGCACATGGGACAGAGTCTGTTTCTGAGCCATGCCTAAGATTGGTTAACATCAGTAAACTGGGGATGCTGTAACATGTCTCATCACTTATAATGGGGCACAGGATGTTTTTAGGACCCTTCTAGGCCAATTCATATCACCCCAAGGTCAGGCGCTAACTGGCACAGCTTTGTTAAATGGCAAACATACTGTGATTTGCTCTTCAAATCAATAAGATAAATAAATGGCAGTAGTGGCAACTAAAGATAACAAGGTTATAAAGCATCAGCTGGGGGTGGCGCTCCTTCCATTCTTTCCATTTCAATAGCTTTTAGCCCACTCATGAGACCACATTCTGCACAGGTCACACAGATACAATCACAGAAGTCTTGAAAACAGCTCACAATGCTGCAAAACACCCCAAGCAAACAGTATGACATAGTATCCCTGTTCTGCAGAACTGGACAAGGAAGATGTTACTCTTCAATTGTTTACTGGGGAAATGTTTTCAAGGAAACATTTTAGTCACCCACCAAATGCTGGGTATTTTGCTCCAGAAGGAACTGTAAGAAACTCAAGGGGATACACTTGTGAACAGACTGCAATACATTTTATGACCAATGCATGCACAGGACCCAGGGGAGCCCAGGCGAACCTGCCTAATCCATCTAATCCAGGGGAAAGAGGTTCAGAAAGGCTTTGAAAGGAGTAAGAACCAGCCAGGTGACATGGGGTGGGGGTGTATTTCTGGCTGCAGGAAGAGCATGAACCAACGACCGATAAGAGGAAGAACACGGCACATTCAGAGAATGGTGGAGCTACAATGAACTGTGACAGATGTATAGGGTGCATGCAGGGGAGGAATGGGATAGAAGTCAGAGAGGGTGGCAAGTCACTAGGGACTTTGTAAGTTCCCACTAAAAAGGGAATGGAAAGCCACTAACAGATAGAAAAGGAGGGACACATGCAGACTTAGAAGACTTCCCCCTGGCTCCAGTGTGTGAAACCAAGCCGAAAAGCCACATGGGACACAGCTGCTGGAATCCATGTAAGCTCTGGATGTAGCTTACTAATACAGAGGCCAGAAACGTAAAGCAGTGTGTATGTTGATTCAGTGTCAACTTTGTCTGTACAGGGTTAAGGAAGATGAAAGTATTCTAGAATAACTCACTTCAGCTGGAAAGACAGGAATTCTCAATGATGTAGCTAATTAAGAGAAATGTTTCCTGTTGCCTGTAATTCTATTCATATATTTAAGATCTATTTTTAGGTCCTCAGCCAGGAATCTGAACATAAACAGAACCCCAGGCCACATGATACATGAGAAAGGAAAAGGTGGTAAAGACAGCAAAGACCTCCATGCAAATGCTGGCTCCACTGCTTACTAACCTCACGGTGGTGAACTTATTTAGCTTCAGTTTGCTTCGGTTTATCTACCTGTAAAATGGATATAATTCCTTTTTCACAGGCTTGATCTATGTACAAAGATTACGTGAGATGATATATGAACAGCGTATATTAATATTAGCACATAGTAGGTATGCAATGCATGTGTTTTATTTTCTCTTTCTGAAGAAAAGTTGAATCCTAGCCATATAAAATCAAAATGCCATTTAAACACTATAAGCATTATATATAACATATATAGTATATGTGAGGATAAGGATGATGCACGGACAACAGAAAGCAACTGATGGGTTCAAGAGTATTATAAAAGAATGTAATTTATGAATGGCAGTCCTAAAAGAATAATCACTTCTATTCAGGACTCTGGGAAGTACTAAAGTAATCATCTACATTTGAAAAACTAATTGCCTGAAAACCTTTTTAAAATCTAACCTTTACAGATGAAAGATGCACTGCACCAGAGAGGACACTGCATTTATTTCATCATCTAAGCACTGTCCACTGCCAAAGAGCTCCATCCCACGGAGCCAGAAGCCCCACTTAGGTTCACTCTACCTTCCAGAATAGACATCCTAGGGCTCTAAAGTCATTTACATGTCAGAGCTACTCAGAAGAAAATAAATACCAAAAGACTCCTGAAAATTCAACTAGTAGGACCTGCCAAGAGGCAGAAGGCACTTCAGGCCAAAAGAATACAGTGTTCAAGTAAAGAAAAAGCTAATAATGGCAGCATCCTTCACTGGAGGTACAGAGGCAAAAGCTCCAGAAGACGCAGGGCTACAAGGACGGAGGATGGAGGATGGCGTGATCGCTACCTCCCGGTGGTCCTTCCAACTACAAACACTCTGAAGACACCATTAGATTATGTTGAACCAAATCACATTATAGTAGGAGAAATAAATAGAAGGCAGAAAGAAAAACATATTGAATTTTCATCTCCATGATGCAAATCACTACAGTTTTCTCTTAATGTTACTTGAACATACATGACTAACAAATATTATTATACCTGATCCTCCATTCTGTTGATTTAGAACAGGCCTCTGGCAATTAAAAATTCCCCTACCTCTAAAAATTCCTCATGTATATTTTTTTCCCAGTGCCCTCCTCTTTCCATATGGCCACGGTGATAAGGATTTTACTCCAGTTACTTTTCCCAATAACAGAACATAAGGTGGATGCAATACCTGCTAGATTGAGGAAAGCTCAAAATGGAGCTCCTGTAGTAACTCGTAATCACCGCAAGGATTCTCAGCAGGGCCTACAGTGCTGTTTCGGTTGAATATTCAAACTTCCAGGGCAGGTATCTGACCTAGTATTTGGGATCCTGCATCCCATGTCAGAGTGCCTGGGATCTGGCTCCTGACTCCAGCTTCCTGCTAATGCAGGCTTGCAAAGCAAGAGGTGATGGCTCAAGTAATTAAGTTCCTGCCACCCACACTGGAGACCTGGATTGAGTTCCAGGCTCCCTGCTTCAGATTGACCCAGCTATTGTGGGTATTTGAGGAATGAATCCGTGGATGGCAGAACTCTCTCTCTCTCTCTCTTTTGCTCTCTCCGCCTCTCAAGTAACTTTTATTTTAAATGCTCAAATTTCCTTTGACCTCTACTTCAAGGAAGACCTCTGCTTACTTTGAATTCACCATAGCATCAGCCAGATGTCAAACCAAGGAAATAGCCAGCCCAAGAGAACGAATTTGTTAAAACTGACATTGGACACCCACAGAAACCATCAAACAAGACCCAAGCCCATGGACCCTTGCAAATGCAACATCACATTCTCCAGGGGAGGTCAGGGCAGCCGGAGGTGTGTGGCACTGACCGTGGATGTCCGGCGCCATGGTCTCATGGGGATAGTCTTCACTCTTCATGAACAGCAGCAGCTCCTGTCCCGGCGAAATCTCTGCCACGACTCTGTAGAAGATCTTCAGAGGCAAATGGGTGGACGAGAAGGAGAGCGAGAAGTGATTATTAACAAAGGGCAGCCTACACGCTGAGATATATTTCTCATACTGTAGCAAACATACTTTTTTTTTGGCAAAAGGAGTGTGACTTCCTGCTTTATATACTGACAATGATTTCTCTGGTGACAAGAGGGAGGCTGTGACTCAAGCCAGTTCACAAGTCTTCTGCAAATCCTACTTCACCATCATACTTGCTCGACGCGAGCCTCACCAGGTGCCATTACTCTGTAGGATGTGGCACCAAGAACTCTCCCTTCTTGGAATTCCTCACAGCACCCCCAGCAAACCCCACGCATACAGCGTGGGATCCTGTCTCGGATTTCCCAGCAGGTGCCTTGCCAACCCCAGGGCCTACTCCCTCTGAGCATGTTCGCCAAAGCAGCGCTTTCCCATAAGATGACGGGAAGGTAGGGATCTGAGAGCAACTGTGGAACAGTCAAAGGAGAATAGTTTAAAAAAAAAAAACCGGAATCTCTCTCTCTCACCAATCAGAAGGGGCTCCAACACCCAGGTGCTGCCCTCGGGTATGGCCCCTGACTCTGAGTCTCTGAAAGCAAAGCAGGCCGTACGCCTTGAGTGGATTCATTTTTTAGGCTGCTGAGGTGGTGCTTACTCCTCTTGCTTTCAAGCAAAGTGCTAAGAAAAAGAAGGATTTCATAAATGTGTTAATGACTGACTAACAAACAGTGGGGCAAGGGTGGAAAGAACCTGACATGAAATTTCCAAGAGCTGCCTACCCTGCCCTGTGCAGCGCGGTGGCTCAGGCCACTCTTCTCCCCATGGATGTGTCTGGTGTCAGGGCTTTTTCATTTGTGAGCCTCTGAGCAGGAAAGCCTTCAGCATGTCCACTTGTCATGCCGTAGAACTGTTCTTAGTTTTTCATTGTATTCCAAGATTATTTATGAAACAACTATTCCATAGCCAGTTAGAGGCTTTGGAGGAGAAAATGAACATGTAGAACTAATCCATCAAAATTAGACAAATTACAATCCACCACAGTTTCTTTGCAAAACATGACTGGACTCTGGGGAGGAGGTCATTCCTTTGCCTTCTGTCTTCTTTCCCACATCACAGGAGTCTTTTCAGCCAATCCCCTTACTAAGGATGTCCCTAACCAGAGTTTCAACCTCTGAGCCAAAAAACTCCATAGTCCAAATTTCTGGGCAAGACACACAGGCACATGCCACCACCACCACCACCGCAGTCAACAATGAAAAATGTGGAGAAATATCACACACCACGTTGGTACACTCTCCTTAAGGAAAGGGAAGAATATTCTAAGAAATGATAGTGCTGCTAACTAGAGTTTCTTGCAGGACCGCTTGATAGTTCAAACCGAGAAAAGCTGAGTAAAATAATGTCTTTTAAGATCAACTGAAATTCTCAGATTTTAATTGTGTTTACCGATCTGTTTGTCTGTTTAAAAAGTAGATATTAAACATAAGTGCGTGCCTCTTTATTCCAGTAGGTGGCTCTAAAGGCCAGTTGTTTATTTTGCTATAAAAAGAGCACAAAATTATGCTACATTTAAAAATTAACTCAATGAGAAATGGTTTTTTTTCTGTTTAGTTGCTGTCCTTTCAAAATGAAATTTTTTCATTCTATGGTAGTTCAACCACCTGAGGCTGATAGAAAATGATGCCAAACCTAGTGTTGCTATTATAACAAATCTAAGATTCTTTGTTGTATCTGCCCATAGACAGACTATTTTAGAAAAAAAAGACTTCTTCTTAGGAGCCTTTCCTGTTTGTTTTTTTTAACAGGAAAATTTTCAGTTTGTATCTTACAAATTTTTTCACATTGTCCCTTCTTTGGGAGGACAATGAGGAAAACAGTTCTGCTTAAAAAGTTACCAGATTTAAAATAATAAGAATGTATGAGTTTGCCTTTTTCCCCTGAATCTTCCAGTTAAACACGCAGGAGAGCCCCGTCTCGCTCCTGAGTTCTATTTCCCCTTAGAAAACAATGGGCTCCTCTCACAGCTTGAATCACCTCTTTTTTGGCATCCCTCGCAGGTTTAACTTATTCGTTTCCTTTCCAACAACATGTTGACATTTCAATTGTGACATATTAGAACTTTTTGGTGGCTTCTCAGAAACAGTGAGGTGAAAGAGACAATACCCTGCCAGACAGTGAACCAGTGCCGTTGTCTGATGGGGAATGCGGCTTAGACACACAAGCCAGGTCCTTTTAAGAAAGGATTATGATATCACCATCTCTGTGCAGTCCACTATTAATCATGTCTCTTTAAATTCCATTTTAGATTTACTCAACCCAATGTGAACAGTCCAAGAAACAAAAGAAAATGATGGATACACAGTAACTATATATTATAAAGACAATTCCCTTTGCCTGGACATAGATCACTACCGTAATTTCCCTTTAAGTGTCCAGATTGTCATGTGAAGAATATTGAGTGCATAAAAAATAAAAGACACGGAAGAGTGTTGATGTTGGCTTTATTTACTGGAGGTAAAAGGTGACATTCCAGGCCATGAAAGGCAAGGCAAAGCAGAGTGGATTTTAAACTTCAGGGTGTTCTTTTCGATTTTAAGTGAATTTTTATGGTGCTCATGAAACTGAGGTTTGAAAAGAACTGGCAAGCACTACACATAATGAGGGCAGATTCTGGGCATGCTTCCCCATACAGCAGTAAGAATGTGCCTCGCGGACCCATCCTACTGGCCTGACAATCCCAGGCTTCTCTCAAGGTGTTTCCACTGTTTGTGATCTTCATTATCTCTTACCCCTTAGGATCTTTTGAGTCACTTAAGTAAAACTATATTTTCCTCCTCTAGTTACACTAGCACAATTTGAACACTTCAATACAGAGATATCTACATATAAATATAGCTTACCTTCTATCAATAAGAATAATACATGAGCAAGCATTTGAGAAGGGGAGAGGAGCAATTTAAACCAAAACAAAATGACAACCTGCTGTCTTGAAACCATTCCACGTGGAGATCATAGGATGTAATCGTGGAAGAATTAAGCCCTTCAGGAAATATCGCAGCTCTACTGCGAGGTTATAAAATAGATATTTCAGGAAAATAAAAATAAAGCAAAGAATAGAAGTGATTTATGTAGATTTTCTCACAGATTTGTATGGTAAGTATGTTTGACCATACTTATAAAAAACACAGTCAGAACATCTTTAAAATCAGTATGATCTCAAACTCTCAGCTATACTGCCGTCCTATGAATTATATGTCATCTGAGCTGTGAACCAGAAGCAGAAACACTACTAATATAATCTCTCTGGTGTTTGTGTCGGAGGAAAAATGGAAGGCAGTCAATCACTCTGTTAAATTTACAAAAGAGTTAACAGGTCTTCTCTCCCATCAGGGAGTTTTATGGAAAAAAAATCTGGATCCAAAATAAAAGTATCCTGGATCTGAAATGTTGGGATGAATCCATCAAGTATATAAAGAGAGCCTCCAAAGTCTCACACACTTGAAAGAAAGTTGAATTGAAACAAAATGGTTGTGCATTTATGATGTTGCTGACTCTCTCTCTCTCAGAATGCTCTATTTGAAGGAAAAAAAGTCATTTCCAGGATAAGGTAAAAGAGAAGAGGAATGGGGCCATACAGAGTACGTAAGAAAACATACGTGGAAATCCTATTTTGATGAAAAAATTGTGATAAATATTTTAAACCTGTGTTAACTCCTCCAGCATTTTCTATCTGGTAGCTAGTACCAAAATCCGAAATAAAACAAGATATGAACATGATCTAGCTCTCATACACTTGAAACTTTTGAAAATTGAGATATTCTTTACATTTTATCACATAAAAAATGTAATTTCCCAGTATCTTGCTGGGATCTTTTACTTTTTCTAGAAAGCTGCATTTCTGTCTTTGCAGATATGCATATCACCTTTTGATCTCCAGAAACCTCAGTGTGTAAGGATAAGTGTTTTAATAACAGATCTCCTTGTATTTTTTTGAAGTTGTTAAAATAGCACACTAGTGAAATTTCTGAATTTCTAAAAAACTTTGGATCATTCAAGCAGCTGAAAATAAAATTAGAAGACCCCAAATTGTTTACTTTTACTATTTTTGAAATTCATAAAGTATAAATATAATAATATACATGCATATAGCAATTAAATATTCTAAGCATAATTATTCTAGTAATCCATTTTCATTAAATCCTGAAGCCAGTTCCAAATACAAGGAGAGAATCCATGCAGTTAACACCCACAAGGCTAATGTAGAGAAAATAGGTGGCAGTGATGTGAATTTCACTTAGCCAATTTTAGACTTCGAAAAGTACATTTTATGTATGATGTTTTATGTAAATATATATGTGGTTGTATACATTATATATTTTATATATGACATACAAATTTGGCAAAGCATTTGTTTTGGAAAATTTTTAAAAATTGCAGAAGACACCAGCAATCTCACATTTTAACTTAATGGCACAGATTAATTCTAATTGTATGTCATAAGTTACATTTAATTATATATTGTTATGTGAATTTTATTCTAATAGAGATGAATTTGAAATTAATAGGAATTAATCACATGTAATTAGATATCCCATTTCTTTGTGTTTTTTTTTTTTTTAAGTCCAAAAGGATAACACTGAAGATAGTATTGGCACTCACAAACACTGTGTGTTAGAAAATGAGTAAGCCATAAAAAAATGTGCAGGCTAATTCTGTTTTATTCTGTCAAGAACTGTGTTCAGCCTAACCCTCCATTATATTAATGATGTTATCATTTGTATTTATAAATGGTAATAATGTGGCCCTTGCCTTTTATCCTAGAAAACAGGAAAACCCAGAATCTGTCAGCCCAGCCTTCCTATGCTTCCATCTAGTTAAAGTATTCTGCTTATGCTTGTGAGATGGAAGAAAAATTCTGTGCACAAGGGAGAAGAGAAGAAAGCAAGCAAGCACATCATTTACTTTTTAAAAGATGAACAAGGCCTCATTGTTATGAACTCCCATTTACTTTTCCTGGTCAAGCACTGGAAATTTTATTTATGCTTATTGGTCTGCATTTGGCATGTCTAAAAATGACAGAAGTGTGAATTATGAATGACCTTCAACCTATTCAGGAAGTTGTAATAATTGAAATAATACAGAAATGAACTCCCTGAAAAATCTGTACTCAGAAACAACTTTTTCAGACTACTGCTGTCTTTTGTCTTTGAAGTTAACAGTTGATTTCTTCCTCTTGCAGCTCTCAACATTTGGCCTGAATGCTTTATTTTGTAGTTTCATTCAATGCACCATTCAAAAAGCTAGGAAAAGCTGAAGAGATTCAATGTTTGGAAGATGGGGTGGCGGGACATAGGTGACAGTTTACATAAGTCAACAAAGTCAACATTTGATATGAACACACATCTGTCAGTCTTGGTGCCACAAAGAGGTAGCATCATGTCCTCAAATACACTTGGTGTGGATGTGGTGCCTTCAGGGACTGTGGCCTGCACCCCTGATCTATGCTAGCAGTGCAGGAAACCCCAATTCAGGAGCTTCTGAAGGAACAATCCTATTGGACTTTGTGAGTCTAATTAGTAAGAGGTGAATAAAGTGTCTTAGCAGACATAGACTGATGACAAAACAGAAAGCTGTCCAACAGAATGGAAGTTTTATCATGCTAAGCTTTGCCAAAGAACATGCTTAAGTTCTTCCAAGATGAATAATGCTGTATTTGTCTTTACGGTTACAATCAAAAGACAGAAAAAATTAAAACTGACAAAGATCAAGTACTGTCTTGCCATATCTCCACTTCCAAAATGGAAAAAAAAAAAAAGTATTCCTTGAATCAAGATAATTTTGGCCAACAAGCTTTCTCTTCACTTCTTTATCTCTCTTTAACAGCATGAAGAAGAGAAAACCAAATTTAATTTACCAAATGTAACAAAACACAGATAATTGTTGATTCTAGGTTGGAAAAATAGGAGGACAAGTACCAAAGAGACATTGAGCATATCTGGAACCTACACTGTACCAATCCTGGAAATCTCTCAAGTGATCTCTTCAACCTCTATACACCTCTACCGAGCCCACAAGAAACATCCATCAGGCACCTGTCTTTGATGTGGCTACACTGTCTGAGTCTCAGAAAATGCTTTGAAGATCATTAAGAATGCCTTCTGGACATTGGGAAAAGCTCCATCAATATACCATAAGGAAGCAAAATATCATCTTTGGGGTTTTTATAGGCTGGAGGCTTTCGTTGCGTCCTTGACCAACACGTTCTCTTCCTGGATGGCTTGTAAAGCATTCTGATAACCATGTTTCTGGCGCCATCCCAAAAACAGCTGGAGTCTACTGTGGGTGTGATGCTTAGAGACCTTCCTGAATAAAAGGTGATGTAAATGCGCAAATGCCAAGTCACCAACTTTTTCCACTTATATGGCCTGTGAACCTCAACAGAACTCCTGGTATGTGTTAACGTCAAGGTTACACCCTGGGCATCACTCTATGAGGGTTACTTTGGTGGTGTCGGGAGAAGAGCACAGTGCTGTTTGTCTTACTCCGTGAATATCAAATGGCAAATGATGTCTGAGACAATTTCATCATTGAGTGAAGGAAGTGCCTTATCAGCCAGACAACATACCCCCAAAGTCAGCTTAGGCGCTGTTACAAAGCCAGGCTCTCTGGGCAATGCCAGCTGGCGTTCATCTTAAAACAGCAGAGCATAACTTTGGTATAAAAGTGGAACTTGACTTAAAAGCAAAGCAAAGAAAATGCCCAAAGCCAATAATAATTTTAACATCAAAAGCAGTCACACAAAATGTGGACAAAAATTCTTGTAAAGGAAGAGCAAATTAACAAATTACCTGACACAAACATTCTTAAAGTAGAAAGAGGTTAACAAATTATATTTCTGCTTTATACATAGCTGATTTACCCTTTTTTTTTTTTTGCACCAATTGTATTAACTGAATGACACAGGAAAGTGGATTTTTTTTTTTTTACGAAAAAGCCCAATAATAATAATTTAATAATAAGCCCCTACTAAGCTCAAAGTGATAAAGAGTCCTGGTGTCACAGCAGTCTGATAGAATCATTCATGTGGCCCTAAGGAGAGTGAAAGCGGGTGTGTCAAATCAGCCATGATGGGCCCTGGAAGCAGTTAAAACTTTATAAGGGAAAGCACACACAAGAACAATGCCTGTTCCAGCTAAAAATGCTGTAGAGTCTTGCTGCTGTTCATTAACCATGAGGGAGCTGGCAGAATCCCCTGAGCGAATTCTGACTTGGAATACTCTAGGGAGCACTCATTCTTCTACATCTCGACTTCAGAATATATAGCTGGCATTAGATAATCTCTTATTGACACATTTCTTTTCATTCGGAGCGGACAGCAGACTTCTCTTATTCTACCTGCTAAATACCAGCTGTCAAGGGCCTGTTTAAAAATGAAAGGACTTATCACCTTGTGTAAATGACAAGATTAATAATGTCTTGGGTTTCTGAGAACTTTATTCCACTTGAAGACCATGTTAGGCCAGGCCAGGAGTTTGAAGGAAATTGTGTGACCTCCTAAATATGTCTGATTAGAACACATATGTGTATCAAATGTTAACCCAAAGCACACATCCAGATCATTCCAATTATCAGGAGTGGAAAGAGAGGTCTAGTTTAAATCTTTAAAGTCAACTTATGTGAATTGCACCTCTCTGATAATAACCAATATGATTCCATCCTGAAGAAGCATTAGAGAAAAACTGCTGAATGTGTTCAAAGATGAGAACAGGTATTGTTTGAGGTGGGTATGGGAACTATGGGTGGCCTTGCCTTTGATCTGGATGAAGGGTAAAGTAATATGGGGGTTAGTAGGGAATTTCTCAAAGCATGGAAGAAGTAAGAACAGAGTGTATGTGCTAAACATCCACCAATCAAAATGCTTTGTAAACATAAGGTATCTACAAGACTTCAAAGGAAATGATAGGGATATATCCAGATGTTTGGCCTACTTGACAGTACACAAACGGGTGCTTCTTGATATAAATGAAACCTGTGCATAATGGATAAGCTATTTTCATGCATTCCCTGCCTATGTGGTGCTCCCAAGGACCTAGTCTGAAAGAGCTGTCCTCACCCAGCTCTCTGTTTTTGGTCCTGCACTGCTCTACCTTTCAGTGCCAGCTCTTCCCTCTGAAAGCAATCAAGGACAACTTCAGATTGCTAAACTGTAAAAATAGTCAAGCATTGTCTGTCTCAGTAAAAATTTCCAGCTAGCTGCTGTACCCCAGCAGTAGAGCTATGCAGCATTGTACAGAAACTTTAACGAATAACTAGGATGTCAGGGATAAAGAGCCTTGGGTGTTTTTAACAGATCTACTATTTTATGATTTGATTGAGATTGTGGTCTGAATTTACTATTACCTTTTGTGTGGCCCTCATTTATAAAGATAAATCACTATAGTTAATGCACGACTTTCAGCGATAAACAGAGATATCAGCCAGAAACTGAGGCTACTTAAAAAAGGATGGCTTAGCAAGGATGTCAGTGCTTTCAGAATTTCTGTCTCTGAAAACATCCATGCAGTAAACTTTGAAAACATGAAATCACATAGACATCTGAAAATCACAAAACACGAATCTTTCTAGGCAGCAATTTACAGAAAGCAAGCACCACAAAGCTCACTTTGGTCTGAAAAAAAATATCTGAAATAACATAAGTCACAGAAATCTATTGGGAAATTTAAACTCAGGAAAATCCCCTCAGATAAAATGCTTATAGAAAGGTACTGGGAAAATGTTAATTAAACGACCTTTGTGTTTATTTTTACGATACAAAACAGATTACATCCTTCATTAACTTTACTTAAAAACCCAAATCGATGCTGTTTCTAAGAACTTCTTCATCTCTAAACAAATGAAACATGGGTTTTAGCCATCAAGCATGTTTGGGCAGTCTCACTACTATCAAATTCTTTTATCATCTTAGCAAGCACATCATTTTCATTTACAGAGTTCCTTCCTATCCTCCATATCATTATACAACTGACTCTAATTGATTAAACATGACCCTTAACACTGGATTTTTTAAAAAAATATATATATGCCTTTGCAAAAGGGAACTATAATTCATACACTCTTGGCTTGTTCTGGGTAATCTCTTTTCTTCTTTGTTAAGTGACCTAATTATTGCCATGACTAGATTGCAGCTCAAAGACTCACCTGAACTTCTTCCTTTCTAGGGACCAGGACTTATACCTGTCCTTTTATTAAAATTCGTTTTACAAACTCGAGAAAGGGCAATCAGAGCAAGGAGAAACACTTTCAGCAGTTCCTCACAGAGTGCTGCATTTGTTTGTTGTACAGGTGAGTTGGTGTCGTTAATTTTAATAATTACTGCTGATCTAGGATCTGCCTCTGTGTCTGGATACTAAGTAAGATCTCACACAATGGGAGTGTTCATTATGTGATGAGTTGTGATTATTCACCATTTGGCAACTCCTATGCCTCGTGGAAAAGAAAGTGAAAAAACAGACCTGGAGAATCTCTTTAGTCAGCTCTTTTATCACTGTACCTAGTCCAACATTCACATTTCAAAGCTGTCTAGAATTCTGAGTTTTAATTGGCTTTTAGAAATATGCTTATGAGTTTATAAATGAAGACGCTTATCATAAATGCCTACACAATTTGAGTGTATGTCCTCTTTTGTCTTGTCAACTGGGCTAAGTATAGTTGTATACATATAAAACTATCACATAAATCTGACTTTTCCCTGACTTTCCTTTCTTGTTGTTTATGAGTGAACTTACTTGACCATGTACTATCAATTTCACAATTATGTTATTTGATATGCACTCTATTACCATCTTAGATTTCTGCTATCATAATATAGAACTTTAAAATGAGTACTTAAAGAAATAAGTATGTGTCTAATATTGGCTTTATATGTCTTTCCTGATTAACTATGTTCCCTGGTTCTGCAGTTAAAATAAGTAAACATGATATTCATTGAAGTATGAAGCCAGCATGTTTTCATTTGAAAACATGCATTATACAATGTGTACTTTAAAAGTAACCATGACAAAAGTATAAATACCTACTCTATTGAACATCCTAAGTCATAGCTAGAAGGAGCAAAAACAGTTTGCCTTTTTAATGCAATCAAGATTTCCAATCACAATAGTATATTTATTATAAAACATTAGACCCATAAATATTAAATGAATAAAATGACGATAAGTCAACTTGTGTCGGCTACAAGTCCCATTCTTAAATTACCATAGCACCGATTCTACAAAAGTTTTATCCAACGAAATAGCTCCCTTTGTAAGTAACTATGGATAGCAAATTAGTTTTATAGAATTGCACTATTTCATCTTAAAGCCATCTCTTGAGCTCCTCTTGTTCCTTTTTTAAGAAACGTAACATGGACAATTTACTTACAACACCTACGTATTTCCCACATGTACAAATAGTGGGTGCTCAAAAAAATGTTGTTGAGTGTGACAGTAACTCATATGGTTGAGTTAGGATATTTTCTGCCCACAATCAATAGCTAATTTAATAATGTTTTCCTTTGTCAATAATGCCTCTCGTTTTCTTATGGCAAAGGGAAAAAAAAAACAATTGATAGGTTTATTGTCTTTAATATATGTTGAAGATTTAAAAATGATTCCCATTTAAACCTAATTTTACAATTGACTACCTCTTATATACGTTAGCCAGTAAAAATTATCTGGTAGCTGGTAAAATGCCAAATAATAATCTCATAACGATGATTGAAAGAGAGTCTCAGACCACATGACGCTAGCTTTATTTAACAGCTTTCAATTGGAAACATCTAATTTAAACTTTTCTTTTTCTTGGTGGTGATTTCATAGTAGATTTGCCAAGCAACCATTTCAATATGGTCATGGAAACATATGTGATTTAGGTAACCATTGGGTTAAAAGAAATAAATGATTATAAAATGACTAAAGTCTTAACCAATGATGTTTATAAAACAAAAATTAACATGCTGAACCTCGTGTTATTTTAGGTATTGTCATACTAAGTTACAAGATTCGTAATCTAATTTTATTAAGTGCAAAATATGATTCATGATATTTTCATATCTTTATTTCATAGTTATTGTTATTAAAGTCAACCTCACTGCACAGTTCTCAATAATGTCACAAAGCGATTTCCAACAGTGATGTTTTTAAACTTTTTCACATATACCAAAAGGTATAAAAGAATATTTTGATTAATTTAAAAGCAAAAGTTCTCACTTATAATTAGACAATCAATACAAAATGCATAGTCATATAAATTCACACCGATATCATAAAAATACTTATATCCACTTGCTATTTTGAATAAAACCTTCCAGTCTATCACTTCCAACTTCTGCATGAGTTAGCTGTTCTTGATTCACTCAGTACAATCTATGAATAGATCTACTGTGATGGTAAAGAAAAATGTAACAAATAGTAAACAATAAAGAAATAGTTGATTTTCAAATCATTCAATCATAGTAAGAAAACTGGAACATTGATGAAGGATCCCAGTATAAAGTGAATAAACTACCCAAAGAAAGTAGTCCTGAAAATGACTTTGTTCTGCATCTTACATATCTTTGTGCAGTACCTTTCACCATATCAACAAACAGGCCACAAGGGTCTACTGCAGCTCAGTGTGATTTTTATTCTTCAGGCTTCACTGATACTTTAGTGCTCTCAAAGAAAGACAAGAAAACCTTTGCAACATACCTGATCATTTATCTGGCATGCAACGAGGTTGTGCTGATCATAACAGCCAGCGAACCTGATGTACTTGAGCCAGCTTCCTACATCTGGTTGACTGGCATCAATGCAGAACTTCACATTGCAAAACTCATCTAAGATCTGGAAGGAAGAAGATGAGAACAATCAATTGCCATACCGGTCCACTCATTAACATGCTGTGCTTAGTTACTCGAAAATGTCTCATGGAAATATATACTCCTCCTTTGAATCCTTGGAAAAAGAAAAGTCAAACAGCATGCACACTAACATTGGAGGAATAACAATAAGTTATCCTGGAAATGAAAATATATTGCTTTTTTTAAAAAAAGGAATAAAGCAATTGTAACTTATAAAAACTGATTAATTGGCTTTAAAACACGCTTGTTTCCTTATTATGCCTGTGCTATTGACTTAATATTATCCAATGTGATTTTTATAAAAAATAATATTGAATAGTATATATTAACATAATATTTGTAAACTAAACAGTCAATATTTAGGTCTAGATCACAGAACAGTCCATTTTTTAGATTTAGACAGTCTCCTTATTTAAGTGTACATTTTCACATTTTGGCACTTTAATTCAATTTGAAAACTTTAATCAAAATATTACCAAATTCTCTTCCCTAGTTTGCATCTCATCACCTTAAAACAAATCACATGCTTAATTGAAGGAGGGAATAAGATTTTTCTCACAGAGGCCTCTGAACAAAATAAGAAAAACAAATGAAAATAATTGACAGGTAAACATTCATGCAAAGTATGACACCCTAAGGTTTTAGATAAACATGTCAATGCATGTTAAAACATTATATTTAGAAAGCAAAATAACAAAATTGGCTTGTGAACAGGTAAAAATACGTAAGACTATTTTAATACACTGACAATATCATATATAGTTTTGCATTGTTATTTTTCATGAGATTTCACATTTGACCTGTCTGAAATATTGATCATTATTGAGGACACCTACTAAACAAAAAGTGAAATGGGAAAGTTCCAGTTTTAAGGTTTTGCGTACATAATCCAAGACATCCTGATTCACTAAGAGCAACAATGTCTTGAACATCAACAGTAAAAGGTGCAGAGTTGTTGGCCTGATGGTGACTAACTACAAAGGCTGGTAATGTTATGTCAATCAGTTAATTCAAAGTTAAGGAAGTTCCTATCAAAGACTAAACAACATAGTGTAGAACAAAAATTAATGAATTAAATAACCCTTACAGAACTCTGCTGGATGTATACCTACACAAAAGTTTAAACTAAGCTCTTGGGTATTATGACCAAAAGCAATTTTGCGTTGAATTCAGGTTATCACCCAATTGCAGATTCAAGTCATTAACTCACCATGAACTTCAAGAAGAACCCAGTGCTCTGAGGGTTCTAGTCAAGAGGCTCCAGGTATAAGCCCTTGGCCATGGAGCAACTGAAAGGCAACGAGTAGTCCCAGGATTTAAGAAAGAAAAATTGAGACAGAAGGTAAAGATAGTGATTGCTACACACACAGGCGCGCACAAACACAGACACAGGAATCCCAGTCTTCTTTTTCCAGAACACTCCTACACGTTAACAACCCCAACAGAAGTCTGCACATACATACCTTCTCTAGTGAGGACAAGTTTTAACAATTTGTGTTTTATAAAATTACAAACTTTAACATGTTTCTTCAACTCCCAATGCTGAAAAACTCAAAGGGCAACTTGAGACTCACTTTCCTTCCCAGATGTTGAAAAGGCACATAAATAACAATAGCAAGGAACATTTTTAAATAGTCAAAATTGAGTTGTGTGTTGATTTGTTTGGTTTCTGGCTGATCTTTTGTTTGTTTGTTTTCTTGACTAGGAGAGAGAGAGAGAGAGAGAGAGCAAGAGAGAGGCAGTTCTACTGACACACCAGAGAAATATTTAATAAAGGAAATAGGGTGAAGTCAGTGAAATGCAACACCAGTTCCATTTCATATTTGCAGAAAGAGGTGGAAAACTTGTTAATTTCAAAGTCAAGAAGCATCTATCCCCTTAGCTCGCAAGCCTTCTCTTTCGCCGCGGCAGGGAATTAAGGATTACATATAGTGCACATAAAAATTCTAGGTGTAATTTTATTCCGTGTTAACATCATTGCCATTGCCACTGTCAACAGCAAAGTTAATTTTTAAAAAGGTTCATTTCCAAAGAATGTCTTTTCACATAATCTGGAACATGATTATTCAAAGATTTCACCAACATATTAACTTTCTTACTCCCAATATTCCTGCCCCAAGACAAAAGCTGCACTTTCTCCTGAACCGTCCCCCACCCCCCATGGGTGAACTATCCGCTTTTGATTTGCTAGCACAACTGCATTTGTCTCCCAAATGTCTTAATCGTCTCGGAAATCTCGAATAAAATACAGTAACACACATCTTCCATCATTTCATCTAACACACTCCAGTGTTTTTAAAAGCTGTCAAGCTCCAAAGATAGGTTTAAAAAAAATACTTTAGGTGGACTTTAGAGAAAGGCCCTTTCAAAAACCCAACAGCAAAAGGAAAGGGAAAAAAAAAAAAAACTGCTCCCCACAATCTAGCCAAAGGGTCCGAATGTGACTTTCTCTCGAAGCAGCGCACGATGTTGGACAGCAAAGCTGCTACTTGGCACGGTGGGGCTCGGCCGAAAGCCGCTCCAAAGTCGCGTGGCCAGTGCCAGGAATTCAGATGTTGGCAACCCCACCTTCTGCGGCCCCGATACCGCCGGACAGACCCGCGGAGGGAGGGCGAGGAGGAGAAGAGCGCGCGGGAAAGAGGCCGACAGCCGGCAGAGAGACCCACCGAAGGCCGGACGACCCGCCCCGAGACGCGTCCAGACCGCACCGTTCCGCAGGAGGAACCAGGAAATCGCCGGGCTCAGCGACGCAGATAAGCGGCGGGGCTCGGCGAGCGCGCGGCGCGGCCGGGAGGAAGGGGCGGCCGGGCGCGGGGGGCGCCGCGGAGCACCGTGCCCGGCAGGAAACTGTCCCGAGTGACAAACTGTGCGCATCGCCAAGACTTTTTTTTTTTTTAAAGTGAGTTCTCTTACCTTAAGATTTCTATGGCCTCAACTCAGCGATAAAAGGCAATCACAGAAGAATTAAAATAAACAAAATAAAATAAGCAGCAGCCCCCAGCTCTCCTGCACGACAATCCTTTCAAACGATCCCCAGCAACAACATTTCGAGATGTTTAAAAAAAAAGCCTCGCGTCTCGGTTTCCAAATGGGTCTCTGATAACTTTGTCCGTCTCTAGGATCTGCTCGCCCGGACCACGCGTTTCAGATTTATTGTCCGCCAACAGTGTGATTTTAGGACCAGAAATGCAGTCTTCTCCCGGCTGGGTGACCCGGGTTTGGTGTGTTTTGGCTTTTTTGCCCCTTCCTAAATGAGCTCGGAGCTATTCCTCCCGGTCCACATCACCTCCCTCTTTTCTCACTTTCTCTTGCTCTTATCAGCCCGATGTGTAATGAAAGTTATCTGAAACCCACTAAAACTTCTTCCAGGTCTCTCTCCCCGTTCCAAGGGGGGGGAAGCGGCAGGAGGAGGAGAGCAGGAAGGAGAAGGTGGGGGGCCCGCGGAGGCGAGGGGCGCCCCAGCCCCGCTCTGCTCCGCCGCCGCGCCGGCCCGGGTCCGGGACCCTCACGGGATCGTCCCCTTTCGCCACTCCGCGCCCGGCCGCCGGGTTTCTATTTCATGAACTGTCTCTTTAAAGAGGATCTGCTCGGCCATCCAGAAAGAACCCGGGGCGAGGGAGAAAGGGAGCTATCTCCCGCCGCCCAGCCCGGAGTGATCGGAAGCCAGACGGTAAATTTTTAAAGTGACAGCAGCCTCCTCTGGCGGGAGAGGTCACAAAAAGGTCGCCAAGACCCAACTCCTATAGGGACAGCCTGATTACGGATGCACCATCCCCCTTAAACATGTAGATTTGTCCGCGTAAACAACCAATGGGGAGATCTCGCCGGGCAGGATTTCTTTCCCGAGGGAAATATCCTCTGGATGTCCTGAAAGCACAAGTGTGTGTGTGTGTGTGTGTGTGTGTGTGTGTGTGTGAGAGAGAGAGAGAGAGAGAGAGAGAGAGAGAGAGAGGGAGGGCGAGCGCTCTGGGGGATGGGGTGGTGAGGTGGAGAGGTGCTCGCAGGGGGGGCGAGGGTGTGTGCTCAGAGGCCCGCGGCGGGCAGCGTGGGGGGCGCTAGCGGGGGCGAGGATGGGGCTGGGGTAAAGCGACGTTGGCTGGCGCTAAAAGCAAGTAGTTCCGAAGTCTCAGAAAACAGCAGCCTCAGAGTGAAAAGTTGACCCACGCATCTCGTTTGCAGTACTGGGCTCTCGCTCTCTCTCTCTCTCCCTCTCTCTCTCTCTCTTCCTCCCTCTTTCCCTCCCTCCCTCCCCCATATATATATTTATATATATATATATATATATATTTAATTTTCACTAACACGTGTACTCTCATGTATCCCCTCCGTTCTTACACTTAGCAGAAGGGCGTGCTGACTTCGAATCCTACGTTCCCTAGAAGAAGAAATGTTAGAACCTGCAACACGATTTGCATAGAACCCCTGTGCAGCAGCCTGGTAGGAGCTCCGGGCATGGGACAGGGGGTCTCCTGAGTTCTGGGTCACTCAGGCACCATGAACACGCCACAGTAGACAGAAGCAATGTGACAACTCAGATCATTTTTAAACGCTATATCCAGTGATCAGCACTGTCCCAGGTTTCCTGACTCTCTCAGATACCGGTGTACTGGGTCGGTTTGTATCCACGCATGGCAGAACGACACTGGGAAAGAGAGAGGGCGAGTGCGTGGCACAAAGTTTGCGGGTTTACTCGTAGCCAACCTGTTAGCTTGTAGCCAATTTAGTGAAACCTACAGGTTAAATAGAAATAAATGCTTTTTTATTAAAAAAAAATTTCATAAAAGCAAATGGACAAAATCCAGCCGCTTCCCAGCTCAACAATGGAAAGTTAAGCCCCGCACGGGAGTCTGGAGGGGTTTGCGGGGCAGAGGCGGAGCGAGGGGCTGCGGCGCGCTTCTGCCCAGCCTCAGCTGAAGTCCGAGGACAGCACGAGTGCCACCCACTCCGCTTGCTGCACGTGCAAACGAACGTGTGAATCCAGCAGAACTCTATTTCCCCCACACGCAGCAGTGGTAACAAAGGGGAGAGAAAATGACAAGAGGCGGTGACTAATTCGTTTCGGTGGCCTGTTATCTGTGACATTGAACTGTTATTTCAGATAATGGCCATTGTTTGAGGGAGAAATCACACAGCCCTGGTAGGTAGGACAGGAAAAATCCTTCGTAAATAACCCCAAACCCCGCCAGATATTCCCATCGAGTTCGGCGCTTGAGGAGGCTTCGAGGGCCCCGGGTTTGCAGCCATTGATTTCCTGCCCTTCCTCAACTTGCCCATTGTCGGGTTGTTTTTTTTTTTTTTTTTTTTTTTTCTTTTCTTTCTTCTTCTTTTTTTTTTTCTTTTTTTAATTTAGCCATAAATTGGACCGGCTCGAGCTATGAGCTGTTCTATTTTCTTCCTGTCAGGATGAGGGATTTGTTTTATGATGCATTGTGTATTAAATACAAGTAATCTGGGGAACCGATTGCTTCAGACAGTGCGGCCTGATCAGGGGGTCTGAGAGCTCAGCTTCCCACCCCACCCCCCCAGCCCTGCAGCCCCCACCTCCTTGCCCTTTACAAAGCTGCTGTGAAAAGAAGGAAACGTCGGTGCAGAGACAAAAGGTCGTGTGGAATCGGTAGCAGGTCCCAGCTAAATTAAGGTTTCGTGAAGGGCCTCCGAGTTTTTTCCCTTATATTTGGTTCGTGTGGGGGAGGCGGGGCGACTCGCCTGCTCTGGATACCTGCAGGTATCGCAGGAAGCCGGTAGATGGCGTTGCGCCCCGAAATAAAGCGCCGCGCCCGCGGCTGCAGCCACCCAGGTGAACCCGACGCCGGCAGCCGGCTTCGCCCTCCGCCTCGCATCCCGACGCCGGCGCGGTGCAGCCCAGACCCGCAGACACCGGCGTGGGCTAAGGCTGTTTCTACGTATGGAATTCTCTTCTGCAAATACAGACGGAAGAGTGAGCACTTCCTAAGACCTTGGAAGAGCTCTCTAGAAAGATGGAGAACTCGTTTTATTGTTGTCGTCCTTTGATTCATGTCACCATTCTCCTCGTCCTCATCAGGGGTGTTTTTCACCGACTACATTGGGAGAAAGACTGTAGGAAGTCAGCAGCGGGAGCTGGGCGAAGCACGCTAAGGAAACACCAGGTCCTCACGTGCCTCTGGCTCTGTGGCCCACCCTGTGCCCTGTGGCCTTGGGTTACACCACCAGTGACTGCATGGGAAGGCAGAGGCACCTCACTGTTCCTGGACGCCGCTTAGAAGTTGGAAGACAAGGTTCCGAAATTCCAGAGCAGCCACACAGTCCTTTTCCCTCCTGCTACTCAAATAATTGCCCGTTTAGGAAAAGCCCTGGGCCACCTCCCTCTGCAGATGGGGAATGGGGAGGCGACAGGAAAGGCTTGAGCCGGGCGCTTGTTCGTTTGCTTTCCATCAGGAGGTTTCTGAAACAATAAATAAATACAAGGAGCCAAATACCACCACCAATTCCCTTTATTCCTTGGGATTTCTGGTGAAATCTGTTTACAGTAGTTCCCAGTTACAAATTAATCTGCAAAAGCCGCTGTCTGCTCCGCAGTAATCAGTACCATGCGTGTTCTGCAATGTTTAGCGCTGCCCTTGAAATGGGCTATTAAAAATAATGGTTTTACTATAATCTCAAACCAGCTTTAATTTGCAAACATGTATCAGGACAGATGATCTAAATATTAAAGGGATGGAATGGGAGAACAAACTATCATAAATATATAGCTTTGGGGAAAGCAGAAAATGATTCTTCAGCAATGTTTAAAGAGAGGACCATAGTTTTAAGCAAAATTTTTTTTTCCCCAGAAGGAGTGAATTGGTTTTTTCTTTATCGTTCTGCTAATTGTGGTTTTCCAGGAAAAAGACATCAGCAAAGAGGAGGTTTGAGTGTGAGCTGATCCATTTTCTGGGAGTTGTAAAGATCTCCCTTTGGCTGATGGCAGGACTGGGGTGGGAGAGGTTAATGTGTTTTCTTCCTGGTTTGAAAAGGGCATAAACCCTTCTCAGGCCCCTTCCTTCCTCCCCCAGCTGTGGGGATTGCAGAATCTTTAAAAAGCCCAAAGATTTCCAATAAGGCCACTGGCTCTGCCTTCATTGTGTAACTGTTTATTTAAAATAAGTCAATATATTAGTTAGAGCAGTAAGAAGTTAGTGCTCCAGTATTCAAGTGATTCCCACAAGACTGTAAACTGATGCCTCTTTTAAGCCTGAAACTTCATGGTCGTCCCAGAAGTAAAAGTTCTGCTAATGGAGACCCTATGGGCATGGTACATTCCAGCACATCATTAAAGGAAAGAAAAGCAGTTCAGCCAAAGCCAGATGAAATGACTGCACTGTCCACTTTTAATAGGCTTCCTGTGGACAAACAGCACTGTAACACTCTGCAGAGGACAATATTTAAAAACAAGACAACTTGCTGGCAGTTTTCAATACCATAAAGTTAATAAAGTATGTTCCCATTCACCCTGACATTATGTTTTTAGTTTATAGAGGAAGGCACTTTATAACCTCAGCCTAAGCCGAGTTCCCTTAATTCTGCAGCTTTGGGTTTCTTGAGGTGCCTAAATATATGCTGAACTCCAAGACTGACGTTTCGTTTTAACACTTTTTTTTGTAGCTTTTCAAGAACATACAAATGTGTTTTTACATTTCGCAAGTGCAGTTCCATTCATAGAGATCCTATTAAATCCTGTTTCATACAGTTCATGTCAAGAAGCATGAAATAATCTGAGAAATTGACATTTGGCTGAACAATAACTGCTTGCTAATTAAATTAGCTTCGTGTATAGATATTGATGTGTGTTTAAGAAGAAAATCAATGCTTCCTTTTCCATGTCAGAATAGGATTTCGTAAAATCTTATACAACCTCACTGAGACCAAGATAAGAAAACATGTAAGTGTGTCTTTAAGACTCAAGAGATTTCCCACTGATTGATATATAAATATTTCTCCCAATTTGTCTCTCCTACTCCTGCAAATTCTCTACCACCCACAATTTCTTCTCCCAAATCGTTTTACTTAATAAGGAACCGCTGTAATAAAGCATAACATTTAGGCAAGAGGAGCTAGATCAGAAAGCTGTGGAATCAAAGGTAGAATGCTGTTTAATTTTAAGCATTGACATTGTTTTTTTAAATCTGGGAAGTATTTTGCAAACTTGACTACCTGAACTGCAAGGTAAGTTCTAGCAGGCTGGCCAGGTAGAGCCAGCAAAGCAACCCAGCACAACAAGTTCACAAACAAAAACCTCTAAATGTCCATGGTCCCCATCACACATCACCACTACTCTGGAGAGAGATTTCTGGTCATTCTTGATGGACTTATTTTTTTTTTAAACTATGGATAGGGAGAAATGCTGTTCAAAAAAAAAAAAAAGAAAAGAAAAGAAAGAAAGAAAGAAAAGAGGAAATTAAAGGTAAAAAAATGTAAATAAAAAATTTCCCTTGGTCTGGAAATGGGCCCGACTGAAAGCATGTTAATCTCCACCTCAGTAATTTGGTTCTCCAGGAGAAGACAGAAGCCCTGCTGCTGTGCCCTGCACTTCATAAATCACATCTTTATGTGGACAAGGTCAGGGCACCTAACAGCTCAGACATGGGCCTTTGCAGTGGCTCGCGGACCCAGGCATGTTTACTCTCCCGCTCGGCTCTCCGAGGAGCAGTCCAGCACGCTTCTAATTACTTTTGATTATTTTCATTTGCTGGGGTCAGTCTGGCTTGGCAGGACTGCTGGAGGGTTGATTTCCTACAAATCTTGATGTCTTTGTAGGACAGCACCGTGTGCGTTCAGAATTAGCACCCCTTTATTGTCCATCCAGTGAGGGATCCCTCTCCACAGACAGTGGGATACAAAAATTTCCCCAGTGCACCGTTACCTGCTTGCCTTTGTATTAACTATGCGGAGCATAATCACCTATGTGACTTTTTTAAAACGTAGAATTCTTTAGCTACTGAGTACTTTGTAGTATACAAGGGTACTTCAAAAAGTTATTGGAAAAATCAAATTAAGAGATTATTTTGTTGCAAAAAATTATTTTTTAAAATCCTTGCATAGTTTTCCATAATAGACATTTTCCTTTAACTTTTTGAATACCCTTGAATGCATGGATTTCAGAAATTTTTGCAGCAAAATAAAAATTTTTAATTCCATTTTCCATGAACTTTTGGAAGTATCCATGTATTTTGCCTGAATGAAAGTGATATTTTTTGCTTCGATTTTAAATATATCTAGTAATGACTAGCAGCCCTTGAAAACTAAGATGAAATACTTTGCTGAAACAACAGCTCAAGTGAATAAATTATTATACTCAAAGATTTATTTCCTTAACTCCAATTAAGGCTGCCATATCTAAAATATTTTTGTTGGGCTATTTTGATGTATTTCAATCCTAAGCTATTATGCTGAGTGGTTAAAGCACAACAACAAATTTATACCAAGTTTAAATGAAAATATTGAGATAAAATAAAAACTTTAATAAAGTAGAGTACAATTTTGGTAAAGACGAAAGAGGCAAGATACCATTTTTTTTCTTTCTTATCCCTTTACGTAATAGATACTTAATGTTCTGATGTGTATGCATTGAAAGATACATTCAAGAAAAAATGATAGGCAAATAATATTTGCAAGAACTGAGGAATAAACAGTCACCAAAAACAGACAACATACCAATCTGGTTGTTCAAACAATATACATTTTTACATCACTGCAGAAAACTATTTTGTTTTGTAGAAGTTAACATGAATTATGATTATCATTAGTCTTAAAAAGCCAAACCCTCATTCATTCTTCCTAACTTTAGAGCAAAGAACTAAGTTAACAGATGCTTTCTGAGTGAACTTCAACTCTGTAAGGAACTTATTTTTTTATTATCTTGTTAATTTAAATTATTTCCATCTTTCAAGACAGTAGCTGGCACTTCATGCAGAAACTCCAGGGGCAGTTGCTGTCCTGGGGTTCTGGAAGCACGGCTGAAGTGCTGCTGCAACGTTGCACCACTGAATGCAGCACCTTGTGAGGAAGTGAGTTGGAAACCCTCCTCCTCCTCCTGTCTCCACTCCTAACTGTGTACCTTTGGGTAAGTCACTTAACCTTTGAGTCGATTTTCATGAACGTTTCATAATATCAGCCCAATGCCAGTGTTGAGAAAATAAATTTGGTAATGTGAGTGTGAAATGCTCTGAGTTCCTGGGAACAGGTCAAAATACTGTAAGTTTCACAGTATTTTTGTTTGTGTAGTGGGTTAGAGCAAATTTACATACACATGCAATGAGGAAGAGAGTTTGGCCTATACTTTGGGGAATGGCAAGGTCTAAGTATTTTTCTATCCTCTTTCTTCCATTCCAATGTCAGTTGCCCTAATCCTTACCCTGACCTTGGAAGAGAAGAATTTTAAGAAAAATGTTTCTTTTCTTTCAAGCTGTGCTACCCCCGAAGATGTCTATGTCTGTCTGGCTCACAGCTGAGTTTGCTCTGTCCCACCCACTGTGCTCTCTGCCAATCAGCAAGAGGGAGTGTTCTGGGGCAGAGGTACAATACTGTTGAGGCCCCAAAGCTCTTCTAAGTAGGATATGAAGACACATACACATACTAGGTTTTGGTCAACCAATTTGTTTCCAAGGCCAGGAATCTATCCTCTGCAATATTTCTTGGTGATCTTTCATACCAGGAGGACAGGAATTGGTTCTATTTTATCTATACCTATTATTGCCTAGAGTCTACCATAAAGCCTGGTATAAACTAGTACTCTCAAGGTGCTTACTGGATAAAGATATCAGGTCTTTCCTTGATTTTCATTTTTTACTTAGAGTGCCTGGCTTAGATGTCTGTTAACTTCTCGTATGAATTATTACACTGATGTCCTAACAGATCTTCTGACGTCCCTCACTCTCCCACCAGTTAACACTCCACACTGTTAATCTTCCCAACCGTCACTCCCCTGTTCAAAATTCTTCCATGGGTTCCAGTTGCCCAACGATTCAGTATAAACTAAGTATATGCCATTGTTTTGAGAATTAAATGAGGCAATGTCTCTTAGAATTAATGCACAGAACATAGCATACGGTCAATAGAAAATAGCTATACATTGGCATTACTGATACAGTCATAATTATTATCATTATTATTGCTCAGCCTATAATTCATTTTGCCTTGGGTATCTTGGATGAAATCTTACCTATCCTTCAGAGCCACTGATCTTTAATGCCCACTAAGTCCTGCTGCCCAGGATTGACCTTTTCATCCTTCACCCCAAATTATTTGTGCTTCTCTCCTGGCTTACAGTCAGTTCAATTTTCCCTTACAGGTGTTTCTATAATGGTCTTTCTTCCTTAAGGGCCACTGTAAAATTCCTAAAGATGGAGTCAAGTTTTATTCACAGTGACATCTTCAGTAGCATCTTTTCATAATAGGCTAAGCTACCTTTGAACTTCCTTGCAAGAGTAACTTCATTATGGTTAAATTTATAGGAAATTGCTTTATTTAATATCCACAGAAACTTAACTACTTGAAGCTTTTCCTCCCTGGGAATCAAGTGATACATCAATGATTATTTTTAGGGATTTAGAGGTGGGAATTCCTACCAATGTTGCTTCTCCGGAGAATCACCATATCACCTCCCTTTATCCCCGCTGTCACAGTCCATGTTTCTTTTTCTGTGTCAACTCTCTGCCTCTAACTCAAATCCTGGACAGCCTCCTTTGCCTGATCCAGGGAGTAGCCTTTGGGTTGGTCATTCTCTTAGCGCTGTTTCTCCGGACCCTTACTTGTCCCCTGGCAGTGGCTTAGTGGAGGCCAGTGTCATTTTACACCTGAACTTTTGGTGGCATCTTTATCCTGAAAACTAGTCTTTCTGCAACAAAAAAACTCATAACAATATTTTGATTTGCTTAGAAACAAAAGGCAAAAAGCAAAAAACAAAATCAAAGAAAAAAACATTAACAATAACACCAATGGATCTCAATTTACTAGAAAATAAAACCCTTAATCCAACTTGAAATCTCTATAATTTGATTTATCAAATTTAATTTTTAGGATTTATTTGAAAAGCAGAGTTACAGAGAGAGGAATAGACAGAGAGAGACTTCCTATCCACTGGTTCACTCCCCCAAGTGGTCACAGCAGCCATGGCTGGGCCAGGCTGAGGCCAGGAGCCAGGAGCTTCTTTCAGATGTCCCACAAGGCTCTTTAATGTTTCATGAACATCTTTCAGTTCTCATCCCCCAGAGAGTCGCAGCACACAGGAGAAGGAACAGTAGATTAAGGAGATGAAGTCATAGTCCTATTGACCAAGTTCGCACAGAGCCTTTCAGACTCCCTTCCTTGAAATTCTTACCAACTCATCATTAGTCATTACAATTAGGGTCACTTGGAATATTTCTGTTATCAGCCAATCTACCTGTAAACTACCTGATGGTATCCTCCACACCAGCATGTTCTAATTGGTGGATTATTAACAGATATTCCCTGAAAAAATGAGTGGGGGGGGTCAACTGAGATGAAGATAGCTCCCTTCCTGGAGCTTTGCAATGAGCAGCAATGTGGTAAATGCTCTGTGACTAAGACTAAAAAGAAGTCCTTCAGTAAAGAACCTACTGGGCTTGTTTACCCGGGCACCATCAAAGGTAGTTGAACATACATGGACGTGCCTTTCCCCTTCCACTGGAACACCTACGAGGAGTAATTTTGGAAATAAAGCCAGCAAAGTATAAATATTCCATATATTTGTATTTTCTATCAACTGACTGTTTTCAACTGTTAATCAAAAATGTCACTACAGAGTCATAAATAAACAAGGACAAAAAGCAAGTTTCAACTTTTCACTCAACCTGAAAGCATTTGGAAGGTCTATCTTGCTCACAAAGAAAGTATGTTATCAGTAAACGCGAGCCAATTGATCCTTTGCCTCTAAGCTGTCATAACTGTATGTGAGTATATACTATGAGAACCTTCCAAAGGAATGTGTGCAATCGCATTTCAAAATCAAGCTATTCCTTCCTATCCTCTCCCATTAAGAGTCCTTCTAATGCATATATTTCACCAAGGGCATATTTACAAGCAATGTTTTACATTATTGAGGCTTTTCTTAATAAAATTTGGCATTATCTAGATGTGTGTTTCCCCAGGAGAAAGAAAAGCAGCAAGGCAATCCCTGACTAAGGACGCCTGAATTAAACATTTAAGAATTTGCCTTTTCTCCAGTTTCTGATATTGGATTCATGTGTTGAGCCTGCCTACGGCTGCCTAACGGTTAAACTAAGTGGACATTAAATCAGATGGCATACAATATTACAGGAATTTGATCTTTAGATAAACCACAAGCCTTGATGAACTAACGTTGTTCCAGATGGATTAACTCATCATCCCAAGGAACAGAACATTTCACAGGAGCAACCACGCGATTGGCTCCATAAAGAGCACTAATGGCTGTGATCAATTTGTGATCTATTGAAAGTGCTTACTTCTAACTAAAGAGGCATACACCAAAGGAAGGGTGAAGGGACATGAGGCAATTCTGGGCCCAGAATTATTGCTCTGCTCCAAAGTTCTGGTGGCAGGTACTGCCCATTACTTACACCTGGCTATGATGTTGCAGTTACTGACTTAGCAAACAATCAATATGTTAAGTTCCTATGAATGATTTAATGAAACATTTATCTTTTCTCTATGTCGGCAATCCTAAAATTCCACTTTATCATGTCAATGACCATAGCCAGACACTTAAAAAAATAAAATAAAAACTCTGTGGAGACAGAATAGTGTATTAGGCTTATAATCGATTTAATGGGTGTCACATCTTATGATGCACATCAAATGGTAAAGTGTCAAAATATTCCAGTAGTGATTAAAGTACCAATAAAATCTCAGTATTGATGTGAAAATATGACATTGATTTCAGCTATGGCTTTGAAACTATCTTTCTATAAATTTTCATTGCATCAATTCAACTTTGAATAAAATCATAATATAGCTTGTCTATAAATTCCAGAATTAAGTACTGACCAATTTCTTAGATGCAAAATTATTTGTGTTTTATATGTAGTTCTCTGCTGGAAAACAAATCCAACTTTGCTAATACAGTGCCCTACAACCAGAAAGGAGAAAGCCAGAGGGACATGAATGGAAATATTTTAAAAGGAAAGAAAAATATGCATCCTGATTCACACATAATTTCTCTCCTTATGACCTGGACTACCCATTTATAAATAAACCTTGAAACTTGGTCATGATGTGAAAAACATCAAAATTGTGAGCTCAGGATGATGAGATTGAAATGATTATAGATTTAAAATTTTAAACTCATATTTTTATTTAGTAGGACATTTATTAAATAGTACACTTATATCCCTTCTCCCCACATACACTGTATACAAGCTAGCAAAGTTCATAAGTCCTCAAAAAATTGTTGAGGAATCAAATCAAAACAATATACTAAGTATTTTATGTAAAATTTGAGTGGCATTTGTTGTTGTTAGTTATGTGTTTAAATCTGTAGAAATTAAAGTAAAAATGTTTATCAATTCCTGTACGTACCTCCTAGGCAATCAATGCTGAAATATTCAAGAAAGTCATTAAAAGTCCTTATAAAATATATTATGTGAAACTGTTATGTGTATATTCAATTTGCTAATTTTCAACTATTGCAAATAGAGGAAAAAATGGGAAAAGGCAGGGAAAGGAGGAAGAGGGAGGGGGGAGAGAGAGGCTTTTAATCAGAAAACAGCTCAAATGCCATTTGCATTATGAGTAGCAGCGCACTGAGTGTGACTCTCAGGTTTAGAGCCAGGTATTTTTCACACTGTGCAGCCATTGCATGCAAATGTACCAGATTCTTGGGGCTCAACCAAAGCTACAGTGATCCATTGGAACACTGGGTTGTTCCAGGGCAGAACAAGGGAAATTGTGTGATAGCAATAGTCTGTTTTCACAAACTTCCTGCCTCTTGTAGCCTCAAGTAGGGAAGATGAAGGGCTGAATTCATCAAGCTCTCATCATGAGGTGAGATCATCTTCCTAGGGCTTGGAAGGCTCCAAGTATCCTCTGCAATGAGAGCCCCTGGGCTCATGAGCCAGTCTCCTCCCCAGTTTATGCTATGCTGTAGCCCTGTGGTATTGGAGCCCTTGACGCAGAGTGTTGCTTCAGCTTCCTTAGCCTCTCTTTCCAAATCTCCGAAATTGTGGTAATGGCACCTATACTGCATGAAGTTATTAGGGTTAACCCAATGAGATCAGGTGTATAATGCACTTGTTATAAAGCCTGGTATGTCACATAAGCTCAAAAGGAGGAAGTAAGGGAGTGGTGACTAAAAACACAGACTCTGTACCAAGACAGTCTGATTTTCAATCCCAGCTTTACTTTGTGCTACGTAAGTGACATGTATAAAGTTACTTATCACCGCGGTTTCCTCATCTGTAAAATGAAGATAATGATAATATCTTCATGGGTCATTGAGAGTATTAAGTGAGATCATCCATGCACAGCACATGGCTCAGCACCTCTTATATAATATGCACCTAATAAACATTAGTTATTATTAGAGCTCCCTCTCTATAAACTAGTTGTTATCTTCTTTATCAATACCATCAATGGCTTGTTTGGTGTTATTTTACATAGACATCCTTATTTGTATTTCAGAGGAGAAACATTTTTTTCCTATTTACTGTGGTTTATATTTGAGAAACACAAATGGAAATATATAGAGCCAGAGAAAAATAACCAAAATAAGAAGAAAAGAAATTCATTATAGTGTCTAGCAACTAAGCTAAGGATTACAATCCTAATGGGGAAAATATTTTCTAAGAAAGGAATCTTGGGGGGGCCAGCGCCATGGTGTGGTAGGTTAAGCCTCTGTCTGTGGCATCACTATCCCATGTGAGCAGTCCTAACTGCTCCACTTCTGATCCAGTTCTCTGCTATGGCCTGGGAAAACAGTGCAGGATGGCCCAAATGCTTAGGCCCTTGCACCCGTGTGGGAGATCCAGAGGAAGTTCCTGGTTCCTGGCTTCAGATCATCTGAGCTCTGGCTGTTTGGGCCATTTGGGGAGTGAACTAGCAGATGAAAGACCTCTCTCTGTCTCTCCCTTTCTGTGTCTGTAATTTTGCCTCTCACATAAATAAATCTTTAAAAAAAAAAAAAAAGAATTTTGGGGAGTTAGGCAAAACAATGCACATGGAGACAAATAGGGATCTTCATAATTCTAATAGAAGTGATACATGCTTTTTAAAAAATAAGACTTGTAAAAAATTCAATCTGAACTATATTTTTGTCAATATTTGAAGTAGACTGTTAAAAGACAGCATTTTTTTTCAGAATGTGGAAAAAAATAGAAGATGAAACATTCAAGGGAGAGGAAGGTTGACATATGAATAAGGCCGGCGCCATGGCTCACTAGGCTAATGCTCCGCCTCGTGGCGCCGGCACACCGGGTTCTAGTCCCGGTCGGGGCGCCAGAGTCTGTCCCGATTGCCCCTCTTCCAGGCCAGCTCTCTGCTGTGGCCAGGGAATTCAGTGGAGGATGGCCCAAGTCTTTGGGCCCTGCACCCCATGGGAGACCAGGAGAAGTACCTGGCTCCTGCCATCGGATCAGCGCGGTGCGCCGGCCACAGTGCACCAGCCTTGGCAGCCATTGGAGGGTGAACCAACAGCAAAGGAAGACCTTTCTCTCTGTCTGTCTCTCACTGTCCACTCTGCCTGTCAAAAAATTAAAAAAAAAAAAGACATATGAATAAGATGTTAGTGTGAATCCAAGGACCTCAGAGATGTTAAATCTGGGGTGCATGAATGTGTGTTCCTCTGACTGGGACATCATATTACAGCAACAAGACAGAGAATTAAACATGTAAACCAGATCAGTTTACTCCACAAGCATTTGTTGAGAATCTTCTATATTTTGGCATATCGTACTTAAGGCATGGTCCCTGCCTTTAAGGATCTCTAAAATTCAATGGAAAAGTCCACTTGGTTAGCCATTGGCTATACACCACACCCTACAGCACCTGATAGTCATAAAGGAACGGAAACGCAGCTGGACCCTGGTGAGTCACCACCACTCCTGGGAAGACCGTCCCTAGGACAGGTGTGGGCAGTGTCAGCTGAGCTGCACATTCTTCTTTACACCAAGGGAGGCACAGTCCTATGTTTACAAACCTACTCTGAGGCTGACATCAAAAAGGGTCTGACTTGGATATTTCCAAAGTCCCCGAGGCAACAGTAAAGAATTTCAAGGACATGGATTGGGCTAAAAGAAGACGAATGTTTCTTTTCTGATGAAGAAGTATTTATCGGTCACAGATTAACCACAAACCATTCTGAATACTCATCTGGGCTGGTTAATGAATTTTGAAATTTGTAGCCCACATAGGAATAGCTGAGACCTGCCAGCCCCCAGAACCAACATGCCGGCAATGTGCGTGGCTTGGAAAATAGACCCTCTAGTCCCAGTCAGATCTGTAGATGACTGTAGCTTCCATCTTAACTGCAACCTGATGAGACCCTGGACCGCAACTGCGCAACTAGCAAAGCTGTTCCTGAGTTCCCAACCATAAAAACCAAGGACAATAAAATGTTCACTGTCATTTTCACCCACTAGGTTTTATGATAATTTGTTATGTAGTAGTGGGTACCAAAACACACCAGCCAAAGCTCTCTAGTGCATGTGGAGAACCCAGCTGCTTGGCTTCATCTGACCATCAGGGAATTCAAGCCTGTAAAGGAAAGTCCCCTTTGCCCATCCACATCCTGCTGCAGCTCCAAAGGGGCAGTTTTACATGGCCAACTAACAGACACTTGCCTCTGGTTGTACCCATGACCTGTTGCTACTCAGTAGACCCATTAGAATATTCCAGGAGCCACAACGTTGAGAAGTATCAGTGAGTAAGACTTCATAAGGACAAATTTTAGGAGCTTTCTAACCCCTGTTGGAAGTTAGGTTTTATGGGACTGGAAACAGAAAATGGCAGTGATCATAAGCTTCACAGTTAATGGTATTAGGGACAAGATTTCAGAAATACCTGTGTCCTATTTCCACAAGTTACAACATAGTAGGTTATGAGCCCTCAACTGGTTTGGGGGCAAGTACCAAATTAAAGTTGGGTTGGTTTGCAAATTCAGACTGATTTTTGTTGTTGCTTTTCTAAAGTGGCTGTCTTTGAACCTAACAGTGTCCTGCTAAATTGTTTACATCTACACAAGATAATAACAATGTAAGGGTGCAAATGACATTAGCAAATTCTGTCTCTGTCCCCTCCCCACCTCCACCACGGAATAAAATCTTTTTTTTTTTTTTTTTTTTGGACAGGCAGAGTTAGACAGTGAGAGAGAGAGAGAGAAAGGTCTTCCTTTTCCGTTGGTTAACCCCCCAAATGGCCGCTACGGCCAGAAATGTGCCAATCCGAAGCCAGGAGACAGGTACTTCCTCCTGGTCTCCCATGCGGGTGCAGGGCCCAAGCACTTGAGCCATCCTCCACTGCCTTCCCGGGCCACAGCAGAGAGCTGAACTGGAAGAGGAGCAACCGGGACAGAATCCGGCGCCCCAACCGGGACTAGAACCCAGGGTGTCGGTGCCGCAGGCGGAGGATTAGCCTAGTGAGCTGCGGCACCGGCCAAGGAATAAAATCTTGATCCTTGCCCTTCGATTGTCAGGACAGGACTTTGAAGCAATAAAAGTGACCATCAGCCACCACTTCCCCCAGGTTTCCAGGGAGAATGCCAGGACTGCATAACTACCAACCAAAGCTGTGTCAAGGAATTATTATGCATCATTTCATTTAATACCCACTAACAGGCTATAAGGTGATTACTATCCTTGTTTTACCATTGACAAAATTGAACTTAATAAGATTGAATAAATAAGTTGTTCAGAATCATTTTGTTTTTACTCAAAGATTTACACTCTATGTATTATTTCTCAAACTTCCCCTTTTTGAAAAGTATGACATTATTATTACAGGCACACTGTAAATTAGAAGGTCTGTATCTAATTTGAAGCTCTTTTTCTAACGTATTTAAGTATATACACATCCGCATGGATACACACATGCTCACATACTCAATTTTGCATGGACTCTTAGACTTTGGAAGATTTCTGGGCTATTTCCCCAACACCCACACTGCTCTGTCCAGTTTCTTGGCTGTTGACTCAAAGGTTGAAAGTGACCAAACTCCACATACTGTAGGAAAAGGTTTAGAACCCAGGTTTTATTCCCAGAGGGAATAAAAAGTAATTAATATAAACCAAGGTCCCTGCTGGTAAGGTCCAAGCAATCTATTTAGAGAGAAAACTAAGTTACTCAAAAGAACAGGCAAATAGTCCAAGACTGTATGTCATTAAGTACGAACTTGTGTGGTTCAATTGATAAGTGCCGTAGAGACCCAAGCAGGAAGGAGATGCATTACAGGCTGCCATGGTGGGAGGAAGCGTCACGAAGAGGTGCAAACTGAGCTCATTGAAAAACCAGGCTACCTACGGTAGAAAATTGGGCAGCTTAGGCAAAGCGTAATTTCAGTGTTTATTTAGTTGCCTTGAGAAACCCAGTATACTATTGTTCATTAGGTGTGTAAAATCATTCTTGTATGTTGCTAAAAATATACATCATTGGAGTGTAGGTAGGTGATTATTCATGTGTGTGCACTAAACAAATAGATTAATTTTCCTGATGGATTCTAAAATGCCAAACAGTTTATACTCTATGCTGCATGAATATGTCAGCATAAATTAATGCAACATTGAAAAAATAATTGTTCTCAGGCAGGTGTTTGGCCTAGCAGTTACGATCCCCACATGCCATGTCAGAGATTCTAGGTTTGATGCCTATCTCCAACTCCTAACTTCATTCATTCTGGAAAGAAATCTGGCATAATCCTTGCCAAGTTCTAATCTTTAAAAAACCCTCTGGCAACAGTGTGGCAAGTATTTTAGAACAGAGCAAGTGGATCTTGGGCAACCAAATTAGGAAGTCATTGAAGTAACAGAAATAAGAGATGATGGTGAGATGGTTAAAATAGTAATTATAATACAATCATGTATTAAGTGCCTACTCTATGCCAGGTGCTCATGTCATTTAATACTCACTAACAGTCTATAAGGTGATTATAACCCTTATTTTACAGATGAAAATACTGAACTCAGTGGGATTAAGTAAATAAGTCCCACATCTAGTAGGTATTAAAGATGGGATTCAATCCTTGAATATGCCTGCATATTTCGCACTGTTCTTTTCCTAAGGCTATACTGCTTCAGAGCCTGAAAGACAGATGTGCTAAGAAGCAGAAGAGATATCATTTGGCTGATAATAGGAATTTGGCATTCAGGGTCACTCTCAGCTAGCCACTGGCCAGCAGGGACCCGATTGGGACACTTACCTTCAGTTTAATAATAAATACTAGATTACTAAAGGCAGTACCACGGGGTGGAAGACTTAACACCAAAATAGACTCCTGGGACATTAAGAAATCTGGGCAGCATATTAGAAATTGAACACAGACCAGTGAAGCAACACGATCTTGTCAAGGCCTAGTCATAATCATAGGGAGAACAAGCTTGTACCAATGCCTGGTGTATAGCACCTTACCATTTTGTTCAGTTAGTCTCATTGGTTAAATGTATTTACATTGTAGTCTTTTAGGAAAAGATGCATTCAAAAAGAAATTCTGTACTCAAGATGGGGAAGAGAGACAAGTCTTACAAGTAAAATTCTATTAGAATTTTCAAAAGGGACTCTAGAAGATATATTGCCAATTGTCATCTTCAGCTCTTCACTGAGGTTTCTGTGCAAGCATAAATGGAAAAATAAAAGCAGGAAACCCATTGCTTTTTTTTTTTCTTTCAGTTTTTGCCTCCAACTGTCAATTTATGTCATAATTTGGATGCTAATAAAAACAAAGAAATTCAGTTTTAACATTATGTCATTAAACCATAATATGTCTCAGGGCTCTGAGGTGGCCATTTGGGGTTATTAGTGGTGGTTTCCTCCCTAAATCTAGCATGTCTGTCCTTGCTATCTGCTTCCTTATCTGATTATTTACATTGTTTTAAACTTCCTTGTGCTTTTATCATCAGAAAGCACTTGTGCTCTGCATCCCGGGTGCAGGGCACTGTCCTCCTGTCATATTCCTTGTCTAAGTACGTTGCTGGGGAAAGTCCTGAAAAAGTTTTGTCTACAGAATCGTCAACGTAGCTTTTGACAAGCAATAAATCGGTTTATAAAAGTAGGTCTTCAAGCGGGAATCAGTTCCTCTGTTTCAAGACATCTTTTGAAAATGCTTCCTGAGCGTTCTTACAGATTTTGTAAATGTCTGTTATCAGAAAACAGCTAGGTTTTCACCTCTTAAAACTGTTAAAAGAAGTAAACTGTTTCTTGCACCATCGCACAAACATTTCCAAGCTGAGTCTGCTTCAGTGAGCATTCATTCTAGAGAGAATTAACATGATAAAGTTAAGAAAAATGAAGTTGTAAAACTGGTGAGTTTCAGTAACAAAAGGAGATACAATAGAACCAAATGTTGCAGTGTACCAGGTGGTGAAACCATCTATAGCATATGAGAAGTTTGTAATTAGTCTATGTTTTTCATCACTAGGAAAAAAATATGTGGTTTTAGATATCATGTTTAAAGTACCTAAAGAACCGAAAGTTGTCATGCTAAATACAAGAGATCTAAAGATCTGCTGTTACACATCCATTACATTTAGTGAGCTGTCCCACTGGCTTTTTTGAAGTGCCGTATACATGATCTTGCCAGGCGAAACACTTTATGTACCATACGAAATTTGAGGCATAATGTTTAATGTTCACAAGATAAGTTAACAAAACTGTATGCTGGTGACTTTTTTATTTCCCTGTTTTATGTCCTTCAAGTACTTTAAGGAAAGATAAACAAGAAGGTAGGAGAATAAAATGCGCCTTTTCCTTCTACCTTTTTCACTCTTTCCTAAATTAAATTATAACTGCTGATTTGCACCCATGGAAGGAATCATGTTAAAATATGCTGGGATTTTTTTTTTTAATGTTTAGATAACAGCTTTCAAAACACGGCTAAGTGAAATGTGTTTTGAGATGGAAAACATTTGGTCTTTTTTTGCAGCTTTCAACAGCTGAAGTGAAGGGATTTTTAATGTTCCCCAACAGCTGGGCCATACTATGGTATCACGAATTCCACTCCCATTGGAGGATCCCATCTCCCTGACTGCAGGGAGAAGTTGCCCCTTCTTATTCCTGTTCTTGCTGCTTGCTCATCTTTACAGCTCCCCTTTATTATCACAGCATTCTCATCAGGAATGCTTTACAGCAGTGATTACCAAAAGAACTTCTTGAGCAAAACATAATTTTTTCCCTTCAAAAATAATGCGAATGGATTTTCATTTGTTGGGTGGTGCCTGTAGGAAACAGCAGCCACTGTGCACTGCGAATGCTGTGAACAGCTAATGTGCAGTGGCACAACACTGGTGACCACAGCATGGCCGGGAAGCAGCAGGTTGCGTTGCTTCTTCTCAGGACCTCTCAGGGCCTCCTGAGAGGTGCTACAGAACATTCCAGTGCAGGTTATCGGAATTGCCTACATCTTTATCACTCTCTCAACATCACTGCAAATAAGGGAGTTTTGCAGAACAAATTGATATTACACAATTATTTTCAAGTGCCCTCCTAGTATGGAGTTGCGCATACATGCATCTATGCAGCCATATTTATTTAGGTGAGGACAATAAAGTAAGAGGAACAAGAGGCTGTGTGTGGCAATCCCAGTAAATACACAAAGAAGCATATAAACTGTTCATTAATATACGTAAGTTATATAAATTTTTGGCAAGAGATAGCAAAAAAAAGCAGCTGTTTATTTTTATAAGCAGTTAGATGTAGTTTGTCTCCTAGTAAATTCTGCTTTTTCTTCATCTGTTGTTTCTAATTTTGGATGGAAATGTATTCCCAACTCCATATCTACTTCGTATGCCTTCCCTGCTCCTCTGATTCCTCCAGTTCTACTGCAAGCTATGGGTTCCTTCTTCTAGCCTTATTTATTTATTTACTTATTTATTTTTATTTAAGGTAAACAAATTTCATGTATTTTATATATACAAGTTTAGGAAATTGCTAAGCACCAAGTATGAGCAATGAGTAAAAAAACCAGAGCATTATTCTCTTACTAAGCATAATGTGTATGACTGACCTGGAGTTCAAGGTCTCACATGATGGAACAAAGGATGCTGTGCTGTTTATCATCTACTGTGTGATTCTAAATAATAAACAACTTTTCAAGTGTACCAAAATCAGATGTTTAACTGTAATTGTTTTCACAGATCATGACTGCTCTTCACCGTGGTTAATCTCTATCCTCTCAGTCCTCTGGAAAAAATGTCAACTTGTTCTTGGATAATTGAAGATTTACTTCATATATATGTGACCTGTACTTTTGGGAATCAACATGCAACATGATGTAATAAATTGATCATATGTTGTTTCACACACACATATACATATAAGGGCATGGCAAAGATTTCATGCAAATGCGCATTATGAAAAAAACTATGCATTGATTTAAAAATAAAAATTATCTTTTAATTACATTTTCCAAGATTTTTTCAAAGTGTGTTCAGACTTATGGCTTCAGAATAGTTTAGAATGCACACATCTAAATGCCATTAGAGAACTTGTCTTGCTGGATTCCCTAGTTCAGTGAACAATGTTACTATCCACCAGTTACTGAACCTGATTCGCTAAAAGAGTACATCTCAAAATCCATGAGCAATAAGAAAACGGCAGCTTGGCAATATGAACACTTGGTGGGGGGAAGTGGAGGGAGGGGAGGTTTTTAAAATGATGTCAATTCTATTGTTACATAATTTTACGTTTTATTATTTTTAAAATTGGTTTTAGGTTTTTTGTAATCCTAGAGATAACACTGATAATTTTTTTACTTTACAGTACTTATTTTTTTCCCCCATGCTGCTTCAGATTAAACTACTAGGACTTTTTATTAAATTCTGTTATTGCTTTATTTTCATTTCTCTGAGAGATATTAGGTTAAAAACTGTAGCTGGGAGATGGGCAGACGTGGCCAGTTTCTACATTAAAATCTTGTTGAGTCATATTTGTTAGCATCAATTGTATTATCATTGGTTATGGATAATCTGAAAGGTTCTAAAGTCATTTTCTATATTGACTTAAATGTTCTATGCTGACCCTACTTTTAACCTGCCTTTCTCTCATATCAACTGTCTTGGATACCTAATTCGTTCCCCCATGTTAGACTCTTGGTGCTTGGAACTTACAGTCAGAGAGGGCCTGAAACAACTGAAACTGGTTTTTACGGAGGGATTCCTCTGACCAGAAGACAGGTGGTAAGTCAGAAAGAAAGGTCGGAATGTGAGAAAAAAGCATGATTTCCATGCAAAGATAACTTATTTAACATATATAAAGACTCAAACAAAATAGGAAAAGCAAAATATTTATGATTCAATATAGGTTATTAGAGGTAAACTTACCTATAAGATGTATAGATAAAAATAGAACAGATTATTGCAGATAAAATCTCTTTGCAGAGTAGTTTATTACAGATAAACAATAGATATATTCTAAATAGAAAAAGAGCCATACAGGCAAGAATGTTTGCCCAGATTTTGGTTTCTCCTCTTCAAAAAAGTTAATAGATAATATGTCCCCCCTCATTTGACACTAATTTATTCAGTTATCTTGGGCAAAAGTAATTTTAACATGTGATTCAGCTAAGGAAAATAACTTTCGAGAAGAATTTGTTTTGTGTCTTCTCATTTAACATGGGGGAGTGTGGGTGTGGAGGGATTACACGTGATCTTCAGTGGAGACACAATGCTCAGTAGCTTACCCTGGTTTGCGGGTCAAATCTTTCCCTGAGTCAGCCATTTCAAGTAGAAAAAAGACTTGAAATTAAGATAATAAAATCAGCATCTGAAGTTATCAAAGTAAGTTAAAGTAACTTCATTCATCTGGGCTTAAATAATTGATGTGCTATTAAAATTACTTACAAACGAAAATGATGGTGATTTTCTTTCCAAACATGTTCTGCTATGTTCTTTGCAAACATTCCAGAACCCAAGTGGCATACTTTCTCTCGTATTACTAAATGTTTGTTCTGACCTCAGAGTGTTAATACAAATAAAAATATTGACATTTTTCACACTTATTCAATACCCACAGAAAAGAAACTTAAAGTATCATTCAAAATTCAGTACATCTTGTACTTAGAAAAATACTTTCAAAATAAAATTCCAAAATGTAAAATGTGTACCAGATAGAGAAAGAAGTAGCCTTTAGCTTCCTTGAACTAGGCCAACTTCCTGCTTAACCATTTTATCAGAAGTTTATCTTAATAAACAGAGAGGGGCAGCATGATACTTTGTTCTGCTCAGAGCTATATGAGGGCAGTTCTTTTTTTTTTTTTTTTTCATGGGAAAGAAGCAAATGTCAGCCAGCCAAAATACAAAAGCCAAGATGGTATCTTACTAGTGGCCCAATGAAGTAATATTTTAGGAAAATTATATTTAGCCACTTATGTAGTTCATACTGGAAATGAAATCCCCAGACTATCACAAAAAGCCATTTCATATACATGCCTAACACTGCAAACTCTTGTCTGATCACATCACTCTATTTTTACCTCTGTTGTTTTAGATGTCTATTTTAATCATTAAAATTGTCTGTTCCAACTCAGTCCTCACAAGTCAACACCACTCTCCCTCAGACGTAACCTTCAACTTATGTGAAGGGAATTTAAAAAGTTTGTGGAAAAATGCAATTCAAAGATAAGCTTATTTTGGTGCAAAAATTTTTGAAATACATACATAGATTTTTCATAATATACATTTTCTTGAACTTTATCATAACCCATCATATTGTTTCCAACTATATTTTATTGTTAGCAAGTCGTGTAAAGGTGCAATTTAAGTGTGTATACATTTAGTGGGTGCCAAAAATGTGCACTTGGGTATTTTTTTCCGTTCAGCACAAAGTGGTGAGAGCTATGGTTATCTCTCTACACTATGAGCCAGCTGCCAGAATTCTGAACAACAGCTCACAAAACTTTACAAAGAATCTCACAGTTATGGAGTCTTGGGAGAACTAGGTGTTCCCTCAAATAAAAGTACCAGCTGAGGATCTTTCCGCTTTCATATTATTGAAGAAGGGTGCACAAACTTAGCAGCTGAATAGGAAAACCAAACTAACTGCATTAACATGTTGTTAATGAACTGACTGGCGCTTTGGACTGGTGATGTCCTTTTAACTGGTGATGTCCTTTGCTGAGGAATGATCAGCACTGTAGACTCTTTGATTCTCCGTTTTCAGTTATAAATTCTAAATCCAATAGGTAATGTGTCATTTACGAATTACAGATCAGACACTGATTTGCATGTGACAAAACTTCAAAATAGATATTCCTATTTTCATGTTGTTAAATTAAGAAGGAGTTTTCAAAATGTACTCCTAAGTTTTGAATTTTGTTTTTATGTTGCTGTATATTCACAAATCCCTTGCACTATTTTACTATTTCTCTTCTCTAAGTATGCACATAGATAAATTTACACATGCCAATTTTCTACTAGAATCTGCCTTTTTTTTAGTAAAGAGGAGAGAATGGTGAAGATTTTGAGGGGAAAAAAGGTATTACAAGTAAAATGTTAGTTTTCTAACTATAATAATGAATTAAATTCTTCAGTTCTCATGAAGAAACCTAGTAATGACTAACAAAATTCCAGTGGACTGCCAGAGTTTCATTTGTCCTGAAATCCCTAGTAGACTTTGTCCTTCCTAGAGATAACAGCCATATCATTCTTACATTCCTTTTAATGCCTAGGCTAGTGGTTTGTACCTGGTAGGTATCCAAAACATGTTTTATGAGACACAAGTTTGAAAATTTGTTTTATGACAGTTATAGAGCTCTTTAACAAGTATCATAGTCATTATATATCCTTTTAAGAGAGTAGAATAAAAAGAATTTTCAAGTGTGTTTAGAAATTGATCCAAAAGAAAATGAAAATAATTATAAATGAAATACCGAGAAAAAAATCATTTGCTTGTCATTTACGTACTTACAACATGTTACTCTAAAACAGAGCAAAGGGGGCTGGCACTGTGGTGTAGCAGGTAGAGCTGCCGCCTGCGGTACTGGCATCCCATATGGGCACCAGTTCTAGTCCCGGCTGCTCTGCTTCCAAACCAGCTCTCTGCTATGGCCTGGGAAAGCAGTGAAAGAAGGCCCAAATCTTTGGGCCCCTGTGCCCACGTACGAGACCCTGAAGAAACTCCTGGCTCTTGGCTTCTGATCAGTGTAGCTCTGGCTGTTGCGGCCATCTGGGGAGTGAACCAGCGGATAGAGGACCTCTCTCTCTGCCCCTCCTTCTCTCCTTCTCTCTCTGTGTAACTCTGACTTTCAAGTAAATAAATAAATCTTTAAAAAAAAACAGAGCAAGGAAATGCTGAAAATATATAACATGGGGATGAGAAGCTATTCCTCAACTACTGGAAAATGGCAAATACTATTTAAAGGGATGGGGGTGTATTGTGGCACAGCAGGTAAAGCTCCCCCATATGATGTCCCACATCCCAGTTGGGTTTATGTCCTGTCTACTTTGCTTCTGATCCAACTTTCTGCTAATGCACCTAGAAAGGCAGCAGATGATGGTCCAAGTACTTGGGCCCCTGCACCCACAAGGGAGGCAGGGATGGAGTTCTGGGCCCCTGGCTTTGGCCTGGTTGTTGCAGGCATTTGAGGAATGAACAGACTGATAGAAGATCTCTCTTTCCCAATCTAGTGTGTTTGTGTGTGTGCCTCCTTTCTTTGTCAGTCTGCCATACCAATAAATAAATCTTAAAGAAAGAGCAGGAATGGGGAATCTAGTCTGGGAGAAGAACTCAAGTAAACTATGACTATATAAATAAAAGATGGGTTGGGGAGAAATTCTGGCCTTTGTTTTCTCAAAGAAAGACAGAGAACTGACTCTAGCAAACAATAGGAAGTTACCAAGAGAAGACACTAAAGGAACAGCAGTTCATTCTACAATGAGCAATAGGAAATTAAACCAGCATTCAATAGGCTGCATCCAAGGTCGGGCAGAAGATGGAGGAAATCCATGTGAAATGTGTGTGAAACAGGCTACCCAGATCAAGAAAGAACAGAGGAATGAGAGAAAGAAGAACTTTGCTTTTGTTCTGGATGCTAAAAATCTTTACCAACAACAACTATGTGTGTGTGTGTGTATGTATGTGTATATATATATATGTATACATATGCAAAATTTAATACAAGCATAAATTAACCAAAAAAGGTAAATAAAACCAGTCTGTCCATGATTTGATCTGACACAGAAATATAATTCATGTTTAAAGACACAGCTGACAAATACCTTATATCAGGTAATATAATAGTGCCACCTAAAACAGCATGGATTTCATTTCTTGTCTTGTACATATTATTAATTTTCAGGATCATGTTTCCCATTGCTATACAAAATCCTAACAATAGTCCATTTTTTCCTACATTTCATTGTACATGGATTTTCATTTTATCTGCTTCTGTAGATATAACTAAAGGGTCTAAGAATCTAGAAATTAAACCTCTAAAAGATTAATCTCAGAAGAAAAAAATGACTGCTATTTTGTTTCTATGGATATGGAAATGAAAGAGATGATATTACATAAAATAATAATTGATATTTTTATTATCACAAATCCATGAAATCAACGGTTTTCAATGATATTGACTAAGAGGAAAGTAAGAGACCTGAAGAATGCACGTGATGATTTTGTCTCCATGGGCTAAAGAAGTTTTTACCATAAGTCATGTCTGGACTTCTAACATTGTGTCATGAAGGCCTTATGGGTTGAGAGTCTGAAAACACTGTGTGGTATCAACTACAGCTCACCAGCAGCCAGCTGGTTTGCCAAGTCAGTTGGTCTAAATGTACTTTGTGATTGGTAAAAGGGGAAAACCATAAGGTCTTACTGCTTGTCTTCTTGGATTCATGTGAAAACCAAGTGACACTGAATATGAGGGTACTCTATAACCTTTATGTAATCATCAATGAATAGATTGTTATTACACTTATGCTTAGCTGAAAATGTTGGTTTTACGTAGTTTTCCCTAAGAAGAGGGCATATCTGTTTCCTTTTAGCCCTATTTTTGCCATACCCATTTGCATCACTCAAAAGTAAGCACTGGAATAAACATAAAATACAAGGGAATATGACATTTGATGCTTAGGGCCCCTTCCTCCTTGAAATGATCTCCATTATTGGCATTCATGATCCACCCTCTCCTGGTTCACCTTCTACTCTGGATTCCTTTTCAGGATATTACACCTGGGTTGTTTTCTCCACTTATTGAGGAAATGTTGGGTTTCTCCCACAGTGTTTTCCTAAGCCTATTTTCCCTCTAACATGCCTACTAGGTTTTTTTTCCATCTACTGTCAAAGCCTTAATCCTCCTTCCCTCCCTTTGCTGGTAACTCCATGACAATACCTCTAACCACAAGCTCCCCTCTTAACTCCAAACTGGTTTATCCAGCTGTCCTATTAGCATCTTAAATTCAGCGTGCCCAATTCTGAAAACGTCTTGTGTTCACGCTCTTTCTTTGATTTGCTCTAGCTTAGCCGCAATGTCTCTTTCAGGTCTCCAGTCCAGATAAGGCTCAAACTACATTTGTAAATAGTTTGCCTATCAGTTGCCTCTCACTATTGCTTGTCTTCTCCTGCTTCAATCATCACACCCAATTCCTTGTATCGTCTTGCTCACATTAGATCCACTCTGCCAAATGTAGCCAGAGGGTTTAGCTCATGTGAAAATCAAATGTGTCAATTCCCTGGTTTAAAGTCCTTCAGTGCCTATCTACCCTGAAGAGCTGAAGGTCAAGGGAATTCACTCAACATAGAAAACACTCCATGTGCCTCCACTGCCATGTCAAGCTCAAATCCTCTTCCTCCCTATCACATCCTTTGCATTCTATAAACACTGATCAGGTAGTAAGTTCCCATTTTCATTTTAGTGCTCTAGGGTCTTAGCCTTTTCTTCAACAGGTCCCCCTTAGCTCACCACATCCTACTCTACCCTTGATTAACCTTGCTAATTCATGCTTGTCATTGTAAAGATCTCACCCCCAGAAACAGGCAGAAAATTCCCAAACTCCCAATGGTAGACCTTTTGCTACACTTCCACAGCCTCATGCTCATAAGCCTACCTATGATTTCTTAAAAATATCATTTATTTGTGTTTATTTCACCACTGAATTCTAAGATTTCTAAGACCAGAAAAGATGGCTATTCTCCTTTGTTTCTGACTCACCATCAGAAACTTAACTAAAGTGGAACTAAATTTTGAACAAATTGACATTGGTTCTACCACCAACCATTTCTTTTGGGACGATTGATACATTCTAATGGGTAGGAATGAATTCATGGCATCAAAACTGTAGGAGTTTCCTTTCTAATTATTCTAGACCCTGAAAAGGACACATGGAAAAATGGTAATGGTAAAAAACATGATGCAAGAATACCCTGAATAAAAACATCTTCATAAAAAGAAAATCTAATTTTATGCCTAAATCATCAGTTCTATCAACAATGTTTCAATTATGAGCAATTTTTATGACATTTTATTCATATCAGTTTAATGCAGGGATTTTATTGCCAAACAATGACTTCTTGTACCTTCTGAGGAAAGGCACTAGATCTGAGATTCTGTAGAATGGTGTCCAACTGAAGGTATATTTGGAGAAAGCAATTTATCAGCACAAGACAAGGTCAGTCCTTTCCTATCTTCCCTTTTCAAGCTGACGTGCAGCATTTTAAAATTAAACAGAAGAATATGCTGCTTCCCAGGAATTTAGTCAACCATCTGGCTCATTACTCAAATAACCACTGTGGACCATTACTTAAGAAATCAAGTACAACTCTATTCACAAAAAGCAGGCATGAAGACAACTTCATAAAATCCAGGCTTTTAAAAGCAAACTCTGTCTCTTCTCGTAACTATTGATTGCCTTTTGTGTCACCTTTGCTCACTGAGTGGATATTTACCTGCTCTGCTATAGAGAGCAGATGTTAAAGTCTGAAATTGGACAGATCTGTATTCTAATCTAGACTCTGTTGCTTTCCAATTCTATGATCTCCAAATACCACCTAACCCTCCCAAGCCTTTTTCCTCATCTATAACACAGAAATAACAAGAAGAGCCAGTAGTCACAATTTATGAGGTATGTTCTGACAGCTTTGCATATATTACCTCAGGTAAGTTTCCCAGTGGTCCCAAGAAGTGGATACTAGTGGCAGAGTCTAGATTTAAATGATCTGTTTCTTGAGGTCTGTTCATTCATTCTATGTTCTATTTCTTTATAATCATTTCACAATATTTGTATAAAGATCAAGTAATTTAATAAGAGCGATGCATTTTGAGGCAGACAGGTACTCAACAAATAATAATTCTAAGTCTTCCAGACATTCTTCTCTAACTCATATGCCAGATCTTCACTCAAACATCTAGACATGGCCTTAAACCCTAGGAGCTGAATATCACCAAGTGAGGGAAGATAAACTATCATGACTCAAGAAGAACTCAAAAGCCACAAAGTCAAGGTGGGCTTTAATCAAAACTTCAGGTCTAATCTGATCATATAATTTTTTGTTATTTCATTCATATATATCAAGAGACTAACCTAGAAGAAAGAGCAGAAAAGTCATCCTTAGGAAAGGATGTTTAATATGGGACATGAAATATGAGCATATGGTAGCAGGGACAAGCATTTGGCACAGTGGTTAGGAGGCCATTTAGGATGCTTGCATTCCCATACTGGGCTGCCCGGATTCAAGTGCAGGCTCAACTCCCAATTCAAGCTTCCTGCTAATAATGCATACCCTGGGAGGAAGCAATTGATGACTCAAAGGCTTGGGTCTCTGCCACTCACATGGGAAACCCGAACTGAGATGATGGTTCCTGACCTAGATGTAGCCCAGCCCTAGCTGTCATGGCATTTGGGGACTAAACCAGTGGGTACAAGGTCTCTGTCTCTTTCTCTCTGTGTTTTAAATAATAAAAATAAATTTAAAAATTTAAAAAACAACATGGTAGCTTTCTGAAAGAGATAAAAGAACAGCTTATATAGTTATATGTTCCATTTCTGGCTTCCTGACTAGCTCATAGACTTTAGAAGCATTCAAATCATGTCTGTTTTTATCCTCCTTGCACAGCTGGTGTTTGATAAATACGGAATGAATGAATACATGCACATATTAAACATACAAGGGACTGTGATCACATTTAAGGAATTGAGAAAAGTTGAAGAAAGGTGAGAAGATAGGAGAGCGGTGCTAGGCTGAAGCGTTGGTTGGAGCCAGATGATGGAGAGCCCTGTAAGTGATGATATGAATCTTGAACTTTCTAATGAATGCAAGGGGAAACCCTTGGAGGTTTTTGACAGCAGAAACATTCGATTTGAGATTTTAAAAGGCTACTTGTGAACTGCTGATGTCCCTTCTCCTCCAAAGAGAGCACAGTCTAATATTGCCATCAAGAAAGACCTGGGTCTGAGTCCATCCTCCCATGTTTCAGTGGATTCTGTAGGTAAAGGCTAGAGTTTGGGTGGGGAGAACAGTACACAGTGAGCAAAGGAGATGTAGGCCCTGTCCATCTATTTAGTGGATTCAGAGGGTGCTTGCCAGCCAAGACACAGTTCCTTAGCTCCACATAATCTTGAAAGTAGCAGGGCCCTTATGTTAAGTTCTTCCATACTTAATATTTCCAAATGAGTTTTTAAAACATAAATTGCTCACTTCTTTTCCTCTGTATTACTTAATTGCTATGCTGTGATAAATTCCAGGATATGTTATGCTGGATATCCAATGCCAAAGTTTTATTGTTTTTCTCATAACTCTTCAGACCATAAACCTTCTTGGAAACAGTCACTGAACAGTCTCTTTTGTGAGATTGCTGACCTTCAGTGACCCTAAACACCTCTCTGCACACAGCTTCACGGGCGATTCAGATCAGGTACTCCTAATCATGAAATTACAGTTTGTTAACATCACGAAAAGTTCAGTTTCGAATATACTGTGTACACATCATTAATTTAGCAGAGTAATACAATATAAATATGTGCTCAAAATCAGGGAATACAAAAAGACGATTAAAATCTCTTTGACATACACTTGAAAGGCAAAAAAGTTAAGAGAAATCCATTCTTTTTAAAAAGTATCCAAAGCTATTAATAGGATTTCTTTTCACTACTCATAGCTATATTGTGTCACCAATGCCTTTCTTTACAATTTATGTTTAAACAAATTTTAGAGACCGCAAGTAGGCCTTTGCTCTGTGAAATAAACCGTAAGATATTAATGCAAAAGCTATTGTGCTGAGAGCTAAGAAACCCTACACTTCTACTCTCAATGCTAGTGTGTTAAAAGAGATTTTAGTAATGGCAAAGCCAGTCAACAGGGAATAATTAAACTCAAGTTGTCTGAGATTTGCTGTGATGTGTGGAATGATAGTTTCCAACCCAGCTGCTACAGAATGTTTGCCTAAGAAAGAGTGTGGTTGACCAGGGGCTACAGTTCAGCTGAAATGCAATGAAAAAGCTCGTTGACCTCTGAAACAATAGGTGGGGCCTACTCGAATAATAAAATCAACACAAAGTCAACAATTAAAAAGCGTTGCAACAATAGGACCATCTCAATATCATGCCTCTGCAAGATTTTAAAAGGACAGAATTACTTCATAGTAAACTGACAAATATCTATGCTTGGCACCTTCCAGCTAATAAAGATGTAGGCTGGTAACTGTGATAAGCAAAGCTTTTCAGAAATCCCTTCTCTTTCCCTTAAAAGTTCTTCAAGCTCAATCTATTAAAAGGACTCATTCTATTCCCTTTAGTGGAGCAGCTGGTCTCTCTTTTGAAGCTGGTGTGCAAGCAGCCATCATCTCTCATTCATATATATGCTGTCTCTTGAGTCCTATGTCCCTCAACCTTATGATTCCTTCTGTCCCAGACCTGCAGCCCAGCACAAGTTACAGAGCATGGATCATTTTCTATTAAAATGACTCACTGATAATAGAGCTAATAATAATCTGCAATACAGATGCAGAAGAAAGTCCATTTATGAGCCAGTTTGTTGCTTTACTTTAGGAATTCCTTACTAGTTTTTCCATTGTCTGACATTTACAATATGGCCACAAAGTAAAAAGGCAATTATTTGCCTCTCTTTCCTATCTATAGTACTTTAAACCTCAGGTCCAATATTATTTCCATGTAAAAACATATTTGTATAGCCACTTACAAGGCCTTTATTAGCTAAGGCTTGCCAAGATAGTCAAATTTTCAATTTATTGTGGCTAGACTTAGTTGGCACTAAATGAAAAGGTTTTACTATCTAATTTTAACATCAACATTAATATAAGTACACATACATGCAAACACATAGACACGCACACTGTGTAATGTGCAGATCTCTTTAGGTGCATATGTTTATTTTGATGCACAAGGGACTAAGATAAAATACTGACTGGCTAGTAAAAATCATTATGATTGATTTAATATACAACCAATGCGAGCAACATCTAGTCCTTATATCCTGGTAATATGCCGCTTCTCTTGATCATCTGCTCCCACAATTCACACTTTAATTTGACTTTTTTTTATTTGACAGATTTAGACAGAGAGAGAGAGAGACAGAGAGACAGAGAGAAAGATCTTCCTTCCGTTGGTTCACCCCTCAAATGGCCGCTATGGCTGGTGCTGCACTGATCTGAAGCCAGGAGCCAGGTACTTCCTCCTGGTCTCCCATGTGGGTGCAGGAGCTCAATCACCTGGGCCATCCTCCACTGCCCTCCTAGGCCACAGCAGAGAGCTGGATTGGAAGAGTAACAACCAGGACTAGAACCCAGTGCCCATATGGGATGCTGGCGCTGCAGGCGGAAGATTAACCAAGTGAGCCATGGCACCGGCCCCTAATTAGAGTTTTTAAGATCATGGGTATTTGACTTGCAAAGGACAAGGTATGACAGCATTTCATTTTATTATACTTGCAAGTATTGGAGCCTCCTTCTTTTCCTTCTCATTTGTTTGACTAACAGACTTGCAGTTTCTTATCACATATCTGAAGATGGAATGGCATTTTCTGAAACCCTGTTCAGTATCCTCTCCATGAACATATATCAGCCGTGGATCAAACATCCTAACTCTGAGAGATCTCAAAAATTCACTTCCACAAATATGCATTAAGCAGCTACCATGTTCTCAGTTACAAATAGAAGGGCATTTCAAATCACAAGCAAGACAAGCAACTTCAGCTGATTTAGGAATTTGACCTCCTAACAGTCTGTTATAATCATAGTTCTTAACATTGTTGAGCTCTTACTGTGTGCCTAGGTGTGAGGCACTATGCTGAATATTTTAATGTAAAACTACCCAGGGGGCTGGCATTGCGGCACGACATATTAAGCTGTCACCTTAAGATGCCACCGACATCAGCATTCCATATGAGTGCTGAGTTGAGTCCTAGCTGTTCCTCTTCTGATCCACATCCCTGCTAATGTCCCTGGGAAAGTAGTAGAAGACGGCCCAAGTGCTTGGGCACCTGCCACCCACCTGGGAGACCCTGATGGCGTTCTAGGTTCCTGGCCTTGGCTTGGATTACCCTAGGTATTACAGTCATTTGGGGAGTAAACCAGTGGTTGGAAGATTCTCTCTCTCTCTCACTCTCTCTCTCCATCCACATCTCTGCCTTTTAAATAAGTAAATAAATCTTTTTTTAAAAAAAAAAAGAGTACTTAATTTATCCTCTTAACTAACCTCTGAGGTATATACTATTATTACTGACATCCTATATTCAAGGTATTGAAAAACAAATATCCAATAATTTGCTCAAAATCAATAGGCTAGGAAGCCAATCAGTTTGGCTACGGATTGAAATCCTTAACCACTTGACTTCACTTGTCTTGCGGATGTATCTAGACTTATGCTGTCCTGTGTGGTTATTTCAATTTAAACACAAGTTAATTAAAACAGAAGTTCAGTTCCTCGGTCATGCTAGCCCTACAGTTCAATAGCCACATGGGACCAGTGCCTGCTGTATTGGACAAAGCATACAGAGGGCATTTCCTTCCTTGCAGAAAGTTCTACTGCTCAGCCCTGACTAAAAGTTCAGCAGTGGTTCCAGGGAAACTGGTCTTCTCTTGACTCCACACAGCAACTAGTAATCACATTAATGAGATTGGTTAGAAATTAAGATTGTTAAGGAAATTGTGGCTAAAAATAATTCCACATTATCTTGATTATGCCTCAAAACTTAAATGATGTCCATGATGTCCTTTATCTCTCTTCACTTGGATTTAACTTTATAAAGGGGGGGGGGGCTATGAAAATACCACATATGTGTGTCTCAGACCCAGGACTATTGGATAGGATTCTTCAACTTCAGTTATCTCTACTCCTGTCACAAAAGAAGCCAAATGAGATGGAGCAACTAGTATATTGAAAAAAGGCAGGATTAGAGTCTAGAGAACTTGGGTTTCAAACTCAGTGCCAACTCCCTACCTCTGTGACTCTGGAGCATTAATGAACCTATTTAAGCCTCCATCTTCTCATCTTTGCAATGGGACTAACAATTCTTTTTTGTAGAAAGCTATGAGAATTAAGTGGTGATACATATGCAGAGTTCCTGTCCAGAGGAGAACCTTGGGGCAGATATATACATATAAGTACATAGCTGGATCCATATATATGTGTGTATCTACATATAACTGTAGACAAAAATACAAGTCAAAGTCAAACAACAAAAAGAAGGGTAGGAAGTGCAATCACTTGGGCAGGTGCTAGAGCTGCTTGATCCGAGTCTAAACATTCACAGAGCTGAGATGCTTACAATTCATTGCCACAGAAAGTCACCAGCTGAAAGGCATTTGGCAGGGTGTAATATAAAATAGAGCTGCCAAGGCTAACAGCTATTATTAAATGTCTGCATACTTTAATGACTGTGCTTAGCACTTTTAATCCCACTTTTTCAAAGGACCATCACCACACTCCTCTTCATGGTATTTGTTATTTCACAAAAATAAGCAGATTCTCAGATCTCACTGCCAAAGGTTCTAATTTGGTAGATCTGAGGTTAACTCCAGAAATCTGTGCTTAAAACAGTATCCCACTTTCCCATACATATGGTCCTTGGATCAGACTTTGAAAAATATTAGAGATCCAACTTGTTTAAAGCAGAGAAGCAAGTTGTGAGTCCACATCTGCAGGAAAGCTACCTAACAACACCAGTGCCATGAGACCCAGCCAAGAACTTAGACGTGTAGGAAAATTGCCTTTAATTTGGGAAGCACTGAGGTTAAGCCCATGTGCCAACATTTATGCACTCTTAAATGAGAATCACTTAGTGACAATTTCATTTGGTTTAGGACGCAAATACCAGATTGACTATCTAGTCTCCTGGACTAATGAATGTGGGAAAAATGTCATCCTTAATATAAAGTTATAGATGTGGCAGGGCTAGAAGAGGTAGTTTCAGATACCCAGATAATTCATTTCTCTGAAATGTTAACTTTCCTGATTTGCATTAATGAAGGAGATGTTATCTGAATACCTGTGAGTATCCCGATATTAGATTAAAAAAATACTTGGCTAACCAGAGCTGTTGAAACTGAATACTGGATGGAAGAAAAGTTAGGCTTTGGAGTCAGAAACACTTGAATTCCTAGCTCTAACTTCCTAGCTATGAGACTATGGGCAAGTTAATTTGCTGCTCAGAGCTTCGCTGTTTCATCTCTAAAGACAAGGTAATACTAGTACTTTTAGTGTTTATCTCACCATCTCTCATGAGCATTATCTCAGAAGGCAATGCAAGTAAAGTGTATGGTTGTTTGGCACATGCTAAGGGCAAGTGGTTTCTGTTGCTACAGCCATGTTATGGGAATGCAGAGTGCTGGTAGAACCAAACAGCTTCTCTGGTCTCTGTGGTATTGCATTCACAATGGAATAAACAAATGCATTCATAATTGCCAGAGGAAGGATTTCTGATGAAAATGAACATACTTCAGCCTTCCACCTTTCTGCTAAGATATTCTCTATCATTCTATAATTTGCCAATCAATCTGCACACTTTTACCTACCTCACATTTCACTATTATGAAATTTTCCTTCAGCCCCTCCTTTTCTTAATCCAGACTTGCTGTTTCTATGTACTCTACACTTGATGTTAAGATCAATCATAATAAACATGTAAAATATCATTACTGACATTTCACCCTTTTGCTTAAAAGTGGTTTTTAACTTTGCCATAGCAGTAGGAGGAGAAGCAGCCCGAGCTCATAACAACAAAGCACCTGTCCCTGCATTGCATGCCATTCAAGAGGCCATGGGGAAATTCAGAGAAGAGGACAACTGATGTCTTAGGGATTACAGAAGGCTCCTGTCTCAGAACAGCGACAAGAACAAGATTTGAGTTGATCTATCAAGAATTTTCCTGGTAAAGAAGTCAGAGAACATGGAGAGCAAAAATCGCCATGGATTTCTAAAGGCAGAAAACCAATCTAAACAAAGACAGTGCACAGGGAAGGAACAGAGTGCTTTCAGGAAAACGCTAAGGAAATGATGTTTAGGGTGAGGAGCAGAAGGATAAATGGCTGAAGCTAAAAAGAATTTGAAACTAAACTACCATGGGCCATGTATATTATTAAGCTAAAAAGTTTAGCTTTCAAATTTTCAAAACAGCAGAACACGTGTCTTGCTCCCAAGCAAAATCTTATGGAAATCTAGAAAGAGCAAGCTAATAAAAAGTGATGCTGTATTGCTTGAGGAAGAGGTGAGGAGTTGGGAGGCTGATGCACTTGGCTTTCCCTCCTTAAGGTTCCCATGGGGTCCCAGGACTGACCAGAACATATTTTAAAACTATTGCCATGGACAGCCTGGAACCACTGTAGAGCCAGATAGTTGATGAAACTATTAACATCAATGGGAATAAGGGGAGAGAGGATGAATTTCACTTCATTGGCAGTGAGGCAAGATGTTCAGTGAGATGACTTCAATTTATCCTTACAGGGAATTCAACTCTCTCTCTCTCTCTCTCTCTCTCTCTCTGCTCCCCACCCACCTACCCACACTCATATTGAATTTCCTTGCCTCAGCACATGGACTCCACCATGCTTTCTCTTGGCCAGGCCAATGCCTAAACAGTCTTGTCTGCAACTATAAAGCTCCTTCTTCTTGGAGTAAAGGTTAATTACCCTCTGGGTGTTGGTTTAGATGTCATCCCTCAGCAAAACTTTCTCTGGTTTCTGTGGACCTAATTGTATGTCCCTTCCAGCCAACACTTGCATCTAGCACCATGATAGCACTGTAAAGTTCCATTACTAGACTTTCTGAGGGTATGGGAGGTACCAGACTTAGTTATGGCTTATCCACAATGCCTGTCTTAGGTAAGTAGAAACTGGCCCAGGATATGACCTCAAATATTTGAGAAAGAGAAAGGAGAGAAGAATGAGTAAAGTGAAGGGAAGGAAAAAAGAGAGGAAGCAAGGGAGGGAAGGTGGGAGGGAGGAAGAGTTAACTTAATTTGGTTCTAGTCTCAATATTTCATTAACTTGTGGGTGACCTTAGTCATACATTTAGTCTGTTAATCTATAAAGCTGAGATATACTAAATTTCCTCTAGGACCCCTTCCATCTTAGAATTGGATTAAAAAACAAATCTAGCACTTATTTGCATGATTCAGATTCCTGGATAGAATACTCACATGGCAATATTCTGGGGCTCTCAGTAACTTTTACACCTAAATAAAACAATATTAACTACTAAATATTTCTTATTAAAAGATGACTATGCTAGAAATCTGCATGAGTTTACACTTACTAGTTAATGAGCTTGAGTTACTTAGACTGACTTAGAAACAAAAAACAGTGACCCAGGATTAAATGAGGGAGACAAGCAATAGTGACTTGGGAATGCAGCTGGCTTCACATAGGTTACTCAGCAGATTTACTTATCAGTGGTCAGCTTAGAGGTTGAGTTTTCATTTATGAAATAGCTACTTTGACAAGGAAATCAAGCTACTTGACACATTAGTCACTGCTAGTGCAGTTAAGATCAATATTCAGTAGGTAGTTATGTGAACAATTGAATAAAAACTTAGAGGATTTAAACTTGTTGTCAAGGAGTAGGAAAGTAATCTGTTTATTTACTGTTAGATCTTAAAAGTTTGAGTGTATAATACTCTTTGTTGGAAATCCAGCACACATTATGATGCTTTTCATAGTCCTCAATCAGGTCTGGTACCTGAAAAATCATGGGAGAAGTTGCCAATTCAAGAGAGCACCTTTTTCACCCTTCAAAGAAGTGACAGCTTTTAAAAGTCTCTTCCTCTTATCTTGATCATCCTCTTGCCTTGCTGACATAGCTTCAATTTAACCAAATTTTATCGAAACTAATGACCTCCACAACACACTGTTTCTCATTCTTTACCAAAGAGTTAAGTTTCACTTAACACAACATTCATCAACGAGTAAGAAAATGCACACAAATACAAATAAAAATGGAAAAGCCAACACCTTAGAGTTGTGTTTTTTTTCCTTATGTAAGCTAAATTTTCTTCCATTGGAAACAGAACTACTTGTGCAGGTGGTTGCTAAATGCTACCAGCTGCTCTGTGGCAATATAGTTTTGAAACAGAACTCTGAAAATAAGGAGGGAGAGGGGAAAAATAAAGAAATGGGTGGGGACTAAGGCTCTGTATTGAACTAATTCCCTGGGTAAGAGAGGAGGGGGGAGAGCAACTTCAGTCATAAACAGTAAGCAGAATTTCCATTCAGCTGGCCTACAATAAATTTATTTTTCCAAGAAAATGAAATGGAACAAGAGAACAGACATACCTGCTTTATGTTAAAGAAAAGCATGTATGAACCTAATACAGGAAGAAGTTGTTTAAGACTGTACATCCTTGAGAAAATATTACCTCCATAATAGTGCCAGGGTCTCTGTTAACTTGGGTTATCAGCTACATAAATTAGACGCACACTGGGGCTGTCTAACTTGTATAGCAGTCTGCAGTGCTCATATAATGTGTACTTGGCTCCATCATTTGCTTGCTTTTGTCTTCCTTTCTACTTGCTAACTTATTTTTAAAGGCCTTGCACAAGAAAAACCATTAGAGCTATCGTTATTCATATGGTATCAACAGAAAAAAAAAATCTGAGAAATAGAGGACTCCACTCGCAGCAATAAAATTAGCAATCCCAACACAAGAATCAAAAGAGACCCACACATTCACTATTTTAAGGAATACAGCTCTCATGATACCAGAGAATCTTTTCCCTCTAAGCAATTTCTTGGCAATGCCAAGACAACTGATCTCCTACTCTGATTCAAAAACCCAGGATAAAATGAGAAAAAGAGAGAAAAGCAAAAGGAAAGGAAGTGGAGGGAACAAATAGAAGAAAGAATACAAGACAGAGAGACAAGTTGCAAATTGTGGGCCTTCAAAGACATGATAGAGAGGACCAGAAGAAGAGGTGGAGACTACAAGATGAAAACAAGGTCAATTTGATGGACTATTCAGCTTCTGTATAGCTTTTTACTTTGCCAAGTAATCTGGAAGTAATTATGGATCCTTGTCATGATATGGAAAAAATAACTACAATGTATGACCAAGATGTTAGTGTTGATACTCCCAGGAATATTCATGAACAGCCTATAGTGGAAGTATATAAGTTTATCCTTACAGATATCGGTTTGTGATACTATTTTTTGCTGGGTCTGCCACTGCCATGAGTTTGCCTTGTGCTCAGCTCCGAGCACAGTCTCTTCCCCAGAAGGAGCCATCCAGTCTCATTTTACCAGTTCTGCATAGTGATCCATAATGGCCTAGAATATCTGCACATACAGGTTTGGAGGTCATCAGTGAGGCTGAATGAAACCATTCTCTTGCTAAGTATGGAATTTAGGAACCAAACTGCTGCAAGTTGAAACATCAGTCACAGGCTCTCAAAACATTATGTTACATAGGCTATGATGAAGTTGAGGTATTGCCCATATTTCCAAAAGTAATGATACTTCATCTTAAAGGCCCACTCAGTTATGTCACATTTGTATTTGCATCCTATAATGCGAATGTATTAGCCTCAAATTGTTTGGTAATAAATCATCATCAAAGAAATATGTTTATTTTTATTTTTAGTATTCATGACTTGCATGATCCTAGAACAACATATATTTAGTATTGCAGAGCAATGAATCCATAACTTTGAGAGAAATGGCTTTATAGATCATTAAGACCTATGTTGCTTTAACAGTTAATCACATTTTCACTAATAATATGACATAAGTCCTTTACCTAAAAAGTGAAAAATGAATGACTCTTTTGCTTGCATGAAAAAGTCCTCTACTTGACCTTTCGCAGGGGCAGAGGGAAATCCAGTATAATCACTGAAAGCTTTCCCTATAGCAGTATCAATACTTTCATTCAACCAACAGACTTAGCCTTCACTGAAGGCTCCTTGAGTCCCCAAACTACAGAGGGAAAAATCCTTCCAGGCCCTGCTGCAACTTTGAACCCAGGGTCATGCGGTGCTGTCTCAATGAGCCCTGCATCTTCTGGAGAATACCTCAGATAGCTGGCCCAACAAAGACAAATATTATGGCAGCAAAAAATAAATCTGCCATTTTTAACCTTTTCAGGGAAAGTAATTCACTTACTGGCTTTAGTTAAAACGTCTTACCTTTCTTCCCCTTTTTGTTGTATCTGTGAGTAATTTCTCCAGTCACATTGTTTATAGGAAGTGAAGTTATTCGTAATCATGCCTTAAGAGTATGTACACAAACTGGACATCCTAAAAGACCACTATGTATTAAATTCCTGATTGTTTGACATAAATTCTCTCTCTCTCTTTCACTCCGACAGGAATCTTCTCATTTATTTACGAATAGGTTAAGACCTTCGCCTTGTTTCTAACTATGTTCCTAAGTGCTAACATATATTAAGTAAATTTAGAGCCTCTTCTGCATAGGAAACAAATTAAATTGGTTAAACACGGAGAAAGACTAAATGTAATCCATCTCTTGTCATGTTTATGATATCTGAACTCATCTTATATGAATGTTCCAATTTGGCTGTTGTAGCAGATGGGCTGCTTATGATAAACCATAACCGCAGACACAGAGTGTGATAATATAAATCATAAAGAAGATAAATAATGAAATTCTTTTAAAATAACTCTGGTTAAATATTTAGACAGTCAATTTTTAAGCTTACTCATGCACAAAAATAGTATTCACATATTTTAGGCAAGGAAAGAATGATACTCAACCATAATATAATCTAAATCTAAACATTTAAGACTCAAGGTATTTTAAAAATCTGCGTGAATTTTTAGAGTAGCAAACAAGAAAGTAGGGGGCCTTCATAGAGGTACTCAAAATGAGAGGGCACTTATCTCTTTATACAAAGAGCCACCATTTCAAATCCCACTTCATCATTCTAGAATTAAGTAAAGCCTTCTATATTATGATCTAGTTCACATGATAAATGATATACAATGTCACTCTTGAAGAACAACTTATTGCCCACATCCCTGTTGTCTATTTAATCAATTTATGACCTCATACTACTTAGGATTTCCAAGATTATCTTCACATACATCTGATTGTCCCAAAAACCTCAACATAGGCAAGCTATTATTCTGGTTGTACAGATGAGGAAAGTAAACTTCAGAGAAGTGGCTTGTCCAAAGTTATGTGTTTTTATATGATAGAGCCAAGGTTTGAACCAACTTTTCATCTCCTAAACAGATACTAATTATCTTGATCATGGTACATCAGCCAATCTATAAAGAAGGGTAAATTTTAACTCAGAAAGTTGGAGTAGACTTTTCAATAAATAGATGCAGCCCAGGTCTTCATTATGTGGTTTGAAGAGGACCAGATTCAATGGGGTAACAAGACAAAGCCAGTACAAATGACCAGAATGTCAGTTGGGAAGGGGCCCCAGGGCCAATTACATTGTAAATCAATAAAAATCTGCACCTACAAGAGGGCCAGGCCTACTCTCAAGCTTTCAGTATGCATGCACCCTTTTAGATGGCTAGCATTTGGTGTCCTGTTTCAGTTAGTAGTAGCAGAGCCTTTTGCCATCTGAGGTGCTGACTACCTAACCTCCTTCTCCTGAAGATCACAGGTAGGGAGCTGCGCTCCATTACTAGATGATCTTGAGTTCTTAAGAGATTTTCTATAAAACAGCATTGTCCCTTCCTCCTCTTCTCCCTTTCTTCATTCCCTGTTATTTCTTTGAGCCCTTGTCCATGCCAGGCTATGCAATCCCTAGGAAATCTACGAGCCTAGCCTTCAGGAAGCTTCTATTACAGGTGGATGCAGAAGCCTACACAAGCTAAGGACTATAAGAGTACACAAGAGCACTTGCCAGGACCAGGGATGGAAAAGGACTGCAAGGGCATCTGTAAGATGTCCAGATGGAGGCAGGTCTAAGGTGAGACTTAAAGGAAAAATGGAAACTGACCAGATCAAATGGAAGAGGGCAGTAAAGGCTGGACATGAGAGGCAAATGGCATGTTGGGGGTGGGTTTTGCTCTGTTTTGTTTATGGTGAAGGGAGGAGGGGATAGAAAGATTGAAAGTGGAGAGAGAGAGAGGAGAGAGAAAAGAGAGATAAATATCTGTGATGTATGATAAAGGATAACAATGAGTAAATATATCAAAACATGATTTGGTGGAATTTTATACATTGCCAATATGTTGGCTTGCTTAGAAACAGGAAAAAAGCATGTGTATCAGGCTCCCTGAGAAAAGAATAGGGTACATGGAGTATGCCTGGAAGGGCCATCTCAGTGGTATTGGCTAGTTTTCATGTCTGCTGATTCTGTCTGACCTTATGATAAAAAGTGTTACCTACTGGACTGTTCAGGAACTGAAAAATGAAAAACCTTGGGCATAAATTTTGAAATCAGAGTCAACAACTTAGGGTACCATTGGAAGGATGTCTCAGCTTCCTCACTGATGATAACTCATGCTCTAGAGTTGGTTTGTTTGCTTGTTTATTTCTGGTTGGTGACTTTTTTTTTTTTTTTTTGACAGGCAGAGTGGACAGTGAGAGAGAGACAGAGAGAAAGGTCTTCCTTTGCCGTTGGTTCACCCTCCAGTGGCCGCCGCGGCTGGCGCACTGTGGCCGGTGCACCGCGGCCGGTGCACCGTGCTGATCCGATGGCAGGAGCCAGGTGCTTCTCCTGGTCTCCCATGGGGTGCAGGGCCCAAGCACTTGGGCCATCTTCCACTGCACTCCCGAGCCACAGCAGAGAGCTGGCCTGGAAGAGGGGCAACCGGGACAGAATCCGGCACCCCAACTGGGACTAGAACCCGGTGTGCCGGCGCCGCAAGGTGGAGGATTAGCCTAGTGAGCCGCGGCGCCGGCTAATGGTTGGTGACTTTTTCAAGGAATACTGAATTAGACTTATGGAGTCTGTACCTTTTAGCTATATTTCTGTAAAATACATTTAATAATGTAAAGAGGAGATGCAGATACTATCAGATATGACACTACTGAGATATAATTAGTATTTTCAATTTTATATATGTAACATGTTTACTAATATGTAAATTTTTCTCTCAGAGAATTTTATTAGCATTTCCCAGAACCTCAAATAATTTTTAATCATTTTTTAATTTTTTTACCTACCATGTGACCAAAATTGTGATTAATGAGGCATATTTTATTATCATGCAATTAACACAGTTGAAAATAATATCAAAGAATGTGGACATTATGCATGGACCTTTCTTTTTGTTTTTATATTGCTAACTGTCAGGCCATTATTTGTCAATTTGCTTTAGGTCACATAAGATTAAGAGAGTTCAGTTACACTAGTCCAATCTAACAAAATTAATAATGTCCATAGAAGGACCATATTATCTGCTCCCACAGAAAAGACTCCTGTACCTTCACAGATTGTGGAGATGTCAGTTTTGCAATTGCAGCACAATTTACCAGTCTATAGAAAGACTTGCTCTGAAATATTGTTTCCTATCATGTTATTACAACTTGGGAGCTGAGATCATGCATTCCTCCAAGATACAAAGTGAGGTCTTGTTTATTCATTTTTATCATGTAAGCTTATTGAATAGGCAATAGGGGCAATCGATAGCTCAGTAGCAACCTGGAAATTTCCCTATTTCACGCAGACATTTTATCAGTGACTTGGATGAACAGGGAGGGGATGATATCAGTGACATAAACCTGACACAGGGAGCAAGTGTGGGGCAAAAGTAGAAAGTCCATGAAATAACAGGAGGTAGATATTAAATTATCTTATTGGGTCATAGCTATATCTGTACATTGATTTTTAAAATGTAATATACATGAAAATTTTGCTCTTAGATCTAGGAAATCAATTGCTTAAATACTGAATACATAAAAACCTGACTTAATCATAATTCACATGACAGACAGGGATTTTGATCAATTTCCAGTTCTATAGCTCAGGCTGATATAATTATTCATAAAGCTGTTAAAATCCAAGAGTATTCATAGAAATATAGTGTACTTGACAAGGTAAAAATAGTTCTATACTCTGAAATAAGCTTTCTTATTCCAAAACATTTTACAGAATAAACAAGTTACTAAAGAATTTTTAGAATGGCAAAGAGGTTTTAAATATTATTACACAAAAATATAAGAAAAGGGCAAACAGATGAAAGAAAGGACTTTTAGTATTTTTATAGGAAAGAACTTAAGAAAAATTAAACAATAAAATACTTAATGTAATTCTTAAGGCTAACATGGTTGGAATGCTAAAGCTCATCTTGAAGTGTTGAATTGTTAATCACTCATTTCAAAAAGATCTTAGAAATCTAAGTAATGATAGATTAGACAGTTAAAAATCACCATTTGTATTTGTGTATAAAGAGAAACAAACAGAAACAGAAATTGACCTAATCCATTAGTCATTCTTTTATTAAATAATTTTCCTTTTGTATCTCACTTTACACTGTGAAAATATGTAACAAAGGCAACAAAACATTTCCCCTCCATACTAACAATGTACAATGGAAAATGATTACAAAAATTTGAATGGAAATTTTATTATATATTACTTATGCATGCTTCCCCAAAATTGTGAGAATGTAGCTTATAAAATAAATTATTATACATTTCAAGATGAGCATGATTTAGGAAACAGGTGAAATTTTCTGATAAATAAGCAAGAAGATACCTTCTCTGCCATAGAACAACCAACTCTTCCTTGTAACCATCTCGGTAAACAATAATAACAGCTATGCAGACACTCTGGAGAGACCATGTGCAGTTGGGTGTTGTGTCAGGAGTCCTAGTGCCTAACCATCTCAGATATATTCCTTTCCCCATTGCAACCATTCAATTTCAAAATTAATGATAGTATCAGCCAATATAAGATCAGATAAGTTGCTCAAGGAACTTTGACCATCACAAATGCAAGATTATACTTGGATTTTGGATACAAACACTGTACCATCATTTGAAAGAGTCAGCCATCACCCAGAAAGATGGCAGTCCAAATGAGAGGTAGAGGAATATGGTATAAATCTACAATCGTAGCCCTGTCCCATCTCAGCCAAAGACAGTGCAAATTATAAAAGTTTTCAATCTAAATTTCTATATCTATTTAATAAAAATGTGTTACTCCCCCCTTATTTAAATAAAAGTTTTGTGATCATCCAATTAATCAATGCATGCAAAGTCACATGCATAAACCTAGCGAAAAAGGAATATATCTACTTTAGCTAATCCCTGATCATACGAGAGTACTCTTTAAAGTTTTTGGGAAAACAGAATTAAAAGATAAGTTTAATTTGATACAAAACATATTGAAATCCATGTAAATACATTTTTCATGACCTTTTAAAAAAAGATTTATTTTATTTATTTGAAAGGCAGATTACAGAGAGAGAGAGGGCAAGATAGAGAGATCTTCTATATGCTGGCTCACTCCCCAAATGCCTGCAATGGCCGGGGCTGGTAAAGGCCAAAAATAGGAGCCAGGAGCTTCTTCAGAGTCTCACACATGGGTGCAGGGGCCCAGGCACTTGGGCCATCCTCCTCTGCTTTCCCAGGTGCATCACCAGGCAGCTGGATTAAAAGTGTAGCAAGTCAGGACTGGAACCAGCACCCATATGAGAAGCCTGCACTGCACGCCGTGGCTTACCCCACTATGCCACAACATTGGCCCTTTCCATGAGCTTTTTGAAAAGCCTGCATTCCTCTGCACTGTCACTGCTCCACTGAAATTAAATAAGACCCTGAATATCCTGGGTAAAACAAGCCTGCTGTCCAGGGAGATCAACACTTGACCTAGCCAGACGTCACACCCGGTACTGCCTTTCCTTGCAGGGCTAGTGATCTTCATATCGAGTGTCCAAATCTGACCACTGCAGAGGGTCAAATGCAATAAAAACAAAAATCTGCAGCATAAACTATGTTTGTTCTTCCTTAGACTATTATTAGAATTAACTGACTTTCCTGAAACTTAAAAAATTACACTATTTCATAAGAAAAGAGACAAGCACAAAAAGAGACCTGCATTGTGATAGCTTTCCACTGAGCTCAGTCATCTCTCATCAGATTGTAAAATAACTTTTATTAATGCCAATTAATTTATTGTACAGGCCTTTATCACTTTATAACTCTTTGCTTAAAAGAAATCAATTGAAGAGTTAAGCTGAGAAAGAACCACCATAATAGATGTTTTCATTCTTGCCTTTACTTTTCCCTGAGAGTTCTTAAGGTGGTCAGAGGTAAAAGCTAAAGAAGCATTGTAGCCTGAGGGATGATTGAATGAAAAAAAAATGGGGGATGGGTGCAGAACCTACTCAGATAGACCAATTTCCCACCACTGTGAGCCAGTGCAATTGATTGATGAATCCTTGCTCTGTCAAGAGGCAGCCTTCAGATTTGATCACATAAATACTCATTCAACTCAAATTCTGCTTGACAAGCCTCAGACAGCTTTGTTCTGTCACAGATATCATTGGAAGGAAAATGCTCCATTAATCATCCTTAATTAACTTTACCATAGTCTGCTGAAACCAATATGCTCTCTAGCTAAACCTTGACTTAGCCAGGATTCTACAGTTATCAAATAGAAGGGAATCTTTCAAGTTCCTTTTCTTCTACTGCTATTAACTAGAAGAGTCCCACATGAATAGAGTTCTCAGGAAGTCACGTCTATTTGTCTATTGATTATATGAGTTAGCTTATCAGTGGGCACAGTCTTCTCTAAAGGAAGCACAATTTCAAATATGACTGACCTGTGTGAGCTGGCACTTTGTATCTGTATCTCACTGATGCTCATAAATGCTTATCTTTCCTCCCCAATTATCAGGTATCATATGTCCGGAGATACATAAGCCTCAGCCATTCTTGCTCATTGCCCAAAAGAGATAAATATTAGAATGTATTCCTTGCCCTTGAATCTCAATTGGGTCCCACACTCTATTGCCTTCATATCCCACCTCCTACAGCCACCTAAAAGACCAGTTGCTCCAAAACTTGAAAGACCAGTTCCAGGAACTCCCCTCCGCCTGCTTGCTACCCCTTGCCTCCACCCCATCCCTAGCCCTCCCAAAATATAAAAAGGCCCAGCTCCGGAGGTCGGGGCTTCTGCCACGTGTTCCATCAACGTGCACACGGGCAGTTGGTCACCCAGCTCTGAGAATTTATTTTCTCTGGACAAATTCAGTCTGGCTATAAATTTGTACATTCTCTCCTCTCTATTCTGTACCTCTTTTCCTAATATTTTGGTGCCCCATGTGAGGAAGCACCAGTCTGTAACCCTTTTCCAAGCAAGAAGAAAGAACAATTTAAAAACAACAATAGTAAAATAAGAAAAGTAGAATTGTAGAATGGTTTGTGATGAATACACAAACACAAACACACACACACACACACAACACACACACTCCTCATATCACATGATGCTTCCCAATTTTCTTAAAGCTTTAACATGAGGTATGGTCTTATTTGGCCTTTTGCTTAGTACAAGTATCGAGCACTTATCTCATTTTTGAATTACCTGTTGGGATGTTTTGATAACAAGGGTCACAATTCAGTGGTAATAACTGAAAAACCAAAATGAGAAGTTTTCACACTGCAAACACAAAATCAAACTGCAATCATGAATGAAAAGGGATTCCAGTCCACCTCAGGTGGTGCTTGCTCATTCATAGGCTTTATAAGCTTCAAGATATTGCTCACGGTGTTGGATCTCAGCAATGTTTGTGTGTTATGTAATGACCATTTCAAGCTGTATGCTTTTAAAGCCAGCTGATCTAGCTTAGAGTGACAAGAAACTTACATTTTCATCACAGAACCACAGACTACTCACATAAGTACTTCTGTGAATTATCTGCAGAATGGGGAGTGGACTTTCAGAATGATGAACATTCATTTTATATATGCAAACTAAGGAGGAGAAAATTCATGTTTGTGAACTGACAAGATCAATACAGACTAAGGATTAAAGATTTCTGAAAATGACTGACCCCTCTTTAAAATCCCTGGTTTGGCACTGTCATAAGACATTATATTTTGCCTCTCCCTCCAAAGAGAGACAACAATATAATATCATGATGTACATTTTATTTATCACAGATCTTTTAATGATATTTCTTAGGAGCTATAGTTTTCTAATTGGAAGGCAGAATAAAAGTCTGTGGTAAGTCATAGTTCTATGTCAGGTTTGTGAAAACAAACACCAAATCATGCCCTTTGTGCAAAATGATATAAAGAACACATTTTTACGACAATCCTAAAACAAAGATTTTAGTTGCCAACATTAAACAAGACTTTTAACAAATTTATGCAGATGCTAAAAAGCAAAACTTGGAGTGGACAGTGAGAGAGAGAGACAGAGAGAAAGGTCTTCCTTTGCCATTGGTTCACCCTCCAATGGCCGCCGCGACTGGCGCATCGCGCTGATCCAATGGCAGGAGCCAGGTACTTCTCCTGGTCTCCCATGGGTGCAGGGCCCAAGCACTTGGGCCACCCTCCACTGCACTCCCTGGCCACAGCAGAGAGCTGGCCTGGAAGAGGGGCAACCTGGACAGAATCTGGCGCCCCGACCGGGACTAGGACTAGAACCCGGTGTGCCGGCACTGCAAGGCGGAGGATTAGCCTAGTGAGCTGCAGCGCCGGCCAGCAGATGGCCTCTTTAGGAGAATGGTTCAATGTCTTACCGTTACTTATTATGAAATAGGGTTTTTACTTTGGGGGGAAAATATGTTATCTTAAATAAAACTCATATCAAAATCTCCCTTCACATTGCTATTCTCTGAGTAGGGAGGGGAAAGGTTAGAAATTGAAATAGGTAAATGAAATACTCCTTGTTACAATATGTATATTTCTATTATAAATTCTGGTTACTATTACTATCAATTATTCTTTGCTTCTCTTTTTAACTTACTCCTTCCCTTAAGTTGGTACCCACAACTTCATAATTTAGGTAAAGTCTTTATTTTTCTTACCCTCATTTCTTTCCAGGCATCTCTTCCTTTATCTAATTTCTTCCCTTGCCAAGGACTCTTTGTTTGCATACTTTGCCTGTTATTCATTTTGTTTTTTGCTCTTTTTCATTTGAAATGCACATCCTGGCCACTCTTCCTTCAGCAATTTTCAACACGAAACACCTGTTTGCCAACCACTGTTCTGGGCAGGGAGTGTGTGGGAGAACACCACACAAAATGGGCCTGGGGAACAGGGAGGTAGACATTCACCACTGAGTCTCAACACAATGTCATGGAAGATAAGGTAGACATTTAGCATACTATGGTGACAAATAGCTGGGATACAATTCAGTCCAGGAAGAGCAGTCAGGAAGCCCTTCCTGTGAAGGAACAATTAAATGGGACCCCACAGGTAAAGAATATGGAAAGGCAGTGGTCTGCAGGAAGGCCCAGAAGAGTTCATCCCTTCATTCATTCACTGAACATTTATCAACACTCCTATTCCTGCATGTTCCTATCTCTCATGTGTCTCCCATATCACTTGTTCTGGCCTCTCTCTTACTGACATAAAACAGTGACATTTGGGGACACATGGAACATACTTATTAAAACCCCCCAAACACATGGAACTAGAAATTAAAGAGCAAAAGGCTACATTAGTAGGACAGTATTTATTGAGAGCTTGCTTTGGGGATATTTGTGTTCTTTCCCTTCCGTCTCCTACTCAGTGGCCACCAAGTGGACTCTCGGTGAGGGGACCCCCCTTTGTTCACACTGCAGTGATGATGGGTAGGGGAAGAAAAAGGATGGAAAGGAAGGGGGACAAGGAAATGCATCACCCGTCTTTCTGGTAGCAAAGTGGTGTGAGGTAAATTAGGGATTCCTCCCAAAACGCTATGTGTTTGACATACACATCAATATAACTATACCTGTATCTGTGTCTTATTAGGACCAAGAAGGGGAATGATCAACATTCTTCTTCGAACAACTCCAAGGGGATCTTGCCAAACTCTGCCAAAGGGATTAGATTAGAGGTCATTTCATGAAACATGCACTGTACATGTGCATGTTTTCAGAAGTCAGCTGGTGAGTGGTGAAACATATACTTTAAATACCTGAGTGAAAGATGTTGACACCATCTATTTAGGAAGAATACAACTTTGATTATGTTATTTAAGATATTTAATATCAAGACATACTAAAATGCCTCATATTTTAAGCAATGAAATGAATTAAGTGCATTCAAATGAATGGGGTGGGAGTTGGGAGTGGATTCGGAGAACCATGTATGCCCTTCCTCATTTCAAAGGTCAAAGACAGAATTAATTATTTTTAACTAATGTCTTATTTAACCACATGCAAACTTAAATCAGTTTGGTCTGACCGATTCAAAGCTATTCTTTGGTTCCCTGCTCTGCTGCAATAATTGACTAGGTTAGACTTTGCAAAGGTCAAAAGAATTGACTAGTTCATATTATTTCGGTTAATAACACAGTTCTTAAATCAAAATTTTAGAATTGATCTTTCAAAGTCCCTTTTTCTCTACATATTCATCTGTAATTTCAAATTACATGATAGATGTATCCAAACACACTTTTTATTTAATTACTTTTTGGTAACAGAATACACAGTGGGAGGGTTTTTAACAAGACCAAGGTTTGTGTAAAAAAAAAAAAAATTCAGAAGGGAATTAAGAAAACCATGGGAAACCTGGCATTTAGCAGAGTTCTAATGAATGCAATTGGATGTGGGCAATCTAAAGGAAAAAATTTAGGCAGACATAAAGCCAAGCAAGAGAGAAAACGAAAATGATCTTAGATGAAGTTCAGTCAAAATGCAGAGCACGGTAACCTTAGGTATGTCGGCAGTCACTTCTTATAGGACTGTAAATATCATATTAAGGATTAAAGTCATCACTTTAGAGCAAGGTCTTCCCTAGATCACTTAGCATTGTCTGTCTAAGTCTCATGTTGAGATCAGAGATTTATCCGAACATCACTCTGTCCTCCCTCCACAGGCAAGGTCTCCCCACCCTTGATGGAGAAGGCTTGTTGCAGACAATCATTGAAATCAGACATGGGCTCTCCCTTCTTCTCCAAAGACCTTCCTGACTAACCAGGGTCAGATGGTAATCTCTCCTTAAGACTCTTTTATCTGGCGCCGCGGCTCACTTGGCTAATCCTCCACCTGTGGTGCTGGCACCCCGGGTTCTAGTCCAGGTTGGGGTGCTGGATTCTGTCCCAGTTGCTCCTCTTCCAGTCCAGCTCTCTGCTGTGGCCAGGGAAGGCAGTGGAGGATGGCCCAAGTCCTTGGGCTCTGTACCCACATGGGAGACCAGGAGGAAGCACCTGTAACCTGGATCCTGGCTTCGGATTGGCACAGTGCGCCGGCCGTGGCAGCCATTTGGGGGGGTGAACCAATGGAAAAGGAAGACCTTTCTGTCTCTTTCACTGTCTAACTCTGCCTATCTAAAAAAAAAATAAAAGACTCTCTTATCTAACCTTGTAACTCCCACAAGAAAATATATTACTCACATCACTCCATAATATACATTTGCCCCTTGACCTGTCCATAATGAAATCTTTCCTGAATATGTACATCTGCTCAACATTTATTCAGTTGCATGTACATCTTTCAAGCATGGTCTCTAGCGGTTTTATCTCTCACACCTTAGATGACGGAAAACACATTTACTTGATGTACTTTGCGATGCCCAGCATGTTATTAGGTGTTGATAATATCCAGTAAGTACCTCTGACATATTCAACTGTCACTTTAGACAGGCATTGTGTGTGTATACAAGCCAAATACAATGCAGGAAGAAAAAGAAAATCTATTCTAGAATGGAAATTCAATCTCCATTTTAGTTGTTTTCAAATTCTGTTCCAATACTCTATTAACAGATCCAGAATAAAGCAGAAATAAAGGGTCATATTAATATTCACTTTGTGTAGGACCAGGTCTGTTTGAATTAAATAGTTGCTTTCTCACCAGCTAATTAGAATCTTCCTCATCCTCAAATTAAAGTAATAGAGACAGGTCCATTTTTAAAAGGAAGGGGTTTCCAATCAGGGTTTGTATAAAGTCTGGAGATACGTTCAAACCTCAGTTGTGCAATTCCATAAGTATCTTTTATGGTGGATTATTCACCAATCACTCAATCTATAAATCATGCAGACTATATTTAAACCTGGAGAAGGTCCACTTTTTCTTGTGTCAAAATGCCAGCTTGGCTAAATAATCTTATATTTTCAATCAGGCTTAAAGAACCATAAAATTTATGTATGGGATGAGAAAGACATTTCATAGATAATTTTCCTGGCTTTAGTACCAAGCACATTCATATTTTTATCCTAAATCTGAAACCAAATGTTTGGTTTCCTAATATTTTTCCTGCCTACTGGATTTTTCTTTCCTTCTTCTATGTGGTCACTCACAGCCTGGCCTTTGTGTATTCTCCCAAGAAAGAATTGTTTATTTATATTAGCAGTCCTTTCTGGGGCTCCCTGTAGACTCTGTTTCCAATGGCATGTGGAGTTACTAAGCTTTTATTGTTGACAAGTGGTAGGTGGGATCCAAGCTTTTGTGGTTAAATTGTTTATTGATAATTACCTGTTAATTACCCCACTGCCTGACTCCTGTAATTTACTATAATCATTACTTTCCTTTTTCTTGAAAACCATGTGCACAAAAAAACAAAAAGTGAAGACAAAAAATGTACTCCCTCATCACCTTTAAAAATAAAATTGATTGGTTTCTTAATTAAAGCCATTTAGAGGCAGAACATTTCCTCATCGTGTAATATTTGAATTTGGATAAGCTAGCCAGTGTTATTAATGTAATTACAACTATACCTAGTAATTGATTTATATCTGGTAAATACAGTTTTAGCTGGCAATCACCAAATTAAGTGTCACTTAGTATTTTTGAGTCATTAGTGTTTTATTTTTAGGATAAAATGTTTTCCTTTTTAGAGTTGGCCAAAAATTCTGCCCTAAATCAGAGCTTGGAGACAAAATAAACTGAATTCTTTATTATTTATTAAAAATGTGAGGGTTTCTATAGCAAGATTCCAGCTTGTAATGTTTTATTCTAGTGTAGTTACAAAATACCCTGGATTCCCAGATATGATGCCTTGAGGGGTCTTTAGGCTTTCACTAGAGACATAATTTCCATGCTGTCGTTCCCTCTACACAGCTATGGTATAGGAACATGTCAATGGCCAAGGAGTATACACCTGACTGTTTCAGTTTCCACATTCTTCCAGAAATTCCACCTAATCCTCACTCCTCAAAGCTCTTTTACTACTAAGCATCTGGTAAAATACCTTGCCATTAGTGAAAAAAAAAAAAATAGAGTTAACAAAATAGAGTTAACAATTAAATCCAACTTTCTGGGAATTAAAATGAGCACAGCCAGGCAAGCAGATGGATTTATTAGGTGTACATCCTAGAAATATAATATACAAGGGACTGCAAAGAACAATCCAGTGAAGTTCTAAATAGCAAACCCAAAAATCCCTGGAATAAACAGTCATCATTCTGCCATTTCTCACCAACCTCCTCTCGTTTCTCACCTTTGACTACTTTACTTAGCATATTCCTGGTATGTTGAGGATAAGTATGCTCTGGGTGAACCTATGAACTTTATTGGAACTGTTGACTAAAACCAAATTTCAGAACTGCCTGTGGCTTATACCACACACTTTACCTTGACAGGAAGCAGTCCAGAGATGAATAGCAAGAACCCTCCCTGTGCATTATACCAATCGATCTATCCACATCTTCCATGGGACTCTCCCTGCTAAATGCAATCCTTTTAAAAATATGTCATATTAAAAGCACCATGGAAAGAACATAGCATTTAGAATTCTAATAGCTGGAATGGAATCTAAGTGTGATACCTACTAGATGAATAAACTGGGACAAATTGCCTAACCTCTCTGAACGTGTTCTCACCATTAAAAAAAAAATGGGATAAAAAATAATACTATTGATCTGACTCATTTATTGAAGTTCTTATTATGATGTCAATGATGTAATGATATAATAATGTACATGAACAGGCTTTACAAACTGAAAAGCCCTATATGATTATAATAATCATTATTAATCATGAAAACAATAAACACTCCTTTAAGCAACCATTAAAAGAACATTGCTGGACATAGGGAATAAATAGAAGGTCAAACCTATTTAAATATCTAAGTAAGAGTGTCAATGCACACACATTATAGCATTTCAAGAAATATTTTTCCAAGCGAGAGACTAAAGTCAGGAGAGGAAATGGAACGGCTTCAGTTGCTGTCATTGCATTCTTAGTGCTTTACTTGGGAGAATGAACCCTGTCAAATGGAAAGACTGAAATGAATACATTTCTCAGCTGCTTAGCAGATATGTTTTCCAATATAAGCTAAACATTTCACCCAACCTCATTTCCAAGTGAATATTTGCACTCCTGAATAGATGATGGGAATGTTAAGGGAAATGGGTTGATCTTGGCCTTGGAAGTATATGGCTTAGGTGTAAATTTATTCTTAATCTTCAACCATTATGTTTTAACATTCCTAGCTGAAATTTGGTTGAGCTATCAAATTGTTCAAAGGCCAGTTCATGCCACAGCCTAGGAACCACTACTGGGAGAAGGTGGAAACCCCAAACCACAACCAAGTCCATCCATAGAGTTTTCCCCCATGAAGGTTACCACAACATACTTAACATTGTTACAGACAAATTGCTGCCATTACCAGGCCAAACAATTGTGCTTTCATGTTTCTAAATAGTTTTGGTGACTCTTTAGAAACTTCACCGCTGGAAGGGAACTATATCTGGATGGAGCTAAGTTTCAGAACTTTCTTCTGTGCTACTTTGTCATTCCTTTTCCTGATCTCAACAAAAGCCCCAGTCACCAGCTGCACAGCAGTCACTCACAGGCCTGGTCTAATTCTGATTCAGCCGAGCTCTGCACAACTGGCCCACAACTCCCAGTACTTTATCATCGTTGCTTTCTAGAATTGGAAAAGGAATTATTTATATGCTCCTGTTCGTTCTGCAAGCAAATTTACATGGCAATTGTCTCCTAATCTATAGAAGACCCAATATAAACAGTAATGCAAAAGAGAATTCAGATTTATAACATGACTTCCTTAAAGATCCATATTTAAAATGCATACATATTGTGCTAATTTAAACATGCAACATATCACAGAGCTATTTATGCAGGAAATTTACAATGGCCTAAGACATTTTTATATTCTATTTCTACTTCCTAGGAATACCTTTTAGCAAATGGAAAAAAGAAAAGAGTTACAAGTTCAATGTTAATTAGCCTCATTTATAAACTTTCATATAAACCTATAACCTCATCAGACAATATATTAAGCTATTAACTGGAGAACTAAAGTTACATTGAGTGTGACCCAAACAAGAAAATTAAGCTGACCCTGACCTTTACCGCACAAGATGTACAGTTCAGGGTGGACAACAGTGTGGGATTCTGCAAAACCAAGCCACAACCTGCTGATCTTAAAGCAGTTATTTCACTTTTACTCTGCAGTTCCTGGATTCTGTGGGTTTAAATCACTCTCTTTATTTAGACCTCATCTTGGAGCTTTAAAATAGTATCCCGTTGACAAGAATCTGAGGTCCTTCAGACCTAATATCGCGTCAGGCTGCCGGCTGAGACCTTCCATGCCAAGTCTCAGCCTACGATGAATTTTTATAAGTGAGTTATAAACCCCTCAAAAACAGAGTTTATAATGGAAACGCTGACAGACTCTTAACTATCGAGTTTCTACTGGGTTCCTGTTTAATATACTGTATTTCTTCCCCTTGAAGATATTAATTTACTTTTTGAAATGTTCATTGCTAAGATTAAGCGTAGGTTTTTGAAATGTGTTCATAGGCAATTTATGCATGAGTAGAAATGTACTCTTCTCCAGATGTACAGAATACTAATTTGAAAATGATTTATAAGCCACACCATACTGTACATTCCATTCCCTTCTGAAAAGTTAAGACAAGGTTTTCCTCTGACATAACACCGGGATCCTCCATACATTATAAATGCAGTTTATCGGCCATGGTTGTTTGAATTCTTGAGACATCAGGGAGGGTGTTTGGCCCAGAAGTTAAGATGATTTTTAAGAATTTCAAGTTCCACATCGGAGTGCCTGGGTTCAGTACCCAGCTCCTGGCTCCAGCTTCCTCCTAATGTGCACACTGGGAGGCAGCAGGTGATACCCCAAGCAGTTAGATTTCTGCCACCTGTGTGAGAGGTCCGACTTGGGTTCTTGGCTCCTGGCTTTGGCCTACTGACCACTGCAGGTATTTGGGAAGTAAATCAGCAGATGGGAATTCTCTCTTACTTTCTCTCTCAAATAAATAGAAATTAAAAATAAACAATGCTCAAGACATCAACTCTAGGATGGGGCAGATTACATGTTGTAAGCTGCCAGTATCATGGGTATAATGGGTACTTAAAAATGGGAGGGTGCAGAATGAAGAATACTAATATAAGCACACATTTAAACAGAAGTATCCCATGGTAAGGGAGTATATTCAGGTTTTGACTAAATATGATATCTTAGTATTTGGAATCATAGAATTGAAATAATTTAGACAGAAACTCATACAGATGTACTTGTGCCTTGGTATCCCCAGGGAACTAGTTCCAAAAATCAGATCTGGACACCAAAATCTGATGACATTCAAGTGTTGTCTTCAAAATGGGGTCGTATTTGTGTACCACCTACACACACCCTTTTGTATACTATAAATCATCTCTGCATTACTTGCAATGCCTAATATAATAGTTTTACTGTATTTTAAGAGAACAATGACAAAAAAGTCTGTACATACTCAGTCTTTTTTCTTGATTATTTTCAGTCCCCAGTGGAATCCACAGATGCAGAACTGTGGATAGGGAGGACCACCTGCATTGCAAATTGTGGCCTGAGGGCCAAAGCAAGTCCCATAATAAGAATAGGGCACACAAAAATTGGCACTAAATGCTATCAAGAATAATTGGAAATGTCTGCCTCAAAAGAGTTTCCACTTTTCTTTAAGGATGGAAAGATCTGGCAACACTGTGTCTCCCATAGAAGCAGCTGGCCAGCACTGAGCTGCAGCCATTCCCTTTAGAACAGAAGTGAGTCCTCCACTTCCCTGGTGCCCATCCTCCCTGGATCACACATTCATGTCGCCTTCTGGGTCTCGATGCACTTACATGTGTGAATCCTCTCCAGAGAACATTTTGCCTGGGTGTCCAAGTGTGTTGGCAGCAAGGCTAGGATGAAAGTAAGATCGACTCTTACACATTTCCCTCCCTGCACTATTAGCACCCAAGCCCTTAACATTGTTCCCTTACTTGATGAATTATCTTGTGAGGGAAAAATGATCACAGTGAAAAACAAATGGAAAACTTCTAAAAATCAGTGTCATCAGCAAATGTGACTTCACTGGACCCTTACCATTTCATTTACATAGTGTCTTGTTCTAGATATCAGTGACTCTTCAGAGGTAAGAAATCAAAACAAAAACAAACAAAACCTCTATTTCTCCAAAAGATGTCGTACTTTGAATGCTTGAAAAAACTTTTTGCATCTAAAGTATTCTCAAACATTGGCTTCAAAACCATCAAAACCATCCTCAAACCTTGGCTTCACTTAAGATTTACGTGCAGAGTGCTTAAAAATTATGAAGTCTGAGCCTCTTCCTAGATTTATTAAATCAGAAATTCTAAATGTGAGGCCCAGGCATAATATCTGAAAAATAAACCCTCGATGATTCTAGTGAATATCCAGGGTTAGTAAATACTGTTAGAGGCTGGCATTGTGGTGTAGCAAGCTAAATCACTGCTTTGCAATGCTGACACCTATTTTGAAGCACCAGTTCAAGTCCTAGCTGCTCTGCTTCAATATGGGCCTCTATTTTTGTACCTGCAAAAGCAAAGGAAGATGGTTCAAGTGCTTGGGATCCTACAACCCACATGAGAGACCAAATGGAGTTCCTGGCTCCTGGCTTCAGCCTGGCCTCACCCTGGCTGCTTTGGCCATTTGGGGAGTGAACCTGTGGATGGGAAATCTCCTTCCATCTCTCCCTTTGTCTCTGTAATTCTTCCTTTCAAATCTATAAAATAAATCTTTTTAAAAAATCCTGCAGAAAAAAACTTATATTATTCTATTATAACTATCTATTAAACTATACTATTCTATTAATACTATCTATTAAACTTCTATTATATTGAAATGGAGATAAAAAATTTTTTTCTATGTAAAATACTACTTAATATTAAATACTTTAAAAGTGACTTTAAACGGTGTCTATATCAAGAAAATGACGATACAAGATAAAGAGCAAAAAGATCTTGAAGCATGGTGACCTCTTTCTGAAACAAAGGACTGAGAAGATTATCCATAGCTAATCACTTCTTGGTAATGTACTTTCATCACTGAGGAAGAAAGGGCCTCCTAAAATAGCTGAGAAATAAACAGTGAACATATAAATGACTGGGCAGGCAACAGGGAAGGTGCGGTATCACTGGCTGATGACACAGATGGATAGGAGTTCCAGGTTAAGAATAGTTCTCAGAATTTCCTGGAAACGAATTTCCATATCCACAGGAAGAGGAGACTATCTCAGAATATCCCATCTGGATACACAGAGGATGGAAGCCACTTTTACAGTAAGAGTTGAGGTTAAGCAGAGAATAAACCGAAATTAATGTCTGGTAAAATCAGAGGAGCATCAATCACTGCTATAGGAAAGTATTATAATAAAGATATTATATGAAAAGATCAGATACAATTTTATAAGATAGGATAGAGTTTTATTAGCGTTCAGAATGCTGGTTGCACATATGTAAAGATGTAATTTTCTTAACCAATTCTCCATAAAATACATTTAAATGAATATATATGCATCATAGATGTAAATGATTTCCAAGAAAAAAGAATAGTTCCTACTGTAAAGATTAGTGATTTTTCTTGATTTTCTACTTTAAGTTCAAAAATTACAAAAGATTTATGCAATGCTTCTTGTCTTCTGTTAGGTTCCACCATCTAGGAGGTTATAGTTTAGAATTCAGAGATGATTTTGACCAATATTGGTGATCTTTTAGAAGTTCAGGGACAGTTTTTGTTCTCCCCACCCCCACCTCCCTAACATGCTAACAATGTGCAGGAGAACAGAAATAACATAGAATTTCAATTATTATACTTGAGCCCCTAAATCAGGCCACACACTGAATTAGAAATTTTGCTCATCTTCTCTTTGAACCTTATAACAAGATAGAAATGTAATCACTGGCCGGCGCCGCGGCTCACTACGCTAATCCTCCGCCTTGCAGCGCCGGCACACCGGGTTCTAGTCCCGGTCGGGGCACCGGATTCTGTCCCGGTTGCCCCTCTTCCAGGCCAGCTCTCTGCTGTGGCCAGGGAGTGCAGTGGAGGATGGCCCAAGTGCTTGGGCCCTGCACCCCATGGGAGACCAGGAGAAGCACCTGGCTCCTGCCTTCGGATCAGCGCTATGCGCTGGCCGCAGCATGCCAGCGGCAGCGGCCATTGGAGGGTGAACCAATGGCAAAAGGAAGACCTTTCTCTCTGTCTCTCTCACTGTCCAACTCTGCCTGTCCAAAAAAAAAAAAAAAAAGGAAATGTAATCACTAATTTATCTCTGATTTTTGTCTTCCTCGGTGACATTAACTTCTTTCTCCAATTCAGCACTTCCAGTCTTTCCAGACACAACCACCCTAATTTCACAGACAGTTTCACCCATTTCTTTTACTGTTTTTTTTTCGATAGACATTGTGGTACCTGAGGGTTTAGGTTTACATTTTCTTCCCTTCTCTGTTCCCTCTTCTTAAGATGTTTCATCCAGTTCTAAGGCTTCAAAGATCATCTGTGCTCATAAATCCCAAATTTCTCTTTAGTCTTGACCTCACTTTTGCATTCCAGACCTTTAAATACAGTTGTCCCCTTGCCACCTCAGTCTGGCTGTTCGATAGCTAATTTCACACTTAGTTTCCTCAGTATGGAAACTCTCCTGCCCACCTGCACTCTCTTCTCTCAGTCCTTCTTCCTCTAAGTGGCTCCACCTGCCATCTTTTGTCCCAAATAAAACACCTAGGCCTTATTTTCTCTCCAGCTACAGCAAATTAAAATGGAATGCTTTTGGGGGGACTCTTTAGGATATCAAGAAATTGTCCACATTCCTCTCTTTCTACTTCTACCACACTCCTCAAACTTACACCCTTTTATGTAGCATCTTTTGCACTTGTATCCCTACAACTGCTTCTTCTCATGGCAGCCATAGTGATCTCTAGGAAACATAAATCAGATCATGACATCTCCATTACAATACTCTGATGGAGGTACCCATATTAGAGTACCTGGGTTCAAGTCCAGCTCCTGACTGCAGCCTGCTTCCTCTTCCTGTTAACATGGTGCAAAGAGGCTGAAAGCAGGTAATGGCTCAAGTAGGCGAGCCCCTGTCACCTACATGGGAGACCTGCATTGAATTCCTGCCTCCTGGCTTCTCTCTCTCTCTCTCTCTCTCTCTCTCTCTCTCTCTCCTTCTCTCTCAATTAAAAAAACAAGAAGCAAAGTAACACAAAATAAAACTCTGATAGCTTTCTACTACATCTAGAAAAAAATCCAGACTGCCCACACTGAGATCCATAGAACCCTGCTCTACTTTCATGCCTGCAGGACAGGGGCTGTAGTTAACCATAATGTCAATGAATAAAAGGAAAAAAAATGAAAAACCATATGTGATAAACTTCTCATATTTGGATCAAACTTGATAGGTGACCACTTAATGGCTTTCCCAACAGTGTGAATATGTAACAATACTTTGTGACCTATACATGATCAGTTCTAGCCCCCATCTAGCCAAGTTACTTCATTGTTCCAAATATCCCCCCAATGCTTACTATGCTTCTGACCTTTCTTAAATGACTCAAGTCTGATAAGCTCCTTCTTGCCGCAGGGCCTTTGCACCTGCTAGTGCCTCTGCTTGGAATGTTCTGTCTGATTTTCACATCACCAGGCTCCATTCTTGTACCATTCAGACCTTACTCAAACCACCCTTCATTAAGGAACTTTCTTTAACCTCTTCTTTTATTTACTTTTTAACTATTTATTCATTTATTTTGAAAAACAGAGAGAGAGAGAGAAATGGAGAGATCTTCCATCTGCTGTTCACTGCAGTACTGGGTGAGGCTGAAGCCAGGAGCCAGAAGTTTCATCTGAGTCTCCCACATGGGTGCAGGGGCTCAAGCACTTGGGCCATGTTCTGCTGCTTTCCCAAGGCCATTAGCAAGGAGCTGGATCAGAAGTGGGATAGTCGGGACAGGAATTGTCACCCGTTTGGGGTGCCGGCATTGCATGCAGCGGCTTCACTTGCTACATCACAATGTTGGCCTCGCTAACCTCCTCTTTTAAAGTAACCTCATCTGCAGTTACTGACACATTGCTTCGTTTCTTTCTTTGTACTTTTCGTGATTTGGGATTCATTTGTTTACTGATGAAAGATGAATCTTCATCACAGGATCGGAAGCTGCATGGGGCAGAGAACGCCTGTCTGATTGATGCCTGGCCTACAGTCTCTAGGCACATTACAAACGCTCAAAAAGTATCTGTGGAATGAACGCGTCTTTTAGCAGTGAAACAGAAATGTGCCCATGAGAAGTAGAGTAGGTTTAATTTCAAACCTGTATTTCTGGAAAGTCAAAAATGCAAAAAGGAAGCAAAAAAAAAAAAGATATATATAAGAGTTTAATTTCATACTATTTTGGCTCTTCAAAAATTTCCTATGCTCATACTACTTATAAGAAAAAAAGTATCCTGTATAAAAATATTCATCTTTTCGCTCCATTTCCACTCTAAATTCTCAACTTTAACCTTGTTGAGGAAGTATTCTGGGGGCCCATTTTTTAAATGGAGACACACTTAAATAACTCCAAACACAGGAGCCTGAATAGTTTTAAAGATCATTGGAGAAGGATGCTACAGTTTTTTTGAATGTCTTCAGGTTGTTTATTTTAAACAAACTTAGCCAACACTTAAAGCAGTAAAAAAAAAATGGGGGGGATTATGTTTTCGAACTATTAAAAGACTGTCCCAACTTTGCGAACATTTTACTAATAATATAAGATTAACTTAATTTATTTGCCCAGAGAAAATGAGGCTTTTATTCAAAAAAGAATCCTAAAACTGAACCAGAAGTTTTCATTTGTTTTACCAACTGGGACCCCGATTTAAGCTGTAGACACTTCCTGCTCCCATGGCTGAGAGGCTATATATTATCTGAAATAATTTCTTTAGTCTGTGGCTGGAGGAAGAAAAGTGACTTGCCCTTATTTATCTTTTTTAGGGGCTACATGGATTTTAGTGTCCTTGAAAACAAGCGATTGAGAACAAAGAATTAGCAATAACACACATCTGTATGATACCATTCATCTAAGGATCTCAAAGGATTTTTGAGTGTCTACACTGGCCCCGTCTCTCAATTACTATCGCATTTTGGTTGAGAACAGGCAATATTTGATCCCCTTTGTGAATTTGTAAAAGCCAACATAAAAAAAAAGCAACATGTATGGGTGTCAGTGGGATTAAGTAGGCCTCACTCAGCTTGTGTTTCTAGCAGCTAAATCCTAAACTTGCACGCAGAGGATGCCCCAAATATGTTTGTCAAACTTAATTTAATGATATGATTAGGCATTTAATGTAAACAATAAAAAAGACAGATCTGAAGGGCTAAACTGATATTTACAAATTGGAAGAATGGAACCCAGGGATGCTACATTTATTGTTAAATAATTTTAAAAAACTGACACTAAGAAACTTAATTTGGATTAGAAATAAACTCTTAAATCTTTTTTTCAGTTAAAGCTCTCAGAAGCTCTGGCTTAGATTTCAGTGAGGGCAAAAGGTTTTTTGTTTGTTTTTAAATCTGTTTAGTCATTTAGTCATTGAGTATCCTAATACTAATAAACGCTATAAAGTATACATTTTAAAAACAATTTTAAGAAATATTGTAATGGATAATCCTGAAAATACATTATCACTACCTGGATTTTCATAAATATATTTTCCATAATTACAGGTGCCAACATGATAGTTACTGTTTTATATTACATTTTCCACACTGAAATAAACAAGTCTGAAAGTTTATAAGAGAAAATATTCTATAAGAATGCACACACACACACACACACTTTATTCTGTAAGAATACACACACACATATGCACACGCATGCACACACAAAGGTACTTTCAAAAATTCATAGAAAAACAATTAAAAATGTTTACTTTGGTGAAAACAAAATTGAAGTCCATGCATATTAGAGGTCTTCAAAAAGTTCATGAAACAACTACCTATATTTCAGAATGTTGGCACCAAGATAAACTTATCTTTTAATTCAACTCCATAAACTTTATATGAAGTCCCTTTGTATTTATATTTAGGCCTAGGTAAAATTCCCTAAAATCAGAGCACATGAACATTAAGACAACAAAAATGCCCAGGTTTGCTTACAGAACTTTGGAAGCACAAAGGCAGTGTTTAGAAAATCACTATTATTCATTGAAAGTAGCTATGCTTGTTTAAATGTATATTGTATTCTACTCTAATTATTCTTTGCATAATATTCCTCACATTAAAGCCTTCCAAAAATGAAGAACAGAAAACCAAAGTGAAAGAAACCTAAGGAAGTGTTTTCCAGGAGACTCCTTGTCCTCTCACTCACCCCCTCCCCTTCCTTTTAGGAAAAAAGCAGACTTGCTTCTAAAGAAGCGATTTTACATGGTGTGTAAAACCGACCTGGGACAAAAAAAATGGAACACAAAGATTAATCACTTATGGTGAGTTTAAACATGAATCCGTGGAAATCCTCCTTTTCTGCAAACCTCCATTTCTTTTAAGAGATTCTGGTAATAAATTGCTGTGCGTTTTCGCCATATCCTATGTCCCTACTCACTTGGAACAATCGATGTTTGGCACCTATTCAGCAATGCTTACACGCGCTTGTAAACCAGGAGCCGGTTCAGTTTCCCTTTTAGAGTTGTTTGGTGAAGTTATGCTCATTGAAATTTTTACTCTCATTATTAAAATTCTTCATTAAAAGTGCCGGACAACTGAATGTGATCCCCTGTACCTGCTGTGGCAGAATTCACCCTCATCTCACCCTGGGACCACTTTCTGACAAAAGAACAATAGGTTTCTTTGCTGTGTAAAGTAAGAGCAGTGTGACGAATGCACTTTCTATCCTACAGGAGGCCTAATATTGTTAATTTACAAAATCAATGCAAGGGAACCACTTTGAAGGCAAACTAGTGGCGTGCATATGGATCTCTCCAAAAGTGATGTGTCAGTTCCAAGGCTGGCATCCGCCTCAGCTGGCACCTCACAGTTTTTGCTCTTCCAGGCAATTTGGCCCTTGATTTCAAACAAATGCATCCCGAAGGCCTAATGCCAGGAATAGTTTGATATGATTTATGCTCCGTATTTTCTCACAACACAGAAAATTTTAGACCTAAAAGGCATAGTTTTTCATTATTTAGCGTTTGCTGTGAGTTGTGTGGAAGCCAAAGTTATTTTAGTGTCAACCTTAATTTTTCTGGACTTCTGAAGTGGAGTCAACTCAACAGTGTTTCCACCTCTTGTTTGTTGCACAATAAGAGAGTTTGCCTGCTGCTATCATTGACTCCTAAGTTCCAGATCTTTCCATTCTAATAGCCAGAGGGCAAAAATAACACTGTTTGGTTGCCATTAGCTGATGTCAAAATGACCATCATCTCAACTACCTTTTTCTCAAAAGCTTTACTGTTCTAACCAAATTCACAGCCATCCTCTTTTCCATATTCAGAGTGCAGGGATAGGAAGAAGTTGTGTCACACCTAACAGTGTTTCTGTGAAGGTGCATCTTAAACACAATAGTTGAGATGTCTGCAAGTGACATCTCACCACTGGCTCCCAGATAGTGAGGGCCTCTGGCTCTCCCCTCCTCCCCAGCTTCCTGCAGACATCTTTGGCTATTTCTAAAATAAAACATAAATGTAGTACTTATTTAGCAAACCTCTATTTTAAAAAATGCATATTGTAGGTTAAAAAAGGGATGAAGATCACTAGTTTTATAAGTTTCAGCCTAACGTAGAAGTATAATACAGACATTATAATAGTTCATGAAAAATAATTTTCAATATTATAAGAAACTGAGAATTTTATCATGAATTTTTTTGAGAAAAAGTTTATAATACTATGAAACATAATTTTAATGTCAGAGATATACAGATGTGTCTCCATGTTCACTATATACATGGACTGCTTAGACTCACATAAATGTATTGCTCCATTAACTTAAGTCATAACAATCCACCATAGGGTGGCTTAATCTGTATTAGCCACACAAAGAAAGAGGTATGGTACCATGTACACTGACAATGGAAGGGCAGGTGATTCATAATGGAGATAACCAACACTATAAACACCTCGGAGATGAACTCAGGACAAAAATGACATGGATTCTTGTGTCAGAGTGAACACTGACTGTGTTGCTCTATATTCACTTCTATTTGACGTCCATAAAGACTTTGTCTCATCTCTTGCCTACACACAGCTACATTTAGATTTATTTTCTTGGAGTTTTCGTTTGGTTTTATATGAAAGGTTTTTGTGGATGCAAGAAGGTGCACAACAAGAAAAGAAAAATCCTGGTACAGGATTACATTTTAGGTTTATAATGAGCTAGAATGTTTTCTTAAAAACAATGCTGCTGTAGGGGCTGGCACTGTGGCTCACTTGGTTAATCCTCTGCCTGCGGCGCCGGCATCCCATATGGGCACCGGGTTCTAGTCTCGGTTGCTCCTCTTCCAGTTCAGCTATTTGCTACTGCCGGCTGTAGCGGCCATTTGGGGGGTGAACCAATGGAAGGAAGACCTTTCTCTCTGTCTCTCTCTCTCTCACTGTCCACTCTGCCTGTCAAATAAAAATAAATAAGTAAATAATAAAAAAAAATACTGCTGTGATTAAGAAAGAGGAACAAAAATAGTAACTTTTTAGCATTTTTGTAAATTATCTACAATTAACATAACCTTACCACTACTAACGTCAGAAACTTAAAACACAATACATTTCCTCATCATTTAAAAGTTATAAAATAGGGTAATTTTCCTCATTCAACACAGTAGGGACTCACAGCACGGCCAAGGGACTGATACAAGTTTGAATATTCATCTCATTTTCCCATTGCTTCTAATGAAATACTATTCTTTAAAATCTCTATCATGAAGTTGATGCTTATAACAATGATAATTTAAGCAATATAAATCATACAAAGCTAAAATTATAGTAATAAAGTTAATTTGAGAATCTAAAAGAGAAATTATATTTTTATTTTGAAGGAAAGAATAGACTTGCTGTGTGTTTTAAAATAAATTAGACTTAAAAATATCTATGAACTATAAAAAGTTAAAGAAAAAATCCATTAAATTGAAGTTTTGCGATATTTTGGAAAAAAAAATACTAAATGTAAGGAGATAAACCCTCAATAAAGATCACAAGAACAGGGATGTCATGTAATATGCAGTCGGTTTTTTTAAATTTTTGGAGAAAGGAAGATACTAAGAATCAGGTGTATACACTAAAAATCCCTAGGGACTTGCCAAAGTCATGGAAATTTCCTTTAGGCAATGATCCCAGCAATGCCACAACCTGGGTGGGAAGTTTATAAGGAAAAACAGGAAGTGATGCCAGGGATCACAAAAGGACATTTCCCCTTTGATTGGAACAAGTACTTTGAAAACCAAGGAGTGCTATGCACCCACAGTGAGGCAGGGGGAGGCAGAGCGTCTCTCAGATAAAGCCAGTAACCTGTGGTCTCCCTCCAGGCCTCCGGAGACCTGGAATACTTCCTTTTTCTATCCAAATCCTGCAAAATGAGGTCCCTATCACTAATTTTTATTTCTTAATTATTCTGTGCCAGAAATGCCAAAGAGCTGCTAATTCTTGTCCAAATTCATTCTGGAAATTTAAAGTTTCTCTATTTACGCTTACAATTTTATTGTGACAGGATTTTACCCCGCAGTCTCTAAACTTGTGCTAACAGTGGGTTTGGGTAGGGGGCTAGGGGGTGTACAAGTTCAACAGAAAACGTTTCCTGCCTTCCCATCTTTCTACAGCACCCACCACCTCCACACTTGCAGCTGCACATGTGTGTGCTTTTCTCCTGATCTCTGCCAAGCTCCAGGGAAGGCTGTAACTGCCAGGGGTCCCAGGGTCACTGCTATGACCTTTTTGAAGCAACTATGAAATTGAGTACATTATCCTTACCTTGCTGTAACAGCAAACACTGGTGTCATGGAATCAAAGGAGTCACTTGAAAATAATTTTGTGGCTAGAAGCACTTAGTTTTCTGTTGTTCTGCCTCTACTTGAATACCAATATATCTCAGGTAACTGCTACCTACTTAAAGTTCGCTGTAAGTTTACCTCCTAGACTGGGAATGTTCTTTTAAAAGACCTTAGTAAGAACATTCCCAGTCTAGGAGGAAAACTTAACAGCAAACTTTCCTCTTGGCCAAAGCATGTAAGGTTTCATGTATAATTAGCAAATAAACTCACTTGTTTATTTTCTTGCATAACAACTTTTCAGTATAAACTTCCCTACCTACGATTCTTACCCACTCCTCCCACCTGCTGAGCCTTCATATTCCTCTTCCTTGCTTATTTGTTTCTTCCTAGTGCTCATTTCTATATAATAAGCTACATGTTTTTTTTAAACTTATTTATTGGTTGTCCTCAGAAGGAAAAGTCCAAGAGGGCAGGGATTTTATCTTTTTTGTTGACCAATGTATTTTTGAGTATAAAATGATACTTAGCCCATACTTAGAGCTCAAAAAAAAAACCAAAAATGTACTGAATTGTGGGGAGCAATCCGGACTGGACTGAGTTACTGGAATTAAGACTTATTCTATGCATCTGCTCTCCCACAATATGGCGCTGGGAGAGAAGTAAACAGCTTCCGCACAGCTGCCTCCAGTTCAGCTAATAAACTGTAGGACTTGCTCCTGATTGGAGGAGAGCAGCGTACTCGGCGTGTGGGCAGCCGAGTTAGGATTGGCGGAGGAGGACTATAAAGGAGGAGAGAGACGGCATGCACGGGGGAACATCTAAGGGGAACATCTGAAGGAACACCTGTGCAGCCCCTGAGAAGAGCCGGCCGGCGGTGTGCCGCTCCCCTGCGGAAGTGGGGAATGTGGCCAGGGGGAACTGCCCTTCCACGGAGGTGGAAGGGATAGTAGCCAACCCGGGAAGAACCAGCAGCAAACCCGGGGAGGGCCGAGCAGACGAAAGAACAGCGCAGGGTCCTGTGTCGTTCCTCCACGAAGAGGGGGAGCGACACTGAATGAATGAACCAATGAAACTGAAAAGGGAAATTAGAGAAGGATACCATATAGAAGAATGTTTACTGGTATTCTAGAGTGAGACTGCTTGTATTCAAAATCCATGTCTATGTTTTGTTAGTTGTGTGATCTTAAACTATTGCAATTCTCCTTTTCCTCATCTGTGAAACAAGGAAATAGTAGAATTATCTTGTAGCCTTATAAAGATTAAATTCAAGAATCCTTATTCTGAATTTAGCTCTATTTCTGAAACAGAATGCAGTAAATATGTTAGTTAATATTATTTTTATCCTCATCATTGACCATAATTATCACCCTTGTCCTAATTTGAGGAGGGTAGATTAGATGACAGTCATAAATGATTATTTCAAAATACTTCAGGAAGTAACATTTTGGAGTAACTTGACATATTTTTCCAGTTGCTATTTGCATATACCTGTCTAACCACACAATCAATGATGATACTTTCCAAAGATAATTGCTTCCCCACCCCCCAGCTTCTTTTTATGTTCACTGCTGAATTCTGTGCCCAGCAACTGATCATCTTCCCCAAGCAAGGGCCCTTAGCCTTTCTGCTCTTCCTCCTCAAGAGCACAGTTTTGAGGGCTGTAAAGAGAGGTTTCAGGAAGGCCAGTGAGCAACTGGTGGAAGTCACTCTGCTCTGGTTTTGAATGGGCTGGGCCAAGTGATCATTAGGATTCATATGTTTGTCAAGTTTTCTGGTTTTTGCTTGACTTATCCTTTAGGGAGAAGGCAGCAAGAAATGGTGAAACAGGAAAAATGGTACATATCTTGTTTTTCATTTATTCATTCTCCATGTGTCCATTTCATTCATCCACTTATCCATTGCTTTGTTCTACATATTTGGACTCTGGACAAAGGCATTATGGTGATACAAAGATGAATCAGACTTCATGTCTGATGCCTTTTGAATGTGGCAGCAGTGAGAAGTGAGCATAGTCCTGAAAGACGTGTTCTTCTGTTGTTATTTTCTGGAAACCCTGGTCTTACCTTACAATGGCTCCAAGTTGTGCTATCCAAAATGGTTACTGCTACCCACATGTCTCTACATTCCGTAGATCACTAGTCACGTTTCAAGTGCCCAATACCACATGTGGCCAGACAGTGCAGAGAACATTTTCATCAGCAGAGAACATTCTAGTGGTCAGTGCTGCTGCTCCACAGGAGTACTGATAAGTTTATAAGTCATGAAGAATTTTCTGTGGCCCAACATTATCTGATATTCACTAGCTTATTAAACCAAGCTTAATTGAAATGGCAAGCAATAATCATTAGCAGCGATTCCGAATTAGTTTAAAGGTAGCTATGGTTTTGAAATTAATTCCAAACACTGGCTGCCCTGGGTGCCTTGTTACAGCCTCTTATTCCTGCCATTAGACAACAGCGAACCCCACATATGGTGCCCTGACTGGTCACATGATTTTTTAATATCCACATGATGGCACTAAAATGGCCTATTAGATTTACAGTGTCATTAACCTTCCAAAATAAAATGAGAGTCTGCTCTGGCAGGGGAAAAAAAAAAGTGTGACTGCTGTTGGGTTTTGGGTAACCAGTCTGTGAGGAAATGCTGACAGGGGTCAGTGTGACATCATCTTTCATTCGGCCCCAAAGCTGTCAGGCCCTCCCCAGATGTCTGAAACGCAGATATAAATTTTCATTATCCAGCAGCAAAGGGCCAGAGGTACACCCAATGAATTTTTTACCAATCAAATTAGAGCTCGTTGCCAGATTAAGTGTAAACACTAATTTTGTGAAGTTTTCTTCTGGTCATTTATCTCCAACTCCACAAAGTAACCTTGCTGAAGCTGGAAAGATTTCTAAATCAAATTATTGTTTTTATAATCTTGTTGTGGACACCACAAAATTGAATGAAAAGAAATTCCATTAATAATGAACAGTGCCTTCTTCCCTGGAACAATTAGATAGTTTTTTTTTAGGAGAAAATGCAAAGTCAGGGAATCCTGAGGAATTGCAGAAAACATGATTTCACCATTCTTGGACTCAGTTTCTCCATCTATAAAATGGTGGGACTGGAGACAGTGATCACTGATTTTGTGATATAAAAATGGTGATAAGGACTGTGCTTTCATTTAGGTAAATATCATGTCCCAAATCCTGCATTTTTAATATGAGTTTTTGAAATAGTGTAGCTCCCAATTAAAAAATGAACTTATATGTGTTCAAGTATATATATATATATATATATAGTTGCAAATTAGAACTTATTATCTCTGAGAAATAATGTGACATATGGTACAGTTTGCCATAGCTATAGTTTGATGTTACCATGACATACAGTTGCACTATAACAACCCAAGTACTCTATTAAGGATACTAACAATACTATAGCATCCAACTACTTGATTCAGTAACATCCTTATAGGAAAATGTTTTCATGCTTTTCTGGATGTTGGAAACTCCATCTCCTTTTGTTTAGACTCCGAAGCCTCCCTCTCCTTGCTCCAGCTCCAAACCACTAGTAGTGACTCCCATTAACTCAGGTAGGACCTCCAGTGCATTCAAGGCCCAGGCAAAAGAAGCAGAGTGGTAGAAGTGGAGGGTGTGAAAGGGGAAGTCGGGATGAGAGGAGCTGGGCATGGGAGACAAGAAACTGAGGAAGACCCAGAAATCCTGCCATTTTTAAAAGCCAGAAGCTCTTCTCAAGAAAAGGAAAAATACTGACTCCAGAGTGCTCTTTAGTGCCCTTGGATGCTGGGCCCCCTGGATGTGTCCCCGAGTCCTTTCTCTGTCCCAGCAGCTCTCTCTTTTTAAAGCCTGTGTGTCAAAAATCAAAGACCATGTAGGTGTCAGGAATAAGTCTTTACCCAAAAACATGGGAAGCCTGTGTTTCAGAGGAAAAAACGAAGTATACCATTGACTGGGAGCATTTTGTCCAGGAGAGGTGTGGTAAGTGTACTAAGGAGCATGATGGGAAGCCTTCTTAGAGGGTGGGTGGAGAGTAATGTGAGCAGAGACGAAGGTCAGCCCCTATAGGGCTCAGTTCAAGTCTTCCTTTCTTTCTGCCCCTCTCTAACAGCAAAATTGCTCCCTAAGCCAAGGTCTAGACTGGCAAAGTGGTGTCTATGGAAAAACAAGGCGCCAGCTGTGATGGAGCATGTGAGTAAGAGGAAAGTGGATAAATTCAAAGCCATAGCAAGAAAGAATCAGGTAGAGCTTTAGTGCCTCCAACAATGCAAACTCGAGAGTTGTTCCTGTGTTTGAATACCTTGAGGAGATACCCTAGCATCCTAATGCTTTCAAACTCTAGCTTGAAACACATTGAACAGACCATGGTCATCCCTGCGTAACAAAGAACAGCCCTGTACTGAGTCAAATACTTCAGTGGAAAGTCCTATGCAATCGTTCTCATATTCAGATCTACCCCAACACACCTCACAGGGAAAATAGAAGGTGGCCACCAGGGATGGGAAGAAGGGACAGAAGTAATTCCCCAGCTCTCCCAAATGCTGAGACATCTCATTGCTTACAGTGTGACTTCATTTTAAAATAGTTGCACCGGGTTTAAAACATCTAGCAACTGTGATTCACCAGCTACTGAGAAGCAAGGCAAGGGGGCCCACCGAGAATCAAGAAACCTGAAAAGCCCTGTGGGCCATGAGGTCATCAAGCTCTTGGCTAACTGTGCAACACTCTGTTGAGTCGAGCATAAACGAAGGATACAAATTAGATTTCCCCCGAAAGCCACAAGATTAAACATTAAGGGGCAAGTTCTTGGCAAAATATATGTGTGTATTTTCCAAAACCAAGCTTAAAAAAATCCTCAAAATCTGTTAAATACATTGGTCAGATTTTCTCATACTTAAATATTTGTTTAACTTAAAGGAACATGGTTTTTAGGTAAATCAAAACAAGTGATATTGACAATCCTAATGGATTTATTGACTTAGAGGTCTCTCAAATGACTCTTACAGAGAAATTTTATCATTCAGTATCAATATGGTAATTTTAATATAAGATCTACCCCCACTGTACACAACTGGTTGAACACCTCTGATCCAAAAATCCAAAATCCAAATGCACCAAAATCATAAACTTTTGGGGCACCGCCATGACGCCACAGGTAGAAAAATTTCACCCCTGACCTCATGTGACAGGTCACAATCAAACACAGGCACAATACAAATGCTGTGTAAGAGTACCCTCAGGTTGTGTGGAAGATCGATCTCTGTCTTTCTTTGTCTCTTCCTCTCCCTGTAACTCTGCCTTTCAAACAAATAAAATAAGTCTTAAAAAAAAAAAAAAAGAACTAACGACAGCTAGACAGGAATTTCCCCTCCTCCTCCTCACACAGAAGCACATGCCTGAACGTTACCATCTCCAGAGGGAAAGGGTGGGATGAGGCAAGTCAGGAAGTTTGGATGATTGCTTGTGTTTTACAAAGCACGTAAGAGAGAAAAAGGTCAATCTTATCAAAGGCTGGTGGTCTTAGATCTATCTTCTCTGAAACATTCCACACCAAATTCAGAAAAGATGACCCAAGCCCAAGGATTTCCTGTGCCATCTTCCCACCTTGCAGATGGAGATAAAATATTGGGCAGCTCATCCTAAGTCCTTTTCTTAAAGAGCCACCACCTGGGAAGGGAATGAAGTAGCCTACAGAGAGAACAGACCCAAAAATGGTCTGTGAAATACAAGGAGGGAAATTTGGGAAGACTCCTAATTTCAGCCTGTAACCTTCCACTGTCTCTTTTAATCCATTTATTAACTCAAGGAGTAATTTCTGAGCATATACCCCATCTTGTGCCAATTATCTCCTAGTTCTGTTCAAGGTGTATTTCTCTAGACCTTTTTTGGAATCTTGGTTCAAGGTGGTAAAATGAACATTATATGAAAACGTGAACCCATTAAGAGTAATCTTGAATACTGCTCTTGGTGTTTATTCTACCTAACTTCACTTGGATGGAAAGAATAAGGGACAAAAGCAAGGCCTATAGTCCCTCAGAATATGAAGTCTACAAAAACATATATGGGAAATGAGTACTATCAAGAAACTGTGCATGGATTTCAAGACTGTTTTGATTCAAAATAAATTCTGAGAAGCAAAGAAGGAAAGACAAAGGCAGAGAAGGAGGTTAGCATGGGAGGGGAGTGGAGAGACCAAGCCCCCATTTGCTGGTTCACTTCCCAAATGCCTGCAACGGCTGGGGATGAGGCAGAGCCAAACCCGGGAGCCAGGAACACAGTCCAGGTCTCCCACACAGGTGGCAGGAATCCAATTTCTTGAGCCATCATCACTGCCTCCCAGGAGGTCTGCAATGGTAGGAAGCTGGACTCAGGAGCCTGAGCTGGGAATCAAATGCATATATTCTTATGAGGGACACTGGTATCTTAACTGCTAAGCTAAATGCTTGCCCCAGAAACTTATCTTTTAATTCTATTTTCCATGAATTTTTTGAAGTACCTCATGCAAGATTTTCTAGAATTATTATAAAGATGAATAAAGTAATATCTGAACAGTGCATGGGGAGTATTTTACCTATTTAAACTTACATGAGATACATAGTTTTTCTTTCTTTTTTAAGCTTTATTCATTTATTTAAAAGTCAGAATTACAGAGAGAGAGAGAGAGAGAGAGAGAGAGAGAGATCGTCCATCCACTGGTTCACTTTTCAAATGGCTGCAATGGCTAGGGCTTGGTCAGACCAAAGCCAGGAGCCAGGAGCTTCTTCCAGGTCTCCCACATGGTCACGGGGTCCCAAGGACTTGGGCCATCTTCCATTGTTTTCCCAGGAGCATTAGCAGGGAGCTGGATCAGAAGTGGAGCAGCTGAGACATGAACCGGTGACAATATGGGATGCCACAGTGCTGGTACCCCTACATAGACTTTATTTCATAGCTTTAATAATAGCTCTTTTCTAAAATTTCTCCACATTGGTCTTATGCCTGAAGCTAATATCTGTCTAATATGGGACAAGGAGGTACAGTATTCCCTATCTTATACACAGGGAAATGGAGTGACAAGTAACTCACCTATGGTCATAAAACTAACACGGAAAAGTAGAGTTGAAACTATATTTTTTCCTTTAGTCAACTGCATACAATGTGGATTATTCTGTTCATTCAAGAGATTATAATCAGTGATCCATAATGAAAAGGGGAATCAGAGGAGTTCTTGGAGTTCACTGTACAGAGATCTCACTCCAAAGTATCAAGTGCAAGGAACTTGACTGATTTGTGTTCTATTTAAGAAAAGCTTTGTTTTGCTGTGTACCTGGCAGTGGACAGGAGAATCTCTGAAGTCATTTGACTTAAGAGAAGAACTATATGGACTATAAAGGGAAACTTGATTTCCTCACCTGTAATTCTTTCATTTTTAGTCTGCACTGTGCAGCCTTAAGGAAGTCACTGGTGGAGTATTGTGTGACTTTCTTTGAAAAGGAATGTTTGGGCAATTGAATCATACTCATCTTTTATCTTAGAAGACAGCCTATGGTGAGAGATTTCTTGGGGAAGAAAGATGGTCAAGATGATACACAGCTGGGTCGGCGCTGTGGCGTAGCAGGTAAAGCTACTCCCTGCAGTGCCAGCATCCCATATAGGCACCAGTTCAAATCCTGGCTATTCCACTTCTAATCTAGCTCTCTACTACGGCCTGGGAAAGCAGTACAAGGTGACCCAGGTCCTTGGGCCCATGTACCAATGTGGGAAGACCTGGAGGAAGCTCCTGGCTTCAGATAGGACAAGTTCTGGCCGTTGTGGCCACTTGGGGAGTGAACCAGCAGATGGAAGACCTCTCTCTCTATCTCTGCCTCTCTGTAACTCTGCCTTTCAAATAAATAAATAAATCTATTTAAAAAAAAAAAAAAAAAAGGACGGGGGCCGGTGCCATGGTGCACTAGGCCAATCCTCCACCTTTGGCAACAGCATCCCATATGGGCACCAGTTCTAGTCTTGGTTGCTCCTCTTCCAGTCCAGTTCTCTGCTGTGGCCTGGGAAAGCAGTGGAGGATGGCCCAGGTGCTTGGGCCCCTGCACCCACATGGGAGACTGGGAAGAGGCACCTGGCTCCTGGCTCTGAATTGGCACAGCTCCCTCCATTACAGCCATTTGGGGAGTGAACCAACGGAAGGAAGACCTTTCTCTCTGTCTCTCACTACCTGTCAAATAAATAAATAAAAATCTAAAAAAAAAAAAAAGGATGATACACAGCAGTAATATCAGCAGTGCTTTACTTCTGGGAAAACAGGACTACATGGTTTTTACTAAACAAAAAGAATTTTAATTTGAAAATTCTTATCCAGGAGCCGGCACCATGGCTCACTTGGTTAATCTTCCGCCTGCAGCGCCAGCATCCCATATGGGTGCTGGGTTCTAGTCCCTGTTTCTCCTCTTCCAGCCCAGCTCTCTTCTGTGGCCTGGGGGGAGGGGAGGGCAGTGGAAGATGGTCCAGGTGCTTGGGCCCCTGCACCCGCTTGGGAGACCTAGAAGGGGCACCTGGCTCCTGGCTTCGGATTGGCGCAGCTTTGGCCGTAGCAGCCATCTGGGGAGTGAACCAATGGAAGGAAGACCTTTCTCTCTGTCTCTCTCACTATCTATAAATCTACCTATCAAATAAAAAAAAAGTGTTCTATCTTAAAAAAAAAAAAAAAGGAAATTCTTACCTGAAAAAACACAAACTGTGAGTTCTCTTTGAGATATTTTAAGATATACTGGGAGGGAGGGAGATAGAATATAAATGGCTTATGAATTTTGTATTTATTATTTTTAAAATTCGGTTCTCATCTGCCATAATTTTGGTATAACATCCTATTTTTCCTATACCAGGAATTCAATGCCCTATTTGATAAATGTTTCTAAGAAACATTTTCCAGCCGGCGCCGCGGCTCACTAGGCTAATCCTCCGCCCTGCAGCGCTGGCACACCGGGCTCTAGTCCCGGTTGGGGCGCCGGATTCTGTCCCGGTTGCCCCTCTTCCAGGCCAGCTCTCTGCTGTGGCCAGGGAGTGCAGTGGAGGATGGCCCAAGTGCTTGGGCCCTGCACCCCATGGGAGACCAGGAGAAGCACCTGACTCCTGCCATCGGATCAGCGCGGTGCACCGGCCGCAGCGGCCATTGGAGGGTGAACCAATGGAAAAGGAAGACCTTCCTCTCTGTCTCTCTCTCTCACTGTCCACTCTGCCTGTCAAAAAAAAAGAAAAAAAAGAAAGAAAAGAAACATTTTCCTTTCTCTGTCAGATCTTAAGAGCTGATAGATACCCATGTCATCGGCTTTCTGTCTATGGGGACAGATAAGTTGTGTGTGGCTCTAACTCTGACTATGATAAAGTGTCACACTGGAGCTAAAACAGTGCCATTCCTAAACTGGCAGGCTGAACACAAACTTGTGCAAGAAGATGTGTTGGGACAGAGCTTGAGTGCAAAGCCCTCACTACAGACGCAGAACTGTGAAAGCCATGGAATAAAAGTTTTATTGAAATGGAAACAATATTAGCAAAATGACAGTATTTCCAGAGGAGGCACACACACAAAAAAAAGATGCATTTCCAGAAGCGGGAATCAGCAAATGGGAAGCAGGAGGCCAGCACAGCAGTCTGGGACGCTGTCACTGTGAAAGTGAGGCCAGAACCAAGGGTAAGTTTGGAGCAGTGTCCCAGAGGGGAACAATTGTTTTCTCATCTGAGAATCTTTCTCCCACAGCTCAAGAACAATGAAGACAAATGCACTCAAAGGTCAAGAGAACAGACAATGCTGGGAACGCCAGAGCACCTCGAGGCCAGCCCTGCGCTTCCGCCACCACAGACACAGCGACAGCAGCCAGAGCGGCTCAAAGCAATCTGACTGTAACAGTCTCGCAGCGTTCCTGAACGCTTTCTGTGGTTTATACCCAGTTCCTCCTCTACTGTAGACTGTGCCGCAAATCTACCACAGATTTGGCTAAACAGATGATTTTCTTAAAAAGAATTATCTCTGGTGGTTTTGCCATATTTCTGTTGATACCATAGTGGGAAGTCATAATGGAAATACAAGCACATGACCTGTTTTTCCTAACCTGCTGCCACTACAACTTGAGCATTTTAAGTCTCTCACCCTGCTGGGGTATGTTACGATCAAGGAATAAAAAGGAATCAAAAAGTAGGAGAGGACAGATTACCTATGTTTTATAAACTACAATTTATTCAGAGACCAGTTTTTCATGAGGTTTTAAAAACCAGGGGGTGGTGTATGTTCATAAGACTACAGTAGAGTTTTTCAAGTAAGTAGTATATTAAAAATAAAAACAGGATAAAAATAGAAAAGAAATTTATGAAGGAAATTCAGAGATGTGATTATAGCATCACACTAATGACATTACAATTAACCTCAAAGGCATTTCCATGCAAACTTCCCTTTCCAACATAAGTCACTCCAGCCAAGGAATAATCCTGTCAGGCTGAAATACTGCATACTTGGTGTGAGTCTAAAAGTGTTTCGGCTTTCTTCATTTTGTTTTTATTGCCAAGTTGGACAGCATTAGACAGAGCTGTTCTGGAGTTAGAAGGATACAATAGTCTGCAGTTTTAAAACTTTATGCTCTTAACTCAAACACACCTTTTAAACCCCAAACTGGGCCACTCTTGGAGCTCACACTATGCTCTGATGTTTTAGCTCACTGGATGCAATAACAATGGACACAGCAAGGACATTATTTAACATTTTTTTAAATAAAACACAAAATCACTTGATAAAATACATGCTTGATTATATGGCCTATGCATTTCACACTCACATATCCGTGGGTGTTAACTGCATTGGCTTGGATACACTGGTTCTGGCTTCCTAGTCAATGGTCCGTTTTCATTACAGAAAGCTTCCAGAAAGGTTCCATAAAAATCTGCTCTACTGTGAAACTAAACGCCACGCTCACCAACAACTTCCATAGGAGCTCGAGAGATTCCTTGGGCCTATTAGGAGAGGGACACTTTTAGCTGGAAAGTGCCATCCACGTCTGTGCAATGGTTGGTGCCTAGAGAGGTAGTCAGCCCCAAACAAGTCACAGAAGATTCTGCATCTGAAGGCCCAGGAATTATGCTTCCCAGCCAGTCCTGGTTCTTCCTGCTCAGCCTTCTGATCAGAGTGTCTATGAGTAAGGAGGCTTGATTCCTGGTCCCCAGAGTGGCTCGGGCCCTATCCCAGGTCAGGGATGGTCATCAGCCAGAGCATCAGATAAGGGACCGGAGGGGTGAAGGTGGACCACTTAGCTGGCCAGGGCCTGGGCTCTGGGTGTGGATACTATTCTCCTCCCCATGGCTTCAGGTTTCTTCCTACAGGATACTAGGAAAAATTAGGCCTACAGTGGCTTAGGGAAGGTGTCTACTCTGATTATGCCCTGCACACAGCACTTCTGAGCATGAGATTTTCTGTACCTCAGAGACCTCCCAACCAGCTACTAATATGTTTTAAATCATAATATAAAAGACTGCTATTTTCTAATCAACCTTATGGATTCTCTATTCTCTTAGCTAAGAATTCTCTTCATGGCCCCATCTAAAGTGGGTCAACAATATTTGTGCAACATGGAGCTGATTAAATATAATAAACTATGCAAAGAAAATTCCAAATAAAAGAAGATTTAAAATGCCAAGTAGCTCAAATAATTTGTATTTTTAAAATTGTATCCCTCTTCTCCAAAGCATTTTGCCTCAAGGAAGAAGTGCATCACAGTGTTGACTGCATGTTATACTTGAATATACAAGGACTCACTTTAGAGTTGCCTCTAACATTACAGAACACCTCTGTGCTGCCTTGAGGCAGCTACGTCTTCTCATTAACTGCTGACTCACAAACACACCCCCTTGCTCTTCAGACAAGACCGTCAAGACTATGTCCACCCTTCAGACCTTTCTCTCAATTGTCTCAGCTCCCAGAGCAAAGTTTTTATCCAGCAAGTTCCCTTTTTTAAGTACACTATTTTCTTTCTTGAGATAAGTGGGTTAGGAAGCATCTTGATGACAAGATGATGTGGTGATTGCAATTCCAACAGCTGACACTCAACTTTTCTGTGGGAAACCGGGTTGAAGATTGTCTTCATGATGATGGTGTAAATAGATGGGCCTTCCAAAGGGAAGGTTGGATGGACTTCCAAGATACCAATTCAATACTGTCTGATTCCTCACTTTTGTTATCAAGTCATTCAATAGATGTTTAATGAGTATCTGTTATGTCTTGGGCTCTAAACTTCAACTCACATATTCAGTTCCTTCCTAGAATGGCTTAATTCTATCCCAAAAGAACCAACAGCAACAGGACTGGTAATATTGGCCTCAAGGTTTCTGTTGAAAAAAAAATCTATGGCCCATAGTCTTTATTCAAATTTTCCTTCAATTTTTAAAAATGTCCATCTTGTTCATTTTAAAGGACATTCATTTACTTTCACAATGAAGAAGAGTTGCTGCCACACACAGAATTATTTTTCTCCCAAATTCCACAATAAGATATTTAGCACACCCCCGCCATGAATTTATTATTAATATAATAACATAAATAATTTAATTTATTGACTTTCTAATTCTCACCTTTATTCACTCACCATTCATGGGTATTTTCCTTTAAATGCCCTGTCTTCTCTTATCCTCATTCCACCAGAGAGGCATGTCCCCTACAAAAATTCCCCAATACTCTGTAAAAATGAAATTACTTACAATTTTGGATATGATTGCATCCAAAGTCTTGATTTCTCAAATTTCTCACAATTGAAGTGTTCTCCTATCCTTCTGTTGTGCTTATCAAATCAAGTTGAAGGTTTCTCAAAAGCAACACAATGTATGCACTAATGCATATGTGTTGTTCATGCTTTCATTTATTTATGCTCTCATTCACTTATCCATCCAAAAAAACATTAATTGTGGAGCAAACATTCAGCTTAGCAGTTAAAGTACCAATGTCCAACAGAGTGCTGGATTTGATTCCTGGCCCTGGCTCCGACTCCAGCTTCCCACCAATGCAGACTCCAGGAGGCAGTAGTAATAGCTCAAGTCAGTGGGTTCTTGCCACCCACATTGGAAACAGACTGCGTTCCCATCTCCTGGCTTTTACTGGGCCCAGCCCTAGCAATTACAGACATTTGAGGAGAGACCCAGTGGATGGGAACTCTGTCTGTCTTTCTGTCTCTCAAGTAAAATAAAATATATAAAAAACCAACATCTATTGGTCACCTACTAGCACCAGACACCATGCTAAGCACCCAAGGGTGAGGAAGTAAACAAGAATCACAAGTTGCTTGCCTTTCAGGGGCTTAATTACATGAGGGGAGAGAGGTGGGATATGATAAACTAAATATTTGTAATATTTGTAATTTATAAATATACAAATAAACTAACAAGTTGATCATGGCCTAAGGTGAGTGCCTTGAAGGAACTAAAAGAAATAGGATGATGAGATTAGGAGAAAAAGTAGGAAACTTTAGGCAGCTGTTATCAGAGAAGTCTGTACTGAGTAAGAGATATCTAAGCCAAGACCTGAGAGAACAGTCAGCCTTCCACACAAAGTGCTTGAAGCAGCAGGCCAGGAAGAGAAACCTTGGAGTGGAGAGGAAGCCGGTGTGACCAAAGTCATGAAGTGAGTGCAGGAGGTCAGGAAGTGGAAGACAGAATCATTATGGCCCCATGGATCAAGGAGGAATCTGTATAGTATTCCTTAGAACAAGTTCTCAATATTTTCAACTGGTGGCTTAATGGAGGAATATGGAAATGTATCTACACATCCTATATATTTGGTCCAGTTTAGACAGTCTCGAAAGCTTAGTAACAGGGGCCTTTTACCTTATAAGCTCTTAGTTCTGAGTCTTTTCAGCATCAAGTGTTTGAAACCACATGATGCCACTTTAAAGCCATTGTTCCACAAGTTCTGAGCAACCCAGTTCTACCATGCCTGATACCCACTGCCTGCATGGAAGTCAAAATGACTAGCCAGTGCAGCAAGACTCCCTATGAGACACCACAGTCTGCTCCTCTCTGGTCATGTGAGAAGAAATTAAGTCCCAGCATCTATCAAGTCCTCATTTTTCTCTTGAATTCAACTTTTTTTTTTATTTGTTACAAACTCTGGATTGCCATTTTGAGGCCATTCTACAACAAACATAGAAAACAACTTGGACACAAAAATCATGTCTTCTGAAATTTTCCAGCTCCACTACTGTAACCTATTATTTGCTGTTCTTCCAAGCATGATATAAGCAAACCACAACAAAAGCCTTTGTTAGAAGCCAATTTAATAGCTGAAAGGTTGATCATATATATATATATACACACACACACACACACACACACATACACACACACACACACATATGGAGGAAGCATCAAAGAACTTGAGTATTGCAACTGGCATAGGAATCACAGTGATCTGTGAATTTGGAGAGAGTAACATCAGACCCATCAAGAGAGAGTAACATGTTTACAGGAAGAAATGAGTCGCAGAGGGTGGATAAGAGATCATGGCCTCATTTTGCATGGGAATTCAGCAACCATTTGAAACAGACACATGTATGTATACACATGTTTTTAAGAGACAGCATCATTCTCAACTGTTTGTGGTGTAGTTTGGAAATGGGAATTTTTGAAAGCAAAATTCTTGAAAAGATTTTTTAACCACACTCTTCAATAATAGTGAATATTTGATTCAGACCCCAAACACTGCATGTTGCCAGTTTTTCTCAGCTTAAACTCTAGTATGTCGCTGTGCCAAGCTGATTTTTAACAACCTTTACCTTTCTAAGCAGCTCTTTCATGTAGATTTACTTGAAAATGGCATCTCAGCCTCTTGTCACCTCCTGTTCTCTTCCAGACCATTCACCCAGGTCAGTTTCCTGGCAGGTCCTCAACAAGCAGTTGGGGGTTCTTCTCAGACTGAGCTTGGAGTAATTATGCTCTGTAATTGTGGAGTCAGGGCCTGTCTCCCAGTCAAGATTAGAAATGCCAAGTCATTTCCTGTTTTCAAATCCAAAGGAAAGATACTGACGTCTGATACTGGTTTTCCTAGTTTCAATTATTGTGGGGGCACCCTGGAGGTGCCTTTGAAGGATTCTCTTAAGAATGCCCGGGTCCCAGTCAGGGTGTGCTCAATCCTACACCAACACCAGAGACTGCAGAAAATGATTCTAGCTCTCTCCTTTGCTAATTCTTCAGGCTATTTCGCCTCTGCTATGCCAATCCGGGTATTGGGAATCTCATCAGGGGACAGAGTGTACTGGATGCTTTGTAGAAACGGGAGGGCATCTGCAGAAAGGGAAGCAGGAGGCATTTGGCACATGTTAAAGAGTAAAGAAACTTCTTTTTAATTGTACAGATCCTTGTATTTTACAGCACATTAAACTTTAAAAGGAAAGGTAGCAAAATTGGGCATCTGTTTTTTTCTCATATAAATTCTGCTCCTAATAAATACTAAGCAGAGCTTCCTCAGCCCCAGTTGTGGGCAGATAAGCAGTTCCATGCACACAGAACTAATTGCAGGGCTCTCTAAAGACTCAACTGTCTTTTTTATTTCTCTGCCAGTGAAACCAGCTTTTAGCAATTGGGTTTTGGGAAAGATGACATCCCCCAAAGAATCATAGCCAAAGTAAACAGGGTTAAGATGGAGAAAAATACTCAAAATTATTCCTGTTTATTCCATACAACAGTGCCTTCCATTATACAGAGTAATCTGCCCCTAAATTAGTCACAGTAAAGTGATTTTCATGCTAGAAATGAACCTGTGAATGTCCCCCAATTTCCTGACTCTGAAGGAGTAAAATATGTGTTACCGGTTATCAGATTTTTAAATGCATTTCCTTTTCACATCCACTTATTTCTCTTGAAAATGACACAAAATCTATAACATTGTAGATAAGGTTACAAAATGCCTGTTACATTTTATAATGACAGCTGTATAACTTTTAAAAACCAAAATGTAAATGTGTCCCTTCAGGTCAACTTCCTGTAGAATGTGTTTATGGTATAATTTTCTTAAAGATGAATATGAGACAGTTTTGGGGTGAACACAATGGCTCTAACGTGAAAATTACAGAAAGGGGCCTGAGGCATGTTTTCCCATCTCCCAAAGGGGTTCTCTGTGGCATCCAATGATGACCATTGAGAAAGATGTCAAAAGTCACATGGGCCCTTTCTCTGCTGCCTCTTTTATTAGAAAAAGTCCAGACTGTAGATTCTATCAAGATTCTTTAGTACCTTTGAGTCAAGCAAATCAAACTGAACTATCCATTTAGCCAATTATGTCATAGAGGAAATGATAGGAAGAGAAAGAAGGAAGATGGGGGACAAGGGAGACATTTAAAAATCAATTTAAGAGGTTAAAAAAAGGAAAAAGAGGGAAAATAAAAAGCAAAAAGGACAAAAAATGAAGAAAAAGGAAATGAAGAAGAAAAATCATGCATGGGAGATTATGAAAGTCCTTTAATCATTTGAGATCATGAGGTTGATATGTTTGTGTGCAAATCATTTATTTGCTATTGTGTAAGTAAGTTAAAACAGTAGCCCAACTTCCACTTCTCTTTTGTCATTGGCTCTTATTGCTGGCCATATTTTACATGTCAACCTGCTCACCATATGTGTACATACCTATGCTTTCTTTGCCACTAATTGCCTCTTTTTTGACAATACCATCTATATGCGCATAGTATATGGCTGTTTTTATCACTCTAAGCCTATTAATGCCCAGACTTATGGTTCCCAGAGGAATTAAAATTAACCAGCTCTCTAAATATTGTTCATGAGTTGGAAAACTCCTGTATTTTAGAATCTCACTTCAGTTGTTTTTAATTGGTTTGCAATATTTCACCCTTCAGGGCTTGCCCTTAACTTTCCAAAGTATATATTAAAAAAAATTTATGAGAGTGATATGAAAGGCAAAACTTAGGAAAAATACACATTCCTTTTAGACAATGATAGTACTTATTCTATGATTTAAAGCCCAATTTTATAGTTTGGTAGAAACTAAACTGTTATTGACTTTCTACTGCTTTCTATTCTCATGTACGAGATCTTTACCTATAAACCTGCTATCTAGTCTAACACGCTTTATCTGCAGAAAGCATAGGGTTCTACATAAAAACAAATTCTCTTGTGGTGAATTTCTCTTTTAGAGATGGAGATCTCTAACACACTTATTTCTTTTCTTAATTTGTCATGTAATGTTGCTACTTATTTCTAGAACATGGAAAGAGACCTCCCTTAAATATTTAGCTTTTAAAGAATGGTCACTTTGTACAACTCATAAAACAAATCACTGACAAAATGCCCCTAAACCCGAAAGAACCATTTATTGCTAATGACACACACACATACACCTCCCAAATATTAATAATGTTTACTATTCCAAAACTAAGAAAGTTTTTGAGGGATAAATGATCATAAGTATCTAAAATTTGGAGGAAATTAAAAAGATAAAAAAGTGTTTACTATTCCTCAAGAAGAATATGATAGATTCTATGGATTAATGACACTATATCTTAATTGTAACTACAGACTGTCGTGTTTCTGTTGGAAGGACAGAGGAAAATCATTTTCTTTATAGAAAGAACAAGTGAATTAATAGAACATTAATAAATGTTATTTTCAGGTAAAACAGAGATCACTTAAGTACTCATGCTTCTAGTTCCCACAAATGACAAGTCAATACTATCTCCCACTCTTAGGTAATGGAATAAAACCAATTTGATTTAAAAAAAATAGTATCAAGATACTTTATGCTGGTATAAAAGAATAGAAATGATTCCCTGCCATGATACTTTAAGAAGAAACTTTTCTCAAAAGTTAACTTTGTCTTATAGAAGCCATAAATGCCTTTAACTAATACCTGTTAATAAATGAGTAAAGAAGAAATGGATGCATAAGTGTAGGGGAAAAACACCACAGGAGGCTATGGATCTAAACATTATGAGAGGAACTCCATTCTCAGGCAGATTTTCAAGAAAGATTGTTAGCATCTCACATGATCTGTTATGTACATATTTCACATTTCTGACAAAAAGAAAAGTCTATTTAGAATTTCCCAATTTCAGTGTTCTGTATATATCTCAAAGAGCCATCAAAGGAAAAGGGTATCACAAACAGATGATAATCAATGAATGAAAAATTTTTTTAAACTTTATGTAATAGGTGCTTTTCTCTGTGAATAAATAACATATACTTATGTAATAACAAGTGGCCTACTATTATTAATTGTGAATTTCAAGGTTAAGATCCTTTGAGTTTGTGTGCATGAATATTAAGACTCGTCAGTGTGTTCAGAGGTTCAACAAACACTCCATTTGCTTTCATCTACATTGAGTCTGTCACTTGGCTTTTGACCTTTCATTTGGCACTGTCCTGTCATTTCTTTGGTTTTGCAAATTTTAGCTTCTTACTTGACCTCTCAACTGTGACCTTTCACTTGACCTGTGAACTCATAAATTCTGAAATATCATACATGTAATTGAGGAACAAATAAACAAAACATCTGGATGAAGCTTTTCCTGAATTAAATCTGAGTAGATGAAACAGATTCAAACACTTCAAGACTTCAGTACATAATATTATATGCAGTACGATGATATGTAAGGAGTAAGACTTTTTTTAGAATTGACTCTGATACATCCAAATTATCATAAGACTCAGAATTAGTTCCCATGAGAATACTCTTGTGATCTGATTGCATTAAAATAACTACTCTGTACTAAGTTAATCCAGTTAAAAGTTTAACATTTTTATTGTCAGTAATACTAAAATTTATCATTTTATCACCCAACCATGGGAATCAGAACTATAGGCTAAATATGTAGCAAATGATTTTATCCAGGTAAAGATTGTGAAAATTGAGCACCATAGTGAGCATTTTAAGTATTATCTGATCACCCTTACTCAACCATGCCCCATAACACTGGCTTATTATCTTTATAGCACTTGTCACTATGTAAAATAATCTCTGTATTCAAGTGCTGTCTGCCTCTCCCCATAGAATGTAAGCTTCACCAGGGTAAGAAATCTGTCTGCTGTGGTAACTGCTGAGTCTTTATCACTAAAGTGAACACCTACCTGGCACCTACTGACCTTTAAGTCAACATATTTATTCATACAAGCGCCCTCTACAAACATCACCACACAAACTTAAACCCCAAAGGGGAAGTCTAAATAAAATATACTAACTTTAAAGGCATTATTGTAGTTTATTCAGTTTTAAAAGAGTCATGCTTCTTAAAATTTATCCTGGAGTTTTATGTTTTAGTCCTTAACTTCATCTTTTACTCTTTATCATTAGGAAATCATATGTCTAGCCTATTAGCATATACTCATATATCTTTCACTAGATATCTGGATCCAGATATTAGGAAACTGGTTTTAATTCACATGGCTAAGAAAACTTACTGAAACATGATGGAGCATCAAGTTTGATATTTGCTACCTGAAATAATCACAGCAATTTTACAGCTAGGAATAGCCAAGCTAACACTTTATATAATATATATAATATATATTATATATACATAATATATATATATTCCTTATATATATAATATAAGGAAAATTCAAACAGGGACCAAAAAGCAAACAACCAAAATCTCTACAAAGACATCGTTGAACAAAATAATTTCTAAGTAAAACAATTGTAGGCAATCTCTTTCAGAGGTTTGGCTAAAATGTCCTGTAGGCTCTATGACAAAAGTTTGGATAGGACATAAAGCTGACTTAGAGAAACAAACCTGATTTGAAAGCCAATTTGCTCTTTAAGAAACACCTATAGAATTAAACTAAGGACATTTCAATTTGAATATTAAAAAATGAAATTTCATTTTAAAAATGGTGGTAGGAGATCATCTAGGAATTACATGTGCTATTTTTCCATTTAACAAAAGATTATAAATTGATATATGCTAAAATTTAACATGATGCATCCTACAAAATTTTAATGCCAACAAATATCAGGAATAGCTTAGGCTTACTTAAACCTTACTTGAATATTTCACATCTTCATCATAATAGACACATAAAAAGAATCTATAATAATAGATTAATTCTATACATTTTTTGAAATATACACAAATTCTTGCCTTTTACAGCCTCCAAAATACTGAAAGAAGTGTTACATGTGAATTGCTGTAGAAGTGATATTTAGACTAATCACAAAACCAGCATTTTTTAACTTCCTCAAGTTAAGTTGAGTAAATGGTTCAAAGTTTGGCTAAACTTTGAGGTTCTTTCTTGTTTAATCCAAAGCAGTTCATTTTTCCTTAAACATAATCAAAATAGTCAGACATGGTACAAATCATTTTGTTGGAGGAGAATTATGTCTGTGGTTTATTTAAATAATGTAATATCAATAGGGGGAGCTTTAAAGAATATTAGAGCTTTTGAAATATAGAAAGAAATAAAAATGGCAACACAAAAATGTAAAAGAAAATTAAGTGCAGAAATTATTTTGTAGATATCACTGATATATTGGCATACTAACAATATAGTATATAAAGAATAAAATCTAAGTAATAACTTTCAAAAACCAATAGCCTGAAAAATTCACACTGAAGGAAAACCTATTAGCTATTTAGAAATATATGCTAACATATATTGTAATTGAGATTTTACTAAGAAGTTCTGAAATTTCAGATAAAAATTACACTTGAACATAAGGAGATGTTCAACTTTTTTTACTGTCCTAATAAATAAATTAACAAACTTAGTATTTCTGAGTCACATCCTATACTAAATCTATTAATGTAACCCAAGAAATGGCATTTTTTCCAAACAACTGAAAAATAGAAATGCAAGTTACATTTTAGAAATTACAAGAAAATTAGTAACAGAAATTGTTGTGGATACTGTAAAAAGTAATATGGATATCTGGAGGAGAAATAGGACAGAGTATCTAAATCTATTGCATTGATATAACAAAGCCCAGACTTAAATATAAAAGCAAGGTTTGCTGGCTTTGCTTATACTTTAGGTAGAAGCTTTTTACTACAAGAATTCAACTGCTGAAGTTCATTTCCTGTCTTTAATTCTAAACGAGCAATTTGCTGATAATTTCCTGTCTACATTTTCATAAAGTAGAAAGAACATGACTGGTTAAGCTTAATGTTTCAATAACCAAACAAACTTGAGCTAGCATGGTTTAGGAAATTAGACAACTATCTAAAAACTAGTTTTACGATTATAAAATTTTGGAACATTGTTTATCTCCCTCAAATGTTTGAAAATATTCTGAAGGCCTTTGTGATTGCCTCTTTGACCCCCAAACAAATAGAGCACCATTGCTTTGCCTCAGTGGGCCCAGAGCAATTAAAGTCAAAAGGGTATGAATCCCCCTGAACTCTGAGCTGTTCCAACATAGATGAGGAAGAAATGACCTCTAGCTTGGCTTCAGCCTCCACCCTCCACCCCCACCCCACATCTTTATGCCTAAATTAAAGAAATTTGCGTAACTTGAACTTTTTATAGACTGTGCCTTTGAATTCATGATTATCTGCATTTGGGGCTGAAATTAAAATAGGACATCCTAAAAGGGACCCATCTGAAATCTAAATTAAGTTGTCAATTAAAGATGAAGGATGGCTTGTCATTATTGCCTTTAAAATGAGGCACCCTCCTTCTCCCGTTGAGATTGCAAACATCTTCCATCCGAAATCCATTACAGCAACTGCAGAAGTGGAGCTTACGAAGTGTATACTGTTTCCAAGGCTCAGAAGAGGGCATGAGCCATAAAACCATGAAATCCATAAAATCATGGGCACAGTGGGACAAACTTCAACAAATGCCAGCCTGTGCCACTACCCACCTCCAGATGCCAGCCAGTGGCAGAAAGGAGTCAGGTCCTAATCACAAAGGGAGATTTTATTAGACAGATTTAAGGGGCACAGATGAGCCCAAATCCCCCTTTTTATTATCTACTGTACACTTAGCTAATGCTTTCTCCTGTGAGAAAGGCTTAAACAGTAAGCACAAATAGCACAATGAAATTGTAATACTCTCTCAGTGAGGACCTGGATTATTTCAGCCACCAGCAACGTGAGTAGCTGCAGGTGTTGCACTAAATAAAGTAATATAAAGTGTCTAAATTGCAACAGTGGAAGTACTGTTTCAAGACCCTTGTCTGCTTTTTATTAATAGTCAGATTCCTTCCTATCAGCAACCCCAACTACCTTTAGCCTATTATTCAGCAACAATATTTTGATAGGCAAAGATCTATTAAAAATCCCTGTTGATATTTTGTGACCATAGTCATTTTGGAGTTGAATAAGCATTCAATCTTCTCACAGAAGGGGAGAACGTAAACTTGTGATTCAGGAAAAGAGGAAACCAGGGGTTACAAAGGTGCAGAGGCCAAGTAGAATGAAACAGACCCCCTCCATCAAGTAAAACACTTGGCAGCATAACTAGAAACAGACCAACCCTAAATCTTAGGGTTCATGAGCTCTTAGTAACATAATTAACTGAAATAAAACTAATATTTCAGTGTTAAGTTTCACCTTAACATACATCAGCAGTTATAAGTAATAACACCAGATAGAAAGAGGTAGAAAGTATTCATTTTGTTTATGGAATGTACCTTAAGGTAAAAGGAAACATTCCTTAACACAGTAATGAAATTTCTAAAATGGAGAAAAATTATCTGCACAAAAAGAACTGTCAAGTCAACCTTCCTCTTTCTATCAAGGCGCATGACTATGGGGGAGAGTGTACTGATGACTCCTTTGAAATTTCTCACAAAAATAGAAAGCATCAACTTTCCACAGCATTTGTTTTAGAGAAAGGAACCACTAAAACCCAAGGAGGGGGAAAAAAAAAAGTTTGAACAGGAAATGTTTGACCAATGTTGCATCACAAGATATCAGAAGAATTTCACTTTGGCGACTTCAGTGAATCAAGTCAGGACATTCTTGATTTTTTTTTTTTTTAAGTAGTCCCTGAGCTTCTACAAGATGAGTTGCAAAGAAATTAGTGATGCTAAATTTTTTTCTGGTACTTTCTGATGTGTGACATAAAGTAGAAATCTTCTCCTAGGATGCAATGTACAAAGTAGTAGTGCTGAGAGGGCAGATAAACAACATTAGTGATCTGTGAAGAGCATTCAGGAAATTCCATTTATCTGATGAGCTGTTGGCTAACAGAGCGGTGTTTCATGTGTCACCAGCCAGCTAAAGCTCCCCACGGTGTTTACAGATTTCTTTTAAAGGTATTTTTAATGCCCTGTCCCACATTAGGAGATGGTTGCTTTAGAAGTAAATGGTAGACCCAGAGAGAAGCTCTCTTTCCTTTCCTTTTTAATTGATGTCCATTTGCACCGCAGCCCAGGAACTCCACAAATTCCTAATTCTGAGGATTCCTGTGACAGGACTGCCTGCGGCAATCAGCCATGGCTTCTTTTTGAACAAGCTTTCTTTTAACACTTAAAACCAGGGATGATTTAACAGAAAGTGTCTCGAGTCTGTGAGCTACAGCCCCCTTAGACTCTACCCAAACAAAGCTACTAATGTGTGGTCAGTTTCTTGGCAACTGCGCTCTGGGCTGATAACGCTCCTGCCTGCTATTCTCCAAGGAGCCGGCTGCTGGAAGACGGCTCCCAACCTCATCCCCTTTGGTGCTCCTGATGCGGGCGATCCTCCGACTGCACGGCGCCAACCACAACATGCTACCCACCGTGAGAGAGCAGGACGCGGGCTGCTCTAGTCAGGACTTATCGTCTATCATACTGATTGACGAAACCAAGAGTGAGCAGAAAAAATAAACACGAACAGAGGCTGCAGTGTATGGGCCAGTCAGCTGGGAGTTTTAGTATTTGGCCTTGGTGATCCTACTCTCATGGTAGGTTATCTTTTCCTTGTGCTATCATTTATCATAACTTTGAGGGCCAGGGAGAGAAACAAACCTACAATTTTTCTATTGGTTACATACATTAGACTGCTTTCTTTCTCTCTTTTTTTTTTTTTGTTCCCCCTTAGCACTCCTTTCTTTGCCCCCCACCCCACCCCCTAATAATCCCATCCCCTCAAGTAGTATTCCCTAAAGAATGAGGAAATTACATCTAAACAAAGTTCTCCCCTTTTACTCCTATTCCAGCATAGATCACTGCAAGTAATTAACCTTTGTTATTCCATCAAATCTAGAATCCAAACCTACATGTTAATTCACTTAAGTCAGACCCAATAATAAATCTGCGGCAGGGAGCAGCCAAACTCAGTGAATGAAGATCCTGGAAGTTGTTCAGTCATTTGTATCAGTAACATCTTCTTCTTGAATAACGCACTTGACTTTTGCAGGCACAAACCATGTTTTGTATTGGTCTTGACAGCCACTGTAAAGTACTCCCCCAAGTGTCAGTAACAAAGATGATTTGTATGTGGCTTGCAGTCTTCCAGTGTTCTAATAGCTTTCTCATTCCAACCCAGAAACATGGAACACAGGGCAGCTGGTTAAAGCTGATACAAGCATTTCTTCTCTCAGCAGGCTATTCTTGCATAACCATTTATTTTGCAGAGTTTTAAAGTGCCTGAAGGATTTAATTATGTACATAGACAACCCCTATAAACTCTATTCTAGGGTTTTTATTGACTTTTGTGCCGGGCAGCTCTTAGGCATTTCAATTAAGTGTTTTTATAAGAAAAACTACAATATTGTAAAAAAAAAATTCTTTATAGATAGTTCCAAACAGGTCCCGCCCCCCCCCCCACCAAGCCCCCATCTGATTGAATAAACTCTATTTAATGGACACACACACAAAAATCCAGGTGAATGCAAGGTTTGGTTTTTCCACTATGGAAAATCAGAGGGTTTGAATACCACACAGGTTTGGGAAAATAGACCTGTCAATGTCAGTGAAAGGACAAGGGTAGAGGGAGGAGGCCAAGATTCTTCTGAAACATAACTCTGTATTGTCACAAAGCTACCTGTTACTCGGAGTTTACTTCGACTCACAAGGGCAAAAACCTAAACGCAAAATTTTACATGTTCCACTTAACAAGTGCCGAATAATAAATTACCAAATTCATTTGGAGCCTTCGCCTGACAGACCTAACCCTCCAAAGTCTCCAGGAGACCCCAAAGCCGCCTTTGTCTGCCTTCTTCAATTGCAGGGCTCAAGTATTTACAAGGCTTCTGCAAACCTGCCTTCATTATGATGTGGGATATTTCGGTCCCAGCAGGTGGTCAACAGGAGACCAGACCTGCCCGTGAAATATGTAATACTTTTTCATATACTTTAACCAGAAATGTGCCCCTCCACAACTCTCCTAACTGTTCTAATTTCCCTTTCTCCTCTTAATCTCCTCAGCAAGCCATGAGCTTGCATTAAAATCTACCTAAAACATTTCACCCACAGGCAATGTAATTCTGAAACAAGCAACCAACATTTCACAGCTCTGGAGTAATAGATTAATTTGAACCTAATGTTGCCGTCGTTTACTGCTCCAAATGTTCTGGTGTAGACATAGCCCTGAGGCATGGTGCTGTGGCATGCACAACTTTGGGAGCCGGAGCTACAGTTGGCTTAACATCTGTGCATCACATTTGCCATGTGCCTCATTATCCTGCACCCTACTGTGCCTACCTGTCCCCCTCAGCTTCTCAGCCACAGGCGATCTAATTTTTTTCCCCTCCAACTAAGAATCTTTGTTCTCCTTCTCACTTACTAAATTTTTGCAAGACCTCTGCACCCAAGCCGTGGGGATTCGGTCCATGTGAACAGCCCAGGCCCTTTAGATTCTTAATTCTCCATTAGGAAGAGGAAAATTACAGCATTAAGTTTCTGACATGCCACTGCATAAATCGTGCCATTTGCAGAACCTAGAGAGAGTCTGTGACTAAACTCGGCCGTGTAATAAAGCATGGCGCTGTTGGTTTTGACTTTAACAAGTTTGGTCGGCTTCAATTATCTGTGAGCAAGAAAGAGTAACTTCCAACTCCAGGTTAAGAGGAACCAAAAACACAAACTCTAGTCAGAAAGAAAAAGATTTTCCCATCTGAAATTAAGATTAGCATCTTAAAGTATTGAAGGAATTAGCATTTCAAAGCTTACTGCCACAAACAATTGATATACACAACCCCACTCCCTACCCAGAAAAAATTTTTTTTAATTTTAAGGCTTTATAAATCTATGCAATAACCAGGCCAAACAGATGCTTATATTTTAATCCTGCTTAAAACAGTAAAAACAATCATATGACTCCTTTATTGTTTTTCCATTGGAAGTGTTTTGGGTACCCATTTAACAAGAGACAGAATAGTTCGTGCCACAAAAAATATACAAAATTAGCTTAAATAATATTTGCTATTATTCCTACAAAGCATAGGTATTATTAATAATGACAGCATTGATCTCATTGAAATATATATAAATCAACAGAATAGTCACAGTAGGGTTAAAGCCATCATTGTTCCCTTAAAAAAGAAGAAAAAAATTAAACCGAGAAATTAGCCTCAACAAGTCCAAAGTCATGAAGAAAGAAATTCTAAAACATACCTAGATATTACATTTGACTAGCTGGATGTAGACAGTAATTAACATGTAAGAAAGGAGGATGGATGTTCTTCAACTATTTACTGTGTGATAGGAAATTAATTTTACTTTGGGTGATAGGGAATTAATTTGTTCCAAATGATTATTTCCATACAGCTAACAATTTTAAACTATTAATCAGATTCTAATGATTCCTACAACGCATCACTCAGACTTTTAATCCCTAGAGGAGAATAGCATTGAGGTTTGGGAAGAGAATTTTTCTAATATTCTCCCCAAGGAAAAATATGCCGTGCCCTAGAAATTGTATTGGATTTCCACACTTCCCCACAATAAGCCTCAAAATCTACACAGTTCAGAGCATTGAGTCTTGCACATTTCATTATATGCTTGAATTCATTTACCCTATATGGAATTTGTTACCTTTACAATAAAAAAGTCGCTATTCATTATTGAGAGTGGACAGATGGAACATGTTCAACTCAAGACATCAATAAGAAGAGAGGGGAAACTTATAATCCATGTGGCACAGCCTCCTCCATCTGGTAGTTCCCTGCTTGTCTGCCAAGACTTTTTTTTCCAAATAAAAGTGAACATTTCTCTTTGGAGTTAATGAAACATTCTTAGATATTGACCCCGATTCTGATTTATAGATAATAAGAAGCCATACACCATACAATTAAAATATGATATTTTCCAAAGATGTTCGTGTTATAGGAGAAGATATTTTAGCCTAATTGTGAAAAACAAACAAAAAAACTAATTAGAACTATAATTTATCTCAAAGTATTATCAGATAAACAAAACGGTATTAGCTTTGATAGATCAGGAATGCTTGTTATTCCATCATCTTAGAAAACACCTTGTAAGCTATCTAAATATGAGAGTTCTTCATAAAGTTCATAGGAAATTTGTGTTTCAAAAAAAACTATATATACATGGATTTCAAATTTTTTGCATCAAAAAAACTTATCTTTTAATTCCTTTTTCCCATGAGCTTTTTGAAGCACTTTTGTAGAAAGTCGAGTTGGCCAAGTGGAGGGAGCTCTTAGGCAGGATGACTGGACATCCCATGCAAACTCTTTATCCAGCAGATGATGCTTGCTCTCGACAGGAAAAGCTTTGACCATCAGGCATATCCCAAACCTCAGCTGTCACAGGATCACCTTGTTAAGATGCCTCATACAAGATTGTGGCTCCTAGAAATAAGCTAAAAATCCATCCTACCCTTGTAAAAGTTAATCAAATAATCTCAATTACTGAAATAACGCATGTATATATTTCCTAAATTTACCTCTCCTCTCACATGTTTGCTCCTTCTTTCTGTTCTTTGCATGAAGCTCATTATATGAATGAAAACTAGCCAGTGCTTTGTTTATTGGTATGTTAGCCCCAGGCTCTACAAGTAATATTGAGAAACACACACCCATTTCTCTGGCAATAACTTATCATTTAAAAAGATCCTAGTTGAGAAAGAAAAAAGCTAATCATCTACTTAATTCTTTTATAGGGTAATTAACAAGGTACTTTAATAAAGAAACATACTTTAAGTTTATTCTTTAAAAGAATTTTTAAAAATTTGAGCAATTTAGGCAATAAACATTTATTAAACATTTACTACATACTTAGTCCACGATCCTCAAATGTGATAGTCTACATAGTACTCTGACACTGAGAAAATTTGTAAAAGATAAAATTTTACTGACATAAATTGAAAGTGAATCTTTGGACATTAAGAGTGTATCTACACAAGAAGTACTTTTCTCTAAATTACTTCAGTTAAAATGTGGTGGAATTCAGGAAAACTGCAAGTTGGGCCAATTCTGACCACAGTTAGATGAGGGCTGCTTAATTTTCTTATCCCTAAAACTAGAATTATCACAATAATATCTCCGCTTGGAATAGTGAAAATTAAATTATCTGTTTAAGAGTTTAGGAGAGTACCTGGCACAGCACAGAAGCGATATACTAGCTATCATTTTTCCTTATGTATACCTTCTGGCTTTTAAACAAATTTAAAATCATAGAACATCATTAGAATTGTCTGTTAAAATCATCGCACCCAGATTTTTGGAATGTATGGGGGTAACCAGAACTGAGAACCTCAGATAAAGATATAGAAATGGAGCAAACTGGTGGCCCCTAAATTATCTCCCTCAGCTACTTCATTGTGTTCTCCAAAAACAAAGCCTAGCTCAATGATTTGCACATTGTAGATACTTACTTATCAAATAACATGCAAAATGCTAAATCTGCCTCTGTTTTCACTGTATGAATTTTTGATCTACATTTCTACATGCTGAAGGTTACATTTCTAGGCATTGTTCTAGGAATACCTTTTTGTTTACTTCCATTTGACATATTTCTATTCATCTTTTTATTCATTTCTTCTTTCAGTACTTTTATGAGCAGAATAATGTGCTATCAAAATTCATACGTTCAAGCCCTAATCCCCAACACCACAGAGTATGAATGAACTTGAAGATGGGGCCTTTAAAAAATGATTAAGAGCAGGCATTTAACCTAGCAATTAAGATTTCTGTGTCCCACATTGGCATTCTTTGGTTTGATTCCTGGCTTCAGTTCCTGACTCCCTGGGAAACAGTAGTGATGACTCGAGTAATTGGGTTCCTGCCACCCATGTGGGAGACCTGCATTACATTGCTAGCTCCTCACTCTGGCCCTGGCCCAGCTCCGGCCATTGTAGGCATTAAGGGAGTGAGCCAGCACATGAGAGATCTCTTTATTTCCTTCTCTGCCTGTCTGTTGCTCTTTTTCCCTCCCTCTCTCTTCTCTGTACTTCTTAGTAATATTTTTAGTATAAAAATGGTTAGTTATAAGGAGGCAATTGGCTTGGGTCATAATCCAATCTGACTAGTGCCTTTATTAAAAGAAAAATTTAGGGCAGGCATGCACAGAGGGATGACCATGTGAGGGGGACATAGTAAGAAGACAGCCATCTGCAAGCCAACCAGAGAGGCCTCAGGAAAAAGCAAACCTGCTAACCTCTTGCTCTTTTACTTCTAAGCTTCAGAACTATGAGGAAATAAATGTCTGTTGTTTAAACCACCTGGTCTATGCTACTTTGTTATGGGAGCCTTAGCAAACTAATTGGCCCATCTGGAAGCAGGGTTCCAGGTCCCCCTTTTCTTACAATGCTCTTCCTACGAGCATATTCTTCAGTGCAGCATATCCGTTTACTTGTCCAGTAAAACTGATATTTCTTACGATAGGGACTACTTAATTTATCTCCATCTACCTAGCTCCTACCATGTACTTGGCATCCTTGCTGAAAAAGTGATGAATGAATGGACCAACAAACACGTAAATGGCTACCAAATCAAATCGACAAATAATAACTACTCATTTTAAAAGGGACAGAAGGCTGGCACCATGGCTCACTAGGCTAATCCTCAGCCTGCGGTGCCGGCACCCCAGGTTCTAGTCCCGGTTGGGGCGCTGGTTCTGTCCTGGTTGCTCCTCTTCCAGTCCAGTTCTCTGCTGTGGCCCAGGAAGGCAGTGGAGGATGGCCCAAGTGCTTGGGCCCTGCACCCGCAGGGGAGACCAGGAAGAAGTACCTGGCTCCTAGCTTCGGATCGGCGCAGTGTGCTGGCCGTAGTGGCCATTTGGGGGGTGAACCAACGGAAGGAAGACCTTTCTCTCTCTGTCTCTCTCTCTCACTGTCTAACTCTGCCTGTCAAAAAAAGGGGGGGGGGCATAGAAAATACCATAACACAGAAAATACTATAACACATTTCAGGCTGCGTCCAAATCATCCCTAGACCTGATTGCCAGTGCCTGGCTTCCAGGGCCACCGCCTAGAGCTGGTGATAAGCAAAGCACTTGGACACAAACATCCAAAGATAAAGAACAGAACAATACACAACTCTGTGATTTCTGAACAATTCAATCAACAGAACCTACAACAATCCTTTGCCTAAGATTTCCCATATGTCCTTGGCTCCCTCCCCAAGGCAAAGGTATGGTTGCTCTCACTTCCATCAATCTGCATCCTTTCTACTGATACTTACCTGGTGGAGTGTAGAAGTGTTGCTGAGATTTGAAAATGTACCCCAACATGGCAACCAGCTTTTAAAAACTTGGATCCTTAAAGAAACTGTTTTTAAATAAAGTCATGTGGCAATACGATGTGATACAAGCTGCATTGATAGGGAACTGTGGAATTGATGAGCAATCACATTGTGGACACAATGGCTTAGAACATAATTCAAAGCCAAATAGATCCCTAGTGTGCCACCCTGGCTATACAGCCATTTTGTAGTTATTTCACTCATTCCTAGCACCAACAGCCAAAAGGTGGCTCTTGGGGCAACAGAGAATTGAGGTGAACCAATCAATTTAAATTTCACAATCTCCCCTCCCATACTTGAATGCAACTGAGGTAGCAGAGCGTGTTTCAGAATTTATTTTTAAAATACAAGAGGGCATTGTGAGCAGACATCTCATTTTTATTGGTACTTAGGTTCTGCATACGATTAAGCACAAACTTGCAAAGAATTAACCACTCCATCAACCCAATAGATCTGTTCTCAAACTTACAGGAGCCAGAAGTGTTTGTAAGGGAACCCAGGGCAGGCGACCTGAAGCCCACTCCCTTGGGTCAGTGCATGCTGGGAGGGGAAATGAGCTACAGAGCAGACAATTTTCAGCATCAGTGGTTTTACTTTCTTTACCAGGCCTCACAAAAACACACTGACAAAACAAAGGACACAAAATTAATGACCCATGCATTCTGTCAATTGACTCTTAGTAGCAGTGGCCAGTTCACCTTAATTTTTTTGTTCACATTGAACATGTAGCCCAAGGCATTGGTTAAGGTTCACTTAAGAATTCTTCAAAGGCATCACTTGGTTTTCATTAATTTGTTAACTGTAACTTCTCCTTTCTGCTAAGAACCCGCATACCAAGGGAAGATTTTTATACAAAATGAAAAGACAAAGGCATATATTTGACCAAACAGATTTTCTCTTGAATAATCATTTCTCATTCATGATTATTAGAGTAAATTATACCCATCAGCTTTTTCTAATATCTAAAATATATTTCAACCTTCTTGATTTTCTCAGAAATCCAAGTGTCAACTCTCAGTCATTATACAAGAATAAATGACACTGTAATTTATTATTTCTGTATGGAATCATTTTCTCATTATCCCTGTGCTTTTTAACCATGACTTTTGAGGAAATCCAATTTGGGCAGGCAAAAAATATGGCCAATCAAATAAAATTTAAAAATTGACAAAAAGCAATACAAATAAAACAAGGGGTATAAGTGGAATTTCGTATTTACCTGTCTGTACAAAGATCTTATCATCCTTAGGATGATGGGGGACTTTTGTATTGAAATTTTCTTTCACTTACTGACCCTCAATGAATACTTTTATAATAGCGTAAAGTTTTCTATTTGCTCAAAAGTCACGAATCAGGATCATCTCTATGAACTCATCCTTTCTGTATTTCCTAGATGGTTGAAAAGTATTCCAGGAATACATAACATGGATGCTCCAGTGCAGCATTTGAATTTATCAAATCAAAACCAGAATATAGGAGGAGGCAACAGTTGCTTTCAAGCCCTCAGGAAGTTAGTAGTTTTAACATTTCTATTTATAAAAAGAAAAAACCAGTACAGTGCTAAGTGTGAAAGAGTAGACCATGGGGACATTTGGTAGTTTTTAGCAAAGGAAATGGATCCCATGAAGCAAATGTACCATTCCCCTCTATAAACTTCTCAAACAGTTATAAAATATGATAGCAATGCTTGGTTGGTACAACTTCATGTTAGTTGGATCTGTCAGCATTTCCATTACAAACCCTTGATTTTCAAGGTTTTATAATTCAGCTGTGAAAAGTTGCTTTAGAAAGAAAGTTGGCAAGACAGTCTTAGCCAGGGAGTTTATCAAATTGAACAAATCTTTGTCTAGCTATCTCTCAGTTCTATGCGCCAAAGTCTACTCCCAGTTAGACATGCCAAACTTCCAATGACTTCAATGCCAGAGAAAAGTTTTTTTCTCTCTTGAAATTCACTTCACAAGAGCTTCTCTCATTCTTGTTTCAGAAGCCGCCAGGACCCAGCTCATATCCTGTGCAACCCAGTGGGAGAGGAGCCACATCATATGTAACCCTGTAGGACATGTGAATGAAGTCTTGGCCAAGAGTCTCCAGCATGAAATGTGACAGTACTACAGAGAGGCTTGCAACTTTTGAATGTGTGCATAATTAAAAGGTAGACACCTCATACTACTGCTTGCAAACTGAAGTGGTGCTCATTTATTAAAAATCCCTGAAGATAATGGGGACATTTGTGGATTTCAGGGGAGCTCTAATTATTCAGAACATGAACTTTCTGCTGTATTGTTTTTGAAGAAATAGAGGGAAAAAACATATAAACTGTGTATATTATTTTCAATGCCTGTGTATATTTTTTAGATATACTGATTTTATTGAGGTTGTGATATTGGAAATTTCTATAAGCCTGTGCTTGATTAGAAGCAGGTATAAAGGGTGGGTATTGTGGTAGTATTCTGATATGCATCCCATATCAGAGTGTGGGTTTCAGCTCCTGTGGCTCTATTTAGGTTCAACTTCCTGCTAATGCATCCTGGGAGGCATTAGAAGATAGCTAAGTGCTTTGGGTTCCTACCACCAACATGGGAGACCCAGATGGAGTTCTGGGCTCCAGGCTTTGTCTGGTCCCAGTCCTGGCTATCGCAGGCATTTGGTGAGTGAACCAGTAGATGGAAGATCTCTCTCCTCTTCTCTCTCATTCTGTTTCTCTATTGCTCTTTCAAGTATATGAAAATAAACAAACAGAATTTTTTTAAAATTCACAGAAAAAAATTTTTTTAAGAAGAAGTGAGTATAAGGCAGTTTTAACTAAATGTAAAATTATATTAAATTATGAAATATAATAAATTTGGGACTGACAGATCTGGACAAAATGGTTCATTTTTAAAGACTGCCTGGTTTTACTGTATATATAAAATAAATATAATTTATTTCTTTATTTGAAAGTCAGAGTTATACAGAGAGAGAAGGAGAGGCAGAGAGAGAGAGAGAGAGAGAGGTCTTCCATCCGCTGGTTCACTCCCTAGATGGACGCAATAGCTGGAGCTGTGCCAATCAAAAGCCAGGAGCCAGGATCTTCTTCTAGGTCTCCCATGAGGGTGCAGGGGCCCAAGGACCATCTTCTACTGCTTTCCCAGGCCATAGCAGAGAGCTGGATTGGAAGTGGAGCAGCTGGGACTTGAACTAGCACCCATATGGAATGCCTGCACTGCAGGTAGTGGCTTTACCTGCTAAGCCACAGCCCTGATGTTAATATATTTTATAAAACATCCATACATGGAAAAACATTTCATTTGAGGTTATTTAATTATAAATGCTAGCTTATATATCTTTGACAAATAAGAGTATGAAGTAGTCAAAATTTCTTCAAAAAATGAGTCTTAGATTTGAAAAGAGAAAGAAAATATGCACAAAAAGTTATAATAAATGTCAGAAATGCTAGGCCTTGGAACAGAAGAACAGGAAAGGTGTTTGTTGTTCTGCTAGGCCAAAAAGAGGAAATTGAGGCCAGCGCTGTGGAGGAGCAGGTTAAGCATCCACCAGTGGTGCCTGCATCCCGTATGGTACCAGTTCAAGTCCTGGCTGCTCCACTTCTGATCCAGCTCCCTGCTGATGGCCTGGGAAGGCAGTAGAAGATGGCTCAAGTGCTTGATCCCTTGCACCCATGTGGGAAACCTGGAAGAAGCTCCTGGCTCCTGGCTTTGGATCAGCCCAGCACTGGCCGTTGGCAGCCTTGAGGAAATAAACCAGTGGATGGAAGACTTCTCTCTCTGTCTCTCCCTCTCTTTGTCTATAAATCTGCCTTTCAAGTAAATAAATAAATTTTTTTAAAAATTACTATAAAAAAGGAAAGCCCTCTCCCTAAAAAAAAAAAAGTGGAAATTTATGGGATTTCCCAAGTACATATTAACATTGATAAATGAGTACTATAATACAGCAAAATCTTTAAATACAGTCACATTCAAATATTTAAATTTTATATAAAATATATCCTTTAAGATAATGTATAGCTTACAGCCATTTAATTTATATAATTATATAAATATCCAATATATCCATTGAGTTAATAACACAACTGTATCAAACTAATTTCTTCATTAGTAAAAGTCTATACTTGGAAATTTTGTCACAGCAAACCTGTTGACAAAGAACAGACCATAAGTTTATTCAGTCAAGCCTGCTGGTCTGCAGAGGCACTAGAAGATGTTACAGGGCAAATCTCAGGGTCATCCATAGTTTTAGAAAGGTAAGGCCTCCTCCAGAGTGTTTTGTAGAAGCAGATGGCTAAAGCCAGGTATGGTTTGGGTTTGTTCAATGTCTTAATCTATTCTCAAACTTTGGATTTGGCAAAACCAAAACCACATTTTGCCAAGTACTTTCCCCCTTAATTTTTGAGCCCATGTGCATTTTCAGTGAAATTTAATCCATATGTTTCTTATTCTTTTACACTTAACTCATCAAATATTTTTCTGTAAGAGCCATTTGACATTCAAAAGCCTTGTGAGTCTTTTTTAAACTTGAGGTTTGTAATTTTTTTTCTTTTTTTTTCCTTCTTTATTTTTTTACTAAAGATACTTTAGCTTTTTTTTGCCTCCTCAAAACAGGAAGCTGAATTCTGCCAATTCTGCCAAGCACATATGAATGTGAACTTGAATACCATGTGTTAATCCAATGCCAAAAGGTTTGAATTTGGTTGGAAATGGCAACTTCATGAAAGTGTCCACTATTTCTTTAAATGTGACTTTCTGACCCTGTCTGCACCTAGCCAGTGACCAGGATAATTTAAATGTAATATAATGAATTTTACTAAACACTGACTGAGAAGAGTAAGAAATGACTCTTCAATGTATAACAAAAGGAATTCTGAGCAAGTCCATTTGTAAAACAAGCTACTGATGTTTATTTTTTCTCTTGAGCAATTAGACCACATTTTCTAAAAATTGTTTGAAACATACTCCAATAGAAAATATGTAGTTACCAGGACCTTAAAGTTACGTATTTTCATGAGAGAAGGACATGTACTAATGTATCATGCATTTATTCAGAAAATATTATCACTTATGAGCTATATCAAAATATATTATATTGATATATATTAATATAAACATGTTATATTAATATATCTAAATATATTATTTCTTAAATCACATATTTATAGAATAATTTTCCCAGAAAAAGAAAAGCAATGGTAATTCTTATAATGGTATAACACACTTTAATACCAACATATAACGTCAACATGAACACATTTGGAAAATGACTAGTAATCTTACTAAATAATAATCAACTGATCTACCCTAATCACATAATATATTTCTCTGACGCCCAACAACATTTAATGCAGCTAGGTTTAAAATAGGTGCTCATTTCATTTTTAGTGGATTAATTTGAAATGAATCCAAAGCATAAATGATGAGTAATATCATGAAATCCAAAGAAGAATGATACAGCAGGTCCCAAAACACATTTCAGAATTTCTTGTCAGGGGAGGCATTTGGCCTAGCCATTAAGATGCTGGTTAAGACGCCAGTTAAAACTACTGCACCCCGTAATGGAGTACCTGGATTTGACACCTGCCTCAGACTCCTGACTCCAGCTTCTAGTTAATGTGGACTCTGGGAGGCAGTGGTAATGGCTCTAGCAGTTGGGTCTCTGCCATCCATATGTGAGACCTGGACTGAGTTCTCAGCATCTAGCTTTGGCCTGGCCCAGCCCTGGCCATTGAAGTTACTTGCAAAGTGAGCTAGCAGATAAGCTCTCTCTCTCTCTCTCTCTCTCTCTCTCTCTGTGCCTTTCAAACAATAACAACAATAATAAAAATAATTTCTTGTTGAAACCACATATATTAGTTATTCCTCATAACAATTATGTGAAGTTATTTTTCTTTCCAATTAAAATGTCACTTCTGAGTTCATGGCCATTGAGGCACAACTCTGACATAGCACTTAGCATATTATTTCTGGAGGTAGGAGAGGTAAAAATCAAGGAGGACGTTGGGAAGTGAAATAAAGGTTGAAGTCTGTAACGTAGAGAGGCATGCTAGCATGTCAAATACCCTTCATGAATGCAATCCATGAACAATCATCAATGTGTTTGCTCCTCAAACCGAGAAACTGACTTTTAGTTTTGCTCTATCCGCTTGTCTGTGATGCTCAAGCCACTAGATGTTCTAAGAGGTTCTCCTTCCTGACTCAGCAGACAGTAATTTGTTCATTCAAAGAAATAATTGTAAACACACTTACTTTGTTCCAGTCTGTGGGACAAAAGTTCTTGCCTTTTTGAAACTTACATTTTAGTGATTTCATTATCTTAACAGCCCACTTTCTCAAGGATTTGTGTATTTTGTTTTTTTTATATTAAGAAAACACATTTTTAAAAGATTTATTTAGGCCGGCGCCGCGGCTCACTAGGCTAATCCTCCGCCTAGCGGCGCCGGCACACCGGGTTCTAGTCCCGGTCGGGGCGCCGGATTCTGTCCCGGTTGCCCCTCTTCCAGGCCAGCCCTCTGCTGTGGCCAGGGAGTGCAGTGGAGGATGGCCCAGGTGCTTGGGCCCTGCACCCCATGGGAGACCAGGAAAAGCACCTGACTCCTGGCTCCTGCCATCGGATCAGCGCGGTGCGCCGGCCGCAGCGCGCCGGCCGCGGCGGCCATTGGAGGGTGAACCAACGGCAAAGGAAGACCTTTCTCTCTGTCTCTCTCTCTCACTGTCCACTCTGCCTGTCAAAAAAAAAAAAAAAAAAAAAAAAAAAAAAAAAAAAGATTTATTTATTTATTTTGACACTCAAAGTGAGAGAGAGAGAGAGAGAGAGAGATTGATTCCATTCGCTGGTTCGCAATGGCCAGCACTGGGCCAGACCAAAGCCAGGAGCAAGATCCAGAGGCTTAATCTGGGTGTCCCATGTGGGTGGTAAGGGGTGGTAAGGGCCCAGACACTTGAGCCATCCTTCACTGCTTTTCCCAGTCCATTAGCAGGGAGCTGGGTTGGAAGTGGAGCAGCCAGGACTCCATCTGGCACCCATGTGGGATGCCTGCCTTACCACAGTGTTGGCCCAAGGAAACTCATTGCAATTGAAATGATCATTTCCTAAGTTTTCATGTTAAATATCCACACTGTTTTCAACAAGTTCTGCTCTTGATAAACACGATAATATTAGTTTCAAATAAACCCTAATGCAGGGTATAAAAAGGGGAGAGGTTTATCTATCAGTTATTATAAGAAAATGGGGGAAAATTGATAAACAGAATACTTAGAATGCTTTAGGGCAACAAAAATAGTTGGAGGAGGACAGAGAAAAATCCATCAATGGTAGTAGAAACAGAAGGGCAGAATGATAACTCTAGAAATGGTTTTGAAGTTCATCAGGCCCAGCAATAGCAAAAACAGGAGCCATAAGTGTTCTTCTCTTTTTATAAACTATGGCTTGGAAAACAGCTAGCCGACCATGGAGCCAGGCCACATCCTCCAAAATATCCCAAAGAATCAGAGATCTACCAAAGGAAAAAGATGCCTGAGCACTGAAGCCCATGTTACATGTTATCCATCTCCCCTTGAGGTTTAGATTATCGGCCCAAAGTCACACAGCTACTATCCCTTCACATTGCTTGCAGTGACTTTTGTAACTGATAGAAAAGCATACTGCTCAAGGGAGACAAGAAAGCTAATACTGATCCAGTGTCCATTGACACAGAAGCAGCACAGTATCTCATTCAGTATCCCTTTGATAAAATCCAGAGTCTGTGCAGTCCTTCCCAGCCATGTACCATTCCTAAACACATCAGAAAACAAGGAACAGAACAAAACTGTGGAGACTGAATTTTCTCTTTCATTGCCTTTCCTGGATGTCAGGAACAGGGGCACTTTCACAGTGAGGAACACCAGTAAGTGTAAATGATTGAACAAAACAAAGTGTGGCTCAAGGTAGTCTCAAAGACTAGTCTTTTTATGTCTGTGTCTTCTCTAGGTAAGTAAGTGAGAAGGCATGAGACTCTTTTGCTGTCCTTTAAAATAAGATGCTATTTTAGCAGCTCAAAATAATCTGGTCTTAATTCATTATGACAGCCCAGACTTCATTGGTCAAGTTCATTATAATCATCAAGTGTTTGCATCAAAATCTTGCACTGTTATGACAACCATCTTCAAGTACTGACTTCTGTATTATGGTTCAGCATGATAAATTCTCACTTTCAGAAGACATCCAGCTGGTGAGGCCACTCAGCTGCCAAAATGATGTTCCACGATTTCCACATCTGCTTCAGCTCCTCTGTGACAGCTTCATGACTGACTTTTTAATCCACTTTTTAAGAACTAGAATCATTTCGTTTCCCTGGAGCAGGCCGTAAGGGTACACCAAAGACAGATTTTTATTTATGAGAGGTTTCAATTCATAGATGAAATACATCTGTACCCTATGTTCTGAACAGGTCTTCTCCATTTCTCAGTGATTTGACATATGACAAAATTTAGGTGATCTCCAAAAAAAAAAAAAAAAAAACAAAACCTCAAAGATATTTAACTTATTTTAAATATTCATTCTCTGTTTTTTTCTAGATTTCTGTCAGAAAAGTCTTCAAAAATGCTTAGCTTCATCTAGCTTCAAATCAAACCAATATAAATAATGGGTAGAATTACTAACCTGCAGGGAATGTCATCCTAAATTTCCTGGCGCTGACTATGTAACCATAAGCATGACTGGTGTATTTACTGGAGGCACTATATACTGTATAATGTTCCCCAAAAACTCATGTAACTGATGCAATATGATAACCACTAGGGTGCTACTGTGACGTAAAGGATATATTACAATTTTATCCAATTCAAACAAGAAAAAAAAAAAACAGTCATCTTTAATGGCCCTGCCCTCTAAACAAATACACTGCCTGTTCTATTGAACTTAAATTTCAAGGTTATATATAAGTCATCCTGAAATAAAAATAATTCTGTGGCCTACACATTTCATCACCAAGATATGGTTTTACTCTTTGATCAATTATTTCTAACAGTAATTTCAAGGATATGAGTGGTATGAAGGCCATGACTTTTACTGAAAGAATTGTTACATGAAAAGAAGTGGATTCCACAGAACTGATTTCAAGCTGGCCAAAGATGGATCTCATCCAGGAGATGACACATTTCCCTCAGGGAGATGTCAGGGTTGGCATCAAAGAGTTTTAAGCTGGATCCAGCACATATGCTCAGTCATCAGCAGAAAAAGTGTCCACGTTGGAAAGCCCTGAACCGCAGGACAGGAAAGATCAAAGACCATGTCCAGGTTTCCTGCTCCTACCTTCTCATACCCCCATTTCCATGATTTGACAGATGTGGAAACTGAGGCCAAAAGCAGTGGTTTCCCAGCATCCCGGTCCTTGTACAGCTAGGGCCATCACTTCCCAATTTCAAAGAGACCAAGCTGCTGGTTCTCCTGAAAGAAGTGCTTGGATAGCAAAACTGGAGCTCAACCAGCAGACGTGATTCCTTCAGGCTGCCCTGCGGATGCCAGCACAAAGATAATGCATGGAAGAAAAACGACTCAGGAGTGGCCCCCAAATCAGAAGGCAATGGGTTTTTAAAAATGTTAGAGTGGGTTAAAAATTAAATTAAAATTATGTTTGTGTTTAAAAAAATAAAAAGGATGGGCAAAGCCAGAGAAATATAAATAGCTTGGTGTAAATGTAGTTGGCCTTCAGCTAAGGCTACAATATACATTATAAACACCAAAGAGTGTCAAGAGCAGTTTAAGAAATTGGTCATCCCTTTCCACTTTGTGAGTAATACTTGGGAATGGGATAAAAAAATAATAATGGCCTCCAGGGAATGTTTAAGAATGAGGTAATTTGCATGTTTCTTCCAGAAAATGTTAAGTGTATCCTTCTCCTCTGCCAGGATAATTTTGAATTTCTGGCGTCAAAACTGAAATTCTCTACCCAAGTTGATCAATCCCCTGTTACCACTCTATATTTATGTTGGTGTAACAGTTTATTCTATGCAGCATTACACTGAGGTTAGTCAACTACTTCATCTTCATATTTTATCCAAAGCCTCATTGAAGAAAACCCCCAAGTTCTATGTAGACCATTTTTGCGCAATTTTTAGATGCTAATTCTTCCGACTTTGGGGCCATGGCGACTCAGCCAAAGAGGGAGAAAGTCATTGCTTCTCTAGAGAACACTTGAATAATTCAGTTTATCCTTCCCCACTTTTCCTTTAATGACATAATATTTTGGCCTTGCCTCAACCGCCAAGTAAAACCAGTGAGCTGTGGAGTAGCTGCCATAACTGAGCGGATAAAGGTTTCTGCTTCCTTCAGAGATGTGACTTGTTACTGTACACTGATACAAGGCTGTCAGGACATCTTATTTCTCAAGAAGTCAAGCAGAGGTAACACACTCCAGGGAGCAGATTGCAGACAGCTTATGACAAATATTTCGGGATAGAGTCATATATAATTATTGAAAATGTGAGTTTAGAACTAGAAGGCTTTAGAGTTTACAATAACCTAGTTTGTACAGTTTAACTGAAGCACAGGAAGGCAAGGCAACTTCTTCTCACCAAGTATTTGCTAAAAAGGATGAATCCATTGCTATTGCTACTGCTGCACTAAATTCTGAGCTAACGGCTGTGCTAATCTGTGGACTAACCTCTTCTGCTCTAATCTTTTTTTTTTTTTATTTGACAGATAGAGATAGACAGTGAGAGAGAGAGACAGAGAGAAAGGTCTTCCTTCCATTGGTTCACCCCCCAAATGGCCGCTACTGCCAGAGCTACACTGATCTGAAGCCGGGAGCCAGATGCTTCCTCTTGGTCTCCCATGCGAGTGCAGGGGCCATCCTCCACTGCTCTCCTGGGCCACAGCAGAGAGCTGGACTGGAAGAGGAACAGCCGGGACTAGAACCAGCATCCATATGGGATGCTGGCGCCTCAGGCAGAGGATCAGCCAAGTGAGCCATGGCGCTGGCCCCTTCTGCTATAATCATTCCATCAACTCTTCTGCTTTGCCCCCCGGGCTTCGGAGGGCTTGTGTCATCATTGTTGATAGGTAGAAACTTACCTTTTAGATCATACTCACTTCATGGATTCTACAGTGCTCTCTAACAATTCAGTATATACTCATGTCAAATTTTTATGAATGGAAAATGGTCTCTGTGGCTGTGATATTCAGAGCTACTGAATCAAAATGTTGTCAAAAAGAATTTGAATATCTCCATTGCCCTAAAGGATTCCAGTACCCATCACGTCACACGGAGGTAGTTAAAATTACTAATACCAGCTATCATCTCCATTCAGTCTAAAGTGCTTTCACACTGCATTCACTTGTCTAAGCTAACATAACTCAGTAACATGATCATTTCTAGCATTCTTATTTTACAAATGAGACAGAAGTCACAGGCTCTCACACTGCAACTATAACCACCACAAATCTAGCACTCTCCACTCTTCAAGTTTAAATATTCAGCTACTATAGCCAACACTCTCCTTCATCAAGGACTGCCCTAATAAATGTGTCTTAGTTAACAGCACAATGCAGTTAAGATAGCCAAGACAAGAGGGAAAGTATCCTAAATATTTTTTTTTAGCTGATGATTACTTTCTCTTGAAGGAACAATGTGAGCTATCCTAATAGCTAGAACTTAACGTGGTTCCATATCTTATTCCTACATATTTTTTTTTCAAGTGAAATATCCTTTTTCCTTTATTGACCTATAAGATTGTTTTTATGAGATATAAACCCAGCAGTCAAATTGATAGGCTAAAGGGTAATATGTACAATTTTTTTTTTTTTTTTTTTTTGGTAGTGACACAGGGATCAGTGCTATGGAGCAGTAGGTTAAGCCTCTGCCTGCAGTGTTGGAATCCCGTGGATGCTGATTCGAGTCTCGGCTGCTACAGTTCCAATCCTGCTCCCTGCTGATGGCCTGGGAAAGCAGTGGAAGATGGCCCAAGTGTTTGGCCCCTTGCACCCATGTGGGATACCTGGAAAAATTTCCTGGCTCCTTGCTTTGGATTGAACCAGAAGTGAACCAGTAGATGGAAGACCTCTCTGTATCTCCTCTCTCTGTAACTATGCCTCTCAAATAAATAAATGACTCTTAAAAAAAAAAAAAAAAGGTAGTGACATAGGCTTAAATCTTGTGTTGTGTTGTACAATACGACTGGCTTGAAGATCAGTCCTAAGAACACTGCAGAATGCTAGGCTTAGGGTTTCTGGTTGGTTCTATTATGATGATGTTCTTTTTCTTCTTTCTTTAAAATATTTTCTATTTATCGGTGAATGTCTTACTTGATTTCATGAAAAATATGTTCACTAAAAGCAAGGTAATATTTTGGGTAAGTCTACATCCTCTGGAGCCTGGCTATGTGGGGTTAACCCCAGCTCCATACAAAACTAGTTGTGTGAGCTGATCAGGTTATTTAAACTCTTTATGACTTAGTGCCCTTCCCTGTAAAATTGGTTATTATGAGGGATTAATGAGTTGATGAATATAAAACACTTTGAATAGTGACTGATAGAAAACAACTATAAAATGCTTGCTATTATGACTTAAAGTAGGTATAAAATATGAAATATGTTATTATATTTCTAATATTAATTTTAATTAATTGGTATTTATAGGTATGTGTCCATTTATTTTTAGATAACACTGTATTCCCCAACATTTAGATCACTAAATGATTTAATTATATTGGTCCCCCAAATTGGCTAAACTTCTCACATTCTAAAATTTGCCATTTAGAAAGAATATACCTAGTGGCCAGAGTTCTAAAGAACTCACATTAAAACTAACAAATAGAACTCATCTGTTGTGTTATGTTTGTTTTCATTAAAAAGACATCAGTCTGCTTTGTGCTTACATTAGAAATAGAACTTAATCTCTGGCAGGCTTTTCTCATTTTCCAGTTATTCTCTAGGGAGCATACATTGGCATGCAGGCAATGACTTTTTTCTTTTTGGCTCTGCACTGGGGTTGCAAATGGTGTCATTGTTCTTGGTTAAATCTGTGAAAAGTAAGTCTACTCTTCTCATATTTTGGCTTCATCCTAAAGTAGCAAAGAAAAAAAAAAACCACCTGCATAAGTTTATCAGTCTCCATTCACTGCCCATATTCCAATATGATCAAAGTCTGCTAAAATAGCTATATGTTGAACTTTGTTAGTCTCCCCCTTTTCAGTTTCTGCACTTGTCAAGAATGATAATGTATGCTGGAACTAAATCTAGATTTTTTTTCACTTTGTCAATACAGAAGCTTCTAAGGGAAATAAGACAGCATAAATATTTTCAAATATCTTCACAGCAGGAGAACTAGATGTAGTTGTCAATTGTCGATGAATATTGTTACGAGTATTTAAGACAATTATACTTAAGTCAGAGACTTATTCTTTAAAGGAAAGGTGACACTTTTTGTGTGTCAGAATCCAGTGCTTGATTAGAGTGCTTATGATTCCAAAGACACAAGAAACAATGAAAAACATCATTTCATTATAGACCAATCTTTCTCTAAGCAGTTGATTCATCCCCTTTGCCATCCTCTTTGCATAGTAAATTTGCCTCTGAAATTGTTTCTTTACATATAGTATAATGATTAGCAGCCTTTTTCTGAAGTGTTATACCCTAAAGTTAAAATAAATGTTATTTTACATTATTATATGAAACAAATAGACATTCTAGAAGACAAAAATAGTCTTCTTAGCTTTATTGATAGATCGTAATCACTTTTCTTTGGCTCTTCTTCAACATAAGATTTTATGAGTAAGTACATGGAACACTGTTATTGACTAATTGTGCATCAAATCAAGTGAGTCACATGAGTTATACAAAGATCTGTGTAGATCAGCCACAGTCAGCTTTTTCTGAATGAAGTGTATGTCACAGAATAAGAAAGAAATGAAGAAGATGTTGGTAGGACAGTATCCACAGTTCTAACTACTTGTTGTGTGGTACAATACAGAAGATAGTTTCTAAATATTGGCTCAACACACCATCTGCAGCTACAAGGAGACAATTTTAATTGAATTAAATACCATTAGTCTTTGTGGGTAACAAAAATAAGATACCCAGATGATCTTTGCAAGTTGTCATTTGTCCACCAAATATTTATGGAAAGTCTATCTGTGGCAGGCCTTCCTCTAGGAGCTTGGAATAAATCACTGGACAGAGCTGACCAAAAACTCATGTTCTCAAAGACCTGATATTCTACCTTCTAATAGCAATAGCCAGAATTTTAAAAATAATTAAACTTTTTAACTCTTGGCCAAACTGATTGCTGACCAAAAGCTGTCTAGTAATAGCATACCTAATATCACAGCTTAGCGTCACATATTTTGGCATTGGATTGTCAAAAAACGTAGGGCTTTGTGTCTCACATGCACTTCCCTTCTTATCTTCTAATCAGATGTAAAGGCTCAGCTAACATGCTTCCTCTGGAAAGCCCTCCTTAACTCATTGGATAATCAATTTACATTCTACAAGATGCTTCTCCAAGATGGAGACAAGAAGTCTCCAGTTTTCCCAGATCATTCTAGTTTCTATATTGAACTCCCTAATTTCCCACTCTGCTTGCCCTGAGCTAGTCAGTTGACTGAACTTAACACATGGAACATAAGCAAAGGGGCTGGGGTCCTTCCAGGCCATGCACATTAGAACGAGTGGTTCTTTGCCATGATTCTCTTCCCCTCCCAGGGTGAACTTGCAAGCTCTCTGTTGCACTGGTGGCTTCACAAGGAAACAGGTCTTTAGGACCCCATCAACTAGGCCCTGACTGAGCAATACCTAAACTATTGTGTTAAACCACAAACTTTGTATGTTGAGGCAGTACAATTACTGTGGTTAACACAGTGACAGAAAGAAAATGAATTTATTTTATTCTTGTTGCAAAGAAGTCCCTCTTTCACACAGGAGGCAAGATGCACCTGCTGGCCACTTCTGCAAGGGCCAGGGACAGAACTGATGAACACTCACTGCTTCACTCCAACTTGGCTGCCTCTTTCCCTAATTATTTCTTCTCTTTTCCTTGTTTTAAAATAGTTTGCTCTTAAATAATGAGCCAGGCTTATATTAGCTGTTTGCTACTTTTTCCTCAAGATAAAAGGTATTTTAGTCCTGCCACTGAAAATTGGCAGAACAGAAACTCCCAGTTGTCAGTCTCTCTCTCTGGATCATAACAGAGCGAGCACTCACATACTCACATATACAAGCAGAGCTTATTTTACACAGTCTTATCCCTGTATGTGATAATTGAAAGAACACAGAAATAGTAACTCTTGATTCCAATTAAATTTACTACTGAATAATAACTAAACTTCTTACTCCACTTTCATAAAGAGAAATTAGAGTATCAAACATTAATAAAGGTGGCTTATAATAGCAAAAAACAAGGATCTATTTGCTTCCATGGTAATATCTTTCCCACTGTTTTAGCATGAAGGAGTTGCAGATAAAGGAAAAATACGAGTAAAAGCTCTAAATCCTCAATGAAAGCCTTATAAAATAAGATGATTTTACGTCCTCTTAGTATTTCAAATTTTACAGTATATCAGTAGAAAGATAACAAATGAACAATTATTTTTTTCCAAATGAGGAAAAAAACTCTGCCCTAAGGAAATTGCAAAAATAAATGGAGAGATAAGAAAATAAACTGTAGGGTCAATTAATAGATTGACAAGAACATGATCACTTCCATACAGAGTATATTCAGATGTTAGGTATTCTAGGTCCAGGATTTATAGCTGTGGAATTCAAATTAGAAAATTAAGTAGATTATACCAAATGTTCTACTTGACTTCCCGATTCCTGGGGAAAATCTAAAATGTGACCGGCGCCGTGGCTCACTAGGCTAATCCTCCACCTTGCGGCGCCAGCACACCGGGTTCTAGTCCCGGTGGGGGCACTGGATTCTGTCCCGGTTGCCCCTCTTCCAGGCCAGCTCTCTGCTGTGGCCAGGGAGTGCAGTGGAGGATGGCCCAAGTGCTTAGGCCCTGCACCCCACGGGAAACCAGGATAAGTACCTGGCTCCTGCCATCGGATCAGCGTGGTGCGCCAGCCGCAGCATACCGGCTGCGGCGGCCATTGGAAGGTGAACCAACGGCAAAGGAAGACCTTTCTCTCTGTCTCTCTCTCTCTCACTGTCCACTCTGCCTGTCAAAAAATAAAAAAAAAATCTAAAATGTTACATGAGAAAATAAATATCATATGCCATTTTATTTTCCATAAATTGGTGCTGGTATTTTTTTGTTTTGTTTTGTTGGTTGGGTTTTTTGTTTGCTTGTTTATTTTTTAAGATTTATTTATTTGAGAGGCAAAGTTACAGAGAAGTAGAGGCAGAGTGAGGAGAGGTCTTCCCATCCTCTGGTTCAGTCCCCAAATGGCCATAACAGCCAGAGCTGAGCCAATCTGGAGCAAGCAGCCAGGAGCTTCTTCCAGGTCTCCCATGTGGGTGGTAGGTTCCCAAGGAGTTGGGCCATCTTCTACTGCTTTCCCAGGCACATTGGTAGGGAGCTGGATTGGAAGTGGAGCAGCCAGGACTTGAACCAGTGCCCAAATGGGATGCTGGCACTGCAGGTGGTGGCTTTACCCACTATGCTACAGTGCCGACCCTGGTATTTGTTTTTGTTTTGATTTTTGCCTTGATGGAAGGCAGGTTCAGAGACAAGTTCTGTAATTTATCATAGCTCTATTCAGAATTGATTAAAATTATTCTTTTCTCCCTTCTTTTACTTCTCAGTATTTATCATATCTTGCCTTTGTTTCTGTTGTATCAAGCTGTCTCAAGAGCTTTGTGGAAACAATGCTGTTGTAAATCAGTGAATTTTAAAAATAGCAAAGTATCAGGTACCAACATGATTGCATCTTTGAGACTCTATAGTCCATATGGAACCACAAAATTCTTGGAAGGGAAGGAGCCTTAGAATACTAATCCAGTACCCTTCTTAAATAGATAAAGAAGCAGGCTGGTGAAGTCAAGTCATTTACTCACAAAACACAGATCATCAGGGGCCATTTCTCTCGCACTATCTCATTCCTTCTCAGTATGAGATATGTATCAATGCTTCAGACACAATGCACAAATCTTCCTGTACTATACTGGCTTAATTTGTTTTACACAAGTTTCTGAAGCTTTCTACAAAAAGAGGGAGCATTAAACCTAATATGCAATGGAGACCCACCCTCATCCTGCCAACCACCAGCAGGCCTTTCCACGAACTGCTGCTCAGATGGCTGCCAAGAGGAGCAGATTATTCCCATGGACTCCTGCCAGGAGCCTGGCTGGGGACCATGCTCAGGCTGACTGTTGCTTTGAGCAGTTTCATTAGTCAGGTGCTAGAATTGTCAGGATCTCCACCAATTAGGATCTGTTTAAGCAGCAGCAAAGGAGAAAAAAAAAAGGTCGAGAAAGCTTGCTTGTCAACAGGTTTGATATATAAATCGACCTCAACTGGGAGCAAGATTTTTTTTTGTTTTATCCTGTGCTAAGATACATGGTAAATAATGCAACCATGAGCCGTTCATTCTAAATTATTTCTCCATCATTGGGTAATTGCTAGGGATGATTCTGGCATAGTAGATAGATCCTAATAGATAGGACCCTCTACTTAGGGCTCTTCACTGATAAGACATGGCAGGCAGGTATGATGGAATCCAGACTGAGGGCCATCCATCCGTGTGGGCAGAGATAGACTCCAGAGAACTCTGTTCTTTGAAAAATAAATATATTGATGATATCCTTTCCTTATTTCAAGATTGTATAATTCTTTTTGGTAAAGTGCACTTAATATTCTTCTAATTTGTACTTCTTAACATCCAGTTTTCAAATGATTAGAATATGGCACAGAAATAGTCATTGGAAGATTCAGGATGACAAACCAGGTCAGGAGGTTCTTTTCAGGTTAGTGATGTGGAGTGAAGGGATATGTGACATCAGGCAGTGAACCCATGGGCCCAAGGCCAGCCTTGAAGATGACGAAACACAAGTAGGAAAATTAAATAACAAGCTAAAACATATCAGAGCAAATACTTTAGGCAAAGGCTGATGCAACAGGAAAGGTCCTATCCCAGGTATTTACTACATGTTCTCATGCATACCAGGTGAGTCGTCACATTCTAATTCCCTACAATCATTTCTCTTAGCTAGGACCTCCTTGTCACTCCTGCACAATCACTGCGGCAGTCAGTGGCTACAAAGGTATGAGTCAGTAGTACTGGGCTATAAAGCCATTCTTCTCCCCTGGCACAGTGACATTAATGGATTGCCGGGTGTGGGAGTCTGCCAGTATTATTGCTTCTTGAAATCTCCTTGATGACTTCAAAGGCCTCTAATCTCTATCCTGCCCAGGATAAAAACTCTGCACAGAGTGTGCTAGTTATGAGGCAACATGGCTGCCAACAGACATCACAGAGGCTTTTCACTTTGGTATGTTCTTATTCTAAATGATTATCTGACATTTAAATCAACATCTGCGAGAAGGATTAACTCAATAAAGGAAACTAACCTCAGAAGGGAGAAACTCACAACCAGACAGACCATCAATCTCATGGCCACTGAGATACTGGCAACAACTCCTCCCCAGTGTTACTCATGAAGGTATCTGTTAGTACCGTCACGTGTGAATACTTTGCTTCTTGTCAGTAGGACCTGGGTAATTAAGTCATTGTTAGTCACTAAATTAACATGGGTTCCAATTTCAGGCTTTTGAAACTGTACCCAGTAAACATGCAGGGCAAAAGAAGCAAACTATTTGCCACCTTCTTGCAAATATCTCAGCAGTTTTTGTTACTAGCTATGAAGCATGCCTAGGTGAAGTCAATTTCACTGTTCACTGCCAGGTTCATTTTCAAGCCAGTGGGAACAATGGAACCAGTGTCTCCCTGAACAGGGAGAGCCAGCACACAATCTAGAAGACGATCGTTTCCAAGTGTTCCTCCCATTGTGTGGCTCATATAAGGCAACCCACGTTCCTGGCCCCACATTACATTTAGTCTTTTCTTCCTGGCAAGTTGAGTAAATGCCATTAAAGAAAGAAAAATACTGTAAAACATTTTTCCTCCAAACCCTAATCATTTAATACGTGATTCAGTGGTTCACAGACAAGAACTTGACTACTCAATATCAATTCCTCTTTTCTCCCTCACTACCTCATTCAGGTAATAGGTACAATGAGAGAGAAGGAGACAGAGAATGAACTACTTTTCCCAGCTTGCCTTGCAGCTGCACGAGTTCTGTTCAATTAGACAGAAGCAGGTATCACTGGGTAAGGGCTTCCAGAAAAGCCCTCCAAAGGGGGCTGCCTTAGGGACTTACAAAATATTGTTGCTCTTGATGTTCTTCTTGCTGAAAATGCGAATGGGATGCCTGGCAGTTAGCAACTATCTTGAGCACGGGTGGGAGGTCGGACCTAATGGTGGTATAGCAGGGAGCTTGAAGCATCCAGGTTAATGATGGCCTGATGAGGTCATACTGGCAACTGACTACCAACTTCAGGCTTCTTTTAAATTTTAAGTCACTCTTTTGGGTGTGTTGGGGGGCAGTTCTCTGTTACTCACACAGACAAAATAGAGAAGTTGAAAAGTTCTGCATAGGAGCCTGATTTCTAGTTATTGCCCTTCCGTGAACTATGTAGGCTTTAAAAAAAATCTCTTTACAGGGCCGGCGCCGCGGCTCACTAGGCTAATCCTCCGCCTAGCGGCGCCGGCACACCGGGTTCTAGTCCCGGTCGGGGCGCCGGATTCTGTCCCGGTTGCCCATCTTCCAGGCCAGCCCTCTGCTGTGGCCAGGGAGTGCAGTGGAGGATGGCCCAGGTGCTTGGACCCTGCACCCCATGGGAGACCAGGAAAAGCACCTGGCTCCTGGCTCCTGCCATCGGATCAGCGCGGTGCGCCGGCCGCAGCGCGCCGGCGGCGGCAGCCATTGGAGGGTGAACCAACGGCAAAGGAAGACCTTTCTCTCTGTATTTCTCTCTCACTGTCCACTCTGTCTGTCAAAAAAAAAAAAAAAAAGACAAAAAAAATCTCTTTACATCTCATGGCCTCAGTTCTTCTCTGCAAACTAAGTGAATTGGACAGGTTGATCTTAAGGAAACACCTGATTTCATGTCCCATGTGTCCCTATCCCAATAGCATTCTTAAATCACTATGTAAAAAAGAATTGAAATCAAGTTGCCATGTTTCAAAATAAGAAGGGTAAGTAGTTAGAAACTGTGGCATACACAAACCAGCAGATACAATTTTCAATTAAAGAAAGCTATAGGTTGAATAAGTGCTATCACTAACTCAAAACGTTTCAGCCCCATTCTCAGAGCATGTGACTAGCACAGGTAAATGCAGGCAGGAAAGAGCTTCTTGGGAGATGGGCAATAGGGAAGCCATTAACCCCAGCTCAGGCTATGCCTATTAGACTCAAAGGACAGAGCAAACTACCTTAATTCTGACAGCATGTAGTCAGAGTTGAGCTCAAGATGGTGGAAGAATTACTGCATTTATCTACAAAAGAGCCTCCCTTCTCCATTCTCCCTCTTCTCTATTCCTTCTCACTGAGATTTGAATATGGTTTGTTCCTTCAGACTCACGAAGGAGTTTAACCCCCGAAGTCTGTGTTAATCGTTTAAAGAGGCCAGAGATCTAAACCAACGGTGGTGTTGAGTGTGGAGCTCCCTGATTGAATCCCGCTGCCTTTATAAGCAGAGACAGACAGACACAGAGACACAGGCATCAACAACTAAGTGCTCCCAGTGTGATGTGCTGCAGCCCAACAGGGCCTAGCAAGGGCCTGTGCCATGCTCTTTAGGCTTCCAACCTCCAGAATTGTGAGCTGTTTTGTTTTGTTTTCAAGTAGTCTACTTCAGGTATTTTACTATAGGAATGAAAAATGAACTAATATACTTCCTGAATACAGTCGAAAAGACAACAGAAGAACATAGCTCCATTATAGTCCATTTGGGCAGAGCATAACAATTCTGCAGGCATATAGGAGTCAATCTGTAGTTATTTGTCACCTATTGTATGCATGCTATTTTGTGAGCACCTTGAGAAACTGTGATAACATAAACAATCACAATTCTCATGATCAGAGATGCAGAGATCCATAATTTCACTTTGGTCTACCTTTCAAACCAGTTATTATTAATACATATAAGCAGTAGGTCATTTTTTCACTCTAGATGTCCCCTAATGGCTAGGTTTAATGTACATTGCACATATGGGCCCCAAAATCTCACAAAATCTTTCATGGTCTTCCCACTAACAGAGGGAAAAAACATTGGAAAATGTAAATAAACATATTTGAAAGTCGCCCAATTGTAGCCAGTGGGTAATGCTATTTTTAACTCCCAAGGAGCAAAATATTAGATATATGATAAAGTCTATACAAAGTTCCTATGTTCCTGTTTGGCAGTTACCATCCAAATAATCCTGCTCTATCTTCAATGTCCTTTACCAAGTTGAAACTAAATCATCTAGGGTGGAAAATCTTTGATAGGCATTTCATGCTAACCTTGTGAAAAAATACATGTCTAAGTTGCTGGCGACAGTGTTGTTATCTCTATTCCTCTAATATTTAACCAGTACAAACACTCAGGGGAAAAATGTTATCTGCAGTCCAACCACTGTATATACATTCACTTGGTCTTCTTTTGACAATTCAACTAGCTTTTCTCACAAGTATCTCGAATACGTGTTTGGAGAGCTTTCCTCAAGTGGGTATGCAAACAGGAGGAGAACTGTTCCTTAGCAAGTCCTCCTTCTAAGCCTCCAGTGATGCTATCTTCTCGCACTTTAGTTTGAAAAGATAAATATGATCTGTGCTATGCCCAGCTGTGTTTTTCTTGTACTGAGGAATTCACAGAAGGAAAATTTTAAATCATACATTTATCAGTGAACGAGCTTGCTAAAGCAAATAGATTTCAGCCTCCTGAGTTTGCTTCAGTAGAAGATTAAACGTTAATAGTGCAACATACTGCACTCAACAGATTTATGAATAATCAAAGTCTGGAGAAAGGCCAGGCCGTTTAAGAACATTACCTACCAAACAGATGCCAATAGTATGTAGACGTCTTCCCTGTGGCTAAGCAGCCATCTCTTCCATTGCAGAATGCAATATCGCCTGAATAATCGGCCCTTACAAAACATTTATGAAAACGCACCATTTGCCACACACCCAGCACTTGTTAAGAATTTCAGAAGAGGAGAATGGCACTGGGGAGGGGGAGCTTACATGCAGCTTCTTTCTAATTACCAAGTGGATCTAATTTGTCAGCAACAGCAAGTCAGGCCTGGAGTTGTTAGAGCAAGGCTCTGAATTGTCAAGAACTTCTTTAAGGAATAAGGAAGTAAGCACTTATCATATTTAGTTTTGGAATGGCACTTTGTGTCTATGAGTATATTTCTCCCAGTGCACACAAAGCCCATTTCTGTGTGTTTACTTTCGTGTTCTAATGTGATTCCTCCATGGTCAGTCTGCCAGTATGTAGCTGCCCTCCTTGTCTAGATTAACACATTGAGGCATGGAGCGTTTGCTGAATACTCTATCTACCCAAGGTAGTGTATTAAGTTAATGATTAGATGAGAGCTGGAATCATTGTGCCAAATTTCTAACTCTGAAAAAAAGATTGCTCATTTCTCTACACCATAACCTTAGGTAGAGCTCAAAAAGACAAAAAAAAAACAACAACAACAACAACAACAACAACAAAAAAAAAACACCTGATGATTCCTTGTGATTTAAATCACCTATTAAAAACTTCACTGACAAATTCTGAATGTCTGTGGATAAGACTTTGTTAGAGGCCGGTGCTGCGGCTCACTACACCACAGCACCGGCCCCTCAACAATTTTTTTTAAATATTTATCTATTTATTCTAAAGAGTTACAGAGAGAGGGTGACACACACACACACACACATACACATACACAGAATGAGAGTGAGAGAATGTGACAGTGAGAGTGAGAGTCAGAATGAGTGGCCGGCGCTGCAGCTCACTAGGCTAATCCTCCACCTTGCGGCGCCAGCACACCAGGTTCTAGTCCCGGTCGGGGCGCCGGATTCTGTCCCGGTTGCCCCTCTTCCAGGCCAGCTCTCTGCTGTGGCCCGGGAAGGCAGTGGAGGATGGCCCAAGAACTTGGGCCCTGCACCCACATGGGAGACCAGGAGAAGTACCTGGCTCCTGCCTTAGGATCAGCACGGTGCGGGCCGCAGCGCGCCAGCCGTGGCGGCCATTGGAGGGTGAACCAACGGCAAAAAGGAAGAACTTTCTCTCTGTCTCTCTCTCTCACTGTCCACTCTGCCTGTTTAAAAAAAAAAAAAAAAAGACTTTGTTAGAATGTACTCACTGTAGTTAGAATGAACTCAAAATACACTCATGGTCTGACTTGAGAATGAAAACTATCACTCTATTTTAATAGGTTTTTCCACGGTAGAAAACACAACCAAATTCCAGTTAATTGTTTGCTAGATTAAAATATGATTCTTAATTTTTTGGCATTCCACTAAATAAAAATCCTCATCATGCTCTCTGTCATAGGAATTGTCAATTGAAACTCGCTGAATACTAGGAAAAATAGGTCTTCCTTGTCACCAGCACACAAGTGTATTTTAGGCAGCTTCTTGGATCACTTCAGATTTCTCTGGAACCTAAAGGTAATGTTTTTAGGTTTTTTGGTGCTTTTTAAAAAATTTCATGAACTTCTTTTGGTTCTTCCATGTTACCTGGACTTTTAAAAGACAGTAGGTTTTTGTTATGAAGCATTTTGCCAGAAAGTGAATTCGAAAATATTTTTGTCCAAATCATGCCTTCATAATAGCTGCATACACACACACGCACACACACACATAAAATTCACACTCACTTGGCCCAAAGCACAGGTGTTGTGTGCATTTTCCTTACAGAGTCATTAAAAAAGAATCATGTCACTGTGCATATGCAAATACAGCCAACAAAAGTGTCCAATGTATAGTACAGTTATTTGAAAACTCACTGACCCCAGCCAGGAAGGGACCACATTCTAGCCAAGTATTTGGTATTTAGGATCTAGATAGTAAGTGATAAATCTTTAAAGGGTGGTCTGGCCTCTACCTAGACAGCTAAGCTACATTTATAAAAATCAAAATGGACCAAAGACAAAAACAGACATTCAAATAAGAGCAAACACAGAAACCCTAGGAACATGAACAGATTGCTCACCTCCACAGATTACTGAAGTATCTAATTACAATTTTGAAATTTGCATATATTTTTAAAGATTTATTTATTCATTTGAAAGTTGGAGTTATAGAGAGAGAGGAGAGTCAGAGAGAGATCTTCCATTTGCTGGTTCACCTCTCAAATGGCTGCAACAGCCAAGGCTGTGCCAGACCAATGCCAGGAGCCAGGAACCAGGAGCCAGGAGCTTCTTCCGGGTCTCTCATGTTGGTGCAGGAGCCTACGCACTTGGGCCATTTTCCAGTGCTTTCCCGGGTGCATTTGCAGAGGCTAGATCGGAAGTGGAACAACCAGGACATGAACCTGCATCCATAAGGGATGCCGGCATGTAGGTCACAGCTTAGCTCGCTGTGCCACAGCATCGGCCCCAGAAATTTGTATATTAAAATAAACTTATACTAAATGTTAAAGTCTGCTCAGGAAAGTGCATTCAAGTACTAGAGTTTTCAAAAATCATTAGAACCGTTTTAGAAGATAAGGACAGACATTTTGTAATATGTTTAAAAATATTAAAGTGTTTCCACTCTTTTTCTTGCTGGAAATTTTATTTACATACATATCCACAACAGGTAAAAGCTATATTTATTATTTATTCATTGTGGTGTTACATTTCCTAGCAATCAGAATGACAAACCATCCAAGTAATTAATGATAAAAGGAAAGGCAGGGGCCGGCAACGCGGCGCAATAGGCTAATCCTCCACCTTGCGGCGCCGGCACACCGGGTTCTAGTCCCGGTCAGGGCACCGGATTCTGTCCCGGTTGCCCCTCTTCCAGGCCAGCTCTCTGCTGTGGCCTGGGAAGGCAGTGGAGGATGGCCCAAGTGCTTGGGCCCTGCACCCGCATGGGAGACCAGGATAAGCACCTGGCTCCTGCCATAGGATCAGCACGGTGCGCCGGCCACAGCACACCGGCCATGGCGGCCATTGGAGGGTGAACCAACGGCAAAGGAAGACCTTCCTCTCTGTCTCTCTGTCTCACTGTCCACTCTGCCTGTCAAAGAAAAATAAAATTAAATTAAAATTAAAAAAAAGAACATTTTTTAAAAAAAAGGAAAGGCAGGTAAATTATGATACTTGACTGGACTAGTACTTAATAGTGACAGTAATCATCATCAATGCTGAAAGAATAGGCCTAGATTTATGGCAAAATGGTAAGCGAGAAAACATTGAAATAAGAGCCAAAAAACAATAAAACAGAACCAAACAAAAGTTAAGCTGGTACAAAGTTTATCGATTTATAAAGTTTTTGCTAACATCATTTTGATGTTTTGAAAGTGATGACAAGTTGACTCTTTCTTGGCCACATTTAAATGAGAGGCAGAATTCTCCACGGCCTTACCACCCTCCTCCATGTGGACGGCAGCAGGAACTAGGCTAGCTTCTCCACAGGGAATCAGTCCCATGGAACAATTGCACACAGCGTCACTGGGCTTGCAGTTGGTTTCCTGTACCATCCATATCTGGAAATAAAGTCTGCACTCCTTGAGAGCCCACTCCTTCCACATCAAACTACAGTCCCCCAGCACGACAGCTCCTGGGTGCCCAGCCACAGCCCTGAGCACAGTCACATCCACACACCGTGAACCCAAATGGTCCTGATAAGGGGACACAGCCTCATCCCAAGCATCTTTGTGCTGAAGTCCGAGCAACTCCAATATTCAAATAACCAAAATAATCACCAAATTACCAAACGAAACAATTGCTTATTCAGAAGGCCAGGAAAGGAAAAGGCAGCTTGAGCACGCCAGTGGTAAAACAACAAGCAAAAAGGACGTTCCAAGTTTATAATTTTTTAATGTCTGTGTTTTAAAACCAGATATTTATTGCTCTTTTAAAATGTCTCAGGGTAACATTTTTAGTTCTGCAACAGTGCTGCTAACATTCCAAGACCAGCAAATCGTGCAACTGCCCATAAAAAAATTAACACGACCAAGGCCATTTTTTTCTGTGCTTAAGCTCACACCAATGAAAACTCCCCTATAGGCATAAACTTGATATTTCTGTCCACCACACATTAACTCAGAGTTCCTCAGGGTGTGATGCCCAGGTGGCTTCTGGGATGCAGATTTCTAGAAATCTGGCTGGAAACCTGCATGATTGAACACCCCACTCATGGCAGGGTACAACCATTGATCTTCTCTTATTTCACCCAATCCACTCTTAGTCTGGGAAGATTAACCCTTTGGCAGAATGAGTTCACATGGCTAAGCACAAAAGGAGTTCCTCCTGAGGCTTGTGAAAGTGCACTGGCTCCCAAAGCAGGACCCAGGGACTGCTGGGGGGTCTGACATGATTCATGGGAAGCCCAGAGAAGAAGTGGCTGAGATGGGAGTTGGGGTGGGGGGTGAGAAATAGGCTCAGGAAGGAATACAACTTCAGACTCCTGGAGCTAAAGAAAACCTTAGCCATCACCAACATAGCCCTCTCCATGCACCACACAACTAGTTAGTGGCAGAAACTGAATCTAATTTTCTCTCCACTGCCCCAGAATATCATGAGGTTAAGGGAATAAGAACAGAAGGAACCTGGTTATAGTAAAAGAAAATACTATATATATTATTTTCCTTTTAAAAAAGATTTACTTATTTATTACATTTATTTTAAAGGCACAGAGATGTCCCATCCAGTGATTCACTCCCCAAATGCCCACAATGACGCTTAGAGTCGGAACTCAATCTGAGTCTCCCATGTGGGTGGCAGGGACACAACAGCTTCGCATAAGCAGGAGGCTGGAGTGGAGAACAGAGCTGGATCTTGAACCCGGGCTCTCTGCTATGAGATGTGAGCATCCCAAGTGGCATCTTAACCACAGTGTCAAATGCCCACACCATACCATGTTATTAGAGAAGCAAAACAGACAACGTGCTATGTATAAAGATAATCCCTAAAATGTGTTCAGACATGGCTCAGGTACAAATCTTAAATTATCCTTGCACACTGAGGAGACCACCTCAGAAGTGGGTAGGTGGTGACTTCACCAAAGGAGGGCCAAGAAAGGGGGACAGCGGGTCCTTCCCATCCTGGTCAGCCTCTGTGCCCTTCAGAGAGCCAATGGCCATGCGTCCAGATCCGCATATACTCTCAAGCAACTTCTTTTTGTCTGGCAATGTAATCCCCCTCTCTCCCATCCCTCCCACTTCTCAAACAAAAAGAAAAGGGTCACAGGGTGGGCACCGGGTGCAGGAGGTCAGCCCCACCTCACCACATCTGGTGAGGGCAGGAAGGAGGGGAGGTGAGAGGGGTAGGGGGATGAGCTAGAGCAGGGTGAGAACACAGCAGCCGGGAAGGGGGGGAGCACAACTTGAGCCTGTTAACTCTTGCTTGAAATGTCCACCTCCGCAGACACATCTAAAAGGGCTGGCCACAGAGGAGAAGCACAGGGGTTCGCTCGGTGGCTTCAAGAGCAGGGAGAATGCATGCACGAGTCTCACATGCTGCTGGCTGTGGACACTTGGACGTTTACGAAAAGTTTCTACAGCATCTCTTCGCCAGAACTAAGGCGAATTCAGAACATCTATCACAAAGCAAAGGCAGACCAAATACACCCTCCAGTTCTGCCTGTCTGCAGCCACCTGCACACTCTAAGTCACAGAGAGAGAGATTGCAAAGGGAACGTTTCAAAACATGAAAGCGTCTCACAGATGCCTTAGGAGGGCTCGACCAAATTACCTTTGTCTTGGTTGCTGAAGTTCTCATCGCAAAGAATGAAAACCATCCTGTGGCCAGAGAGAAATCAGCCCATACATCACGGAAACATAACCAGGAAGAGACAAGGAGTCCAGCCTCCACCATCCAAACCAAGACTAGTCAATGATTATCTACGCGGTATCAGTTACGTGTCCTGGGCATCCTGGTTGGCCTCTAACTAAAGAGCAGGAGGCTGAGAGAGAGAGCTTGGGAAGCCTGCGGTCTCTCTGTAGGAGCATTATCTTGGGCGGCGTGTGTGAAGAATGGGGTGTAGGCAGCGTGTAATCTGCATGTTTACTGCTCTCGCCTTCTGCCCACTTCTGGAGAATCATTGCTCATCCTAATCACATTCAAAGGCTCCGTCAAGGCAGCAGGAAGTTCCAACTCACTGGCAATCGAGTTATTGGAAACCCCATAGGAAGACTGCTTTAGCACTGCATGCTGTCATAGCTGTGTGGAGGCCAACAAGCCAGCCTGTACCCAGAGCTCAACAGGCAGAGAGAGCTTTGTGGCCTACCTCTCCAGAGCTCCTTAAAGACAAATGAGGCTCAGGGCCATGCGAAACAACCTGCCTGATTATTAACAGAGATACACATTCAATAAACATCTCTTGTTTAAGTCCAAGTAAATTTGAGCAGAGGAACCAGAAATCTAAGAGAGCTATTCTTTAAACTTTTATAATGTGCTTTATGAACTAATTATGTTTTCCTGCTTCACAGCATCATAGTGCTTTCTGAATGCAAGCAGCCAAAAATATTTACCAGCTAAAGGTAGCAGAAGGAGTGGGAGGCGGCTGGGGGGTGGACAGGGAGAAAGCTAAAGTTTGGAGGACAGTGACCCAAGCAGAAAGGATTTAAATTTGAATTCTGACTATCAATTCCCAACTTGACTCTCACTGGGATTAAACATGACAATAGATCTGATCTGATTTCATCATCATTTAAAAAAAAAATCATCTATTATTTTTCACTTTATGTTTCTGTGTGGGAACAAACTGTTGAAATCCTTACTTAAGGTATACTAAGCTGATCTTCTGTATACTAAGATAATCGAAAATGAATCTTGATGTGAATGGAAGGGGAGAGGGAGTGGGAAAGGGGAGGGTGGTGGGTGGGAGGGACGGTATGGGGGGGGAAGCCATTGTAACCCATGAGACGTACTTTGGAAATTTATATTCATTAAATAAAAGATAAAAAAAAATAAATAAATAAATAAATTTGAATTCTGGAGTCAAATTAAATAATGTGAAATACTCAGAACCCAAGGGGGAATATTTCATATGAAAAGCTGACAACGTAAACATTGAAGGTTTTCTAGTTATATATGAATGTAATATAATGATCTATAGCTACACTGTCAAAGACAGTAGTCACTATTCACAGGTGGCTATTTAAATTGTAAAAAACACAATACAGGGACCAGCACCAAGGCTCACTTGGTTAATCCTCCACCTGTGGCACAGGCATCCCGTATGGGCACCGGGTTTGAGTCCTGGTTGCTCCTCTTCCAGTCCAGCTCTCTGCTGTGGCCCGGGAAGGCAGTGGAGGATGGCCCAAGTGCTTGGGCCCCTGCACCTGCATGGGAGACCAGGAGAAAGCACCTGGCTCCTGGCTTCGGATAGGCACAGTGCCGGCCATAGCAGTCATGTGGGGAGTGAACCAACTGAAGGAAGACCTTTCTCTCTCTGACTCTCTCTCACTGCCTAACTCTACCTGTCAAATTAAAAAAAAAAAAAAAATACAGTTGGCCAGCGCCTCAGCTCACTAGGCTAATCCTCCACCTAGCGGCGCCGGCACACCGGGTTCTAGTCCTGGTCGGGGTGCCGGATTCTGTCCCGGTTGCCCCTCTTCCAGGCCAGCTCTCTGCTGTGGCCCGGGAGGCAGTGGAGGATGGCCCAAGTGCTTGGGCCCTGCACCCCCTGGGAGACCAGGATAAGTACCTGGCTCCTGCCATCGGATCAGCACGGTGTGCCTGCCGCAGCGCGCTGGCCGCGGTGGCCATTGGAGAGTGAACCAACGGCAAAGGAAGACCTTTCTCTCTCTCTCTCTCTCTCTCTCTCTCACTGTCCACTCTGCCTGTCAAAAAAAAAAATACAGTTAACAATTTTATTGCCCATTCATTCTAGTGCTTAACAGCAATATAGGAGAAGGGGCTACCATATTGGACATTGTTAATTTCAGAGCACCCTCATCCTTGTAGGAAGCTCCAGGGTATAGCTCCGATTCCAGAGTTCATCACGGTGCTTCAAGTGAACACGGATACATAAGATGAACAAAGACAGTGTATAATGGAGAATGACAGGCTCAAACCATGATGAAGCTTTATTCTTCCTTTGGCTGAATCCTTAGGGACAAAAGAAAAGAAGAACTTTCTGAAAACAGGCAGGGCAATACTTAGGCTAAGTTGCTGGGTTCCCGAGAGAGTTTCCATTAAAGTCCTTTTTTCAACCTGAAAAGGTACAGACAGGATGTGTGTGCATGTACTTGTGTACACACTTACTCTGAGGACACCAAAGCATGCCCAAGTACAAAGCAATGTTCATCCTAGGAACCCAGGAACCTCCTAACATGGTGCGGGTAGTTCAGAGTAATGATATTAAAGAAAGGACTTAGAAAAAGCCAGGAAGTCAGAACTAACGGTACCATTTGATCTGATCCCAAAACAGATTGCTACAGAAACAAACATCCTTATACAGAAAAGAGCAACTGGATGCTTTCTATCTTCACGGGGTTGGATATTTAAATAAATGTTTATCACTGACATTTGCTCAGGATTGGAATTGTTATCCAGGTTTTGTCATTGGGTCTGTTTTTGGAAGGTTTCCTGTCTCAGGTGATTACAGTCTGCTCTGTCTTGTGAGTGGGAAGTCCTGATAATGGCCCAAGGTCATCATCTGTGCTGGAACATTATTATCCTGGCAAACATCTCAGTGTTCCAGTGAGATACAAATGCTTATTTAAAATACACTCTTTGATTGCACTCTCTTCCTTTTTTCTTTTTTACTGTTCCCATTTGTTAACGTGCATGTCTCCATGCTCACATAGACAAGGCAGTCACGTGGTGGAACAACCACCCAGCACCACAGCTCCAGAGATCACTCAGTGAGAAACACAAACTCTATCTGTTTACACTGCTGGATGTAACAACAGGACTCAAAAGCATACTTGATTATGATTAGTAACGTTTTAAATGAAGGGAGTTGGTATACTTACAAATAACTATGAAATTTCAAAACTATAAGTCAATTATAATATCGAATTGAATCCTTACTGATATAGCTTAAATCCTTTTTTTGAAAACATAAATTACATATTTGCTAAAATCAAGGAAAATTCACTGGGATATTTTTGTGGCTGATGAACTGAAATCCAGGCATGTTAGAGTGACAGTCTCTTGAATACATCTAGCCCTTTATAAACTGTTGAAAAATGTACCACCATATTTATCTGCCAAAGTCATATATCCAGAATTAGAGAAAGAATTTTTAAAGTGTGTGTGTGGCAGGGGGTTCAGATTGGTTAAATTATGAGCCAAAGAAGTTCTCATCCTGCATTTATTTTTTAAAACTAATTTTAACATACAAGTAATACATGTTTACATTTTTGTTGAAAAGTGTTACGTAATCTTATAATAAGGCTAAAGTCCCTCCACCTACAATTTAATCCACCGTCCCTCTTCCTCCTCGGTGACAACTACTGGTATCAGATAATTATACTATATCTTTTTTGGTTTTTCAAAACCACTCACACATATCCAAAGAGACATGGACGAGTATCAGATGTGATACAATATTGTTCATACCAACAGAAAAGAAATGGAAATACCTTAAGTATACAACACTTGGGGAATAACCAAACTAAACATGATTTAAAAGAATGTGGGAAGTCTATATTAAATATATAAGCTGAAGTTTCTAAAGTGCTTAGTGCCTATTATAAGGTAAGCACTAATAAAGCATCCGCAGCCATCGTGAGGACTATTAGTGAAATAGGCACCCTGCAGAAAGGCAGACTTGGAGTACTTCCAAAAGCCCATGGAAAATTGAGTCAAAATATTATTTGGCAAAAAAAAAAATTAAATAGATAGTTGTTTTTTCACAATATGCATTTTTCATGAGCTTTTTGAAGACTTGTCCTATGCATGGATTTCAAACTTTTCATCAAAAAGATTTTTCAGTTCCATTGCTCATGAACTTTTCGAAATACCCGTGTACCACATGAGCCAGTTTACATTACACACATGCGTGTGTGATGCCTTCTCATCTCTAGGAGGAGTTCCAGGACTCCTTGCTCCATGATGCGTGCTTCTTGCTGACGGATCTCAAGAATACTTTGAAACGACAGCCAGCAGCACAGAGAGGAAATAGGTATGTGTACTCTGCCTCAGTGGTGTTTCTGTGCTCCTCATTCTTAGCTTTCCAAGACAGTTCCTTTTGTTCTTGACTCCATAAGCATCTAGGGAGCTCAAACCCACACCCTCCATGCAAACAAAAGACACAGGCAAAGAAACACTTTCTCACTTAAGAGGAAAACTTAAGAGACAAAACAAACAAACCAGAATGAGGGTAAACTCAGCTTTTCCAGGTTTTACTGCTTCTGTTTCCACATGAAAGCCTCTTGTCAGATAAATCTTAATTTGTAGCAAAAGAAAGGAACTATGTTCTGCTCAAAAGATCACTTTGAAAAGGGAACCAAAGAGATGAGTTTTAGTCCAGTTCTATTCAAGTCTCCCCATTGGGCAGGGAGCAAGTCCCTTAGCCTCTCTGTACTGGAGGCTGTAGACACAGAATCCTTTATTATTTGGGCACTGCCTAATGGGGGTCCTTTCTTCATGAGCATGCATGTCCTTAACAAATGAAGCTTCCTTTGAAGACAGGCAAGAGATCAAATTAAGCCTTTCAATATATATTACTTCTGTTTCCTCTTGGTTCACTGTTCTCACAATGCCTAATTCTCCGAGGGGTCCCAGATGTGAACTCTGCTCCAACTACTAAATAAGAGTGCAGCAAGGGAACTCACACCACAAAACATTCTTCTTGACTTCCAACCAGGGGTTCTCCCAAAGAGATGCCCCTGGACCATCTGCTCCAGCAAAATTCAAATCCACTCCATTAATCATCCAAGTCTCAGAGTTTCCTTTCTTGACCCCAAAGAAATCTTAATTCTCCTCCTAGTTGAACATGTTTCTGAAGGGGACCAACTCAAGCGTTTCTAAGTGGAGAAGTATCGCGGATGCTACACTTAAAACTCAGCACTAGGCGCAGTCCCTGGATGACAGTAAATGCCCTAGAGAGTGAATGACGCCCTAAACAATGCTGCATCAGGCTCTCCTTTGCAATTATATTTTTCACCAGACTCTACGAGTATGTGCACAAATGCTTTTCTCTGTAGAGCCACACTAGCCTGCTATTCCTTGGCATACCAGCAGAATTTTGTGCACACCTTCAGGCAGCTCTTGATTTTGCCAAAAATCTAGTGATTCAGTCAGTCTGCATATTGGATAAGTCCTGTTCTACAAGTCAAGATCCAATCCTAAATGCCTTTAATTGGGATCACATGTGTTTTTAGTACATGAATGTAAACTTTAAATCTTGGTGTGCCAAATTAATGCAATAAAAACTCGGCTGCCAAATTTATTTTGGGAATTCTAGCATAAAAGCACAGAAAATAGAAGCTCTTGAATAATCAAAGTTAACTGGAAAGCTTTATCGGGTTCATCCCTCCAACTACAAGATTATTTATAACAATTCTTGGATACCTGGTTTGATAACCAATCGATTAGAAAGAAACAACCAAATAAAAGGGTGGAGGAGAGTGGTCAAGTGGAGCTGCTTCAGTGCAGTCTTAGCCAGCACTGTCCAGAGGGAGCAGTGACGCTTCCTGATGCGTGACGAACTCACTCTCCTTCTGGTCAGTCCCTTGCCTTTCACGTTTATTTGACCTTGAAGAGTTAAGTCAAATAGTGGAATTGTCCAGTTCTTTCCAGGGGTGTTGAGACACTTCAAACACTCAGTACTTTGAAAATACTGCACCGAGCAATGAAGCGACAATGCACTACTGACCACTGCCAATGTCAATTCCTCTGTCCCATTTCCTTTTTTAATTTTTGCTTTCTTTTTTAATGTTTATTTATTTATTTGAAAGTCTTACAGAGAGGGAGAGGGAGAAGAAGAGGGAGAGGCAGAGAGAGAGAGAGAGAGAGAGAGAGAGAATCTTCCATCTGCTAATTCATGCCCCAAAGGGCCACAACAGCCAAAGCTAGGTTAATCCGAAGCCAAGAGTCAGAGGCCAAGAGCTTCTTTTGGGTTTCCCACACAGGTTCAGGGTCCCAAACACTTGGGCCATCTTCTACTGCTTTCCCAGGCCATAGTAGAGAGCTGGATCAGAATTGGAGCAGCTGGTGTCTAACAGGTGCCCATATGGGATGCCGGCACTGCAGGTGGTGGCTTTACCTGCTATGTCACAGAGCTGGCCCCAACTCCCATCTCCTTTCAAAGGAGGACCTCTGATACCCTGTTTGGGTATGGTCAGACATACTTGTTAGAGACAGTTCTGAATGGAAGGGGTAAGAGTAGCCTTCACTCCCACAATTTGATAGAAACTTGAAGTTAGATTGAGAAGTGATCAGTTCAGGATTGGCTTAGTTCATGCAAGTGTGTGTCCAACAAAGTCTCTGCTTTGAATTTGTAAGCATTCCCTCCAAATTGGGCAAGAGCGCTGCAGCCCCACACCTCAACCGCCACCATAATAACCAGGACCAGAAATTTAGAACTGCATTAGGATTCCCCAACCACAAATTCCAATCTTTCTTGTGGTTTGAATCGTGCTTGCCTTGTATTTGGAATCTGATGTCTTGTTCACTGACTGGAACACTGGAATTAGCTGGTTCAATTTCTTCCACCACACACTCCCCTCCTTCCCCTTACCGCACAAGAGAAGGCCAGAATAAGTTGCTTGTCAAACAGTTGTTCAGTGGGAAATGAGTGATACATATGGAGGGAGTCGGGGTGGGGGGGATTTTGGATAAGCTGTTGGTAGTGGTAGAAGCACAGAAAGGGAAATTTGGAGAGCAGAGACAGAGAAGAAAAGGAAATTTCTGGGCTCCCAGTAAGACTACAGAATCCCATTTCTGGAAATTAAAGACACTTTATATGTTCATACATATAAGTAGATTTGTGTTTGTGAGTGTGAAAATATAATTGCATGCACATAGTTTTGTTTCATTGTAACATAACCAAAGAAAATGATAATTATTTACCTAATATCTATTTATTCAAATAAATCCTGCCTAGGGACCAGTGCGCTGGTGCGGCAGGTTAAAGCTCCATCCTGGCATGCCAACATCCCATACGGGTGCTGGTTCGCGTCCTGGCTGCTCCACTTCCAATCCAGCTCCCTGCTAATGCTCCTGGGAAAGCAGTGGAGGGTGGCCCAAGTGCTTGGGCCACTGCAACCACATGGGAGACAGAAACTCCCAGCTTCTGGCTTCAGATTGCCTGAGCTCCAGCCCTGGGGATTGAACCAGCAGATGTAAGAACTCTCTCTCTCTCTCTCTTTCTCTCTCTCTCTCTCTCTCTCTACCTCTCTCTGTAACTCTGTTTTCCAAATAAATAAAATAAATCTTTTTAAAAAATCCTGCCTAGTAAGGTAGCCTGGTAACTTGTTTTATTTCTTAAGTACTGAACAAGTTTACCTCTTTGTTGGCATTTCTGTTGCTTCCCAAAAGTCTCTGCTATTTTATCTTTTTTGCAAAAGCAACACAAGTGTTTTGTTGTTATAAAAAGGTAAGGATTTTTAAAAATCTACAAGGATTTCCATAGAGGTTTTTGAACTGAAGAGTTATCTCAGAGATAGAAACTGCAGAGCATAAAGGAGAGAAGACAAATGGAACAGCTATCAGCAGTGGCTGTAAGTCACTCAAACTGTAACTCTTCCGAAGGAAATAAAGTTGGCAGGAAGGGGAAGACAAGTCTCTGAAATACGCCATGGGATGAGGCATAATTTAGAGTTAGAGCCATCTTTTGCTCTTACTCTAAACATGTCATTCGTCAAGATCACCAAAACAAACAGTTCTGTGATGTCTACAATGGCCAAGCATTCCTTTAACCATAAAATACATTTTAAAAATATTTACTTATTTATTTGAAAAACAGATTGACAGAGGGGGTTGTGTGTGTGTATTTGTGAGGAGATGGAGAGAGAGAGAGAGAGAGAGAGAGAATTGACCTTCCATCCACTCTCCAAATGGCTGCATCCTCCAGGACTGGCTCAGGCTGAAGCCAGGAGCCAGGAACTCCATCCTGGTCTCTCACATAGGTGACAAGGGTCCAAGTACTTGAATCTTCCACTGCCTCTCCAGGCGCAGTAAAGAAAGCTGACTTGGAAGCCCAGAATACAAGAAGCAGCACTCCAATATGGGATGCTGTCATCACAAGTAGCAGTTTAACCCACTGTGCCACAAGGCCAGCCCCAGTAAAATACCTTGAGCAATCTTTAAAACAATATAAATACTTGAACGTACTAATTCTTATCTATTTAGTTGAGAGGCAGAGAGACAAATACACAGAGAAAGCTCCAATCCAGTGATTCATTCCCCAGATGCCTGCAATGGCAAGGGGTGGGCCAGACCAAAGTCAGCAGCCATGAATTCAGTCCAGTCTCTCGTGTGAGTGGGAGGAATCCAACCACTTGAGACATTACCTGCCAGCTCCTCGGGTGCACATTATTAGGAAGCTTGAGGCAGAAGCAGTCTGAGAGGTACTGATATAATGTAATTAGAAATAGCAGGTGTCTGGTTCCATCATTTGCTTCTTTTTCTCCATAAAATTAAGCAACATAAACTGATTGGCTCTAAAAGTTAGATGGGAAAACGCTTCATGAAGTCTGAAGTGTGATACCTGAATGATAGAAGGTCATTTTTATCCTTGCAATCGTCTTGTCTCATAACAAAATCATAAGATGTATTGATTTATAAAAAAATCTTTGAACCTTGAAGGTTGAAATGGTAAAAGGGAAACAATTGCAGACCTAATATCAGACCCTTCATCACCAGAGGTCTGGCCGTTTTCCTTCACATTATTCTCCTCAGACTACATTGCTATACTTCCAGGCCTCCCATTAGCTCACAAAAGCTGTAGCTGTCTCTGTACTGAAACCAAAAAAAGAAGAAAAAGAATGTCCATGGTACACACTGCACATTCAACAAGCCTAAGGAGCTTATCCTTACTATATTTTTTCCTGGTCAAATATCCATTGTTCATAGAAACCCAAATTCTAGAAGTTAGCTAAGTCCTGGTTATGTAGAGGTCATTTAAAAGAGTAGAAATCTATTTTTCTATATCATCCTGCCCAGAAAGGAATTAGATCAACCATATGATCTGCTTTGTATTCCTTCAAGGGTTGATTCCATAATACTCTATTTCAAGGCCAAGCAAGTAAGCAGCATGCAGAAGAGTCACCTGCTAGGTCTCATTTGAGAGATCACAAGTCACTACTCCTTCTAGGTTTACCCCTAGAATTGGTGCTGGAGAGGTCCCCACTTGGACTTAAGTCTAGTAAAATGGTAATATTTCCATGTAAGAGTTTCTAAAAAACTGTATACTTAGTGTTTGGCACATGGTCACATGATAATAATATAAGTTTATTAAAATACTCTGTTATTTAGCAGCTTTAAAAGGAAAGGGACAGAAATTGTTGCGAATTTATTCATTAAATTATTCATTATTTTGCTTATTATTAAGTACCTAAATGTGCCAGTCACGGCCAATCACAGTAAAGGAATACACAATATAGACAGAGTCTATGCCTCAATGGAGAACATGAACTACAGCAGTAGTCCTTAAACATTTAACATTACACACCCTGTCTATAAAACTTTCATTGAGCATGCATTTCCAATATGGATATGTATGTGTGTGTGTATATTCATTTACTATGCTACTATTCTAATACATATACATGTGATATAATGATATGAGGTATCAACATGACAGTATTTCAAAAAGTTCATGGGGGAGCCAGCATTGTGGTATGGCAGATAAAACCACCACCTACAATGCTTGTATCCCACATACACGCTGGTGCGAATTTCAGTTGCTCCACTTCTGATCCTGCTCCTTGCTAATGCACCTGGGAAAATAGTGGAAGATGGCCCAAGTTTTTGGGCCCCTGCACCCATGTGGGAGACCTGAAGAAGCCTGGTTCAGCTCTGGCCATTGTGGCCATTTGGGGAGTGAACCAGTGGATAGAAGATCTGTCTGTCTCTCCCTGTCTCTCTCTGTAATTCTGTCTTTCAAATAAATAAATCTTTTTAAAAAAGTACATGGAAAATGCATATTATTTCAAAAAGCTATGCATGAATTTCAACACTTTTTTGTGTCAAATTAAACATATTTTAATTCTATTTTCTCACAAACTTTTTGAAGATGACTGATACATGCATTAATAACCTGAAATTAAAAAATGGGATAATAATATAGTTGAAACTGGTTTTAGTATTTCTCTGTGTCCCAGTAGACATTTTAAAATTATATTTTAAACTTTGAAAGAGAGAGACAGACAGACAGACAGACAGACAAGACTAAAGTCTTCTACCCACTGGTTCACTCTCCAAATGCACCAATAGCCAGAGCTGGGTCAGGTTGAAGCCAAGGAGCCTGAAACTCAATCCAGATCTCTCATGTGGGTGGCAGTGACCCAAGGACTTGAGCCATCACCTGTTGCATCCCACAGTGAACATTAGCAAACAATAGGAATAGAGAGATGGGTGGGGCTGGAACTTTAGTCCAGGCACTTAAATTTGGGATGCATGCTCCCCAAGCAGTGTCTTAACCACTACTCCAAACACCTTCCTAGCCCCACCCCCAATCCTACAACAGACTATCATTTATAACCCCTGGAATGTGAGCACCCATTTGGGAGATCTTTCTCTTAGAGTGATGTTTATGGGAGAATTTGTTAAAGGGGCAATGATATACAGAACATATCGTTACTTCAATCACCTCCAGAATTTGAGCAAAAGAAATCAAAAGAGTTGATCAGGATCAGAGACTATTTTCTCTTTGTATCTCTAGTAACTTAAATTGCACTTAGAATTTTGTAGATGTTCAGTAAATGATCTAGAATTGAGAAAAAATTAAAACAAGGGACATAGGAAGAACAGAGGGAATCAGTATGTATCACAATAAAAAAAAAAGGTACAATAAGAAAAAAGTAACTTTTGCCAGAGTAAAATAGTGTTACATGTATTATTTAAACAAGAACAATAGTAATGAGAATAGAACAGAATAAAATTGGCATGAGAAAGAACTTAATCTCCAGTTTACTTCCATTTGTCAAAATGAAATTTTATAAGGATTTATTTATTTATTTGAGAGGCAGAGTTAGAGAGAGGGAAAGAGACTGAAAGGTCTTCTATCTCCTGGTTTACTCCTTAAACAGTTGCAACGGCTGCAGCTGGGCCTATCCAAAGTCAGGAGCCAGGAGCTTCTTCCGGGTCTCCCACACAGGTGCAGGGGCCCGGGCACTTGGGTCATCTTCCACTGCTTTCCCAGGCTATTAGCAGAAAGCTGGATGGGAAGTGGAGCAACCAGGACATGAACCGGCACCCATATGGGATGCCAGCGCCACAGGTTGAGGCTTAACCTACTATGCTAAAGTGCTGGCCCCAATAATTAAATTTCCTATCATAGATCTCACTCTAGAATTTCTTGGTATAATTTTACTGGAATCACTCTCTCTTTTTGAGTGGAGAATGTCAATTTTTCATTAGATAATCAAGTCAGTTTTGAAATGCATTTACATGTAGATTCCCTAAAATTATTTACCTTCCTCACAACTCAGTGAAAAAGGAAATGGTGATAAGTTACATAGTTACTGACCCTTATAGGTGACCCCTATCTCCACTGCCTTTGTTCAACATCAACTGTATTTTCTTTCTGGCAAATGACTTCTACCGATAGTTGGTAATACTAATATTTGTGTCATGTTATCAAAAACATTTCCCAAGAGTCATGGTTGCAACGTTATCAATAATAGATTTATCTGTTACATCAAAGTTTTGGTGTAATAAACTTATCACCATTTCCACTAGTTTCCCTCACATTCACTGTCAGCTTGGACAAAAGGTGCTTTGTCAAGTATGTCCCCATTGGAAACAGTTCCTTCAGGTGCACAGACCTGCTTGGTGCCAGGCTCTGCACCCATGCTTCACTGTTGAATTCAGAGCTATCAGACCAAGATCCTGCCTTCCACACTCAGAGAACTCTGCAATCTGGGAAAATGACATCTGGATTATCACATAGGGAACTGCGTTTTTGATATCCCAATGCTCCCAATACATCCATCTGGCAACTAATCCTCTTTCTGGAACCCAAGGTCACATTCTAACAGCCTCCTTTGTGATCTTGGGAATCCGGAGTGTTTAGATTATAATCCCTGCTCACTCAGGGCAGGAATGGGTGCTAGCCTAAGTCTCTTTTTGCCTCAGCTTAACCCTGAGGGTCTCCAAACTTCTAAATTGGTGGAAGAGAAGGATTTATCCCCAGGAAAACTCCCCCTTCTCAACAAATAATTAGGCCTCTCTCACAATATGAAATCTCAAATAAGCTCTAAATCTTTCAAGGATGCTAGTGGCAAAAATGCTGACATCCAGCTTTTTAAAGTATGTGAATGTATCTATAGACAAATGTATAGATACACAGCCATACCTACTCTTAGTGTGTGCTGCTCACAAAAGTTCCATTTGGTTTGTCTTTTGATTCTCTCTTTAAAAAAATAAAATAAAATAAAAAAATAAAAACAAGGATGCAGGGGTTCACAGAGTTTGTTGGAGCTTATCCAAAGTCCCATCAGGAAGACTTGAACGTGCCTCGCACAAGTGAAATGGTAACCCACAGAATTCTTATTATACAGGGAATTTCAAAAAGGTTATGGAAAAATGAAATTATAAGATAAATTTATTTTGGTGCAAAAAATGCTTGAAATAAAATTATATGAGGGAATCCTTAAAATGTCCATGGAAATGTATTATATGAAAAAATAATACATGGATTTCCAAAAAATGCACCAAAATAAACAACTTTTAATATCAATTTTCACAAACTTTTAACAATTTAAAAATTATATTTATTAGGATGCAGGCAGAGTGGGAGGAAATTATATTTATTTATTAGGAGGCAGGCAGAGTGAGAGGAAGAGAAAGAAAGAGAGAGAGAGAGAGAGAGAAACAGATGTTCCATCCACTGGTTTACTCCCCAAATGCTTGCAATAGCCAGGACCGGACCAGGCCAAAGGCAAGCCTGGAACTCATTCTAGGTCTCCAATATGCATACCAGGGACCCAAGTCTTTGGGTCCGCACCCACTGCGTCCTAGGGTACACATTAACAGGCAGTTGGAGTTAGGAGTACAGCAGGGACTGCAACCCCAGGCACTGTAGCAGGTTAACCGCACTGGAAAACGTTCACCCTTCCACAGCTCTTTCAAGTGCCCACATCACTGAGCTTTCCTTGTGTAGAGGACTCCAGAGCTTCTGTGGATGCGGGACTTCTCCTTTCGGTCTCGGTCTCGGGCTGCGACTTACTCTTTCAGGAAGTACGGGAGCCTGGTCCCCAGTGGTGGCTCTATCAACACTGGGAGAAATCGGACTCTTCTTTCAGATGCATGGAAAAGGTGAAAAAGCCTTTTTTGTTGTTGTTGTTGTTCTTTTTCTTACCAAGCACTGGACATGGAATTCCTTCCCTCCTAACTGCCCAGAGCCCTTGGGAGACGGGGGCCAGTGTGAAAAGTGTGTGCGAAGCCCGCTGAGTGCCATGCCGGACAGGCAGCACAGATGCAAGCTGAACCTCACCGCCTAGCCGCAGACGTGCGGCAGGCCCTGCGGCCTAGCATTCTGACAGTGCCTTTTCAACACATGAGCATTGCTTCTCACAGCAGCAATCCCATGGTCCTTATTAAACTTTCCATATCCCACAGACCCCCACACCCCACCCCCAGCCTTGCGTCCCACCCTGAAGATCAGTCTCCGCTTGCTGGGCAAACATACCCTCTATGGAGCTGAGGGAGAGCCGCCGCGGGTTTTACAGTCAAACACACTGGCAGCTGCATCTGCAGGCTCTAATGAGTTGAAGCCTCAAACTTCCTTTGTACATGGTTTCCTGAATAACTTTAACATACCAAGTGGACTTTACAGAGTTCTTGGAAAAATGGAATTAAGATAAGTTTATTTTGCTGCCAAACATTTTTGAAATTCATGCATAGTCTCTTTATAATATTCATTTTTCATGAACTTTGTGAACACTTCTGATATGCATGCATTTTAGAATATTTTTGCATTTAAATAAACTTACCTTTTAATTCCATTTTCCAGTAACTTATATAATGTGTAGCTATGGCAGACAGAGCGGGCTTGGGGAAAACATGAAAGATGCTAAGGAAACGTCCACTCAAACAATATTGTTAAAAATATTCTGATTAGCTAAGATAAGATGTACTCTCATTTTTTTTCCCAACAGTTTTATCTTGGTAGATAGGCTGCACAATCTATAACAACGTCTTAGCTGAGTGTTTGGAGTTGGTTGTTATTTTCAAATAGCATGGTGCTGTGGTGTTTCCTTGGGGGAGCACATTCCAATTTCTTAATGGGGTGTAATCAGTAACACGTTTGCTTCAGGCCTTATAATGATGATGTTGTTAACTGCATACACCAAAAATCCTTTAAAACAGCTGTTTTCAACCAACTTTCGCTGTGAAGGTACTTTTGTGTGTTTAATGTACTTGGCAAGCATTTGAGAAAGCCCTTGCCTACTGTTTTATTTGTTTCCATTTATGAAAATATGCATTCACTGCGAAAATCAGATGGCATTTGTAAAGTTATCAAGGAACCCAGAAGAAAAGCTACCCTCTAGTTGCCATCATCAGCAATTCCGAATCCTCGCCAGTGAAATCTGCTCCCAAGAAAGTTAAATGCATTTATTTAACCATAAAGTGATCAGCAGCTCTTCTTCAGGCAGGTATAGAGTGACTACATTTCTTGAACCATGTGCCTTGAGGTTCAAAAAAAGTGGCAGGGGGCGGGAGTTGGGGGGTAAGCAGACCCAGTAGGGCCACCAGGACAAGGTTCAGGAGCAAAGGCGTTCCCTTTCTCTTCTTCCTGGACAATTCACACCCAAAGTTGTAGGCCAAGCCTCGTTGTGTCTATCATTTTCTGGCCTCTGCTTTGAAATGCAAGAATTATCCTCAGTGCAGAGTTTTAGTAAGGATAGAGCACCTCCCTTCCTTGTAACATTATCCAGCCAGAGCACACTAATGGCTGGTCGAAGTCTGATCTTTGTTTTCCATCTTCCTTGGTGGACAGTGCTCCCTGCAAGGGAGCACACCAAAATCAAACTGCCACCTGCTGCGGTATGTAGAACTGTAAGCCGGAGCAGTTCGCTGGCCATCTTCTAATACCACCCACCACTCACCAGAGTGACAAGGTTGGTGCTGTATCATCAGTTGAGTAGCTCATGTTGTTACATGTATTTGTAGTGGTTGAGTGTACAATAAAAAGGCAAGTACACAAACACCAGACCCAACACATTTGCCTGCCTCCCAGGGAAGGCTCAGGAAGGAGGCAGTCCTGTGGATGCCAGTGCCCTGAGAAGAACCTAGAGGCCCTGAGAAGAACCACTTTGCCTTCTTTATTCTAATCTCATTTCCTCAATGCTGAAATTATTCCTTAATCTGCAGATGCTTAAACAATCAGAGAAACCTTGTACATTGTTTACTTTGCCTCTTCTATGATTCCTGAACAACAAATGCTGCAAAACTTTCCTTCTGCTCAGAGTGATAGCGATTGCCAACCCCAGCTCAGTGGCAGGAGGCCTATTTCTTACGCCCTGGAAAGATAGAAAATATCACATTTCTATTTCATGCGACCCTTTCACTCTCTCTGTCATGCTCTGCTGCCTTTACAAGTCACCATTTCACTGTTGCAACAAAGATTACAGGAACTTGAACAGGTAAGGCCTCCAGCAAACACGGGGTGGCAGGGACCTGGTGAGAAGGCCGAGGGCTGCAGGTCTTATCTGCTCCCTATCTTGCCACTTCTTACCACAAGGCCTACCCAGTGACAGCCAACTTGTCCTGAGGCAACGACTCAGTAATAAGATACACAACAAATAATGGGGTTTTTTGTCGGAAAAATATATACTCAGGTAATTAAATTGTTAACATGATGGATGGCCTTATTTTATATTTGAATTCAAAGTGACTTTCTGTATCATTCAACTAACATGGTTTGATCTTACAAAAAAGAGAACAGCACCAAAAAAACCCACAACAAAACATATCTCTAGAGAAATGGAAATATAGATTTTTGTTCATTTATTTTAAGAAACAAACATGGGTAGTTTTCAGAGTGCTGGGTTGTGGTGTTTACCTGATGTTCATGGAGCTGCTGTTCAAATCTCATAGTCATGATTTCTTACTCATTTTTTCTTTATATGCTAAAAGGTGAGCCCATAGAAAATCTGCCAATAGATATGCTTTAGTTAATGCAGAAACAGTAAGAGCATATTTGAGAGATCTATATTGTTCAGAAGGTTCCAGAAGCAAAACCCCAGTGTCTGAGTTTAAAATGTAAATGGACATGCATTCTGCCCACGTTGAATCCCAAATGACAAAATGTTTTGTGCCCAGGGCATGATTCTGACTAGATCAATAAACCACTCTAAGTCTGATAAAAGTTTTACAAAATATCCAAGACATTCAGAGTAATTGTTAACATCTGCTCATTATGATTCAACAGTGTAAGCAGGGTTAGAAGCCAGATAAATATATTTATTCATCAGCAGCCAGCATGTCACTGCTACCTCAGTGGTGACATAAAACAGTAAGACATTAGAACTTGCTTCAGTCTTGGGTTCAGAGAATATAAATGAACCATTGTGGGGAAAAAAAAAAAAAAAAAACCAGAAAATTCAGCTTTCTCCATGTTTTAAGAGAGAGAGGGAAAAAGTTTTGATCAAAAAACAATCTTGATAATTCTTTGAACCTAAAACCTAGGGAATATAGAGGAAAAATAAATAAAGGAAAGTATAAATCTTACAGGCAGAATCTGAAGACACCCACTGCTACAACATGAGGAAAATTTTTCTCATTTGTTTTTCACAGCACAATTCACTTTTGATTTCTTCCTCCATTTCACAATATAAGAAAGTTATTTCTATGCTGGGAAGTTAAAAATGGGGTTTTTGAGAAGAATGCTGAAAAGGGTCTATCAGAATATTAGTTCTTTGAGGACTTCCAGCAACTTGCAGCTGACTTGTCCAGAACCGAAGCCTGCATCAGACTCATCATTTAGCCGTAATAAGAAGATATTCACCAATCACATTCACCCTTACTGGGAATACTAGGGGTGGAGGGAAGCCTCTCCATCAGTTGTATGCGGGTTTTTGTGGTTTCATGTAATCCAGGATGTGTGTGTGTGTGTGTATGTGTGTGTGTGTTTTCCACATGCCCTTCCAGTAGGCCAAACGACCTCTAGTGATGCTAACAGATCTGAAGCTACATGTTTTTTTTTTTTTCCCTTGAGTATTTGAAGCTGAGTTGATCATTAACTTTCAACTACCTTGTGTTATCCTCAATCATGATTGTGTAAAATAGAGTGAATAAAGTTGCCTCAAGGTTAACTCCTTGGTGAGGGAAGGAATCTGACAATATTTCACCCACAGTGACACAATCCCCTATCATCAGACCTTAGACACTGTGAACTTTTCCTATGAAAAGTAAACTATTCCAGAGAAGCGAGTAATAAGAGAAGGAAGTCATTCGTAGCCATTGTTGCATTTTTTTCTGAATTGTATTTTTATAAACTCCCTAGCATGTGTGTGTCCAATAAAATCCTGAGAACAATACTATACATCTCAATCTAGTACCCAAGGTATTCTAGAAGGTGAGTTGAAGCACTAAGTTTTTCTAGGAGGACCACAAGATTAGCAAGGCAAAATTGAGAAAATTAGTGGGCAGATGCTATCTAGCTAATTAAAGCTGTAAAAGAAGCCTCTTCCAGGATTGTGCTGCTCACTAACCTGTAATTATATTGTCAATTGCATTAACTTCATTGCCCACTAATAGAGTAAGTTTCAAGGGAGGCAGCCAATGTTGGGATGGTTATTTATTTTTATGTCCTAATTAATCAGTACTGACACCAAAACCACATCCTTCCTCCTTGTTCATTATTTAAATGACCTATTTATATGGATGAACCTCTTTCCTTTGTGTATTTCATTATCACATTAACATGCTTTCAAAACAAAAAGGATTGTTTCTGCTTCAGCAAGTACTTTGAACAAACAGCTACTTGAGCTTCCCCTGGCAGGCTATGCAACTATCATCTCTTCCCAGACATTGGTATTGGCCAGTGGAGAGATTGACTGAAATCAAATGATCAGCACATGGCAGAAAAAAAATTAATTTCTGATGAGTTTTGCTAGAGATGAGGTAGGGGGAGAAGCAGCTTAGGAAACGGAAGCAGAACTTCTAAATTCTCACCCCGTGTTGAAAAGCAACCTATATTCACCTACTTATTTCTTCATGTCTCAAATATGGAATACTGCAAATAAACCCTGCCATCAAGTGAGGTTAAAATCTGTTGGAGTCATGAAATTGAGACATAATTTGAAAGTAATTTCACGGGCAGGCATTTGGCATAGAGGTTAAAATACCACTTGGGCCTGGCGCCGCGGCTCACCAGGCTAATCCTCTGCCTGCGGTGCCGGCACACCGGGTTCTAGTCCCGGTTGGGGCGCCAGATTCTGTCCCGGTTGCCCCTCTTCCAGGCCAGCTCTCTGCTGTGGCCCGGGAGGCAGTGGAGGATGGCCCAAGTGCTTGGGCCCTGAACCCGCGTGGGAGACCAGGAGGAAGCACCTGGCTCCTGGCTTCGGATCGGTGCAGCACGCCGGCCGTGGCAGCCATTTGGGGGGTGAACCAATGGAAAAGGAAGACCTTTCTCTCTGTCTCTCTCTCTCTCACTGTCTAACTCTGCTTGTCAAAAAAAAAAAAAAAAAAAAACCACTTGGAATACCTGCATCCCATATCAAAGTGTCTGCTTTGAGGGCCATCTCCATCCTGATTCCAGTTTCCTGCTGACGCACATCCTGGGAGCCAGCAGATAATGGCACAAGTAATTGTTTGTGCTGCAGTCTGGGAGAACCAGACTGAATTCTGGTCCTGACTTTCGCTTGGCCCAGCTCCAACTGTTGCCAGCATTTGAAAAGTGAATCAGTCAGAGGGAAATTGTGTTTCTCTGTCTCTGTCTCTGTCTCTCTTCCTTCAAACAAAATAATAAAACAAAGTAAAATAAAGTAATTTTGTAAGCCCACCTCTGGGACATGATCCCTTTTCCCAAAAGCTCCTGAACTGTGTTCACTATTTAGGATCACTGTAACATTGCCCTTTAATGAAAGAGTCTGTGCTTAAATTGGATCTTGAGAAGCCAACATCACTAGCTTTATGTATATCAACCCTGACAGCACACTACACATCAGTATTAGAGATAACACAAATGAGGCCGGTGCCATGGCTCACTTGGTTAATCCTCCGCCTGCGGGGCCAGCATCCCATATTGGCTCCGGGTTCTAGTCCCAGTTGCTCCTCTTCTAGTCCCGCTCTCTGCTGTGGCCTGGGAAGGCAGTGGAGCATGGCCTAAGTGCTTGGGCCCCTGCATCCACATGGGAGACCAGGAGAAAGCACCTGGCTCCTGGCTTCAGACTGGTGCAGCGCGCTGGCCGTGGCGGCCATTTGGGGGTGAACCAACGGAAGGAAGACCTTTCTCTCTGTCTCTCTCTCTCATTGTCTGTAACTCTACCTGACAAATAAATAAATAAATAAAAATATTTAATAAAAAAAAGAGATAGCATAAATGCTGTAATGCATCCAAATAAAGAAGTCTTTTCCACAAAAATTTCTCTTACGAAGGAAGAAACAAGTTGTGTTCCAATGTTGGTAAAATCCTTTCTCATTATGGGGCACACTCAAGATTTTTTTTTTTCAGAAAAACACAGTAGTTGGAGAAAAAAAATTACAATAAAAAGTGGATTTGTAGGTTTAAAGATGTCACATAATGCAATCATTGTTAAAAGAGTCAACAATGTTTAACCCAGATTTATTAGTTATCCCTTAGAAAAGAGCTCACAATTGCAAATATTTGGTGGATTGTTCTATACTTTTTAAATAAGCTTTAAAAGTATACAGAAAAAAAGTCACTTTGTGGAAACCATGGATGTGTACCCACAGGACATATGAAAGAAAACAAAACAAAAAACAAAGTAATAGTGCTGAACTTACATAATTTGGGTACTTGGACCTGAGATGAATCTCCTAGCAACAAATGAACCTCCCAGTCACAGAAATGAATTCTTCAAAAAGTTCATGGAAAATGCATATCATGGAAAAATTATGCATGAATTTAAAGATAGTTTTCATTGAAAATAAACTTACTCTTTAATTCTATTTTTCCATGAATTTTAGAAGTCCCCTCCTACACACATTTTAAAAGTGATGCACCTTGGATACTGTGTTGCAAGTGAAGGGATAGACCTTTGAAAACTGCTGGGCCATTGACCAAACAAATGATGCTGATAATGTGCATTATAATTTTGAATAGAATTGTACCATGGACGTAGTATAAGACAAATTGTTTAGGTTCATAAATACTATAAATATTTTAATAATGGCCCCAAATCATTTTTTCAAATTTCTTTTTGGGTAAAATCAGTTTTTCCTCTACTTTAAACAGAATTCCCTTAATTGGGACGTATGAACTGTACTTGGACATAGTGGTGGTTTTCATGTTCTATCCTAATGCAAAGTCTGCAGTTGTAGAATGTGGCAGAACAAACACAATCATGACCTTCACTTCATACTTTCATTTATGTCTGGTAGTTTTCTCATGTTTTCAGCAGTTACCAGCCACCTGCTTACTACCATAACCACTGTTGTGATCTGGGAATCCATCTACGTTGAACTCTTCTAATTAAAAGGAAATCCTTCTGCACAATTTACCTAAATCCTGCATCCTTTAGTTGAAACTCATTTCTTATTATTTGACTTCTGCAAACAGTAGTCCAACATCATCCTCTTTATGGGAAAAATCCATTTTTTGAAAATAGTCAATAAATCACTCTTTATCCTTCATTTCCCCCTTTTGCACAAGCCCCGTTCCCTGGGGCTTTCCCCCAAAATACCCAACCTCTAGCTCACTATCAAGGTATAACTGAATCCCTGGGAAAATGAGTCATATACCTGATTATAACCTTACATTAAATAAGACTATAATGGTTATTAATTTTAAATAGTAATTATGATTGCCCCTAAAACTTGCCTTGTGCCTTCCTACTACTCTCCACAGGAAATTCTCAAATTTCCCTTTGACTACTACAGTATGCTTCAGAAACTCTCCATTCTCTGTGTCAATGATAGGGGAGATCAGTTTAGGTTAGAAGAGAATGAGTGTCCAGTATGGAACACATTAAAACTACGGAAACCTACCCCTTCATAACAGAAGCTAAGATTTCTAGAAATAAAAGACATGTTAATTACCCACTGATATAAACATCATTATACAATCCATTATTGAAAGTAGGCTGTCTTTCAAGCACCAAATGCACAAAATTTTCACACTGCTTCTCTAAGTGGTATATACACACTGACCCAAGCAAAGGTTACTTTGCTTTGTTTTGGATGGAGGTGACCAATCTGCACGTTTCACACTGAGTTCTAGACCCGACATTTAAATTGCATTGTCACCTTGAACACTTGGTCTCCCAACCTACACACTTTGATCATGTGATTATACAGAGAGAGCTGTATACTTCAGGCAAAAACGTAAGAGCTGATAGTTGTTTCAACAGATTCCTGTTTCTTAATTTACTGTCATTAGGTATGAGGCACGAAACATGACATTTATGCAGGACCACCAATTCTTAGATGGTTTTGTGGTTTGTATTTTAAAGAGATTGAACTCATAGAGGGTGAAGCAACATTTATTTGCTGTGTAAGAACGAGATGCCACTGTAGTCTCACTTCCAGAGACTTATGATTAAAGTGCGTTGGAATCCTATTTGTTTTCTAAAGATGCAAGAATTCTACTATGAGCTTTGTGCAGGATAATCCTGGAGGATTGCAGAAAAGTCCCTGTTTTTCTCCCAGAGCCTCCAAGTTGGATTCAATTGAACATTAAGGAGGACACTGCAAATGCTCCCAAGGGCTACTGTAAGAGCCACAAGGGAGAAGTGCATGAGACTCGGGTATAGAAAGGGTGAAGTGGGGTAAGGCCGGCGTTGTGGCTTTGTAGGTTAAACCTTCACCTGCAATGCTGCCATCCCACATGGGCCCCGTTTCGAGTCCTGGCTGCTCCACTTCCAATCCAGCTCCTTGCTAATGTGCCTGGGAAAGCAGCAGCAGATGGCCCAACTCTTTGGGACTCTGCACCCATGTGGGAGACCTAGAAGAAGCTCTGGGATCCTGGGTTGCATCCATTTGGGAACCAGCAGATGGAAGATCTCTCTCACTCTTTCTCCCTCTCCCCTTGGCTCCTGCTCCTCTCTCTGTAAATCTGCCTTTCAAGTAAATAAAAAACAAATCTTTTAAAAAAGGGGGTGGGGGAGTGGAGAGGTTCTGGTGATGCCTACTCTTCCCAATGATCATTCTTGTCACTGAAGTTTGCCAAATCAGTTTAGTAAGTGATTAAAGATCTGAATTTAGATATTGCAGAATGTTTTCAGGCTCTCAGGGAATGGAAAAAGATCTGGATCAAATTATGTTCAATTCAGAGGCATGTGGGACATTGTAATGATTTCCATTACCCCTGTGGTCATCCTGGGTGGTGGAGCTCCTTAAGATTCAATCACAAAAATTGGGACTCAGAGGATGTCAGACCTGAGAAAGGACCCTATGTGGGCCACCAAAACTAAGAGAGGTGAAGTGAATTGGTCAAAACCTCAGCTCCAGGTCATCTTATAACCAATAGTAGGCACCTCCATGACCAGCAAATGGGTAGCTGATATTTGTCTTAAATACCTACATCAAAAGGATGTACTGGGAAGACTCAATAGAGCAGTGTGTGCAGCTAATCAGGATGCAAGAGCAGGTGTTGTGGTACAGCAGGTGAAGCCACTGCTTGGGATGTCTGCAAGTGCTGGTTCCAGTCCCAGCTACTCTGCTTCCAATCCAACTTCCTGCGATTGGAACCCAGACTGAGTTCAAGGCACCTGGCCCAGCCCCAGCGGTTGATATCTTCAAACAACAAGCTTGCTCACTCTTTGAGCTCTTGGCCTCTGCTGTTCTTCCCTTTACTTGGAAGGCTCTTCCTGAAGCTATCTTCATTGCTGATTATATCATTCCCTTCAGATGTGCTTCCAATGTGCTCTCCCTGAACGGCTGCCCCTCACTCTTTGGCTGGCCACCACCTGTGCCATGCTACCCTTCCCCTCTCATTTTCTATCCCCTTACCTCTCTGCATTTTTGTTTAAGGCAGTTATCACCAAGCATGTATTTCTTTATCTTCTCTCCCATAAACAAGCTCCATGAGGGGCTGGTGCTGCGATGTAGTAGGTTAAGCCTCCTCCTGTGGCCCCAGCATCCCATATGGGCTCTGGTTCATGATTCAGCTGCTGCTCTTCCAATCCAGCTCTCTGCTAATGGCCTGGGAAGGCAGTGGAGGATGGCCCAAGTCCTTGGGCCTCTGTACCCACATGGGAAACCTGGGGGAAGCTCCTGGCTCCTGGCTTCAGATTGGCCCAGCTCCGGCCGTTGCAGCCATTTGGGGAGTGAATCAGTAGGTGGAAGACCTCTCTCTCTGTCCCTTCCTCTCTCTGTAACCCTGTCTCTCAAATAAATAAATAAATCATTTTGTTTTTTTAAGAAAAAAAAAAAAAGCTCCATGAAGGTAAGCTCTATGAATCTACAGTACTGTGGATTATCAGCTAATTCACCCAGCTAACAGGTGAGAGTCATAGAGATAACCCTAAGGCAGTCCTCAGAGGGCACCCTCAGCCTGAAGGACTCAGAGCTGTTTGCGTTCATTCTTGCATTTCATATCATTGTGCTTAGTTCTTGAAACTTCCCTCTTCCTAACCTTGATCAACCATGTCTGCTAGAAACTCCAGACAGAATCTGAATTATATACACTTATTTCTCAGAACTGCATGGTTTTAATATGCCCTAATTGTTTATTGGTTTATCATTAGCTATTTCATGAGGTTTTTTGGTTGGTTGGTTGGTTAGTGAGGTTTTGTTTTTTCCGTCTAACCTTCCAGAATCTCAGTTTTCTGTACTGTGGGATAGATTACTATTCCTATCTTATCTACTTCGCTGTTCAAAGGTTGTATTAGGTTCTGTACTTAAAGATGTTTTGAGGGAAAAGAATCCTTTTAGAATTATGGCTCCTGAGAGAGTTTTCAGTTTCTCCAGCTAGGTGTTAGCCAAGGACCAAAAACCAAGATCGTTTTAAAGAAGTCACTGACCATTTGGGAAGGAGCTGGTGTACGATCACTGACTGACAGGAGTGGTAGTAGTAGGTAAACAGTCTGCTCTGTGGCTGTCTTCTCTAGTCACATGGGAGAGAAGTCACTAGAAAAACAGAAAGGCAGCGCGTGGCTTGATGATCTGGAAGACTATGACTAATTGGACAGCAATGAATCTGAAAATCTGTGGTTCAATCATTGACTCTCAGGGCAATCACATGATCCGGCCCCCATTCGTCCTTCCAGAATCTCATGTATGCTCTAACTCGGCCCAAACAGCCTGACCTGCTGGGGCAGGGCTCTCGGCAATGTGGGTTTGTATGTGTGTTCCTGCCCATGTCTGCTGCTCTCAGCAGATCACAATGGATTCTGATCTATTAATGTCCTCTTTCCCCTCACTGGGCCCTGAGAAGCACTTGCCCACCTTTCTTGCCCACTCCAGGAGATTACATTTGCTAGAATAGTTTCTCATTTCAAAAATGTTTCATATCGCAATGCTGTATAAAATAACGCACATTATCACTGTGATGAGGATTTTCAAACTGTGTCCTGAGCTTCCTTGGCGATCACTCAAGGAAAGGGGGGGGCACAAACACTGGACCTTGAAATGCCTGCCCTGCTTTCACAACAGTACCTCAGCTGACTTCTATCTATTTTATGTATTGAGTCTCCGAGCAAGATGTTACTTAAGATTTTCACTGCTTTTATTTGAAAGAGTTTGTAAAACCTTAAATTACGATCACACATGACCCAAAGTATTTGCCACCACCTGGTGGCAGCATACCCAAATTTCAATATACCTTAATTTTTTTAAAGGGTTGAATCTGTTACCCTAAAATTATAAAGTGGTATTGGAAATATCTCAGAGGATTAAGCACAATTTAAAACATGAGAAAAAGTACAAAATCACTTTCAAAATGCAATGTGATAAGATTGTTATGTGTTGCAATGTGTTGAGATTCCATAAGTGATTTAAAATACTCTATCACATGGATCTCACACTACATATAGAAAACATTCCCACTATGCCTTAAAACAAACATTGCTGTATGAAAGAATATAGAATTCTCTCGAGTTCTTTCTGTTTGAACGTCGATGTTATTTACACCCAGAGAAGGTGTCATTTCTCCCTTTTCTTGGAGTCAATACAAATACTCAGTTTTTGTGTAAATTCTATCTAGGACACTTTTTGTGCCGTTCTCCATCTCCACCAAAACAAAACAAAGCCCAAAAGCAAAGACACCTTTTCATAGATCTTCATAAACGATTGCACAAAGATAATAATAATAAAAAAAAAAAAGTACTACAATCAAGAGCGCATCCATGGAGGAGTGCAGGAAGAAAGTGAAATTTTTTTTCACTTTTGTGCCCTTTCTGAGTCCACATAACAGTGATATATTGTTTTTGTCCACTTTAACCACACTAACCTTGCTCTAGCCTGATTCGACCATGCTGCTCAGGTAAAACACTTTTAGCTCTTGCTCAGGAATAGGTTCCAGTAAGTTAAGCATCTGGAGAATAAAAAGGGAAGTGAAACCTGAACCCTGCCTTTCTCAGTCAGTTCTCTGGCCAGAGCCACATCACTCCCTTCCCACAGGGTGGGGTGCCCCTTGCTCCTAGCCCATCTCCTCCAGCCACCTCCAGCTAAGGAGGAGACTCCTAAGTTACTTCCCCTCACTCACAGCAATGTCATAGGTTAAGTTTTCAGCCAGACTGAGAAAACCAGCAGGACAGACTAGGGACATCCTGCAACACTTGCATTTCTGTGGAGAACTGAGTGAGCTGGAGTGAGGGAGGAACACCCCAGGCATATTCTTGGCAGGAGGCTGGTGGACACAGCAGCAAGCTTTACTTCTCGCGCTCCCTGAATAGCTGTGATGAACTTGCCCCTTAAGAAAAATTGATTACTCTGTATTATGGATGTCCCAGTAGGATTACACCAGACAAGTGCTGGGTAGATCATGTGTGGGCACATGCCACTCTGGGCAAGTAGCAATTAGCAGTTGGCAGAGTTTGCAACTGAAATGCATTCTTAGTTCCCCTATAATGCATTCTGGTGTTATTTACTAGTTTATCCTAGAGTCAATAACAAGGAGCAAAGAAACGACTTGATTCACAAAGAAGTAATGAAATAAGAGTAATAAAGGAGTAGGGGAAATGAAATGATCAACAAGAATCAACTTCAGCACTTTTGAAACCTGGAGGTGAGAATTGACCTAAGATGTGTCTCATACTTGCAACACTCAGAACAAAGTGACTTTTAATTATTTAGAATTGGTATCACCACTCATTCTTTCAGCACACTAAGAGCAAGTCATAGCAAGTATTAGACATCCCAAAGGTCTAAACTATGGATTCTTTTTTAAGAAAAAAAAAAGATTTATTTATTTATTTGAGAGTTACAGAAAGCGAGAGAGAGAGAGAGAGAGTTATTCCATCCCTTGGTTTACTCTCCAAATGGCCTCAATGGCTGGGGCTGGGCCAGGCTGAAGCCAGGAACTTAGAACTCCATCCGGATCTAACCATGTGCGAGGGGGCCCAAGGATTTGGGTCATCTCCCGCCACTTTCCCAGGCACATTAGCAGCGAACTGGATTGGAAGTGAGGCAGGCGGGACTTGAACTGAAACCATAGGGGATGCTGGCATTGCAGACAGTAGCTTAACCCACTGAACCACAGCACCGGCCCTAAACTATTGCTTCAAAATAATAAATTCCCTAGTGACTATTTCTGTGCCACTGTTGGCTGTCACTGCTGTTATTTCATTATGTGGATCTCTGCCTCAGCCTCATCTGTACAAAAGTAAACACTAGCATCTGTACTCTTCCAGCAACTGGGAGCAACATTTAAGTTTTCATTAATTGTGTGGGTTATTCAGTGGAGAATAGAATTAATAGATAAGCATTTTTTGTGCAGAAATCTTAAACTCATGCATACAGGGGGAGAGATCTTCAAAATTTTCAAGAAAAGTATATATTATGAAAAAACTGCACGTGGACTTCAAAAATTATTTGTCCCCAAACAAGCTTATCTTCTAAGTCCATGTTTCCAGGAACTTTTGGAAGTACCCTCACACACCTGTACTGCAAATAGAAAAAGCCAGTGGCATAACACGTGATATGTTTATTTAAAGTGTCCAGAAATTGAAAGTCTCAACAAAGGATCCAAACACACCAAAAATGCAACAGAGATGTCAAAGTTTCCATGTGACAAGACAAGGACACTAATACGTGGTAATTAGTCTTCCTGCTCAGGTTATTATATAACAGAGCACCTCTGACTGGCTGCCTTAGCTACCAGGCCATTCTTGCCTATCTCAAGATCACTCTTGATACCTCTGAGGTAAAGGAACACCAAACAGAAGTCATTTATCTGACAAAAGACCTTGTGTTTTTCTTATTCTATCAATCATTAAACAAGTAATGTCTTTTTATGTTATTGCTTTGACATTCATTAACACTCACGTCAGAAGAAATCTCGCAATTAAAAATCCTATTGACCATCTAAAGTTGTTTTGCCTGGGTTTGTTACAACTGATTTTTTTTTTAACGGAAGCAACAGGTCAGGCACTCACCCCATAGTTCGGCTTGAGGTATCTCTTTTATGACTTAAATGCCGTTGATACTCATACTTTTAAAAAAATCAGCTTTTGACATCTCAATGTTAACTTTAATGACAATCTTGACTGACCAGCTTAAGAGGAAGGAAAACCTCAGAAAAACAAAGTCAGATAGCAACAAGATTGCTATATTGTCACAGGAATTCTTCCTCATGGCAAATGTACAAACCTGCGGAAGGGTTTCAGCTAAAAATTCAAAGGGTTGTTATCATTTCACTCAAATGCTGGAAACAAATTTTACGTAAGTTCCTTGTGATCCGAAACCACAAACAGCAGCAGAGTAGAAGTATCTAATGCAGCCAGGTGAGAACGTTGACTATCCTACAGCCAAGTATTCACTTCCAAACCACTCCTGTTGTGGGAACATCATCCATAAAAACTGATTATACATCATCCACAGCAATGTTATCATCCAGCATTGAGAGAAATAAAACTGAACAAACACTTTTCTTTTTAATAAAGAGCAATTTAGAGGGTGGGAGAACCAATTTCCTTCTTGGAAAAATCTGTGTGTTGTAAAAAAGCCTTTTATTTAAGGAGTGGATTAACCTCATTGTATCTGTATTTATGTGCCTTCCACCTTATAAAGGGTACAAAGGCATGGAAATAGCCACAAAAATACTCCTCTACTATCCTCGTACCTCATTTGAAATGTTATCAATAAGAAGACTAATATAAAGTGTTTTTCATATATCATCTTATATTATCACTTTAGTATTTAAACTTACAAACTGTGCTACTATTTAATTAAAATAAAGGTTGCATTTGGCCCTGGGATACCGCAATGATTTAAAGTTACTTCCATCAGCATAGGTCATATAGATTCCACCTCTCTCCTAATAACCAAAGGCAGTCACAACCAGAACATGAAATTCTATGAATTTATTCGTTCAACACACTGTAAAGACACTACTTCGGAGAAACTGCAGCTGGGCTGAGAAAGAAACACTACACTTCCCTGTACACACAGGGAAGTGATTTTACCTGTAGAATGACCAAATCCACACTTTCAGGAAGTGAACTGTAATGGGGTTTTAATGTCCTTTGGGCCCAGCCTCAGCATTGTTCATTTTCAGTAAATGAAAGCAATACAAGCTTTGCAAAGGGATTTCAAACAAATTACAGAGGAAACTTAGAAATGAATCCAAATACCATCATGGATATCAGAGTCCAAGAACTGCTCATCTTGTGGAGATCTTTAATCTGAAATCACTGCAGGTTTGTTTCATGAATATTTAAGAAGCAGAGACTCAGAGAAGACAGTTAAAAGGAAAATTGCTGTTGGCTGGTTTTTAATAAATGGATGCTTCCTAGGAGTCCTAGTGCTCACTAGGAATCGCCTCAGAGACACTTTCCATCTATAATCATTACTCAAGGATTAGGACCCAAGACACCACACTCGGGAGGTCCGTTTATTGCAGACAGATGGGTAATGGTTCAAAAAGCAGCTCTCCCAGGGAGCCCATAAACCCGCCACCAAACCTGAGGCAGAGAGGTGGGGCCCAGGCTCCCATCCAGTACACACCCACAAAGAGCTCCTTGTGATTCCTCTCCCTACCCAGGCTGTGGTTGCTGTTGCTGCCTCACCTGATTCTACCAGGATCAAAATGTTCTCGGGATAAAACTAAGTGAAGAATTAAGCCACTAGATTTCAGTTTGAGTCACCACCATGCCATTTACTAAGTGTGACCTTGGGCAAATCATTCAATATCTTTCAAAGTAAAGTTCACCCCAATCAGACCAGACCTCACCTCCTAGTCACTGTGAACCCGGAATTTGATCCACAGAGCTTTCCCATGTAGAACTTGCTGAATCAACACTTACATTCCACCTAGACTGGCACAATGCTTGGCCGTGGCAATTTCAACCATCATATTTTCACTCAAACTGTGTACTGAGTAGCATAGCTGCATATTTTTTTTCTGGGTAATGTACCTTGAACTCTGATGCTATGTGATGCCATCTCTACTCCTTTGCCACTAATCAAATGTAAAAATAAATTAAATCACATTTTAAAAAAAGATAAAGCCTTCATATGAATTTTTTTAAAAATTGGTAAAGTCTTCAATATGAATTTGGATGTATATTTCAAACGTCACAAAGCTGTTGACTGATTCCTTCCACATTGTTTCACCTTCCTTTCCACTCCATTCCCCCACACGCCCAACAGAACTGTGAGGCCCTCGTAGAAAGCTGGCAAAGATTAAGGGACCCATTGTTTGTTCGATGTTTAAGAAGTGAGCCTTAACTGTGAATGCATGCTGATAATATTTTTCAACATTTTCATGGAGCATTTCAGAGTCATGCCTGCATATGATCATTATCTCTTGGCCCTCAGCCTATTGCCATGAAGTCATAACCTTTGTTCAAGAGTAGCCCAACCCACAGTCGTGGTTACTGACTTGATTGTGTTAATGAAGACAAGCCACAAAAGACTGGGTTTATGCTCACAATAAGAAAATTTACCATTTTATATCAAATAATCACCATTTACATGCTAAGTTAGAATTTTCATACAAGGAGCTTTTAGATGCCATCCTTGCCTATATGTAGTTCAAATAGAAAACTTATTTGCATCATCTATTAAATGCCTATGGTTATACTATCTCACAACTGCTTGTATTAGCCCAGTTGACTCAAAACAATTCTAATTATCAAAATGTTCTATGCCCCCTTAAAGTTTTAGATCTACAGCCTTGATTTCATACCTACTAATGCAATACTGTATAATTATAACCATGTTACTACATGACAGCCCTTTAAATATTTGAAATGCGAGCTCATGTTCCTTCTAAGTCTTTTCCAAATATCCCTAGGTTCTTAATTCAATTCATTCATTCTTGCTATCTTTGTGCCCCTCTCTGGAAAGCTCTCCTGTTCATGAATATCGCTCTTGAAACACAGTACCCCAGAAATGAAGACAATAACCCAAACAGGCTCTAACCAGAAGAGAATACAACAGAGCTAACCATTACCCCCATTAAATCAGGTCACTGTACTTCTATACTGGAGTCTAGGGTTCTATTAGCTTTTATAGCCACTCCAACACCTTGTTGGGTTATATTATGATTTGTCAAGGCCTTGCTCAATAAGTGGCACTAAACTAAAAAGGGAACTTTTACTTCTGTTTCTTGTGCTGTCAGTAGATAATGAATTAACTCAAAGCAGTCTTTCTTAGCTCCACTTATTTTTAACTGTTCTGTAGGTTCAGAAATGCTACAACTCTCATTTTAACTTGTTGCTGTGTTGGCTAACATGGAATTAATTAGACATCAGTGATTTCTATTAGATAGTAACATATCATCATTCTATGCAATGTTGTGATTATTTTCTGAAACTGAAACAGCTGCATAAGGTGAGTGACAAGATTAAGTCTAACCTGAACAATTTTTTCCACCAATCAAAATATTTTCCTCTCTGTCTTTAAGTTGACAAAGTGATTATAAGAATACAAAGCTCTGAATGGAAGGAAAATATATGATTCAGATCACACGAAGCAAGATGCCATCCAATCTACTCTAGGGAAAGTTTGGGGGAAAACTGTGTCTTTTATTTTTTTTCTATCATAATACAGAAAATAAGCACTAGCAGTGTTGATAGCCTATGGCTTTTCACTTAGAATCAACAATAATGGCACGTCCTCTGATTTTACTTTTTCAACACCATCCCCAACAAAGCAATGAAATGTAAGATGATGTGAATGAGACCCTGAAATTTAAGGAGGCAGAATAATGGCTTGCAGGTGTGAACATTATTCATATTTTAAACTAAATTAAATTCTTCCCTATTACTCTAGGAAAATCAATATAATATAGTTACCAAGAGGTAAGATGCTTCTGATATTTAAAAGATATGCTAATTTTGATGATAATTTTCACTCATGTTAATCAAATATAGAGTTTGGTTATAGGGTTTATATTAAGAATAATACCAAAGTGAAACTTAAAAACTAATCCCTCATTTATAGCCTAACCATTCTGTGAAATTTATAAATCCCCAATACAGGATCCTTTTATGTCTGTTTCCCTCAAGTATAAATCAGTATGATGGCAGCAACCCCAAGGAGGAGAGCTTAGAACCAGCATCAGCGCAATTTATATGCAAGCTGAGATTATCTTAGATGTTAGACAGGGATTTTTAGGGAATACATGCCTGTCTAAATGTCAGGGAAGGTTTACAATCATCTCTCTGGGATGTGGACCATGAAGAGAGAGACACTACCTTGCCTTTTATAACATAATCAGAATGGGGCAGGTACCAGGCACTCTGGAGCTACTTGCTGAACGTGAACATGTATAATCTCTGTCGGTGACTTCAAGACAGGCAAGAAATAAATGGATGTATCGAATCCTGTTTGACATGTAGCACAGTGTTAGATCACAGAAGAGCACCAGAGAGCCAAGGTAGAGCCCTCCACACTGCCAATGCTTGAAACAACTGTGGGGAACAGGAATGCCCCGCCAGCTATGTCTGTGAATATGGCAGAGCTTGTTTCACATACCCCATCCTATTTGCTTGAGTGTTTCCTTTTGTTATTTTTGCTGAACCGAAGGCAAAAGAAATCTGGAGGATTCAAACAAATAGCACATTGTGAGTACTTGGTAAATATTTACTGAAAGAATGAATAGACTCTCATTCTATTCTCTTGAATAGAATGAATATTTTTTGAGCCAGTGGAAAGTTGTGAAAAAATATGAACTAAAAAAAAAGTGTGATGTTTGAGAATCAATCAGAGCTCTACTGAATTCATCATCTAAAAGGTGTTTTTTTTTTAAAAAAAAAAAAAGAACCAAAAATGTACATAATTAGGGAGCTGTCTTCAGATTGCTTTCACACCTTCAATATTTATCTGAAAAGAGGTGACACATTCCCAGCTACTCCTATACATATTATTCCCAAGACAAGGATTACCCCAAAAAGTCATGTGAAGAACAACACTCATTAATTTATGTCTCTAATCATCTTGATAAATAACTTGCTCTGATGGGGATGAGGATAGTGGGAAAAAAAGGTTAAATGAAGCTGAATTAAATATGATAGGATAATGGTAAACATGAGTAAGAAGTTTCTTGGATTTCCAGTCATAAGACTGGAAAGAAGTAATCATTTTCCAAGCCTCTTCTTCCAGGCCAGGTATCTGGCATAGCATTTACAATGCCATTTGGGACTCCCATATGCCATTATTAGAGAGCCTGGGTTCCAGTCCCAGCTAATCTCCCTGGAGGCACACTCTGGAAGGCAGCAGGCAATTGTCCAGGTACTTGGGTCCCTTCCACCCATGTGGAAGACCTGAATTGGGTTCCTGGCTCCTGGCTTCAGGAGCTTCACCCAGCATAGTCCCCGCAGGCATTTGGGAAATGAACCAGCAGATAGAAGATGTCTCTCCATCTCTCTGCCTTTCAAATAAATAAAAGTATATTTTAAATGTTTTTAAAAGTCCAGCTTCTCATCTTCCCACAAGATAAAAGAAAGTTCCTTGCCATTCTTTTCCCTCCATGGAAAGCTATACACTGATGCATTTTTCAGAAAATTGCACTCATGGGATGAGTTTAAAATATATTTGTATCTGCTTCCCACTTCTATTCATTCAGGGAGTCAACATATATTGACTAAAGGCCACTCTGTGTCTGGGCTAGAGATTCATAAAAGACTAGAAGTAGGGGCCCATATTGTGGCACAACAGGTTACAATGCCAACATCTTGTATTAGAGCCCCAGTTTGGGTACCAGCTGCTCTGCTGCCAATCCAGCTCCCTGCTAATGCACCTGGGAAAGAAGCAGAAGATGGCCCAAGTCCTTGAGCCCCTGCAACCCATGTGAGAAATCCTGCTGTGTCATTAAGGGTCAATTCAAACCAGATTTTACAAACTCTGGCACCCCAGTGACAGGCCAGATTCTTACAAACAGGGAGAATCAAGTGGAAGATAATATGCAGTGGTGACATCTCCATGGAACTAATGGTCTGTAGTCCATTTAAAGCATTCATATTCAGTTTGTTGTTTTTTTTCTTTAATCCTCTATACATTAGATCAGCCAGAAGCAGCCTGCAGGCTATCAGTCCACATCTCTGATTTTGCCTAACCACTTCTTAAATTTATTTTTCAAATAATCAAAGAGCCAAATTCTGTTTCCGCTGTCATAAATTCAATGATTTTGAAGCTTTATGTTCCTCTCTCTCTCTGCTACTTTCCCTCCCCATTCACGAAATGATTTTGTTTATTGATTTGATTGGGTTTTTTTTTTTTTTCTCTTCTCTCTCCTCTTGGCCATATTGGCAGAAGGCCAAATAAGCATTTCCTTCTCAGGAAAAAAGGATGAGCTTCTAAACAATGAGATCAGATAGTGATGGCCATCCAGAGAGGGTCATGAGAACGCATGTGAACTGTTGCAAGAAATGTAGGTGCTTTCAAAAGATATGACTTTAAGTCCAAGTGACTACAAAGCAATGAAGTTGCTTTCATGTCTGCTCAATGGAAGCAATTTCATCACCCCTCATGCATAAGAGATAGATTCTGGAGGAATTTTCAGTCCTCCTACCCACTTTGAATCAAATAATCAGTATAGTCTTTGGCTCAGCAAAATACTTTTAATGGTCAATTCAGTTGTGCATTTGGTGGCAAGCTTGATATTTCTAAAAAATCTGTATGTTATTTCCATACATTTCTGTATATATCACCTGTTCAGTCGGTAATTAATCTAAAAATCAATTTTTAGTTTTGACTAATCATCTGTTTTCAAAAGAATAATTTAGGGAAATCAACATATCTTTAAGGAGTTTTATGTGTCTTTAGCTCCTGACTTTCCAGTCTAATTGAGCTCTAGATTGAATCAACTTGCAAGTAATAAAATATATGAAAATTCAAATTGAATATAAATGACCTAAGATGAGTGAATGGTGATGAAATATACCATCGTTGTACTCTAGATGTACACAGGAGCTAGAACAGTATCACACTGAATATTTGCCATCACTTCCATCAATTACCTAAAAACTCAGATAACTGGGAAGACATTGTTATCGTGGCATTAAGTAAAAATAATTTAGAAAGTCCTTAGCTATTTGGCTGATTATAAGCATAACTTTGGTGTACATTTTCTCTGCTCTTGTTTCTCTTCATACTATTTTTATTTTGTCTCTTAAAATGCTTAGAGTTTATTTTTATAAATACAGATCTCTCTTCCTAACCAAATTCTGTCCTGAAGCCTGTCTTGACTTCCTCCTGTGTGTTAGGCATTGTACTAAGGTTCATGGTTGATACTCAAAAAATGTTTATTACAATAAGATCTTTGAGAGGGGAGGAGTTTAAAATGTCTTGATTTTGTCACCACTAAATTTACATTATTGTGGAAGGGAAGACATTTCTAATCAGAATGAATGAGGTTAGACAAAATAGGTACTGATAGGACTCAATAAATATTACTAGAATTAGTGAAGGCTCTTTTGAAAATTAAACCCCCTGAAAACTGCATTTTTATGTTTATTTATTGAGCTGGTTAACAATGAGCTCTGAGAAGGAGCTACTTAATTCATAATATAATCATCTCCAGTGCAGTTAATTAATTCCAGATTTTATTACATTACTTGAGCTCCCTCAATGCTTTAATCTCATGATACAAGGAGGTGAAAAAGGTGGGTGCAACAAGTCATCGCAGGAGCCAAGGGGGAATTATAACCTGCATCTCAATTACAAGGCAAGGACTAATAAATGATTGCCTAATTGTGGAGGCTAGGGCAGAAAAAACCCTCACAACACAAGAAAGCCGAAAGCATTTCAGAAGTCAGAGCAGCTATCTGGGTTTCACCACCAGGGAACAAAAGAAAGAAAGCGGTGAAGGGCAGCAGGCAGTGCGTGCCTCGCCAGTAACCAGGGCTTCCCGGGTAATGGTAAACTTATGCAAGAAATAAACCTGTATTACAATGGACACGTTGACTGTCAGCGCCAAGGCCCAGCCCACTGGAAATCAGAGTTGCTGAAATATATGATTAGTGTTCTGTTTCATGCTCACTTTCAGGCCACACCTTTCGGTGGAGGTCATCTTTCGAGTCATTAAATAATCTAAGAGTGATATGTACACAGAAGAGTTTGTTCCTTATCTTTTCCATGTCACACCTGGTGCTTTCCATGGACTCTTTGTTCTTGTTTTAACAAAGTTGTGTAAAGGTTTTTTTTTTTTCCCCCTTCCAAATGACTTACTTTAACTCAGCATTTTAACCCTATAACAACCATAGTAATAGGTAGATCATTTCTCTACTGAGACACATGTTGTTAACAGAGACTTTACAGAAAAACATGTATTTTTATTTCAAACATCCTTCTCCAGTTTTTTACTCTGTGTGCATGTGTGTGTGTGTGTGTGTGTATAAATTTATTCAAGGGGTGTGGAGAGAGAGAGAGAAAGAGAGAGAGAGAGAGAGAGAAAGCTCCCATTCATTGGATCACGCTCCAAATATCTGTGATGGCCAGGAATGGGCCAGGCTGAAGCCAAGAGCTGGGAACTCAATTCAGATCTCTCTTGTCAGTGGGACTCAACTATTTGAGCCTCCACAAATGCTCTAAGGGCCTACATTAGCAGGAAGCTAGAATCAGGAGACAGAGCCAGGAATCAAGCTTAGGAATTCTGATGTACAATGTGGGCATCTTAATGGATCTCTTAACTGCTAGGCCAAACACCCATTGACAGACTTCAGTTTGGTTAAAGACCTTTTTCTTTTAAAAGGAAACTCCAACTAAATTACTATCCTTCCATCCTTCTCAAGGAAATATCTTAATTCAATATCATTTGGTAGCTTAATTCTGATTTAAATTTCTTTTATGCCACTAATGTACTGGTGGTTAAAGTGAAGCATTATCAAGGCTATAAAGAAATTCATGCTTATCATCTGCCTCTATAAAATTATAGTAGAATACAGTAAGTACAATAGGTGTTTATAGATTAACAGATACCAAGAAAACACAGTAATTCAATCCGTGTGTTCCACATTGTTCATCTCAACCAAAATTCCAAGAAATCAGATACATATCTAAGATGGAAGGAAAAGAAGTAGCAGAATCCAGACCGGAACTAGAGTCTCCTGGACTCTCAGCTTTGGGAACACCTCTCTGTTCTGGTTTTCCTCCTGCTGGTCTGGCTGTATATTCCCATCTTCCTGAAGGATTTCTCCTTTGTCAACATCAAACTGGAGCAAGGCCTGGGCTCAGGCTATTGCCTTTTTCTCCTCCTCATTCGCTAGCAGGTCCCTCCTGTCACTGCAGCTGTTCCTAGCTCCCAGCTCCAACCCAGACCTTAGGTGCAGACTTATATCCAATCGTCTGCTTGACAGCAACTCTTTGTGGAGTATCGTAGTCATATCAAGTTTGCCATTTATGAAATCAACTTTCTGGTTTATCCTTCTCAAACTGGTTTATCTCCTGCTAGTCTATATCATGGGACAGGGCTCTATTAGTCACACAATTACTTTAGTTTCCCTCTTCTTCCCTTACCCCTATAGCTTATCACTAATTCTTCAACTTTCTTTCTTCCTCCCAAATAAATCTTAAATAACCTCTTCTCCAACCCACTGCCACACACGAGTCCTAATTGTACCTTTGTTCCTTTAGTATATACTGTAATCTTTCAACTCTAATCTTCCCCACTCAATCTATTCTCCAAAATAATATTTCAAAAATCAGATTCCATTAAGCTTTGTCCCTATTTAAAACTATAAGTGGCTTCCCATTTGAATTTCTAGAATCTAGAACTATTAATGCATTATACATCCAAATATGTCTAAGTAAACACACCTTATGAAAAAAGAAACAATGAAAAGCCTCCCAACCATCCTTGCTTCCTCTCTGCCTTGTTCCCTCCCAATTTTACAGGGCACCATTGCTCCTAGTTTCCAAAGCCCCAGCAATATGAATGAGATGCAAACATCTCAGCATCAACACGGACCCAGCTGCCCAGACCCTACTTCTCTACTCTGACCTACCTTCAAGTTACTCCCCACTCACAATGCTGTACTCCTCTGGGCTTCTTTGGTTCCCTGAATTAAAACAAAATTCCCTCTTGCCTTAGTCACTTACTTACATTATTTATTTTCTCCAGACCACTCTTGCCTTTCTTCTAGATTTTCCTGGTCTTTCCCTAAATGCATTTTACAGCAAGGTAGATTCTCTACAATGCTTATTTAGCAAATTGATCACAAGTTGTAGCTATATGCCAGTTTATTTCCTCGTAGTAAATGGAGAACTCCAGGGGGACAAAGCACTATGCCCATTTATTTTACTATTCTGCAGTTGGTACACTTAGATGCCCAATAGTAGAGGTTCAATAAATACTAACTCAGAAAAATCAATGAATATTTTCCATCTGTGTAAACATGTAGGCTTTAATTAGGCATTTCCTGAAGACTTACATGTACATACAGAGTAAAACATGTTAAATAATGGGAAATTAAAAGTACTCCAGGCCTCCAAAAAACTGAGGAGGTTAGGTTCTTTAAAAAATAATTCTGTGTGTTAAAGAATGTCATGGTTTTGTATACAAAGGCTGCTGTAGGCATAACAAATATTCTATCTACTCTTCAAAAATAAGGGGCAAAAAAGAATTACATATTTTCACATGACACCTTACAGCAAGATAATTGTAAATATAGAGCTACTTGCATGTAACTTCATATATTTATTATAACTAAATTCCTTTGTCATTTGTCACTTAAGATTTTTCTTTTATTCATTCTCCTACACATTCCATTACTTTTTAAATATAAATAAAGGCATTCAAGCCATAAAATTTTAGGAAAAAACACATTTAACTGTGAGCAAAGTGTTTATTTCTTTTTTCCTTTTACAAAAGGGAGGTGTCTAATTCTTTGCCCTGAGTGAGCTTGTTTTGATCAACTTTGAATTCTCTCCCCATAAAAGATATGTCTTCCTTCTCATCCTGAATGTCGTGTACATCGAAGGACACTTCCAGACATTTCCCTTACAGATCTCAAAAGGAAGTATTAATCAAACAAAAGATGGGAAATTATGACATTCCGACACTAAGGTTTAATTCAAATGGTCAAGCTTTAGCTGATCACAGGGTACAGGTGACTATCCATCAACTAACCCATCATAACACACATTAAAATGTCTGGGTTAATCAGGACGGAAGCCAAAAATAACATCTTTTGCTGACGCTCGATGAAGACTACTAAAGGAATTCCCCTGAAACTGTGCTCTGTAAACATTCAAGATCTAAAAACATAAAAAAGATATGAGGAATTCTGCCTAACAGGATCTTTAAAAAGGCAGCAGTAGTAAATTCTTTTGATGGAAAACTAAATGGTTTCTATGATGTGTGCAAGTTTAAATTACAAAAATGTTAAAGCAATCTGGAAAGTCAATATGAAAATACATATAGCATGTTTAATTTTGAGCTTCTAAAATTGTGAAATACTTTAATAAAATCTTTCAAAAGATATTAAATAATATTCACAATGAGGCATAAACTGCTGATATTATAATATTCTCATTTCTTTTCCAACTCTATCTTCCAAGAATTAATTTCATCTGGAAATCAATGACAGTTACATATATAGAGGAACAGAAAGCAGTGGAAGGTAGACTGAAAGGAGAATGTGTTGTCTTTATTTATTAGTATTCTTCTGGATTTGCATTATAGGTACTGGACTTAGTCTTATCTCCTTATTTGCTTCAAATCCTGTCCTAGGCTCAGACAGCCACTGTATCACAAGCTTTTTGGCAATTTCATGGTGTAAGGAATCTGAGAGTCAAGAACTTGGGTCTTGCTCTGCATTGTGCTCTCTCCCATGACTATCCCACCACCTTGAGCCTCAGTCTCCTCACCTGCAAAATGAGGGTATGGGTTCAATGATGTCTGTAGTTCCCCTCTGTCATAGTGTGAGATTATACGAAGGGCCCTGAACACAGTCATCAGATAACCACAAGGCAAAAACAAACATCGCAGAACACTAGACGTTAGGGCCAGGAGAAGCAGCTTTCCAAATGTAGCACGGGGGCCTCAGACAGTTCTCCCTTTTTGTATTTAATGAAACACTACTAATATCTCTAGGCCTCTGTAATCGTAACTACTGAAAACAACCAAAGTACTCACAAGATTGACTAGCAAATTAATTTTTAGAACATTGTATCTTTATACGTAAACATATTTTTGTCTCCATTTGAAAAATATCCATAATTCTTTTTCAAATGTCATATTTGAATACACATTGAACATTCAGTCCATAAACACTGGCTGAACAACTATCATGTGTTCAGTCATGTGCATAGCACATGACTTTTTTTTTTTTTTTTTTGACAGGCAGAGTGGACAGTGAGAGAGAGATAGAGACAGAGAGAAAGGTCTTCCTTTGCCGTTGGTTCACCCTCCAATGGCCGCCGCGCTGCAGCCGGCACACCGCACTGATCTGAAGCCAGGAGCCAGGTGCTTCTCCTGGTCTCCCATGGGGTGCAGGGCCCAAGCACTTGGGCCATCCTCCACTGCACTCCCGGGCCACAGCAGAGAGCTGGCCTGGAAGAGGGACAACCGGGACAGAATCCGGCACCCCGACCGGGACTAGAACCCAGTGTGCCAGCGCCGCAAGGCGGAGGATTAGCTTAGTGAGCCACGGCACCGGCCATCAAGTCACTTCTATTAGGTTGATCACACAAAATCACAATGCTCAGCCCTTTATGAGTCACAAAATGGCAAACTTCAAGTCTCAAACTAATCATTTTATAGCAAATTGTGTTAGCAAACAGGTTAATCCTTCAGATTCCCATTATTGTGATGCCATTTGGAGATTTCCTAAAGAATTGCCTAACAAGAATCTTTGTTGTTGATTTTCTTTGCAGGTGTGTATCTGTTGTTATCATTGTTCATTGTAAACACAAATTAATACTACTCAGCTCTTGTGCATTTTTCTCTGTGCCTTATCCATGACCAGTTAATAACTGACTGATCTACAATCTTTTCAGGATTAGTTACTTATGACGCGTGTGGGTGTATGCACGTATACACACACACACATACACACAGAATGATTTGCTCCTTTTTTATTGTAAGGTTCCCTCTCTTTTCTTCCTAAAGATGTTGCTATGCTCTGTTTCTCACTGCTTGTTTTCCCAAAAGAATTGTTGGCTGCTTGTGAGTGGGATCAGTGCCTATGCTTCTTTGTATGACCCACAGCCTCTATCCCAGGGTCTTGCATGCAGTAGACACAACAAAATTACCAACTGAACATTAATTAAATTATAAAGGGAGACATTTGATTGAGAAGATACAGTACTATTGAAACATAAAATCATGGGAAAATAGATGTTACATGTTTGTCAATTGTGCAACTATTTCTCACATGCTATGGCAGTGACAGATCTACCATGGTCTAATGTTATTCCTCACAACGACTTCAAAAAAACAAAAGATCACAGTTTATGAAGTCGCAGGAATTTCTACCATATCAGAAAGCTTTGTGCATTAGATAATAAATGCATTTGATTATGTCAGTTAGAAGAAGTAGATTTCCAGTTTTGCCTTAAGAAAGGAAAATATTTGTCAGGAAAATGAATAATAAAGGTTGCATTGTGGTGTAATAAGGGCAAAGCTTGATGACTTTACACAAAACCTACAGACAGTTCAAAATAGCCAGCCACAATTAGATCTCTTTAAATGGGACATTCTCTCAAAAGAAACAAACAACTGAAAATATCCAAATTTTGAATAACTGTCTTAAAATTTGAATACTACATCTATCTAAGCAAAATCAAAAACACTTCCCCAAATGATTAGCTTGTAGTGCACATATCAATTGCTTCATAGTGCAAGAAATGTCAAATGGCACTAGAAACAATGCCATGCTTTCCTGTACACTGCAAGCATATTTCTTCTTTAGACACAGTTTACATAATACAGGAAACGGCCTCATCTGGTTCCTGGTCTTTTTGATCAAGTCAAAAGCCTTAAAGAAAAAAAGTGTTTCTTTTACATTTTCCTTTTTTTTGTACTTTTGTTTTTCACAAATTCTATTTCCCTAAATTGAAAATGAGTACTGGACAAGTGTGGAGAGCAATGTCCTCTAAGAAGTATTTTACTAAACGACAAGCCCATGACCTTTTTTTTCATGAGTTCTGCAGGTGGCCAAAACAAGAAAAGTCTGTTATTCAGGAAAAGCTGATTCCATGGCTTAAGATGAAATGTTCACTTAAAAGAAAATTAGCTCAGAGAACTAAACGTGGGAGCCACTTAGAGTGTTTGGGAAGTAAGGTGGCTGCTATGGTTGATTCCAGAGTAGCAGTGGGAACATGTGAGGTCAGAGGGGAGCTAGGGCCAGACCATGAGGGGTCTTGTGTGCAGGGTAGGGACCTTGTCTTTTACCTTGAGTGAATTGGGAAGCCACTGGAGAACATCGAACTGCCTTATGTTTTTAATCAGCAATCTTGGCTACAATGTGGAGAACAGATCATGGCCAGGGAAGAGGGAGGCAAGCAGACCAATAGATTAGTCATTGCCTTTACCAGCCAAGAGGGATGATGGTGATTTGGACCAGGGTAGTAGAGGTAGCAAGAAGCAGATAGATTCTAAATACATTTTGAATAAGTGAACTGATGTGATTTGATAATTAATTAGGTATAAGTGTAAGAGAATGAGAAGAGGCAAGGAGAAATCCATTTCTTTTTAATCTGAGCACTTGACAGAAGCAGGAAGACTATATAAAAGCAGGAGGTTTGAAGAGAAAGGGAAAGAAACAAGACTAGCTTCTAACATGTTAACATCAAAATATCAATTAGTCATCCACATGGAGATGTCAATTGGAAATTCAATCACCATGGAGTTGCAGGGAGTGGTCTGGAACATAGACACTAATTTGGGGGTCATCAGTATAGAGCTAGTATTTGAAGGTGTAACACTAGAAGAATTCATTGCTTGAGAAAATGAGTATGGACATACACGAGAAAAGATCCAAGTATTAACTACAGAGTAGAAAGAGGGAGAACCAGCAAAAGAGATGTAGTAGCAACTAGTAAAATAAGCAAGCAAGCAGCATTGAACATAGAAAACCAAGTAACTGGAGTTTTCAAAAAGAGGGAAGTGATTAAGTGGCTTAAATTCTAACAGTAAATTGAGTAAAATGAGATCTAGGGCAGTTCCTTGAATTTGGCAATGTGACAGTCACTGATGGCCTTAAACGAGAATCCCTTTGGTGATGTGAGATGAGAATGGGAGAGGATAAGTGTGTAGACTACAGTGTTTTGCTCTAACATGAGCAGGAAAAGAATGCAGTAACTGGAGTGAAAGTGAAATCAGAGGGTTGTTTCTAAATGCAGAAGAGAGTACTGTGTGTTAATACACTGACAGGAATGATTGGGAGAAAAACGACAGAATTCTACAGATAATGCTGCAGGTGGGGAAGAGATGGTGGGAACCAATGCACATGGAAAGGAAGGCACCTGAGGTTGGAACAAGGACATCAACGGAAGAGTGGCAGGGAAGAAGGCAAAACGAGGGGGGACAGATAAGGTTTGACTGACTTGGTGATCTGACATGTATGTTCTCATCCTACTCCAGCTTCCTAGTGAAATAATAGACATGCTTGTTTATTATGCCCGATAATGAAGAAGACAGAGGTGAGTGTGAGTTAAGAGAAATAGAAGAATGAATAAAATAGTGCTTCAGGAGAGTTGCAAAGGCAGAGTAGACAGAGAACTGGATTTAACTAGGCTTGGGCCTGGCCAGTTGAGAAGCAGGGGGTCTATGCGAAAGAGTGCTTACAAATGATGGACTATGACAAACTAGATAGGACTACTGAACCAGGACAATCTTATCAAGAAATAAACTCCCATTTCAGTAAGCCAAGAACGTTTGGAGTCTACCTATTATTACATTCCTAACCTAACCTATGAGTGATTAGTTCAGGATGTAAACTTCTTTATGACCTAGTCCCATTTTCTTTCTACTTCTTCTACCCTGTGATCCACCATACATAGTTTAGCTTCTAACTCCTGGAATATCCAGAGCCTCCTTCTTCCTTGTCCTCTTTACCAGGTCAGCCTACCTCAGTCACTTCTCTCTTGCTGTTTATTCCACAATTTTTTTACTAATCACTTTCTAAAATAGACTAAACATGAATTGACCAGATTGCACAGTAGTTATCATCCCCACAAACTGTGGCAAAGTGGCTGGTATACACTTGGCACTTTTTTAGATGAATCAATGAATAAGCTCTCAAACATCAGTTCACCCACAACCACTCACCTTTAGAGTTGGAATGCCTTAAGAGAAGGGAGGATTTACACAGCATGCACAGTTCATAGCACAGACTCAGCCCATGTTCCACTCTCATACAATACCAACAAGGTAACTAGTTCATCAAAATTACTGTTTAATAAATTAATACGATTACTCTCCATTTTTTTACACTCATTTTCATTGTGTTAGTAATTTTACAACTACTTTTTGACAGGAAAGTGTGAGAAGAAGAAATGGGAAGAGAATGGAGAGAGAACATAAAAATTGTCCAATAAAGAAATGGAGGGAAAGAAAAAAAAATGGAGAGAGAGAAAGGCAAGAATAAAACAGAGGCAGAGGGGGCCAGCATTGTGGTGTAGCAGCTGAAGCCATCACCTGCAATGCCGGCATCTCATATGGGTGTCGGTTTGTGCCCCAGGTACTCCACTTCTGGTCCAGCTAATGGCCTGGGAAAAGCAGCAGATGATAGTCCAAGTGCTTGGGCCCCTATTACCCACATGGGAGACCTGAAGGAAGCTCCTAGCTCCTGGCTTTGGCCTGGTCCAATCCTGGCCATTGCAGCTATCTAGAGTGTAAATCATCAGATGGAAGATCGATCTCTCTCTCTCTCTCTCTCTCTCTCTGACTTTCAAATAATAATAAATCTTTAAAAAAAAAAAAAAGCAGAGGATGGGGCCAGCACTGTGGCGTAGCGAATAAAGCCGCCTCCTGCAGTGCCAACATCCCATACAGGCACCAGTTCGAGTCCTGGCTGCTCCAATTCCCATCCAGCTCTCTGCTATAGCCTGCAAAAGCAGTAGAAGATGGCCCAAGTCCTTGGGCCCCTGAATCCATGCGGGAAACCCGGAAAAAGCTCCTGGCTCCTGGCTTCAGATGGGCACAGCTCCGGCTGTTGTAGCCTTCTGGGGAGTGAACCAGCAGAAGGAAAACCTCTCTCTCTCTGCCTCTGCCTCTCTGTAACTCTGCCTCTCAAATAAATATTTGTTTTTAAAAAAGCAGAGGCATAGGGAAGAATAGGAAACAAGAAATGTGGAAAAAGAAAAAAGCAAGCATTAGTGGCAGAGACCCCTAGAGAGGCACAGGCTAAGGATGCTGGGCTATTGCCCTTTAGGCAATAAAGAAAATGCTTACAAGGCACCGAGAGGAGTTTAACAATACCAGGTGGAGAATGGAGTATTATGAAATATGTATATAGTTATCTCTTGTTCCTCTAAATATGTAGTAATATTTATGAATAGTAACAACAAGATACATTTACTGTCTGAAAAACACCAACCAGAGCCCTTGACGGTTATCATGCCTTCCATTCCTCATGACAATTACAATTACTCTCATGTTATGAAAGGAGAAACTGAGGCACTGAGTAAGCTGCCAAGTCAGAGTGAGTGAGATGACCAAGCCTCAGTCTCACACTCATGCGCTTACCCACCTTGGCTGAATCCTCCCTAGCCATGCTGCTTCTGTAATCAGCAGATGAAGGCCACGATACATTCTGAGCCAACTGACAAGATTTTCCCCATCTCCCATCCTTTCCAGGCCAAGTTCAGAGGCCAAGTGAAAAGGGAGGAAAGGGAATCACCAGGATCAGCCCTTGTACTCCCTGACCCCAGGGACCTGAATGTGAAGCAGATGGGACCAGACACTGGTCCAAGTGTCACACTGTCCTACTTAGCTCTCTTGACACTTCATTTGGATCTATCTGTTTATTCTTTTTAAAATGCAGTTGTGCTCATGAGTTGAGAATCAAAGTACACAGACAGAAACCTTTTCTAGAGATGTTTTGCCTTCTTCCTTAGAAGGAAGGAAGACATGAAACAAGAATTCAACCACCTTTCCAATGACTGAGAGAAAAATAATCAGAAAACACTTACAACCTTGTGTGTCTCTGCACAGTAGTCTTTGGACAACATTTTTAAAGATTTATTTATTTATTTGAGAGGCGGAATTACAGACAGAGAGAGGGAGAGACAGAGAGAGAGAGGTCTTCCATCCACTGGTTTACTCCCCAAATAGCCACAGCAGCCAGAGCTGAGCCAATCTGAAGCCAGAAGCCAGGAACTTCTTCTGAGTCTCCCATGTGGCAGGGGTGGCAGGGGCCTAAGCACTTGGGCCATCTTCCACTGCTTTCCCAGGCCATTAACAGGGAGCTGGATGGGAAGTCGAGCATCCCGGACTTAAGCTGGCACCCCTATGGGATGTCAATACCGCAGGCGGAGGCTTGACCTACTATGCCACAGCACCAGCCCCTGGAAAACATTTTTTGCAGGTGTACATATCAGGAATAACAAGCTCACGGCCATGTATTACCACATTTCCCTCCAGCCTCAACAGCAGTCATTGTTATCTCATCTCAACATATTGTCTCTGAACCTGACTGGAGTCTCAGAATCCTTTACTGCACAGAATCCCAGGTAGCTATTAACAATAAACGAGAAAGAGCACAGAAATGAAATCCATCTGTGATTCCTAGTACAGTCATATTTCATCACTAGATGCTATACCAGGGCATACCCCTATGACATCAAAGATCACCTGACACAGATAAGGTCAAACAAGAACCCTCAAAACTAAAGACTAAAATTGTTTTTTGGTCAATAATTATCTCCTGAACATATTTAATGAAAGAGTATGCTTTTTAAATTAAAACAAGAGCTTTAGGAACTAATCAGGAAACAATACAGAACTTGAGAAATTATAATCTTTCTGTAATTCATAATAATTTTAAAGCTAGGCCAGTAAAAAGAAAATCCTTTGACAAAGTCTGGGCTAAAAGCCATGGATAGCATCCACTGTTAATGTTGTATAATTAACAAACTTCTGTTCTTTCAACAACTACTCAGAGAATGAAGCTGTTAAGTAAATATACAGTCAAAAACACACAGAAGAATTAAACCACCCCTCACATCTTGCAAAAAGGTGGTGCCCTTACAGGGGAAGAAAATATCCACAAACTGCCTGCCAAGACACCCAGATACTACACAGTCTCATTAGTTGGGAAAAAGAACAAAACTTTTAATTTGCTCAGGATGCCTCTATGAGCCAAATATCTTGTGATTCTATGAATGAAGTACATTTGAGTTCAAGGCAGTCACATTAACAGTTTGATGATTTCATTTTATGTTCAGGGCTCTGTGGCACCAATGTCACACAGATGGGTGTCATGCATTCACATATCTCAGCCACTTCCCATTTAAATAAATAAAATTTTAATCAAGGTTTCATGATTACATTTCATTAGTCATAAAAAGAAAACCCTGCCCAGTATTCAAAAACTATCCTAGAACTCTCATGATATTGGCAATCACACTATTGAGTAAAATAAATCAAACACAGCATGCTCCTGGGGACTCAGAAATGGACTTGAATTCCCCAGTTGCAAGGGACATTGTGTTGACAGAGCCCCAGGATGAGGGTGTGTGTGGTATCCACAACACACAAGAGTTGTGTTTGCTTTAAAGAAATTCCCTGCCAATTCTTACAGTAAAGCTAAACAAGTCACTGAAATGATAACACTCAAAAGATAGTACCTAAAACAATAACAACAAATAAAAAACCCTGAATGATACTAAAGAATATCAAAACTCTAAGTTTTCAGAAAGGTTAAGCAGTGTGTGAAAATATGGTTGGAGGTGTTCTTTTCCTTTTAGTATGACAATCATTAAATGACACTCAAATTAAGGTTAATATCCTGGAGAAAATAATCTTTTGTCAACTGGTGGTCTGGGGCTTGAGACCTCACTGAAAGGTCTCCCTTGAAAAGGCTATGAAAACATCAGCCACTGATCCAGAAGTTCTCAACAGCTCAGATGCAAGGTCATTCATAATTGTCTCCATCCTTCTTTCTCCTCTCCAGAGCATAATTACTTCAAGAAATAAAATCCTGGTTTATTTTACTGAAATCCAGAAACTCACCGCTTCTACAGCAACAGCCACTTCCCTTATCCCAGGTTTAAATATCCATTACTGTCATCACTCCTGGGTCTGTTCCACAGGACAGTGACTAACCTTTAGCGGGCCCAATGTTCAGAATATATACAACAACTTGCCAGTATTTAGTACCTCTAATGCACCAGTCACGTGTACAACGGTGCTAACCTTTGGTCAGGAAGAACAGAGATGGGATAGTATATGTAAAAATAACAAGATCCATTTTGGAGACTGGAATCCCTGCTCTATGTTAAGTAGCTGTGAGAAAGTGGGAAAGTGTTCAATCTCTCTTCTGTCCCATGTGCAACGTAGGGAAATGCCCCCTGCTTCTGAAAGTTGTTATGTGGACTAGAAAGGTAATCTGTGGAACACGACTGTGGGCACTATGGGCAACAGTACCCCAACAAACTAGCTGTCTTAGTTAACAGAGAGTTAGGAAATATTTCAAAAATCTAACACTTAGCAGTGCTGGAGAAGGAGCTTGTAAATTACCTAACCCTAACCTTTCACCTGTCCAGAGGATCCAGCAAGCAGGTTGCTAGGTGACCTAAGGCAGCAGCTTCAGAAGAGTGGTGGGAACCAGATGATTACATGGAGGAATCTCATTCTCAAGGAAATGGAGCCATGCTTTCAAGAAATGTACTATAAAGGGAGTGAGAATTATGGGATTGGGTGTGGGTTTTGGAATGTATATGTCTGCTGGGTATCTTTAGGATGGGAGAGTTTGAACATTTGCATGGCTGAAGGTCAAAGTTCAGATATAAATAGGAGGACCAGATAATTTATTATCCAAACCAGACATGGGTGAGAGTGAAAGTGGATGCTATTAATAACTATGCCGGGACAATAGGAATAAACTAGGACTGTCTCAGGCTAAACAGAGTGTCTGGTGATCCTAGGACTAAAGAGATGTTAAAAATACAGACAGTGAAAGAGAAATTGGTAGAGCAAGATCCCAGAGAAGGGAGGACAGAGTAGGATCTGAATAGAAGCCCAGTCAGGGTAAGATACTAATTAAAAGGTAACCCCTTCCCATGTGCCAGATATAGATCAAACTTTGCCTACAAGGGTCTTCAAAAAGTTAATGAAAATGTACATTATGAAGAAACTACACAGGGATTTCAAAATTTTTTGTACCAAAATGAACCTATTTTTTAGTTTCAGTCTTTCACATACCTTCCTATTACTTCCTAGGTTCTTCACTGGCTGATATGCATACACACACACACACACTTACACACACAAACACACAAGTGTATATATAACAGACAAATGCATAAATAATAGTTACTAGTTTTGGAAACAAACTACAAGTAACTTGCTGAGAAATATGAGGTTCAAGGGAGCTAAACAATGTATGAGAAAATGACTGATATTTGTAAGGATATACATATATGAGGATACCTGATGACAATGGGTCTGTGCTTCAAAGCTGATGCTCTTCCTGTTGGTCAGTACAGTCATACCGAGGCAGGAAGGCAATCACTCTAAAAACAGTTTTGCAAACATTTGTTCCTCAGGTCCTGGAGAATGTGCAGACTTTGGGTTCTGTGCTCAAGAAGTAAAACTCACTATAGAGGAAAAATCATAAATCACTAAATTAAAAGTAAACCATGAAGGTCAAGTGTTTGGCTTAGCAATTAAGGTGTCCACATTCCACATCAGAGTGCCTGTGTTCCATTTCTACACCTAGCTCCAGATTCCAGCTCCCGGCTAATTCAGAGCCTCAAAGGTAACAAGTGATGGCTCAAGTAGTTGTGTCCCTGGCAACCATGTGGGATTCCTGGATTGAGTTCCCAGTGCCTGGTCCTGGCTTCAGGCTGGCCCAGCCTTGACTGTTGTGAGCACTGAGGTGGTGAACCAACAGATGGGAGCATTGGCTTTCTTTCTCTCTCTCTCCCTCCTCCCTTTTCAAATAATTTTCAAAAATATTTTAAGAAGTAAACCATTAAATTCTAAATGGAGTAGAGAGAAAAGCATGAAAATACAAAAGAGTTTAAATCTGGTTTAACTCATTCAATCTGATCAGAAAATCTGCTACAAAAGAGAAGGCAACTAAGTCAAGCCTTGAGGCACAGAGCAATGATTCTTCAGGGAGCTGGAATATATGATCACTTTTCAAAACATTAATGAAAATGAAATGAAGGGATAACTATTTTGTTGTAAAAAATGTTTGAAATTCATGCAATTTTTTCATAATACACATTTTCCATGGATTTTTCTAAGGTGCCTCATATGCATGAATTTCAAAAACTTTTACACCAAAGTAAATTCACCTTTTATTTTTCCTTTTCCCACCAAACTTTAGTTTGGTGGAGGGAAGATTGGAGGAAGGTGTTCAGAGAAGATTTGGAGAACACTCAGGGGAGAAGGAAAAACATGAAAAGCAAGTGTCTCTACAAGGAGCAATGGGGCGCAGACACAGGGGCAGAGACAAGGTCCAGCTGAGTGTCACTAAGACATGAGGTGTGGGACTAGAGAAGACAACAGAAGCCATATCATTGGGAAGAAAGGAGGAGAAATACTCCTAATGGTTACTACCGCAATTAAATATCAAACGAATGCAATCAGATTTCTTTGTGAGGAATACACGCAACCATTGATTTTCCAATTGGAAATTTCCAATTTCCAAAGCTATCTTTCCAGACCTTGGATTATTGAGGGCCATAGTTTCTTCAGGTATCTTTAATTTTGGTGATATGATCTTATGAGATAATTTTGGTTTCTTCACAAGCCCGTCCCCCAACCCCACCCACCACTGTCATTGAAATCATTTCCAAACAGTAAGCAGGTACCTGATGAGCTGGGTCTATTCTGTGCTTCTTCTTAGGTAGTGCTGAGGGTGTTTCTAATCCTACTACGTTGTCTGGATCCACATATTTTTCTTCTCCACTATACTGAGATGTGATGAAACTTGCTAATACAGGAATAAAGATAACACCTATCTGACTAGAACAGCGATGAGGTACAAAGGTCTGGTCTTATTTTACACATTCACAAGGAAAATCTAGGCTCTGTATTTTGTATACTGCTTTATCTCCCATATATAGATGGCCTCTTGGCTGCTCTCTAATCTTTCACTAAGGCTTAAGTATAAGGAACTTTATCCCTCGAAAGCTCTTTTGCCAAGCCTGATCACTACTGATCAGGGTGGAACCAACCGAACAATTTAATAAAGTTTCCTCGTTAAGGAATGAAGGATCACAGTTAATTCTTTCTAGAAAGTGTTTCACATCCTAGAGGCAAAAAATCTGAGAAACAGCAAGTGGCAAGTGACAACGAATGGCTACCAAAGGGGAGTGAGACTGGATTAATTCATCTAGTAGTTCATACAAAGATGAAACACATTTTACAAAAACAGAAATGGTCTCTAGGGAAAATATGACATGAAGAGTCACCACATAACATTCACACATATGCGTGGACTTACCTCAGAGCTGGAACTAAGACACAAGGATCTACTGTTTCTGGGATATAACTAGATTGTTCCCAGAAATAACTAGATTGAGTAGGTCTGAAATCAATACTCAGCAAAGAGCCATCACTTCTTCACCTCCTTCCCCCAGCATTATGCATTTCCCCACTACAGATTTTGAGAGTTGCATTTGGTAGTAAAATATGAAGCCATTAAAAGTTCATCAGTGAATGATGAATCTCCTTTGGTCACTTAGCCACCGTGGAAGCACAAAGACATTTGGAAGTCCTATAAATTAGGGAAAACAGAGACAGACAGACAAACTAGTGAAAGGTTATCTAAAAGCAACAATATGTCAAGATCTCAATACTGAACTGAAAAATTAATGTATGGCCAGACTGGTACCTTAGTAAAAGAACATCTAAGTGTTTACCAAATGTGACTACAGTCTCTCTGCCCAGGAGGCCACTGAAGGACCTGAGCATTGCCTCTGCAGGCATTCTTCAAACAATGCATCTTTGTTCCATGGCCTCCCAGCTGTGACAGGCATGATAAAAATGGAGATTGTTTTTATACTCTACGTGCTATTTCTATTCTGACAGAAGCATGGTTATTCGCCAAATAATCAGCGTATGTTGGCATTTTTATAAATAAAGTGCTTGGGTTTGACAGTAATCTCTGCAAGAAGAACTTGGAGGATGGACAAAAAATGTCTTCTTTCCCATGCATAGGAAAAAGGCCTCCTTGGCTATTTTTCAGCAAACTGAAATTTCTTTTCTCCAAAAGGCAGCCAGGAGCACAGCTATGACATCAGCCCTGTCAAGGCCCTCCTTTCTCAGAAAGGACATAGGGAAGTATTTCTTTCCTCCATGACTTGTAGGAATGTATTCCTGGGGCTTCCTGAGTTATACAAGGAGGATTTTATTTCACTGAAGTAGAGGCATGGGGGGAGAGGAAAGAGTGTGGGACTACATTCCCACTACGTTCCAGGCTCACATAGATTGTTTTGTCTTGTCCTAACCATAAACCTTAGAGATGCGTGTTATTGTTCCCAATTTACAGGTTAGGACACCACATGAACCCTGGTATGCTAACAAAGGCTTTGTCCACAGCAGTCTTCCCCTAGAGATAGTCAGAAATATAGGGATGGTTGAAGTAGAAGAAAGGGATATACATATTCCTCCTTTAAGAAAATCAAATTGTGATTGGGAGATTTCTGTGGTGCAGTGGGTTAAACTGCTGCCTGGGATGCATCCTATACTAGAGCACCAGTAGGAGTCCCAGCTGCTCCATTCCATCCAGTTCCCTGTTGATGTGCCTGGGAAGGAAATGAAAATGCCCCAAATACTTGGGTTCTTGTTTTATATGTGGGAGACCAGGAAAGAGTTCCAGAGTCCTGGCTTTGGCCTGGCCCGGGCCTGGCTGTTGGGGTCACTTGAAGATTAACCCAGAAAACAGAAGATCTCAATTCCTCTATCTCTCACTCTCTCCCTGTCACTCTGCCAAATAAATAAAGAAATCTTAAAAAAAAAAAAAGCTTTATTTATAAAACTCTCTGGTAGGAGGTAGATTTAATTATTATTTGACAAATGAGAAAACTGACCTTCCAAGTATGTAGGCAAAGTGCCAAAGTGCCAGCTAATAAATAGATGAAGATGCTCAATGCAAATCTCATTCTTCTGCCAGTGCAGTGTCTTTCATGCCAATCTGCTGCTTTCTTATCACTGAGCATACCAGAAACTCAGGACCCAAACTTCCCTACTAGTAGTGCAGGAAGAAGATAATGACCATGAGTTGGGGCTCAAACCACTCATCAGTTTGCCAGGAAGAACCTGTTCCAACAACTTGAAGATTCAACTGCGGGAACTTTTCACCAAGGGTATTTCCACAGACTCTTTTCTACTGTCCACCGACCTTCTCTGCCAACTCCCTCACTCTGGCAAAATCAAGTCATACTTGGTCCAGGTCAAAATTATTTTGCATACTCTGGGTACTATGTTGGCAGCTTTTCATACCACACAGAGCTCATGTTTTCTAGGCAATAGAGTACTAACTCCAGAATTATGGATATTGGAGAATAGGGTCTAACATAGCATGGCTTTGAGAATCCCCATATTAACAGTCTGCACAGAGCTCTGGGCAGGAGGTTCACAGACAGAGCCCACAGTGAACCACATAGTAGATCATTCTCCAGTTAGGAATATAGTGACAGACCCAGTTTATTTCACTTTTAGATGGTCATGGAATGTCTTTCTAGCAACCCCTGGAACTTAGTTGAGATGGTCTTTAGGTCAACAGCGTTATTATTCTGCTAGCAAAATTCCAAATGAATGCTTATAAACATAGCTCTCTACCAGAGAATTCATAAACTCTCAGAGCCATGATACAAAAACTGCCCTCACCACAATTTTTAAGGTGCACTTGATAGTTCAATGGTATACCCTTTTCTAAAGAGAAACGTTGGATAGCTTAGAAGAATGTACCTGAGGGCATGTGAAGCCCTAAGACATTCTAAATTCAAAGCATTCAAAATCTTCAATTTTCAACTTGGACATTGTTTAAAAAAAGAGGGAGAATTGAAGTCAATAATAACGGTATTTGATCCTTCAAGCACGGATTGCACTGTATCAACCAACACAGACAATATTCTGATGTCACAGCAGCCTTTATTTCTTTTCTAGGAGTTGTCTGACAAAGTCTGTAGCTCCTTTCAGCTTCTCTTTTTTTTATATTTTCATTTATTTTGACAGGTAGAATTACAGACAATGAGAGAGAGAGAGAGTCAGAAAGAAAGGTCTTTCTTCCATTGGTTCACTCCCCAAATGGCCGCTACAGCTGGCACTGCACCGATCCGAAGCCAGGAGCCAGGTGCTTCTTCATGGTCTCCCATGCGGGTGCAGGGCCTAAGCACCTGGGCCATCCTCCACTGCTTTCCCAGGCCACAGCAGAGAGCTGGACTGCAAGAGGAGCAATGGGGACTAGAATCAGTGCCCATATGGGATGCCGGCACCGCAGGTGGAGGATTAGCCTAGTGTGCCACAGCACCAGCCCCTCAGCTTCCCTTTAATAAAGGAAACAAAATAACTGAATTTTATTTATGATTGGGTCTGGAGGTGATAGTTGTCAGATGTGATGCTTCATGTAGACTATTGAAAGATAAAGTTGTACTATGGTGGTTCCCTAAAAACAAAACAAAACACCTCTGAAAACAGACTTACCATATGACCCTGTTATCCCACTTCTGGGTATATATATTCAAAGAAAATGAAATCATCATATCAAAGAGATAACTGTGTTCTCATGTTCACTGCAGCATTATTCACACTAGCCAAGATTTGTAATCAACCTAGATGTTCACTGATGGATGAATGGAAAAAGCAAATGTGGTACAAACACACAATGGAATATTATTCAATCATAAAAAAGGAAATCCTGACATTTGCAGCAAAATGGATGGAACTGAAGATCATTATGTTAAGTGAAATAAACCAGTTTTTTAAAAAATAGTTGACCTAAACTGAGAGTGATGATATTGGGATATATCAGATACCAAAACATAATCAAAAAGAAGTAACAAGCTCTACCATTACACAGCATAGTGGGCTGACTATAGTTCATAGTAACAAACTACATAAAGAACTAGAAAAAAGGAGCTGGTAAACTTCAAACACAAAGAAAATATAAACAAATGGAAGGGCTAATTGCCTGGTTTGATTGTTTTATGCTGTGTATTTGGGCTGAAATATTACACTGTATCCCATAAAAACATACAAGTATTATGTATTAGTCAAAAATCTTTAACAAACAAAAAAGTATACAAAGATCCTTCAAGTTGCATTGATTTCCTCAAAGCATAAACAAAAATCAAATGGTCAAAACAGAACATTTCAACTTCTAAAATATGTTCACTATACTGAGATGTTTGTCCCAGTGATTAAGATAGCCACATGCCATATCAGAGTACCTGGGTTCAAGTCCTTGCTACACTTCTGACTTCAGCTTCCTGTTAATGGATACCCTATGAAGCAGAAAGTATTGGCTGGGTCCCTGCCACCCACATAAGAGACCTGGATTGAGTTCCTGGGTCCTAGATTTGACCTAGTCCTTTCCTAGCCATTGTAGGTATTGAGGGAGTAAACCAATGGATGAGAGCTCCCTTGTTTTCTCTGTCACTCTGTCTGTTTCTTTCTTTCTTATATCTCTTGCTCTTTCTGTTTCACTATCTCTCAAAACAAAAAAAAAAATTCAACAACCCTAAAGCACTTAAGTGGCTGGGAAGCCAGGAAAGGGCAGAGGAACATGGCACAGTGAGGACCAATGGTGTCTGTCAACAGTGAGCAAACAGTATTGTAGGAGCACACAGGAAGAGGAGCAATTATATTGCTTTGGAAAAAGACCTTGAGGAATAAGCATGGTGGAAGTAACACTTGAACTAAGTTTTGAAGCATGAATAAGGCCAACTTAAATATTTCCAGAGGAGAGAAAACAAGAGCCACCAGGCAGAAAAACATTAAAAGATTAAAAAAAAATATGCTAATCAGCATATGGGCAATATTCTATTCCGAGAAACAAAACATCCCACCACCTGAAGGGTTTACAGTACATTATTTTGAAAAAGTATATTAATTTCAGATGTAAAAAACATTTTCCTTATGTACAAATAAATACTGTAATTGAAGTGACAGAGTAGACATGTAGAATTTATTATCTGAAAGAAAATCTAATCAATAGGTATTTCATTTTGAAAAGTTAATGAAATATTATGGAGAAAGTGGCCTTTTAAGCTTTGATTTTTAGATTCGGAGAAGGAGCTTAATTTTCAGTGACAAGGTCAGCACTAGTTGAATGGTCTCCTTTCACTTCCCACAGAAATAACTTTTTTTCATTCTTGAATTATTTGTTTAAATCAGGCTTCAATAATCAGAGTCTCTTTAAACTTTTTTTTGGTAGATCCTCAAGTTAAAAATCATGTCACCTTTGTTATTTCTACCAGTTTCAAAGGAATATGAAAGTACTTATGTGAAATTAAACATTAATTTCATTTCAGTTCATCCTAATTCATATTCAATGCAATAAGTACACATGTATTTAATACTATTATCATCAAGGAAGGGCAGAGGGTTCAAGTCATTGTAAAGGACAATGTGGGTATATTTTATCTCCTGCTAATTAGCAAAATTAGATGAGCTTCTGGAAGATTATTTGAAAGCAAAGGTTTGCCAAGCCTACTTTCAATAAGCAGTTTTTATGATCCCAATAGCCTAAGACTCAACTCTTAGATGACAAAAATAAATCTTTTGGTATATCCATCATGGTTAAGGCAAACCACTTCCAAGGTCGACTATAGGGCCAAATACAAAAGGCGTGCCAAAGAGCCCCACACACAAAATCATAAACATCAACTCATCTGAAACAAATGCTTTATCTTGCAAATGAAAAAGTATGTAGTTGTTTGCACTGATGGTATAGCCAGAGTTGGAGACAAAATGAATAGTGTGCTATCTCTTTGCCAAATGGGTGATCTCTTCTCATAGAAGTAAAAAATAGTATAAAAATCTTACTCTTATTTTTACCAAGATGGTCATGAGGGAATAAACTACATCTATTTCAGAGGATGTGTGGAATGCTACAGACATTACCTGCACACTCGATTGTTACTGAGGCAGCCCCTCTCCCAGAAGGATGTCTTTGCTAAATGAATGTGTCCTCACAACAGCCTTTGAGAAGCAGACATATGCTGACCCTATAACACTCTACACCTTCTTTGAAGCCCTTAAAGACCTCACTTCAAAAACATGTCCTATTTTAATTCTACCATCCTTGCACATGCGAGATAAATTGATTTCTCTACTTCCTGGATCAAAAGAAATAGCAAGATTAGACAGAAACAGCCCATCAACTATCATTTTAGCTGTCTCGAGATTACAACATTTGAACACTTAATGTCCATGCTACAGCTCCCCTTTTGGTGTCTATGAGGACGCATATGCACTTTGTTTGACCCGACTGAACTTTGTCACACTGCCTGCTCACCACCCCTGCTGAAACAAGCCACTAAATCTTACCAACTATCTCTTTGTTGTCTCTTGTATGTTCCCAGCCCCTCCTTCCAATCTTACCAGGCCAGTTAAGTTGCACTTTTCACCTTCTCTGTTGACATAAAATGAAGTAACTGCATTTATTTGAATATTGACTGCACATTTTGTCAACATCTCAAATTTTATAAGTCAACTAGATCATGTTTCAAGGCAAAGTCCTAAAATTTCATAGCTCATCTCTATTTGCTTGCTCAAAGCAAAGTAATGAAATGAAAAACCCAGAACTCTAGAGAAAGTTTGTTTAGTCTTGTCAGCATATAACTGAATTAAATTATTCAGCACCATGTAAGTGTTTTAAAACATTCTATTATGGAAAAGGAAGTTATTAGTTTGTTAAAATATACTTAATTTGATAGGCATTTAACCGGTGTCAATGAAAGTAGAATGTGTTGGAGTGAAAATTATTAGAGTGCTGAATGTAGCATGAATTCAATGTGGTAGAGAAAGCAGATGTGGCTGTTAACAGGAGGTGCCCACCTGTTAAATGAAAATGTTAGGAGGAAAAGGACTAGTTCCCAAGTTCAAGAATAGTTAAAAACAGGTCAATATCCTGTTTTCCTCCCATAATGTACTGAATTGTTGTACCTGATGCCTGTAGCCACAATCACCTAAATTTTAAAAATATTGCAGTAAACACATCATCTAACCTGTTAAGAAAAATGGCTGTTTGAGGCTATTATGTCTATCTGACTTAGATCAGGACTACTTGCTGTATAAAATACAGTATAGAACCTACTAGATACTATAGTTTCTTAACTAACTTCCCAAGGTTTACACAGACACCCCTTTTGGTGACCCTTTCCACTTCCCAGTGAAGAAGTTTTATTTGGCATAAATATGGAACCATATTGAAGAGTATGTACAAAGATTCTCTTTTAAAGGAAGCAGACTTTTTTTTTTAGGTTTGTGAAACCTAAACTTTTTAAAATTGAAGAATTATCTTATTAGAATTTTCTTTTTTTAAGATTTATTTCATTTGAAAGACAGAGTTACAGAGAGAGGTAGAGACAGAGAGAGGGGTCTTCCATCTGCTAGTTTACTCCTCAGAGGGCCACAAGGCCGGAGCTGAGCCCATCTGAAGCCAGGAGCCAGGAGCTTCTTCCTGGTCTCCCATGTGCAGGGGCCCAAGGACTTGGGCCATCTTCTACTGCTTTCCCAGGTCATAGCAGAGAGCTGGATAGGAAGAGAAGCACCCAGGACCAGAACCAGTGCCCATATGGGATGCTGGTGCTTCAGGTCAGGGCTTTAACCCTCTGTGCCACAGTGCCCGCCCCAAGAATTGATTTTCTGAATAAAGTCAATGTCACTTTCTAGTGATTCCAAAAATGCCTGTCTATTAGCCTGCCCAAAGATCATGCTGAATTAAAACCGTAGAATTTGCCTTTGACACTTATATTTTGAAAGCTGCTTTGGACTATTGTATAAAGCAAAGAAGTACAGACCTAATAAGAAGGGAAATCATATGACTCCAAATGATGTATACAAGTTTAGTCCTAACTAGGGAAGACAGTATCTGCCTAGACAAATATATAGTATCAGGGCCCTGGAGCAGGAACCAAAAAGCAGAAGTCCTGGGGAGCCAGAGATGTTAGCAGATGATTGATGCTGGCTTTTTGAAGACTGTGGTAAGGTGGAAGGCTCCATTAGTTGATGCTTATTGTGCCTGGCCACAGGGTGGGCTTCATGGGGCCAGCATCATTAATGCTTCAAATTCAGCCAGAATCCGTATTTTTATGTGACATGCTTCAATTGTTTTTGTTTTTGTTTTTTATTTTGACAGATAGAGTTAGACAGTGAGAGAGAGACAGAGAGAAAGGTCTTCCTTCCGTTGGTTCACTCCCCAGATGGCCACAACCGTCTGAGCTGCGCGGATCCGAAGCCAGGAGCCAGGTACTTCCTCCTGGTCTCCCTTGCAGGTGCAGGGGCCCAAGGACCTGGGCCATCCTCCACTGCCTTCCCAGGCCACAGCAGAGAGCTGGACCGGAAGAGGAGCAACCAGGACTAGAACCCAGCGCCCATATGGGATGCTGGCGCCGCAGGCAGAGGATTAACCAAGGGAGCCATAGCAACGGCCCCAATGCTTCAATTGTTAAACACAGCATACAAACTCAACACTACTGAGAAAAAAAACCTGAAAACGTCTATGCCTTCTTGCTGCCAGCTTTGATGCAAGTTTCAGTGGGATACCATAAGAACTTTAAATATGGATCAAGCTGCATGTGATGTCCTTCAGAAAATAACCTTGAGAAAGAATGGCAAATTTGGAACCACCTTACACCAGAGCTCCCATCCTGCCCTCATTCTAAAATATCAAAAAGCATTGAATATTCTCCAAGTGCCAAGCTCTTCACTGAAACCTGGAGACAGAGTTATGAAGAAGAAAGACACAGTCCTGACCCTCATGCAATTTCCCATCAATTTAATGTACTTACACTAGTATTCACTGTGTGATTTCTTTTCATAGAATACTGCAAGATGCAAAGGAAATTCCTCCATTTCTTACTTTCCTCCATGCCTACTTTACATGCATTAGAGTTTCAGAGCCAGAGAATTAGAGCAAGTGCCATGCACAATGTTCTATCCTGCCATTTTTGAAGAATGCTAGTAGGGTTCTGGTAGAGATTTGAACCTGAAGATAAGACAGGAAGAGATGTATAATTCAACTGTTGAACTCATTTTAATCTTTCTCAATGTCTTCTTGCACTGACTGCTAGTTGTCTAGCTAATATCCTTTCTTTCCTTATTGCCATGTGGAGGACAGAAATGTGCCCAACTGAAAAAGAGCATTTCTGAGGTTAGGGTGGCCATGGGAAATTAAAATCTAATCAGTGATTTGGAAGTAGAAATGGCTGTATGGAACCTCCAGGAAAAGCTGAAATGAGCTTTTTGTCCGTTCCTGTTCTTCTGACATCTAAATGTGATAAATGGAGTAACTCTATCATGCCCCTAAGAAAACTTGGATGATAGAACTCACCAACTAAGGATGAGAAGGCCAAGAAGACTGAAAGAACAAGAGTCACTGATAGCATGATGAATTCATTGCACCAGCCCAGGACAAATTATCTCTACAGGGTAGCTGTAAAGACTGTGAATATATGCAAATATGCCCAATAGATGGCTTAACTGATGTTACAGTACAATACTATATGATATATTCAATTTCATTATATTTTCATTTAGCAACGCATGGTTCAACACAATGTTGAAAATTATACATGGGGCCGGCACTGTGGCGTAGTGGATAAAGCCTGCAGTGCCGGCACCCCATATCGACATAGGTTCGTATCCCGGCTGCTCCACTTCCGATCCAGCTCTTTGCTATGGCCTGGGAAAGCAGTAGAAGATGGCCCAAGTCCTTGGAACCCTGCACCTGCGTGAAAGACCCAGAGGAAGCTCCTGGCTCCTGGCTTTGGAAAGGCGGAGATCCGGTCGTTGCAGCCAAATGGAAAGTGAACCAGCAGATGGAACCTCTCTCTCTGCCTCTCCTTCTCTCTCTGTGTAACTCTGATTTTTCAATAAATAAATAAATCATTTTTAAAAAAAAAGAAAATTACATATAACAAGATTTTAACCTAGCATAGCATCCATCCTTGCATTTGCCTCAGAAGATTTCAATATCCAGTTTTTCAAAAAACAAACAGAAAAATAAAACAAAAAACATCCTTTAAGATATTCCAAAAAGAATAATCATATATTTAAATCTGTAAAAAAAAAATGGTGTTGATGTTTCACTAATTTCAATCCGCCTTGTAAACTTCATGTTTATATGTGAGAAATAAAGTTGGCCGGCGTTGCGGCTCACTAGGCTAATCCTCCGCCTGCAGCACTGGCATCCTGGGTTCTAGTCCCGGTCGGGTCACTGGATTCTGTCCCAGTTGCTCTTCTTCCAGTCCAGCTCTCTGCTGTGGCCCGGGAAGGCAGTAGAGGATGGCCCAAGTGCTTGGACCCTGCACCCGCATGGGAGACCAGGAAGAAGCACCTGGCTCCTGGCTTCGGATCGGTGCAGCACGCCGACCGTAGTGGCCATTTGGAGGGTGAACCAATGAAGGAAGACCTTTCTCTCTGTCTCTCTCACTGTCTATTATTCTCTCTCTGTCTCTCTCACTGTCTAACTCTGCCTGGTTAAAAAAAAAAAAAGAAAGAAAGAAAAGAAAACAAAGTCAGGTGTAAAGTAGAACAACTATAATGTAGGAAAGTAACAAGGTTCCTTAAAAACTAAAAATAAATCTATCATTTGGCCCAACTATCCCACTCCTGGGAATATACCCAAAGGAAATGAAATCAGCATATGAAAAAGTTACCTGTACCCACTATGTTCATTGTAGCTCAAGTCACAAGAGCTAAGATATGGAATCAACTTAGACGTCCATCATTTTATGAACCAGATAAAGAAACTATTATATATATGATATATATTATACATACATACATACAAGGTGGGATATTATTCAGCCATAAAAACTGAAATTCTGACTTTTGCAACAAAATGAATGCAACTGGAAATCATTATTCTTAGTGAAATAGGCCAGAAGCTACAAAAAGACAAATATCATGTTTTCTATGATTTGTGGTAGCTAATATATAAAACATGAAAAATTAACGTACATGAGTGAAATTGACATCTTTGGATTTGATTGTTTACAGGCCCTGCCTATATTCCTGCTGAATAGTGGTCTTTCTACTTTCTTCTTGCTAAACTCTTTATTTAGTATGGCATTAAGTCTTTGATTATAAAGTAAATTTAAAATGTTGTCACAAAATTAAAAATGGAAGGAAGGAAGGAAGAATGGATGGAAGGAAGGAGGAAAAGAAAAGGAGAGGAAGAGAGCAAAGAATGGGAGGGGAGGGAAGCATAGTTATATTCTTAGAATTGTATCTATGAACTACATGAAATATGTTCTTTTTATAATAAAAATGTAAATAAATATAACTAGACAATAAAATAAATAAAAAATAAAATAAATCAGGGAAAAAATAACATGTTCCAAATAGAATTCTAAATATATATAGTATCAATTAACCTAAGGGAATATCTCAAAATATCTTGAATAGGCTTATCTTCAAAACCTTGTAGAGAGTGTAGGCAAGCACCTATTGTCTATGTGCAAGAGGGAATCATTTGTGCACCATCCTCCAGGGCACAGAGGATACCATAACTTGGGAAGCTACTGAAATTCCATTGAGTTAAACCATCCAAGTCCTCTTACCCACTCCCTTTTAGTTTTTATTTGCCCACACAAGTCAGCTCTTGTCCACAGTGATGTTTGATTTTGTAACATACCCTGCCCCAATATTTCCCTGTAAATAAATGAGTGACTAAGAGGAGAGCTATTACAATATTTTAAAGAGGAAATTCAATTACTTTCAATTAAACTTCTGTAAAATTCTGAATACCAGAGAACTGTTAAAGTGCAACTACTTACTCATACCACGAACACTGTTAGTTATGTGCTGCCAGAGAAGGAGCATGCTAAAGCTGAGTAGGAAAGTATGTCTACACACAAGAACCGAGTGGGAAGGTGTAAAATAAGCAGAAATTACTATCCAGTATGGCAAGAGCCATGAGAGAAGGATTCACTATGTTTTGTGTGTGTCAGAAAAAGAAATAGCTAAATCTGTTTCAAGAGTTGAGAAGACTTCTTAATGAGGGATGAATAGTTGGAATTTCTATGGGTGATTTGTAATTAACTGGACAAAAAAGAATAAAGAGCATTGCAACTAGAGGAACAAATCTGCTTGGATTTCTTGTAACTCTTATTCAAAAACAACTTGAAAATTTAATAATATACTTTCTCTCAAAGACTCCCGAAGAGTTTATAAGAATCTTAATAAACTAATGATAGTTTGCACCCATGACTTTTCCACAGAGTCCAAGGAAATACCTATAACTGCCAGAAGTGGTCGCGCAAAAGTAAAATTTCTTCAGTATTTTTCTTAAAAATTTATTCATCTCTTCGAAAGGCAGAGTTACAGAGATAGGGAGAGACAGAGAGAAAGATCTTCTATCTACTGATTCACTATCCAAATGGGCAGGCCAAAGCCAGGAACCAGGAACCCCATCCAGGTATTCCACAGGGATGCACAGCCCCACACACTCAGGATACCTGCTGCTGCTTTCCCAGGTGCATTACCAGGGAGCTGGATTGGAAGTAGAGTAGCCAGGACTTATATGGGAAGCCTGCATCACAGGCAGCAGTTTAACTCACTCTGCCAAAATGCCAACTTCTCTTCTCTATTTTTATAAAGTCCCAGAGCACTAAATAGTTCTTTTTTCTTTTGATTTTTCAAAATAATAAAATAAATATAACCTATAAAAATTTCATATTATCAAAATAAGTGGCATATCTGCTTATCTTTCATTATAAATTATGTTTTATTAAACTTGGAAAATAAAGCATTTTTCACCCTCTTATTTATATGCATATACTCTAAATTTATAAAAGTGTGTATACTAAATATATCTACATATGTGTGTATAAATATATGCAATAATCAATAAAATTATTCATGAATATTGTGGTGCTCAATTATCTATTTTTACAGGCAAAGTGCAGGTAAATTTTAGGTAATGATGTTGATTAGGTAACCCCATAATATTACTACTTCTACCTCTAATAACATCACCAATGATAATTACATCTCCCACCAACCTTCTCATTTTTCATGTTTATTATGGTCCAGGCATGACACAAACATCATATGTAACATTTTCTCTTTAGAACATTATCATCAAAATATGGTAATTAATCTCAGTTTGCAAATGAGAAAACTGAGGCTTACCAATTTTTAAATTTGTGCAGAGGGTGGGCCACCTAAATATACTGTGACTTTAGGCTCTCAAATTTACCACTTACTGATCATGTGGGTTTGAATTTCTCTGAACCTGGGTTTCCTCATCTAAAAATTGGTAACAGCCATCAAACCTTCCTACTAGAGAGCTTTTGAATATGGAATCTAGTATAGCAAGTAAAGATACTTTTAAAACATATACAGCCATCAATGTATTAATTATCATCCCCAAGGAAAGATGATAAAAAGGATTTAGGTAATAAAAACTTAAAAACAATATATCTACAAAAATAACTTAGAGTAAATGGTAACAGAAGGCAAAAATCGTTACTGTGAGTGTTTCTTACAGTTGCACAAATGTCCTAACAAACTGGAAGACGATAGAAAGCTTAAACACATCATTTATCTTAAGTCCCACCAAAGATGGATCTGCAAATACATAGGATGGACCACATAAATTGACCATACCATAAAAATTCAAAGGGCTTGCCAGATTCATCCCTCTTTTTTATTTTAATCTTTTAAAAGCATGTTTAGATTATATTCATTTGATTTTAGTGCAGCTTTCCTCTAAAATAAATTGCTCATACATGCACACACTAACACATGTGGAATCCCTTTTCTGTAATCCTCAAAGAGGCTTTTGATTCTTCTTCTGATTCACCAAAAAAGAGCCAGTGAGCAAGTGAGATGCGTACTGGGATTTGGATGGCTCCAGAATCACTGCATACATTTACATAGAAACCAGATGGCTGTGGAAAATGTTTCTTTTTTTCTAAAAAATAAATGGATTATTGAGGTGTTTCTGCAGACTCTTATCCTCAAATGGATAAAAAGTGCAAATCAAAGGCTAACTAGAGGGAAATGGCATCCAACATCATCAAGCAGCTCGTCGCAGCCTAGCCACATTTCCCACTGGGGCGACTCCTGAGAGCACAGCATGGCCAGGACCTAGGACCTCACAGTAGAGGGGCTGGGGCTTCTATTCTTCAGGACAGGGGGAGGAACTGGGAGAGGAGAAATCTTGGCCAAGAAAGTTGAAGGAACTTGCCCTTCGAAGGTTGCATTTTTTTTTCCTCCGTGAAAAACGAACCACAATCTTGTAAGATGGGATGTTGAGGGCCTTCACTTTTTAATCTTGCAATATTAATTTCCTGAAGCTTTGAACTGACAGGCAGGCCAATGTAAATGAGCCAGAACCAGGGTCAGAGCCAGAATTTCTGCTGTACCGTGACAAAAAAAAATGTGTTATTAGTGCTCTGTGATTAAGGAGCACACAAGAGGAAAGGATCTAGCAAGTTAAGATTGCCCTGGTATGCACATGGATTACGTACTGTCAGGCACTACAGTCAGCTCCACCACAGACCCCTGCAGACCCAGATACACACATCTTACAGCTGTACCTGTGTCACTGGGGCATTGCATGTGAATTTTCACATTTCAAAAAGTCTTTAAAAATTTTTAATAGGAAAAACAGTCTTGTGAAATGATACGGTCACACAGTCAACTCTATCAAAAAATGCATTTCTGTTACCTATACTATGCTTATATTTTGTCTCAAATAATTCAAATTCAGTACCTATTGGTGAGTCAATTTCACTGGCAAACTAAACTAACCAAATCTATGGTAACCCACGCATTTAATCACAGAGGATATATTTTGTAACGGGTTCAATTAAAATTCAAACAACCAGGGAAGGCAGAAAAGCATGGCGTTAAAGAAAGAAAATCCTTTTTAACAAAAGAGAAGGTTTTCTGGGAAAACATAATGTTTTAGCAAAAGCACAATATTCCATTTTATGGAATTTAAATCAACAACATCCTCTCCCTTTATGCCAGACCACTCAAAATGTTCAGAAGAATATAAGGGCCTGCCCACAAATTGTACTTGTTTGTGAAGCACAAATCGAATGTGGGCTGCTGATCGGGTTCCATTGAAGCTGAAAAGAAGAAAGCTTGGAGAAAGCTGGGCAAGGTGGGAGGGGTGTGGAGGGACAAGAGACACAAAGAGGTGATCCATCAACCACATCGACTGCAGCGTGGCGAAGCTGCACACAGCTGTGACATGCCAACTCAATGAGAAAGAGAAAAGCAGCCATGATATTTTAGGAATTAAATAAAGTGTGGGATAAATAAAAGGAGAGCAACACAGTAGTTGCCTATAATAGACATGAGGGAGAGAGGGTCATCTTCATATCAGTTGCCTGGCTGGCTCCTTCCCCCAACTTGATCTTACTTTAAAATCTGCATCCCCCAAATAAACAGTTATCTACCACCATTCACAAAAAAGTCATTCACAAATAAAGTGAAAGTTTAAGGAATGTTATTTTCTCATATTACAGATAGGTTGAAATTTTACATTTTTAAACTTGTTTGGTATTATGATGATACAATGTTTTAGAAACAATGGTTGCAGGTGAAGGAAAAACAATCAAAGTAAACAAATAAGCAAACATAATTTTTTCTTGTGCTGCTTGGGAAATGAAAGTTCTGCATAACAGTTGTGGTTTTCCCTTGGTTTGTTCTCAGTACTTTTCTTGTCTTCCCTCCATCCCTCTCTCCTACTCCCTCCGGTCTGCCCTGCCTGGCTGCCTGCCTGCCTTCCCTCCATCCTTCTCCCACCCACACACACACCCACCTTCCCTCAACTTTCTTCCTTGTCTTTGAGCAATTCCATTTAATCCTTTCAAGTCATCTCTCTAGACCTGCCTTCTAAGTGCTTTTCTTTCTCTTAATAACACTTTATTTAAAAAAGAAAACAATACTACTTTCTATATAGGAACATGCACATTTTTGCTAGATCTTCAGTTCTCTTAGGTTAAATCTGTACAGAATTAGTGCATTGGTTTTATTTTATTCTCATTTATCCAAGCAATTTGCATCACTATTGTCAGTTACTTATCTGTATTTACCCCCACTAAACCCCAGTGTCATCGCTAAGGAATTAACTGTCATGCTCAATGGGAGATTGTGTATAAACAGGCAGTACAATTAAATTTACCTAGGGTGGTGAACTATGTGAGTTAAAATGGGCAAATACCCAAAATAAGGTTAAAACAATAAGCCATTTCATCTGTAAATGTGGCCTCAAATCACCAGAGAAGTTTTGGAAACTTCTAATAGCTAGACCCCACCCCCAGAGATTCTAATATGATTGTTCAGGGTGGATGTTGGAGTCAGAAGTTTCTAATGCTCAGGTCAAGGCCAAGGGCCTGCAGATAAAGAACACCAGGTAATGAGAGCAAGGCTTGTTCACTGCAGGAGAGGGTGGGTGGCAGGGAGGATGCTAGGCTGTACAGGCACCCTGGAAAGGCAATCAAATACTCCCCACTCACCCAGGACGTTCAACTATTTGTTGAATAAAACATAAAAAAAAAAATGGAAGGAAATGGTAAGTAATTGCCATTTGGTAATGGCAAATAAATAATCACAAGAATCCCTTGGGAGCCAAAGACCACCCCCTGAGGGTGAAGTCTAAGAGAAAATGAACCACCTGGTGAAGAATATGCAATTCCTCAGACAAGGTAGGTGAAACCACCACCAAAGTCTATCTTGGGAATTTGTCCCATAATTACCAAGTCATTAGAGTTCCCATCTCAATCTGTACTCCCTCAGTAGATGCAGCAGAGAGTATAATGGAGGAAAAACAGTATGACAATTCTAAGAGGGCTCCAGGTCTGCTGGCCTGTGGCAAGTACGAAAGGAATGGTCCCATACTGGTTTATGCACAACACAGTCATTTATGCTTATGTGAGTGGCGGTCACTCTACTTTTCCCATTAATGTGGAGTTCTGCTTACCACTGGATTGAGCTAGGGGACCAAAGCTCGCTATGAGACAGAACTATTCACTCAGGTCAGATAAGTCAAAAGAGCAAAAGAGAGAGGAGGGCCTCCAGAGAAACTGGAAGAATCTCGAACTATTTGCACTTGAGAGGATGTGAACCAACTCCCATTTGAATAAGGAAAGATAGCATTCTCTGCGTTCTCTTTGCTACTTTCTCTCCAGCTCACAGTAAACATCCTCAGAACTTTTTTCTGAAACAGTAAGACTGTCCACTCCTCTGCCCCTCACTGCACATCAGAAATTGAGGTGATCTCAGCGTGTACTTGACACGTGAAGAATTTTTACAAAATGGGCAAATTTTGTTCCAGTGAAAGCAGAGGAAACATTTGAAAATTCAACAGGAACAATTCTCAAGATAAGGAACTAAATGTATATTTGGGATTCACATGGCAAAAGAAGATTCCACAGTTGATATTTTAAGTACCTTAATTTTCACTGTGATGTGTTATCGTGTTTTCATTATTTTTCTGTTATTTGTTGTAATCTAAAATGATGTGAAATCATTTGAAAGAAGTTTTTTTTTTTTTTTTAATTTTTTGACAGGCAGAGTGGACAGTGAGAGAGACAGAGAGAAAGGTCTTCCTTTGCCATTGGTTCACCCTCCAAAGGCCGCCGCGGCCGGCGCGCTGCGGCCGGCGCACCACGCTGATCCGATGGCAGGAGCCAGGAGCCAGGTGCTTTTCCTGGTCTCCCATGGGGTGCAGGGCCCAAGCACCTGGGCCATCCTCCACTGCACTCCCTGGCCACAGCAGAGGGCTGGCCTGGAAGAGGGGCAACCGGGACAGAATCCGGTGCCCCGACCGGGACTAGAACCCGGTGTGCCGGCGCCGCTAGGCGGAGGATTAGCCTAGTGAGCCGCGGCACCGGCCTGAAAGAAGTTTATTAGTTTTATTGATATCTTGTGCTGCATTTGATCCATTATTCTAAAATTGTATATTTACATATGAGTATATGTATAATACATTTATGAAAAGAAAATAAATTCATTTTAATAAACTATGATTCCATATGCCTTTAATCCATTTATAAATATGAAAAAGTTAGTTTTGATATCCTTACATGTTATTTATTACTTAATAATTTTAATGAAATAACATAATGGCAGAACTTATGCAAAACATGTTTCAGAGACAGGCATTGTAGCACAGTGAGTTAATCTGTCACTTGGGATGTCTACATCCTATATCAGAGTGCTTGCCATTGAGTCCCACCTCTGCTTCCAGTCCAACTTCCTGCTATTATACCTGGGAGGCAGCAGTGACAGCCCAAGAACCTGGGTCTCTGCTACCCACATGAGATTCCCAGGTGAATTCCAGAGCCCAACTCCTGGCTTTCCCTAGCCCAGCCCCAGGTGTTTGCAAGCATTTGGAGAGTAAACCAGTGAATGGAAGCTCTCTTTCTCTTTCTCTCCCCTCTCTGTTGCTTTGACTTCCAAATAAGTAAATCTTTACAACTATGGATGTTTAGATTTTGTGAATTTTTTTAGCATTTGGTTTTGTTAGATTTCAAAACAGCTTTCCTGAATTCCTCTTTGGTGTTACTGTGTCTAACGATCATTTTATATAAAATAGTAATTGTGACCCTCTTGGCCTCTTTACCCTTTTCACAGGAATGTTAGAATTCCAATGAAATCACATACCATTCTATGTAAGTCACAGGAAGCCATCTTTTCAAAAAATATGACACAAAATCTTGTAATAATATTTCCTGAGTGCAATCTAGGGAGCTTTCAGGGGGACCAAATGAAATCATAGACACAGAGCGTCTTATAAGAAATGAGACATATTAATAAATACTACATTTCTCTCATTAAATAAAAGCTCACCACAAAGGACCACCCTGTGACCTAAAGAGAAAATATTTAATATCCTAAAACAATTCAGTGAAAATAAAAGAATTTCACTCTACTGATGGTAATGTCAGGTATGGAAAAACTCAATATAATTCACTTATCACTGTTTAAAGTAAAATACATGTTTAAAATACATCAATTGTTGGCCATTTATCTTGTGCTTTTTAAAAGATTCTCCATTAAAACACTGTATTTCTTCCTTAAAAGTTTTGTGATAGGTTTCTAGCCATTTTCGCTTATTGCTATACAGAAGAGAATGACGGAGCAGGTGATTTACTTAAATAGATGGCTGCTAAATGAGAATGAACTTTGACTCATTTAAGTTAACTCTGATATTTATTGTTACAAGCTTGACAATGCTCTTGGAAATGATTAAGCATGACCTCTAGAATAAATTATTTAATAAGAAAGACTAAAAAACTGACACAACATTCTAGTCGGAAATTAGGATTCCATAAAGGGTTTGATATACAGTACTACAGAGTAAAATCTGACAGGAATCATGTCTGGAACTTCAGATAATTATAACCTGACCTAGAGAAACTCAAAGCAAAACACTCTGAAAATGCCTAGACTGCCTAGCCCAAAGCAAACAAAGGAGTCAAGTCTTGTATATACCTTTCAGTGAAATAAAAAGTGACTCTGTCTTCATATACAACTGCAACAAAGGACAACATTTATCCTCTATGGAAAATAACTGCTTATTTAGAATCACTGCACAACTAAGAAATTACTTTAATCTACCAATAAAAAAATAGATTATATACCTAAGGGTGCAGGGGATACATAAATGTTAATGTTTAATCTCTGTATACAATATGCTTTAAATTATTTAATCAAGAAGAAACTTTAGTAACATTTCCTTCCCACTGTAGGACATTTCTCCACTTGTGCTTCTGAACAAATCTCTAAGACGCACACTAGAATGAGCCTTCTCAGACAGATGGTTCAAAAACATAAACTGGGAAGAGATTTCAAGTTATTGATTGATTCTCCACACACATACCCTTTTGTCAGTTTCAAGAACATATTTGCTGATATTAATACCAACTCCATCTTTTCAGTTCAAAATGTCACTACCATAAGAAGAAAATAATTGATGGCTCTGATACAAACTTCTGGCGGAGGCAGAGGCAGGGGTGAGGGGGGAGTTATTGTTGTCTGGGAATTAATTTCCAACTGCTGTACACCTGTGTATGCTTTGCCTCATGACTAAGAGTGCCCTGTCTCATGACATTCGTCATAGACAAGTTCCTATCTTCTATATACCTACTCTGGCCTCCAGTAAAATATTAAGTACTCAGAAGTTGCCCAAGTTGTGGCCCAAGAACTGAATCCTTGTAAGAGAGCCTTGTAAAAACAGGACACTGCCCCTTGCTTGACCTCTAGCTTTCTACGCGAATAGATGTGAAAAGATGTGTCTGTGTGTCAAAGTGTATTTTTCACATGGTGACTAATGCTTAGTATAATCTATACTCCGCCGGTACAGGAAAGTAAAGATAGTATCAGCAGCCAACCCTGCATGATAGCCTAACTGTCCTTTGTGACTGTTTTCAATACTGTTTACCAAAGGAAACAGGGTTTCAAAAACCCACCCCCTTTATTAAGAATGCAAGAGAATTCATAGATGCTGCGTATTCACAAACCGCTGATGTTTACCACCCAGCATGCATTTGGCAGAGTTGATGCTTGTCCGCACTGAGCTGCTTGAACGTCGACAAAGTGCCTTATACACGCTCCCTCAGGACCTGGGACTCTTAAACAAGCTGTTCCTACTGCCAGGAGCCTGGCCCTCCACAGTTCCTTCCTCCCCTCCCTTCGACTTCTACTCATTCTTCAGCCACCAGCTGAGATTTCACTTCTCCAAGTAGTTTCCCCGGATGCCTAATAAATGGAGCGAGGTCCCACGGCGCCTCCGCCTTACAGAGTGTAATAATTATCGCCTGTATCGTAACTGCCTGTTGCCTTGTAGGTCTCGCCGCCTGAGACTGCCCACTCTGGAGTGGGCGGCTGTGCCCAGGTCCCCAGGGTGCCCCAGGAGCCTGACGACAGGAGATGCCTCCTTACAGACACCCACTGAATTGAAACATCGAGTACCGGGGCTATAGACAAGACGAGCATTTAAGTTAAAGAAATCTCTTCATAGCTAACACTTAAAAAAAAAAAAGATGATGCATATTCAGGAAGTACATTTATGCTTAGGTGTGTGGGGTGGGTGCGCGCGCGCATGTGGGTTGTGAAGCATAGAAGCTCCAAGGAAAGAAAAGAAGGGAGAGAGTGAAATGGATCTCAGTCCTTCCAGGCCATGGGCCTCACCCAGCACTTAGGCTGCAGTTACACCACCTAATGCCTAGCACCGTTCCTGCCTCCTTCACCAGACTGTAAACCTCCAGAGGATAGGGATGCCAGTTGTGTTTGCTTTTTTTATTATTATTATTTGACAGATGGAGTTAGTGAGAGACAGAGTCAGAGAGAAAGTCTTCCATCTGTTGGTTCACTCCCCTAAATGGCCGCAACAGCTGGAACTATGCCGATCAGAAGCCAGGAGCCAGGTGCTTCCTCCTGGTCTCCCATGCAGGTGCAGGGGCCCAAGCACTTGGGCCTTCCTCCACTGCCTTCCCCGGCCACAGCAGAGAGTTGGACTGGAAGAGGAACAACCAGGACTAGAACCTGGTGCCCTAATGGGATGCCAGTGCCGCAGGCACAGGATTAACCAAGTGAGCCACAGCGCCAGCCCTATTATTGCTTTTTAACCATTGCCCATAGTTCTTAATAGATGGGGTGAGGGGAGGAGTAATACAAAAAGAGACTGATGGGGATGGAGTGAGCCATATTTTCACCTGCTCAGTGTAGAAATTTGGAATCTTATAGGAAGAAATAGGGACAAAAGCTCTGTTTTCATGGACATCATTGCAAGGATGTAAGCCATTCAATTTGATTTCCAGAAAATAGTACGTGTGTAAGTTAATATTGAATAAATTAATTAGGGAAGATATGAGATAAATGAAACAATATAGGAAGATACAGCATAAAGTACACAAAACACAGTAGGTATTCAGCAAATGTTAATTCTCCTTCCCTGTTTAATTATCAGCTGTAATACCTACCACTGTGGCAGCATTATATGTGCACTCCAAGTGTCATAATCAGGTGCTTAATCAGGGCTTCACACCAAGAGTTTACAAAAATGTGGTCATCTAGTAACTTTCTTAACTTGCAAACTCTTGGGCTTGCCCCAGACCTACTGAATCAGAAACTCAGAGTGGGGCTCAGCCAGCTGTGTTTCAACAAACACTGCAGGTGAGTCCGCACAGCTGATGCCTGAGAACCACTGCTCTACAGATAATGGGGAAAACACCCCCTTGAAACAGAGGCAGATACTCCGTAGGGAAGCCTGGAAGGGATGGAAATAAGCCTTACCTAATATCTTGCTGCAAAATGAGATCCCTGAACCAGCATGGTGGCATCACCTGGGCACTCATTAAAAATGCTGGATTTCAGCCCCAATGGCAAACTCCATTTTAACAAGAACCCCGCTAGATCCTAAGCACATTAAAATACAAGAAGCAGCTATCTAGTGAGAACGTTGAATAGCAGATGAGCTGTGGGAAGGGAGAAAAAAAAAAAAACCAACAATTAAAAAACTTAACTAGGGTGGGTGTTTGGTGCAGGGGACAAGCTGCTGTTTGGGACATCTGCATCCCATATCAAAGTTTCCAGGTTCAAGTCCGGCTCCACTCCCAATTCCAACTTCTGCTAATGCATACCCTGAGAGGCAGCAGGTGATAGCCCAAGTACCTGGGTCCTTGGTACTCACAGGGGAGATCTAGATTGAGTTCCCAACTCCTGGCTTTGGCCTGGCCCAGCCCCAGCTGTTATTTAGGGGAGTGAATCAGTGGATGAGAGATCTCAGTCTCCTGTCTCTCTCTCTCTCTTTCTCTCTCTCTCTCTCTCTCTGTTTGTGTGTGTGTGTGTGTGTAGCTTTCAAATAAAAGAAAGAAATGCAAACCCCAGACCTTCTAATTGGGCAACTGTATGAAGGGGAAAAAAAATGCTAAACTAAAATCTCTAATCCTCTCTCATATGGAGGGGTTGTGTAGATTTCTCTAAGTAACTTTCACGGTCTTAAATGTAAACCCTGTATACAACATGGAAAGGAGAGGGAGGAGGAACCTGCCACTTTTTAAACCCTCCTTTCCAACAAGAGAGTAAGACATGAAAATAAGAGGGCCTCATTTTAAAGCCCAAGACACAGGAAATGAATCTACTGCACATGCGTAGCTAGAACACCTAAATATCACAAGTGAATTTTAAAATTCTTCATCTTTTGTCCCATACTCTCACACACATGCACATTTTTCACATATTTAACAAGTAATACTTTTATCACCATGATTTTGCTATTGATTGCTTCTTTAACAACAAAATGCATCACAAACAAAAATGAATGAAGCTGTCTGAGGAGAAAATTCTATAGTAGCTTTACTGTCAATGCCCATCATAAATAACCATGACATCATAGGAGCCTTATCTACGGGTTGCCGCTACTGATCGATGGCATCACTCTAGTAGTGTAAATAGCTTCTAATGTCCCATCTTCCACCTTCAAATAGGCTCTGATTATTTATGATAGCTGTTAGGTTACAAGTCTGAGCTGTGGTCTGGATTTATTTTCTACTTATAGCTGCTGTGGATTTCAAGTTAGATAGGATTATTTTTTAGTTAAGATGATGAACTGAGATGGAACTGTCATCGGGGCTGGTACACCATCATCTTGTCTGGTTGGTGTCACCATTTGACTATGAATACCAGAATGCTAGCAGTCTGATCCTCATCAGCCAAACAATATTAAAAGAGGACAGTTTATCACTGGTTGCTACAATATGAAAAAAGAAAAAAAAAAGGCACCAGATCAGCTTCCAACACAATTAAAGTGTTTTAAATATACATTTAGCCATTTGTGATGACAATATAAAGAGCGGGTATCATCTGTATTGTGCATTTTATGATAATGAAAGTGTTTCAGCTCAAATGTGACAGCTCATGAGGATTTAAGGGGTAAGAAGGGAATCCATCAGTTCTGTGCAAGGTATTCTTCATAATCATAAAAGAGTCTGACAGGTAACTTGAGCAAGGATATATTTTAGCAGAGAGAAATAGATATGAGCTGTGTCTACAAGAAACAAGCAGGTGAAATGAACAAACAAAAATCTGTCAATTATCCAGATATTTTGTCAGTACAATGACAAATAGTATCATTCTAAACATTAGATAGACACAGTAAGGATCAAAAATGTTTGATAGACATAGTGATCAAAAATGCTTATGAACTAGCTCAACATGTATTTCCATTTGCTTTGGTTTCTCTGGCATGATATAAACAAAGAATTTTTTAATCCTATATAAAAGTCCCACTTTAAATAGGATTTCACTAATATTCAAATTTTCTCTGTTTCATTCTTTTCCAATGAGAACTATCATGCTTAAGAATGTATGCTCCCCTACCCAATGAGGGGGAAAAAAACTCAAGGGCAAAAATTTTTACCACTTTAGCATGTGGTCAGTTCCCTCTAGGTATGATATTCATATCTTATTCAAGATAATTTTTAGAATAAATTCAATCATTCTGAGAGTTTTTAAAAATTTCACATTTCAATATTTATCCTGTCATATCTTATGATTCATAAATTAACCAGGTTTATAATGAAACACATATAATTGAAACATCTGTTATGACAAAATTTTAAGTTTGTTTTGTATAGATTTTAATTAAACATAGAATAACCACTGGATTGTGATTTTTGAATCATTTTATCTACATATAAAATAACTAGAAATCAATTTGCCCCTTACAACATTTTACAAACTGTATATTAAAACTGTTACTGTATATCAAAAATTAATAATTGTAAAAAATAATAAACATCTATGTTAAAATGTCTTAATGCTACCAAATTATCAAATTCTTACTCTTTCTCCGTTGTTGACAAATTTGTCACCTGATCAAGTACATATTGCTCTTATAAAGATATAAAGACATTTGAAGATGACTGCATATTTTAAACATTTAAAGATTAGAACGACATGCCCTCTTTAAAGGTGCTAAATACCCACTATAAAGGTGATAAATACCATGAAAATCAGTTTTCCCTAATAATTGTTGCCCGTAAGTGACTTTCAGGATAACCCCCTACTTTAGGATATTTAGCTTTCTGATGGTAAGTATTTAAGCATTTCATCCCATATGCTTTGCATTGCTTCAAATCTCAAGTAAACTGAAAATCTCAATGGAGAGAAAGTGGGAATGTGTCTGCTAGCTGCTGACAATAGCTGTTTTGTCACACGTAGGCCCTGGTACTGACTCAGGAAGTGGGGTTTCGTCCAGCCAGCCGATGCCAGGGTAGGATGATTTATTGCCTGGTGTCCTCAGTGGCAATTGGACCCTTTCCCACTGTCACTCACATCTTGCAAAGATTGTGTCCTAAAGAAGAGGTTCCCCTCCGTCCTAAAGAGATTACAATGCTTGTCATAAAGTGTCTTTTAACAGAGGGAAACGGGTATGAAAATGGGCAAAGAAAGGAAACAATCAGAAGAGGAGAGAAGATGGATGTTCTGTAACCTTTTCTCAGAGACCCATTTCTTCTACTTTTTCTCCTGTCTTTAGCAGGTTTTTGTTTTCACTGATGACAATGCGTAATAGCCTGATAAATTGATTTTGTGAGTCCTTTTTCTCATCTCCTGAGAAGACACTAACTCGTTGGGACTTCAGAGGGCTCGCAGAGGCAGGAGACAACAATTAGTTTGTTGAAGATGTCAGAAAGTAGCTTCAGAGTTGTGCCAGGAGAAATCCTCACTGACAGATCAGTGCTGACAATGTCGGCAGCTGCTTGAAAGGCGCAGGGAGCGGCTCCAGCATCTCAGGTCGGAGGAGGAAAGGCCACTGCTGCATAGGAGCTCGGCTCTGGCTCCGGCTCTGGCCTCACAGCTCTCAGTTCTGACTCACCAGATTCAGAAGGGAATGTGGTAGTAGAATACACACACACACACACACACACTCACTCACTCACTCACTCACACATGCAAACCCCAGAGCTGTAGTCTACAAAATATTTGGCTCTCTTCAATAAACAAACAGAAAATTAAACTTAGCTTTGCTTTTAATTGAAAGAGTAGCACCTAAATAAATCTCTCTAACTGTTTTTGAAAACCTTTTATGGGCTGCATAATTTCAAATTTACTTTTCCATATGTAAAAATATATGCTGCTTGGCACTCAAGTCTACAGAACATATTAATTTCAATAAATCTTTTGAAGGAATCAACTTGACATCAGCTAAACAGATAAAATACTCATGGTCCAAGCGTAAGTTAGGTAAGAATTTTGCAGTACCATCCTTGCAATTATTAAATACTGTTAGCATTCAAATTTACTGCCTAAAGCCTTTGCTTCAAAAGTACCAAAAAGAACCCAAAGTGTTGTTTTTCTAATGTAAAATGTCCTATTTTTTTTCTAATTTGAAGACAAAATTTGTGAGTTTTTGAAATTTTTGTAAATAAATAAATTCTCATTACATTTTGTTTGTATTTAATTATCACTTTAGGCATAGTGTTCTGGAAGTTGGAACATAGCAAGAAATTATTTCTGGGCATTTAGTCTCCCAGAATGCTCCCCAGACAGAACTAACTGTAAACTTTCTCCATATCATGAGGAAAGCTACATCATCTACTTGGTGTTCCTTACACTCTGACACAAGAACATAAAGGGTTCAAGCTCCACAAATAATGGGGGGCAAAGGTGGACTAACCTTGGATATTCTACATTGGGGAGACCCAGCAATATCCTACAAAGTCAAGAAGCCTGGATTCTAGGCTTTGTTGTGCCACCAAGACCTTGACCCTTTCTGGGCCCCACTTGTTCCATCACTGGAACGAAGGGTTAAGCAGGAGGCTCTCAGAGGCCCCTTTCCCAGAGGTAAAATCATAGAATCATTTTGATTTTAAATTGCCGGTGAGGCACAATCTACAATCTATCAGGTTAACCAGAATGAAGTCTCTAAAACACAAACTATTGCATATGTGAATGGCCAGTGCCATTGTCTGAAATTTGAGGAGAAATTATTCAGATTTGGGAGCACCCCATTTTAAAAATTTCTGATCTATGACATTCTTATTGACCTTTGCCCCTTTCACCTGTGTTAGGGGTTGGATAGATGGAAGAGCAGCAAGCAAAAGTAAGACTCACATCACAGAGATTCTGCCCTGAATAAAATAAAATAAAAATTCATGGGATTGAAAAGACAGTTGGAACTATATTAGGATCAGAGGTTCTACTGGAGTTTGCTCCTGCTACTAATGCTACACATTATCACAGTATTAATACAGTTGTTGGGGGAATAAATGCATTTAACAGCTAATGTGAACTCCACAGAAATAAATTATGTGTTCAAATTGTTCATTAGATGCATTAATCCAGTTGTAAGGGGCCTGCATCATAGCAATAATTGCACTGTCATTGCAAAGCTTTTAAAAGCAAATCAATCCAAATTATATCAACCTGACTTATACCTTCCCAGCAGCAGTACTTAAGTGTCACATAACAAATATAGGTTATAAGACAGATGCTGATGTATTTGTAAAGCACTTTGAAAGCTTTTTGCATTTTGGGCTAAACTAAGAGTTTCAAGGAAGGAAAAGGGGAAAAAACAGGCATCATAGCTCAACAGGTTTGACCCAAGATTCTCCTATTTTACTTTCTGAGCCTAACTGTGCAACTAATTCGCTTTACATGTTTGCCACAAATATTGCTGCAACAGATAAAACCAGCACGTCAGAACAGCAAAGTCCCATCAGTTAACAGAGTTCTACGGAGTAGCAAAAACTTCTCAGCACAACAGGAGACTTTTAAAATTCAAGCACTCTAAAACTTAGCAGCACCCCTGAGAGCCACAAATTGAGAGAGATTAATTCTGTGCCCCTGCACCCCTCATTACCAGCAGAGCTGAAGTAGGTCAAATACAAGTTAATCTGCTGAATTCCACTGTTGTACATGCATGTTAGGCCAGCCTTTGCTGTATACTGACAAAAGTCTTTAAACTACGTGCACTCAAAATTAATAAACAATTTGCCCAGCCAACGTGAAATATAAATAAGACAATGCCTCGAGGTGATTTTACATAATGACACTGCAAAGGAAGCATATGTATACGTGTGTCACCTCTGTGCTATTTAGAGCCAGCAGCGGTGAAAACAAGGAAAAACAAGCATCCAAAAGTTCTGAATTCTCTGCCACCGACAAACAACAATACTCAGGTGAAGGCAATTTATTTACCCCACCTAGCTATTGTTTTGAAATACTTATTTAAAAAAAAAGAAAACCTGCAAATATGGCCTGCCACCCACCTCCCATTGAAAAGAACAGCCCAATTGCTCCTGCAGAGGGTGATGAAGTTTTAAGTGAAGCAAGACTGCCATCGTTCTGCGAAGGTACAGTGTTTTCCATTCTTGACGGGAGGAAAAAAAACAAGGCATACATGTCAGCGCGAAGCCAGTAAAATCAGGACTCTGCTTGTCCAGAAGCCCTCATAACAATCTAATTGCCTTACCTCTCTCAGACTGCAGCTGGGGCAAAGCACTCCTGCTCTCTTTTCATTATGAACCACATACTTTCAGAAGTGATAAATGTCACGATTTCTTTGTAAAATTAAATGAACCATTATCTTGCATTTTCTAAGGCTCTTTTTTTGCTGTTTTGAAAATGCCTCCACATTCTAACCTATTTCATAGGATTCTAACAGTATCCCAAAGTTGGTAAGATTTGAATATAGGGAATATCACCTTATACTGTAATAAGAAATATATTAAAATAGTTCATTATTAAATTAATAATCAAAAGATCCAAATCTTCATCTTGCCTGCCTCTGTCAGACACTGGATATGTAATCATAGCTGGATCATTGCATGTCATCAGGCCACAGGAAAAAAAGAAATTGCCCACTTAAATAACAGTACAAGGCATAAAACTACATGAAAAATATCCATAATCTCACTTTCATAATAAGTGTAAATTTAAAATACACTGAAATGCCTCTTTTTAGTTATGATTGGCAAAGATGGAATAACTTAGTTATACACTATGTAGCTGAGTAAGAATGGGGAAATAAGCATTTTCAGCTGCTGCTGTTAGGGGGATTGGCTACTACAGCTATGGAAAATTGGCAGACCCTGAAAGGATGGTAAATGCACATGCTCTCTGATTCCATGTGCAAAGCTGTGCATTTAGCACTGTTTGCAGTAGCAAAAAAGTGCTAATAAAAGCAACCCAAATGTTTAACAATAGAGGAATGGTACATCCATTCAATGATGTACTATGCAATAAATTCTTTAAAAACAAAGATTTTATTTATTTGAAAGCCAGAGTTACAGTGAGAGAAGGAGTGACAGAGAGAGAGCAAAAGGTCTTACATCCACTGGTTTACTCCCCAGATGCCTGCAATGGCTAGGTCTGAGCCAGGCTGAAGCCAGGAGGCTGGAGCTTCATCCAGGTCTCCCACATAGGCGGCAGAGGCCCAAGCACTTGGGCCATCTTTTGCTGATTTTCCAGGCCATTAGAAGGGAGCTGGGTCGGATGTGGAACAGTTGGGACACAAACCTGTGGCCATATGGGTTGCTGGCATCACAAGCTGCAGCTTTACCTGCTATGCCACAATGCTGGCCCCCATGTAAGTTCTTTTAAATGAGATTTTTTACATTATACACTAATATGAAATGAATGCAACATAAATGGTTAGGTGAAAAGAAAAACAAACTTTTGGACTGGCAATGTTAGGTTAATTCATCATCTGCAATGCTGGCGTCCCATATAGGTGCCAGTTCATGTCCTAGCTGCTCCACTTCTGATGGAGCTCCCTGCTATGGGAAAGCAATGGAAGATGCCCCACGTGCTTGGGCCCCTGCATCCATGTGGGAGATTCAGAAGCTCCCGGCTCCTGGCTTTAGCCAGGCCCAGGCCCAGCCCCAGCCCATTGTAGCCATTTGGGGAGTGAACCAGCAGATGGAAGCTTTCTCTCTCTCTCTCTCTGTAGCTCTTTCAAATAAATAAATAACCCTTAACAAAAATAAAAGAAAAAGAAAAAAAAAGAACTGTAGAATGGTATTCTTAGTGTGTACTACTTGTATAAAAGAGAGAATCAAAATATTTGCATTTACTTCTACATGCATATTATTTATCTAGAAAGATACACATTGGCCACACTTCTTGGGTAGTGATCGCCAGTGGATGGGGATAGGTGTGCCTAGTTAGACAAATATTAAAAAGCTTGACTAGGGGTTGCCACTGTGGCGTAAGGGGTAAGCTGCTGCCTGCAACACCAGCATCACAAACGGGCACCAGTTTGTGTCCCACTACTCCACTTCTGATCCAGCTCCTAGCTAACGGCCTGGAAAAAGCAGCCGACAATGACCCATGGACTTGAGCCCTTGCTACCTATGTGGCAGACGTGAGTGGTCCCAGCTCCTCACTTTGGCCTGGCCCAACCCTGGCTATTTTGGCCATTTGGGATGTAAACCACTGGATAGAAGGTCTTTCTCTCTCTCTGTCTCTCTGTCTCTCTGCCTCTGTCTGTCTCTCCCTCTCCTTGTGTAACTTTGACTTTGAAGTAAATAAATAAATAATTTTTAAAGATTTGAATAAATAGGGAAAGATGTCTGAAATAATACCACAAAAATAAAGCATATAAGTGAATATCTAGGAACACATTTGCAAGAGGAAGACTTCTATCCACACACAAAATGCATATGTGTGTGCACACATATGTGTGTACATGTTTTCATGTAAACTTCTGGGGGTGATATACAAGAAATTGTTGGAATTAAATAGACATGTAATGTCTCCTGAGAGCAAGGAAACTCATGCACTGCTTGAGTCTTACTATATGCATGTGTTTCTTTCATATTCATATTAACCACAAATTAAAGATTAAAACATGGGGAAGGTATAGAACTAACTGAAAGATAGTTGTAAGTTATCTACCCTTAAATGGTTGGAAATGGCCCTTAATGAAAGGATTCTATCACTCCTACCACTGCACCTTCTCTTCTTGTAATTCAAAAATCAGTGAGTCCTCCTCCAAAAATAAAATTTCAATTAAAAATTTTGCATGGATGACAGACCCCTGAGAACATAAGCACAAGAGCTCAGGGAGTGGATTTGTCTGGTTTGCCACATAAACGCCCAATAAATACGTGTTGACTGACTGACAAGCCCAATTGCTAAGCATGCTACAGAATATGTGCAAAATAGCCTGCTTGAGCAGTCTGCCATCCCATGAAGACATTTGATTCCAACAGGCTAAACCTTAATTGGAAAAATATGCGAAGGACAGGATGACAAGACCATTCTAACAAAGTCCTCTGAAATGCACTATTATTTCTCTGCTTATCTACAGGGCATCTTCCCGGCAAGACACCAAACTGAAAAATATCAGTTCTAGCCACCAAAAGAACTCTCCTCCATCTGCTTGTGTCCAAACTCCCTAAGAAAGCAGCAGCAGTTTATGCCAGAGTGAAGAAAGTTGTGTACACACCCGTACATAAGGACCAGAGGAGATGACTGCCCTTAGAAAAAAGATTATGTTTTATCCACTGGAGGGAAAAGAGGCTGTTTCTGGGTGTGGAGTGTGAAACACAGTCCTACTACTTTATAGTCACACCTCATAACATAATCCTGTAACACCTACTGACCCAGGATCTCCAAGAAAGGGATAGTGTTAATTCTATTGCACTTATGGGAAATTCAGAGAAGACGTAGCCAACACTCTCCAGCTCGGACTGCCTTACCCATAGCCTTAACCGTATTTCCTTCCGGATTTGGGGATGAGTACAAACTACTCACACCTTTTCATGAGATTCTGCCTTGCTTTCCCTTAGGAACAAAGCAGTTCTTCTACAAGGAAGAATGTTAACACTGTAAACTACAATCATTATCGTTTGTATAACATGAGTGAACATTTTACATGGAGGCTTCCTTGCAGACATTGAATGTCAAAATGGCAATTTCAAATCTAAGGCCAAGATGGATACCTTCTGTGTTGTTATTGCCATTAGACCTTCTCGTGGCAATCGTTTCCAAAATAATTTTCTAAAAATCGTTTAGCTAAAAATTAATGCAGAACAGAACAGACGTCAAGAAATGAGTGCCCAGCGGCCGCAGCAGGCTGTATGATTAGTCCGGTCCCCTCCTCCTGCCCCATCTCATTAGATTCAGGCTGCTTTTTATTTTTCAAACCTTGAAACCTTGCTGCCTGCTTGGCTAAGGCTGTGATTGGTTAACTGCTTCTCAGAGCACTTGAGGAGACGGAGAAACAGTGGAATCGGGGGTTTTTGCATCGACATTCAGTCCTGTTCACCCCAGGACCCCTCCCTGTCCTGCCCCCTCCTCGTTTGTTCTCCTGGTGAATGTGTTTTTCTCCCTCACTTCTCAGGCGCATTTGGTAACAATCAGGCTTTTATTTTAAGGAGCTCTAAGATAAGGTATCTGTGAGCTCCACACTTGGAGTAATTGATCACATTTGTTTCCTGTTCGTAGGTTAGACCCCTCTCTCCTGGTCTTTTTTTTTTTTTTTTTTTTTTTAAACTTGGCATGTTTCTCATTACCCTCTGCCTTGTTAGCCTCGTAGAAATTTTCTACTGTGGAGAGTGAAAACAGGACGATCCTATTACAAACCCCATCTCGTCAGTGACAGAAACCCTCCTCTAGCTTCCGGGACTTCTGGCCACTTGGTGCTTTGGTGGGGGGCCCCCTACGGATCCAGGTATGTACGCCCGTGACAGGGAGGCCGTGTGGCACTGGCTTGGTGTCCACATGTTTAGTTTTCACAGAACTGCGCTGAATCATACAGAGACGTTCCCCAAGATGACAACATCGTTATCAAATGACTCAAAGGGCCCCACCTCATTTCATTTGGGAATGTTAGCTCAGGTTCAATAAGCATCAGCTGCCACTTCTGTAAGAGAAGACCTGTATCTTTTCCATTTGTACTTTCCAGATAAATTGTAATCAGTGGCATTTTATTGACCCTGTCAGGTGGAGCCCACTTTTGGATATTGTCTCATGAATGGAGAATGCAGAAGTATGAACAATCAAGTTCTCTTCCTTGGGTCTGAAGGCCAATAATTTTGAGCCATGGATTCAGCCATTTTCCTAGCAGGGCTTCAATCCCCACAAGCAAAGTAAAAACTCCAGCAACTCAATGTCATGGGAAATGAAAGACCTGCCTTTATTTTCCTGTTTAGGACTGAGACAAATACCAAAATAAATGATCTACTATGACTAAAATTAAGTCAGTGTAACTATTTGCAATGGTAATATTTATCTATAAAATATGAAGGGTTCTAAAGAAAAGATATGCAATTCTTTCAAGAAAGCTTGATAACCCTTTACCCAAGAGGTACGCCATCAACATGCAAAGTTTCAAGACCATCTTAACCACTCCTGGTTTTATCTGGTTGTGCAGCTGGTCTTTCACTTGTTGTTCTCTTACTCATCATCATAGTTTGCCACCTTTGCAGAAAGTCAGCAAAACCAGCATATTTTAATAGAATGAAAATAAATTGAGATTCAGGAAGAGACCTGGAATCTGGGCTAAGCTCCAGCCCCAGGGCTGAGTACTTGGGCGACCTTGGGCAACTACCTGACCGCCCCTGACCCCCTGCATTCTCACTTATAAAATGAGTGGGCTGGGCCAGATGACCTCCATGGTGGCTTTCAGTGCTTCTACCTCTGCGTTAACAAACATCGACCTTTCCTCACTGTGAAAGATTGAGTCTTCAAGACTTTCTAAGAGACACTGTTGATGCTGATACCCAGTAGCCAGAGGCAGCTATTAAGCACTAGCGATGTGGCTAGTCCAAATTAAGATGTGCTTGATGTATACCATATTTCAAGGATTTTAGTACATGAAAGGATCCAATATTTCAGTAATAATTTTATGTTGTTTTAATTTCAAAATTTCAGTATTCTGAATACATCAGTTAAGTAAACTATATTATTAGAATCACTCACATCTTTTTTTACTTTGTATAAATGCATCCCCCAGAAAATTACCTCTGTGGCTCATGTTGTATCTTTACTGGACAGTAAGTAAGAGGGCTATGATTGTGTGTTTACCAGAGATGAGATTAAAATGGAAAGAATCTAACTTGCTTAGTTTATTTGAGGGCTTATAATAATGAAAGAGCAAGCACTTGTTCTCTGGATAAAAATAGACAAGGTCAAAGCCATATGTGAAATTCTGACACTATTCAATAAAGAGCGTTAAGTGTTAAAAACTATGCCATATAAGATTGTAGTACTAATAGTCACCATAAGTAATTTAAAAATTGTCTAAACTTCTAAGTTAATTTTCTCATCTAACCTGATGCACACTCCTGAACACTTGAATAGTTTTTTCATTGTCTCTTTTTCAACATTAGTTTTAAAAAAAAACATAGGAAAGCATTAGTGAAAAAAATTTTAATGTAAATTATCTTGTTTCCTAATATAGTTCTAAATTCTACCTTATCTTGAGCATATCTTTACTAGAGAACTTTTCAAGGACTATAGCTAAAAATCAAATTTTGACATATTATTGTCAACAATTTAAAATATTAAGAAAAATTTAAAGCTTTATCTACATAAAGAATTATCCCAAATCTAAGAGAGGTATTCCAGTAAATACCAATCATTTTATAGATAAAATTATAAATCTATGCTATAGTATGATTATATAATATGTATCTTTCTAGTAGGTATAGATACTCATTATATTAACAATAAAAGCTAGTTCTTTTAAAAAGCATTATCTATTTCCCATTACAGCAAGACTAGCTATTACCTTAAAAAATATTTTGTGGCACAAACAACTCAGCAAAAAATGAATAGTTACAAAGCTGAAAACTGTCATTTTCTCTTCAAATATTTTCCTTATAAAAGTATGTCATCTCATTTGTACCATCCTTTAAGCACCGCTTTGACCATCCCCAGAATCTGACACCTCGTCAGCCTACTGCAGGTAAAAGCTTTTGAAGATCTACTACTACTCTCATCCTAATAAGGTCACTGACCTTTCAGACTCAACTCCCGCCCACCCCCATCTTCATTTCCTTTCCTATCATTAGTCTGAAATGGCATCAACTACCTCTCAATTTTCCTTATCCTTTCAATGCCCCACCTCTTTAGTCCAAATTCACCTAATTAGGAACTTAATTTCCTTTTTTCCCTGATTGTAGAATTGATAATGGACAGATCCTATTCATCTCTGAATCACAGAAAATTGCATTGATGACCTCTTATTTAAGAATGATAAGCATTTATTCTAGACACTGTTTTGTGGTGGCCAATCTTTTACAAAAATATATTTATTTTTCAACCCCCGAACTGAGCAAAAGTGTTGCTTTCATTTGTATTTTTTAGCTAAAATAGAGAGTAGATTCATTCAAACTTGATAAACTTTATATTTCATTTTCAGTTTCTTATTTTTAAACAAGTAGATTTTCTGTAAGGCATCAAATAATTGAGTTCTACTGAAGATCAGTGGACTTGTTTTAAAGAGGTGTAGCACAGAGGGTTAAATTAATAATTTCTTCAAGTTGGCCATTTATAACAATGCTGTATAAAAATTTGTTATGCCAGAAATGACATATGTGGGCCAGGTATCTACATACAAGTGGGAGTCATATATTAAAGTAACTATCTAGGTAATTAGCTAACTTTACTATGAAATTATCTCCTTGCCTTTGATGTGATACTTTTTAACAGTAGAGTTCTCTAGCTTAAAGCATATACATAAAAATACAGCTTATAATCTTTTTTGTAAGGTATTGTGTGACCTTAAAGTTGCTGGTAGAAGAAACTTCAAACCAACAATTTCATTCTTCCCCTCAGCTGAAGCTTTTAATGTCGAATTCCATAGCTATTCACTCAAGGAATGAAATGATCATCAACATTATCATAAAGCTTAGAAATGCCAATGGTAATAAACAGGACAAGCCAACAGGCATTTGAGCCCATGCCCAGTGCACTCTGTAATAGGACATCAGGGCAAATCATTTCAGCAACACTTTCTTTTAACAGCAAATAAATCTACTCAATGAAGAAGAGAATTAGCAAAACAGAAATCTCAAAGGAGATGGCAATTACTTAATAAAAATGCTCTTTTCAAGTGCATGGTCATTGCTCTCTGCTTGTTTTGCTAGCACTATTTGAACTGAATGAAGGTAGAATTTTGGTGTTTGTGCCTAAACTATGCTAACACAATTTAAAAGACCCTTGCCCCAAAAGGAAAGTTGTACTGTGGATTTTATGTATTTCAAGAGGCTAGGATTTATTTTTATAAAGATAAAAATGACCAAAACAAGTGACTGAAATGAAACATGTTTTCTTTTTTTGTTGCCTTGTTCATTGACTGAATCATCTTTGCAAGCTTAAGCACATCCAAAAGAGGTGACTATGTGTGAGAGACAGCCAACACTGAAAATCACCTCAAACTCAGTTATTTGGAAAGAAAAAAATATATAGGATAATTAGAAAAACTAAGAACAGTTCATTTTAAAACATGAAATTAAGTGAATAAGGAACCTCATCAATTTTAGAAAATAAAAGTATGATTGCTTATACCAGAACAAGCATTAGTCATTAAGAAAAATTAAAATGGAGAATTCACTCTAGTTCAGACAGAAGAATTTAAATTTTATCTTGGAGCCACATATAAGAATGTTTCTATATGGGAGAAAAGTGAAAGACAAGATCAGTTTTGCAAGTTGCCATATTTTCCCCTTCATTTCCTGATGGGAGTCCAAATTAACCTTAAATAAGTAAATGAAAATAGCTAAAGAAAATTCAAAACCTTTTCCATGAAGCAGCAGTATTACAAGATCAACTAAATCGGCTATGGTATGTAGGTGAAAAATTCGTTGGAGAGGGAAAGAATTAGAGAACTAAAATCAAACAATGTTTTCTAAACATGAGGAAGATGACCTTATTTCCTTCTTAGGTATCTTTTAGGAACTTATACTTTTTCAAGCCAACCATTATCCCTATATAAAACTTCATATATAACAATCACAAACTTTGTAAACTGACAGGTTATTAAAGATAATTTGAATTTAGCATAACATAACCTCAAAATTTCATAAGAAATTTTCAAGATTATTGAAGAAATTTCAAGATTATTCAAGACATAAATATACAGCATTTCCCCCTAGTTCTAACTTACTAAACAGGATACACTTTTTTCCCCTAATATATCGGAAACATCTTAAGTTTCTTAAACAAATAAAAGAATATTTGCTCACTTCCACAGCTAGCTAGAAAATTCACACAGCTGAAATCTTTTTTCATTTCTTTCCTTTCTATTTCGTAAACCTGCTTATATTTACTATATAATGACTTGAAGCATAAAGTCGTAAAGAGTTCTCAATAAGAATGGAATTAATCCCAATGATCAAAATACTGTTGGGAAAAAAATTAGAAGATGTTACAGCATTTTTAACACTAACCTCAGAAATGTCAAACTAAGTAAATAAATTCATATTCCCAGTATGTTTTCACACTCACACTAACAATTATCCCAGAAAGATTTGCCAAACCCCCAGACAACCCACGGACATGTTAATCTCTTAGAACTAATGCCTAGTATTACTTCTCCCCTATTTCAAACATGGATCATTATTTTTCTCTCAAAGTTGCCAGAAATTCCTCACTGCCCAAAAAGCTTAATTTACTAGTTCATAATATCTCCCATATCCATGTATTATGCTGTTTCCATAGGACACAACAGAATCTATTTTCCAACACTGGCAGTTTGTATTTCTCTTTCTTGATTTCAGGTTTGGTCATATACCTCACAGGTTAAATCCTAACCTAAGCTTTACCTTGCATCTTGGAACTGCTAACTAGTTTCTGCCCTTAGGAAATGCATGCAAATTGTAAAAGAATTCTGGGGCAGAAGCCTGAGATTAGGTAGAACGCATGGAATGTCGCTGGTCCCTCAGCGTGTCAGACCAAGTGAATGGGCGCCATGAAAATACAGCTGTATGTGTTTGCATGGGCATATGTTTGTTCAGTTTTTCCCCCCTGCTCAAGCTGGGGCTTCAGCTTTAGGTCATTCTGCAAACAAGCCCCAGGAGACACACAATTACACTCCCCTGGAGACTGACCCCTTAGAGTGCCCACCTGTAGCCAAACACAGATAGCATCCCAGCGCAATGAATTAGCACTCTAAGCTGATTAGAGCGGTTCTGCACAACTCTATTTTATTGACACAATGAAGAGAGGACAGAAAAGGGCCTGAAATGAGAAAATCATTTCCATGCTGACTGAATTAAAAGAACAAAAGAGCTCCTTGCAGTTGCAGCATTCAATTTGTCGGGAAAAAAGGAAGCCACTTAATGGCTCACAATAGATCTGAGCAGACAGATGAAATTTAAAACTTCAGCATGAGTGCGATTAGCAGCGAAACATATTCTAAATCATTTCCTCCATATGCACAATTTCGTTGGATTATTTAGTTCTGTGTTTTGCAAAAACACTGGACTCAGGCTATCTTCACAATCTCTTCATTTTTCAAAATCACAGAACAGTTTTCTCATTGTATTGTAATGTCCTCGGTGACAATAGAAATGGGACAAAACAAGTATGGCTCATGTTTTCCTTTCACCTTTAGTTTCCACAAGTGAATGGATAAACAGAGGTTAATTTGTGGAAACTAGGATTGCAAAGTAATCTTCTACCAAACAATTTGTAATTCAAAATTAAATAGATGATATGCGCCAGAAGCACTTCCACATGCGGAAAAAGGCACCTAATTATTGCACATAAAGGCTACAAATAAGCTGCCGGTTTAAAGTCCAATGTCATCACAGATGTCTTCTTTAGTTTACAAGGGATCATTAATACCCTAACACTAACAACAAAATGGTTAAGACTGCAGTTTCTATAATTGCTTTCGTTAATTTTGCTCAATTATTTATTGCTTTGCTTGTTCTGACTGCTAAATTCCTGCAGTAAATTGAATCTGAAATTGATGTCAAAAAAAGTCTTAATAAGAAAATTTAATCTTTATGAATATAAATATATCATGACATTGAAGATTCTCTAGGATTTCCTCTTTAGCATTTTTTAATTTTCCAGTCCTCTAAGAAAAATAGAAGTGTCTAAGCTGTATTTGGAGAACAGAGTTGATTTTCATGAACTGATGGAATGTTTGTTAGCAATGGAGATTTTTCCATTTCCAGTGTTCATTTCCAGAGTCCCAAAATGAAAGAGTGGAAGCACAAAACTCTTAGGTTTTGATTATTCTAAGTTCACATTTTCATTTTTGTGTCTAAACTTCTTTTCAGAAAGGTTGTGGTTTAAAGTCACCCTTCAGACCTTTAACCTCTCCTCTTGGCTCCTAATTTAAATAAAGAAAATTTACTCTTTCGGTTCTTGAAAAGCTCTTTGCAAAAATGTTGAGGCACAAGGTAAATTGACCAAAATTATAGAACAAGGAGAAAGAACAGAAAATGCTGAGATACTTTGGGATTCAATACTTGGCGGGTATTGCTGCTTAATTTGTGAAGTGTAATTTCACCATAGAAAAATCTAAGGATGATAAAAACACAAGTGATCTCCCCAACAGCTTCCATTCTCTTGACTCAATGAGGTAAGGGTTTTTTTTTATATAAAGAGAAACTATAAAGCTTGTGGATATTTTAACAAAATCAACGTAGTGTAACTTCGCTGACAGCTTGTCACATTTCACTGACTGTCTGTCTGGGGTGCCGTGATAACATCTGCATTCACTCAGTATGAGAGCTGAACATAAGACAAAAAGTAGGCCCTGCCATGGACGGCTCCATCAGTCTGTCAGTTCTGACATGTCATCTGAATTTTTTGAATCACTAAACACTTTTGAGACTCTGGTACTTATTATCTTTTCTTAGTTTCTATACTCGCTCAGCAATGCTGGAAAATGTAAAATCTGCAAGCAAGGTAGTGGACGTCCCGGCTTTTTGTTGTCTAATCCTTAGGCCCTCATTCATGCTCACTGTTAATCTCTTAAGACATTATAAAACTGTTAGACAAAGAAATGTGAATACCTCTGCTTCTTTCGAGAATGGGAGGAAACCAAGGAAAATCGGGATCATGCTAAGCTATTCTTTTCACTATGAAAATGGTAACTTAAACCTGTTGCATCAAATTATCTATAATTCCTCACACTAAGGCAAATGTTTTTGAAGAATGAACAACGGTAGTGTCATATAAGAAGAAAAATGATCACAGAATTTTCAAAATCTGCCACATTTGATGTCTACAGAGCATTGAGACCCTGGTGGCTGAATTTCTCTCTGTTTCTATGTTTTTATGCCATGCTGCCTGACATATGGTTAATATGCTTTCATGAAAGCTCATAAAGAAGTTTACCAATACCCACTAATAATCAGTAAATAGTTCAGATAATTTTGGTTTTTATTAGGAATACTGGGAACACTAACAGCTACATAACAATAGCCTTAAAAGAGCTAACATTCATTAAAATGCTACATATCAGAGATTTTAATGAGCAATTTTGTCCTCAAAGCTAGAAGACTTTACAGCATTTTTTCCATAAAGCACAAACTTAAATGAATCCTAAGAGCCAGAGAATACTTATATGAACCACACAAAAGAACCAAAACTACATTTCTATCCCATTTTCAGTCATTCAGGACATGAAGTCAAAACTATGTGTTTGTTCTCTGAGTAAACAAGATATAGGAAAGAGGGAAAACATTACTAAATTAAGAAGCAAATCATTTTCTTCTTAGATATCTAGTTCCTTTTTTTCATAAGTACTGGCTTACCACCTGCAAATCATTTCAGATATAGACACATGCCTCTGTAAATGACTAACTACAGGTGTGCTTGCCACCTGCGTCCTCCAAAGGACGAGCTGTCCCTCAGATGCTCCAATTCTGTGACACTTGGCTCTGAAGGAAGGTGCCATATGGAGTAGATGGGCAGTCAACTAACCTAGAGAGGTCTATCGACATTTAATTAAGGAAAGAGAAAGGTAAAATAAACAAAAAGGAAACTAGAGGAAAGAAAAAAGACGGAAAGAAGGGGAAAGAGAGAGAAAGAGGAGAAGAGGGGAGAAGAAAGTTGTCATCAGTCACTGCTGTATTCTCTGAGCATTCGTGAGGACACCTGGCAGACATGCAATACACATTTGTGAGACTGATGTGTTTATCAACTCATTAGTAACGAGCAAGACTAAGAAAGAATGTCATCTCTGTCCTTCATCACTGCTTTAGATAAATCCAAACTGGAAAACAAATTTCATTTACAAACAAAACCTCCCTTGTATAAGAATTGCGTAATTGTGTTTACCCTGACATATCCACTACTGCAAACCAAAGATTTTTGTGACCATTTCTCACATTTCTTCTTTTGGCATCTCACAGTTGTATAACTCTCTCAAGACCTTTGATGTAATGTCATTTGCTTGATGTTTAGTCTGTGCCTAAAATGTCAGCTGTTTATTATTTTTACATTTCAGCGCTAACACAATGGCACTTCAGAATAAAGGGCAGAGTTTCTGACACATTTCAATGACCAAAGGACTTATATTAAATAGAGGTTTCCATTCTTGCTGAAAATACAGGGTCACTCATTTTTTTTTTTTTTTACAAACTTACATAGGCCAGTTTTCCTTACTACATAATTTTCTTCTGACATTTTTGTAATCTACTTATGAGCAGCCCTGTTTAAGACACTGTAGAAGAGCCAGTTTTTCACTTCAAGGTATGTATGCCTTATCGAGAGCCACAGAAAAACACCTTTGCTTTTCATAGAATAGAAAACCAGAATAGAGTTTTGAGTTGAAGGATAAGTAGACAAAAAGATAGTTGTCCACAGGCAGTCTCATCTTTTCCTAAACTCCTAAACTCAGGAGTCTCATGGAAAAGAAGAATTTAAGTTCTACATAAAAATACATAGGTAGTATTTAATGCATGAGAGAGTAAATTATAGTTTTCCATGGGAATAAAATAAACTCTTAAAAGTTATAACAAGGTTGAAAATATAAGTGGCTTTCAAAACCATGACAAACAAATCCGTGTTGACAGAGTCCTAGTGACAGACTGCTGATGGTTAGAAGTATCACCTAATTTATACTGTATTTTTAAATCCTATGAGATTGGGTAATAAATACTAACATTAGTACGACTAGTACTTCCTTCTCATCCTTTTTTTCTTGATTGTAACTGACTCAAGCTCCTGACCCATTCTACCTGCATTCTCTAGTCTACCAGATTCAGAAGCCAAACTCAAAAAGACAAATATTATGTTTTCTCTGATTTGTGGCAACTAATACAGAGAGTAACAAAAAACGTAATATATTTGAATGAAATTAACATCTTTGGATTTATGGCTTATAGCCCTTGTCAATATTCCTGTGGAACAGCGGTCTTTCCACTTTTTTACTTGTTGAACTCTTTATTTAGTGGATCATTAAGCCTATTATTATAAAATAAATTAAAATACATTATCACAAAAATTAAAAAGAAAAAAGGAAAGAAAGAGTAGGGGAGAAGGGAGGGAAGTATCATTATATTCTTCGATTTGTATTTGTGAAATCTGTTCTCTTGATATTAATCTTTAAAAAGCCATGTTCGCCTATGTCCAGAGCACATGCCACATCACAGTGTTGCCTTTTTTGACTTCAAAGTCCTAACATTCTAAGTGTCACCTTTCCTAATTAGAACACTTTTCATCCTATGCCATAGAAATTGAAAGTGAAATAACTTCTTTTCACCTTCTCAACACTACTTAAAGGATTGCAATTGGATATCAGTGTTGTGAGGTGCTGAGTTAGACTATGCATAGAAAGCAAAACACTTCAATCATACTTTACAGCTGTGTACTAGACCCTCACTGAGATTCATGGAACATTTTCAGAGCAGAAACTGGAGTCAATAAGAGATCCATCTCTCTATCAATCAATTCTGGTAGTTGAATTAGGAATCAAACTTCAAATGAACACGTTTAAGTCAGGCTCACTGATATTAATACATCCTTACCATAATGTTTTTGAAAAATTCAGGTTTCAATGTCCATATCAGAACTTTTGACTTAAATTGTAACAATTCCCGATTTCATCAAATACTTTCTGCATGGCTCATTTATAGTCAAATTCAACTATTCTTCAGCTTTTGTGTTGTTGACAATATTATCATAGAATTAATACATTTAAAGAAGAATTTACATGATCTGAAAGGTAGGAGAAAGGTGTAAATCCCCTCATTAAAATCATATTCATATCTGGTATTCTCAAGATTGATGCCTTTCCCATGTTAAAAAATAAAAAGCCCTCTTATTAAATGTTCCAATGAAGAATTTCAGTCAATCCACATGGCTTTCCATGGAGGCACCCACAGAAAGAGAGATCCTAAAGATACACCAGAGTTTGAAAGCATCAGCATGTGTGTGTTCTGTGACAGTGGAGTCTGTGCTGCAGATGTTGCGAGATATCCACACCCAATGTTCATGGTTAGGAGAACTGAAGGGACAGGATAACGGCACTCCAGGGGAAGAAGGGGCCTCCCATAGCTGGTCTCACTCTGCAAGGTCTTCTCTTAGGAAGCTGCTACCTACATTCTGGCAAACTCAATTTTGGGCTACTATTTCTTTCAGCCATAAGTCTTCAACCATTTAATTCAAGTTTGCCCTATTTAATAATGGCCTGTGATTTGGAGAGCTTGCCCTCAGTTGCCAGTAGGATACTTTGGGGGATTTCTTTGTGAGAAGTAAAACACATTTGATACTTGTTGGGTTCAAATGTTTCCAGGTAATGATGAATAAGGAGGTCACAGGTACAGTCATAACAGGTATTCTGTAGAGCTTGAATCTATGAATTCCCACATTTCTGTCCAGAAAGTCTCAGATGCACTGACCTACCAGTTCAATTTAAGAAAAATTTAATAATAAACCAATGACAATGCACAATAAGATTAACAGTTACCTGAAACACTTTGATACACTTCATCACAGTATGTTTAGTTGTGATATTATATTCACTGATCAAAAGCCATTCTCACTTAACAGCCCACTGATGGAGGACAGCCCAGGAAGGAAGCACAGCCACAAGTCGACCAGGGTAATCACTGCATATGGAACAAGGCCAGCATATTGTTAACGGGCAGAGTATGCTTTCTGTACGGACAATTGGAAGATACTTGCCATCATGTTTTTCAGTTATTCAGAAACAGTACCAGATAGCTGTACTGAAAAGCATAGACTGAAATGAGAATACACGCTAGCTCCTGCTTCTACCAGCTGGAGAAAACCAGCCTGATCATTCTCTCGTTGAACCCTGAGGAGGCAGAGTTTGCAAGATGCAGGAGTGTTGGAGGTCAAGATAAGAGAGAGAGAAGAGGTAACTCTCCCAAGGAAGCTGCTGGAACAACTCAAGAGCGTTAGGGCTGAAGCGTTTGGTGGAACCGTTACTCCCTGGGAGGTCAGCATCCCGTACTGGAATACTTGGGTCCTGCCCCACTTCTGATCCAGCTTCCCGCTAGTGTGCATCCTGGGAGGCAGCAAGTGACGGCTCAATTACCTGGGTCCCTGCAACCCACGTGGGAGACCGAGAGTAAGTTTTGGGCTCTCAGCCCTGGCTGTTGTGGGCATTTGGAGATAGAAGATTTATCTCAACCGCTCTCTCTTCCTCCTTCTTCTCCCTCCCCCACACCCTCTGTCCCTCTCTCTATGACTTTCAAACAAAATGAAAATAAACAATTTTTAAAGAAAAACTGGCAAGGCTGAGGGAGCACTTTCTGAAGATTTGAATGTTGAATTGTTACTTCCCTCAACTCCACCCCACCACAGGAAAAGAATATGTTAATAAGACACAGAGTCAGAACCTCTGGTTCTCCTTCTCTGCACTTTTTCGGGACACTTACTAAAGTCTCCAGTAAAAGAATTACTTAAACATTATCAGTGTTCCAACTATGATCTAGGGAAGGCCATTCCCCTGTGGCATTCGGAAAAGGGACAGTATTTAATGCTTCAGTGTTGTGGCTCCACCAACCCAAAGAGCTCCAACCCAGTACCCTGAATTTCTCAACCCTTCTATCACAAGGGTGCAAGTACCACCGCTAGCTTTGGTGATTAGAGCCAGTTGGCTGTGAAGTGCCCAGTACAGCATCGGCACACCACACCCTGTAGAAGCCCTTTACAATACTTTACAACATAATATTCAGATTTAAAATTTATAAAAACCCTCTGCAGCATATCATATTGTTGCTACTATTTTTAAGATGAGGAAATTGAAGCAAAAAGCGGTGATGTACTTGTTTAAAGTCACCAGACTAGTGAGTGGTGGAGAATTTGAACAAAGGCCAATTGTCTGGTCCCCATGCACTCAGTCCCCAGGTCACACTGCCTCTTTTATTGTTTTGTTTTGTTTTGTTTTTTAAGAAAAGACCATCACATACCGTTATATTTCAGAGGACCTCCTGATACCTTTGACTATTGCATTAGCATACAAATACAATATTGAGGCTGAACTTGGCACAGCCCAGGGACAAACTACAATTGATACTTGGAAAAACTCTCTCTAACTTAATTCTTTTCAAAACAAAGCTTTAGTCTGAAGCTGTCTTCCTTGCTGAAATAGAATGTCCAAAGAGAGATGCACACACATGTTGTAAGTGTAAGGATTTCAGGTTTACAAAACACAATACAGGATGACTTCAAAACATTCATGGGAAGTACATGCATAATTTTTGCAAAATATGTGGTTTCCATGAAATGTTTGAAGCACCCTCGTAAAGGAGAAATGATAAAGCAAGCATCTATGTTCTACTTAAAGTTAATTTGAATCCATCCCAGAGTGCAAAGACCCAAACATGGCCCCACTATTAAGAAAATTCCCAATATCAAAACAACGTAGAACATGTTCATAAGCATGGAGCCAAGAGCGGTAATTAAGAAATCGAGTTCAAAGCCTCAGAAGGTTAGTGTAGGCAGAAACTTCGCTGAGATGCAGAGAAAAAAGTCAAACGACTTTTCCAAGGTCCCTAGTCTGACTTGGGGCATGAGCTCAAGGTTCCTGGCACCCAGCCCAGTGTTCATTCCACGACATCACACAGCCTCCCTGAGACACAACCACAAGACACATGGCAACGACTGTGACCCATGAATGGCCAGATTGTTGAGGGAAGGGGGCCAAGGGCGAGCGAGTAAAGGCCTGGAGGATAATATGGTTTTACAGAAATCTATTTGCAAGTAGATACTGTGGTTGCCAATGCGGCTGCCCAAGAGAAAGAACAGCTGACTGACAGCATGAACAAAGGCACGGCCAGTCTCACAAAGGGAGACACAAGAGTCACAGAGCTTCGTGTATCTCACTAATACACTTCATCAAGTCGGGACCAAGAATAACAGTGAGGAAAAGCCCACCATACACAAGGGCCCCTTTATTCTTGGGGCTTTCCTGTTTCACACACACTCTACCTGATGAAACGTTAGAACTTCTGCTTCTACTTCTGTGGGATCCTTTTGATTTTTCCATATCCAACTGGTGCCTTTCGTAACTATTGAGTGTGTCTAGTTTTTTTTTCAAATTAGTGTGCTGTATACACTCCTGACATACTTGGAAGTTAATGAAATCAGATGAAAATAGCTTGTATTAAAATTTCTCCGTTTCTTCACTACACTGTGTGCCACCTACTGTTCAGCCACGAAACATACTGCAGCTCAAGCATCAAGAGAATTCCATATTAATATTCTTAGAGGTAGAAAGACTCTATTAGCCTCCCACCCACCCCTCACCCACCCCTTCTATCCTTTGCCTCCAACTGTGCTTAGCTTTGGAAGCCACTGACAAATGGCCATTATTCTCTGGGCTAGTAAAAAATTTCTAAACTTTAGGGGAAATGTAGCTGGTCAAATGCCCAGGGGAATCGGCTTGTTGAATTAAATGATAAATATATGCATTTAAGGTCATTAGAGACTTTATCTCCTGTGAAGGCTGTATTTGTCAGATTGATATAATTTCTCTCAACTGACTACTTAACTCCATCGGCCAACATTATTACGATTATTCCTTTCCCTTTAAGTGGGAGACTTCTGGCTAACAACACGTGTGCTCTCTCTGCTGCTGCGTCTTGCTGGATGAAGGCACACCTTTGTTTCATTTAGTATGCAATTTTCACCTCTGACCCAAGAAATGAGTCCTGGGCTTCCTGAACTTTATTGCCTGTTAATAGACTGCTGGCTCTCTTTTCAGCAGTAATAGAAATGGCGGAGAGGCATTTCATTTAAGAGGCTGGCAGACTACAGCCTGAAAGACAATGTCAGAATTAAAAGTCAGCCCGGCCGAGAAACAACATACAGACCAGAGTGACATGAAAGAGGAAGTTTTCCATATTCCATCCCAAATTGCGCACCCGGTACATAAAGAAGCACCACATCTCAGATCTAATTATTTCCCTCCCACCCAACAGCAGACACCCAGAACGGTGCTAAGTGATTGATCTAGTAATTCATCTTCAACTTACACCTATCTACATATTTGGTTTCTCCTCATTAAACTGGAGACATCAGTGACAAACTTATGAAGTGGCAGTCTTTGGCTTCATAAAATACACACAGATGCTCATCAGAGGAGCTTTCCTGCCTGTTTCTCAGGGACACGTGTTTATAATTTTGTCTGTATTTCATTCTGCTGTGGTTTACTCTTAAGTACATCTGTTCAATTAAAATGGCAATGTGTGACACGGCCTGTACTCAGCAACTTTCGAGCTCGTTAATGAAATGTTCTAAGGTTCCTGCCTTGGCTCTTTATTTGTAAAAGAATTTCATTCCACAGAGTTGCAATGATTGAAAAGGACAAATAAAAATAGCCTTTAAAACACATACAAAGAAGTCGACTGTTTTGTTAATAGTTAAGAAAGGACATTATTACTGCATAAGGACATTATTTTACATGAAAAGACATTATTAAAAATGATTTACTGCCTTATGTTTGGAAACTTACAGGAAAAGTCTGATAATATATTAAACTTGTTTATTACGACTTCATATAATTTTGAATAATACTACTTTTTCCTTTGACAAGTGCAATAAACTCTACTGGTATAGACATAGGTTGATTATCACAAGTCAACTGTGTTGCTTAAAGAAACATGCCCAAACAATCAGCTTTTGACGGCTGCATCCCCCGTTATTTACACTCGCCATCATGGTAATAACTCACCATTTCTATATTAATAAGGCAGTGAAATTTATTATGATGGTATTGAAAAGTTATTAAGTACTGCATCCCAAGTGACAAAGTACCACAGCACTGTCACTATCCAAAAGCAGTTGCCCATTCATCACCTGCCTTTCCAGATGGTCCTGCATCTTTATCGCTCCCAGGTTGGTGACATCACCTGTTCACCCACTCAAAATTGATGATGAAAGCAAACAGATCTATCTTACTTACATTTACCAAATCAATTTAATTTTTACAGGCCGTGGCTTAGTGACATATTGACTGTTTTCCTTAATGGCATCTACCGTATTTAATGCAAGGATGTCATCTTTGATTCCTGGCTCGCATAATGTGTCATTTCATAATAAATTTTTCTAACGTATTTACTTAATGGAAAGAATTATGATTGCTTGTCAGTTCTCTTATTAAACACAATGATAACTTTTTATTTTTGAGTATCTTCTACTGGGACTGGGCAGCAGAGCTATTTTTATCCTTTCTATGTCTGAAGGAGCATGAGGACTTGGATGTAAAGTATGCTGTAAGTAAAAGCTAGACATTAGACTGACCATTCTCAATCTGGAAGCTCAATGCAAGGGTTTTATCTCACTTATTGGATACTACTTCAGAAGGACCAGATTCTCAAGTGATGCTATAATGAAAAAAATGAATCAGCAATAGCTGAAGATGAACTTGCAAAATACTGAAATAATACCATTTTAATGGTTCACATTATGTTTAATATTTACTTATCTGGATTACTTCCATGAGTCTTTGAAGCCACTGCCTCTAGATCAAATGCATGTTAGAACAAATGCCAGTATTGTAAAAGGTTAGGACACAGGTGGAAAGAATGGCCTACTGACTATCTGATAATCATATGTGACATCCCCTTTCCCCAAGTATGATTTACAGATGTCATCTGCCACCCCTTGAGACAAATGCCCCTCTAATGTATCACCATGGCACTGGGGTACATTTGTATTGCCTCAGGGGAACAGCAACTAGATTCTCTTGTGGAGATGGAGGCAAATGGTATCAAGTTTTTGTTCTGTTATTTAACGTCCAGGCTACATGACTGTGTTCTGTGGCTAAGTCCCTGACTCACCCCACAACGGTGCCTATATTTGGAGAGATGTAGGGCCTGGAGGGGAAATCACTGAATGGCTTCCCTACCCTCCAAGCTCTCACCTATGCAAATGTGTATTCAGTTAAAAACAACATCAAATAAACTTACTTTGATGCTAAAGAGAAAAATTGGGGAATGGCCTTTGACAAAGGAAAACTTAGGAATCTAAGGGGTGTGTGTGTGTGTGTGAGAGAGAGAGAGAGAGAGAGAGTTTCTTTAGCTGTCATGGCCTAGCCAGAGGAATCATAGTGAAAACTCTTTGCAAGGTAGGGAGAGAGAGGACAGGAACACCCCCACTGCTGGCTTAGACTCACAGCAATTGTTCTCCAAGGATTAGTGACTCTTCAGGAAGATCCCAGGAGGATGGATAGGATAAGATCCATCAAGAACACTCTCTGTCTCCTACTGTCTAGTTTCAATCAAATGAGCATAAATCCATACTCAACAACAGCATTCTAGGATGAATGGTTTATGCCTCTTTAGCAAATGAGTCAAAGATTTACTATAGCCTATAATTGTAATGATACCAGTTCAAGTTAGTGAACAATAAACAAATACAAAACAGGAGGGCAAAGCCAGGTAACCTGCTCCTACATGTTGACTAGTTTCACCTAAGGAGCCTCTTCATGTTCATCTGAGATGACTTTATGCTAACTCATTGGTTAGGCAGAGGCTTGGCCATGGGTGAAGTTTCCAGGAAAATAGGCATTCAGATTGGTAGTGTTGTGAGACCAACAAAAACACCCTTTTTTGAAGGCAACAGGTCTCTATGCCAGGGTAGAGAGTCTATGCTGACCTCATACACCTGCTGAATTCCTACCACAAGAATTTAAATAATTAAAAAAGAAAAAAGAAATCATGTACACCTGTGGCTGCCAATCAGCTGAGGTTCCAATGCTGTGCCATGCACACCTGTGAAGCCTGGCGGGTCAGCTGCAGAGTCACAGGAACACAGCAGTGTCAGTTGGTGAAAGGCACAAAGGTACCCACCTCCCATGGAGTTGGGACACAAGTTGACTGGCTAATAGCCACAGAAAGTACGTGCAGACACATCACCTACACATAAGGAAAATCATAAGAATAGGTGTGGCAGGAATGAGAGCAGAGGTATCAGTAATCACCATCTTCTGCCCACCTTGACCTTAAGAGGAAGGAGCCTCCCTTCCTGAATCAACCACTGTTCCTTGTTTAGTAGCCAAATCCAGACACTGGGTAGCCCAGAGAATGGGGAGGGGCAATATTACATAAAATAATCTACATTACTTAAAAAAAGATCAAATGATGAGTCCTGGATTAAGAGAAGAGTCAGAGAATTTTGGTAACAGAGTCTTTGAATGACCACATGAGACATGGAAAGAGTAGGATAGTGAATGGCAGGCATAGTTGGGAAGAATGGATTTGAGTGCTGCAGGATGTTATAAATAGTATCCTACTTTGGTGTTTCTGGGAAAAAATTTTGATTTGTGGTATCTGGTTGCTTTTTTCTTTTGGAGGGGTAGGTGTTGCAGCCCTCTTACAAAAAACATGGTAGCCACTGCAAAGGCACCCAGGTTTACACAGATTACACAGAAAACACCAATTATCAGCTACAGTACTAGTACATTCCAAAAGGATCAATTTTTTAAAGAATGAATACTTACTTGAGGGTAAGGGCTTGCTATAAGGGCATGCAATGTGGGTTAGGTCATGATGTTCTACATTTTTCCAAAGAAAACACACAAAGGCCAAGAAGTACAGAAAAGGTGCTCAGTATCACTAATCATCATGGAAATGCAAATCAGAACACCACGATGAAATAGCACCTCGCACAGTTGGATGGCTGTTATCAGAATGTCAAAGATAAAAAAGTGTTGGCAAACCCTTATACATTATTGATAGAAACATAAGTTGGCACAGTTTTTATGGAAAACATTATAGAGGTCCTTCAAAAATTAAAAATAGAACCCCATTTCTAGGTATATATCCAAGGGCAATAAGGACAACTTTTGAAGGGTGTCTACATCACCATGTTCATTTGAAGCACTATTCACAATAGCCAAGATATGGAATCAACCTAAGTATATATTGACAGACGCATGGATTTTTAAGATGTGGTATGCATAAATACAATGAAATACCACTCAGTCTTTAAAAAGAAGGAAATCCTGCTATTTGTGACAACACAGATGAACCTGGAGGACATTATGTTAAACAAAATAAATCAAACACAGAAAGGCAAATAATACTACATGATCTCACTTACATGTGAAATCCAAATAAATAAATAAAACCCAAAACTCAAATTCATAGAAATAGAATCAAATTGTGGTATACAAGGATAGGGAGGTGAGAAAAATTGGGAAATGTTCAATTCACAGGACACAAACGTGCACCTATAAAATGAATAAGTTCTGGAGACTTAATATAAAGTGCTGTGACTGAGTTGTTAATAATAATGTATTAGAGGCTCAAAATTTGCTGAGAACAGAGTTTAAGTATTTTTACCACATACACCCAAAAAGGTAACTGTCAGGGGACTCCAAAAGTTCATGCAAGATAAAATTACAGATTAAAGTTATTTTGGTAAAAAAAAACTTGAAATAAATGCAGTTTTTCATAATATATATTTCCATGAACTTTTTAAATGCTCCTCAAATGTGAGGTGATAGATACCTTAGTTAGGTTGATTGTGGTTACTTTCTTATAATGACAAAATATATCAAGACATTACATTGTATACCTTGAATACATATATTTTTTATTTACCAATTATACCTTAATAAAGCTGAAAGTATAATTGATAAAACAATAAAGATATCTGGTGCATATCTCCAAAATCCAAAATTACCTCATTTTCTTTTATTCCAAAATATATATTATCTTACCATCAAGCCCCTGCACCTGACCACAGTTGTTAGTGGAAGGTTGTGGTGACGGCGGTAGAGGTGCTGGCTGTTTCTGTTCCAGTTAACATATCAATTGCATATTTCAATATGTAGGATGGCACTGTAGAACCCAAAATCAAGCTTACAAATGTGAGAATGATTTCTTTTCAAAGTATATACACAAGGATACCGTCATTGAAATATCACATTTCAAGATTACTAGACCAAAATGTATTGTCAAAGCACGGTGCAAGACTGTTCAATGAATTTCGGACTCCAGTATAATCACTTTCCACTATTACTTGCCAGAAACCCAGTTACAGAATTAGATCATCCCAGAAATAACTGCACTTCTAGGAAACAAGAAGTACAGAAAAGAGCAATGATTTATAAAAAGCAATCAATAAGGGCCTGAATTGTGGCTTTGTGGGTAAAGACACCACCTGCCATGCTGGCATTCCATTTGGGCACCAGTTCATGTCCTGGTTGCTCCATTTCTGATCCTGCTGCCTGCTGATGGACTGGCAAGCGTAGTGGAAGATGGCCCAAGTGCTTGGGCCCCTGCCACCCAAATGAGAGACCCAGATGAAACTCCTGGCTTCAGCCTGGCTCAGCCCTGGCCACTGTGGCCACTTGGGGAGTGAACCAGTGGATGGAAGATCACTCTCTGTTTCTCTCCCTCTCTCTGTGAATCTTTCAAATAAATAAATATTTTTAAAAACAATCAATAAAATATAATAATTGCACTATCTAATGGCCCTATGCTATATTTGTATTTTAGCCAAGCTTGTTTTTGTTATTGTTTACATTTATTGAATCCTTCTACCAATTTTGTGCTTCAGGGGTACAGAGCATTTTTTTTAGGCATGTGTATATTTATAACATCATTGACAGGTCACACAAAATTATCAACTTAAAAACTGATCTACTATAGATACACTGGATTTTGAGTGTAGTCTGCAATTTCTTTGGCAGGGCCAGACAAATGATTTTGTGGGCCTTATATGGCCAATAGGCTGGACATTTCCTAATCAAGTCTCAATTTATCCTCACAACAACTCTGATTGGATAGGTAAAATTACTATCCCCACATTACAAAGAAATAAATGAAGGGGAAGAGAGTTTTTCCAAATCACTCAACTAGCACAAGAAGCCTGAAGAGGATCTGACGTTGAGAGGCCTCACTTCAGAAGCCTACCTGTTAATTTATTTTTTTTAAAGATTTATTCTATTTATTTGAAAGAGAGTTACAGAGAGAGGTAGAGACAGAGAGAGAAAGTCTTCCATCCACTGGTTCACTCCCTAGATGGCTACGACGGCCGGAGTTGCGCCAATTCAACGCCAAGAGCTTCTTCCAAGTCTCCCATGTGGGTGCAGGGGCCCAAGAACTTGGGCCATCTTCCGCTGCTTTCCCAAGCCACAGCAGAGAGTGGGATCAGAAGTGGAGCAGCCGGGACTAGAACTCGCACCCATATAGGATGCCAGCACTTCAGGCCAAGGCTTTAACCTACTGCACCACAGCGCCGGCCTCAGCCTACCCGTTATTACTACATCATGTGGCTCTATGCTATCATACTGGCTGCATTCAGAGGAATAAGTGAGAAACCCCTCACTTTTAACCAACAAAAATTTCTCCCTCATTCAGTAACTGTAATGCTCAGACTCTTGAAAGGAAGTATTCTGGGGTGGCCATTCGGCTCAGCATTTAGTTAGTCTCCAGGGACACCCACATCCCATATCAGAGTGCCTGGTTCAGAGTCCCAGCTCTGATCCTGATTCAAGCTTTCTGCTGATGTATAACCTGGAAGACAGCAAGTGATGCTTCAAGTTTCTCTGCCACCTACACGGGCAATATGGATTCAGTTCTAAGCTCCTATATTTCTCAAATAAGCTGTTTTGAATTATCTACTCAGTTTGTATGTTAGAGAAATAGGATGCGATTTATGGATCAAAATATATGGTCACATTGAATAAGCCATAGGTATCAAAGACATCATTTGTATGACTTTCTCTCAAGCTAGTATTGGTTTTATAAAGAGAAACTTTTAAAATCCTATTAGAATTTGGCAATGATTGCCACTTCACAGTGTAAGTGTGAAGCCTGGCTCAGCTATGGCCGTTGTGGGCAATTGGGGATTGAACCACTGGATGGGAGATCTGTGTCTGTCTGTCTGCCTTTCTAATAAATATTTAAATTTCTTTTTTGAAAGGCAGAGTTACAGAGAGAAGGAGAAACAGAGAAAAGGAAAGATCTTTCATTCACTAGTTCATTCCCCAAATGGCCACAAAGGCTGGAGCTGGGCCAGTCCAAAGCCAGGAGCCAGGAGTTTCTTCCAAGTCTCCCATGTGGGTGCAGGGGCCCAAGCATTTGGGCCATCTTCCACTGTTTTTGCTGACACATTAGTGGGAGCAGGATCAGAAGTGGAGCATCTCTCTGTCTCTTTCTCTCTCTTTGCCTCTCTCTGCCTCTCTGTAACTCTATAGCTCTGCCTTTCAAATAAATAAAATAATAAATCTTAAAAAAATAACTAGAACTTGAACTGACATTCATATGAGATGCTGGTGCTGCAGGTGGTAGCTTAACCTGCTATGCCACAATGCCAGTCCCTAAATAATTTCTTAAAAACATTCTATCACTAATTATTTTCAGGTCTTAAAAACAATCAAGCACCCCCAAGTCTGAAAATCTTTTTGTTAAAGACAAATCACTTATGCTGTGAAGTGGCAATCATTGCCAAATTCTAATAGGATTTTAAAAGTTTCTCTTTATAAAACCAATACTAGCGGAGGGCGCCGCGGCTCACTAGGCTAATCCTCCGCCTTGCGGCGCCGGCACACCGGGTTCTAGTCCCGGTCGGGGCGCCGGATTCTGTCCCAGTTGCCCTTCTTCCAGGCCAGCTCTCTGCTGTGGCCAGGGAGTGCAGTGGAGGATGGCCCAAATATTTGGGCCCTGCACCCCATGGGAGACCAGGAGAAGTACCTGGCTCCTGCCATCCGATCAGCGCAGTACGCCGGCTGCAGCACGCTGGCCGCGGCGGCCATTGGAGGGTGAACCAATGGCAAAGGAAGACCTTTCTCTCTGTCTCTCTCTCTGTCCACTCTGCCTGTCAAAAAACAAAACAAAACAAAACAAAACAAAAAAAAAAATACTAGCTTGAAAGAAAGTCATACAAATGATGTCTTTGATACCTATGGCTTATTCAATATGACCATGTATTTTGATCCATAAATCGCATCCTATTTCTCTAACATACAAACTGAGTAGATAATTCAAAATAGCTTATGAGAAATATAGTCAATTCTTTAATAATTACTTAAATACGGCACTGAAAGATGTCCCCAAGTTATATTATCTTTGACCCCTCTCTTTTAAAATTTTTCTTTGAAGAGGCTATCATATTTCTTTGATTCAGTTGAATTATATCACAACATGGAACAGTTATTATTGACCCATTGGCCAAATGAAAAAACGCAGGGGCTAATCAATTCTCAGTAGTTTCCCTGGAATCATACAGTTGGTGGCAGAGGTGAGACTTAACCACACATTTCTAAATTTCAGACTTCACATTTTTCCAAGGACCTCCCAAGCCACATCACCCAACATTCTTTTTTCCTTTTAAGATTTATTTATTTATTCGAAAGTCAGAGTTACACAGAGCGGGAAGGAGAGGCAGAGAGAGAGAGAGAGGTCTTCCATCCACTGATTCACTCCCCAATTGGCTGCAAAGGCCAGAGCTGAGCCGATCTGAAGCCAGGAGACAGGAACTTCTGGGTCACCCACGTGGGTGCAGGGGCTCTCTGCTATGCCCCACCTGTGGTGCCAGCATCCCATTTGGGTGCCGGTTTGAGTCTCAGCTGCTCCTCTTTCAATTCAGCTCTCCGCTATGACCTGGGAAAGCAGTGGAAGATGGCCTAAGTGATTGGGCCAGGGCACCCACGTGGGAGACCCGGAAGAAGCTTCTAGCTCCTAGCTACTGATAGGACCAGCTCTGGCCATTATGGCCATTTGGGGAGTGAACCAGTGGATGGAAGACTTCTCTCTCTCCCTCTCTCTGTCTGTAATTCTACCTTCAAATAAATAAATAAACTCTTTTAAAAAACAACAACAAAAAACTTATGGGACACAATCAAGGTATTGAACTAGGAGGATAGAGCTGTTTAAGCTCTCAAGGAAATTTTGCTATATTAGGGAAGCTGGGGAATAATCTGGATATTGCACAGTGTTTATAGTTTGTTAGTAATTGCATTCACCTGTCCTGGCAGGACAAATGTAGGCAATACTAAATTGTCACTAGGAAGGTCATTAATGGCGGCATGGAAGAAGAGAACTTGAAGAATGAATAGAAACTCACTAAACATAGGGAAGACAAGGAAGAAGAGTTTATAACGAATGGGCTTTACAGAATAGGGAAGCTACAACTTAGGCATGGTTGGTATAGGACAGAGTAAAGCTGATATATTTTTTGGCTTGGGCAACTGGGTAAATGGTAATTTATTAAAACAAGAAATGCACAAAAAGGAAGGCTTTGTGGAGAAAAAGACCAAGGGCAGTACTGGAGAAAATAATGGTTTGTCCTGTTATGACAGGCAGAGCTTCTGCAAGGCAGACCTTTAGTGCAGACTCTGATGCACAGCAGGGACTCAGTAATTGATTGCTGAACCTGGATTTCCTGTTTGTGCTTCTCTCTGAGGGTACCTAAGGCACATTTTTTTTTTTCTCCTTCAACACATCATTGTAAATAATGAAGAAGTATCAAAAAGAGTCATCACACTAGTTAATCACAATTATCTGTCTAACCAAATAGGAGGAAAATCAAATACAGTTGAGGTCAAGTATGACAGGAGGACAATTAAAAATGAACACACAGGAGTGGGGTGAGATGCCTTTGTGAAAGTTCTTTTTGATCATGATTGGATTTCATATTAACTAGGGTAAGAGAAAAAAATAGTCAAGAGTCAAGAACTCAACTGCTTCTCAAAGGAAACCAGTTTGCCAAAACCACAAAAAGCCCTTTCTCTGGTTTGATTCATTGTACCTCCAGAGCAGACGATCCACATGCCCAAAAGGGAGAATAAAATGATGAAGAAAACTACTGAATTGGCCATCAACCTAATTCTTGAAGGAGAAAGAAGGACTACATGATCTTTCGCCAAAAAGTCATGAACTATTTTATAAAGGTATCTTGAATTACAAAGCAGTAAAACAACTCCATTTTGACATAATGAAAAGAATCATCTTACATTTCTCAAGGTAAATATTTGCCTGTGTATCTGCTGAAGACATTTTACTCTAAAGAGAAAAAAAATAATTATTTTTAAATTTCCTCTAAATGCGCAATTTTCCCCAGGTTCAACCCCCAGTCCATGGGTATTATGTTTAAAAAGGCACAGTCCTGCATTTACCAACCTCCCTGTAATTGCAAAATGATTCCGTTTATTAAGCCTCGGTTTATTCCAAGCCTTCTGGATAATCTTGACCAGTACTGCACTTGTTGTTTAACTCTGGAGATTTTGTAATAAAAGTTTAATGAGTTACTTATTATTAGAATGTTTATGGCCATTATTTTAAGGTGAACAATAATGACGTAAAGTTCATACGCATTTGGTTTAAAACGTATTCAACTCACATATCAGTTAATGGTACGGTGACTTTTTAAAAATCTCTTATCAATAAACGTGTCTAAGGGCAGTGTAGCTGAACTACAACTTTCACTGGGACTGTGGCTAGGAATGAAACTAAGGAAGGCTTTCTCACTTGTGATCATGTCAGATCTAGGTCTTAACTTTTGCCATTTCAAATTCGAACAAGAATTGTTTTTATGGTGACATTTTGAACAGATTTCACACAATGGGACACACACAAAGCAAGGAGTCAAAGTGTTGAGATTAAGTTCTGAAGCCACAGCATATTTATTTCTGTTTAAAAACTAACCATATATTCTATTAATGAGCAAAAATATTGAGAAAATATAACAAAATAAATCTAGTTTACCTGATTTTTGTCTAACTGAAATACTAGGAAACCAAAGGTCAATCACATCTCCAAAAGCACCTTCCTACCCATGTAAAAATTGCCTACAAGACTTTCAGAGGTTATATATACATATATATGTACAGTATATATACACACATATATGTACAGTATATATATACTGAATCTGTACAAAAATTATAAACTCAGAAGAATCATAATCTATTGAAATAAAATCAACTTAGATTTTGAAATCAAACCATAACTTCTAATTCTTAGTTGTCAGATGAATTCTATCCAAAGTGTGAATATGACCAAAATCAAGCACTAATTTTCATAACCACTTTATGCTGTCATTTTTATGCACAAATTACTTATTAAATCAACTCAAACATAAAGAACCATCTTGGAATTCAGTGATGAGTGCAGTGTACCCTTTCTGGAAGCATATAGAATTAAAACAGGATTATCAAAGGGATCCAAATACATTAGGAAAACACAGCAAAATGGAAATTTAAAATGAAAGTAAAACCAAATTAACTCAGAGCCACAAAAAAAAAAAATAGTGTGCAAATGTTTTCCTCCTATCTTTCATGTGCCTCCAAAAGATAAAATATAGTAAACATGTCAAAATATTATTTGTTTGCTAATGCCATATGCTATGTACAGCAGGTCATATTTGATATTTCCAAAAGTTAACTATAAAGTCACATTTGTTTTCTTTTTATTATCATTTTAAGTTTATGCTATTCTTTTACTGTTAATTTGGTTGGTTTCCCTCCCATCATGCTACTCTTTTAGGCAATACATTGTTTTTAATCAAGAAGTGAGAATTGTAAGGGAAGTTCATTCTTAAATACTTACTTGTTTTATGACTACTTAATTAATGTCTTCTTTACATATCTGAATATGTATGCGTATATATATATGTGTGTGTGTGTGTATGCATATATGTGTGTGTGTGTGAGTACACATATATATAAATTGACAAAATATGTTCTTACCTCCCATCCATAACTGGGGTCTTTCAGGTCTGATCTCTGCTCTCCCACATAAGGCCCGAACTTTTCACCTACTTCAATCTTCCTTTTGGTCCATATTCCTAGTCCTGCTCCTGGCATATTTGACTCTCGAAGTTCAAAGTCAGCAGGAATGGGAATATCATCAGGGATGTAGATGGGGGCTTTGTAAGGAGAGCCCTCCGTCGGAGTGAATGCGTCACTGGACGTGGCTGGAGAGCGTGGCTCTTGAATATTGCGGGAGGCAGTGCTGCCTACTCCATCCGCATCTGGCATTTCTTCCAAAGGTATTTCAGGGGAGTTGCTGTATACACACTCATTACCTGTGAATAAATAAGAACTTTGTAAATTCCTACTGATAGAGAAGAGACAAAATTCCACAGGGGTGGTTACCTTATTATATTGTTGTTCTTTGGAGGCTAAATAGGAAAATTACAAAGTTAAAAAGTGCCTTCATCAAAAGCTCTGCTATTCATAAGTGGGAGAGAGGTGGGGATTAGGATCTCTGTGGTTTATCTGTGGTGAATTCATAAATCAAATGAGCTAATCCTCAACTGCCAATACTCTCCTGGGCCAGCTCAATCCATTATCCATCTGGGAAACAATCAGCAGCTTAATGACTGGTCCCAAGAAAGTACAGACAAGAAGTAAACATATGGGTAACTATGAACTATGCTAAATTAGGAGCAGACAAGATTAAATAATTGACTAGAAAGTCATAACACGCAAAGGTAGCTCGGAACGGAGAGTCATCAAAGATTCCAAAGGCTGCCATGTGCAACAAGGCTTAAATTTGTGTGTGGCTGGATTTTTACTGGAATATTAATTTATGTTTGTTCTTTCTCTTTTTCCTTTTCCATTTCAAACATGTCACCAAGCTCTTGGTATTCCCTTCCCTCAGTCACTGATTCAGAGCAGAAAGTGAAAATTACTGAAAGCTAGTGCTTCCTGTGGATATTTGTAAAAGCTGAAGACATTAAAGAAATAGGATGGCTGGCTGGCGCCGTGGCTCACTAGGCTAATCCTCCACCTTGCGGCGCCGGCACACCGGGTTCTAGTCCTGGTCAGGGCACCGGATTCTGTCCCGGTTGCACCTCTTCCAGGCCAGCTCTCTGCTGTGGCCTGGGAGGGCAGTGGAGGATGGCCCAAGTGCTTGGGCCCTGCACCCACATGGGAGACCAGGAGAAGCACCTGGCTCCTGGCTTTGGATCAGCGGTGCGTCGGCTGCAGCGCGCCGGCCGTGGCGGCCATTGGAGGGTGAACCAATGGCAAAGGAAGACCTTTCTCACTGTCCACTCTGCCTGTCCAAAAAAAAAAAAAAAAATTTAAGAAATAGGATGGACTTTTGAAAGGGGAAAAGGAGTGAGGGAGGAGCGCCTTTAGGTGCATCAGAAAGAGTTTTCTCCAGATTGAGAAGTGGTGGAGCTCAGATGGTCTCTGCATAGACAAGAGCCCTAAGGAGGGGCAAGCTTTTGTGGGAGCAGCTTGTAGAGGAACTAGGAGGGCAGGCACTGGGTGCAGTCTCCTCAAAGCAGCAGAGCCCCACAGTTGGAGGAAATGAGTGCATTGTATGAGACTTTAAGCCCTGTATGAAAAGAGAGTGGAAAGGATAATGGCTGAGCTTGAATTTCCCACCACCAATTGGAGGGGATTTCAGCTGTCTTAAAGTAAATAAATACATATTTCTTGTCCACCAGGATTGACTAAAAGTCATACCAGATTTATCTGAGACATAGAACTTCAAGAGGAAAACTAAGAAACACAGATTAAAATAATAAGGGATGGATTTCACCCAGAATTGTCCAAAGGTAAAATGAGTTGTCTCCAGTTACCAACAAAGGGGTTCTAATATCAAAGGACTTCAAAAAAATCTTGGAAAAATAAAATCAAAAGATAAGCTTATATTGTTGCAAAAAAAATTTGAAATGTATGTTTTTTGTTTTTTTTTTTTTTGACAGGCAGAGTGGACAGTGAGAGAGAGAGAGACAGAAAGGTCTTCCTTTGCCGTTGGTTCACCCTCCAATGGCTGCCACGGCCGGCGCACCCTGCTGATCCGATGGCAGGAGCCAGGTGCTTCTCCTGCACCATGGGGTGCAGGGCCCAAGCACTTGGGCCATCCTCCACTGCACTCCCTGGCCACAGCAGAGAGCTGGCCTGGAAGAGGGGCAACCGGGACAGAATCCGGCACCCCGACCGGGACTAGGTGGAGGATTAGCCTAGTGAGCCGCAGCGCTGGCCCGCTTTCTTTTTTCATGATATGCATTGCCCATGAACTTTGTGAAGATCCTTCAAGTAGTCTGGATAACCACGAGTTACAGATGATAGGGAGGAATTTCAGTTTTAGGTTGGTGACCAAATTGGGTAACCTTTAATTCCTATCAATCCTGCAGTTCTGTGGACTGTTAAAGTCTTTCCAGATCGTTCACTGGACTAGAGGGTAGAAGACCAGGGTTCCTGCCCTAATCCTTTCTGTGACTCACTATGGAAATTAACCATAACATTCATTAACAACAGTTCATCAAGTGATGACTCCTGCCCCATAAAGTTTTGCAGAGTACAAAATGTCAGTACATGTGGAAGTATCTTCTAATGACGTGCATGCTTCTTGATTCAAACAGTGAGATAATGCCATTAAAACAAGCCCCAACCTTTTACCTATGGGACATAGGTTCTCAACCTGCAAGGACTCCAGCATCCAACTTTATATGGTGAGATACAGGTCCTTAATATGCAAGCTCATTATCACTCAAGTTCAGCACCCCTAAAATCTTATATTTTATCATCTACCTTGAAATCAATTATCCTCCCAACTTTTCTGTTTCCGTTAGTAGTAGCATCTTTCCCATAATTTTCCATGTTTGAGGCTAACATAGACAGTTCCTCTCCTTTGTCTTCTATTCCAGTCACTAAATGATATATGTTCTTGAAAGAATTTTACCTTCCTCCAATTCTTTCAATCCACATTTCACAAGTGAATTTTCTAATAGTCCTCCAGACAGGTCCTTAGATCACCAGTGTCCTTCCACCATCCCTCAACTCTGAGCCTGTACAACACTGCTGGATTAGCCTGCCTCACACACCTGTTTTCCTACCCAACAGCCTCCAGTAACACTCAGTGTGTTTGATAGTTGTAAAGTATAAACCCCTTAGACTTGAAATAAAGTCTCTCATTTTAAAACCATTCCCCCTTTCCACCTGAGTCTCAGTACTGTTCAGCATGAGACTCCAGGCTAGAATATGCTTATCCCTGGCCTCCGAGCTCAGAAAACATTTCTTCTTCAGTGCTTCCTGCCTGGCTACGCTAGCTCTGCTTTTCCATCCAAAAAACGTTTATTCACCCTCCAAGGTCAAGTTCTAACTTGTCTTATCACTATCCCGTTTAATGCAAGTATCCCCTTTCCTTCAGTTCTTACGTAATTTCATCCCTGGGTTTGGTAATCAAATGGTGTGCACTGCTGCTTAAGGTTTCATGGGTTTGAGTCTTTATTTCCCCAACTGGAAAGTGGGCCCTTGAAGGGAGGCATCAGAATTCTCAGGCCTTAGGACTTCTCCAAGTGATATGCACATAGATGTTTAATGAATACTTGTTAAATAGATAACTAACCTAACATAGCTTTTTATTGAACTATTAAACCAAGTCAATATTTTTCTACCAAATATAGGAAACTCGTTTGATTCTAAAAGGCACTTTTAAAGCATAGAAATAGAACACAATCGATTACAAATTTTTCTCCAAATCCAACATCAAAAGAAAATATTTGTTTCAGAGGAATAGTCTTCATAATCCAAACAAACTTGATAAAGTACATCTAATTTTATCCTTTAGGGAGAATTTGCACTTTAGCCTAATATTCAAAAGATCACTCATGGTCTTGATACAACTAAAAACATTTTAATAATCTTTTTAGAATTATAACATTCAACTACAGCATACAGAAAAGTACTTTACAAATTCTTAAAAAGATTTATCTCCTCTCATGAGGATTTTGTTTTTCTGGAGAAATGCTATCAACCGGAAGATAACATGTATTCTATAAACTTGTCCATGTAAGTAATAGGAAGCAAAAAGACACCTGAGGAAGTAGAACAGTATTTCTCTGGTAATTACCACTTAAGACCAGTAAAATGTACCCTCTTTCCTCAAAGGGTGAAACAAGCCACATTGTCAATTCTACCAAAGTAATCTCACACAGGGTTAAGCTGCATCTTGTGACATCTATATCAGAGTGTCGGTTCCAGTCCCAGCTGCTCTGCTTCCAATCCAACTTCCTACTAACGCATCTGGGAAGGCAGCCAAAGGTGGCTCAAGTATTCGGATCCCTGCCACCCATGCAGGAAACCAAGATAGAGTTCGTGGCTCTTTGCTTCAGCCTGGCTCAGCACTGATTATTGTAGCTACTTGGGGACTGAACCAGTGGTTGGAAGATCTTTCTCTCTTTCTCTCTTTCTCTCTTTTTCCCTCTCTCTTTCTGTTCTTCTGCCTTTCAAATAAATATTTTTTAAAAAAAAGAAAAGGATAGCCGGTACCACAATTCACTAGGTTAACCCTCCGCCTGTGGCACCGGCACCTCTGGTTCTAGTCCTGGTTGGGGCGCAGGACTCTGTCCCAGTTGCTCCTCTTCCAGTCCAGCTCTCTGCTGTGGCCCAGGAAGGCAGTGGAGGATGGCCCAAGTGCTTGGGCTCTGCACCCGCATGGGAGACCAGGAGGAAGCACCTGGCTCCTGACTTCGGATCGGTGCAGTGCGCTGGCTGTAGCAGCCATTTGTGGAGTGAACCAATGAAGGAAGACCTTTCTCTCTGTCTCTCTCTCTCACTGCCTAACTCTGACTGTCAAAAAAAAAAAAAAAAAAGATAAATACAAAAAAACTCTGTACCCTCCAGTGATCCATGACCCCTGATCACTCACAAACTCTCCCAATGCTTGAACTAAACGAATGCATTTAGATTTCAGTTACTGGAGCCAGCGCTGTAGTGCAGTGAGTTAAGCAACCTGTGACACCGACATCCCATATGGGGCCAGTTAGAGCCTTGGGTGATCCATTCTGATCCATCTCCCTGCTAATGCACCTGGGAAGGCAGGAGAGAATGGCCCAAATACCAGGGAGACCTGGATGAAATTCCTGGCTTTGACCTGGCCCACGCTTGGCTATTGCTGCGATTTGGGGAGAGAACCAGCAGATGGAAGGTGTATGTGTGTGTGTGTGTGTGTGTATGTGTGTGTGTGTGTGTGTGTGTGTAACTATGCCTTTCAAATAAATAAATCTTAAAAAAATCAATTATGGAGACAAAATGCACAGGTGGTACCCAGATTGCTGCACAAAAGTTTTTGAATTTAAAGTTGAATGCAATTCTGCTTACAATGACAGATATTCTAGTGAAACATACAGAACAACTTACATAGGTCCAGCCAATCCAGGAGAAAGACCCACAGTCCTATTCATCTACATGCAGGCATTAAATGTGTATGCAAACTCAGGCAATTTGTTTTCAAGCCACCATTAATCTGGTATCATCTGAATTAATTATTGAAGGACTTGGGTGACAAAAATGGAAACATAAAATTGCTCAGTTTTACAGATCAGAACATGCAACAATATTTCAACATAATGTTGCATTATGAAATTTTCAACAATCAATGCAGTTTATCACACCACACTGAGTATTTTTATAAGCTAAAATAAACTAATGCCTCCATGTACATTACTCAAGAACTATCCAAAAAGCTACTCAAACATTTCACTTCAATGACAAACTACCTCAATTATCATGTCTCCATTAAATTTCCGTTATGGGGAAAAAATCTGGTCTGGTAGATCCCTTCCCTTGGCTGTAACTATAGTTAATTAAAGCATTTCTCAGATGTTACACTGACAGATTGGGCACATTTACAATAGGTAAGTATCAGGTAAGAAGTGCTATATAAATCAGTGTGGTCTCATAAAGATAAATAACTTTGTAACTTCTTGGAGCTGAGCTGCCTGTTACTATAATTTGCTTCATGCATCCTTTAGGCATGTCATTAACTGAAGACAAAAAGACAAGCTTATTGCTGGATTTGAGGCAAGCGATTTGGGAAATGCTGTTGGCAATCAGCCTCTTCAATTCAAATTTTAAGTGTTCTAGTTCCCAGAGACCAAGCAAGAGCCTTCATTTTTAATAGATTATATTCATTTCTATGACTCTGAATAACACAGGTTTCCACTTGAGGAGAGTTCCATTTTGAAAGCATATCGGAATCTACAAAGGGGAAGTTGAAGAAATCATACTTTAAACAACTTCCATGGATGTATCTATATTTTCTGGCTTTGACACAACAATCCAATGACTAAATGATGATGAGAAAGATAATCTTCCATTCTGATCTTGTGAATCATGATATTCAAAGATGCTAAACAGCTATTCCAAAGTCAGCTGAGATTAACCCAGGTGTCCAAATCCAGTTTTCCTTTTAATTCTCAGCAATTTTTTTCCTTTAAAGATAAATTTTAAGGTTTATTTGATCAAAATTGTGGCTTTATTATGTGAATATCGTTTGTGTTGTTGACTTTTTTACTTAACATTTTTTTTTACTATTTTTAAACCTACATTTAATAGCTGCCTACTCCATTACATGAATCCACAGTAAGAGAACTAGTTACATAATATTTATTTATGTTGCTTCTAACTTTCTGCTACCATAAATATCACTGAAATCAACATTTTAACAAAATATTTATATTCATTCAATCCAATTTCCTTAAGTTAGATTCCTATAAGAAAATTTAGTGAGTATTGACAGATTGCTTTTCCAAAGCATATACCAATTTATACTGCTACCAATCACACTGGAATTTATTATTATGTTTGTTTTTCATCTCTTTTACAAATGGGGAAATTACATATCTATATTACTTTGATTCACATCTCAGTGATTATTGGGACTAAATTTTTTGGCAATAATATTTCTTCTTTTGCAAATTGTTCACTGTCTTTACCCTCAATGGGGCTTTATATATCTTATTAATAGTAAAGAAATTAGCTCTTTAATTTAGTTTTTATAATTTCTCCAGCTTACTTTCCACTTGGTGTTTGAAAGGATTTTTAAAAAATTGTATGGAAATACTTCCCTCTTGTGATTTTGCAATTTTTCTTAGAATATCTTCCCCTATCCTAAGGTGGGAAAAATTCCCTTATATTTTCTTTGAGTTTCATAGTTGCTGTTCTATCAGCCTTGGATTACCAATGATTCACTGCTGAGTGAAAAGCAGAGAAAAATGATTTCATTGATTTGAGGTTCTGTAAACGGCAGGCTAGAAAAAATTTCACTTGTAATTCTTTGGTTCTTATTTGCAAGGCTGGCCTAAAATGCCTTCTCTTTTTGTGGGTTTTATATAACTCACCATTTGTTTCTTTTGGCCTCTCTGCCTATTTTAACTGCAAGTCCTCTGGGCAGATGCCATTCAAAATCCCAAGTTTCACTAGTAATAGCATTTAGAACCCATCATAAGACTTATCACTCAGCATCATCATTAGTGATAGGAACATAATTTTCCTCTCTACTCTTCACATGAGTTCATTGATAGAAAATATTCAGCAACTAAATGATTTACTATTAACATTAAAAGCATAGACGAGTGTACACAGTTTGACTGTATGACTGATTTCTGCAGTCATTAGACAAGAAATCGGTTATTTGTAATCAGCCATTACACATATCCATGTGCATTTGCACTGTGTCTGTGTGTTGGGTTGGGGGGGGGGGTGTGTATGTGTAATAGCTCCCTAATCTTAAAAATAGCCTGAGACAGAAACATGATTTGAGATCTCAGGCAGACTGGTTGAGATCATAACTACATGCAACCACTGCCAAGAGGAGCCCAGCTAGGGAATTGAACAGATTAGGTAACTCAGAAATTTAGACATTTCCCCCCATTATGTTCCTCATTGCAGTTTTGTAATAAAAACATGAGCGAACTTCAAAGGAAGCTCTGTAGTAAAGGTTAATTGCTACTAAAGGAGAGGGTGGGCCCAAGCACCAGTACTTTGTGCCCAACTCGCAAGCAGACAGGAAGGATTACACGTGGCTGAGAGCTGAGGATGTGTGCCCGGCGCTAGAAGGAAAGGGGGCTCGGCCAAACCTCAAAGCCCCACCAGGGACCTTCTGGTAGGACGTGAGTGCACGAGCAGGAGTCCAGGAGTCAATGGCTGCTAACAGTGGGGCAGGCAAGGGAGGGGGGAAGACATCAATTTCCTTCCAAAATTAAGACCGGACATACTCTTCTTCCCTTGTTAGGACCATTCCAGAGCAGTTACACAGGCATGTTTGTGCGAAAGCAGAGGCCTTCAGGAGCCAGCCCTTCTGCACCAGCCAACAAACTCGAGCTGGGCTTGGGGAAAAGGGCGGGGCCCGAGTAATGCCAGATGCACAAACAGAACAAAGAAGGAGGCTATAACTGGCCAGCAAAATATTCTGCGAGAAGGGCCCCAAGATAATGAAATTTAAGATCCCAACAAAACGAAGAAAGGAAACTAGTAAAAATAAGGCAAATGAATTTTCAGAAAACTGAGTTAAACAAGCTGTTAAGACAATACTAAGGGTCCAGGGGTACAAGCGTAGAAAATATAAGTAGTTGCACCAACTAGAATAAGAAGACACGGTGTTGATGGACATAGGTTTCAGGTCCCCCTCCAGAGAATGGTGAGAAGCAAATAGACTTAAATGGAGTGCTTTGACAATGGACTGCATTTAGAGTCTATGTCTCTAGAGATCATTATGTTTGTGAAATAATCTGTCAACATGACTTGGCACATGGAATTTTTTAATGACTTTCTAAGCTTCCTTGCACTTCTTGCAGTTGCTACTTCCTTGTGCCATGCTAGTGCCTCTCTTCCTTATGAAACTCCTCACCACCCACCGCAGTCCCTAGTGTTTCCTAAAAATATTCCATTGATGGGCTATCAAAAAGAGCCTCAACAGAAGATGGGTCGGAAGGCAAGGTTGGAAAGGAGATGGCAAAGAATAGTAAAGGAATTGGGAAAGACTATTACAAGGAATTGGGAAAGAAATAGATCAACAAGCATGCATTTCTTTCACTCATAATATTACGTCATACTTCTTGTTTGTCCCGAGGTTTTTCAACCTTGTTGAGCATTTTGCCACTCTGCTAGGAATCTCCCAATTGTTTCATTCAACGAGTATGGTTAGGAGGTTAAACTGATGGCTGCTAAGGTATTATGAAATGAGGCCACTTCCAAAAGTTTCTCTTCAGTAATTGAATCTTTTTTTCAAGTGATTATGGAAAGAAATTGCTAGAAAATTCATACTTGAGGTATGCATAAAGCCCTTTGGTATCTAGTTACAGAATCTAAAACAGCTGAAATAAAGACATTAAAGTGCTGTACCATTCCAAAGGAAAGCATGACCTGGTTAATGTTTGGCTTATTCTCTTGTTAAGGAGTCACAGTCACCAATACCCACTGGAATGACCAGGTAAGAACAGACTTATCACATATCACATAATGTTTCTTTTACATTACGACTATGTGCCTTGACTTTCTTTTAACAATACAAATGTTTCAGAGACTTTGGGCAACCTCTGACCTGATGGCTTTTTTTTGTAAGCTTTTTATATCCCCAAAGTGATTTTCCTTCAGATTCATTTAGAATAAAGCAGAAATGCTGTGTATTTATGTCTCAGACGATGGGGTGGTTACTTCTCAGGCGGTCTGAAATGACCAGAGTACAGCCTTTCAGTATTCAGGCCATATCTACAGCAATTATTTGCCAGCATATCTAAAAGAAGGCAGGCATTTCCTGTTGCACACAAATGGGACGCTCTTATCTAAATTACTGTTTAAACAGGTATTTAAGAAAAGACTATCACAGGCAGGAATTTACTGATGACGGAACACATTAGTTTAGGGCTGGACACATTAGTTGAGGACTAACCATTGTCAAGAAAGGAAGCATATCAGCATCAGGAAGGTATAGAGCATATTTTACAACTCCCATATGGGTCAAGATGGTGGATCATAAACCATGCCATTTGCACTTGGAGAAAGCAGGAGTGGCCCATGGCCTGGCACGGAGGTCTGGATTTGGCAACGTGTCATCAAGTCCTGGAGTAACCTTGAGAGGCAGAGCTTGAGGGCCATGGTCATCTGGGGTCCCTGTTTCCTGATCCATAAAATAAGCATGTTGGACAAGTTCATCCCCAGGTGCAATCTGCTCAATCAACCCCACTTCTACACAATGGAAACCAAAGATGGTCCAAGTTTGATGTACCAGAAGCTTATAAAATCTATTTCCTGGAAAGATACTTTGAGAATAATTGGTTTGATCTCTTCCAACATGTAACCTAGCAGAGACTGTACTCTGGCTGCCTAACCTTGCTCTAACCAGTGGAACTGGAATTTATTCCCAGTAGAGGCTTATAAAACTGGGCTGTTATTCTCACATTAAGTAGACTGCCCTCTGGTGAGGACTGTGGTTTATGTGTGGGCAGAATGTGTGGTTTACTACCTCTAATTTGTTTATGCTGTTGATGGTGGTTTCAGAAGAAAGCTACACCCCTTCACTTGCTAAAGAGTGACCTGATTTGCTTCCTTTTCTTTAAAAAAAAAAAAGTGTTTAAAGGTGGGCAGAGACATGAGGGAGCATTAATGTGCCATTGCTGATGGAGGAGCAGCTGGGATCCTTTTGGCCACAGCTCTGCTTCCTTCGGCTCTGCATGTGAAATGAGAGCCCCAACTTGTTTATTATAATTACCTAAGTGTGGCTCGGTGGCTTTTGGCAGAGATCCCTCTTGCCTCCAAAGGAGAGACCAAAACTCAGGAGCTACAGGCTAAGGGAAAGAGAGGAGAAAAGTGCATTTTCTGGCAGGAAGACTGAGTTCTAATACATACTGGGTGAAAATATTCAAAACAGCCCCCCAAAGATGAAGATCAAAAAGTAAATGAGATTGAGATCTCCTTTCAACCATATGGTAAACAAAGATAGGTATGCAGAAGAATTGAATAAACAGTGTAAATCCAAGTTCAGATTCATTCTCACAGCTGCCTCGATGCAGACCCTTCCCTACTGCTACAAAACAGAAGAGCTTTCTTATAGCCAGGAGACCTACATAAAGAAAAGAAAATAATTATGCATGTCTGGCAGAAGAGGGAGTTGTAGCAATGGCTTGCCAATAAAAAGGAATGTGAACAAGCAATAGAACACTAACCTAACCACACTCTTGGCTTGATAAGAAGCAGAGAGTGCCCCAAAGAATGAAATTTGGATAGAGTATCAAGTTTAGTTTTTATTTAAAAAGGAGCAACGGTTCTTATTCTCACAAGGTTTGGTAACTAAAAGTCAACAATGACTTCTGATTTTAAAGTGACTCCGTGGGAAGAGTTCTTGATTTGGCTAATTTCAGCCCAACTCTGCCCTATTGCAAATAGAATATCTTCAGCGTAAAATAAGTTTAAATGTAGCCAACGAGTGCAATTTTCTGCCCCCATTCTAAGCTCCAACAGCCCCCATATTAAGTTTCCCAATACCACACATACCAAATGTAAAATCATTCAAAACCATGGTGATAGAGAATTTCATTGAAAAACATAAGGAAGATTTTTTTAATTTGAGCAAACATTATACACTTTGATGAAAAATGTTTGTAGAAAAATATGAACAGATGTGCTATGCATATATGTATACATACACCAAATAGCACTTATGATTTGAGAGGGGGTAATTTCAACATTGCTAAGTGGTAACACAAGCTAGGTATTTAAGGGAATGATATAATATGACAACTTCATAGACTACCAAACTATGTATGGTCTCTGGAAATTGTCATTATCAACATGTACAATAACTAGTAGCATTAGGTGGTCTGTACAGTATCCTTCATGTCTAATTGAGTCACTCAGTCGAAGGCACTTGACGGGCACCAGGCACTGCCTCCTAATGAGAATGGACTTTAAAAAAAAGGCATTCAGAACCTCTTCCATATAAATAACTATCATTTGCAGCAAGAGAGGATTATAAATGTTTGCTGGCAAAGACTAAATTTATTTACAAACTGGGTCTAATTTATTTATGGCTCAAGAACCACCAGCTTTTGTCAAAATATTTATGTTATCTGCAATTCAGCCTCACTAAACTCTACCACAATCATAAACACTGTTGAAAAATTATTTGCAGTTAGCAGGATTTAAACTACCCATTATATCACCAGTAAGTGCCAGTAAACTTTTCAATGGTTGATAAAGTTTCCTCCATGAAATAAATATACATATGACTTTTAAAATCTTTGGTGGGCTCCATCCTAGGACAAGTAGAGGACTAAACAGATGGCCTAGACTTTCCTACTTTTGTGTGAATGCTTCAACAGCACATTCCAATTTAAATTTGTAGATAGACTACAAAAGTACCCACATTTAAATCCTTTTCTAGAAAGCATTAAAAGGGGAATGAGATGACCCAATGTTGAAATGATGGTGGCTGTCCAAGATGCCACCACTCAGACTTGTTCATTTACACATTCCAAACCATTTATGCAGTACCATGGTGTGCTTGGAACGTGCAAATTGTAAAGGGTAGATACAAAGTTGAATAAAAGTTTAGAAGTTTTTGCCCTTGCAGTATATTGAGGCTAACCAAAGTTCCTATTAATGTAGACCCAGAGAGTCAGTAGTGATGGCTCAAATAATTAGATTTCTGCTATCCCTGTGGGAGACCTGGATTGAGTTTCTTTCTCTTGACTTCAATCTGGATGAGCCCCACTTGTTGTGGGCATTTGATGAGAGAATCAGAGGATGGGAAAACACTTGATATCTTTCTCTCTCTCTCTCTCTCTCTCTCTCTCTCTCTCTCTCTTTCTCCTTCTCAAATAAACAAAAATTATAAACAAAAATTTTACAATAAATTCTATCCTCAAGTAGCTTACAGTTTTGTAGTGAAGATAGCAGCAGATGCACAGCAATACAATAAAATAAAGTCTAAGATGAGGTTAGCAAGAGAAATGAGTCTTCAGAGTTAACTATAAGTAACTTTGCAACTAGGCATGCCAATCTTACAGAATCTCTGGATTTCAACTGACTAAAACCATATATCTCTACATCTTTGAATAATAAATCTCTAATATTTTTTAAGATTTTTATTTATTTAATTAAAAATCATAGTTATTGGGGGGGAGACACAGAGAGAGATCCTCCCTCTGTTGGTTCACTCCCCAGAGGGCCAAAACAGCCAGTGCTGGGCCAGGCTGCAGCCAAGAGCAAGGAGCATTATCCAGGTCCCCCACATAAGTGGCAGAGACCCGAATACTTGGCCAAGAAGTGGAGCATCAAGGACAGGGATCAGTGCCCATATGGGATGCCAGCATGGCAAGTGACAGCTTTACCCACTGCACCATAATGCTGGTCCCTAAACCTCTAATATATTTTTTAAAGATTTATTTATTTTTATTTGAAAGGCAGAGTTATGGAGAGGCAGAGGCAGAGGGAGAGAGACAGACACAGACAGAGGGAAAGAGAGAGAGACAGAGAAAGAGAGGTCTTCCACCCACTGGTTCACTGCCCAAATGGCTGCAATGGCTGGAGCTGGGCCCATCTGAAGCCAAGTGCCAGGAGCCTCTTCCAGGTCTCCCATGTGGGTGCAGGGGCCCAAGCACTTGGTCCATCTTCCACTGCTTTCCCAGGCCATAGCGGAGAGCTGGATCAGAAGTGGAGCAGCTGGGTCACAAACCATTGCCCATATGAGAAGCTGGCACTACAGGCAGTGGCTTTACCCATTATGCCATAGTGCTGGCCCCACCTCTAATTTTGATTATTGGTGGACATCCAGCTGTCATATATATTTATTTCTGAGCATCACCAAATTCTAATTGTGAGGATTAAAACCAGGATCACTTACTCTTACTACTGTTTCTGAATAACTCCAAAATGATGGAACCAATAGGTTCTAAAACAACATGCTCATATTTCTATTACAAAATAAGCCAAGCGAAAATCACATGAAGAAGTCAGTGGCTTGTGTGCCATGTAACTAATAACAAAAGCATTTCTGCTTGAACTAGCTCACTGAAAAAATCCCATAAATTCTACTGTGACTCAGGTGAGGCTGCTGTGATGTCAATGGAACTTCCACCGGCCCAAAAATGATCCAAACCACACACTTATCTCCTCATTGGAAAAGGAAATTATTCCAAACAGACCAGGATGGTTCTGTTTGACCTCAAAAGGGCCATGTATTTGGAGGGAAGACTGGATACAATCACATGGGAACCTCCCATGGCTCCAATCCAGAGCGAGCATTGTCAGAGAAATGGCAGCCCCACTGCTTTCTGTTGTCCCATAGTACCACTAGATTATGTATTTGTTCTTTCAAATAACATCCACATATGCCTGCACTTGTCGAAGTAACTTAACCAAAAGCCAAAGTGGCAAAATAAACTTTAGAATCTATATTTATTTGGTGAGGGAAGAAAAAGATCTCAAAAACAGAGAAAAAAAGTAAAGATTTATTCCAATACATCTTCTTTAACAAACTGTTTTAATAAGCTACAGCTATGCTAGTTAAGTTAAATAAAACCTTCTGGAATCATATTGCTGTGACTTCATGATAACTGATTGAAATATAATTGCTCACAGCATTGTAAAATCTAAGTGCTAAAGAAGCCAGAAAATTATCAGCTTACACATCTAAATATCTAAGATGCTTGCTGACTCAAATATATTATGGATGAACCCATGTAAATCTATGTGAGCTATGACTACTCAAGAGAAAAATTTGGAAAATAATTCTGTCAACAGTATATAATGTCAAATTATAAATGTTTAAAGTGATGGAAATGCTAATTACTCTGATTTGATCACCATACATCATAATTATGTACTGAAATATCACACTGTATTCTATAAATACCTATCAACATTATAAATCTATTTTTTAAATGCAAAAAAGTATATTATATTAAGAAAATCCACTGTAAGCAGGAAAGGTACCTGAAGGGTATAGAATAATTATATAGCTTAACAGACTTTGTGCTGTTGCTGCCTGTGCCATTTTTTGTTTCTGTAGCTGTATTAATATATCTGCTTCATGCAACTTCTTAATACTCATCATCACTATTAAACCTTAGCAACCATGATTCAACAATGCCTTCAAATTTTTATCGCTTAGTCAACAAGGTTACTACATGCAAAGTACCATCAGAAGTCACAAACAAGAATAAAGTGAAACTGCTGATTTTGAAGGACTTAGAATCTAATTGAGGAGGTAAGATAAATACTTGTGAAGAATTAACTTACATACTGTAATGCTTCATTAAATAGAGACAAGTGAATGGAACACAAGGACTGTGGTGCTCAACACCAACAGTGATATTCCTTTCATTACTAGAAAACCAAAGCAGAAGATTGCTAAAAATTCTACTTGTGATAAAGACAGATAATTGAGAGGATTGTAAAACAAAGAGTTATAGACTGTGGCCAAGCCTTGGAAAGGTAATGACTTTTAATTGGATTGAGTTTATCATATTTGCAGAGGTACGGCAGACACAGAAGAAAGGATTAGGGTGATTTCCACTTTCCATTATTTGGCATAATGAGAAAACAGGGGGTGGTCCATATCCCTGGTAAATATTATGAGCCATAGAGACTCTTAATATGTCAAGTTTTGGTAGTATTGAACTCTCCTAAATAAACGCATTTATTTGGACATAGCTGAGTCACAATAAGTCACCTGGAAAAAAAAGGTTGCAGGCATTAATTTACATGGTACAAAGGATTTATGAATTTTTAAATTAACCCTTCTGGATCTCTACGCCATTTCCAACACAAGGACATATCTGCATTTTTCTTCAAAGATTAGCTAGCCTAAAGAGTCAAATGAAAATACTTGGCTCAAGAAAAACCAGTTGAGCAGACTTTCTTCTAGGTAGTAAAGAAGAGACTTATAAGTCCTTCCAAGAGACAGCATTATATTAATCATATCAAAATAAACACACCAAACAACAAAATAACAACAGCGAAACTTCTGCAACGATTTGGTGAATCATAAAAAGAACAAGCAACCAGCATACTTGAAATTCATGTGAACCTGCATATGAAAGATTATTACAGCCTACCTGCACCAGAACCCCACAGCCCTCACAGTGATGTCAGTGACGAAGGCAAGGAGCACAGGTGCCTGATTCACTGCCGAATCCCCAGGATACAGCAGAATTTCTAGCCATACACAACGACTCAAGGTGATTCTATTGATTTAAAAACATCAGCCAAAGGAATCCAACTGTCCTGGAAGTAGCGGACACTGCTTTCCTTTTTCTTCTCTAAGTTGGAGAATTCAAACATAGATGCCCAAATAACACCACACAAATTATGTCCTTTGTCTGTTTGAGTAAAACTACAATTGAAGGAAGGTAATGCTCAAACTGAATCTATGCTTATACATGCACACACGTATACACACAGAGACATATTTTCCATATGCCCAAGATGCTAGTAAATGACCATAACCAAATATGACCAGCTTAGGGTTTGTACAATATCCTCCTCACGTTGAAACTTCTCCATAGTCATTTGTTATAAAGACCAAGAATAAATGAAGCTCCTATATAGATACCTCATATCTATGTACTTTCCTCCAGATTTTAACAGAGTCCTCCAGTTACTCCAGGAGTAAAACAATATCTTCTATTGATGACAGACATTTATTGCAGCACCTGCTATGAACCAGCCATACCTTGTAGGTTGTAGAATGTAAGTTTCATGTGCATATGGACTCTGCCTTGTTCCCTGCTGCATCTGCTGTGCCAAGCATAGTGTCTGGCACAGAGTAATTGTCCAATAAATACTTGTTAAATGAATGAATGATTATAGGAGGGATGCAGAATTGAAACATAAGGAGTTCACAGGTTAGAGCAGCAATCACCAAACTAGGTGCCACATGGGAATTTCATATGGAACTTGTTTGTAAAAATACAAATTCTAAGCCGGCACCGCGGCTCACTAGGCTAACCCTCTGCCTGCAGCGCGAGCACACCGGATTCTAGTCCCGGTCAGGGCACCAGATTCTGTCCCGGTTGCACCTCTTCCAGGCCAGCTCTCTGCTGTGGCCAGGGAATTCAGTGGAGGATGGCCCAAGTCCTTGGGTCCTGCACCTGCATGGGAGACCAGGAGAAGCACCTGGCTCCTGGCTTCGGATCAGCGCTGTGCGCCGGCCGCAGTACACTGGCAGCGACAACCATTGGAGGGTGAACCAACGGCAAAAGGAAGACCTTTCTCTCTGTCTCTCTCTCTCACTGCTCTCACTGTCCACTCTGCCTGTCAAAAAAAAAAAAATACAAATTCTATGGCATTTCTAGAACCAGCAATAAAGACACCTCACTTATATGGTAGAATCATTATTTAATAACATCTTTGCCTTCCTATTTGATAGTCTCAGTTCACAACGTCACAATAAATTCAGGTAATCTATAAACTATGTAGCTAAGACAATCTCTGTTTAAATTGGAAGACCACACTGGATTTAAGTCCACCTAATTAGCTATGTGACTCAGGAAAGTTCCTTCATCTCTTTGAACCCCATTTCTTCATCTATATCCAAATGCTGCCCAATATGGTAGCTACTAAACACATGTAAAACTGAGCATTTGAAATGTGGCTACTCCAAAGTGAGATGTGTTGTATGCTTAAAAATATACAACAAGGACAGGTTAAGATATATGAGTCCCATATCAGAGTTCCTGGGTTTGGGTTTGATACCTGGCTCTGGCTTCTGACTTCAACTTTCTTCTAATATAAACCCTGGGAGGTAGCAAGTGATGACTCAAACTAACTGGGTTCCTGCCATCCATGTGGGAGATCTGGCTTGAGTTCCCAGCTCCCAGCCTTGGCCTGGCCCAGCCCCAGCTATTGTAGGCATTCGTGGAGTAAACCAGCAATGGGAGCTCTTTCTATCTCTTTGGCTCTTAATTAAATAAACACTAGACTTCTAAAACTTAAAAAAAATCTAGTTGATAATATTTGTATGTTTATTACATACTGAAATAATTTTAGATATATTGGGTTAAATTAAAATATTGATAAAGCTAACATATATATTTCTATAAGATATTAATTTTTCTAAGATGTATGACATCAAGTTGTAGTAGAATCAGAATGAATAATACATTTGAGTATATTTTATGAACTTTAGAGGAAAATGCAAATGCCACAAGCCATTCTTATTGTTGTTAATGATGAATGTCATGTTTCTACATCTCAAGTGACAAATCTTAAAAGTTGGTGTCTTTCAAGTCTACCTTTATTCCTATAACAAACTGTGATGAGATAGTTCATGAACAAGATGTTCTCCACCACTCCTCTACTCTCAACAAATGGTTGTTAAAGCCAAATGTAAAGATTACTCTGGTCATTGACATCATACAAAAAGATGAGCTAATGCCAGCACACTCCACTGCCAGAGCTTCCATGATGACGCAAGAAGTTTTTATCTGAAAGAGCCATAATCGACCAATGAACATGAGCAATGTGATACAATGTAAAGCTAAGAAACGAAAACCTATTCCATGATTTTAGCCCCAAGTTCAGTGAGGAAACAAGTTATAGGATTCATTTATGTCTTTCTCCATCTCTACAGTAGGGTACTTCAGTTCCTTCCACAAATATCCCACTCCATTACTTTAAAAAGATTGTGAGTCTTGAAATACCTGGCAGATAAAAAAGCATGGAGCTTCCTTGCAGCTCTTTCATTGCTATGGTAGTTGGTGAACCTCCAAAAATGCCTGCCAGATCTGGGCTGATGGATGAACACGAGGACAGATACTCCCAGGCTGTATATACAGTACAGTACTCTGATAATATTCCCAGGAGCTTTAAAAAATTCAATAGGTACAGAGACAGGCAAACCCTACCCATTATTCTCTCAAAGCTCTATTATGCAAAAGTGAGGAGTAGCCAGGCTTCCTTTGGGAGTAAAAAAATTGAATTGTCATATACAGCTCAGTCTGTACTCTTACTAACTCATGCTTCTAAGCATTTTATGAATATTAATTAATGTACAAGTATTTACTGCAGTGTAGGCAGCTGCTAACCTAACATTCCAGCCTTTGTTCCAAGCCTCATATCATTTTCTTCCAGGCTGTTGATTTTGGAGTGGCTGTGCAATTCTAGTGAACTGCTAGCAAAGAGTGATCAATCAACACTTTGAAAGCTTCTGGTTCATCCCAGTACCTGTAAGCTGCTTTGATAAATAGTATTCTTGAGACTGTGTGAAATTTATATTGTGGGAATAGTTAAATACATGTGAGAACATGGCATACTATTGGCCTTGTTTTTCATTTGTATTTTTAAAAACATCTTTCATTTACAACAAAATCTTATTCGCCCCTTAGTCTGTTCCTAATTCTAGTCACTTGAACTCTATATGCCTTAACATTAATGCTTTCTCTATGGATTTAAAGATTGCCATGGATTTATTCACACTTGGGGTAAATAAATAATAAAAAAAGGAAAACCTTCCGTATTCCATTTGAAAAGCCTGGAAAAAGTGGAAAAAGAGATTAAAATACATATCATGCTGCTGTGTTCATGGATGTATATATATATATATATATATATTTTGCTAATGCACCCTTTTCCCAAGTAAGGTTTATCCTGGGTTTTCTAGACTGACACTAATTTTAGAAAGATGTCAGAGTGTTAGAGTTCTTCAAACTTCTCAAAAAGTGGCCACAGTTTCTGGGGAACCTCACAAAGTTCTTTCGTGATTGGTCACAATCAATTTTCTTATTGTTGGCCTTCAATGTATCCTAGTATATAAGCCACACTATCCATAAATATCATGTAATTTGGCTTTATTTTTTCACTACCAGCTTTTTTTCACTACCAGCTTTCCCACCTAGAAAACCCTTCTCTCACTCTCCACTCCACTGCTTCCTAGTGAGTGCCCCACACTGGTCTGAGCTCAGGATGGGGCAGTGAGCAAGGCCAACAAAACTTCTGTCCACTGCTTTCATGAGGCTTCCTGCCTAGTGGGTCAAAGGAGAAAGTAAACTAACACATGGAGAGAGAATACAAGATTTTTATGAGATTTTAAGTTCTCAGATGAAAACAAAGGTGAAGGGGGTAGGTCTGACTGCTGTAGAAAGGAAAATCCTAGCAGAGGAGGCAGTATTTAAGATTTACTCTTTGGAGCTGTTCAGACCCGGTTCAGATGCCATATTGCCTGTTAAGGGTTCTCACTGCATGTTCACTACCTCTCCAGGCAGAGGGAACTCCTTCCTTTATGGATCCCGGACCACGTAAAATGTACCTTAGAGCTAACTTTTTGTCATCCACCCTGGTGCTACTACAGTTAGTTGCTTCATGTCTGTGTCTTCAGTTGGATTTTCAGCTACTTGAAGGCAAGGGCTGTGTCTCATTGACTGTTATATCTTCCCTCCAGTGCTGGGAAATGCTGTGGATTGCATTCAAATGGAGCCACCTTTCAACACTGCTAATTACGAAGCATTCCCTTTTATAATTTTTATTTTATTTTAAAGGCAGAGAGACAGACACAGAGAGAGGTAGAAAAAGGGAGTATGTGGCTGGAGTTCTTGTAGAGTGGGTAAAGCCACTGTCTGAGATGACAGAATCCCATGTGGACACCAGTTACTGTCCTGGTGGCTCAACTTCTCATTCAGCTCCCTGCAAGTGGCCTGGGAAAAGCAGTGGAAGATGGCCCAAATGCTTGGCCCCCTGCCACACGTGGGAGACCCAGATGAACGTCCTGGCTCCTGGCTTTGGCCTTGCCCAGCCCCAGGTGTTGCAGCCACTTGGGGAGTGAAGCAGAAGATGGAAACTCTTTCTTTCTTTCTTTCTTTCTTTCTTTCTTTCTTTCTTTCTTTCTTTCTTTCTTTCTTTCTTTCTTTCTTTCTTTCTTTCTTTCTTTCTTCCTCTCTCTCTCTCTTTCTCTTGTTCTGTGTGTGTGTGTCTCCCTCTCTCTGTAACTGTGAATTTTAAATAAACAAACAAATAAACAAAAGAGAGAGACAGACAGATCTTCTAGCCACTTGTTGACTTGCCAGATGCCAGCAACAGCTGGGGCTGGGCCAGGCCAAAGCCAGGAGCCCAGAAATTAATGTGGATCTGCCATGTGAATGGCAGGAACCCAGGTACATGAATCATCACTTCCTGGCTCCCAGGGTGTGCATTAGCAGGAAGCTGCGATCAATTGGAAATAGGGCCAAAAACTCGAACCTAGGCACTCTAATATGAGACACAGGTGTACTACAAAGCATCTAAACTGCTGTGCAAAATGCCTGCCAATGGTTTTCTTTTTTAATGCTATACTTTGTGTCTCATCCAGCTCTGACTCTTAAACAGTTTTCAAAGACAGGTGTTATCCCTCACAGTTCACTGCCACTGCCAGAAGAGGTATTTTGAGATTTGTAGACTACTGACTGCTCAGAATACTTGCCCAAGCAAATAACATGTGCCAAGTACTCCTTTAGAAAAAATTAAAGTTTTGAAAACAATAATCCCTTCCAACAAATTGGAGATAATTATCCCTTAGTCCAACAAAAAGGAATTCTCAAGCTCTCTGTGTGAAGATGTCCTCCCAACACTGAGCATTTCCCAGTTGAAGAATCAGAAAGGGAAACTTTTAGTTAACAAATCAGAGTATTGAGCTGAACCGTGTGCAATGTAATCTAGATTTTACAACAGTAAGAATGAGTGGAATGAAAATCCTTTTGGTTTTGTGTTTTTTATAAACATTTTACAGTTTTTCCCCTTGACTTAGATTGTACTCCATAAAGTCTTCCATTCTTTAAGTGACATCTATAAAAAGAAAGTAAATTGTTTAAGTAGAAGGATTAATAAGTAACTAAATGCTGTTTTCTGAAAAATCCAAATGTTCTTACTTACTTGGAATGTGATTCTGAAATTCCGACTTAATAAAAGAACCCTCAACCCCCTACCCAAAAAAGGAATGCCTCCAAGTTTAAACTGAGGTAGGATAAATACTCCAGATTCTACTTCAAATACCAAGAACAAGGTAGGTATTTTTCCTGCTGCTTCCCTGCCCTGTAATTTGACATCCATTTTAATGATGCTTACTTTATTGCTTGTCAGAAAAGTGAAATGGCCTGTCGATTTTATGGACTTTCTCCTACCTTTTGGATGGTTATATTACATTTTGAAATAAGTGTATAGCTTCCCCCCACCACTATTTTTTTTTTAGCCTAAATGGTGCATGTGTGGGTTTGGTACTTGGCTGCCAGTGGAATGAAGTCATAATTTCAGGAGTCAAAAAGAATAGATCAAAATCATGCCAACACTTTCATGGATGGATATATGCTGCTAAATGGATGTTTACCTAGAAAAGTCATCATCTGGCATGCGGCATAGCGAATGTTCCTAAGCAGCTAACCCATGTATACTAAACAAATTTGGCTTTGCTGCTGTGAGCGCTGCCCTGTGGAAATTCTCAACATACATTTGTTTGATTGAGCCGTCATTCCCAGTTGATCTGCTGATGATCTGTGTCACTTTGTTTAAATGTCCTGGTGTGGTTTTTTATATATATACAGTGAAAAGCCAGTGTGTTTCTGTGATGGATTAAATAGAGGTGAAATTTGAGAATGACTCCTGTTTTTGATTCCTGTGTTCTCAGACAGGTGGGTCTGGAATGATCAAGAATGTCACATTCAAACACAGGGGAAAATACGGAGCCCTTTTGATTTAAAACACATTACAGTAAAGATATATTTGCTACTGTGTTCTCCCTGAACAAGAAGCTATTTAGGATTCCTTGTGTAAACAAACACCATATGGGTTAATTCTCAGCATCCCTTTCAAACATCCAAAACCTGGAGACACAAAACTCAACTGGGAGGAAACAGTGTGAGAGAAACAAAGTAAAGGCCCAGTGTTCACGTATGGATTCAGAAATCAAATTCAAGGTCAGGCTAGAACTGAAGCTCCAGATCTCAAATATCCAAGTAATGGTTCGGATGGAAACCCAACACCACAGTGCCATTCCATGTCTGAGGCACTAATCAAGCGGCTGCCTGTTTGCTCCATAGTTAAAGCACTTCCTGCAGCTAATCTTCCAAGATAGGCTCTCAGCTCTAATAACCTATGGGGTCTGCTGTTAAGTGCTGGGATCTGGGTACCATCAGCACTGATGTCTCCACTCTGCCAAACCCCAGACAGCACGTGATGCACACGCACTCCCTCCCCTCAGGTCCCATGGATGTGGCAGACCAGCGCCTGCCTTAAACTGGTTCATCCTACTGACAAAAAAATGGAGCCCTGACTAAACTGCTGTCGCACCAGAAATTCCCACCATTCCTTTAGGTAAAGCAACATCGTCTTCATGAGGTCTGACCATTCATTGTTTGTTCCTTTCCTTATGCTTTTAAAAGTCTCCTAGGTGTCACATAGGCACTGAGTGTGCAATCTGGAACCTAGAATGACTGTTCTGCTCATGTCCTCAGCATCAGCATTCCGGGAGAGAAGACATGCAAATAAAGAAAGGACCCACAAACAACAATCCATGTACAAGGTGCCCCAGCAGAGAGGAATTAACTCCTGAGGGTAGGAAGTTGGAAAAGGTTATCCAGGGCTGGTTATACCTAAGAAGGGCAGGGCAGAGTAAGTTTAAGAATAAAGATGGTTTCAAAGGAGTTCCCCCAACACACCAAAAAAAAAAAAAAAAAAAAGAAAAGAAAAGAAAAGAAAAGAAAAATCATACCAGGTAAAAGGACATTTGATGGTATGGAAGTATGAAAATGCTTAGCACATGCATGAAGCTAAGCATCTCTCAGTATTGTCCAGTTTATAGTGGGCAAGAGAGCAGATAGAGAATGGCAATGAGGAGCCAGTTAATCGAAGGCCTTAATACCACACTCTACGGTTTGGCCTATCTTCTACTGTGAATGTGGTACTAGTGAAGGGTGTTAGGGAAGAAAAGAGCTGTGTTTCAGGATGATGACCCAGAGTCAAAGAAGAGGAACAATTGAGAAAGGATGACATGGAAAGCGGATAGGCCGGTCAAAGGCCATTTCACTAGTCCATGAGAGAGACGATGAAAGTATGAAAAATGGCAGTGACAGTGGAAGATGAAGAATAAGAGAGATTTAGAAAATAAAATTGAAAGAATTTGGTGAGGGAGAGTGGGGGAAAGAAAATAAGCCCTGATGAACCAATCCATTTTTTTGAAAGATTTATCTATTTGAAAGGCAGAATTACAGAGAAAGAGGGAGAGGGCACTCAAACTGGGGCTCATATGGGTTACTAGTGTTGCAGGCTGTGGCTTAACCTGCTGTGATATAGTGATATAGTGCTGTGATACAATGCCACCCCTACTCCACTCCATCATTATATCCTAAGTTAGCTTATCAGAGATCAGGAAAGTCAGCCAATCCAAGGGGCTAGGACACACATGGAGCACAAGGACACATACTAGAGCAAACACTGGGGAGCTGAAGACAAGTCAGGGCCCTGAGAAGTAAGGAAGCAGCAAGAAAGAACTGGGTACACAGAGAATGGTAGGACTACAGAGCTAATGGGCTGGTTACTGGCTGGAGTTCTCCCTGAAGTTCGAAAGACCAGCATGGGACAGGAAGGAAAAATGTTCTTCTTGTAGGGAAAGAAATGAAAAATGAAAAAGCAGGCAAGGCATTCCAGGATACCTTCACTAGCTCTGGTGGACTCTCAAGGGATGTTAGTTCCTTAACAAACCACATCCCTCCATTGCTAATTGCAATGAGGGCATTAAAGTTTCAATACCCTTGTGTTCCTAAACTTCAATTTTTTTTATATTTATTCACTTTTATTTGGAATGTGCCTCACAAATACAATATTATGTACATAGTAATTCTTCCCACCACGCCAGCCCTCCCATGCACTCTCCCCTCCCTTCCTGCTATCTCTCTCGTTTTAGTCAAGAAAGAAAAATAGAAAGAAAAAGAAATAAAGAACAAATGGAGTAAAAAACACTAAGAGTGTTCCTCAACTGTCTATACAAGGGCTGATCTATGTTACTGCTTCTCAAAGGTGATTTCGCTTCCTAAACTTCAACTTGTTGAATGTAGCTCGGCAGTCCTCACCCAGGCACTTCCTTCACAAAGTGCTTGCCAAGTACTCCTCTGCTCAGTGTTCCAAAACTCCTTCTTATCTCAATGGTTTTGTTAGAAATTTATTAAGAAGGCTGGCGCCGTGGCCTACTAGGCTAATCCTCCACCTGCGATGCCGGCCCTCCGGGTTCTAGTCCCGGTTGGGATGCCGGTTCTTTCCATGTTGCTCCTCTCCCAGTCCAGCTCTCTGCTGTGGCCCGGGAGTGCAGTGGAGGATGGCCCAAGTGCTTGGGCCCTGCACCCGCGTGGGAGACCAGGAGAAGCACTGGCTCCTGGCTTCGGATTAGCTCAGCACACTGGCCATAATGGCCATTTGGGGGTGAACCAATAGAAGGAAGACCTTTCTCTCTGTCTCTCTCTCTCTCTCACTAACTCTGCCTGTCCTATCTTTGAGGAATCTTGCATACTCCACACATTGCTTCCACCCGAGTCCCTAGAGTAAATGGGAATGGCTCTCCAGTGCACAGTTCGTTCAGTCTGGATGCTTCCTTCCCAGACTGATCTGTTTGATATTATTGTATATTTTCTTGGGAAAAAAAGTAGAAAAAAGAAAATGGGGAGAGGGTAGGAGTTGGGTATTATTTATTATTGTTTAACATGATTTATGGTTATTTTAATTTAGGTCCAATATCCCAGGAGTCTCACTCCAATGGGTGCAATAGATACCAATAAAATAGCATCATAGGACACAGACATTTATTCTTCTAGTCCTTTCTTTACTAGTCCTATTTTCTAAAATGCACACAAAGCAAATCCTGTCAAATTGCGATTTTAAGAAACATAAAAGGAGGAAGAATGAACTGTAAGACATTTATTTTATAGACTTATTTCCACCATCCAAAAGAGAGTGATAGAAAACCCCTTTCAGGGTTGGCATGGGTTTATTATTTGATAGCCATCAAAAGCAAATAAAATAAAATAATATAGGATAATATAAAAACAAAATAGCAGGGGCTCTCGACAAATTTATATAGGCCTGAGTGATTAAGACATGGAGCAAATATAAAGCTTTTTATTTCAGCTTTCAAAATTTAGGAATTCTGTTAATTCTCTGAAATAGAAGCAGATATTTAAGCTCATGCTTTACTGATAAACATAAAATTTAGATTTACAAATTTAGTTATGATGTGTAATTTTGTTGAGATAGGAGAGACAGGAAGAACAAAATGGGAGATGGGTAAAAATTTGCATATTCAGCTACCAAATTTCTTTGCTCAGGAGCTGAAAGATGGAATCAGTCATTTTTGACCAACTCATTCTAACACAGGAGTCTCTAGCAGAATGGCTTGGAGACCCTATTGCAATAAATGCTTTGCTATAGAACTAACTCCATTTCTCCTGATTCAGGAGTTCAGAAACTTTTTTAATAACCAAGACAACATTTCTAGGTTAAAAAAAAAGAGTTTGAAAAAAGTTGCTAAGGATATAAGGAATACAAAATGAGTTTTATTGGCTCTATCACAAAACACACACACACACACACACACACACACACACACACTGTACAAGGCCTTCCTTATTTGAAATGACAAAAGCCAATCTTTCTCACAATGAAAATGCACACAGAGCAAAGGCCAAGCAGCAAACAATTCATAAAGTTAAAAAAGAAAATGGTAAGGCCTACCAATAAACAAAAATAAGCTCAAAATAAATGAGAAATAAAATGCAAACAAGCTCAGCAAAATACAAATTATGCTGAGGAAATCCAAAGCAAACAATGCGAACAGCTTTCAAAGTACAGTGCAGTTATTTCCTGTTCAGAGCCTGGAGCCTGTGGGGCCTGCAGGAGGGGCAGCCCCCCAAGCACAGGCTGATAGAGGGGTTCAATCCCCTGCAGCCTCGACTGCCCCTCCCACTGCCAGGCTTCCTGGAGCTCTGCCCTGCAGACCAGAAAGCCCCACACAGAGGAGGGCTCTGGCCACCCCGCCGGCCTGGCATTTGGCTCCCCAGTCACCCAGTGCACAAGTATGATGGATGATGATGGATCGCAGCACCACCAAAACCGTGTGAATTTCCCAAGGCCTCTGATTATTCTAATCAAGCCCCCAGAAGCAGCACAGGGCTTCACAAAAGCCTCCAAGGAAACCTCCCATTTCCCTTGTCTGCCTGACACAGACCCCACTAAATAAAGCAACCAGGCCCTGATATGGCTGCTGCTCTTAGACATACAGGTCTGGGCCTTCTTATGCATTGTTCAGTGATATGTTTTAGCCTTGAATGAATTTTTAATAAACACCCAGAGTTATATGGTTATTTCACACAGAATGGCCACTGTGGCTTCTTCTCCCAGGGCAAGATAACAGTTTATGAACACTTGTGGGTCATAGCTTTTCTCACATTCTCTTGCTTTGCTTGACAATATGGCCAAAGGGTTTCTTCTCTATTGTCTAGTCTTCCCTCCCTCTCTCCTTCTCATTCTGTTATATTTTTCTTAAACCACAAAGGATCTCTGAGAGGTATGACTGTATAAGCCAAAGGCATAATCAGAGAATTTGTTTATAATAGATTAATAGTATCACAGCTAGACTTAGACATGCATAATAGAATTTTATATGTTCTAATAAAGGAGACTATAAAGAGTACAGTACTATTTAATTTAATTGAGTTGGAGGTCTTTGGCATAGATCATTATTTGCCAAGTAAGTTTACAGCTTATGTGAAAAAACTTACAGCTTTGTTGAACAAGGGTTCATTGACTGCTGTTGACCTCTTGGAACATTTCAGACCAATACTGACAGAGTGCATACTACTATATAAGTCTATAAAACTCCACAAATTAGCCATATTTAAAAGTTTAGCTGATGTTCTTCCAACAAAGAATACATCCATTTGGTCCTTTGAAATGCTTACTATCATCCAGTTTTACTGTTTGGGAATCAACTTCCTCCTCCTTCTCTAATGTACTACCTCTTGAATTCTTGAAATCTTTCAGAATCTGTATAAATGCATGTGAAAAAGGTTGGCTGTACTTCTTAGGAGTGTCCTCAAAATTCCTATATCAGAACAGTATACAGAAATGAATCTGATGGAAATTGTGTTTTAAAGAGCCCTTTGCATAACAGAAAATGTCAACTAACTTTATCAAGTAACTGAGAGAGGAGTGTGTAGAGTGGTGAAGATTATGGATTAGTTTGGGAAGAATTCCCTAGCTGTGGTTTGGCACTGCCACACAAACTTCTACACTGCAAACTTGTTTACCCATTAATTTAACCTCCCGGATACACTTAGATTTCATTTTTCCAATTAGCCACACATCTTTAAAGACTATAATATTCCCTGCCGCCATTGCTGGAAGCCAGGTAGCCACGTGGCCCAACCACCGGTGTCAGTCCCACCCCCATCCTAATGGGATTCGCTGCTCCTACCTCCCTGCCCACCCCCAGCAAAATTTTAAAAGGACCTGCTCCTAAACACGTGGCTCTCTTTCTGTCTCCTAATCTCTCTCTCTCTCTCTCTCTGGATCTCTTTCTTATGCTCTCCTTCTCTCCTTTTTCCTTCTTTGCTCCTTCTCTCCAGTCTGTCAGATTTCCCCTAATAAACTCTTTCCTTTATTTTTAAATCATTCATTGTGACATACAACTCTCAAAATACACAATCATAATCTCTGTGTCCTAAGCCAGAAAGGTAGATAAATAAGAACAATAGATATGGTTCCTGGAAAACTACATCTTCTTCCTGGCACTGCCATTAATTACCTGGGAAATTCTGAACAAGTCTTTTCATCTCTCTGGGAATCTAGTTCCTCATCTGTAAAATTACTGAATGCAGAAAGCCTGCAGGGGCCCTTCCAGCTCATATTCGGTGAATCCATCAATTTCTATGTGGTTGTCAAAAAAAATTCCTAGAAATATCCACACTATCTAGTTTGCTTTGTACTATAATAAGTGTTGCAAATAAACTCAAGAAAAAACATGGAAGACTAATAAAGACAGCACTTTTAGATCATGTTATGAGGTTGGTTTGCAAAGGAACAATGAGATCATTGAGAGCAACAAAGTTTTTGTTGTTGTTAAAGATTTATTTCATATATTTAAAAGTCAGAGAGAGACAGACAGATAGACAGAAAGAGATTTTCCAGCTGCTGGTTTACCCCCCAAATGGTTGCAAAGGCCAGGGTTAGGCCAGTGTAAAGCCAGGAGCCTGGAGCTTCATCCAGGTCTCCCACATGGGTGCAGGGGCCCAAGCACCTGGGCCATCTTCCACTGCTTTCCCATGAGCATTAGCAGTGAACTGGATGGGAAGTAGAGCAGCTGGAACATGAACCAGTGCCCACATAGGATGATGGCATCACAGGCAGCAGCTTCACCCACTATGACACAATGCTGGCCCCAGAGCAATAAAGTTTTAACATTCACTGACTATGCACTATGTGCCAGTATGACACCATTATGTACATGTTACATCACTATTTTATTTAATTTCCCCAAACTTACTATGTAAATAGGGAATAGCCCCATTTGACAGGAAGAAAAGAGAGTCTGTTTCTTACCCCCAGTAAATCCAGTCTGTTGGGCCCAGACAGAATGTTCTCATATCATTCTATTTCAAGGTTATTCTAATAGTTCCTTCACCTCCTACCATTTACAGAACCCAAACTATCAAAAGACAAATAAACTCATGAAAATTTTGCAATAGCTCACATGTTCCTTTCTTTTCCAACAGACTACTGGCCCCTGGTAGGTCAACTCCAGCTACTTCTCAGCTCACTTTACATACATCTTTTTTTTTAAAGTTTTTATTTAATGAATGCATTTTTTCATAGACACAACTTTAGGAATATAGTGGTTCTTTCCCCCATATCCACCCTCCCATTCCAACTCCCATCCTACCTCCCTCTCCCTCTCCTTCTTCATTATAGTTCATTTTTAGTTTGATTTTATATACAGAGGACCAACTCAATGTTAAGTATAGATTTCAATAGTTTGCACCCACGCACACACATAAAATATAGCATACAGTTTGAGAACAAGATTTGCAGTCGATTCTCCTAATACAACTCATTAAGGACTGAGGTCCTACATGTGGAGTAAGTTCACAGTGACTTCCGTTGTCCCTTTAACAATTAACTCTCTTATTTATGATGTCAGTGATCACCCAAGACTCTTGCCATGGGTTGCCAAGGCTATGGAAGCCTTTTGTGACCATAGACTCCATTTGTATTTAGACACAACCATAAGCAAAGTGGATGTTCTCTCCTCCCTTCAGAGAAAAGTACATCCTTCTTTGATGACCCTTTCTTTCTACTGAAGTCTCACAGAGATCCTCTGAACTTTATATACATCTTATGCAAAAATTGAAAACAAACTTGTTGAAGCATTCTAAGCATTTAATCATCGTTGATTATCTTCCTAATTCACAAAGATGATTTTTGTAATCTATTGTTACCATAGCACTTGCTTTTATTACTATAATCAAATTATGAATGTGATACATAAAAAAATAGAATGTGACATTAAAAAATACAACAAAATGTATTCTAGACATGTTGGCAGTCTTCTCAAGGTCATGTTATTTGTATCTCAAATACTTCAAATTAATTGCAAAATACTTCATCATATGTAGTTAAAAATCGGGATTTTTGAGGATATTTTCACTTATGATTCCAGTTTGTAATTGGGATAGGAAAGAGATATCTTCCATCTATCAACATGGAAAATTTGAATATCTATGCCTACAGAAGTGCTGACAAAGACATTTGCGTATCAGGAGATGTAAAAGAATCACCATTCCTCAATCTCTTCTTCACAGGACTCCATCTTCTGACAGTTGGCCAGGATGCTATGACACTGACATACAAAATCCAAGTTTGAGTCCATCCATTTACTGGTCTCAGAAATTGACCCTGTTTGGGAAAATTCCAAGATTTGGAAATCTGTACTATCAGAGTTGTTAAAATCAAAGAGGGGATATAGTGTGATTTTCATTGCTTCACTCAGAGTCTGTGAAATGCCAATATTCTGCATATCTTCAAAGAGCAGAATCTGTCTCCAAAAACCATACAAAATAGCCTACTACAAAGGAAAATCCTTCAAGATCTTTGCTATTGAACTAGGACCAGAAATAAGAGGAAAGCCTCTGAGAACAGTAAAAAAAAAATGACAGATATAAGAGGAGGCCAAGCATGCCATGAAATGAGAGACTTTTTGCTGACAGATGAGCACCTTTGAACTCTAACCCAATAAAAGAATTAGCACTCCCAATGTATAATCAGCACAGCAAGCAAAATATGTCAACACATGATAGGCAGGATAATCAATCGACGTGCGACGTAGGAAACAGCCAGACTAAATAGCAACCCAGTCCCACTGAGCCAGACAGTCTTTCCTGCTCCTTAAATTTCTCATACTGCAGGGACTAGCAATTAATATGCAATAAAGGAAAACCCCTAACAAGTAAAACAACAGAGCAAGGAATAAGAGTTCTCTCTAAGAACCAGGATTCCCAAAACCAAGAGTCTCGATGTTTTGATTTTTCTTAGATGATGTGTTCTTAAGGGTCTTTCTTTAATCAGACAGTAGAAACTTTGAATTAACAACCACAACCCTATTTTTAACTCTCCCTTCCCATAAAGACTTCAGAAATGAAAAAAAGAAGTTCTGGACATCAGGCTGGCTTTTAATCCCAGTTGTCAGTATCCTAACCACTGACTTTAGGCAATTAATTCAGGGCCTGAGCCCTAAATTTTTCATTCATCTATTAAAAATAAAGAATAATACTTTTAAAAACAACTTATGTATATGAAAGGCAGAAACATACAGAGACAGACAGACAGACATAAAGAGAGAGCTCCCATTGGTTGGTTCACTCCTTAAATGCCTACAATGGCTGGGACTGGGCCAGTCTCTTATGGGTGACAGGAACCAATCACTTGAAGCATTACCAGTACATCCCAGGGTCTGCATTAGCAGGAAGCTGGAGTCTGGAGCCAAAGCCAGGAACTGAACTTAAGTACTCTAATATGGTTCATAGGTGCCCCAACTGCCAGGCTAAATACCCACTCCCAGAATAACATTTAAAAGAGTTTTTGTGGTTATTAAAAGAAATAGCATGTAATAGCCTGGGAAAAGCAGAAGATGGCCCAAGTACTTGGGTCCCTGCATCAACATGGGAGACCCAGATGAAGCTCCTGACTTTGGCCTGACCCAGCCCTGGCCATTGTGACCATGTGCAGAGTGAACCAGAGGATGGAGGATCTCTCTCTCTGTCTCTCTTTCCCCTCTCTGTAACTTGTTCAAATAAATAAAATACATCTTTAAAAAAAAAAAAGAAATAGCATGAGTAAAATGTCTGAAGTAGGTAATCAGTCATATTCAACAAAGGCTTATTGTTGGCAGTCTCAGCCTCCTTGTACCTAGTATGGCGTTTTAACTCCTGCAAACACTAAAGAAATGTCATGACATCTCCATATATTAAATAATAAACTAACAGACATGCCTAGGAAGGGGGGAGAAATGGCCTAGGTTTGAATGCCCTATTTGCCATACATTAGTTATATGACAGTGGGAGAGCCATCTAACCTCTCTGAGTCACAGTCACCTTATTTGTAAAGTTGGATAAATAGTATTTCAGCTACCTGAGACCAAAGCTGGGAAGAGTGACTCTCACAGTTCTTTCCAGATTTAGATCAGTCATTGTAAATTATCTGTGGCCGGTTCACTTTCTCTAATGTATTAACTTGATCCAACCAAAAAGAAATCATTGTGGTTCCCAAATCGACATTCATTTAGAAATTCAGAAATGAGTGTGTGTGTGTGTGTGTGTGTGTGTGTGTATTTTCTACTTTCCCAAAGGAGATTCACGATCAGTCTGTGGGCAAAATCATTTAGCAAGGCTGCAGAGTTGGGTTTGGATGCTTGTTGGCAGAAATTTGTTTGACAAGACTATTTCCAGACTATTGAGCCCCAAACCACAGGTGTGTGTGTGTGTGTGTGTGTGTGTGTATACTTTAAATTCAAAGTAACTCCAGTATATACACACACACACATACATATATACTCTCATGCCACCTATAGTACAATATTCCACTTGCTGTAAACTAAATAGTTCTGTGTGATGCAATATCTTATTTTTCACTTATTTTAAACACATTTGTTTTCTAAACAGATCCATTTCAAGAAGGACTTTTCAGCTACATGGTTTCTGACAATGGCAAATACCACTGAATAAACTATAATTTTTATCTGGATTCATGAGACAGAAGAGCATCCATCCTGTTAAAGGTAAGTTGAGGATCATAATTTTAAAACTACTTGCAGGAAAGTCATTAAGTCATGGAAATAGAAATATCACAAAGTTTTCCAAACAACTGCTTAATCTTGTTCTTTTCTGATATGGGTGGTTTTAGATAAATTCAGACATTTTTGTCATTTACCGTTACTACAGCTACAAAAGTGAAATCTGAGGTCTCCTTTGCCTTAGAATTCAGAAACTGAACAGAGCAGTCAGACAGCAACAATAGTCATTTTTCATGTTCATTTTCCATGTACATAAAGACAAACTACTTTCCTATCAACAAGTCAGACAAAATCCAAAGTGGCTTTGACAAACATTACCCGAAGAATGGCCATCAGTTGTGATGAAACAACCTTGTTAAAAATCACACTTTAACTTGGATTATATTGGCATTCCTTTGTTTCTTGATACTTTTGGAGAGCTTTGTATAGAAAAGACTGGGTCTTTTGTTTGGTAGTTTTTAAAATCTCAGACATTGTTGCCCATCCACTATCCCTTCTTGGACTTGACAGTGAGATAGAATAAAGGCCAACTCTTTTTTTTTTTTTTAATTTCACTGACATGGCTTTAGTTTATGAGACCTGTTCTCATTTACTATGCCTTTTGTTCACGGATGCTCACTCGGAAGGCAGGGCAAAGAGATAACCCCCAGGATAATAGTTTAATTAGAGACTGAGACCACATACTTTTTGTAAAATAGAGCATGTAATACTTGTTCTCAGAAAAGAAAAGTGTTGGACAAATAAAAGTTTTTGACATTTCTTCTCATTTAAGGGAAGTAGTAGAATTGTGCCAAGGAGTGAATAAATGCTGCATCACAAACTGGATTCAACCAGTTGCATTCATTGGCTCCCTCTCCAAACACAACCTCCCTTTTCCTTTAGGTATCTTTGTGTTGCCTAGAAGTATCTAATTGTTTCAGTAGACTCACGACATAGCTATTTCAGGGCAAAATAATTGACAATGTGACACACTGTCATTCGACATTACCATCTACAGATTTGTCCAATTATTATCTGTAGTTCACAAAAGTATGAAACGCTTAGTTTTCTATTTAGATTGAATCAGTGATGGAAATGAACTGTAGCTCCTTGTCTAGCTTGTCTATCTCTATAGGAGTACATGCACACACGTTTATATGTAGTTCTACTTGGCACATTTTCATCTCTAACCTCTAAAAACATGTGAAAAGGTGCTTTGTTTTTTCAGGATGGAACTATTAAGCTACATATAAATATCTGAAGACATTAGTAAGAGAAACTGGGTCATTTCCATTTTCATGTCCAAAAGACACTAATGCCAGAAAAAAAAAAAAATACGTTTGGCAAAGCTCTTTTCTTTCTAAGTATTAAGAAAAAGATGGTCATAAAACCAAAAGGAAAGATATTACTCTCTGAAGAATCTAGGTCCCACACTAACCACAAGCAAGAATGTTTATAAAACATGACTTTTTTGAAACTCTTTGTTAGTTACTTCATGCTATAGAAAAATCCTTCTGTAAGGAACATCACTTTATCCCAGATTCAGCTTTCATGTTGAAATCCAAGGACAGCACTGTGCATGGAATTCCCTCCTGATTGCATGAAGAAATAGTGGAGGAGGTATTTGCTTGGTTTTAAGACCTCTGCACCAGTTCAGGACTCCACTGTTTGAAGGTACATACTGTCAGTGCAGGCAGCATTTTTAATGCAACGATAATACCCTTTGTTAAAGCATCAAAGGACCCTAAAGTTACAAGGCCATATGTGCCATCCATACCCTACACACATAATATGTCAAAGAATTTCTTTGGAGTCTTTTCTTTACAATGACCTCATTCTTGGAATCCCATGCTGTTTGTCACAAAAGGAAGGAGGACGTTCCCTGTGTTTCTCACTTAGTTCCTGTGACACTCCTTTGGCCATAACATGGGTATGCCTTCAAAATAGTACCAGACAAATGCTCCTGACAGCTGAGGTCTATCGTTTTCCACAGCAGGTTTCTTCCCTTGCAGCCTAAAAGAAAAATAAACATCTTCCAAAGAAAATGAAGAAAAATGCCAAAATGTCTCATTGATTCCAAGTTAAAAAAAATCCCTTTTTCAATATTAATTATGATAATATTTGACTTCAAGAGAAAGAGAAAAAGGAAAAGTTAAGAGTCGGATGTGAAGAACATTATGATCTCACAAGGTGATGTAACTGAAATATAGGATAATGTCAACTAATGACTGCAAACCAACCACTGGCTTTGCAAAGGATTGTTAACAACCTCTCAGTTGTTGAAACTATTCAGCCTTGTGACCACTGAATCTTAGCTCCTGAAATACAATCCACTGTTGAACACTTATTTTTGTGTTTTATTCATGGTTAAGAAGCACCAGCAACTTTAACAGCCTCTATGTTTTATTCAATTCATTTTTGAAAGGAAAATAAGCAGGTTCTATGTAGTTACAGTGAAGTCACGGGATCAATAGCGGCCACAGAAAAAGTGTGACAATGATGAAGAGTTGGTTTTGAACTTAATGGCAGGGACCAGAACAGGTGATGGTCCCAAAAAGCAGGCCAGAAGTCCCGCTAGCTCTGGGAGGCTACTGGGACTCTTGCTTGTCAAGCAAGACGCAGCTGGATGGGTTGGACACCACTGTCACCTGGCATCTCTAAAGCAGATGAAAAGAGACAATGGAAGAATAACGCAGAGATCCCTAAGAAAATTCATCAGTGACAAAAAAGATAAAAGGTTTCCTTCGGCAGGAATTTAGATAAGCACCAAAAAAATTTCATTTGTAGGTGAGCAGTTCTTACCTCTGGTGTTTCTTTAATAACCGTGCATTTATAAGCAGAAAGTAGAAAGCAATCACAGGGAATTTCCCCCAGTAAAGAATTATAATTTTACTGGGTGGGGGAATTGGAGAGAGAGGCACATATGAATTGATAGTTCATATTCTCAGGATATTTTCAGTTATTACTACTGAGCACAGGTATGATGATTCTGGCTTAAAATTCAAAGTAACACCAGTGAGTGCAAAATCTCAGCATAGTATTGAAGGTGAATTCATTAAACCACAGAGAGGCCTCCTAGCACCCCACCCACTCTCAATTCAGGAGCAGAAACATCCTAGTGGTCCCACCACAGCCTTCCTTCAGGCCCTTGGGAGTTGGTCTTTTCTCTTTTAATCATAACACATCCCTAAGAAAACAAAACCAAGAGCCAGGAGTGACCCATAGAGTGATCAAAGGCAGTCCTCATGTTACAACGGAAGCCCAAAATGATAGAGGCAAATCAACCATCAGTCTAGGCCTTCCACCTCCCATGTTCATGGTTCCCTCCTCGCTTCAACTTCCCCTGGGCAGGTTTAACTGTTGTCCCAGGCCTAGTAAGCACGATGTCTGAGAAATACCTGGACCTGGGAAGCATGTGATCTCGCTTCTGATTCCACTCTTGCAGAAATCCCACCCTAACTACCTCTATACCTTCCCCTAGTACAGTTGGGCTGGGATTTTATAAGGCTCCTTTCCAAATGATGGAAAATGTTGGAAATGAAGAAACAGAAGATACAGTGACAGTGGCCTTTTCCTGTAAGCAAATGGCAAATGCATTCCCCCCTGGAATATTGGTTGGTAGAACAAGGGTACAGCAATTTCCTCCAAAGAAGCTACTGTAGATAGTGAAAAAGAGAAGGGAGCCCCCCTCCTCTGGTTCAACCAAGAATAATTTTTGAGTAACAGAGTTGCTTTATGACTACACTTTCAGTTCCAATTTCTCTTGAAAATGAATTTGCAACCTTACAAATCAAGCACAAGATTCCCAAGAACATGTTTCATGCAGGATAGTCACTCAAAAGGTACTCAAAGATGCTTTAGCTAGAAAAGGACATGCACTTTGAAATAAAGTTGGTGTATATAGGTGAATGAAAATAAAGACAATTTCTAAAAAGTTCCACTGAACACAGTTTTATGGAGGGTGTGTTTTCACCTCCTGTAAAGGATCTTAGCATTCCATAGAATAATATAGGGAGAAGATTTGGCAATGATGGCAGGGAACAGTGTTTTTCTTGTAACTACATCTCCTATGAAGTCACTGTTGTCATGACAAACTCCAGTCCTGTTGGAAGGAGGTTCAGAGAACTCACCAAGAGGCGAGACATGGTCTAACAAGAAGAATTCTATTATCTGTCACGACCAGGAAACAGGGTTCTGATGGATTTTAAATGTTGACCATTTACTATGAGAGACTGTCTTACAATGTATTATCTTCTCTACTCGTTTTTGCCAGCACAATTGCACCATGCTAGAAAATAGCTGCTTCAGCACAGTGTTCATTTGCCATACAATGAGTATATCCAGATTTGGGGGCTGCTCTAAATGGCATTTCTGCTCCCTCCCCATTAGGTCCATAGCTAGTCTCCTAAGCCAGCTGGTCAGTCAGTGGCCCATTGGCCAAAGGTCCAATTCTTGCCACTTGTCGAGTATGTGTGCACATCTTTTACATGGTGCTTCTTAGTCTTATCTTCCTGCGTTCCTTTGGTCTCTTCCTTTCTAGCTGACACCCTTCCTTGTACTGTCCTGTTTCAAATCTAGGTTAACCGACAGGAATTCTCCTTCATTCTATTGGCAAACCAATCACTCACAGCATAGCTTTTTAAAAACCTTCAATTATCTTTCATTGTATTTATAAGGCTTCCCTGTACTAAGGTTAGAAGATGTCACTGCTTGGCTCAAAACTCCTCAGGTACTTTTAAGTAAACAATTTCAGAACACAGAGCAAGACATCAGTGTACATAGTTAACCTTCTCCTTTCTCTAACACAAATTATCTACAAGAATAGCTAAAATTGTCTCTGAGTCTGGGCTTCTTAAGAAGAATAAGTGCCCAGTAAAGAACCAGGGAATTAACAGTTTTCTAGAGAACCTGGACAATCTTAAAAGAAAAATGATTTACGCCTGATAATATTATCATCCATGGTGAACACACAAATAAAAATTCTAAGTTTTATTTTGTCACTTATATTGGTTCCCTTTTTTACTTTTTAAAACTTTATCTATCTGAGGCCGGTGCTGTGACACAACGGGTTAATGCCCTGGCCTGAAGCACCGGCATCCCATGTGGGCGCCGGTTCGAGACCCAGCTGCTCCACTTCCAATCCAGCTCTCTGCTATGGCCTGGGAAAGCAGTAGAAGATGGCCCAATGCTTGGGCCCCTGCACCCATGTGGGAGACTCGGAAGAAACTCCTGGCTCCTGACTCCTGGCTTTGGATCGGTGCAGTTCTGGCTGTTGTGGCCAACTGGAGTGAAACAATGGATGGAAGACATCTCTCTCTCTCTCTCTCTCTCTCTCTCTCTCTCTCTTTCTCTCTCTGCCTCTCCTCTCTCTGTGTAACTCTTTCAAATAAACAAAATTAAATAAATAAATAAAATGTGGAGTCTCATCCAGAGTGACGCATAGTGCCCTGAACTTGCAGAGAGGTTTTTTGTTTGTTTGTTGTTGTTGTTGTTTTGACAGGCAGAGTGGTTAGTGAGAGAGAGAGACAGAGAGAAAGGTCTTCCTTTGCCGTTGGTTCACCCTCCAATGGCCGCCGCGGCCAGCGCGCTGCAGCCGGCGCACCACGCTGATCTGAAGCCAGGAGCCAGGTACTTCTCCTGGTCTCCCATGGGGTGCAGGGCCCAAGCACTTGGGCCATCCTCCACTGCACTCCCTGGCCACAGCAGAGAGCTGGCCTGGAAGAGGGGCAACCGGGACAGAATCTGGTGCTTGGACCGGGACTAGAACCCGGTGTACCGGCGCCGCAAGGCGGAGGATTAGCTTATTGAGCCACAGCGCTGACCCGCAGAGAGGTTTAAAAAAAATTTTTTTTATCTATCTTATTTTTATTTGTAAGGCAGAGAGAGAAAGGGAGAGACAGAGAAAGGGAGAGACAGAGAAAGAGATTTTTTCCCCCACCAATTCCTTCCCCAGATGGCTGAAATAGTCAGGACCGGGTGAGGTCGAACCCAGGAGCCTGGGACTCAGTTTGGGTCTTCCACATGAGTAACAAGAATCTAAGTTCTTGAATCATCATCTACTGCCTCCCAGGGTGCACATTAGTATGAAGCTGGAATCAAAGGAAAGTGTAGCCATGATTTAAACCCAACCACTCTGATATGAGATGCAGCTGTCCCAAGCAAAGTCTTAACTGCTGTACCAAATTCCCATTCCACTTCCCTTTTGAAAAGATAAATGCTTTACTAATTACCAGTAGAAGGGTCATTTGCAATAAATACTTCCAGTTATACATTTGAAAGTCAGAGTTATGGCTGACATATTACTCACATCTCCATGTTATTTCATTTGTTGCCCAGATTCCTTTGTGTGCGATTATTACAAAAATAAATGTAATATTGAAGAGAAAACTGATGCATTTTGACAATAGACAATGACACTATGGTCATTTACATCCGTACTGGTGCTTAATCTAACCAAAAACCAAACTGAGTATCAAATATGGGATAATACAAATAATAAGACAAAATCTATGCTAGAAACTTAGTGTTATTCCCTAAGTAAGGCAAACTCTAGAGAAACAGTAAATTTTCTTTTCACAGACACAAAGCTTCAGATTTGGTTGGTTCTCTTTTCTTGACCTGGAACCCAAAAGCTTTTACCTACCATTTGAGATCACATCCATTAAAATGGAAAGAAATGTATGTCATGTAATGGAGTCCAAAAAAATACCATTAATATCATCAGCCTTAACAGCTGAATTTGACCTCTCGGCAGCAATTCACCTACCCAAGCCCCATCCCCAACCCACCCCCCATTGCATCAGTGCATTCTGAATAGAACCTGAACCATGCATATAACCTGGTGAGAAACATTACTCTTCAGTTAGAGAATTTTCACATTAAACTCAACCTCTGTTGCTAATAAGCATGCAACCTTGGACAAGTTATTTTATCTCTCTGAATCTCCATTTTTATATGAAAAATGAAATACCAACAGTCTTGTTGTGGAGCTTGAAAATAAGAGTGCTGGCACAATACAGAGAAGAAATGCAATAAATTTTAACTATTGTCAGAATTATTTTTCAAAAGAACCTCTGGTAAACAGAGAGGGCAACTAAATTGGTATCATGGGTCTATGATCTATGCCATAAGAATGTTTCTTGAACTAAAATGTCCATAAAAATCACCTGAGATTTTGTTAAAATATGAGTTCTGATTCAGTTTATCTATGTGGGGTCTGAGATTCCACATTTTCAATCAGAAACAAACTATAGGAAAATTATCTAAAGTAAGACAGAGGGACTGGTGCTGTGGCATGGTGGGTAAAGCCACTGCCTGCAGTGCCAGCACCCCATATGAGTGCAGGTTCAAGTCCCTGCTGCTCCACTTCTGATCCAGCTCTACGGTATAGCCTGGGAAAGCAGTGGAAGATGGCCTAGTCCTTGGGCCCCTGCACCCTCGTGGGAGACCCAGAAGTTCCTGGCTCCTGTCTTCGAATCAGCTCAGCTCCAGCTGTTGGCAGCCATCTGGGCAGTGAACCAGTGGATGGAAGACCTCTCTCTCTCTCTCTCTCTCCCCCTCTCTGTCTGCATTTGCCTCTCTGTAACAACTCTGCCTTTCAAATAAATAAATAAATCTTTAAAAAAGAAAAAAGTAAAGTAATACAGATACATATAACCAGTTAGGGATTCTTAGTGAAGATCTTTGACACTGGTGAGAATTCTGTAACATAGACCCTAATAAGATACTTTATTAGTAAGGGATATGCAATATCATTGCATACAATTCTATCATGTTTTGGATGAAGAGGCTCTTCATTTGTCCAAGTAACCAGTAGCATCCAAGCAAAGACAGAGACTCAGTTCCCCCATCCCCATTCAAACTGCCTCCCAAGTTTTCTTTTCCAACATGGAGTCCTTACTGTGCTTAATAATTAAACAATCATTAATTGCCAAAGAGCGAATGCTTAATCTTCAACCAAAACCAAGCTGGGCTATAAGCAGAAGACAGATGTGCCCTGAGGCAGTCAGATTATATTTACTCAGATTCCAGTGGTCCCAGAGATTTAGTCTAAGATACAAACAAGCCAAAAATATGCACCCTTCTACCACTGCCAGAGTTTATAGTCAAATGCTTAAAGCTTCCCTTACGCCCATGACATTTCATCATCTTCCCAACAGGCTTCTAGTTATTCCAATTGAAATAAAGAAAAACTCACTGTTCTGGGAGACCACCTCCTGCAGGACTGGCTCAAGAACTCAATTTCTTAGTCTGACCTTGAAAACTAAGACAGGCATCTTCGAGACTGCTGAGGTTTCGTCAAATTCCTACCGTGCAAAGACCATGATGCTCTGATTTAAAAGCTGAAAATAGCATCCTTTCAGTGGCACAGCTAAACCCTCCATATGATTTTATGGTAATAAAACTTCAGAATGGCTTTCAGAGTCTTTCTGATGTGACTAGCGGTACATTTCTCTAAGTCTACCGCGACTTCCGGAACAAGTTGGCGGCCGATCTCCAGTTAGTCAAAAAAAGTCACGGCTCATGACCCCTCTGATCCGAGACCTGGAAGACGCGATTGTACAACCCTCCATCCCTCCCATGGTGTGAAAGAAGACGGTTGTTCCGAAGGGTACACAATATGAAACATGACTGGCAAGTTTTCTCCATAAACAGAACCAATCTCTTCCCTCACAGAGCTGCCTTTATTTGAGTAAGACATTTGCAAAGCTTCGCGTCTCCTTGAATCTATTAGAAACCCTTCCCTGAGTGAGGAAACAGACATTGTAAATGAACCATGACTCAGAAACCCCCTTGTACCAGAAAATATCCTACAGATTCCAGAGGCATTTTATGTTCTATTTTCCTGACATACTAGTCCTAACTATCTGATTCATTTATTTTTTTGTTTAATGCTTTAACCAGTTTCTGTAGATTATTACAGTCAAACAAGTGATTTCTTTCAGGGTTACTGTTTTTTTTTCTTCTTCTTCTTCTGAGTTTGGAAGAGTTTCAGATTCAGTTGAAGGAAAGGCTCTGTTATATACTACAGAAACACCCCATACTATATATTCAGCTGAACTACAATAAGAAAAGCCAGACCCAGATGTCCCAAGCTAAACAGAGGGAAAGGAGGAAAATTAAAATTTAGTGTTTGTTCACGAAACACCCCACTTACATGCACCCCTGATAACCAGTTGGAATTCACAAAAATCTATGAGCTTACAGAATAAAAATCTAATTCTCCTGTCTCCAAGAACCTTCCAGCACTTTCTGTTTTTAAATGTTCTACACAGAAGACTTAGCACCAGAATAATGTATCAGTTTAGACAGGAGAAATGTGCACTTCCATGCTTTCTCCCCCTATAAAGCAGAACAAACTCAAGTTGCCATACACATAATCTGTAATTAACATGGAGATACTCTCAAACTCCAGCCAGATATGGTCCATAATTGTTAATATAAATAAAAAAATTAAAGATTATGAACTTTAGTTTCAAAATTCCATTTCCAGCAATAAGATTATATATGAAAATGCATCTAATAGTGAAAAAGCATGCATAATATTTGCTGAGTATGTAATTGTGACTCAAGCATTGTCCTAAGAATATATCCATTGTCTTAGAGCAACCCTGTGAGATAGGTCCTACAACCATATTCACTTTTCAGTTGAGGTGATGGAGCTTTAGGGAAAGATAAATCACTTGATCACACAGTAAGTGATAGAGCATATTTAAAAGCCCACACTCTCAACCGCTTTACTGTATGGTGTCTCAGTGTTAAAGCATTATTTATAATAATGAAAAATCTTAGCAAGCAAATGCCTAACAATATTGGCTTTGGAAAAAATAAGCAAAATGGAGTTCAATGCAGCCATATAATGGGGAAGAATAGTACTATACAATATGAGAAAATGTGTGCAACATAGTGAGAAAATAGATTTTCAAAACAGCATACAGGGATTCCTTTTTGGTAACATATGAGCTAGACAGGACAAAAAAAGTGGAAGGGCTGATCCCTGAAGGTAAGCTTAAGCATGATTTTTCTTCTTCCCTAATAATATTAAACAATCCAAATTGTAGAAGTACTTTTCCATTGAAGAATCAGTCAATTAAATGGCAGTCATCAACTGGTACAAATTCCCTCAAATAGTTCTGCTAACACAAAAGTATAATTTTGATGGCATTTGCTACATCTACTGTAAAATAGATTTTTCTAAAAGTCCATGTAAAATCTTAAGTAAAGATTTTAATAATCTCATAATAAAGAAGCTGTCAGTATTTTTCTAACAATTCTGCCAGGTAAGTGCATAATATTGGAAGAAACATATGGGGACATAGTTAGGTGTAAAAGGCATCTACTGTCCTGAGGCACAACCCAAACCAAAAGTCATAGCAAAACTTTAAGATGGAGGACATCAATTTGAGGAGAAAGAACCTCTGATGCTGTCACCAGGGAATTGGCAAATGACATCACTGTGTTCATAGACGATGCCTCAAGCTTCCAAACATGGTAGCAGATTAATGTACATCATCCATCCTTCTCAACTCATTCATGTTGAAACGTGTTTTTCACCTTTTGAAAGCCATCTGGCTTGAAGTAAATGAACACTTTTCTGCACTAATAGCATGAAACATATGAAAACCAGTTTATAGCAGTCACAAGCTTAGTAATTACTGAAGTAAAAGGGCTAGGAGAGTAATTGCAGTTAATATGAGATTAATTGAGCTTCACGTGGAAACAAGAAGACTGCAATAGAGTCTGAAGTTTCCCTTTTTCAAGTGTGAAACCATAAAAATATCTGTTTCATGCAGTGATCTAGTTAGTGACATAAGCCTACTGGAGAATGTGGGAGGAAGAAACCATGTTCAGAGAATGCCTACTATGTGCCAGATCTGTACATACAAAGGACTTCAAAAAGTTCACAGGAATTGAAATTAAAGATAAGTTCATTCTGGGGCAGGTGTTGTGCCACAGCAGGTTAAGCTGCTGCCTGTGACACCAGCATCCCATATGAGTGCTGGTTTGAGTCCCAGCTATCCAACTTCCTATCCAGCTCTGTACTAATGCTCATGGGAAAGCAGCAGCAGATGGCCCAAGTGCTCAGGCCCCTGCCACTCACAGGAGACTCGATGCAGTCCCTGGATCTTGACTTCTACCTAGCCCAGCCCCAGACGTTGCAGCCAGTTTGAGAGTGAATCAGCTGATGTGAGAGCTTTCTCTTTCTGTCTCTCCCTCTCTCTGTGATTCTGCCTTTCAAATAAGTAAAAGAAATCTTTTTTTTAATTTTGAAATGCATGCATAAAATTTTTATATTACATTTTCAAAGAATCTTTGAAGACCCCTTTATGTAAATTAAATCTTAACCAACCCACAATGTACTGATGAGGACATTGATGACCAAAGACAGCTATATTCAGAGCCTTTATTAATAGACTACTCTTCTTCAACAATAAATATGCATACATGACAGGGGGCTTCTCAAGATTTGAGCTCCTTTTCTGAACTTCTTCTAAATTTTTTATTTTTTCCTTATTATTTACTTTTCCTCATATGTCACAGAAATGTTAACATATTTACTTTTAAGTTTTACTGCATCTGCTTTTCAATAAAAATCACAATGAATTGCATATGTTAATGTTTAAATCAGACCTACACTAGTCTGTTTTCTTTATCAAGTGCCATTCTTGTAATAGCCCTATACTTAATTGAAGTAAGATTTTCACTCCACTTGGAGAAGTCTAGATATTAATGATGTCAAATAAAGAGGTTTTATGTACACTATAGGTAGATATTTTCACACAGATTAATATTAATTCTTGACCTAATAAAACAACCTTCAGCTATCCAAAGGAAATTCACCATCTACCAAACAATAATAGAGTTAAATCTTACCAGTTTGGATATTAACTTTGTGCTGACCAATGGATTGTGTTGAGCCTGGTTAATCTAATCCACTCTCAGTTCAGATGTGAGTAGACCTAGTTCTAAACTATTTGCAGAATATGGAGGAGCCACAGTGAGGATATTTACTGAAATAAAAGCATCCCATCCCAGAAAGAAGTTTGGGGATTATTATTATCTGTTCCACATTGTAACTCCTTTTAAAGTCAAAAATTTGAAAGATACTTGAAGTGGCAACTCAAGATAGAAAGAAATCAAGGAAGAGATGAGTTAAACTGTAATAAACTGAGTTGTGGCTCCTTAAAATGGTGAAGTCTTAACTCAGTATCTCAACATGTGACTACATTTGGAAATCTTTAAGTTAAAATGAGAGCACTAAGGTAGGTCTTAGTCCACTGTGACTGGTATCCCTGTAAGAAATTGGGATACATAATCAATGCACATACACAGACGAAAGACCATGTGAGGACATAGCAAAATGGTGACCATCTACAAACCAAAGAGAAAGGCCTTGGAATGAACCAACCCTGCTTACACATTAATCTTGGATTTCTGGCCTATAGTCTTGGACAAAATCAATTTCTGCTTTTTAATTCACTTATCTGAAGTATTTTGTCATTGTAGCTCTAGCAAACTAATACACAAACCTTGAAAATATATGAGAAAAATACACTGATCAAGGGGTAGTAGCTATATGAAACTTCTGTGTATTTGAAAAATATTTTTATATCAAATTATTTCCAATGAGCCAAACTCTTTTTTCTTTTACTTATTTATTTTTTCAGAACAACAAACTAAAGCAATGGGAGGAATGTTATTTGGCTTATCAGGTTAGAACCTGTTTTGGACATCTGTGTCTCATATCAGAGTACTTGGGTTCAAGTCCCAGCTCCATTCCTTATTCCTGCTTCCTGTTAATGAACACCGTGGGAGTCAGCAGTGATGGTTCAAATAATTGGAATTCTGCTATGTATGTGAGTGACCCAGATGGAGTTCCTGGCTCCTGGCTTCAGCCTGGCCCAGACCTAGCTATGTGATCAATCACTCGGGGAGTGAACCAGTAGATGTAAGATATTCTCTCTCTTGCTCTCTCTCTCTCTCTCGCTCGCTCTAGCTCTCCCCCCTTCCTCTCTCAACCCCCCTTCTCTCTGTTATTGTGCCTTTCATATAAAATTTAAAGTTTTTAAAAAATTAAAACAATGAGAGATGTTGCAGCAAAAGGGTATTATCATCAAAAGCAAAGCCTTGGGTCTGAGTTTCTACCCTATCAGCACCTGGAGGTGTTTAATAGGCACTGGTAAGAGATGAAGACAAAGGAGATGCAAGGAAAATGAAGAGATGCTGCTGATATGATCAAACCACACCAGAAAATATGAACACATAGTATAACCAGAGTCATAGGAGCAATGGGCAGAACATAGTTAATTTCAAGAAAGGACATCCAAGAAGTATCACAGTCCATAAAATGAGAGACTGGAGTCAATTCTAAAATCTTTGGTAACTGCAAAATTCTATGACTGAAACCTCTCTGTTAAAAATGATTTTGGCAGTTAACAACAGAATGAGAATTCAGAACACTTGATCAGATGTGCTATGGATAAGCTTTTCCTATTTTTCCATCTGTAAGAATCCAAAACTGCTGGAAAATTCTAGTAAGTTTCCTATCAAAGCTGTGTGTGTGTGTGTAATCTTAGGAGTGGTATAGAAGAGATTCACTTTTTTAAGAAGGGTTTATTTTATTTATTTAGAAGTCAGAATTATAGAGAGAGAGGAAGAAACAGAGAGAGAGGTCTTCCGTCTGCTGGTTCACTCCCCGAATGACCACAATAGCTGGGTCTGGACCAGGCCAAAGCTAGAAGTCAGGAGCTTCTTCTAGGTCTCCCACAAGGGTGCAGGGGCCCAAGCACTTGGGCCATCATCCATTGCTTTCCCAGGTATATTAACAGGGAGCTGGAACAGCCTGGACTTGAATCAGTGCCCATAAGGAATGCCAGCATCACAGACAGCGGCTTTACCCACTATACCACAATGCTGGTCCCAAGATTTTCATTATTTTTTAATTAAAATATTTTTTCAGTTAATATAATAGAATACATTAGCTCATATTCAGTCAAAGCAGTGAAGGCAGCCTCAAATGTAAGCTCCCAAGTGGAGAGAATGTTTGTGTCTTATTATTCATTATAAAAACAGAGGCTAGCATGGTATCTGGCACAGACCATATATCCCACAAATATCTGTTGCCTGAATGTTTCATGAATGGATAAGCGTGCTTTCCATCAGACTCTATGTAAAATTTATGGGGAGCAAATATCTTGAAAATTCCACTCCAGAAATATCCTAACTTGTACATTTATAGCAGCTGGATGTAGTAGAAGGCCTAACGGATTTGAGTTCCAGGCCCTTCCACACTGAATTGCATACCTTACGCTGTGTCTCCATGCAATTACTGGTGAAATGGAGGCAGTGATAGTAACTCCTCTCTACATCAGTGGGTTGTTGTGAAGGTCGAGTAAGATATCGGCATGAAAATTCTTTGAAGACGAAGCAATAGGAGTGGCACAAATTCACTAGGCACACTCTCTAGGTTGTAGAGGCCCCCTGTCTCTTTTACAACTCAAATTCCAAAAATGTAGCTTGTCTTGTAGTGAGGAGATTTTAGAAAGACACTTAACCATAAAAGAAAAAAAATAAACTTGGGGGAAAAAAGTAAAAAAGGCATGAGCTTAGAGAAATTGAAAGTAGAAAGTCGGTTGATGTCTGCCCCGGCAAAATCCTGCTTTAAACAGTAAGTTGGTCTCATTCATGGGACTAGCTAAAGGTAATTTGTTTTTCAATAAATCCTCATTTCCAATGTTCTGGATGGCCTCTGGCAAAAAATGTCACAGAGCCATAAAATGCGATCCTTCACCGGCGCCATTTTAAGACTCTGCCTGTCCTCACTACTTAATTTTGGAAGCTGCACCCTATGTTGTATCAAAAATTAAAATGTACCCACATCTCAAATTTAATATAATTTAAACACAACTCTAGATGAATTGAACTGCACTTGACTGACTGGCATAGTACTATATTGATACACATTTACTAATTTTGATCTTATAATTTTCATTCATATTTTGAAGCCAGTAAGTAATGCTTACTTATGAGACTTCTCCAGTCTCATACATTTTTTGTAGGCTCTTGAAAAACTAATTGATCTCTGGCTAGGCCTATAATGGTAAGAGATAAAGCAGCCTTGTCTTTCATAATTGCCTAATTAGTTACTTTATGTAATTGTACTAGATTTTGAATAAGAAAACGTCCTCTCTCACTGCTTCCTGGTAATCTGTGTCCACAAGTCTATTTTCCCCACCTGCCCTGTTTGCCTAAGACTGATCGTTTGTTACCTGCTAGTTCCAATTGATTTCCTTTGCCTCTGCTTCCTTTAGCCATGAGTGCAAAGAACTGACTGTACGATTTATACCAGCCATCTAGTACCAATCATTAGATAACAAGACCCTTTACTGAAAGCATTTAGAGTAAAACAATACTTTAAGTTTACCTTTGCTTTCGCTTCCTTCTTTATTACACCAGGTTCAAAGTAAGGCCAAAAATGGTATCACAAGACCTATTTAGACATCCAAGCAAAGAACGCCAAGTCATTCTAAATAAATCCCTTGGCTCCAGTAGAATTTTACACATTTTCAAGTACAAGTTTCCAATAACATTTTTGGGCTTAGTTTTCCCCTTGTCCGTTTCAGTCACTGTCTTTACATATAAGAGGAAATGAGTCATATTAATTTATGCTCCAGCAAATGTCCTATAAAGACATTTCTAAGCCATCCTGTTTGCTAATAAAAAAGATAAGATTTGTCCTCTGAGAGAAGCAAGGTTGGACTATGTCAAAGGACTTATGGCAGAATTAGACAACCCCAAAGTCATTAACTTGTGAGAGAATCTGAACTTGTGGCCTTCCTTCAAGTGGGATGGGTAGGAAGGGAGTAGCAGAGACCTGTCAGCCTTGGGAATGCAGCCTGTGGCAGGGAGGCTGGGAACTTCCTGCAGGTATTAAGAGGCTGCAATACCTCCCGAAGATGTTCTGATAATTCTTTTCAAAAAGTGCCACTGCCCTCTGGCTTACTAGTGCTAACAGGACATTCTCGAGACCAATGTCTTCCAGAATTATAGGACTCTAAGATCCACAGAGAAAACTTAAGTCCCTCCACCAGTTGCCAATCAAATGGTTCCAAAGGGTAAAACCAACAGTATTTCAAAATTTGAGCTCAAGCTGACTTTCTTAATTTGTAACTCCCAGATTTCCTGATTTACTCACTTGATTAGACACTAAGCTACACAACCTAATTTCAATATTTACCAAGGCAAATACAATTAGGTAGACTGATCTGCCACAAATCCTAAAGCCAAATACACTTGCTTTTGAGATTTCCACATTATCCTGTTTGGGGTTCTCTGTTCATTAGCATGGTTTGGTGTTTATATATACAAATGGCTACAAGGTCAAGCATACTGGGTAAATGAGGTGTAGGGCAGCAGGGGGACAGTAAAGAGAGGGGAGATGGAGAGACCATGCTTCATGCAAGGGAGGCAAAGGCTATTCCACTATGGCTGATTGTCGCTGTGTAGAAAAACTGGCCCCATGTAGCCAGATCATCCGAAACTTCAGGAGAAGCCAAAAATTTGGATTTTTAGGTAAGATTTTCCATTTTTTTCTTTTTATGCAATGTTGTTTGCTTTACTAGTCTGCAAGCTGAATGTTAGGCCAGAGGGCCAGCAGTTTGGGACCCAGTGGGGGTCCTGTTTAATTCTGTCACTTTGGCAAGAAGAAGGTGGTAATACTACTATCTTTCCTTTGTTTTCATTATTTTATTTAGACTTAGCCAATCTCAAATAGTTACATAAAAATAGTCAACTAGGAGGTACCAGGGGGGAAAGGATCTATGAAACCATAAAGTAGGTGTCCAAGTCACACATACACATGTACACCCAAACATCCTTCATAAAAAATCAAAGACAAACTTTAAAAGATGAGAGTTCATCCTATGGACAAATCATTTCAACTCTAGATGGTAAGAAGTCTTGCTAGGTTATGTGCATGTTTCACTCATTTTCCTTACTGATGAATTTAAACCTGCGCACAGTAAGGTGACCTTTATATCAAAGACTACAAACAGTGCTTGAAGATAGGCAGCACCTTTTTAAAGAAACCCACACATTCTTATGAGCACAGTTAAAAGGCAAAAGGTGAAAGGCTATGCTAGATTGTTCTATTCTGTGCCAAGATTCTGCTCCAGCTGCAACTAAATAGTGGTTCTCAGGCTAAATTAAATAAAGAGCCATGTGAATTCTAACTGTTTACTGTGTGATTAGAACTTATCTGAACAACAGCAACAAAAAAAAGCTCATATTTGATTTCCTTGCTGTTCACACTTGCCCAAACCCTTACCTACCAGGTATGTACTGAAGCTGTGTAAACTCAATATTTTTCTTTTAGAATGAAGGGTAAGATATAAAAGTTTATAGAAACAGTGAAGCCCAATTGTGGAAAATTCATTTTATGTGAACGAAAAAAAAAGTTAGTCTATATATTACAACCAATGTTGTCACCACAAAATTTCTCCCAATAACATTGACAGCAGTGGTTCTTAACCTTTGTGTAAGAATCATTTCAGTTACTTGCTAAAAATCCAAAGACAGGAGCCCTGTTGCCAGAGGTTTACTGTAATTATGGAGTGAATCCTCCCAAGTTATTTGAATCCAGGTGATCCAAACCCCACACTTGATGAAGCACCAATCAAAAGAAAAATGTAGAAGAATTATTATCTGAATTCATGGTGTGGGGGAATGGAATTATTTTTAGTAATAGTGGGTGGTAGGAATAGTCCCTTCAATTAAACCTACATCCATTCTGGAGTCAAAAATGGAAAACTAGGTTTATATTTCCTTTTAGTAGTTTAAAAATTCAGCCTATTTAGGTCATTAATAAATTGCATCCTTTAATATGTTTAAAATGTAGTTAATTTTAAAGTTATACAAATAGATTCTGGGATAGTGTAGAAAATACACAGCCAAAATTTTTGTGTTTTCATTCAAACATTATGGGGGGGAAATAAACACACTTAAGAGGCAAGCAAATATAAATGCATAATTTGGTTAGGTTTTTTTTTTCTTTTTGCTTTAATTTGTCCTTGGCATTGATGAAGAACAAATTAGCTACTCTCCTTGGGTGCCTACCAGAAATAATAGTAACAAGTTGAGCTTTTTTCCCTTCAGTAATATGTTCCTTTGTAGATAAGCACTGCAAAGAAGTAAAATAATGTCTTTTAAAAGTTTACTGTTTTCTTGTTCTAAGATGTGAATGATAGGGGAAGGACTGGGAGCTATTTCAGAAATATTTATTCCATTGAGACAATGGATTTTGGTCACTAGAAAAAAGAATCATGGACTATCAAAATGAAACAAAAAGACGACAGATTTAGCTCTATAACAATTTTCCATACATAAAGAGCCAGCACACCTTCTCACAACATTGCACATTCACAGTCTTACAAAGTGACGGGGGTTCAGGTAGACTTATGGAAAAAGCTCTAATGATGTGAGGCAAATCGTTAAGAGAGAAGATGCTTTTGTTTTTAAAGAATTCAATAAACCTAAAAAGAGGCAATGAATCTGTTTTTCTTGTTTTTGCTCTCAAAACTATTCAAGCCACTTATTAATCTCCAGTCTGTTTCATCAGTTTTTTATGATGTGTTACAAGGAGTTTTTCAAATTTAAACTTCATTACATCATTTTATAGTTATAAACCCTAACCACTACAATTCTTGGTCTTAACTAGGCTATGAAGAGAGGAATGTATTCATTAAGCTAGTACAGTGCTAGGAGCCTGCAGTTTAACCAAGGTGAAAACAAATAAGGTGTCAAAGTTCATAATTTTAAGTACGTTCAAGAATGTGAAAAATTAATTTAGGAACAACACAGTGCATTTATATAACTAAATTACTTTGTCATCATTTCATCTATGGATATGTTGGAATGTGCAGCACTGGTTGGCTTTTTCTACATCTAGAAAGGATACGTAACTGATCCTGAACAGTAAGAAGTTATTTGGTTCGGATCTCCTTCGCCACAGCTTCCTTAACTAGCTCCTGGGTAGAATTCATTAATTTTTATTAACAGGAAAAACATTTGTTCCCGTGACAATATTTGCATTGCCTGAATGATTTTCACCTCTGCCACAAGGTGTACTATCGGCTCATACATCACCCGATTACTTGGAGAGCAGAAAGACCCTCAGTCATTAGTGAGTGAATTAAAGATGATCTTAAGAGCTATTAATCACAGTGACAAAAGCCTTAATGTTTCTGTGACCCCAGTGGAGCCTGGGGACTCAAAGGGAAGCAGAGGGAGAGAAAATGGAAACATATGTTTTCTCCAAAATAACCTACCTTAGGAGAACTGTCAAAGAGAGAGTCACATCAAACTAAGAAATTCTGCCAGCAACTGGCCTCAGGATTATGTGTCTATTTATCTTCTTGTGAACCCATGTTTCCGTCTAAAACATATATTTTCTTGCTATAGACAATTAGGGAACCCAAACCATTGTCTTTTATGTCTTTAATTTCTGAATTCAAAGTTTATCCAGATGACTTGTACCTCTGCTAAATTGCATTTCTTGGAAAAAAATTCAACGTAAATTGCATTCGGTCTTCTAACCACATAAATCAGGATAAAAACAAGCAGACAATAGCAGCAAAGCACCATTATAAGCATTAATCCAAGCAGATACAATATTCCAATAATGGACCAAAACGGTAACATTATTAAGCACTACAGTAGGTTACAACACTTAATCATTCTTCAATATATCTGGCTGTATTCATCTGGATGTTTACAAGATTATAATGGCATCAACTCCACTGTTAATAACATTGGCACTTGCTGGAATTTCAATTATCTTTTGCAATATGTTGACATAAAGAACAGACTACAACTGGCTATATCTGAATATGGTAAAAAGACCCGCTCCCCCTTATTTGTATGCATGTCTTTGTTTACATAGCTAGGAAGAAATATCACATTGTGCTCATATTTTGCAATTGGTTCTGCTTCTCTAATGAAAAAAAAAAAGAAAAGGAAATTCTGACTAAAAGGTGTTTCAACATGTCAGTTTCTTTGATGTGATTTGGTTTAGCAAAAAGTATTGCTGAAATTATAGTGTGCTCTTTTGATATTGACACCATGTCACCACCTAAAAAAATTTCTCTCTTTCGGCCACTTTTCAGTGCTTGATACAGTGACTAAAACATCATTGTGGCTCAGTAACTATGGGTTCAATTGATTGAGCTAGATAAGCAAATAACATTGAAAAAAAAATATTGCTAAGGACTAGGAATATTAAGAATTTTCAGAAATCTTTATTCTTAGTAAACACTTATGTTTTGACTAAGATGCACAATTCAACTGAAATACTTGAGTTTGAACTACATGATTATCTTATGCATGAAAAATAATATTTTAAGGATGATTATCTTTCTGAAATCATAGATTAAAGAAAAAATTACTGTAAAGTCATTTTGCCATAGCAAAAAAAGTTTCAGAATAATTTAAAAGCCCCTTGAGTAAAATAAAACCTCCTTAAGAACTAATCACAATTTTCATAGCCACTTACCATTTACAAATTTCTGTGAGTTGCATTTTGTTACTTTCCTCATCTCCCAGATGAGGAAACCAAAACTTACAATATTAAAGTAAATTTTCCTCACTGTCACAAATCTATGTAAGGGACACACATTCCCAGGTCTTCTGTCTTCAAATCCAGTGTATTTGCCACTAAATCAAGCCATGTCTCAAATACTTTCCAAAGCAATAAAATATGTTGACTAACTGGAACCAGTCTAGAAATTTGGTCTCTGATAAAGACTAGCTTCTCTACAAGAAGCCATACTACTAAAGGTTATGGGAGATGCCTAAATACTAACCTCTTGGCAGTTATTAGTCACAAGAAGGGAAAAGTTGAGAAAACTCATGTCAGATCCATTGATGATAGAATATCAAAGATTAGTCTACAAAATGTTCATGGAAGCACCTTCTTTGGTAACCACACAGATTCAAATTACAACTCCATCCATTTCACAGAATCAAGCTTTCTGGAATGTTATTCCTACAGACAAAACCTTCTTTATGAACTTCCCTCTTCTCTGCCTGCAATACCCAGAAAATAAGGGTAAAGATATTCCTGCATTAAAGGAAAATGAAAAGTATAGATTTACAGAGAAATCTGTTTTCATTTGGCATTTTTCCTTCTCCCCGGGCACTAAAAAGGGATCCATTATAATCTGAGAGTAGAGTTCAGCACTCAGGAGATTGGAAGTTTTTTCTAAAAACAATTGAAAAAAAAATTGTGAATGGTTAGACCAGACTTCCTAAGATGTCAGAGAGCCTAATGGCAATCCATATGCAGAGTGACAAAAAACGCATAACCCTCGCATCCTCCTAAAATGAATCAAGGAGTCATTCATTCAACAGCTCCAAGAAGCTATGAATTCCTGGCATTTATTGAGCACAAACCATGAACCAAACACTAGTTTTAGCATTTTGCTTACATTAACTCATTTAATCCTCATAATAGCCCTTGAGGCAAATATTCATATTATCACCATTTTACAGGTAAAGAAATTGAGGCAGAGAAGTTAGATAAATCATAAGGGGAAAAAGCCATGATTCAAACCCAGATAGTCTATCTGGAGCCCACAGACATAATCCCTAACCACGCACCTTCTTACTCTGCATTTACCCAGTCATAGCTGCCCAGTACAGGAAAACAGAGTAGTTTTGTTTTGTTTTCAGATACATTTATCCAATCCTAAATCACAGGTATTCAAGTTCGTAAGTCAAAACTCAATATCCAGATACTTTTAATGGCACAGCAGACTCTGAGACAGTATCTAAGAGCAAGAGGTGATCCCAGGAAGGGGATAGGAAGTGAGACAAAAGGGTCAGAAGTCAACAAAGAAAGTATTGTCAATTGGGTTACCACTGGGAACTCTGGGGAACAGTGTAGACCAGCACAGCTGAGCTGAGGGATCTGGAGGTTTTATCCACCAATTCCCATCAGTCATGTGTTGAGAGCTGATCCCAGAGGGCACAATTCCACACATTTCTGACTGCCTCATGCTCAGGCTACGCAGACTCAGGCAAAGCATTTGTAAGTCACACTGACATGCACAGAAATAGTGAGGGGACATAGGTGGGGCACTGGGCCACCATGGTACTGGCTACCACCAGCCCATATGAAGAATGCTTCAGATACTATCTGGATTTCTTGTTTCAATATGCAGAGTTTAATCCAGTAATTAGAAACCACGTGTGTTTGGCAAAGGAAATAATTTTTCGTATTAATCCTCTGTCCATATTATTTACTAATTCATTTTGTTCAACCAAAGTTTATTGTGCTTATGAATCTTGGTTGGGTGCTGGGGACAGAGATTAAAACATAAATTAAAAACAATCTCAAATAAGACATATAAATTATTAGCCATAAAAGCAAAGACTGATAAAACAGACTACATTAAAATAAGACCTTCTGTTCATTTAGAGATAGCATAAAGAAAGGAAGGGAAAGATAAGCTACAAATTAAGAAAAGATATTGGAAAAATATAAAATTAACCAAGGATTAGTATCCAGAATATAAAAAGAACTTTAAAAATAAATAAAACTCAACAAAAACCAATAGCAAGATAGGCCTTAAACATCAACATGACTTCACTCACAGGAAACACGAAAGACCCATAAGTATATGAAAAGAAAATCAATCCCTTTAATTATGGGAAATATAGAAATTAAGGTTATGAGATAGGATTTTTTTCTCCTAGATTGGCCAAAAGGATAATATCATATGATGTACATCTGTAAAGAATGTAGCTCTTAAATATTGTTGGTGTGCATGTAAACTGACACAATTACTTTAAAGCTATAATATTATACTCTATTATGCTATATTCCTAACATAGAAAATCCCACCCCTAAACAGATGCTTTGAGGGAACTCTGGTATATATAGCCTGGAAGATATATTTGAGATTGTTATCTTCAGTCTTTCTTATATTAAAGAACTGCCAACCCAAGGGCCCATCCACAAGAGAATGAATAAACTGTGGTAGAATTACAGAATGAAATATTATACAATTATGAAAATGAACAACATGGATGAACTTTATAAATAAAATAGTACATGAAGACAAGACACAGATTTTTTAACTCAAAAATAAAGCCAAATTAATATTGCTTGGTAATACATATTACTATAATGACATTTTTAAAGTAGAGGAATGATAAATGTGATGTTCTGCATAGGAGGTGGTACAGGGTTTACCTCTAGGGTGAAGTAGGGAGATGGGTTAAGGAAAATGCACATTAGGCCATGTGGTAACTTGGTTAAGTCTTACTTCTTCAGTTAGGTAGTGAGTTCACAGGTATTCCTTTTATCTGTTTTCTTTAAAACATTAATTAATTGAAAGGCAGAGTGACAGCAAGAGGAAGAAACAGAGAGGGAGAGAGAGAGAGGAGAGAGAGAAACAGAGAGATCTTTCATTTGCTGGTTCACTTCACAAATGGCTGCAACTACCAGATCTAAGCCAGGTAGAAGCCAGAAACTTCATTCTGGTTCCCAACAAGGATGTCAGAGGACCAAATACTTGGGCCATTTTTTGTTGCTTTCCCAGGCTCATTAGCCAGGAGCTGGTTTGGAAGAGGAGTGGCCAAGACTCAAATCAGCACTCCAATATGGGATGCCATCTTGCAAATGGCAGCTTAATCCACTGTGCCACATGCCAGCTGCCCTTTTATTTTTTTTTTAAGATTTATTTATTTTATTTGAAAGGCAGGGTTACAGAAAGAGAGGCAGAGGCAGAGAGAGAGAGAGAGAGAGCTCTGCCTTCTGCTGGTTCACTCCCCAAATGGTTGCAATGGCTGGAGCTGGGCCAGGCTGAAGCCAGGAGCCAGGAGCTTCATCCAGGTCTTCCAAATGGGTGCAAGAGCCTGAAACTTAGACCTTCTTCCATTGCTTTTCCAAGAGCATTAGCAAGGAGCTGGACCAGAAGTGGAGCAGCCAGGATTCGAACCAGTGCCAATATGGGATGCTGGCATGGCAGGTGGCAGCTTAACCTGCTACACCACAACATCAGCCTCTTCTTCCTTCTATTTTTATACTGAATTACTTGTATATATGTTACATATATGAGAGAATTTCCAAAAGTTCATGGAAAATGGGTTTAAAAGGTAAGCTTCTTATGGTATAAAAATTTTTTTAATTCAGTTATTTCCGTAATGCACACTTACCATGAATTTTGTGAAGAACCCTCATATCATGTTCATATATTCTTATCCATGTATTAAGAATTATATAATAAAGCAATAATATTAAGAAAGTAATCCTTGACCTTAACAAATCACTATCCTGTTGGGAATGCTTCTTGCTCAAATGCCAAGTGCTTTAATAGCAGGAGTGCGGACATATGTTGGGTGCAAGGATGGTTTTATGGAGGAAGTCTTGAGAGATGAACATAATTTGCCACGGAAGGTTAAGGAAAGCACTCTAGGCAGTGGAAATTGAGTGAGCTGAGGACTGCAGGAAGACTGAAGACTGCAAGCATTCAAGGTGCTGGGCCAGGAAAGACAGTAAAGTCAGAGAGATACCATTCCCAAGGGTTGAGCAGCAAGTGAATTCATTTTATTTCAAGGTACACTTCTCACATGTGTAAAGAGACTTGGTATCATTGTTCATCTTTTCAAGGGTGAACCCCCATGCCCCGCAAAACCACGGAGGAAAACCCCACTTCTGACTTGTGGTGTTGGGAGGGGGAGAGGAGAAATTAAACACACCAGCCCCTTTTTCTGCAGGGTTAGACAGCTCACTCCAGACCTAAGGGTCAAGTAATCACCTCTGGATACAAGGAGAAATTCATGCTGGGTGGTCTACCAAGGATTAAATGCCAGGATCATTGAGAAAATTTCATCTCATTAAAGCCACAGAGGCCAGCCGCTCCTCCTCTCTGTGGAGCTGACTATGCCTTAGGTGCACAAGTAATTTCCCAAATAGTTCAAATGGCCTCGAAGGGCAGAAACTGAGCTGACAAGAGGAATACAGACGCCAATGAGTCTAATCACACTGGAGAGTGTGCTGAGTGGCCCAGCAGACCATGTGGAGCCACTTCCTAAGCCGACAGTCCCTGTCCCCAGGGCAGTGCTCAGAGCATCAGCTCTCCCAAAGGACTCAAGGTATGCACGCCCAGACAGAACCTTTGCCTCTGAAGGAGCATGGTCAAAACATTCCCAGTTCTACACTGGGTGACAAATGAAATGATAATAGAATATCATTGCACAAAACTTGGAGTGTATATGGTAAATAAAATATTCTAATTCACCTGCATTTTTAAAAACTCAGAATCAATACAAGCCTGTTTTGCTCACTGGCATCTACTAGTAAGAATATGACTATTTTTCCAAACCCAAGAATCCTGTCTATTAAAAAAAAAATAGAAAGAACTCTAGGACACAGAACAGTGATCGTTTTATGTCTCCTTAGCAAATTAGAGATATTTTGTTACGCCGATAACACCATGGTATTAATTCCATGTAGAAATACTTCTACTTAGATCGTTCCAATGGATTTGTTTGGCAGAAGGGAATATCAGATTTAAAAGGCACTTTTTCATCTCAATTACCTGTCCTAAGAGTGAGTAACTTCCATATACCATTGAAGTATGAATCAAGGAACTTTATTCTCCTGGTTTTATTTTCTAGTAGGCATAAATGATGTAAGCCAAGATAATAATAACAAGATATGATTATCTATAGTGGTGTTTAGTGAAAGAAGAAAGAAAGCAAATGAGACAGACAATCAAAACAAGAGTTTCCTAAAAGTGAAGCTATCAAAGCACAAGGCACTTCTGCTTGTCTCCTTGCTCCTCCTACTCAGATGCCCGATAACCTTCAGAAAAACAGCAACAGCAAGGTTTTCATCATCTTTTCCAATTGCAATTTTTTTTACCCTAAGTGAGAGGCCTTCAATAAGTTTGTGGAAAATGGATTTTATGGGGAGAAAAAAACACATATGTATTTCAGGATTATTTTGGACCAAAGTAAACTTATCGTTTCATTCCACTTTTCTATGAACTTGAAGTTCAGTTGTACAGAATTGATCAAATGGAGCAGCCTGTAGGTCACTTTGTATTGCAGTTACTTGAATGGAGGTGTGTGATCTGTTCAACACTCACAGAAGCTAGTCCAGAGCCTTTCATTCAGTAGGGACTCAGTAAGCGCATGCTGAATTTAAACAAGCCAACTTGAAAGATAACTGAACCAACTATTGACTGTAAATTTGTAAGAATTATCTTTTCTATTTATAATATTTAAAACTGTCTACCTTGGTGCCTTGGGAAAAGAATAAATTGAAATAGAAATTTCACTGCTTTCTCTCCCTGCAAGCAAGCTGCTTGAGTGTCTTCCAAAAAGCCACCATCAAGATCCCATTCATGCTCCCCACATTATGGCCCATCATCACACTCACTTGATCATCACATTTCTTTGAGTGTCTGTTTTAGTGTGCAAGACATCGCACTAATTTCTATGGGAGGAAAGGAAAAGGGAAGAAAAGCTTCAATCTCTTCCCTCAAATTAATATCATAATCCGAGCAATAGGTTTGCATTCAATAATCATGTATACATTGTGTTATCTTTGCCCATGGTGAGTGGGAGGTGAGGAAAAAAAAAGAACCAGAACACCTGTTCTGTTTGTCTTCAAATAGTGAACCTGCCTTCTGTTCTTCCTTTCCCACTCAAAGGCCTGATCTGACTTCGCTATCCCTATCAACCCAGTGACCTTGAACTTATTCCTCATTCTCTTGTTTGACCAAGCTTATCTCTTCTCCATACTTTCCATGAAGAAAATGAACTTTTTCCACAGACACTGTGGTTCTGTTGCTTGCCCTGCTCAGCGGGACACCCAGCAGAGCTCAGGCTCAGGTTCACTTTCAGCAATCCTTCCCTTTCATAAAATCCACTGAACAGAGAACTTGTTTTCATCTCCAAAACTCAGTTTTACAGTTTCTCCATAAAAGCATCATGGACTTTTCCTATGTGCTAATAGTTGAGAACTTTGGAAACACATTCAACTTTGCCCTTGCCCCAGACACTCATACCCAGTCTAATTGCAAATCCTTTTAACATTTGCTGAAGCATCCTTTGGATCTTATCACCCACACCCTCGAATCCTATGAGGACTCTTAGTTCTCACATCAAGGAAAGATCCTGAAGACCTTGGCCATATGTTTCAAAACATAGGGCATCCTTCACTTCACAGATCCCAACACACACACACACACACACACACACACTCCCCAAACTTGTATAACCAACAATCTGCACTCGATAAAAATAATGCTGGTTTCTTCAGAGCTCCTTTGCTCCAAGTTCACCTGACAGAATTTGCTAAACCACACTTCCTATTCCTAATCAGTTAAGTGGATAGTGGTTTAGGTGTTGTGTTTTATCTTCATCATCTTAAATCCCATACCACAATCCACTGTGAGGGTGATATTACCATTTCTTCAGCAAATGAAGATTGAGTTATCCATGATTGTACCTCTGGTGTCAGAACCAAGATTTGAACGAAGACTGGCTTCCAAAACCCATATTCTTAACTACTAGATGGTACCACTGCCACATTCCCTGAGGGAGGCCCATTCAGAGGCATTCCCTGTTTGGGCTGTAGGGATTCACTGAGTGTGAAATTAATTAAAGAAGTTACTGAGTTCCTAGTGTTTTTTTTTTTTCAGTGTGATTTCTTCCATCAAAAAATATTTAGAAGTCTAAGAATTTGTCATGTTACAAAAAGAAGTTCTCATACTTTAAAATATTGGAATCCAATTCCCTCATTTTATCTGGAATTTAGGATATAATTAGATTCCTCCTCAACCCCCTGAGATCTAAATCAAATTGCTTTGAACTACCCAGTGCTTTGTCCTGTGAAAATTCAGAGCCTTCTTGGAGATGTCTACCAATTCCCAGGTATAGAAGAATTCGTCCTCTTGGTTTCCCTTGGCACTCAAACTCTAGAGCTTTTCTGGTCCCTACCCACTCTGCCCCATGTTCCCTTCCTCTGAAACTTACCCTCTGGCTCAGTTGCCAGAAGAAAGTCAGTCCAATCATGCATTTCATGAATTTTAGTTGATTGAGGATGGGAACAGGTAAATAATGCAGGGGGTGTGTGCCTGTGGATAAGGTCACAAGAAGGAGTGGGTGTTGTCAACTGTCTACTCCACTGTCTTCTTTCACTTCAAGTTAGAAGCATTCAAGAAAAACCGACTAAAATCCTTCACATGGATCCAGCATTTAATAAGCCCTTACGGAGTTCCATATTCCACATTAATTTCCAGAAGTAAAAGGATGAAATAGATTGGGCCACTGTCCTTGAGGAACTCACAGTTAGAAAGAGAGCACACAAACAGATGGTTACAGTACAACACGGTGAGTGGGCTATGCCACACAAAGTCCTTATGCAATAGCCAAGAGTAAGAAACCATCTCTACTGGGAAAGCTGGGGGAGGCTACACACCAGAGCTGATATTTGAAATATACCTTGAATGAGGATTTGACCATGCCAAGCCAGCTGAAGACAAGAAAGTACATGTTGGCAAAGGAAAGGCAGGCTGTGACTTATACATCAAAGGATAAGTGACTTGTTCTGCATAGCTAGAGCGCAGGCATAAAGAGGGGGATGATACAAAGCTGAAATAGTGTGTCTAAGGTATACTCTGGAAGTCCTGTTTGTGATACTAAATGACTGGGCAGCTAGGAGTTATGACATGCAGTTTGGAACAATAACTGGAAAGTGCTGCGGATTACAGCTATGAAGGGGATAAATCAAAGATTATTACAACAGTGATGGTGACCAGTGATGAGGTGATCTTTAGGTCATTATTGGAACATGAACTACAGGGAAAATCCAACAAATTTTTTTATTTAATTGAATTAATCTCACTAGCATCTTGATCTAACATATCAAACAATTGGCCTTGGTACCTTACCTTTTATAGCATGTTATAAACATTGAGAATGCTTAGGTGCCTGATCAGAGTTAAGAAGACAGAGAACTAACAATATTTATATATCCTCTATCATATGCCAAGCATTTTCTATATGTTGTCACATTTATTGTACACATCGACTCTTCCAAATAGTATTTTCACCATTTTACACAAGGGGAAAATGGTGCTCAGACCAATTTATGGACAAATTTATCGAACTAAGGGATAATGCCAGAATTTGAACTTGATGTTTACCTAACTTCAAAGTTACCTATAAATTCTAATTATTATGGAAGCAGAGGTCACTGGTAATATCACATTCTCCTTGACCAAATATTTCAGAATAGGATTCACAGGAGAGAGGCAAAAGTGTAGATGAGATTTCTGGTCCAAATAAAGCAGTTTGGATCCTGGTTTTTTGCTTTACTATGTAGGGCAGTAAACTATAATGAGTCAGATATTGTCACAACACATTGCCTAATTCCAGTGAGGCATTCACATCTCAACTACTCTTGGTGATTTCTGGTTCAGTAATAAATCAAAGAGATCAACTGTTTGGTGGACTAGGGAGGGTGGAAAACTCATTTAACTCTTAAATACCATTAAATATTTCATAGCATTATAAGGAGGTAATGTCATTTTCCATAACACATTTGGCTCCAGGTACATTGGAATCCAGACTTTGACATCTCCATACACTGATAAATTTCCCACCCTGCAGTTTTATTTGAACTCAGACCTCCAAAATCTCATTCAGCCAATCTACCAGGAGTAGTGCCTGTCAACAGAGAGACAGAGCATCATCCACACAGACTTTAAAGTTTAAAAAGCAAAGCCAATGAAGCTCGCTCAGGAAAAATCTTTTCTTTCTTTAAGGTGAGAGATGGAGCACAAATGAAGCATACCATGGTAAATAGGAACTGTGCTCACTTGCAGTCATGCACTATAGCCATTAAGCCTTAAGGTCTTAAGGTACCAAGCAATGCATATGATAAATTTCTCAAAAACATCCCAGCCATAACATAGTTCTTGCTGATTGCTCATTTACCCATAATGCATGCTGTCATAGCAAAGCCTGACAAATGACAGAGAAAGCTCAGGTTATTTTTTACACTGACTGCCAAGCCCCTCACCTCAGATTATTCATTTATTAGGGCAATCACTGAGGTCTGGGTACTTAATATTGTTTTCACCAAATATGAAAATGATCTACTTGCCTATTCTTTAGTTCCTCCTAGGGCAAGCCATTTATCATCAGCTCAGGATAAATGACTGCTTCATTATAGCTATAATTTATGAGGTGTTAGAAGTAAAGAGCCACGCCTAGAGACTTAAAGCTTTAATATGGATTAAAATAAGATAATCAATCAAGCTAATACAAATTTTCTCTCAGCATTATTTCTTGTTTTGAAATAGCTTAATAATTTGGGGGGGGGGTGCTAAGCCATGTTGAATATCTCATTATCCAACAACATGCATATGACAGAGACTGTATATAAATACAGGATATGATACTACCAGAAAAAGAGAGAAAGCTGGCAAAGCCGTCCGCTGTGACTGACTGAAATCCTTATTTTCTTTAATGGTGTCAGATAAACCAGAGACCAAAGAGTTTGCAGAGCAGGTGTAAACTTGAGCAGCACTTTGTCTCCAATTTTCTTATTTCTCTGTAAGAATACTGCAGAAAGGTTGCTGCTGCTCCATTTTTCCCTATTCTCTCCACAACAAAGAACTTACTCTAGGGAGAAAAGTTATGTCTCAATAACATTTCAACAATTTTGCTTTCTTTTATGTCTGAAACAGGATTTCACAACTCATAATTTGGACAAGAGCAGCTTCTTGTTGTGTCTAGGGAATAAAGAGTATTTCCCACTCAAACAGCAGTATGGTCTTAAAATTCTTTTTTTTTTCTGGTTTGTATTTTGATTTTATAGTTATTAGGGTATGCCAGAACAAATATTATTCCTAAGTTGCATGTCATGCTCCAAACATTAACATAAACCCTTTTGACCATGCGAGTGAAAGGCTTTGAAGACTCCAGGAAGTTCACAATCTAATACTTTAAACACAAACCACCAAGAAGAAAATCAGCACAGGAATTAACAAATAAGCAGTCTAAAGCCAAAGACACTAAGGTGCTAATTAAAAATCCTTCCCAAAGTTCTTGCCATTTTCCAAAGACTGTGCTCCTAGCAGGTGAGACAAATGGGCCCCTGCTGCCTGCAGGCAAATCTTGAAGGATCCTTCCAGAAAGGCCTGGTGACTGGAAACTACTCAGCCTTGAAATTAACATCCCGAGGACAAACCTCTTCCACCCCCTCTAGACAACAGCGGCTTACATCTTCAGGACAAAACGAGAGCGAAAGAAAAAAAATGATGACAAAAAGGGGGGCAGAGAAGACAGTTGGAGTAGTCACGCTGTGTTCTCTGGAAGGGGCCCTCATTTTTTTTTACTTCGAGAGAGATGGAAAACACACAGATCCTGAGAATGGCTTTAGTCAACGTGACCAATCTTCCCACTTCCTAACACGCACGTACAACTGAATTTACCTTCAAGGAATAAAAACTGGGACTTTCTCAAAAGCTCTGCATCAAGAGCTGTTACTACAAATGAAGCCAAGACTCTGTGTAAGAAGCAAAGGATCTTTCACAAGCTTATAATGGGAACTGAATGCAAAAGCCATATAATTGTAATCTAGAGTATGGCAACCTATGATATAAAATATTTCCACTTAGTGTAACTGTTTTCCATTCAATAGTATTTCCAGCAATAAAAGCCTCTGGAATATCACTCAGACTGGTTTAAGTTAAATTCCAATCTAGACCTTTGTTAGCAAAAGGACATTTTTTAATCCAGTCATCTTTCTCCACCCTACATAAATTCAACAACAGCACTTCAGCAGGAATAAAACAATTTAGGCTCTGTAGTTGTTCTGTGCATGTGTCTGTCAGCTTTTCATGCTCTATGTTTTTGGACAGAAACTCTCTCTTTCTTTCATTTGAAACCTAGAGCTGAGACACTGAAAAAAACAAAAAAATAAAATACAAAATCTAGCATTGAAATACTCAACATCTTATTTACAACTTAAAAGACACTCCTAAAAAAATCTTTCTTATACACTCATAAAAGAAATTCTACTTGTAAAAATGAATAGAGGTGAGTGCTGTGGCACAGTGGGTTAAACCACTGCTTTGGACACCCATCCCAGAGTGCGTGACTCAAGTCCCAGCTACTCTGCTTCTGATCCAGTTTCTTGCTATTGGGATCTTGAGAGACAGGAGCTCATGGATCAAGTACTTGGAACTCTACCATCCTTGTGGGAAACCCAGATGGAGTTCCAAGAACTTGGCTGATGCTGGCATTTGGGGAGTAAACTAGCAAATGGAAGATTCTCCCTCTCTCTCTCTGAGGAGTAAACTAGCAAATGGAAGATTCTCTCTCTCTCTCTCTCTCTTTCTCTCTCTCTCTCTACCTTACAAGTGGATAAAAAATAAACTTCAAAAAGAAAAAACTGTCTTTCAAGTAGATACAAAATGAACTTAAAAAAATGAAAAAAACTGCCTTTGCTATGAACAATCTTCAAGTAGTTAAAGGGAGAAGAGCAACTGAGTAGAAAACTTCCAGTCCTTGATTTTTTTCATTACATGTTTATTTGTTTAACACTACAAATATGGGGCCTTCAAAAAGTTCATGGAAAATATGTATCACTCATGTTATAAGCTATGGCAAATATCCCAGTTTTTTCCTGTGCCTGCTTCTACCAAGTTCCTTAGAGTGAGGGAAAACATTCTAGATCTTATCAACTATATTTCATATGTACACTTTAGAGAGATATCTTTAGTGTGTGGAATCATTATTATTGTGATTTTTATTTCTGTGTTAAAAACAGATGGCAAAAAATATCTATTACCCAGTGAAAGATTACTAATTAGGTACAAATGAGTTACAGAAGATGGTAAAAATATTTCTATAATAGATTAGATATAAAAAACATTCTCTCCTTATAAGTATGTCTATAATAGACATGGTTTGCCTTACTGAAGCCTAAAGCCCAAATGTGAACTAAAATTTTTGAAACACAGGGATGAAAAACTGTTTTTCCCCTTATATCTGTTTAGGTGATGGCATGTTCAAATAACTTTTTCTCTCTAAGTACTCAGTCTCCTGTAATGCATTTTTATATGTGATCCCTCAGGGTGGCCTTTCCCAAGTAATAGTCATCAATAATGAAATCTTTGATTAGATCAAACCTTCCAGTAGGAAAGGATCAATACTATCATGTGCTCTGGCAAACCATGTCATCACCATGCCTGGTCAGCAACAGCCTGTAGGCTTCAGGAGCAAAGCTGCTCTCTTTGGGAAGCCAAGTGCTCCGGGTAAGGCTTCAGGCAGCTTAAAAAGAACAGACTCTGTCTTCATTTATAGAACAAAAAATGATGGAACAAGTTTAAAAATTAAATAAATTAATGTACAGGAAAGCCATTGGTAAACCAAAATGTGCTATATAAACCTAAGATGGGTTTTTGCCATTACTATTATTTCCCTTTGATCACATCATCTTCCTTCCTTGGTGGATCAGAATTTAGAAGACCTTTTACATTGTGCCTGAATTTGCTGACTCTGTTCTAGGAAGGAATACCAGTTGAACATCTCCCACAAAGAGGAACACCGTGGTAGACAGAAAGGAGATGTATATGGTACATGTCCAGTCTCTGCTTTCTAGTGGCTTACAGTTGTTTATTATTATTGTTGTTGTTGTTATTGTTATTTGAAAGGTAGAGTTACAGAGAGAGATATCTTCCATTCGCTAGTTCACTCCCCAAGTGGCTGCAATAGCTAGGGCTGGGCCAGGCCAAAGCCAGGAGATAGGAGCCTCCTCTGGGTCTACTACATGGGTGCAGGGGCTCAAACACTGGGGCCATTCTCTGCTGCTTTTCCTGGGCACAACAACAGTGTGGGGAGCAACTCGGACTAGACTGTTACTCGAATTAAGACTTATTCTATGCATCTGCTCTCCCACAATATGGCGCTGGGAGAGGAGTAAACAGCTTCTACGCAGCTGCCTCTCGCCAACTTGAGTGATGACCTGCAGGAGCTGATCCTGCTCCTGATTGGAGGAGAGCAGTGTACTCGGCGTGTGGGTAGCAGAGTTGGGATTGGTGGAAGAGGACTATAAAGGAGGAGAGAGACAACATGCACCAGGAACATCTAAGAGGAACACCTGAGGAACATCTGAGCAGCCCCCGAGAGAGCCGGCCGGCGGTGTGCCGCTCCCCCACGGAAGTGGGGAAAGTGGCAGGGGGAACCGCCCTTCCACAGAGGTGGAAGGGACGGTAGCCAACCCGGGAAGAACCAGCAGCAAACCCGGGGAGGGCCGAGCAGACAAAAGAACAGCGCAGGGTCCTGTGTCGTTCCTCCACGAAGAGGGGGAGCGACAAACAGGGAACTGGATCGGAAGTGGAACAGCTGAGACACAAACCAGCACCCATACGGGATGCCAGTGCCGCAGGCGGCAGCTTTAACCGACTGAGCCACAGCGTCAACTCCATAGCTCACAGCTTAAAATAGCCAAACTTAGTTCTGTGCTGGCTTCAGAAGGGCCAGGTTTCCCATGGGACCTCCAACTGATGGGATAACTGACCACACATATTTGAAACATATTTGTTGAATGAATGAGTGAATGAATGCATACTTCATTTGGCTAAGCCTCGATAGCATCCTCATTTTCACCATCTACTAAAAATTAGATTTGAATACTGTCATTTTTCTACAAAGTTTGAAAAATAATATAAAATGTCAAATTATTTCTGACTAGCTGAGCCTAAGAAAAGCAATGGGAGGTACATATTTTCCCATAGTTCTCATTGCCCTAATCATTTCTTGCCTCGTTATACTCAGACTCTAAAATCCTGGCTTTTTATGGGAAATTTCTCAAATGCAAATAAATATATTTTACTGAGTAAAATCCTGACATGAGTGGAATAAGAAATAGTAACTGAGATGCAAACTGCTAAGTTACCAATTAGCTTCTTAAAACAATTGAAAGTCACAGAGAGCCCTCAATACACAGAGGCGGTTAATTAATTAACATTAGATGTGATTAATAATGAGTCTCATTTAATAGCAAATATCTGCCTGCAATGGCTGCATGACAGAACAAAAAGCCTTCAGAGAGCAAGCAACTATATTTATCCTGATTGTGTTTGGGATTTTAACATGTTTTGTGCAGGCTGACAAATGGCCTATTAATTATCTAATGTTGTCTGACAACAACAGCTTGATAAAGATGTATGTTTTTGAATCGCTGGATGGAAACTGCTGGAGAAGAGCCCCAGAGGGGCCTTGCTGTCCTAAAACTTGGCTCCAAGCCACAATGACAGGCAAGACAAAGCCCTATCTCCCGCCACAGCCTTCGCAGATAAAATATGGCTTGGCATTAGGGACATTTTTTTTTCTTGCAGAAAACTGCTTCTGCAATATCTGATTAGGAAAAGGAGGAGTAGGTCTTTACTAAATTGGGGTTAAGGCATAATCAATATCATATATGGAGTGTCTGGCCTGTTCTGCATAAACACGGGCACTTCATATTATTAAGGAGTCTATAACGCCGAAGAAGCAGATGGCAGGACACTGCCGCTCTCTCTGCTCTTTTTATTTAGAAGTTTATCTTCCAACCTGTTTGACAGCTGCTCCTAAGTGGTTTCACAGTGCCAAATTATTTTTATGATTGTTTGATGTTTTATTCTCCCATTTCAGTTAATGAGATAGGATCCCACAATGGCCATAATTCAGGGCTGTCAGAACTAAAAAGCATGCTTGTGGCAAAAGAGCCTGATGGTAAATAAGGCTAAAAGCAATGGATAATAAAAAACTCTGTTATCAGAGTCGCCTTCGCAATCAAAACTTGTTGGGGTCAGAGCCTTCCTTTCTTTGTGTGGCTTCTGGCTTGAGGTCCCTGTCTACCCAACTCCATCACCCATTTCAACTCTGCAAACAAGTCCTCGTCTCCTTGGAAAGGCTCAGGAGGAATAATATTAGCTAAGAAATGTTCGAAGGTCTTAAAGATATCGAGTGCTATATTCTAATTAAAGGGCCTGTGCATCATTTACAGTGCCAAGCGAGTAATTTGTCATACACTGTTAGAGAGAAACTGTTCAACAAATAACCTTTACAAGAGTCTTGAGAACAGCTTCATAATTGAAATCCCTAATGGTTTGGCTGGGAGCTTTTATTAAGGTTGGAGGGGGTGTTTTTTTCTTCTCCTCTCCCTCAAGAGTTTATAGAAACTTAGGGTTGTAACATAGCAACTTTCTTTCACAAAAGGAAGCCCTTTCTTAACTATGTTTACAAATGTCCTAAGTATTAACAAGGCCATTTGTGCTAACAATCAAAACTACAGTGGTTTGATGGGAGAGAGTGGGACCCTTTCTGTATTTTTTGTTTGTGTTTTTATTTTTGCTTTGGGTGTTCTAAGCGTATAGGGAGAAAGAGGCTTTAAGACAGATGAAGATACCTGAATTTAGAGATTTGTTTATTTTCTTACCTTGAAGTTCATAATCTTTAGTGTAACGCCATCCTTGAAAATGTGATGATAAAAAAAAAATACAAGGTCGCTACTACATTGCATCTGTAATATAAATCATTATTCAAAAGTTTAAAAAATGAAAAGCTACCTTATCCCAAACAATATTTCTTTCTTCTTATTACACATTTAAAATAATGGTCCTTCATAGGCAGAAAATAGCATGGCAAAGATTCAAATAATAGTAAGTCCCATAACTAATTATAAAGCCTGACATGCCTCATGCAGAAACACTCCCCAAAGAGTACCAAAGATTGGCTGCTTTATAAATATTTAATGCTTGCCAGTAACCCCAGTTTTTCTCTCACATCCAAGCCTAAACCGTTTGTCTCCTCTTACAGTCAGCCATGTCTATGTGGTGTCATCGTGTCTGAACAAGTCTGACTTACTACATGTTTTCCAGGATATAAAATTCAGGACATGACACAGCTCCACAATGTGACTGGAACAATTACACAACCGGATAAGGATGGAAAAAAAGAATTAAGTGAGCTAAGTGCCATTATCAGGTTAGCTCCAGACAACTCAAGTCAGAAAAACTGAATGTCGGGAAATAATAGCCAGGCATGGACTTACTGTGCACAATCATGGAAGATACCACTCTTCAAATACTCCTGTGTGACCTTGAATTCCCTTCTTCTACAAAGAAACCACACCCTCCAATTTAGGGATGTGCATATCCACGTCAAAATAAGGTCTATCTCCTCACTTGTTGGGAGCCACCCCCAGGGGGATGTGCACTCATCTCTAATCAGGGTGAGTCACAGTGTCTGAGTCAGTAGAACGACTCTGACAACTGAACCAGTGACTCCTATTACAGATCTGTTCGAAGAAGTTAAAAGGTAAGGAATAGTACTCTGTGACTGAGAAGCTGTCACCTTCCCCTGAACTATCCTAAAAGCCACAGGTGTGTATGGCCACTCCCAAATCAGATGTAAATCCCAGAACCGTAAACTTGACTACCAGCCCCAGATGGGGCAAGCACACTTGGGAGAACCCATGTAACGTGCCAGGGATCAGTGCATGGCTCCTTCCTCACACCTTTTGTATGAAACTCAAGAATGCCCAAGGTTCTGTGATGCCAGCCACTTCCATGCCCCCATTCCACTGCCTTGGTTGGTCCATCATGTATCTCTCTCTCTCTCTCTCTCTCTCTCTCTCTCTTTCTCTCTCTCTCTCTCTCTCTGGCTTTACCTGGTGACTGTGTGCGCCCATTGTCCTTATGCATCAACTCAAGTAAGCCTTTCAGCCTGGTCCAGGCCAGGGGCTAAACACCGGTGGCTGGCCCGTTGGCAGTCTTTGACCCACAGAAATCTTTCATGTCCTTATCAGTGAGTTTCTTCTCCTTTGAAAAACTTCTATTTTACTTGTCAATATTTAAAAGTGAAAGGATTTTACATTAAGAGGGGAAAAATAAGAAAAAAAAAAACAGACTTCTAGCTTCTTGGAAACATATAAGACCTGGCAACAAGAAATCCACACTCTGGGAAGGAAAAACACCCCTGGCGCTTGAAAGACATTACGACCATTCTTGGATGCTCTGCGATTCTTGCAGGAGCCCTTTCCCGCATTCGTATTTCTCACCTGGCTCTTGCTCCTGCTTTTAAACAATTTCCAAATTCTAGTCCAAACTCCTTTCATTGCACAAAACAGCGGTCTGGGGGATTTCAGTGGAAGTGATCAATGTCACAAAACTCGTTTGCAGCAGAAGTGGGTTTAGATCCCAGGCCTCATGGTTGCCAAACCAAGACAATTAATCATTATATACTCACCAAGTCCGTCCTGGCCTGTTTGCAGGGGGACAGAGGATGCATTTGTACATGGCTGGAACAGGCTAAATGGTTGAAAATCTACCCTTGCCATGAGAAAAGAAAATATAAAGTGCATGGCTTTCCAGCACTGGTGTAACCTGGGCACTGGGTAGGAATGCAGGATGTCAAGGCCACCCCAGGATTCCAATTCCCTACTTATGTGAGAGGGCTCTGCACCACTCCCAGAGTGCTTTCTATCCTGAGAGGGGAAACCACATGGCTACATGGTTCTCTTAGACCTCTGAGCCCAACATCATACTGTGCACTGAAAGTTTAACCAAGATTAGAAGGAGAAAAGCTCCTACTAAATATAAATTAGGATTCTCCCTCAACCCATAAGAGGAAGAGTCCATGCATATGCTCCCTGAGTGTGCATTCCCATTGTGAAAGCCAAGGACTAAACCCCTGGAAGCAGGCAGGAGGACTTGAGGTGGGGCAGATGGGCACATCGCTGCAGGGTCTGCCAGGGAAGTACCAGGGGCCCAAGCTGACTGCTGTCTCGGTTGTTATCAATTTCCCTCCAATCTCCCTGAGCTCTGTTCTTCACAGCTCCGGGAAGCTCCTCTGCTGGGGCCCAGCTGTGCCTGGCCAGGAGCGCAAGCACTCCACTAATTTATACATGGGGCATCACTTAGGAGAGGAGCTGCCCGTTTGCTTTTCCTTTCATTTAGGAACTCACAGGGCTTCTTTTTGGGCTATAGCTGTTTAGCTGGGCCCTCTGTGCAGAAACTCAGCCAAAGGATTAAGAACTATATCCAGGCCATGAAGATAAGATCGTTCCATAAATTAGTGTAGTAATTAAAGGGAGAAGAGGCGCCAAAGTCAAGGGGAGGAAAGGACGACAACCTGGAAGCTCCTCAGCTCCTCTTGTGATCAGACAGAGCAGAGCATGTGTGCGCTGAGCAGCAGAACACACATCAAAGAATAATAGGAGGGAAATGAGTCACAGTCTTCTTTTCGGTTCCGTAATTGTGTCTTGGACATAAAAATGAGACTATCCCCTTAAACAGAATCTCTGATGCCCACGTCTGAATAATAAATGCTCCCAATCATTACTAAAAATGTCACCTCTGAAATACGAGGGCCACATACCTGTGATGCCATCAGCCCTCCAGGCACCCGCTGAGGACTTGGTTTCTTGTTTTGTTCTCCCTTATCTTTTCTGCTCCATTGATATAAGAGCAAATGCCCCTGTATTGTTCACAAGCGGGCACGGGAATGATGTCACCTAAGCTAGGGTTTCAGGTGTTCCTTTTTCCAAGTGCAGAGAAAGAAAATAGATGACACCACAAGTTTAATACTAATTGATTTATTACCTGCCTAAGCAAATCCCGGGCTGTACACCGGGCAGGCTTGGACTTAAAGCAAATGATTTACAAGATAATGTTTGACTCTGGAAAAGGGTAATCAGATCCAGATACAATGGATGATAGGATAATTGAGAAGAAATAAAAGAGGATAAATTGCCATGTGCTAATGAGTTTACAGGCCCTAATGGGAAGGACATCAGTTTTAACACTCAGGTTATGAGCTAGGAGCAAGTCGTTGGCCCGCCTTCCACTGGTGAAGATATAGTGCTGAAACACACTGGGATTAATGGTCTCCCCCTCATTTACTTAACCATTCTTTACACCTCAGACAGCCTCCAGTTCGAAACACGCAGCGCTGTGATGTCCTGTATTAAACACACAGAGCTGTGGTGCTTAGTTTTTAAAACCAACTTTACTCCAAGCAGTTCCTGGCAGCAGCTGCCGCTTATCCAACAGTACCCGGATATAAATGTTTCTGGCTCAACCACTTGAGCAACAACTCTTCTGCCTCCCGGGGTCCCCAGGGGCCCTGGAGCCTGATGAGTTGACGCCGTTATCTGGGAGCCTTTTGGCCTCACGGAGAATATTCCGAACCCTTTATGCAACCTGGGTGCACTCACATTTGGAAATGGTTGCCTGCGCAGCAATCATATCTCGCCTCATGATTCATTTTTATATCTCACTCACCCGCCATCCCACATCACCAGCGAGGACCGGTGACACTTTATTGGTATTTTTGATTACTGCTATAGCCATCTAAATTTTTCACAGGATGGGGGCCTCTGGTCCAAATGTAGCTGTGCGCTGGGCTAAGGGTACAGGCTACAAAGAAATAAGGGGCTGGTGGTGAGCCGGGTGACTGGGAAGCAGTGCTCTTCCTGGGAGACTCAGAACCTATTCCCTTGTAATGTTTCCACCAAATGAAGTTTAGTATGATGAATCGTGGTGCAGCTCCAGCACGGCTGCGCCTCGCAAAAAGGGAGCCAAGTGCAGCATTTAAACATGTCTGAATGATGCTCGAGTCCCTTACACAAAAGCCGAAGGAGTGTACGTATCCAAAATGGCTATTTCCACCTGTCCTGAGAAGATAGCCGGTTTTAGAGCATTTCCCCTTTCACCATTTGCTTGGGAAATCCGAGTGCGCATTTCATGTTTACTGATGTTATTCCAATGAAATGTACTGTTGGTCATTGGAGTTGATTCAATGCTGGTTAGATCATAAAACATAATTAGGTGATAGTGATTCCTCCTCAAACCATAGTTATTTTTTCACCCTGGTCACTTCTAGGTATTGATATGAAACTGACAGCCAAGTTATTTTTGAGTCAAGCAGTGTCTCCGTGAAACTCTAGACAATATCATTTACCCACCCCATTCATGAGATTTTTTAGGAATGCCTTGGTTTTTTCAAGTTTGGAATACTAGTGAAAATTCACTGACATTAATTTGTTGAAATCAGGAAAATCATACTCACTTTATTATACTTGTATTACCTTTTTCTTTTATCTGAAAAGTTAACCAGACCATATAAGAAGGTTGTTTCAAATTTTCACTTATTAAAAATTTCTGCAGCGGTTTAGGTCCATTTGCTCAGCTTAATCAATAGCTGAGATTCAGTCCAGTTAGAATGTTCACCCTCCTAACTGTAAACATCTTAAAAGTGGATGCCTGTAGCAAACTGTTTAGGCTTGTCTTCTCTTTTCCCCTCACTCTGCCCCCTGTCCCACATCCGGCCTTCCCTACCTTGCAGCATTACTGATTAGCACTTTACCTAGCTCACCTATATCCTAAACTCTGTGAGAAAGCTCCTGGAGCTAGGCAGGAGAGAGGCATGACAAACGCGGATCCAGCTGGGCTCTCAAGGACCAAAGCGAATCGCTTTCACCCTAAGGCTGCTGAGATCCTTTTCCAAAAACTTTAGCAGGGTTTCTCTGGGGTAAACAAATAGGAACCCAATTTCTCAGACAGATAAACTGAGTCCTAAGCGTTGGCTTGTGGCTTCTGAAGGTCACACAAGGTGCAGAAAACCTGGGAACCGGTCCTGGGATCTCTGACTCCCACGTCCCTGCTGGGAACACCAGACAATACTGACACCCTCCATGAACTGAATCCAAAAATTATAAAAGATAAGTTGTTTCCTTATATTGTTCAAAGAGGAAAAAAAAGAATAGCTTTCCCACAGAGAGCAAACAAATAGTGAATGGGCCCTCTCCTCATCCTATAGAACTCTATGTGAGAATATTTTTTTTTTCTTATGTGAATTCTTAAAAAGCCAGTTTGGATTGCTGCCTAACTTACAGAATATTTCTGAAGACTTTTTTTTTTTTTTGTCTAAACAATAGAAGTCTCAGGTCATAGAATTTTAGAGTTAGAAAAGACCTTGGCAATCATAGAGTTCAATACCCTCATTTACAATCTAAGAATCAGAAAGATTAGATGGCACGCACGTGTGTGTTTACAAGTCATTCTAACAGAGTCAATTAAATAAAACACATGGACACTAAATCTATTTGCATGAATGTTCCAATTATTTCAGAAGCAAAATGCGAGGATGTGTTATCCGAAGCACATTTATTATTTCACAGGGCAAGACTTGGCATCTGCCCTCCCAAGAAGTCAGAGCAAATTCTCACTGAAGGCAGAATCAGCTTGGGTTGGAAGAAATTGAACAAGCAGCAAATGGATCCGCTCGTAAGACCAGTCCATTACCGATCCATGGGTCAAAGTTTCCCCAGTAGCTAAGACAGTAAATAGAAAAGCTTGCTGTGTTGATGAAACGTGGTACAACAAGGGAATAAATAAGAAAGGCTTCAAAACATCCATGGAGGGGAACCAGATTACTCCTGTGCAAGAGATCATGGCCCAGGTTCAGGTAACAGTTGGCCAACACCTGTTTGGAAAATAATCCTCATCTTTATTCAGTGTCCTCCTTGCCTTTCTGTTCCTTCCCAGGCAGTAAACCTGCAGCATTAAAAACCAGTTCATAGAGAAGACCACCGCTTTTTCTGAAGCAGACTAGCATTCGTACCAAAAAGACCTTCTCCCAAGGACATGCTATATTGATTATGGACACAACAGAGCAGCTCACTTGTTCTGGGGTTGAACCTTCCACTTGCCCCTATCCTAACACACTTATTTTTTTATTTAATCTATCATAGAAATTCATTGAGACTCTAAAGTGATCAACATCTAAATGATTAAAGCTGTGGTCTCTCCTGATTCATTATCTGGGACAGACAAGATGGTGTAGCTAGGTGTTCAGATAGATGTTTCCAGAAACACATTTCTACATGAGAAAGGACATCAACAGACATAAGGCTTGTTGTTACTGCCCTGGGGAAATGACATCTGTGCCCAAGTTCTGAAGAATTCTAGAATTTTAGGACTGCAAAGAAGTGTGTGGCTCTGCTTATCCAGAATCTTTGTTTTTCAAGAGGAAAAAAATTAAGTTTTCAGATATCTGGCCAAGGTCATTTAGCCGGTAAAGTAGCAGTGAAAGATCCAGGCTGATGGGTTCCATGGCATTGCCTAGTTTCTAGCAATTATGGATCAGCTCACACGGGTCTAACAAGACAACAATAAAATATGGCTCTTTTTAAAGGATAGGTTTTCTGAAGTGATAGTGTATATGTTAATTATAGCTGACTAAGGGTGCAAAGGAATAGGAGCGAAGATCACTAGAGAACTTCAAAAAGTTCATGGAAAATAGAATGAAAAGATAAGCTTTACTAAAGCAAGCATTTGGCCTAGCAGTTAAGACACCTGTGTCCCACTTAGGACTTCCTAGGTCCAGCTCCTGGCTCCAGCTTGGGCTCCAGCTCCTGACTTGAGTTTGCTGACAACGCAGACTCTGGGAGGCAGCAGTGGTGGCTCCAGTGATTGTTTTCCTGCCATCCGCATGGGAGAGCTGGGCTGAGTTCTTGGCTCTGGGTTTTGAGGGTTGTTGTGGGAATTTGGGGAGAAATTGTCACTATTTGAGAGCAAGCGCGTGCGCTCTCTCTTTGTCTCTCTGCCTATGTCTCCAATTGCCTCACAAATAAATAAATAAAACAAATGACCAACAAAGGATGTTTATTTTGTTGCAAAAAAATTGAAATCTAGTTTTTTCATAATATCCATTTTTTCATGTACTTTGTGAAGACTTCTAGATGCACAGACTTCAAAAAATTTTTGCACCAAAATAAACATGTTTTAATTCCATTTTCCATGGACTTTTTGAGAGGGCAGAGTGGACAGTGAGAGAGAGAAACAGAGAGAAAGGTCTTCCTTTTCCATTGGTTCACCCCTCAATGGCCACTGCAGCCAGCGCACTGCGCTGATCCAAAGCCAGGAGCCAGGTGCTTCTCCTGGTCTCCCATGCGGGTACAGGGCCCAAGCACTTGGGCCATCCTCCACTGTACTCCCGGGCCACAGCAGAGAGCTAGACTGGAAGAGGAGCAACCGGGACAGAATCCAGCACCCCGACCGGGACTAGAACCCAGTGTGCCAGCGCCGCAGGCGGAGGATTAGCCTATTGAGCCGTGGCACCAGCCTCCATGGATGTTTTAAATAACACTTATATAGCTGAAAAGCAAGGTATAAGGCATCCTATAGGAAATCAAAGACTTGAAGTAATTTTGAGGATCACACTGACCAATGACAGCAGTGGGAACCCCAGTGAAATGGTGAATGCCAGGCCTTCTGACCCCATATATAGTTATTAAAATAGTAGATGTTATTTTGGCAGCAGAGCTATTTCTAATTCTATCTTTGTTACAAAGCTTTGTTTTCCCTCTTCAAATTCACTAACAGAGCATGTGATTGTGTGCTCTCAATCACAAACCCTGTTGTCATTCCAAAGAGCAAATCTGAGATGTCTCTGAGTGGATTTGGCCATGAACCTGAAGACCTAGTGAAAGACACACTCCACCAGCGACTAAGTCCTCCACCCAATAGTATGAGGGAGAGCCTACATTTTCAATCAATAGATAATAGCTCAATGTGCCAGATCTCCAGTGTTATATAGATATAATTTTATTCCTACACCAAAATGCTAAGCTGTTGATGAGAAAATTGCACATGTGTTGAATGATGGGCTTAATGTCAGACAGCCAGATGTTTTCAGTTAGGGCTCCCTCTCATCTCTGCCTGCAGCCAGGAAAAGAGGGCAACAAGCATTGTAGAATAGGAGTTCCCTCGTAGCAAGAAGTGGGAGGGTTTTGCTTTTATATCATATTTTTTAGCATCTACTACATTGCCTGGCATATAGTAGATGCTCCATATATTTCTTGATTTCATGCAATAGCACTCAAATCAATTCATTTTCCTATTCCATTTGAAAATGGATGAAATTTTTATGCAGTGTTAATTTTATTTATGTATATTGTACTGTAAAAACATCCTTATGGATGACTAGAAATGATCAGATAACTTTTTGAGATTTTTTTTCTTTCAGATCCAACAAATAATACTGCCGCTATAATGAATGCTACAAAGGTAGTCCTTACAGTGGTACTTCACAAAGCTCAAGCCAAATGGAATTAAAGTAAGTTAAAATCCATGGATGATAGTAGTATTTTTTATGATAAAATTACATATGGATTTCAAAAATCTTTGCAGCAAGTAATTGCATATTTTAACTCCATTTTTCCACAAATACTTTAAGTACCCTCATATTTGTATGTTTATCTACCAAGGGCAAATAAATTTTATATCCTAGAGTCTAATAGAATAATTATTTTGAATGTCTTATTTATTTATAAAGCTCCAATAAAAATGCAAACTTGACATCATGCTCATACACAAAGCATACACACTTGCTACTATTTAACAAATCAGAAACCTAGATATAAGAAACTGGTTTCCAAAGTCCAATTCAATAAAGCAGAGGTTTCCCTATTCCTGGGCATAAGACCTCATTTTCATCACTTACACTAATGAAGCACTTGGACAAATGTTCAGTGCAAACTATTTCATGACACTATGGGCATACATTATATGTCCACAAGCATACAAAATCACACACACATGTAATTTTACAATGCAACTAAAGTATAAGGAAATGGACTCCCTTTCCCAGGCACAGGGCATTAAAAAAGAAACCGCCCCACTGGGAAATGGAAGGATTAAGCAGAGATTCCTGTACGGCATCGTTCATCTTGCACAGATATTAGCTTGATGCTCATGTGAAAACATAAAAACTCCATCTGTTCCCTAAGCTTACTTAGTTTGTGTTCAGATGGTTTGTTTTAAAGATTAATTTGTAATGCTTAAGTTCGTTATTTCAACTGAGAAAGTGCACAAAATGGAGCGTGGCATCTGGTTTTGCTAAAAGTGTTAAGCAATATTTAAGCAGGTGAGTGTCATCTCTACTTAAAAGAGAAAATGAACAAGTGAACTACATTCTGTCTTTAGATTGGTGAACTTCCGTCAGCGTGACTGGAAACAAAATAAAAATCAGAAAATGATTACATTTCAAACACTAAGGCCATCCCCATATTTGCTTAAACTTTGATTTAGATGATTTAGCCACATCAGAAATTCCCCGTAAATTGTACTACTTTGATAGTGAAACGTTAAGTATTTCCACCTATCAGGTTGTACACTTAAATTTTTCAATTTCTTCCATTATCATTGGAGCTGGAGGTAGCTGGGAGAGGGCAGTGACAGCCTCCATTCCCTCTTAAATGGCAATTTGCATCGTCCCTGCCATGGTTTCAGACACCATGTACATGGGCTGATTATATTTTTACTAAATATAATTTTATTAGGAAAATAAAATACATGTCATGTGAAAATGCTTTCTTTATTCACCTACTTGTAGGCTAGTGATTTGTACTGTTGATAAGAGAAGGGCCCTCCTTTATCTGGGAAACCTCAGTGAAACTCGTTGAGACGCCCAAGGAGTGGTGAGGGCTAAAGAGAAGCTCCACCGACCTAGCTAGTCATAGGCGCCTTGAGAACAGCGAATTGGTAACGGCGATGTTCCAGCTATCAGATAAGAAGGAACTTGTTGGGGCTGGCATTGTGGCCTCTTGGGTAAGGCCTCCACATGCAACTGATGCTAGCATTCCATATGGGCACCGGTTTTAGTCCCAGCTGCTCCACATCTGATCTACCTCCCTGCTAATGCACTTGGGAAAGCCATGGAGGATGGCCCAAGTGCTTGGGTCCCTGCACCCAAGTGGAGACCTGGAAGAAGCTCCTGTCTCCTGGTTTTGGCCTGGCCCAGCCTCAGCTGTTACTGCCATTCACAGATTGAACCAGCAGATGAAAGATCTCTCTCGCTCTTTCTTTCTCTACTTCTGTAACTCTCTCTTTCAAATAAATAAATAAATCTTTTTTTTAAAAAAAAGGAGACATTTGTCAGGTTTTCATGCATATGTGCACATATTCATGGTTTATACTTGGGGTTTTGTTGATAGTTCCAAAAATATTGGAAAATATTGTTTTGAAAACATTGCTGGGGCCAGCGCTGTGGCATAGTGGGTAGGGCTGCTGCCTGCCATGCTGGCATCCCATATGGGCACTTGTTTGACACCGGGCTGTTCCACTTCTGATCCACCTCTCTGCTATGGCCTGGGAAAGCAATGGAAGATGGCCCAAGTCCTGGGGCCCCTGCATCTGCATGGGAGACCTGGAAGAAGCTCCTGGCTCCTGGCTTCAGATCAGCACAGCTCTAGCCCTAGTGGCCATTTGGGGCGTGAACCAGCGGATGGGAGACCTCTCACTCTGCCTCTCCTTCTCTCTCTCTGTGTAACTCTGACTTTCAAATAAACAAATAAATCTAAAAAAAAAAAATTGCAAACCAGTTTCCTATTTAAATTTTAGCATAACAATATTTGCAATTGGCTTGTACAGTTAAGTGTTAAGCACACTTTTAGAATTGTTATCATAACGATATTCTTTGTTGGATTAAGCTTAAGAAAATCTCAGGACGCTACCCCAAATCCTTCCCAGTGTCCATAAGGGTGGCAACACCTGTAAATCTCATAACTCCCCTAGTTTGAAAGCACCCTGGGGCCTCATTCATTGCTCATTACTTTTGTTTACCCTTGTTCTGCCGTTTCTAATTCTCACTGCTATTTCAACTTCATCTGCTATTTCTAATTCTCACTGGATAAGATTCAACAAATTAGAAGGACAATATATTTTCCCTTAAATGATATCTTTACTTCTATATCAACTTATCACATGCAAGGATATTAAAAGATTGTTTATTTGGTGTAAGAAATCTTGAAACCCATGCAGTTTTTCATAATATGCATTTTTCGTGAGCATTTTAAGACCCCTTGCACAACTCCCCTCTGTCCACAACTATCCGTTTGTAGGTAGGTGAGGAAAAAGAGCAGCTCTGCCATTGTTCCAGGTCATAACCATTGGGCCTTTGTCTATATTGAGAATAAAATATTCAAGTATTCTTTCTTATAGTAAAAAATTAAGCATTAAATAGTAAATTTTAAAAGTGCTCAATGATTTCTTCTGCCTTACACTGTATCAGGCTCCAAATATAAATGTCAGATATACTTTATATAAAATGTTGAAAGCGTTTAATTCACCTCTTTTTTATAGGGAAGAATTTCTCCCTTAAAGAAATTCTTACACCAAATAACCATTAGAATCAGCAGAAACATAAGACACCATTACTAATGAATTTCTCAGTTTAAGCTTTTCTCATCTATATATTTGTACTGTATTTAAGTTCTCTCTGATGTGTTAACTTCTTCCATTCTTGAGCAAGTCTTATTGAAAGATTAAGAATATGAACTGTGAGGCCAGAGTCCTTGGATCTTAATTTCAGCACTGCCACTAATTAGCTGTGTGCATTAGGCAAGTTTCTTAACCTCTCTTTGCCTTAATCACCACATTCAGAAAACTGGGATAATAATAATATCTATTTCCTAGTATGGTATTGAAGATTAAATGTGTAAAGTGTTCTGAATCAAGGCTGGCACATACAAGCTATCTATGACTGTTTATTATAAAATAAAATCAAAACCTTAAAGACAGACATTGATTAGATTCCATTTGGACAATGTCAGATAAATGGCCAACACTTTGCCTGTCTTAGATTATCATCAAAATGTGATCTCTCTCATTTTACACTGATTTTTTCTCTGTGTGTTGACATCCATTTTAACATAATGACATCATTTCATTTCACTTTGGCCTCAGCTGTTAACAGTGCTATTGAACACTTGGTTTGGATTAATTTATCTTTCATATTTTAATATGGCTCTCTCGCTGTAGAAAAATCCTCATGATGTACTAATTTTATTTCTAGAAAATTCAATCTTGGGGTTAAGTGATTACTTCTGAGAATACCCATAAAAATTACAAGCTCAATTACAACTCATTTGGCATTTTAAATGTTTTCCTCTTTGGCTCAATTTCAGACCCCATCTTAATCTTCTGGGTATCAGCTGATATCTAAATATAATCTCTACATTTTACCTCATCCTCTTCTGAGAAAAGATTTAAAAAAACTGTACTACTGGGGGATGAAAATGTAGTCATAATATAAAGTCACATATCGGCACAAACTTGTACCTTTAAAAGTTTGCATCTACTTTGATTCTAAAGTGGGTTTTGTTGCCATGTGAACACCTGAGCTAATACATTTGAAGAAGGAAGGAATAAAGCAGTAGTGGAATGGAATCCCTAGCCATCCATGGCTATTGCTGGGGTAGAACCCAACAGGCAACCTCGCAAAACCCACACTTGATGTGAGCGTGCCAGTGGGCTTCCAGCTGAATCAAGTAAACTCTGATAGTGCTATTTAGAAGTGGGTCCTTTTCAAGGAAGCCTCGGTACACACTTCTGACCCTTAGCTGGGGTGCTCGAACATTGCCTGCGATGATGACTCCCAGTGAAGGCTCTGTGCTGTGCTTGGCTGCATTTCTATCTGAGTGCCAACAGCAAGATAAATGAAAGACTGGTTCACTGGAGTACTGGTGGTTTGGGGGCTATTGATTTTTGGTCCATTCTCTTTAAAAGTGAGATCTAAAAAGTTGACAGAGGGTCATTAATTTCATCATATACTTGTCGTCTCATCCATAACCAATCCAGGGTCTGAGTGTGCTTGTCACTCTGGGTTTGCACTTTATTTGTTTAGGGTTTTCTTGGTGATTCCACTCTTTTCTTCTCCCCCCTCACCCCTTTCACTTCAGCCTCTTTAAATAAAGAAAGAAAAGAGACATGCCAGTTTGTGGCTCTTTCCTGAAATTGATTTGGCGATGAGGAAAATTATGGAGAGAGAAAGAGACTCAGATAACGGGAAATGGCCACAAAGCAGTCTCTCCCAGCCACCTTCTCACCATAAGTTAAAAAAAGAAAACCTCCATATAAAATTCATCAATCCTAATTATTCAATTAGTCTCCAATTGAATAAACACTTATTTAGGTGAACTAATGGTCTTGTTTTAATGAAATATTAAAATCCAAGTTGCCAACATTCTTTCAAGAAAAGCTCTCGAGTTCTTAACAATGCTGTTGAAACATAAAAATAATTGATAGCAATGACCATTAATTGAGTTTCCTTGGCTGTAAGTTTTGAATAGTTCTACCAATCCTTCAAGAAAAACCAAATTGAGTTTTAAGATATCATGAAAACATCTTACCAGTGTGATTTTATTATAGTTATGAAGGCGGGTTTATTTTTTGTTTGTTTTTTAACAGGGTAAGGAGAGTTTGGCAGCCTCCATAATTATTATTGAAATAACCATCAAATAAAATCTTTAAGCCTGGTTGAATATTCAATGAGCTGTGTAAATCTGGAGTGCACGAAACAATAGCAGAGGGCAAGAGCAGAATTCCAGAGAAATAAGCCAGGATTTTTAGATAAGTCTGCAGCAGCTAACCCAGACAGTTATGTCCTACCTGACTTAGGATACAGTTGATTCTACGGTATCTATTTTGAAGCCTAGTGCAAGGCTGGAAGTGAGGAAGGCAAAAGAAAATATGATTAAGTTCACAGGCCAAGGCAAGGAAATCCAGTATTAATAATATCACAACCTGCCAGTAAATCTCTATTTTATAGGTGAAGAAATACATTTCTGCTTTAAAGTGTGTTTTTATATACCCTTGAGTGCCCAACTAGTTAAACTACCAAGGGAGCTCTACATGATTTAGAAGTTAATCCTTCAAATGGCTAACAATTGAATGCCTCAGCTGTTTGTAGTTCCTTACAACTGGATAATTTCATTTTGTTTCATATGTTCAGTGGTAAGCTTTCATTGTTCGCTGACACTGAGGTTGTAAGCCTAGTTAATTTAGTTAAAATGAGGCTGGGAACATTCGGTTTTCCACCAGCTACAGCAAGACCTGGGAGAACTTGGAGTGAACATCCCAACTCATGGGGAAAAAGTTGAGATGGTCCAGCTCAGGGCTGGCCGCAATGGCAGCGGTTGAACATGTAAACAAACATCTATGAATATTAAGGCTTCTAAGATCTGAGAAAGTTGGATGCTTTGCATCATCTCGGTCTTTAGGGCTGCATTTTTGGCCATCTCACTTCTCTTTCAATTTCAAGTCATTTTCTCTCAAAGCCATCGTTTAATCCTTCTACAGCTCTAAATTTCTTCCTGGGTTGTTTTTGCATATACCTGTCCCTAATGACTGCCAGAAGGAATGCCCCGCCTAGGCACTTGCCCTATCTTCCCCCTCACTTTACCAGGGCCCCGACATCCCAGCCTGAAACCCCCTCCCATGTGTTGATTCCTTTTCCCTCTGTAACATCAACATCACTTGCACACATGATCTAAGCCACCTCTCTGTACTAGGCCAGTCCCACTGCTCCCACGTTCTCGCTCTTGTGTGCACACCCACATACTTCTTCACTGCATGAAGCAGAATTGTAATTAAATATTATGCAATTAATGTTTTAAATGTCTTTCTCATAAGAATATAAACTCTGCATAGTCCAAGAACCACATCTGTCTGATTCACTTTCCTATGCACAGAGCCTAACTCCTAGGATACCTTCAAAATTTTGTTGAATGAATTAACCTATTCCAAGACCAATTTTTCTCACCTGAAAAATGGATTAAAAAAGAATCCATGGTTTTCAATATTGTTGTTAGGATTGAGACTACAAATAATACATGAAAAACACTTATTGTTATAGTCATTATTCTGAATACATAATAATAATATTGGTTGTATCCAGTTCTGACATATAGAAGCAATGGCTTGAAATTTGTCAAATGCTGACTTCTCTCATTGTCCTTCTTGCAAAAGTATAGCCAGCCACTAGCCCAAGAACTGTTCCATAGTCTCCCTTTATCTATCTCTTCACCTCCTAAGCAGATTGCTCCCAGAGAGTCTAAATTCAGGGCCGGCACTGTGACATAGCGGGTAAAGCCGCTGCCTGCAGTGCCAATATCCCATATGGGCACTGGTTTGGGTCCTGGCTGCTCCACTTCCAATCCAGCTCTGTGCTATGGCCTGGGAAAGCAGTAGAAGATGGCCCAAATGCTTCAGCCCCTGTACCTGCGGGGGAGACCTGGAAGAAACTCCTGGCTCCTGGCTTAATTTTGTCCCAGTTCCAGCCATTGCAGCCATCTGGGGAGTGGACCAGCAGAAGGAAAGCCTCTCTCTCTCCCTCTCCCTTTCCCTCTCTCCCCCTCCCTCCCTCCCTCCCTCTGCCTCTGCCTCTGCCTCTTTGAAACTCTGCCTTTCAAATAATAAATAAATAAATAAATCTTTAAAAATATTTTGGGGCACTATTAACGAATGCTAGGATGTCTGAAAAAGCTCTTGTAGGACAAATTAAGACCCTCCATAGAAGAATTTAAATAATTGGTGTGAAAATGATCACAAAGATAGGTCATTACATTCTAGCCCAATTCTGTAAGGGGAGGAGCCATAGACCACCTCTGAATGATAGAGAATTTGGGCAACGGACTCAACCTGAATGCTCAGGAATGATTTTCCTGGAAGACACGGTCACTGGGCTGGTGCAGGATGAACAGGGGTCCCGGGTAAAGATGGTGAGGGTGTTCCCAGAGAAGTGAGCAGAAGGAGCAAGATGCAAGCGTAACTGCAAGACATCCAGATGGCCTTCGAGCTGTGAGGAGGAGCCCAGCAGGGAGTCTTCATCCTCAATACCTTAGCATCCTAGCAGTTGTATAAGATTCGATTTTATCAGTCCAAAGTAAAACTGCCAAGAGCCCAACAAAATCAGCTATGAATGACTAAAAATAAAAACCACTTCTCCATCGCAGATTTGTAACATCAGCCAAATGCAGACTGCTTGCAGATAAGCTCTTCTCCACAGTAATGTTTCTGTAAAGCTAATCGGGTGAAAGTACTAAAAATGTGCACTTCAGCGTTTAAATAGGTGCTTTTCTTCTCTTACCCAGGAGTCCTCTTTTTCTCCTCTCCAACATTGCTCCTTTGCATTCATAAACTCTATGTTGTCCACAGAGATATACACTTTTTTTTCCTAAAAAGCCATTAATTTTGGAGTTTGAGAAATATGAAATAGACAAAGTGGGTAATTTTTCACACTTAGAAAAATTTACCCATTATGTTTTGACTTTTTCTTATACAGCTGAAAAAAAGATTAATATCACTTACTTTCTGTATTAATTGGCTTCACAGACTGCCGTGGGAGATGGCACCCAAGCAACTCAAATAAAACAGAAAATGCCAACAGCACTCATTTACCTCTAGCCAAGGAACATGGCCATCACACACTAACCTCCCAGCAGCCAGCCAGCCCAAAACACTGATATTAGCAGGAAGAGGCAAATCAGAAAAAAATTGCTGAATTATCTTTTCCTCCAAAAGGTGCTCAAAAGCACTCAGGAAAGAAAAATTTCCCTTCAAATTCAAAAAAGTATCATTAAGAAAGCACATGTATGAGCAACGTAAAAGGATCTATGATCACATCCAATTCCAGCGTATGGGGCAGCTCTTCAGATGAGCAGGTGGGGCTTTGCTAAAGTGGTAAAGCACAAAGATGTGTTCCAGCTTCCTGAATCCGCAGCCATAAGAACAGCCAGGAGAAAAATTAATCAACATTCTGAAATCCTGAGAGACCACACTTAAATTCTGAAGTCTAGGAGAGTGGCTAGCAAGAACTCCAAAGATTTGGATTTAGTTTTATGGAACTGGATGGGGGTGGCTTCCTGATGACAACAAAATCCCAGTCACATCCCTGGAGCCCCCGCAACCAGCTGTGAATCTGTTCCCTTTAACAACCCCATCCTCCCTGTTGAAGCTCACTGCTGGTGAAAACACAACTTCACAGTCAGTTTTTACTATAAAGGAAGGGTAGGGGGGGACAAGGAGAGGAAAGTGCTATCCACTGGCCCAGCCCCTCCTGCACAGGAGGGTATATGTTCTACTACTGGCCCGAGAGAGCTTCTCAGGTGCCACAAGTCGCAGTAGTTGCTTTGTGAGCTCAGCAAGTCAAAAATGGAAGAAATACTTTTAGAAAGCTGAGGCTCCTATTGCCAGGATAAAAGTTATAAGGAAGCTTGTGTGTCTACAACCCAGGAGCCAAAGGAAACTAAATAGCACATTTAGTTGTCCAATAGAATTACTACAGGTAGGAAATGCCCATTTTAAAGACTTACAGATTCAGGCAGCTCAAGATGAGCCTACTACATTTTCATTATTGTTATTATTATTTGGCAAACCTTTAAATGCCCAAAGTCATTTATTTTTACTTCTTCTCTTCATTTTTGCATCCATTTATCCCTCCAAGTTTACATCAAAAATAGAACAAGAGATCTCAGTCTTAAATTCCACATTCTTGTTCTGCACAACTCACACCTAGCAGTCATTCAATAGATTTATTTAAATGGAAGCAGATTTGTCATTTAAACAGATAAAGGAGAACATATAAATCTAAGTAAAACTTCTCTGAAAAGTCACGAGGTCTTTGGGCTTCACGTCCAGGAACCGGGAAGGAGGAAAGTGGTATCCCAGCTGAGTAATCGCAATTCCTTCTTAGACTTCCAGGGCCTGTGGTCCTGCAGTAAAATGTCCAAGTCCCCTAAGCTAACCAGTCTCCTTTTATTATGACTAATTTCTGTTCAATTCTTTCCTCCCAGTCCCACCATCGAAATGCCTGAATCAGATTTTTATGATTATGCAGACAAAGCACTTCAGTGTCCCTTTTATTTCTCTCTTCTGTTTCTCCTCCATTTAATGTCCCATTTTCCACTTATACAACTGACTCTATTTAATAGTGGTCCTGACTATTCCATTCATGTCCCCTTACTTTAACAATGTGCTCTTATTTATGTCACCTTCTTTCTAGCAATCATGTGTTGTTATCCACATGTCAGAAAGCTTCGATTTAAGATCTTCAGCTTTGTAGACCTGCACTAGACTGCCTATTGTCTGGAAGAAAAATATGCAGCAAAATCCTGCCATGACTGCTTATGCAAGGTTGCCTCAGCATTTTACTCCCATTCAAGAGGTGAGTTCATGCAATGGTGCCTACAATATTGTATAAGAAAATAGTATAAGGCTAATACTCATTTTTCAAATTGTTTAATTTATATGAAATCTTTATCCTTTTGAAAAACAAAACAAAACAAAAATCTACTACAAAAGGTCATTGATTTTTGACTATCATTGTGGTAAGAAAAATATGTCACCTTTTCTAATATATCAATCATAATATTCCCTGGATCCCCACTTTGAGCTTGTCTGATAGCTATCAAAACACAGAGACACCACCCAAATACTAAGCCAGTGGTCAATGACTTGAAAATCAGGATGAAACATAAGAAAGGGATGAGTAGGATCCAACAGTCTACTGGTTTTTTGTTTTTTGGTTTTTGGTTTTTTTGTTGTTGTTGTTGTTGTTAAAAATTTATTTCACAGAGTCAGACAGTGAGAGAGAGAGAGAGAGAGAACCGTCTTCCTTCTGTTGGTTCACCCCCAAAATGGCCGCCACGGCCGGAGCTACACCCATCTGAAGCCAGGAGCCAGGTGTTTCCTCCTGGTCTCTCATGCGGGTGCAGGTGCCCAAGCACTTGAACCATCCTCCACTGCCTTCCTGGACCAAAGCAGAGAGCGGGACTGGAAGAGGAGCAAACAGGACTAGAACCGGTGCCCATATGGGATGCCGGCGCCACAGGCAGAGGATTAACCAAGTGAGCCATGGCACTGGCCCTCGGTCTTCTGGTTTTCAAAATGACATCCACAGCAGGAAGTCCAAGCTGCATGAGAATCTTGAAGACTCTGTAAGAAATAGAGAACTCTGTTTTCTACCCTAAACCCCACAAATAAGGCTGGCTGTAAGTGGAGTCATGAATCTACATTGCTAAAGCTTCCCTGGTGCTTAGAATGACCACTTCGTGCACATTGCTGGTCTCTCTTTCTCCTAATCCACAAGCTGACCAAAAACTCAAAACACTGAAAAAAGAGAAGAGTTCATTGTCCCTAAATATTTTAAAGCTGTAAAATCACCAGGTCAATTTTGAGAACACTGAGCAGTCACTACCTTTCTGCTGTTCCACACATTAGATGAGGGAAGCAATGTGTTTAGATACCCAGAAACTATTGGTTTGAGGTAAAAGAGAGGGAAGGCGATTACAGATGTAGCAAAAGAGGAAGAAAGAGGAACACAAAATTATTGAACTGAATCTATAGGAAGGTCCTCAGAGAGGGGGATACTCGGGCACCTCTCCTCCCTTTTCCCAATGAACACAACACAACATGCAGACTGGGTCAGTAGCTGAGATGGAAGTAGGCTAGAATGGAGGATGCCGCAGAACATGTCAAACAATTCCTTTAGTCACCAAGTACCCCCTCTCATTCACAAGATGAATTTCTTTTGTAGTGGCACTTGGAAGGGGGTGGTTTAAGTGGACCTTGTGGAAGGATTTACATCCTAAATAATTT